>NC_135533.1:193843332-195157499 GCF_045843805.1 Urocitellus parryii
AAGGGATGACGGTCTGAGCACCATGGTATCTACAGGATTGCAGTCTGAGAAAAAAACAGGGTGCCTCTGTTTTCTAGAGGTATCAGCTGGGAATTCTGTTCAGCTGTCAGGACCTGAGACCCCAGTACAGGGTCGAAGCATATCCAGTTGAATTTTCTGTCTTCTAGAGGAACAGAATTTGTGGATGTTGGTCCAGTGGCTTAAGGATGTGATTCTCTTGACCTTCCACTTTTTCAAGAACTGTGCATTGGGTGCTAGAATGTCCTGGTCTAGTGGGCCAGTTCCAACCATGAACTGACAAGGATCCCTGCCCGCTGGGAGCTCATATCTCAGTGGAATGACAGACAGCAGATAGAACAGAGAAGTCAACTGAAGTTTGATAGAAGGTGATGAGAGCTATGAAAACAAGAAACTAGAGCAAGATGGTGCAGTCTTGGGGCTGGGGTGGTCAGGCAACCTCATGAGAAGGTGAGATCTCAGCGAAGATTTGAAGGAACAGGGGAGCAGCACAGAGGCTTCTGGAGAAGTGTTCAGACAGGAACCTGAGTCACCTATTTGAGAAGAGGATGGAGCGGCAGTGGTGTTAGATGCAGGCCATGTTGAACTTCACAGGGCCTGAGGAGATCTTGGCCTTTATTCTGAGTGAAATGGGAGCTGTGCAAGGGATCTGGGCAGAGAGATGATGTGCCCCGACTTCTGTGTTTAAAGGACCCCGTGGCTGCTGTGTTGGAATGGACTGTAGGCATGGGACAGAAGCAGGGACACTGGTTAGCTATGAGAGCTCTGCTTGGACTAATCACAGTGAAGGTGAGAAGTGGTCTAATTCTGGGGTGTCTGTATTTTGGTAGTGGGGATTGAACCCATGGGGCCATACCGTGGAACATGGTTCTTTTGGAACATTCACACACAAGTGCTTGTGTCGACACGCATGGGACGCTCATGCATTGGAGGAAACCATATTAGAGAACTTTGAGTCTTGGATCTGATGTGTTCTATTCTCAATTGCATAAAAGATGGCAACATAAGAGAATGGAGACCTGTTATGGAATTGCCCGTTGGTCTAGAAAGGTGCTCCTTCCTGATGCTCCTGCTGCATGGAGACGTTCCTCTTCAACCCAGCATCTGCCAAGTGCATGAACTGCAGTGCTTTTCCTGCTTGGGACACAGCAAGGGCTGGGCTGGGCATGGTGGACCAGGCCAGCGTGCTCTCTGGTCAACTTTGTGGTCTTGAGCAAGTTTCCTCATCTTTATTGCCAAGCTTCAGCTTCCTCAAACTGAAAAAGGGAAGACTCAAAATAATTGTCATATTGGTTTATTAGAAGGCGTCTGGTAAACATCATCCCCCTTTCCCCTCACCTCTACCCCATGTATCTTTGACCCATCTGACTGCTGCATTCAGAATGAGTCAAGACTTGTGTCGTAGGTGTTTGGAGAATTTTTTTTTTTTAAATGATTAGAAGCAGATGGTGAAAAGAAAATAAAAAGTAAATGATCTCTGTGGGAAAAGAAGAGGGCAAATAGTGGCCCAACTCTTCCTGCTGACATCTGTCTTCTCCATGTGGAACAGAGCAAGGCAGAGCCTCTCGGTTGTCTTCCTGAGCCCGTTGACACAATTCCTCAAAGGGCACCATGATCGCCAAGCACCTGGGGGCCTTTGTTAATTGCAGATCCTGATACAGCACATCTGAGGTGAATTGCTAGCAAGTTCCCTGGTGACTCTGCTGCTGCAGGTCCATGAAGTAGGGAACTGGGAGAAATAGGGACCTAAAGTTACAGGTGAAGGATGGGTGACCTAGCCTGTTCAGCTGGCCGTTGACCCAGCTGGTAGCTCCCGCTTGGTTCTCCAGTGTTCCAGTTTGGATGACACTCCATTTTCTGAGCATTCACTGGGTGCCAGCCACTCTGAGTCCCAGGGAGATGGAGACCGCTGGGACCTCTCGGGAGCTGTTAGTCTGCCCGGGCATCTGGTCTGACCCCCCCGCTTCCTCTCTGCCACCCTATTCCGCAGGAGACTGGTCTGGGGGCCCTCTGGTCCCACTGAGACGATGGCTGTCTTGGCAGCTGCTTCCTGCGTGGATTTGTTTTCATTTCTTGTAGGACAGAGTGCTTAGGAAGTGAGCACCATCACCCTGGGCCGTGCCTGGGCATGGACCCTGAAAAGACTGGTTAAATGAGCAGGTGCAAGTGTTACCTCTTCCTTCTGTCCATTTCTAAGAATCGATAGAGGTAATGGATTGAACTCGAGATACTCCCCTACCCCCCACCTCCTGAGAGTAGATCAGACTTTTTGAACCTTAGAATTAGGTATGTAAGACTCTATGAGTACACATGACATAACCGTTTTAGAGTCTTTAATATAAAATCTGTTTCTGGATAATCTCTGTCCTTGGGTATAAACCTAATATAGGGAAAAGATGGGCCAGAAATGGTCACCCCTAGGGGTGGTACAAGGCAGGAAGTGAGGCATTGCTTATGGAGAGCTAAGCTCAGCACGCAGAGTCCACTGAGTTGGAGTTTCCAGGCTGGTGTCCTTGCTACCTCTGGATACCCTTTGTGATTTAGTTTGTTTGTTAGTAACAGAGACCCACCAGGTGGTGATGGCTCAGTTCTGAGCCTCCCCAGCTTCCTTACCCTGCCTGGGGGGAATGAGGGAGCGACTCAAACAATTTCAGGAAATGGTTCAAGGCTGTTACTTTGCCTTTAAGAAAACTAGACCGCTGTGTGGAAAGGCAGCTCGCTGGCTGGGGGGCCTGGTGGCAAGTGGTGAGACCCTTGATTCAATGAAGGGAGCTGTCCCTGGGCCCCAGGGCCTCACTGCTAGCCAGCGTGAGGAGTTGTCCCCATGGCAGGAACTCCAGAGCAGCACTGTGCAGTGTCCTTCAAACCACAGAGGGGTTACGAGTTTTCTAGAAGCCACACTGAAAAAGTTAACCAGAAGAAATTAACGGCATGTGAATTAGTTGGCCGTAACAAAGGCCTAAGACTAGGTAGCTTAACAATCAGAATTGTATTCGCCCATGGTTCTGGAGGCTGAAGCCACAGGGTCGGGTGTCGGCTGGGTAGGTTTCTCCTGAGGTCTGTCTTCTTGGCTTGCTGTGTTGGCTTCTCACTGTGGCTGCATGTGGTCTTTGTTCCACCCATACCTGATATCTCTGTGTCCCGATTTCCTCTTTGTGAGGACACCAGTCCCTTTGGATAAGGGCCCACTCTAATGGCCCCATTTTCACTTAGTTGCCCTTTAAAAAGTCCTTTCTCCAAATATATCCAACATTCTTAGGCATAGGAGTTAGGACTTCAGCATATGGATTTGGGGAGAACACATTTCAGCCCGTGACACACATTACTTAGTCCAGTATAGCCAAAATATTATTTTACGCTATAGTCAATATGAATTTATTAAGCAGTATTTACATTTTATTCTGGATTAGGGCTTTGAAGTCTGGCATGTGTTTTAACCACATTTCACATGCTCACTAAATCCTTGTGGATAAGGGCTACCATACTGGATAGTGCAAGTCCAAAGTCAAACCTCCTGAGACCTCTCTCTTTGACATGCGGTGGCTACCCTTTTGATGACATTATAGGGGTTTTTGGTGTCCTGCCTTAGAGGGATGGGGCTGAGTACTTAAAAAAAAAAAAAAAAAAAGTCCCTGGAACCAGAGAGGCCCACCATTGACCAAGGGGCTCAAGTTCAAACCCTCTAGGCACTCCTTGTAGGCCCTGATAACACTATCAAGGCTTTGATGGGCGCACAGGATGGTGAAGGAAATGAGCTGATTGCTGGCTAAGTGCTTCCTGTGTTGAAGTCAGACCATAAGCATTTCCTGTGTGCCACAAATAATGCTCCCCACCTGTTTGCATGCCTGGGAAATGTAGCACCAGCCGCCTCAACCCCTCTGCCCTCTGTTTCTGGAGTTCTTCCTGTTCTCAGAGCATTGAGCCCTGAATGGGGCACTGAGGGCCAGAGCTTTAGCTCTGCTCAACTGGCTGTGGGAAGATCCCACTGTATCTGACAGCCCAACCGGCAGTGGAAGGTGTCAATGATCTGAAAGCCCTTCCTTAGGCTGAACCAGGGTCCAGCTCTATGTAATCCTACCCCCCAGCAGCCTCAGGCGTCTGTCTCCCCTCATCCGATCCCCACTTCCTGCTTCCCCCAGGCTCAGCGTCCTGAGTTCCTGAGAACTTTGTTATTCTGCTAGTGGATGCTTTCATACTTGTTTTTATTCCCCTTTTCCTCTGTAGTTGACCTTTTAGACATTCTCCTCACCTCCCCCTGAAAAAGGTCAGGGAAAATAAAGAAGAAATTCAACTAAGAAATTCAGCTTTCTCATCAGCAACAGTGGTAGGGAAGATGCCTGGGTACATGGATATCTTCATTTCCTTCCTGCTAGCCAGGTCCCTGGAGTTGGTTGATACAGTCCTATCACTTGGAACCACAACTGGCGATTCTTCTGCCACGTTGGCAGTGACACATCGGTCTGAATTCAACAGTGATGTTTATTCATGGGCGCTCCTGAGTGACATTTGTTCTTCCTTTATCCTCCCCCTCCCCTGGCTTGATTGTCCTCTTTCCATCAGTCTTGTTAGAGATCTGTTAACATATGGCAGATCGTATCCTTACTTGATTGATTAATAAGCCCCCAAATTCCACAAACTTGGGTTACAACCAAGGTAATACTGGCAAAAAGCATACAAGGAATCAAAGAAGTTTGGGATGATTTTATTAATAATAAAGCTGTAAAGAGCTCCAAAAAGATTTTTAAGATGCTTGGCATCAGGGACCATCTCATTTGTCTCCATATCCCCAGCACCAAGCAGAGTAATTGACATTGACTAATTGCCCAATAAATGTTCACTGAATGTTCAAAGATGCTGGGTTATGTCCAAGATGAACATATGCTCAAGATATTCTACTAAAAGTTTTACAGTGTTAGTTATTGCATTAGGTCAGCAATCTATTTTTTGAGTTAAAATTTTTTTTGTGTGTGTGCATCGTCCAAGATATTCTTCAACAGTTGTAGAAATATATTGTCATCATGAGTCGATTAATACCTGTCAGATCATGTAACCTGATGGTCAACTTGCAACACTTGGTCACCTGACAGCTCCTGCACTTTAAGGATGGCATTGGAAGGGTCAGCTGGGAACTTCCTCTGCCCCCTGAAATTGGGATTGTCATCATTGGGCTGTAGCAGTGCATTCTTCTTTACCAGCCCTTCTCGAGGGTCATGGCATGGGTGGCACTCGGCCCACACCTGGTTTCACGCTTGCCCATTCTGGATGCACTTGCACTTGACCACTCATCCCCTTTTGTTGAGTGCTATTGCCATAGTGCTGCAATGAGCCTTTGGGCCCTGCCTGTTGTATCTGGAGGGCAAATTCCCAGCTGTAACTTTGCTTGGTCACTGTTATGACCATTGACATTCCCATGGATGTTGGCTTTGGGCAATGGCGCTGTCCACTGACACCCATCCAGAATCCTGCCCCATAGCAGCAGATGCTGAGCTGGACTGGGCTGCTCACATCTTCTCTGTCGGCGCCTGGTGTTTGCTCATTTTGCCTGGCAGCGGTAATGCACCAGCTAATCCTTTTTATGAACAGTCCTTGATGAGACCCAGGTCCGTTTTAATGACTTGACAACATAAGGAATATTACTCTGTATACCAGTGTTTTTTTTTTTTTTTAAATAAGGATGGTGGCAAGTTTTATATCAAAAACCCAGATAAAGTTGCATGCTCAAATTTTGAAACAAATTGTATCCAACGCACTGCTTTTAACATGGGGCAGATTTCTTTATGGCAGGGCCCTGCAAACCTTCAGAAGCCAGTGTACCCAAGGAGGACACGTGTTTTTACATTTCCCTAATGTTCTTCACCATGGAACACTTGAGGTTTAGGAGATACTGCTACAAGCAGATTAGTTTTCTCTAAGTTGATCTAATGTCTTCATGGGTCTTTTTCTCTGTTTATATAGAAACTCTAGCTTCAAATTTTAGTAATGAGGGGCTGGAGCTGTGGCTCAGTGATAGAGCGCTTGCCTAGCATGTGTGAGGCACTGAGTTCAATTCTCACCACCACATATAAATAAAAGTCCATTAATTTTTTTATTTTATCCAGGTGTGGTGGCGTGTACCTGTAATCCCAGTGGCTTGCGAGGCTTAGGCAGGAGTATCGTGAGTTCAAAGCCAGCCTGAGCAAAAGTGAGGCACTAAGCAACTCGGGGAGACCCTGGTTCTAAATAAAATACAAAAGAGGGCTGACGACATGGCTCAGTGGTTGAGTGTCCTTGAGTTCTATCCCTGGTCCCCCCTGCAAAGGTTGTTTAGATATTTAAGTATCACTAAGTCCTTCCATTACTAAAGATTTTTCTCTAGGTCTTTCTCATCGTTAAAACCTATTTAAAGATATTACAGGGCCTAATACCAATCTCTAGGGTCTCCACTATTTATAGACTTCAATCAATCCCAATGGTGACTTAATTGTTTTGTTATATTTTTAGTGGCCGCCTACACTGTAGAAGCCTTTCTGAAAGCCCCATATCTTGTGTTAAATTTAGCAGGACTTTTAGCAAGTTTGATTGATTGCTGGTCTTAATGGAAGAAAATATGATCCTTTTTCCTCCTCCCTTGTTGTTAAATTGTTACTGATTTATGACCTGAGGAAGTGGCCACTGGATAAGTGGGTGTCTTTTTAAAAACTGTGACATATTATCGAGACAAATATACTTACTTGCTCCTTCATTCAACAGCCACCTGTCAAATCCTTGTGTGCGCAGATACCATGTGGGGCTGGTCCTGGGCTTTCCCTGTTGGGCCTTGAGCCCTGCTCACCCAACAGTGTAACCGTGGCCATCCTCATCCAGACTTAATGAGGAGAAAGTGGCTAAAATAAGCCCCGTGGGATTGACCGGAATTCTGAAAGACCAACCCTAATGAGGGAAGTAGAAATGGGAGCTGGAATTCAAGGCCTAAAGGAAGCTAAAGGGTTTGAGCAAAATGGGCAAGTTCTTGGGCTCTTTGGGGCCTGTCTAAGGTAATTGCTGACCTGAGAGTCCAAGGGTCTGAGGCTTTCCTGCAGAGAGTGAGGAATGAACTGGAATATGACTTGTGCCTCTGCACCCATCAGGCTGTGAGGCAAGGCACCATTTCTAATCCCAGTAAAACAAAGACCCTAGGGCCAAGAGGTTAGCTCAGGAGGGTGTCTGCCTAGGGTATAGCATCACACCCTGGGTTCAATCCCTCACCACCAAGAGAAGAGAAGGCGGGTGGTAGTGGTGGGGATAAAAGCTGCCATGGGATTGTGGTGAGCATTAATGGGGACAGTGCATCCAGATTGCCCCAGAGGGTGCTTAACTCTGCCTCACATTCCTCATGGGTCCATATACTTTCCTAGTTTCCTAGGGCTTCTGGTTCAAGGTCAGGTTGATGAATGTGAGTAGGGTCACACCTTCTGTTGTGTGTAGCCTCAGGCTGGGGTGGCCTTAGGGGGCTGGCAGGCCTGCCTGATGATGGAAAAGGAGGCCTTGGAGACCAAGGATGTAAAAGGACAATTGCCATCGACATTATGTGGCCTGTGAGCCTATGTTGTGTGAGGGGTGGTTTTTCCACGGGAGCAGGCCTAGGATCACCTGGGACTTGCTGAGTACAGAGTTTCAGAAGGGGAGGATAAAACAGTTCTGGAGATAGGTGGTGGAGATGGGTGTATAACAATGTCAGCCGGCATAATGCCTCAGACCTGTGTACTTAGAAACGATTAAAATGGCAAATTTTATGTTATCCCCCTCACACCCTCCCCAAGCACAGTATGGGCCCAATCTGTGGATGTTTTGATCTGTAGGTCTGGGTGAGATCTGAGAATCTGCACTTATTTTATTTCAGAAAGATTTTTAACAGACTTATTTAATACATGTCATGTGTAATTTTTCTATTGGCTTTATACATATTTTTTTAAATAATGCAAGGCAATATTTATGTTCATTAGTGTTGGTCATAACTGGATATAGAACTGGCATATACTGGGTGAGGCTGTGGATCTGGGTGTGAGTCCCTGTGAAACCTGAGAAAATATTTTTTCTTAAATTTTAATTTGTTATATATGGCAACAGAATGCATCCCAATTCATGTTACACATATAGAGCACAATTTTTCATATCTCTGGTTGTACACAAAATAGAGTCATATCCTTTGTGTCTTCATATATGTACTTAGGGTAATGATGACCATCTCATTCCACTGTCTTTCCTACCCCTATATCCCCTCCATTCCCCTCCCTCCCCTTTTCCCCTTTACCCTATCTAGAACTCATTTAATCCTCCCGTGCCCAGCCCCCCAAAGCATATTATGCGCCCCCCCCAAAGCATATTATGGATCAGCATCCTTAAATCAGAAATCATTCAGCATTTGTTTTTTTTGGGGATTGGCTAATTTCACTTGGCATTATATTCTCCAGCTCCATCCTTTTACCTGCAAATGCCATGATTTTTTTCTCTTTTAATGCTGAATGGAATAATGCTAATATTCCATTGTGTATACATACCACATTTTCTTTATCCATTCATCTACTGAAGGGCATCTAGGTTGCTTCCACAGTTTAGCTATTAGAATTGTGCTGCTATAAACATTGATGTGGCTGTGCCCATGTAGTATGCTGTTTTTAAAATTTTTTGGATATAGCCTGAGGAGTAGAATAGCTGGGTCAAATGGTGGTTCTATTCTCAGTTTTCCAAGGATTCTCCATACTGCTTTCCATATTGGCTGCACCAATTTGCAGTCCCTCCAGCAATGTATGATGAGTGTGCCTTTTCCCCCACATCCTCACCAACACGTATTATTGTTTGTATTCTTTATAGATACCCTTCTGACTGGAGTGAGATGAAATCTTAGAGTGGTTTTGATTTGCATTTCTCTAATTGCTAGACATGAACAGTTTTTCATATATTTGTTGATTGATTGTATATCATCTTCTGAGAAGTGTCTGATCAGTTCCTTGGCCCAGTGGGATTGAAAGAATGGATAAACTGTCCCCATTAATCCTTGGGTTGTTTTTTTGTTTTGTTCCTTGATGTTAAGATTTTTGAGTTCTTTATATATTCTAGAGATTAGTGCTCTATCTGATGTGCGTGTGGTAATAATTTGTTCCCAATTAGTAGGCGCTCTATTCACCTCACTGATTGATTGTTTTGCTGGGAAGAAGCTTTTTAGTTTGAATTCATCTCACTTATTCTTGTGCTATAGGAGTCTTATTAAGGAAGTTGGGGTCTAATCTGACATGATGGAGATTTGAGCCTACTTTTCCTTCTAATAGATACAGTGTCTCTGGTTTAATTCTTAGGTCTTTAATCCACTTTGAGTTTTGTGCATGGTGAGAGAAGGAGGTTTAGTTTCATTTGGTTGCCTATGGATTTCCAATTTTCCAAGCACCATTTGTTGAAGAAGCTGTCTTTTCTCCAATGCATGTTTTTGGAGCCCTTGTCAAATATAAGATAACTGTGATTATGTGGGTTAGTCTCTGTGTCCTCTGTTCTGTCCTGTTCATCTACAGGTCTATTTTGGTGCCAATATCATGCTGTTTTTGTTACTATTGCTCTGTAGTATAGTTTAAGGTCTGGTATAGTGATGTTTAGTGATGCTTCACTCTTCTTGCTAAGGATTGCTTTAGCAGATGAATTTCACGACTGCTTTTTCTGTTTCTATGAGGAATGTCATTGGGATTTTGATTGCAATTGCATTAAATCTGTATAGTACTTTTGGTAGTATGGTCATTTTGACAATATTAATTCTGTCTATCCAAGAATAAGGTAGATCTTTCCATCTTCTAAGATCTTCCTTAATTTCTTTATTTATCATTCTGTAGTTTTAATCGTAGAGGTATTTCACCTCTTCTGTTGATTCCCAGTTTTTATTTTTTTTAATGCTATTTTAGATGGGGTAGTTTTCCTCATTTCCCTTTCAGAGGATTTGTCACTGATATACAGAAATGCCTTTGATTTATGGGTGTTGATTTTTGTATCCTGCTACTTTGCTGAATTCATTTACTAGTTCTAGAATATTTCTGGTGGAATTTTTGGGGTCTTCTGGATATAGAATCATATCGTTGGCAAATAGTGCTAATTTGATTTCTTTTCCTGTTTGTGTCCCTTTAATTTCTTTTATCTGTATAATTGCTCTGGCCAGTGTTTCAAGAATTATGTTACATAGAAGTGGTGACAGAGGGCATCCCTGTCTTGTTCCCAGTTTTTAGAGAGAATGCTTTGAATTTTTCTCCATTTATAATGATGTTGGCCTGGGGCTTAGCATAGATAGCTTTTACAATATTGAGATATGTTCCTGTTATTTCTAGTTTCTCTAGTGTTTTGAATATGAATGGGTGCTGTATTTTGTCAAATGCTTTTTTTGTGTCTACTGAGATGATCATATGGTTCTATTGATGTGATGAATTACATTTATTGATTTACATATGTTGAACCAACCTTTCATCCCTGGAATGAACCCCACTTGATCATGGTGTACTATCTTTTTGATATGTCTTTGTATTCGATTTGCCAGAATTTTATTGAGAATTTTTGCATCTATATTCATTGTATATATCTACATGTGTTCATTAGATGTGTCTTTGACTGGTTTTGGAGTCAAGGTGATACTGGCCTCATAGAATGAGTTTGGAAGTGCTCCCTCCTTTTCTACTTCCTGAAATAAATTAAAAAGTATTGGTATTAGTTCTTCTTTAAAGGTCTTGTAGAACTCAGCTGTGTGTCCAGCCGGTCCTGGGCTTTTCTTGATTGGTAGGCTTCTGATGGCATCTTCTATTTCATTGCTTGAAATTGATCTGTTTAAGTTGTGTATATTATCCTGGTTCAATTTGGGCAAATCATATGACTCTAGAAATTTGTTGATGCCTTTGATATTTTCCCTTTTATTGGAGAACAAGTTTTCAAAATAATTTCTAATTATCTTCTGTATTTCTGTAGTGTCTATTGTGATATTTCCTTTTTTAAAACCATGTATGTTAGTAATTTGAGTTTTCTGTCTCCTTCTCTTCATTAGCAAGGCTGAGGGTCTGTCAATTTTATTTTTTCAAAGAACCAACTTTTAGTTTCGTCTATTTTTTCAATTTTTTTTTTGGTTTCGATTTCATTGATTTCAGCTTTGATTTTAACGCCTGTCTTCTGCTTTTAGTGTAAATAAAAATATGGAACGCTTCACGAATTTGCATGTCATACTTGTGCAGGGGCCATGCTAATCTTCTGTGTATCGTTCCAGTTTTAGTGTATGTGCTGCCGAAGCAAGCACTGAGAATCTGCATTTGTAACACATGGTCAGATGCTGATGCTAGTCTGGGAACTACATTGAGGAACCCCAGATGACCTTGAGTAACCTTGGAAACAATTAGCTAGAAATACTGGGGACTCCTGAGTGTCACTGTTGGCAGTATTTTTTAGTAGTTCTCATAGGTCCTTAGAGAGACCTCACTATGTCCAAACCCACGCCCATAGCATTCCATTATGGGCACATAAACTGGGGACAGTGACCATGGCTTCTATTATCGATTTACCTCTATGTATCTAATTTTAATAGCTATTTTAATCATTTAATATTAATAAGGTACAAATAATAGAGTTTTCATGTATCTTTCACCCAACTTCTCCCAATGTTAAAATTTTTCCTTTTCATAGTATTTGATTAAAACTGGGAAGTCAATTAATTTAATACTTATTTATCTTTTTGATTTTTGGGTGTTGGGGATTGAACAGGGCCTTGCACATACTAGGTACATGTCCTATCTTTTTTTTAAGGAGAGCTCAAAGCCAGGAATCAATTTTAATTACCTTTATCCTCACTTTGGTAATGCCAGGCAGGGTAAGTGCTGGGTTTCTGAGACAGATTTGTTAAGTCTTCTGCAAAGCTTGGTTACCAAGGAGAAGAATCTAGACTGGACCAGTTTCCTATGTTCATTACCCATGCCCTGTGGCTAATCCAGCTTGTCCTTTAGAATTGACTATCTTATGAGGTACTGAAGTTCTTATCACCTGAGTTATTCAAGCATGAGCCATAGGAATTCTGTCTCCAATCCTGAGAATGGGCATGGGTGAGATGAGTTCAATTTGACCGAATCATACAATGCGCTCCCCGAGTGCTTGAAAATCCTGTGTCTCAATTGCTTTGTCAGAGTTTGTAGCTAACAGTGATTAGACTGTGAATCCTGTGATGTTACATGCCAATGTAGTTGCCCAAATGATCACCTTCCTGGAATTTAGTCTAAGTAGTTTGAGAGAGGCGCTGGACCATAGAGTCCTGTGACATGGCATTTGTATGTCCTATATCAGAGGCATTGAGAAGTCTTTGATAGACTGGTCTCTGGGAAAGAACAATGGCTGAGCATGAAGCTGGATTAGATTGGCCTCTTAACTTCTGCTGCCACAAAATACTGATGCTACTGAAGTTACTTGGAGAATGCACACCATTGAGTCGTGCCAGTGAGAGGCTTTCAACTATTTGAGGAGCACACCATGTGGATTAGTTGGCAATTTTACTGTATCCCAAAGTAGCTGCCTTAATCCTTCCTGGTCCCAGCATTTCTTCTCTGGGTTTGCCCACTGCTGGTTCTGGCTGAACTCCTTCTCAAGGGCACAGTAAAGGATGAAGGCAAAGGGTTTAGAATGTCCCTCTCAAGTGCTTGGCAGTTTTTGCTGGAGAGCTTTGGGGTCCTGGGGGTTATTCTGGTTGTTTCTAAAACACAGGGTCCAAAGAATCCACAAATCGCATCTTAGCTATGTGAAGCAAATGGGGTTAGTAGTGGAGAATGATGCAGCTCTGAGATGTGAAGAGGAGTGTGGAGACCAGGGTGCTTCACCAGGTGTCTTTGGACTGTGGAGGGGCTTGGTATTTCTGGATGGATTTGGTGGCTTCCACTTAACAGGTGGCTCCCTTCCTCCTCCTCCTGCCCCTTGGTAGCATCTGTCAGAATCCCTTGGGGTGTTTCATTACATGTCCAATCAAAAAGCCTGAAAGGCTCCCAGGGGTGGCGAATCTGCCTCTGTAGTGGAGCTGGGTGAGGCCCGCTGGGAGCATTTGTACCTTTCGCCAAGGCAAACTTTGACACTTGAGAGCTTCCTTCAGTTTCCAAAGATATGAAGGCTGTTATTTTAATCCTTTCCCCCCCGCCCCTTTTAAATTGCAAAGGGAAATAGTAATGGGATGAAATAACTGCAGGGAGTAGAGATGAGAAAATATTGGGAAAAAAATAGTTCAGAAGTGGTGTTAAGTGAGAAGCTGAGTTATGAGAACCCACTGATGAGACAGAAATAAAAAGCCCTAATTTAATGATCCAAATATGGGCTCTAATGGAGCTGTTTGTATTGGATGCTAGGAATGTATCAGAGATCAGTGGACCTTTTTAGATCAGGCCCCTCCCTCTCTGGGTTGCTGAAGAAATGGAGGCTCAAAAAGACCAAAAACGTATATCTCACTTGTTCTGAGAAGGAGCTGTTAGATTTCAGGTTGGTAACTGAAGACAGAAGAATATGCCCAAACGGCTAGTCCCTGGCATTGGTGGTGGTTGACGGGAGGTGTCTCCACAGCGGTGCTTGTGAAGTTCAGGAGGGGACCCATGACAGTAGCCAGTGCCTGGAGCTGCTGCTCTCTGGCCATGTTCACCCAGGACAGGGAGGCCAGCTGAAGACGGTTGTCCACGAGCTTGAGAAAAGGTGCAGAATTGAAGCCATCTTTATCAGGATGACTTGGATCTCAAAACCACATCTTGTTACACACCGTTCAGGGCCAGTAAATAAAGGGGCAATTGAGGTAAAAATTAAGACAATTGGACAAGAAGGCTGAGCCTGCTTAGCAAACTCAGAGGAGCTCTGGGTGGGAAGTGATCCAAGTGGCCAGAAGCAGTGCCTTGACATCAGGGACCAGATAGGATCCTGGTTTTTCTCCTTCACTGCAATCTTGAGCCAGTGATGTAGCCCTCTACCTTTCCATTTCCTCACCTGTGCATTTGAGATAAAGGTAGAACCTATTCAGTAGGATTACTGTAAGGACTAAATAAGGTAGCACGCCTCATGCAGTTAGAACTGCACCCAGCACTTACAGAAGGAAGTTGAAGCCCTTGAGCAGTACTGCAAGCCCTGAGGCATTAGACGACCTGAGCAGTGTGATGTTTCTGCAGGGACTCTTTTAGGAATAGAGTTCTTAGTTTTCTGACCCTGCTTTGTAGTAAGCTACCAGTGCACATGCAAGAGGAATTCAGCTGGAGGGAGGAGAAATGGCGCAGCCCTGAAATTCTCCTTTTACTGCTTTCAACATTGCTTCTTATTCTAATTTTCCAGTGAGTTTTGCAAAGCCTTGTTGAGTCATACATCCTGTAAGTTGAAGATGTGTGTGATTTTGAAGACCCCATGTGTGACACTGATGACACACCTCTAACCCTATCCTCACGCTTGACTCCTTTCAAAGGGTCTTTGTGTGCTCTGTCTCATTTAAACCTGACAGTGGTCTCTTTAGGTTCTGTGAATCTCATTTTACAGTCATACAGTGATGACGTCAGAGCCTCTTCAGCTGGTGAGTGACAGAGCTGGGATTTTAACCTTAGGGGCTTCGGGGGTATAGTGCTCAGCTGCTTGGTCACTTCGGAGTCTCATTCATTCAAATGATTCTTTTCATTGAAGGATGATGTCCCCTCTTTTCTTGCTCTATAGTAAGCCACCCCAAAACTTGAGGGTGTGAAACAACTATTTTGTTTTGCTTGTGGATTCTGTGGGTCATTGAGACCAGACACAAAGGATGGCTTGTCAGTATTTCATGACACCAGGAGCCTTGGCTGGGGAGATTCCACCACCAAGCTGAAATCACCTGGGATTCTTCACTCAAAATAATCCTCAAATGTTCTGTTGGCCAGAATACCCACATGTCCCCTCTCGGCATGCTCCCTCTGCTTGGCTGACTTGAACTTCCTTTGGAGTGTGGAAGCTGGATTCCTAGTGGCAGTCCCTAAGAACAGGGTGGAAGTGCACGGTGCCTTTATGATCCAGCCCCAGAGTCACAGACTTAGTGATTTGAGGAGTCCATAAATTGCCCAAGTTTAAGGGGAAGGCATGTGGACCCCACCACTCAGGGAGGAATGTCAAGGTTGCGTTACAGGAAAGCAGAGGACTGCAAGGAGGGAAATACATTTTTATGTTAAGGGAAGAGAAAATGACCTATGTGTTCTAGGCCCAGGGAACCACGGGTAAGGGTCCTGGTGGAGGGTCAGGTCAGCTTGGACGACCTGGTGGTGGGTCATTCCTTGACCCAGAGGTGTTTGCTCTGTCCGTCTCTGAGTCAGGCAGAGTGAGCAGGGTACCCAGACATGGTGCTCCAGACGATCCCTTCACATGCAGTCCTCGGACTTTCTAGTAAATTCTCATCCCATTGAAAATTTGACCTCGCTGAAGACCGTTTTTAAGATTTATTTATGTTTAGTGCAGGCCTTACCAAGTTCCATTTACTATCTAAGAAGTGAAAAGTTCATCCCATGTCCTGTCTGGCTTATATTTCAGTCCGATGGGAAGGAAAAAAATCGGCACCCGGAGAAGATGGGTTGTAAAAGTTTATTTTACATGGATGTGAAGTTTATTTTTGGTCCTGGTGTTCTTCGTGGGGTGGGTATTTCTTTTAAGCCCGTTAATCGTGTATTTCCTTCTCATTTGCCACTCCCTCCCAGAATAAGCTCTCTCTGTTTTTGAATCATGTTCATGTTCTCAGAGTGTCTAACTTTAAATAATGGCTGGAGGAGCTCCAATTTAAGTAGAGAGTAAAATCTGATGGCTTTTTGACCTTTGGGTTAGGATCAAGTGCGGTGTAACAAAGTATCCGTCCCAAGAGTCACCTTTGCTGATTTTTTTTTCCCTATTATTCTTTCCTGTTATTCCACATTCGTGCAGGTCTTACAGCCAAGGATGGTTACATTAAGATCCAATCTGAAATTAAAACTTAAGGTTTTAAAGCAGTAAGCTACAAAGCTGTTGAACTCTCCCTGGGAGGTGGTTACCTTTTCCTAAACTTCCTGAGTTGTCTCCTCTTAGCCCCAGAGTTGATTTCTTAGCCTTTGGAAAGTTCCCTGACCTTTCTCTGCCATTTCCCATCAGAGTGGGGGATAGGAATTGTGAGCCTCTAAGGTCACTGTCTCTGCAGCTGTGTTCCTTTGCTGCAGAGGCACAGCTCTCCTGGCGGGGCACGCTCGGCCCTTTCCGGTGATGCAGGTCTGAGGTCACACTGGAAAAGTGGGTCCACTTGGGCAGTGGGACCCCGGCAGGATGTGAGCAGTTTGGCTCAGACTTCCAGAACTGGAGCACATTCACAGAATCTTCCAGAAGAACCTGCCCTGGAATGGCCTTCTTGGGTCTTTTTGATCTGTGTACAGAGTCTATTTTCTTCAAGGCAGTTCCCAGAGGAGACCCTTCAGGTCAAGGCTGATAGAGAGGGTGGGGAACAGCTGTACATAGCTGCCTTTCAGTGTTGGACAGCAACAAAAAACATCCATTGGTGAGAATCTTGGTGGGGAGGAAGTTTAGGCAGCCACAGACGGCTTGTCACCCGGGGTGCCCATGCCCCTGCCACTGGTGTGGCACCACTTCATACACTACTATTTGGCACAGATCCAAATATCATCCTGCTTGCTGGTACAGAGCTCTGCCAGGGGCAGCAGCCCCGGATCATTGGCCGGCCACCAGCAGGTGGCTAACAGCATATTCCTAGATCCATAGCTGCTAGAGTTCGCTCAGGCTGCGTCTTAGTTTGGCTTTCTCTTCTGTCTTTTATTTGATGGTCAATAAAGGTATTAAGAGTTGCAAAAATAACACTGGTGCTGGTGGCTCGTATTTATCCAATGCTGACTACGCCCACCTGACCATAGGTCAAGGTTTCAGAATTGAGTTCCAAGGGGGCTAATTTCAGATCATCTGAAAAATCTGTCTCCAGAAAATATACTAGAGTCGAGTCGAAGGCTTCTTTTGGACCGACTGTTGTCAGAAGTGATGGAAAGGTCCAGAGTGCCTCAGGGAAAACTCACTGTCCTGCTGCCAGAGCCAGTGGAGCCTCAGGTGGCTTCACTGTGGCCATTATTTGTGTAGTGCCTGCCCTGGGTACTGCTGGTCACTGGGGATGCAGAGATGGCCAATCCTCTGTCCTCATCCTCAGGGAGGACACAGTTGATTTTGCCAGCTTGTGCAAAATAACCCTTCTGGCAGCTGGCACACAGGACTGGGGGAACACCAGGGAGAAGATGCATTTGGCCTTGGCCTGGAGCAGCCTCCGAACATGTCTCTGGTGGTGCCGAAATCCAGGGCCTTGAGCATGAAGTGCTCTACCATCAAGCTACATCCTCAGTCTCTTTGCACCTTTTCATGGAGACGCTCGCCACCTTCCTGCAGATGGGCTAAGTGTGGAATCCTGATATTTTCCATTAAGAAGAGGAGGCCAAGCTTTTGATGAGGACGTGGCCTCTCAATGTGGAGATCTTGGTTTTGTTTTGAGGGATTTCATTGGCACCACTGCAAGGGAGGTCGGGAGAGGTCCCACCTGGGGTTGGAGGTCAAGATGAGGAGAGAGTAAGGGGGGGACTCCATGAGGTGTGTGGAAATGCTGAGAAAGCCACAGATACGCACGTGGATCCCGGCCACAATCCCTGTGACAAAAGCACAAATGACAGAATCGAGTCAGCCCCCCCCCCCCGGTCACAGCTCAGGGACCTGTGCTTCTGGATGGAAATCGTCTCGTCTGACACAGGCTGATGCCTGCCCTTTAGGAACACATCCCGGCTGTCCAGTCCCTAAGCTCTGTTCTCTGATGTGATGAGGTGGTCGTGGTTTGGGAAGATGAGAGGGATTGAGGGTTCCACCCAGAGGGTCATATGCTTCCCATGGTGCTGCCTATGACATTTGCTGTGGATGAGGCGAACGTTCACGTGCTGTTAGGCAGGCGTGGCCGAGCCTTGGGCCCACTGCCTCTCTTCCCATTTCTTCCCGAGGTGAGAGTGTCTTGGGCCTCCTTGTTTTCGTTTTCTTGGTTATAAGAGGACTCTGATTGGACATGGAGTGATTGTAATCCTACAACCCAAGTGATGCTTCTGGCCTCAGCTGAGCCAAGTGTGGTACTCACCCTTGCAGGTGACAATGTTGAGAGCAACAGGCCTTTTGTGTCCTTGGGCTCTTTGGAGACCCCCAGATGTGACTGCACAAAGCCCAAGGACCAACAGTAGTGCCAGCTATTTCTGCTTTGGATCTATCACCCAAGTGGATTTTTGTACCCTTTTTCCTTTGTATTTCTCAGATATCCTTAAAAGGTGTAAAGAAGTGGCAGGATGGTGACTGGAAAGATAAGTGGCTTCACTGATTTTTTGGAATAATTAGACTCCCCAATCCCATGAGTGACTTTTCCTGAATTGTCTTTTTTTGGTCTCCTACTTGATCACGTGGTGGTACAAAAGGAGCCATTAACAAAACCTTCCATTTTTCACATTTATGGTGAAGCTTTGTAAGTTCTTCCTGCAAAAGATGACTAAGTGCACAGAACATGCAAAAAAAAGTAGTAGTTCTGTGGAGATGCCCAGTTTTATTTAGTCGAAAGCATCACTCAGAGTATAAATAGGCCCTAAATGATTTGCATGTTGGTCTTTCTCCCCAAAGGGCTTCGCTATTATCTTGCACCATCATCTTTATGTTGTATTGGAAAAATCTGGGATTCTTTTCCCCTTGGTCATTATTTACTTTTGTAAAATAATGTAGTTCTGAAGAATTCTGGCTATTTAATCTCAAGCCTAAACATGGTTTCTAGTCAGGAAAAAGATATTCAGCAACATTGGGTATTTTTAGTTCTAGAGAGATTTTTCTCCCTGTCTCCAGGGGTGAAGGGGTGGCTGTGGCTACGAGGTGCAAGAAATGTTCTGTGGGGGAAGATTCTCTGCCTCCTGTTCCTTTTTCTCTAAAAACTCCTGTTCCCCACGTGGGGGACGGGGGTGAGGGGCAGGACGTTGGACTTTGGAACTTTTAAATGTGCTGCTTAGTGTTGTTAAATTTTAGTTCATTGCTGGGAAATTGAGGATGAGCTCATTTCAGAAGGAATTACATATCTTATGAGCCAGCACAGGACAAGGGGAGGGAAAACTGCCTCCTTTAAAAGGGACTGTGTCCTTAGAGGGACATGGAATGCCTTGGTGCTTTTTGGTGAGAAACATCAAAGTCAGTCTGCTTGCGATGAACTTTAAGGAAGGTGGCACCTGTTCTCCTTCAGTCTTGTCTTGGCACCCCTTGAGGGATTTCTTCCTTTTGCCCATCCTGAGGTCTCCATGGCCTGGCCATGCCACAGGGGATCCTCGACCTTGGCCATCTTTGTTACACCTGCTGACTTTGACAGGAGAGACTGTTCTCTGGGGTTCCCGGCCCACTCTTCTGATTTGGCTTTAGATAGCATGAGGAATTTTGCTTGGCATCCTTTAGTCCCTAAAAATAGAGATGAAAGGAAGGTGCCTCCCATCATCTAAAATCTCAGCACACTCAAAACAGTTCCTCCTGGCAAGTCCTCCCCTGGCTCTGTGTCCAGGTCCCTGGAGCCTGCAGGGAATAGCCTCCTCATGGTGGGAGGGAAGGAAGAAGGAAAAGAGCCCAAGATATCTCCTCCATGTGCTTAAGGCTTGATCATGTGCCATCACACGCTGTCATCCAGGGCTGGGAAGGGGGGGTACAGCAGGGCTGGGGAGGCCACCATGGTGTGTAACCAGTGCGGGGGGGAGGGGCAGTGCAAGAGGTGTGAGTGTGTGTCATTGTCCCCTCCATCAACATTACATTTCCAGCTCTTCCCAAGAGAAGTTGGAGACCCTGTCCCCTGGTGTCTGGCAGGGACCTCCCTGCTGCCCCAGGGAAGCACTCTCATCCTCTCCATTCCTCTTCTACCCTCTCCATGCTGCTGCCAGCCTTCTAGGCCAAGAAAAAGCACATGTCACAGAAAACCCAAATAAGAATTTTAAAACACAGATGTGTATCATGCTCCCACAGGAGCAGTTGGCACTGATACGGTGTCTGCATGGTCACTGAGGATCCAGGATCCTTCTCTTTCTGTTCCACCATCCTTAGAACGTGGCATCTAGTCTCAAAGCTAGTCTCCGACCTCGTGGCTCAGTATGGTGGTTGGAGTTTGAGCCATCATACCCAAATTCCAGATAGGAAAGAGAAGGAAGAGAGAAGATGAGTACAAAAGAGTCTATCTCACAGCTTATTTGTCTCTCTCCATGGAAATTGCCTGGAAGCCTTATAGGATGGTCTCTGCTTACATCGTATTGATCACCTCTTCTTCCCGGGGAGACGGGGAAATATTGCCCTTGAGCCAGGTACTTTGCAGACTAGAATAAAACAGAGTTCAGTGAAGAGTGAAAAACGGAGCATGAATATCAGCCAGGCAAACAGCAGTCTCTGCTATGGTCTAGCGTAGTTGAAGACCTCACATGTGAACCTTAACATGTCCTGCCAGGAATTCCAGACACTTGTATCAGCCCGGGGCATGTAGGACGGCTGGTTCACAGGCCATCTCTTTTGAATGTGTCAGATTCAGCCCCTGCTCCCCTTTAGTGCATCTGCCATTATAAGTGCCTTCTTGTTAAGCGTTTTTAAAAAATGACTTCTTCCCAGGAAGCTTTGACTTATACTTCGACTTATACTTAATAGACTATTAATGGTTGTGGAGTTAGCAGTTAAATTAACAGCATCATTCTAGGCCTTGACATAGAAGCAGTATTGGTAGATAAAAAGTTTCACTACCGAGTCCAGATGTTGGCAAAACGAGATAGTTTTGCCACTAGTCACTGTGAGGGAGAGAGCTTTATTCATTTTAAAAATTGCTTCTTGTTTCGGTTCTGTTTGAATTTTGAACTAACAACATGGAAAGGGGATGTATCTGAGAACACATGTGTCAGTACTTGGTTCGTGGAAGGGCAGGGAATCCTCCTTGGAAGTCTAGTTATGTAGATTTTTCTTTCACTGAAAGAAAGCTCCGTGGATGGATCTGCTCAGGATGGCTGGAAGGAAGGGCTTGCCCTTCTACTCCGGGAAGAAGGAAGCTCCAGGACGTCCTCGTGGGTCGTGTCTTTGATGAGCCCTTACCACGTGACTGGCTGACTCACTGTGTCTGCTGAGTCTCGGGAGAGGTGATGTAACCAGGGACTGCAACTTGTAGGGAGAGGGGAAAATCATTGTTGGCCCCCGTCTCTGGCACTGGAAGCGTAACACGGCTCTGGCCAAAAGCAGATGGAGGTTTGCAGCTACGTTTTGTAAATTCTGTTTTAAGCACTGGTTGTAAGGCTCTGTTGTTTCCTCTTCCTTATTGTCTCTTTCCTCCATTCTCTTTTTCTTTCCTGTCTCTTCTCATTTTATTCAGATGTGCTCACGTATGCAGCCATTCTGCTCTCCCTAAAGCAACTCAGGTCTGATCTTTGGAAATGCATGATTGAGGAACCCAGGGGTCTGCCTGCAGTATTTCTGTTTTTGAACCCAGTTAACAAGAACTAAGAAGTCAAGTAGAAAGAACTTGGACTTGGGTGCTTTAACCACATGGATATGCATTCTAGCTTTATCATTATTGGCTGTGAGAGTTTGGGCAAGTTGCTTTACTTCTCTCGACCTCCTGAACTTCATTTGTAAACTGACCTTAATTCCAAATTTCAAGGATTGTTACAAAGATTAGATGAAATCAATAAAAATCCAAAGAGATGAAGACCATATTGTGCTGGGCTACATAGGCCATGCTAAGAAGTTGGAATTTATTTATGTGCTTTGAGAAGCAAGGCAGTGACATGATATGATTAATGCTTTTAAAACAAAGATCACTCTGGGCTTTATGGAGAACGTGGGTTTGGTGTGGATGAGCAGGAGTGGAAGCAGATACCTGAACTAGAACATAAGAACCCTGGGCAAGGGAGCTGGGCTAGTGTGACCGCACAGGGGACAGAAGAGTCTGGAAAGCATTTGGAGGTGAGGACTGTAGGAATAGCTGATACCTTAGACATGGAAAAGGGATGAAAGACCACAAGCAAGCGTGGATCCCAGATTTGGGCCTTGAGTGTGAGAGGTGGCAGTGCCTGTTGGACAGCGTTGTAGAGGACAGTGCCTGTGAGTGATGCCTACAAAATATTGGCTGGACCAGAGCATCAGGAGGAGAGAGGTGCACATGATCTTGGGCCACGCTGGATGTTGAATGCAGGGGGATGGGCCAAGTTCCACTTCTGCTCTTCCTTTGAACCTGTTTTCATCTACCCCATTTAGATGGCAGCTTCCAGAATTGAGTTGGACAGTATTGAGCAAGGAGTGACAGACTCCTGATGGGCATAGGGTCCCCACTATTCATCCACCTCGTGAACACCTTAGATGGCTCTGGTGCATGAAGAGAAAGAATGAAGTGAAAGGGGGCCAGGGTAGGATCTGCATGGGCTTTAGAATCTGAGCAATCTCCTAAAGATTGCTACAGTGACATCACTGTAACAGGCAGGTCCAGGACCTCGCGCCGCGGGATTTGCAATTGGACGGATGCATCTCTGGATTTGGAACCTTTTGAGAAACACTGTCCTGGAAGGTTTTCTGGGTGGCCTTACTCTGGTTCTTTTCCTCTTCCTTCTCCTCCTCCTTTTTTTTTTTTTCTTCTTCTTTTTTTTAATTAGCTTGGTGGCAGCAACTCCTTCCTGCTCATACTTCAGACTCTGGAAGCAATTAGAGGCAGGCAGCCTCCCCAGGAAGAAACGTGTGTTTTGTGAGCATGCTTCCCAAATCATGGCAAGGGCAGCAAGCGAACACCACAGTGACGATTTCGCAGTCATGTATTGTCGTGGTGTTCGAGTCTAGATAAAAGTCTTTGGCAAATCTGTAGAGAATATTTCAGAGAGGGGAAAGAGGGAGGCCAGAATTTATAGGGTCTAAAAATAGTAGTTCAAGTGCAGCTGTGTTTAGCTTGTCAGGGAACCTGTTGAGTCGGGACAGGCAGGGGATTTTTATTTCTCTGGGTCTGAGGTCATTTGTCTTGTTTAAGAAAGGGCAGCAAACATTTCCAAATAGGGTTTGATTTTTGAGGGAAGGAAGATGTCTGAATGCATACAGTATTTCTTGGTGTCTCTCTCTCTCTCTCTCTCTCTCTCTCTCTCTCTCTCTCTCTCTCTCTCTCTCTCCCTCCCTCCCTCCCTCCCTCCCTCCCTCCCTCCCTCCCTCTCTCTCTCTCTCTCTCTCTCTCTCTCTCTCCACTCTCCCTCTCCCTCTCTCTCTCCACTCTCCAAGCCTGATTTTTAGGCATGAAAGGAGAGTTTGGCTCTCTTAGTAGAGGAAGTGGGGCTGTCCGGTGGCAGGATTTCAGAGATGCTGGTGGTATTGCTTGTGGATGGCACATTTGATGACAGCAAGACCAAGCACTGGTGGCAAGAGTCCAACTGTTTGGTCTTGCTGGGTTTTGCACAGATCCTTTATTTGATACCAGGGATTGAACTCAAGGGCACTGGACCTCTATGAACCATATTTCCAGCCATATTTTATATTTTATTTAGAGACAGGGTCTCCCTGAGTTGCTTGGCACCTCACTTTTGCTGAGGCTGACTTTGAATCTGAGATCCTTCTGCCACTGGGATTACAGGCGTGCACCACTGTGCCTGGCACAAACCCTTTAAATGGAAGAAGTAAACTCATAGTTGAAGAAATAGCAGTATGACTTCTCCAAGACTGAATAACTGACTTCCATACCTTCATTCTCCCATTTCTAGTAAGGGATGAGGTCAATGTCTTGCTCCACAACCCACAAAAGGTGTTCAACCTGCTCTATTCTAAGCAGCCCTCAGGCCTCAATATAGATGGTCCCCAACCTAGGATAGTTTGACTTATGATTTTGCAACTTTCTTTGGTGCCAAAGCTATATGCATTCAGTAGAAATTATACTTTGAACTTTGATCCATTCCTGGACTAGCAATGTGTGGAACAACACCGTCTCATGACGCTGGGCAGCCGCGTGATCACCAGGGAGATCCACCATACTCTCGGTGTACTGTGTTGCCTAGCTCTGGTGTTTGGTAGGTTAGGTGCACCAGGTACATTTTCAACTTAGGATATCTTCAACTTCACATTGGTTTTACTGGAATATAATTCCCTCTTAAGTCAAAGCGTATCTATACTTAAAAATACTGGCGGGCTGGGGCTGTAAATCAGCAGCAGAGCTCTTGCCTAGCATGCGTGGGGCACCACATAAAAACAAACAAAGGCATTCTGTCCATCTAGAACTACAAAAAAAAAAAAAAATGTGGGCATGTCAGCATCCCTGAGTTCTTCAGCCAGTAGGACTTCACATCCCCTGCCCTTCAGTAGTTGAAAGTTGGCTGAAGTGACTTCTGTGGATGTTGTACCTGAAGGTTCTTGGGCCCATTTGTTTCTAGGCCAGAGGTTGGAAACTGTCCTGCTGGCCGAATCTTGCACACTGGTGTTTTGTGGGCCCTGCATCATACAGGCCTACACAATGGCCAATATTTTAAAAGCTGGGATTTTTTTTTTGATACACCTTGATTTCTGTGTTCTTGAGGGGTTCTCTAAGATCCATCCTTGGTTTAGACTTCTTCCTTCAAGGGACCCAGGTTGCTGTGCATAGGTCCCAGTCTTCCCAAAGGGAGCTTTCGGTCCTTTTGGGAAATGGTCCCCGCACTTCCCTTGAGGACAGTAAGGAAAGGGTCAAATAATTTGTTGCATGTTGAGCGCCCAGAAAATACCTGCCTGGGCACAGCGAGCACTGCAGAAGTGTAGCTGTTCTTGTCACTGTCATTGTGGCCTTAGTGTGATTTCCGTAAGGTTCTGTGGAGGACGTTGTTCTGAAGCCCCATGAAAGACAGGTCTGTTGGATCTCAGTGCCAGGAAACGGTTGTCCTTTTTCTGAGTGACTACCTTATGCTATGACTCTTCTTTATTTACTTATTTTAATATTTCACCGATCCTTTAATTTAGAAATTAGTCCACATGATACAATATAGAACATACTGGAAAAGGAAAATTAAGGACAATGTGTAACAAACCACATATAACTTCATAAGCCATAAGAAAATAGCTTAGGCAGATTGAAGAACTCATTCATAGGTTAGTTTATACAATGCTATCACAAACATCAACATGTATATTTTTCTCAACAGTTAGAAATCTTAGGAACCAGATGCACTTTTTCTAGCAATTTCTAGCAAAGAAGGAAAGGAGGATGATATGCGAATAGTAATTCAGTTCTGGCAGTTTAATGGGATAGCCAAACAAAGCCTGCAAATGCTGATGCATTCTGATGCATATGGAAATACAAAGAAATCATTAAATACTGTTACATTCCATGACAAGAACTATGATTGCGTTGAAAATTTCATCAAGTTTCCATGACTCTTACTTCTAGCTTCACCTTCTGGGAAGCTCTGAGGCAGTTCTGTACTTCAGGGCCAGTGGAGGACACGCAGGCACGTGTTTCCTTGATACCTTGATCTCACACTCTGTCATTTTCTTGCTACTGAACTTTTCCTACTTGCTCATTTTATCAGGGGCATTTTGGTAAGCAGCCTTGAATCATGTTTGTACAAGGCTGCGTATGAATTAAAAACACAAGCAAAGCATCTATACCCCCTGAGAGAGGAGGGTTATGTCACCACCCCGAGTGGATGCCCATGCTGGACAGGTCCACATCTAAACCTGGGACTCGCACAGACTCTCCTTCCTGGATACCACTGACCTGTAGCTCTCATATCCTGCTTGGTTCTGTCAACTATGCTCACCTTTCCCCTTTAAACTTCGACACCTGGATCCTCTGTTAATGAATTGGGAGGGCTTATTTACCTGGGTTGGCTGATGTCAGCTGCAACTGCCTAACAACAAACCACCTGAAATTGTGGCACACAGCGAGAAGCATTGCCCCTTGGAGACATGGGGTGGTAGTAGCTCCCTGCTGCTTTACCACAGGGGTCTCCCTTTTATACCTGCCCCCTCTTTTGCAAATAGCCCCTCTAGTGACCCTTTCTCAGTCTTTCTGTTTGCAAGAGACGTCCGTTTCTGGCTAGGACCCTCATGGATAGGTGCTCAATAAGTGCACAGTGGATTATCAGGCCTCTTTGCTTCTCCTTTCCTCTGGTCTCTACTTAATGGTCACTTCTAGCCTGAAAACCCCGTGGGATATGAGATCTGGGATCCTTCCCTCCTTCCCCAGCGCTTGTCTAGCCAGCATCCCTCTCCCGAGCACCCAGCAGAGGAAATTCATCAGAATCTCTTTTTCTTTTCCTTCTCTGGAAATTCTGGCACACCCTTTGAGACAATTGGGGAAGGATTCTCTTGGTTGCAACATTTTCCCCATCAACTATGGAAAATTTATGTCCCAGAAGTGATTTCTGCCCTATCGTGTTCCCAGAAGGGGATACAGAAAATGTGTGCAGTTAAATGAAGGCTCAGTATGAGGAACTGTATGTAAAACCCACCAATAATAATCCCCTCACTCAATTTGGGCAAGAAGCTAAACACTGTGGTGCCTGACTCCATAGGACAGGACAGTATGTTTATTTTTTTTTTAAACAGGAGAAAAAGGGCCCCCAAATTTTAATGTCTTGAAGGAGTTTGAGAATCCCTGGGGGCATTTCCCAAACTGCCTCCAATGAACATTGTAGTTTGTTTAAAAATTCAGATTTCCAGTGATTCAGGTTCCCTGGGCCTGGGTTGGGCCTAGGAATCTGTTTCCAACGTGTGTCCCAGGTAATTCATATTCATCATGTGCAGGAAGCTCTGGGCCTGGCTAGCGATTCTCATACACATTGGTCTTTTGGCTAAGGAGAAATCCACTGATGATAATGGCAGTGAACAAGAGTATATGACACTTACAAAGCGCTGTACGGTTTGCTGAGGCTTTACATGTATGGTCTCGTAACCACGTTTGCCCTTTGGGGGCTGGTTCTTGTCTAACATTGCCAACATTATTTTACCAGAATGAAACGGGAAGAATGGTACTAGCAGAATTTTGTGAAATAGCCAAATTACTGCCCGATGCAAAGATACAGAAAATGTCATGCTATAAATATGAAAGCACCAGGCAAACAGCCCACCCTTTAGGAGCCTCTGCATGATTTTTTTTAAATTTAATTTTTGTTTTAATTAGTTATACACAACAAGAGAATGACTTCTTGATAAGATTCGTTCAATTCACTCCATGCCTGGATCATGCAAGAGGTGTTTCTAGAAAGCTCTGAAGAGGGTTGTCCCTGACAGATGGCTCTAGGCAGACATCTCTAGGCAAGGGGAATCTCGGTCCACTGTGATCTGGAAGGGAGCACCATGTTCCCTCCTAAAATAGGACACAATGGCTCTTTGTTACAGGTATGAAACCTCTCTTTAAGAAGGCCATGTCTTTACCGAAGTACTTCTGCAGAAAACCATGCCTAGAAAATGTATAATTACTCAGATGCCCGATGGCTTCGCAGCCTTTGATATCAAATGCATTGTTATTGGGTTCTGAGATTTTTTCCAAACTATTAATTGATGTATTTGGGAAGGCATCATGTTATTGGATTTTAATCGGTTTCTGGGCGGCCTGGGCTTCCTATTAACTTAGAGATCATCTGGTTCTTGCTTCTGTGAACCACTCAGGAAATGTCCTGCTGGCAAAGCTGAGTTCTCTGGAGGAGTGAACTGTTCTGTTTTTCTGTTGCCCCACACATTCTGTTGTGACATTTAGTTCTCTCATTTTTTTTTTTCATTCCCAATCGGCATAATTTTTTTTTTTCCGGCCTTTTGCAGGGTCTGTGGCAGTGTTGAATAAATACAAGCCCATGGGCTGGGAGGACAGGAGCTATGAGGTCCATGTGCTTATTGTTACCACCCTCATTGGTGGTGGTATCCTAGTCTGGATTTTTTTAGCATCTCTCTTTTTACCATATATTGCCTTGTTTATCTGCAAAGATACACATGATATTTATTTTTTAAATTCTCTATTAAAATAGCATCGACTGAGATTCAAATCTCCATTAATGGAACCAGTAAATGTTATATATTCAAAAAGTCTCCATTCCCAAGGCTGAGATCAGGGCATGTGGTTGAGACCCAAAGGACCTTGAAACATGCATCTCCAGAACTGAACTTGCACATTTGCCTATGAACTACGTTGGGAGGATGCGTCGAAGCCCCACTTCCTAATCCAGTGATGAATTCCAAGCTTTTGGGTATTGTTTTTCTTCCTGAAAGACAGTTTTTCTGCTATGATATTTGAGGTTCAATTCAAGGGCAGTTTTGGATGGATCAGTACTGAATGGGGAGAGATTTTTTTTGTTGGGGGATGGGCACTGGGAACTGAACCACAGCTGAGCTACACCCCCAGCCCTTATTTATTCATCCATTCATTCATTCATTAGATTTTAACACTGGTTCTCACTATGTTCCCCATTCTGGCCTCCAATTTACCATCCTCCTGCCTCAAGCCCCAGAGTCACTGGGATTACAGGCATACACCCCCACACCTGGATGGGGAGATTTCTGAGTGCTGCATATCTTATAATGTCTTTTAAAGAACCAAATCAAAACCCACCCATCCATTTACCCCCACCCCACTCATGCATCCATTCACCCCCATTCCATAACTCCTACACAATACCTGGCACTGTTTACGTGCTAGGTTCGTTAATATAGTAATAATAATAATCATCACTTATTGTTGTTATTGATACACCTACTGTGTGTCAGCCAGCCTCCAGTCTTTAAAGCAGTTTTGGGAGCTAAGAATTGTATCTTCTGTTTTATGAGAGAACCACAGCTCACCTGGGCAGGTAAAGTGGAGCAGGCCCGAGACATCTTTGGGACATTGGGACCAGAGCAGCATCTCCTTCTCTTCCTTTGGAGAGTGGTATGTGCCTGCTTGTGGCAGGCCAGAGCCGGAACAGGCCTTGCTTGCCATGTCTTCTGTCCCTGGGGGTATCTTCCGGTTGTCAGTGGAACTGAAAGACTCGTCCGCTCTCCTTTCTCTGCTTTGCCATTTACAACCGCTCAGAAATATGAGCCAGGTGCAGTGGCACACACCCACGATCCCGGAAACTAGAGAGGCTGAGTCAGGAGGATCCTAAGTTCGTAAGCTTGAGGACAGTCTGGGCAACTTAGGAAGACTCTGTTTCAAAAGGAAAAAATTGAAAGGACTAGGGATGTAGCTCAGTGGTAAAGTACCCCTGGGTTTAATGGCCAGTACTCCCAAAACAACAATCACAAGAAATTTGAATCTAATTCTGTCTGGACTCTCCCGTCATTTGTACCAAAATGCAAATGGAGTTTCTCTTAGTGGACATCTAAATGCTTAAAAGTTATAAATCAAAATAATATTGAAGAAGCTCTTTTCTGTCCTTGTACCCTGATAGACTCTTATAGCATCCTGGGAGGCTGGGGTCTGGCCCATGTCTTACCACCCTCTTTCTTCCTTTCTGACTCCATCCCCCATTGCATTGGTCTCCCATGCATGTGTGAGAATGGCCCAGCCAGGACAGTCCTGCACGCATGTGGCCACTCATCCTAGGTCCACCCACCCACCCCTTTGGAGGTCATAGGTGCTTCTCTCATTTTTAGGAGGCTGCCCTTTCAGGAATCTTGTTCTGACTGGGCTCTCCCGTGGAGCCACGGCCTATCCTCAGGCTACCCCAGGCCCTTGTTCTCCTGGCTGGCTTTATCCTCGGAGCAATGATAGAATAAGAGAACATGGGAGGAAGATACTCCAGAGCTGGGTGGAGGGTCCCGGTGGAGTACAGCTGATGGGTGTGCTAGGGAGCCGGTAGGAAGGAGGGCTGGGCCTTGTTCTTGAACCTGTTCCCCATCATGTCTCTCCCACGGGGTTTCAGGACTCAGTTTGAAGACGCTTTGTTCCTCTGCATGTTTGTAGTCGAGCCTAGATGCTCGGCTACAGCCACGCCAGCCCTGGTTCTGCTGATGACTGTGCTGTAGACATCAGTCCGGTCACCTCCCTAGATATATCCGCCCTGCCCCTTGGCATCAGCCTGGATGGCCTTGCCTGGTCTGGGAGGCTCCTCTGGGTCCTTTGCCAAAGTGCAGATGTCCCCCTTTGCCGCGTGGTGGGTGGGTCCTGGGGGGAGGCGAGAGGAGGGGAGTCGGGGCCTGCTGCACCCCCTGCTCCCCGAGGTGGAGATGAGAGGTGGCCTCTGGGTCAGAGGGTTTCCTATTGAGTCAGAGCTTCCATGCCCGCACCCTACCCCTACTCCAAGCACAGGCAGGGCACCTCCTAACTTGTGCTGCAGGAAGAACTGTGCCAGTGGAAACCCATCTCCCTTGGAACAACCCTGTGGTTATCAGGGCGGCTCAGGGGAGGAAGTCCTCAGTCCTGCTGCCCTGCCTGCAGGACAGTCTGCTGTCCCCTGGGCAGTGTCGACCTGGGGGAAACTTTTATGCTGCCTCTCCTCCCAAGGCCCTAGGGCTCTGGGTTTTGGGGGGAAATAGAGACCTGTGCTCTGCTAAGTATGAGCTTTGTGATCTGGGAAGGATCCATTTCTCTCTCTCTCTCTTCCCTCACCCTGTTCTCCCACCTCTTTTTCATTATGTCTGTGTGAAAACTGAAAGCTATTGTTTATTTAAAAGGACCATTTGCCTAATGCCCCTGGAATTTATTTGCTGGAGCTTTTTCCATTTTCATAGTCAGTTCAGACCTTGGCTGCGGCCGGGGAGGTTATGCAACCTGGGATGGAATGAATCCCGTTGGCATGTGGGGGCCCCCCGTGCACCCAGCCCTTAGCCATTCCTATGAGAGGGTGACCCCCTCCCCATGTTCAGATTGCCCCTGTGTTGCTGGAGGTGGGAGCTGGGGAAGTGGAAGGAACCGATGGAGGAAGAATGAGCTGCAGTTAGACTCGAGCTGAAAGATTTCTTTTGTGGGGTTCTGACTTCACAGGTCTGCTTGGAGGCTCCTAAGCTGGAGGCCTTGGGGGTTAGATTGTCCTCATGTACAAAACTTGGACCCTTCCTAGCAGCCTGTCTCTGGATCTTAGGAAAAAGCCTGAGCATCATTGCTTGAGCCTTTGCAGGATTTGGAAAATGTTTCTGGCACTTTCCTTCCTGGCTGGCCTCTAGAGTCTGTCTATGTACTCCTGCTGTCCCCAGCAGTAGGGGCCTTGGGGGCCTCCCTTCCATCTGGCTGCCAACCTGAGGTTCCTTGATTGCTACTTGGAAACCTTCTCTGGGTCTACATGGATTTGCTTTGACAGGGGACAAAGGGGTATTTTTTTGGGTTGTGGGGGCTGGAAGTTTAACCTGCCCTGGATTCTAAAAGGAGGCAAAGACAGTAGGTTTGGAACCCTGAAGTTGGGTTACAATAGTCTTGAGGAGGGTACCCCTGCCTCCCTCTCTGCACTCCCATGTTGGGAGACGGTAGAGAGCCCATTCTGCCCTCTTCCTCCTCCTCCTCTTCCTCCTCTTTCTCCTCCTATGGCCTGAGATGTCTCCCTTTCACGTCATTTCTCTGTTTAAACATGCTTATTAACCTTTGTTCGGAGCAAGATGACCCTGCACATACCTGCATATTGACACAACACTAACTGCTGTCACAAACCCTCCATCGTTAGAGACTTGATCCTCTAGAAATGTGGTCATTGCGTATGTGTCAGTCGAATAAGGCCTTTCCTCCCTGGAGGTAACCTCCTCCGAGCAGTGATTCTGGGACTCCATGTTCCTTTTACTGCTGACTCTGCTGTCCCTCCTTAGGGCCTTAAAGTCTTTGGCTGTCTGGTGACAGGAGAAAGAGCTGTTGACATGGCTCACTCACCTCTTAAACCCTCCTAGACGTGGCCTACATCCCATCCTCTCACTTTCCATTGGTAAGGACTAGTCCTTTGGGGTCGCAGCTGGCCCCAAAGGAGATCAGGACACATGGCTGGGCAATGAGGGGCTGCAGGGTGGAGACATGGGGGCCAGGCAACTGGGCCTGAGACTAGACTCTGCCACTTACAACCCTGGACAAGTACCGTGCTGCTCATTCCTCAGTCTCCCTGCCTGTAAACTGGTGGCCACAGTACCACCTCCTAAGAGCATTTCGAGGACCAAATGAGATAATATTTGCAACATGCTTAGACTAGCTCCTGGCATATAATAAAGCAGGTGTTTTTAGCAGTTAGTTGAGGAGGGGTATAAATGGCAGTGGTAATTTCTAGTTCTCCCCAGTCTTCTCCTTCAAGAATCTCCCAGTCACTTCCCCAAGGAGACATGCATCCTCATGTTTACAGCCCTTGTCAGCTGTGCATGGTGGTGACAATCTTCTCCAGTGCCGTTTTGACACTCTGTGCACAGGGGAGGTTGCTGCCGGGGGTAGGGGGTGGGAATAAAGGACAGCTTGCTTGCACAGGGATTATTTTGGGATTCAATTGCCTTTAATCCTAAAACCAAACAGAATGAAACAAAACCCCAAACCCTGAAGACTGGTGATGTTATGTCCATTGTACAGACAACGAAATAGCCTCAGAGTCCAGGATCCAGGACTCAAACCCTGATTGTCCCAGAGTGTAGCTGCTTCACAGAGGAGAAGACTTGAAACTTCTTTGGCTTGGAAGAAGAACATAATTGGGTGTGAAAGACCTAAAGTTCTCAGAATAACCCAGAATCAGAGTTGTGAAGATTCCAGGAACCCTGCAAATATACTTCAAATGGGATTGCCTCCTATCTCAGGCAATTTCCCCCAAACAGCCTGGTGAGCGGCTTCCAAGGGATCAGTGGGATCTGTCCCTCCAGTTCAGGAGCACAGTCGCATATACTCCCACTCTCCCTGCCTTGAGGTCCCATGTTCTCAGGCCTCAGCTGTCCCTCTTTCACATCTGACGGAAAGCAGGCAGGAGAAGAGTTGAACTTTCTGCATTACAGTCCAAGGGCAAAGTTTCCATAGCGATGTCCAGATTGGACGCCGAGATCCCCATTTAGGTTGGCTGTGCCAGGCAAGGTCTCTCCTTCCCCAGACCCTGGCAACGTGGCCTGCCCCTGAGGAGGGCAATTGTCTCTGGTTAAAAGGGGATCTGAAAAGCGGACTGTTCAGGCCATTGCTTGAGCCTTTGCAGGATTTGGAAAATGTTTCTGGCACTTTCCTTCCTGGCTGGCCTCTAGAGTCTGTCTATGTACTCCTGCTGTCCCCAGCAGTAGGGGCCTTGGGGGCCTCCCTTCCATCTGGCTGCCAACCTGAGGTTCCTTGATTGCTACTTGGAAACCTTCTCTGGGTCTATATGGATTTGCTTTGACAGGGGACAAAGGGGTATTTTTTTGGGTTGTGGGGGCTGGAAGTTTAACCTGCCCTGGATTCTAAAAGGAGGCAAAGACAGTAGGTTTGGAACCCTGAAGTTGGTTACAATAGTCCTGGAGGGATACTCATGGCGTAAAATCAGCCACATGTAGGACACGGTTAAAGTGAATCTCTCCCGACAATGGAACCACAGGTGTATACCAGAGAGCACCAAAACACTCTCACCCATCCAACACGGTACTGTTTCCTAAATCAAGCAATGAATTTTTTTTGGCTAAGAGTTTCCTTGCAAATGCCATTCAACTCTTGCCCCAGCGAATTCGCAGAGGAGCAGTTGCTGGTGTAGCGTTCTTTCCCCATGACTCTCACCTGGCTCACTCTCACCCTCACCCTCACCCTGCTTTGGTGGTGGGCCACAGTGTTCATTGAGCTCTACTGCCGTTGGGTACTTGGGGGACACAGATAGCGAAGGATCAGGCAGTGGGTGATACATAACAGGTGGGAAGCAACTTACCTACTTACCTTCCTATTAGCACTTGGGGATTCAGTGTGAGGCTCTAGGTTACCTTCTGGTGATGCCTGGAAGTGTGTGTGTGTGTGTGTGTGTGTGTGTGTGTGTGTGTGTGTGTGTTGGGGGGTTGCCACTGAGGCGGTGGGAGTTGTTTCTCGAATATGTGGTGCAGAGCAAGGTGTGAGGGGAGGAAGGGAGAGTCTTGGAGCACAGGGGCCGGGGGTAAGGAACAGGCCAGACGAAGATCTCTGTAGTGGGGTTTCAGGGAAGGATGCTAGAATAAGATTCCAAGTTAGATTTGAAGCTGGTTTATATTCTACAGGGTGATAGAACTGAAACCTTTGGGGCCACTGTTCCAGACTGAAACCGTTAATGGCGTGTCAGTGTTCTGCAAATTAGCATCTAATCCTGTCCTACTGCCAGTCCAGGTGGTGCCCTTGGCAATGCAAGACCAGGCCAGTAGAGAGAAGAAAACAGAAAAAGCCGTACCCGCAAGAAGTGCAGATGGCAGGGAATTCTGATGCAGGTGACCAGATTGGAGTCTGAAAACTGCACAGAAAATAACAGCCATAATTGAAAGCAAACAGACTTAGAGTTGAGAAACTTGCTCTCCCCATCCAAAGTGCACAATCCAGAAAATGCCCAAGAAGCATAAACACTGCAAAACAAATCGAGCTACTTAATCTCTTTATTTTAGTAATCAGAAGTGGCACTGGGAATGTGGTAGGAGTGGCGCTCAACTCCGATCGCCTTGACCTCACTTGGCTTTTCCCGTGTTCAAACAGTGGCGCTCTGCTTCTCCATTCCATTCCTTTCCTGGCCCGGTGTTGGGTTTGCCAGCACAGTGGTCATGCACATGTTGAAGGAAGCTCTGGGAAGTCTCCTTCCCCCAGTTTTTAAGAGCATTGTCGTTGTGGCAGTGGATAGTGACTTAGCCCTTGGCAAGACCAGAGTGCTGGCATGTGTGTTTGTCTGCCTTTCTCGCCAGGCCTGAGAGGTGATCATAAGCCCCATTTACTTCTCCCACCATGGCAGAATGGTTGAAATGCTGCTTCCTGGTTGCAGATGGGTTCTTTCTGCAATTCATTCATTGATTTGTTGGGTGGGTCAGCAAGCATTTATTGAGCACCACCATGGGTCAGTATTGCTCCTGCACTTGTTGGGCATGTTTGTAAGAGTGAGAGGGAAGCAAGGCCTTTCAAGGGCCTGGGCTTTGAAAGTGGCATGATATTGTTTCTTATGCATTATGTTGGCAAAAAAGGGAGTTCAAAGGAGGGAGAAATAGACTCTACCTCTCATTTTCTTTTTTAACCCCCTTGCGATACTGGGGATTGAACCCAAGGCTTCATGCATGGCAGGCAAGTGCTCTATCCCTGAGCTACATCTCCAGCCCCCTACACTCTACCTTTTGATAGTAACTACCATGGAAAATTGTGGCCATGTGTTGTGGATAGAGCCTGGGTTTAGGGTCACATGAGACTGTCAAGCTGGATTCTTCCCTTAACTCTATCTATTATCTGTAAGAGGGAAATGCTGATAGTGTTTATTTCAAAAGATCATTTTGAGGTTTACACAATGCATGCAGTCTTGATGCTTAGTAAATGCTCAGAAAAAAAATATTTTTTGGTATATTTTGCATTTTCCATGAAACTAATTTTGTATCATTTGCTTTTTTAGTTTGGAAAATATGACCCTTCACTGACAGTTAGGTAATGATCATCACCCCATCTTGGTGTAATATGAACTCAGAGTTGTAATCTGGAAAACAGGGAAGAATACTTATCCATTTTGGAAATTGGAGAAGGAGAAATTAGAGGAGGGGGGGAAGGGTTCTCACTTTATAGGTTGTTCTTTGTAGAAGAACCTATAAAGTGAGTCTTTCAGGCAAATAGAAGACGAACGTCTCATCCTTTCTCATTCCAGTCTTCTTCAAGATTACTCTAACATCCTAAGACTATAAGAATAGTGATCCCCCAAATAAATTTTAACAGTAAAAGTAAGCACTAATTATATATTAGACTCTTCGTTAGCAACCAGAGACAGACTGAGAGGTCATTAAAGCTTTCATTATCATCATTACCCTGTATTGTTTTTCCAGAAAACTCTTGAGGACTGACTGCCCATATAAGTTCTCAAGCAGGATGTGTGTGACCCTTCACATTGTGGTCTCAGTTTACCCTGCCTCTGGGTTTCCCTCGAGGTCCTGTTCCTCTGCTATACACAAGCCAAAGCGGACTCTTCCCTCTGCCCCATATACACCCTGAGTTGCTTTATTCTTGCTAGCGGGCCCAGATCAGGAATGGGTTCCCCATTGCAGATGGGTGATAGAGGGCAGCCAGGCTGACAGATACCTGCACTGAGTGTGGGGATCCTGAGCCAGCATGTGGCTGGGACCTGGGAGCTCAGAGTTCAGAGACGGGACATTGTCACTTCTATCTCAAGAGGCCTTAATGGATGCCACCTGCCCTGCATACCTCACAGTGACTTGCCTGCCTCAAAGAGGTCTGAACCCACTCTGATCTCCTTCAGGGTTGCATGGGTATCAACTGTCTTCTGCCTTCGTCCTCACCCACTGACAGTGTCCTCCACCCTAGGAGTCCCACAGGCTATGATAACCTCCTAATCAAAGACACACTCCTGCATTTGTGAGTAGCAAGGGCTACATAGCCTGCCCCACACTCCTCTCTTAGTGTTCAGTTGTTGGATGAGAAGGGTAGCATATTGGACGATGCAGATGTAGTTGACTAAAAGGCATGAAGAAGTTGAAGTTGTCCATAGTCACTAGCCATATGACTGGAAGGAGGCATTGAGTGTGGTTTCCCCCATGGACCCATGATGGGACTCTAGATCTCTTCTCCTCCACTCCACCAGTCCTTCTAAGACACACCAGCAGCTTCATGAGATTCTAGGCCCCTTTCCTGCTTACCTCCTAGCCATATTGGAGGAAAGTGGGGAACAGCAGTTTCTTTCTGTCATTCCTCCACCTTCCCTTGGAGATTCCATTTCTCCCTCCATAACATCTTTGCTAAGCAAAACAAGCTCTTAAACCAGACTCTGTCTGCTTGGTGGGGTGGGGAGAAGGAGGTGCAATGTGAATAGGGCCAGAGCAGCTGTCGGTCAAAGAAACTGTCATAGCCAGCAGACAGCCCAGAGGCCAGGAGGACCAAAGATCTTGTGAAAGCAGAGTTTTCTTTGTCACTAGTCAGGTGGTGGTCCCAGGAGGTAGAGACGGAAAATGCAGATGAGGCATCAGCCTTGGAATCCATATTTTAACATTCCAGGAACACGAGTCCCTGTTGGTAATTTCCCAGAGTCAGCATATTCCTGAGGTAGTTTTGTATAATCTCCAGAAGCTTCTTAAATGTCGTTTTTTTTTATTTTGCGAAGGATTCCAGATAAAATATTGATAACTTCCAGACTCCATGGCTTCTGTTAACCATCAACGTTAACAATATTGCACTTTATTTCTGATATTAACCAAACTTGAACTCTGGAAACCCATGCTTTATTGAAATTCTCACATCTCACATCTCGGAACTAAAGCCAAAATTGATGGCGTTATTTTCTAAAAATAGAAAAATAGCCAAAAATGTTGTTTAAAAAGCACATTCGTTCTTACCTGCCATCAATTTGTTGAACTAACATTAATTGGGACCTCTTGTGAGACAGTAACAGTTTTAGAGGAAAAAAAACCCAAGTGAAATCGTGAGGTCTCTGCTCATTGCGTTGCAGTAATAGTGGCACAGGGATCACAGCTGAAATGCAGGTCACAAACTCTGAGGACTGAAGTAAGTTTCTTTTATTAAAGTACGTCAACCAGAAATCCACAACAATCCTCATACTGAGTGGTGAAACAAAGAAATTATTTGTATTAGGAACTAGAGGCAAGAGTACTTGATGTCACTGCTACTGTCTATTGAAGGTTCTTCCCAATGTAATAAAACAAGAAAATAAAATAATGGAAAGTGAAAGAGAACACTGCCATAATTTATAGATGATATTACCTACCTAGAAAATATTGATGTGCTGTTAGATATGTAGATTTTAGCAACTTACTGTACATAAAAATAAATAGCCTTCCTGTACACTAGCACTTAGAAAATGTAATTTAGAAAAAATCAGATTCTCAATAGTAACAAATGTAAAATACCTAATAAGCCTAATGTGTAAAAATACACTTTAATGTCATGTATATCTTCCTCCTCTTACTCACATATATCTAAAAAGAACAAATTTTAAAAGATGACATTAACAAAGTAAAATTGAAGAAAAAAATGACTAGTAGATAATATTATAATAGGCAGAAGATTCCTAACCAACAATATATTCCTAACATTGTGTACACACACAGTGGAATATTGTTCATCCAAATAAAGAATGACTTTGACTTTTGCCAGTAGATGGGTGGATCTGGAGACTATCATGCTAAATGAAATAAGCCAGTCCCCAAAACATCAAAGGCTGAATGATCTGATATGTGGATGCTAACACCCAATAAGCGGGGGAACAGGAAGGGAAGAATAGAAGTTCGCTGGATTAAACAAAGGGGAATGAAGGGGAGGGAGGTGGGATGGGAATAGGAAAGATAGTAGAATGAATTAGACATAAAAATTCATTCATTTTTATATCTAAAAAGAACAAATTTAAAAAGATGACATTAACAAAGTAAAATTGACTTGAAGAAAAAAAAATGACTAGTAGATAATATTTTGATAGGCAGAAGATTCCTAACCAAAAACCATAAAACCATATATCACCTGTAAGAAACAAATGGTATAAAGAGGCAGTTCAGAGTCCAGAAAATACAATAAGCCAATAAACAATCAAAAATACTTATTCTCACTTAAAATCAAGGAAGGACCAAACAGTGAAATAGCATTTTTGCACTCATCACATTGGCAAAATCTTAAGAAAATTAACAATAGCAAATGTGGATGAAAAAGGGGAAACAAGTTATTTGTGTTTACCGGTGATGAGAGTGTATTTTGACTTCAAGTATTTTAATTGTTCAATCCTTCAATTGGGAAAATTCACTCTTTAAAATCTTCTCCATAGAAATATTTGTACATTGTTGCTCATAGCAGCAGAAAAAAAATTGAAACTAAATGTTCAAAGATGGGGTGATTTATGAATTCTAATGGAATAATATATGGACTATATAATATGCAATGAATAAGATAATGCCTGGGTACCAACATAGCAAGCCCTAGAGACCCTGTTGTGAGAATGAAAACAACCTGGCAGATTCTCTGATGTACCACTCTTGGTCCAGATCTTTTTCCAGATATAATGGACTTTTTCCCTCTGGTTAGGGCCTTTGGCTGTCATGTCCTTTTGTGTACCACCCTTAGCCTTGCCCGAGTTCACATCCCCTTCCTGTAGTGACCTGCAATCAATGGTGGGTCCTCCTCAAGAAATGAAGGCCCAGTCCTCTTGGTCCAGCTTAACTCCAAAAGTTCATTCTGCCTGGGGACTCTGTTTGGCAGAGGATTCCATTGAGACTGTGCAGCCCAACTTCCCCCCCTCCTCCCAGTCCAGCTCTGTCCCTTCCCTTCCCCAGAGGTTAACCCCAAAGGCACTGTCTAATACAGTCATCACCACGCACACTAATCCTATCTTGGTCTCCTTCCCTGAAGCCCAGCTTTTGACAGAGTTGCAGAACCATAGACACCATCAATAACACACTTGAAAGCCCCCACAACTTTATATACGTGTACAACACCCATTCTCAAAGTTCTGTATGGCTGATACCAGTGGCCACATATGGAGAGGCAATAGGGAAGGGCAAGGAAGAAAGCCGGTCTTACATAGCAGAATATATTTGTGTATTTCTTTTTGGGGTGGGTGGGTACTAAATTTCTTCATTTGCGGGAATGGAGCAAGTGAAAGAATGCATGCAAACATTTAATTCCAACTTATAGAAAAGGTGAAGGGACCCCCAGTGGGGATGCACTGTCTTGGTGACCAGGAAGTCAGCTCAAGGCTGAGTTCTTTTCATCTCTGTCTCCCAGGGTATGCTCATCAAAGAGAGAGTCTGCCTCATCGGATTTGAGCTTTATGTGTCTTGTGCAAGTTGGCTACAAGCTCACCCAATCTTTGATGAGGGTTACTTGCTCATTCAAGTAAGGAGTCTCAGTGAGGTCATAGTACAGTTCTGGTAATGATAGATTCATACTTTCCCCCCAAGTTTGATGGATACCCTACTGCATTCAGCTGCTCTTCACAGTCCTTATAGTATGATTTCTTCCTCCTCCTCCCTCCTCATTTGCTTAGGGCCTCACTAAGTTGCTGAATCTGGTCTCAACCTGAAATCGTCCTGCCTCAGCCTCTGAAGTTGCTGGGATTACAGGTGTGTGCCACATACCCGGCTCACAGTCTGGTTCCTTGATTGGCCATTGTACCAAAGCTTGTGACTTCATCCTTCCCTCTCCAATGTTCCATGTAACACTTGGGTGGATTTCTCTAGGCCTCAGTCCCCTCCCATGACTATGTCTTGCTCTAGACCTGTGGTGTGGTCTGGATGCAGCCAAATCACGAAGCACCCTCCACTTGACCCAGACTTTCAATTCCCTCATCTTGTAGAGAATCATATTTTTCAGCCCTTTGATGTCTGGGTCTCACTAAGTGCCAGTACTTTCCCCACTGAACACGTTATCATAAGAAGGAAGTGATGTGATCTTTCCTGAGAATGAAAGGGTGCTGGCTAAACTTTAGATGGGGCATCTCTAAGTTTCCCTGCCGACAAGTAATAGACAAGGGGCCATGTGACAAGGACTCCTTCATCCCATGTGCCAGACTCTGTAAGATGCACGTTCATTCCCATCTCTTCCCTTGGAACTGAGGCTCAGAGAGGTTAAATTCTTTACCTAGGTGGTCAACAGCCAAAGGGGTTCAAAGCCCAGGGACTCTGCCAGTGGCCAGCTCTTTCCAGCACACTATGCTGCCATTATTTTGTCTCCTTGGCACGGAGCAGGTCATGCAGGGCATCCACTGCTGAATGACAGAATCGACTACAATCAGAGGCACGTCTGAGCCCAGTCCTCACTGACCTGGTTTCCCAAGTTTCTCTACTAGGGCTGAAAAGCAGGCTGCCTCCTTCAGCCAGGAAATGGACAAAGGCTGAGGATTTCTTTTGGACGCCGGTTCAGTTGTAAAACATTTTTTGAGGCCTCTGAAGTCCCCTAGCGTCTTTGCTCTGCATGGAGAAAGGAGCAGGGCGAGACCTCTTAGCTGAGTGCAGGTAATGGTTTTGGAGAGGACTGAGCAGAAAGGAGCAGAACCTCCCATTTCATCATCCAAATTTTCCCAGTTTTCTATACTTCCTTCCCCTTGCATTAAACCCCACAACAGATGGATCATTCTAGTCGTCAGGTGAACTCTCAGATTTATGAGAGCTGAAGCTGCCCCTTTTGGCACATTTTAAAAGCAGTTGATGGGAATTGATACCTTCTCCGGTGTAACCGCAGCCTAGCAGAAACACGGGGTCCTTGTGGGATCAGACACATGAGCCAAGCGCTCAGGGAAACCTTGCCCCTGGAGCCAGTGTAGCCAGAGGGCTTCCACACTGGGGCTTTGTGTCACTTTGGGGAATGGCGTAGAAATCATGTGTGGCTCTAGTCCTGCTCAGTCTTTATGATTCGCCTTTACTGAATGTCCTCTCTTTACTCACCATTGAACAGAAACCCGAAAGATGTAGTTTTTGGCAGATGTCCTTGGTAGAGTTTTGGTGGTTCTCACTCCACCCCTTTCAGCCTCTGAAAGGAGAGTTAGTGTCCCAAAGTGGGAGGGAAATTGTGCAGAGGTTCTCACGGGTGTAGAGAACCCACCTCCTCATCTCCTCCCATCCGTGAACAGGCCAAAGGCCATCATCCGTGAGGCCTAGGAGAGGCACTCTGTCTTCCATCCAGTTTGTGCATTGATTCAGCTCATGGACTGGGTCCTTGGGTGGGCTGGCTACTCGGGGGTGGGCTTACCAGCCAATAGGAGCAATAGAAGCCAGAAATGTACTTTGTAAGTGGAGATCTATGTTGCAGGTACTATGAGGGAAATGACCAGGCTAGCCCACTTGACAAGGGGTCACTCACGCCAAGTGTGAAGGGGACAGCAGACATGGTGTCCTGGAGGCAGGAGCAAATGTCCATAGAAGCCCATGTGGCTGTAGTTTGGGGGACAAGAAGGAAGGTGGGAGGTGGTGGCGAAGCCCGTGGAGCCCATTCCTGCCGCCCAGTGGGCCACGCTCCGTGGGTGGGTTTAATTAGAGGAGCAGCGGGAAGCCGTCGAAGGCATTTCAGCCTTGGGAAGCGTGGTCTTGCTGGTGCGTTAAGATTACCCTGGCTCTGGCCTGGAGCACGGACAGGAAAGAAACGGGAAGGAGAGCTAGCAGAGAGCGCTGGCCAAGAAACCACCTCCCCTCTCAAGGGACTGGAGTGGATTCTAATTCTGCCTCTGTCACTTCATTACCGTGCACTCTGGGCAGGTCTCCTAATCTCTCTGGCATTCCACTGTTCACCCCTCATAAAATAGGGACAAGTATTTTCTCATGTGGCTCCTAGGAGGCCTAAGTATTCATAAAGTCCTCTATAAACTCAGGCCATATGCTTATCTGAGCTGAAGCATGAAGCATGGAGGGAGGAGGTGGACTCCTACAAAGTCGGAAAAATCCCTCTGCTGCCTCTGTCTGAGCAACGCTTTTTTTTTTTTTTTAAATTATGGCCCCAGGCTAAAAAAGATGCTTTTGTTTCTTTACTGCTGGGGATGTCTCTCTGAGGCTGAGCGGCTGGTTTAAAAATCACATGGTGTGGTCATTTATTTGTAGTCGTTTACTGGGTCATAACTTGGAATGGTTGAGCCTTTTTTTTTTTTCTACAAGGTCTCTGTTCACCATCTGTGGGTGACGCATGCATGTGTGATGCAGTGTGTGTGTGTGTGTGACATGCTGAGTGAGAAAGTGAGAGCAGCCCTAAGCAAGGCCAGAAGCCACCACCATTGCTCTCCCCCTGACAGGAGGCCTGGTACTTTGAGCACTCAACCGGTGCTGATGGACCGTCCTGTTCCCTAGTCCAGCAGGCTGCCATGTTCCCACCCCAGGTGCTTCCGTAATACTTCCTATGTTTTGGACAAAGCAAAGATGGACACCTCTTGTCAAGTGTGTAAGGCCATTCGGAATATTTTAATTTCAAGGAAATATCCAATTTCAAACACCATCATCGGTGGTGGCACCCAGCACAGGCTGAGATTTGCTGCCCTGTCACTCAAGAGAGCCTCTGTGGGTCCCAGAGAGACCAACTTAAAATGTTCATGGACTAGAGCTTCAGTGGAGGAAAGGGGCTAGATGGGCCCTGCTCAGTATGACAGCCACTAGCCACCTGTGGCCACTGTACAGTTGAAATGTGGTTGGTATGACTGGAACTTAAAACAGTTAAAATTTTAATTGAAATAGCCACCCATGGTTGGATTGGGCAGCATAGCTCTAGAGGAATTTCTTTCTTGTAGAAGAGGCTTCCTCTTAGCCCTAAATCTTGTGATTCTGCAATCTTACAAACTGCCCTAATTCCCATAAAGATCATCCCTCATGTTTCTGTACCTCCCGTGGCTCAGGGAAGGCCATAGCCTCTATCCTTTGGTGGAGAGTCATGGGGGTTGGCCATTATTGTTCTTGATGTGAGATTGAAGTGGTATAAAATGGGACCCTGGAGAAGGCTGTCCTCAGGGTGGGATGATCCCCTCTGAAGGCTGCTCCAGCTCTTTCTTGATCCTTGTTGATCTCTGGGTGCCCCAGAGCTGTGGCTCTAAAGGGCAGCAAGTCCCCAGGAAGGGTTTTGGTCATTCTCGACTCTTGGCATTTATGTCGTCCCTCTGACAAACACTGGAAAGTCGGCTCTTTCTTGGCTCTTGTCTACTTCTTGGCTTATAACATTTTTCTGGGGGATCAAGACCATGTGCAGGGGTGAAATAGCCACCCAGCCTGTGGCTCCCTTCACCTTCCACAAGGAACTCTGTGCGTTTGTCCGTTTCCTTAGGATCAGGAGTGTTTTCAGGTGACCTCTGATGGATGGCAGGTGGGTGGATGGATGAGCTAATGGGACTCTCTAGAATCATGGCCAGACATGGGGTAGCTCAGTTGTTGTCCATGCAGGGAAAATTGGCAGATGATTTCTAGTGCAGAGGGGAAACAGCGTTGGAGGACCCAAACACTGGACCCCATGTTTTTCTTTTTAGTCTGTGAGAAAAGAGTGACATAGTGCCCAAGCTCTCCAGTTGAGGTGATCATTGTGAATGGCATCTAATTTTCATTTGGAATTTGACGTCTAGTATTTATACCTCCGACTTCATGTCATGGAGCAGTGCGGTCAAGGCCTTTCATTGGAAAAAGAAAGTATCTCCAAACACCTTGGTGCAGTTCTGTTTGTACCAAGGATACGCTCCTCTAAGATGATTCATGGATACCGTGAATGATCTGAGGTCCCAAGGACAAAAGTGGCTAAGATGATGGGCCCAGTCCTCACAAGCTGTCTGGAGTCCGTGAACCAGCCGTCTTGATCACTAGATCCAAGGATGACGACAAGGCTTTTGTTCCAGTCTTCATTGGTTTGCATCTTCTCCACTAAACCCATTCTTGGCACTGGTATTTTGTAGACATATTTTCTGTCAGTAAAAATAGCTGAATTGTCTGATTCTGGTGTTACCCATTTTAAGGGTGGGGATGTGGCAGATGATGGACCCCAGCTCCAAGGTCCTGGAACCAGAGACTGCAGTATGTGTTTAGAAGGGCCGCTGTACTGTGCCATGCTGCACTAAGGTACAGGCCATGGTCCTCTGAAAATGTGACTCCCCCAAAGTAAGTGACGTGACACCCATACTTTTTTATTCACAGAGCAACAAATTATTTGCTAAAATAACATAACTAGTCCTTTCCCTGACCTTCCTGTGAGATGGGCTGTGCTCTGGGCTTGTCTGGCTCTCTTCCTCCGGGGGTCACCCTCCTCTACGCACTCTGCTCTCATCCCCAGCCCCCATGCACTTCCTCCTACCAATTCTCACCCATCCCTTAATTTAATAGGGAAGGATTTCTTCTTCTTATGCATTTTCCTAGGTTTGGGTTGGAGCTATTTGCAAACAAGTGTCTCGTTTAAAGAAAAATTCTAAGCTCCACTTGAGTCAGGTTAATACCTCGTTCACCTTTGTAAACCCTACGACACTCTGCCCTGCTCAGAGTATATTCTAAACGTTTATTGAATGACTGAGAGTTGGTTAACACCTAGGTGCACATTCTCATGCCAGGCACAGTGGAAGATTTGTCAAAGAATGATGTGGTCCTCACCACTCGCAACACTCTTAAGTAACTAATACATTACAACATATATTTCTCTTTATATATATTTAGTTGCAGATGGACACTATATCTTTATTTATTTATTTATTTGGTGCTGAGGATCAAACCCAGTGCCTTACATGTGCAAGGCAGTGCTCTACCACTGAGCCACAGCCCCAGCCTACAATATATATTTCAATCATGTGCTACGGCATGACAAACCACCCCAAACTCAATGGTGTAAACAGCCATTTATCAATCTTACAGAATCTGTGGGCAAGCATTTGGACAGGGAACACTAGATATGGCTGGTCATTGTTCCATAATGCTGGAATTCCAGCTGAGGTGCTTGAAGAGCTGGATGCTGGAGAATCTTTGTCCAAGCATCGTGTTGAGTGTGTGCACGCACATGTGAACATCTTTATTCACATATCTCCAATCTTGACAGGGATGGCTTAGAAGGCCAGGCTTAGCTGGGCCTGGCACTTCTAGCTTGGAAGTGTTTTTGCAAGAAGAGGAGATTAGACCCTGACTCTTGATGAGATAAATCACAGGGTCACATTGCAGGAAAGCACATGGAGTGGGAGTTATTTTGGTTATGTTTGGGGGAAAAAAGTCTGCAATGAGAGGTGAATGCCCGAATGTGTGGCACCATCACAGATTGTGACCAGGTAACAGAGAGGCACTTGGGAAAACGTCTTGGAAGAAGGGATACTGGGATTCACCTTGCACTTTGATGAGAGATAGGGGAGGAGTGAGGGATCCCAGTCAAGGTACGTAAATAAGGATGAACAGTCTTGTTTGGGAACAATTGAGGACAGGTCCAGAATGACTGGCTAGTTGAGGTTTCTTGTGTGTCCTAAATTACATTTCAAAAAATTTTTAATTTTTAAATTTGTTTTAATATATTATACATGACAGTATAATGCATTTATGCACTTTGATATACATAGATGGGATATAATTTCTCATTTTTCTGAGTGTACATGTTGTAGAATCATATTGGTCATGCAATCACATATATACATACAGTAATAATGTCTGTTTCATTCTACTATCTTTCCTAGCTTCACATCCCCTCTCCTCCCTTCACTTCCCTCTACCTATCTAAGGTAACGCTATTCTTCCCTAGTGCCCCATCCCACCCCGCCTTATTGGGAATTAGCATTGTATATTAGAGAAAACATTCAGCCTTTGGTTTGTGGGATGAGCTTATTTTGTGTAGCATGATATTCTCCACCTCCATCCATTTACTGGCAAATGCCATAATTTCACTCTTTAAAGCTTAGTAATATTCCATTGAGTATATATGCCACATTTTCTTTATCCATTCATCTCTTGAGGGACACCTAGATTTGTTCCATAGTTTAGCTACTGTGAATTGAGCTGCTATAAACATTGATGTGGCTGCATTACTGTAGCATGCTGATTTTAATTCCTTTGGATATAACTGAGGAGTGGGTCAAATGGTGGTCCCATTCCAAGTTTTCTGAGAAGGAAGGGCTATTTAATATCATATTTACCCATGAGAAAGATGAGATTTTTTTTGTTCTCTAAATTTTTTAATTAAAACTCAATTCATCTTAAACTCAATTCATCTATTTAATGGCCAAGTTAGAAAAAACAAAGGCATACCCAAATAGAGGAGGGAGAAATGAGAAGGAGATATGATAAATGATTCTATTCTTTTATTACCTATTCTTAGGGATTCCAGAAATGTAATGAGAGTTCAAAATATTCTGCTATGATTGTGTTATCAGTTTCCTGGGATCGTAAAATGGCACATGCAGAGACTTAATTTGTCTGAGCCTGTCGAGGAGGAGGAAAACTATGGTGAGATTGTATCTGATACACTATAAAAGTAGGTAGTCCCATCCTGAGCCTTGGTGGTCAGTTGCTGTCAGTTGAATCCAGATATGACCAGATGCAAGTGCTTCAGGGAACAAAGCAAAGAAGGCCTTGTGAAGGGTGTCCATTTGTCAATGTTCCACCTTTTCCTACAAAGAAGAGCCCATCCTTCCTTTTTGAATTAGAACCTCATGTTATCTGGCAAACCCAGAAGCTCTCGGTAAGAGAGATAGTAGCTAGTATCTATTAAGCAGTCTAGTAAAGTTTCATGGGTAGCTATGATACCACTTCTTCTGAACATGAAAGATGTTTGAAATATCCAAGGTTAAAAAGGAAGGAAGATTGGAAAAGAAAAGCAACCAAGTTATAAGCCATAAACACCAAAAGGAAGTAATGGCAGAACAAAACATCAACAAAAGCTTCAGGTAAGTTAGTAACCTGTTGATACGTATACATTGACTACACCGTGCAACTTGGCAAACGTCTTTGTGAGGACCCACTCTGTTCCATGAACCAGCTAAAGACTGGACATGGTGAGATGAAGAAGGGTGACCTTGTTCCCAAAGAGTTCAGTCCAGTTGTTGGGGAGCTCTGTTAGCCAACGAATGCCATTTGATGCATTAGATGTCACCCCAGAAGGATAAGGCAGTGGGGACAGGAGGAGTGGGGCATCTCCTGGGTGTCAGGGAAAGATGAACTTCCAGAGAAAGAAATTCGACTATGACTTTGAGAGGGAAAAAAAAGTGCCTGTGGGGGTCAAGAAAGGTGAAAACAGAAAAAGAATGTCCATAGGATCTGATAGCATGGTGGTCCTTAGCGACTCTGAATGGAATGGCAAAAGGAGAACAGGCTAGACCAAAAAGAGAGCACGTTTTGATGATTTTTGCAGGAATTTTAATGGCTTTGTTTTATTATAGGTTTAGGGGGAGCTGCTTTCTTGGCTTGCTGAGCTACAAATCATTCAGAGCAAGGGTCCTGGTTCAGTTAACCCAAAGCTGAGCAAATATAGACCCACTGTGGTTTGAGTAACTTGGAAATGTCGTAGGGTTGGTATTTTGACTCCCCTCTACTCCAGTCACGGTTCAGGATTTTCACACATCACCAAGGTCCAGGGGAAGCTTCTCAGCTTTCTGGACACCCTCTTTGGGCTCGTGAAGCAGCAGGCCTGCCCTGGGAAGGTCAGGATCCTTTTTGTAAAAGGAGCCAACTCTGTGTGGGAGCCCAGAGAGCCCGTTCTCTCTGCCCTTCCCCTCCTGTGGGCTCACGCAGCAAAGCAGATGCTTTCCTCTAGCTCCCAGCTTCCAAGTGGCTTCACTTCATCCAGACTGCACAGCTATTCGAGACCCAATTCCTAAAATCCTAGGAATCCTGGGGTGATCTTGAGCTCAGGCCCTGAACCTGTCATAAAGTGTAATGGACAGTATATTTTTAACTGCTGAGACTGGGGCATTCATCTAACCCATGAAGACTGAAGCAACATAATGTTTCTTTCTGTACTTATTAAGTGTCTTATGAAGCATTTCAGAGATCACAGGATGATCCTTTTCATCATCCTTTACTATTTAAAGTTCTTACCCATTTCTGTGCATTGCATGGATTCCTATAACAGTTGATAGATCCCTTCTCAGAAGAATATTTTTAAATGCATGCGATAGAACTGTTTCAAAGAAATCCAATTATATTGAAATGCAGTTATGCGAAATGTTTTTTAAAAACCACAACTTGTGATGTACTAATAGACCTGCTTTTTGTAATGCATTACATAATGATATCAGAAAATTTAAAGGACTTAAGCAACAATCTTTCAAAGTATCTAAAACAGTAATATGTGAAAATATTGAAGATTTTATTGATGACTGAGTCTTAGGACCTTCTAGAGCTTCTGTGGTTTGCTGCTTAAATTTGTGGTGGAAGAAAATATTAAATTTTGATTATATATTAATAAAAACATAGGGCTGTGGTTGTAGCTCAGTAGTAAAGCACTTGCTTAACATGCGTGAGGCACTGAGTTCAATCCTCAGCACCACATAAAAATAAATAAAATAGAGGTATTTTGTCCATCTGCCACTGGGAAAATTTTTTTTTTTAAAAGTTGTAATTTCTTGAGGATGTGGCTCAAGTGGTAGCATGCTCGCCTAGCATGCGTGAGGCACTGGGTATGATTCTCAGCCTCATGTAAAAATTTAAAATAAGATTGTGTCCACCTAAAACTAAAAATGAATATATTTTTTTAAAAAGTTTTAATTTCTTTCTCCATTTAGGTTCACAGACTCCCTGAGGTTATAGACCTCTGCTTGAGGATATAATTTTGGTTCACTGTAATAGAACAGTGTATTATTTATGTGACCTGTAGGAATAGGGTTGAGGAGCTCATTATAAACTTTGCAGATGGTCTAAGTCCTCGCCCTTTCCTTCTTTCCTTCCTTTCTTTTCCTTCACCAGGGATTGAAGGATGGAACCCAAGGGCATTCAACACTGAGCCACATCCCCAGCCCTTTTTATTTTGAGACAGGGTCTCACTAGGTTGCTTATGACCTCTCTAAGTTGCTGAGGCTGGCTTCAAACCTGCCAACCTCTTGCCTCAGCCTCCTGAGCTACTGGGATTACAGGCATGTGCCACCATGCCCAGCCCTGGTCCTTTTCTACCCAAGCTTTGTATTTCATCAACATCAGTACCTCATACACACACCAGACAAAGATGTTTCATGAACAGCTAGAGAAACACACACACACACACACACACACACACTCACACACACGTGTCCTGAGGTGGCCAGGATCTGCTCTGTATCTTTACCCCTTGAGTCCTAAGATTTATTCTTGGAGACCTGTTTCTGTTATTTTTGAGAATAAATAAAAGAAGGGCAAAGTTGAAAGTCCAGGTTGGAAAGCAATGGAGAACAGTGGTCAGAATGAGAACCATTTCCTTTCCCCAAAGTTGATGAGGATCTCCTTGGGTTCTGGTCAGACAGAGCTCTGGGTCACCCTGGCACTTTATCCAGCCTTTCTCACCTCTTTGAGGAGACTTAAACCACAAGTTCAGTAGGGAATTTATTCCATGGTATCCTGCATCCTGTTTCCTAGAAGCAGAATCTATGCTGGGGAGTTTTGCCTGAGATTCACTGGTGTTGGTGAGGGACGCTGTCGGAGTGAGGGCCACAGAATAAAGCAGGGGAAAGCTGAGTAGACCTGTGGCTTCAGGAAGAGTCCAGCCTCAGTCTCTTCCATGGGGAAACTCTGGAATACAGCTCATCCTACCCAGTGATGTGGGTGATGGGCTGTTATCCCACTGTATCCCCCAGCTAGAAGAGTCAAGCATGAGTTCATTTTCTATGTTACTTCAAGAAATGACGAACTTTGCAACTGGAAACAACACATGCTTATTATCTCAGAGCTTCTATGGATCAGGAGTCTGGGTGTGGCTAGTCCCTTGCTCAGGGTCTCCCAAGGCTGAAATCCAGGTGTTGGACTGGGGTCTTGGCTGAAGTCGGGGGTTGTCTTCCAGGCTCCTTTGGTTATTGGTGGAATTCAGTTCCTTACAGTTGTGGAGCACATGGTGACTGGCTTCTTTAAGGTCATCAGGAGATTGTCTACCGCTTCCAGTCACCAAGGGGCCACCCACATAGGCTCACCAGAATACTTCCCATATGATTAACTCAATTCAGCTGATTCAGGACTTTAGTTACATCTACAAACTCTCTTCACCTTTGCCAAGTGATGTAGCAAAATCACAGCAATAACATCCACCAACATCCAATTCTTCCTACATTCAAGGGGAGGGGATTATACAAGGACATGGGTCATTGGGGGTCATCTTCGAATTCTCCCTGTCACAGGGCATCTCTTTGAAGGCTTACTCTAGAGATGGTACCTACCTTCCCAGGGCAGCTCTGAGAAGGCTGTAGAGTAGACATGAGATGTGGATGGCCGAAGTTCATAGCACCTAGGAATAGGTACACCAGCTGGTCAAGGGCCTTTGTCCAGGGCACTGATAGTGGCTGCTGTACTATGGGAATCTCCTGACGTCTGTGACTTTCAAAATAGAGGTCTGACCCAGCTGTACCACCTTGGTATTTATTCTAAGGAATTAAAGTCATCTCACTACAGTGACACATGTATTCCCATGTTTATAGCAGCACAAATCACAATAGCCAAATTATGAAACCAGCCAAGGTGTCCATCAGTGGATGAATGGATAAAGAAAATGTGGCATATGTACACAATGGAGTTTTATTCAACGATAAAGGAAAATGAAATTGTCATTTACAGGAGAGTGGATGGAACTTGAGTGCATTATGTTAAATGAAATAAGCCCAACCCAGAAGGTCAAGGGTCACATGGATCATATGTGGAAGCTACAGAAGAAAAAGGAAAATAAAGGTGGGGGGGCTCTCATGAAAATCAAAGGGAGATCAGTAGAATAGAGGAAAGAGACCACAGCGGGAGAGAATAGAAGAGAAAGGGAAAAATACTGGGGAATGATATTGGCCCAATCATATTGTTATATTGTGTGCATGTACAAATACGTAACAGATCCCCCCATTACATACAACTATAATGCACCAATCAAATATGGGGGAAATGGACTTAGTTTATTATCTGTGTAAATCACACAACACTGAGTCCAGTATGCAGTAGGCATGCAGTAAACTATTCTCAGGCCTACTGCCCTCCTCCACCCGCTGCAATAGATGTCTGAGCAGATGTGGAATGAGCTGCCTTCCGAATCTGATCAAGCCACTTTGATCTTAGAGTGTGGTGGTGGTAGAGATGGGCATGAGGACCAGTCATTACGTGATACATGGCACACTCAATGCTGGGTGTGCAGGCCGCAGTCTGAACAGGAGGAATTGGTCTCCTGCAGACCAGCATCTCCTGGGAGCTGTCTGGGCCTGACTGGTTAATTTTCGAGACCATTTGCAGCCATCTTTTGGCCACGCTTCCTGAGAAGAGGCTGGGGTTCACAGGGCAGAGGGAGCATCCCTCTCCTTTTTGATTCACAGACCTCCCTGGCTGCAGCTTCCTCCTCAGATCCCTGCTGCCTTCTTGGTGTCCTTTAGAGTCTAGGAGCACAGAATGAAGAGGGGGGTCTCTCTTCCCCCCTACCTCCAACCGTTCATATTTTATCTATATATTGTGAGTGTGTTTTGTTGCCACAGTTTTGGGTAACTTGAGGTTGCTGCCTAGAAGCAGAACCTGAGAGATGGATTGAAGTTCACACAGGAGTGTGTGTGAGTTGGAGGGGGAGGTCTCAGAAGAAGAACCAGGGAAGCCAGAGGGGACAGGAGAAGGAGCTGAGTAAGAACTAGCTTTTGGCTGGAGATGAGCCTCCTACTAACCCCAGAAAGCTCTGGAAAACAGATGGTACCTCAGAGTTGTCTCAGTTGAGGTGTGGGGTCCTTTCTGTGCCCCTATGCAGCCAGTCAGGCTTGGGGGTGGCCCTGTGGGAAGGAGTGAAGAATATCAACCCTAGATGAGATGGCTCTCACTTGACCAAGGACAGTCTCCTGCACAGGAGGTGTGGCCTGCTGATGGCTACGAGCATGCATCTGGAGGGCATGCAGCTGGACTGCACACACCCTGTAAAGAGCCTGTCCTTGCTCTCTTCCACCTCTATCATTCCTTCAGGTTGCCTCTGGGGTTCTTTCCTTAAGGGTAACAAAAAATTCATGGTTATCTTCATTGCCATAGAATGAAAGGCCAGTTCCTTCCCCTGAGGCCCTGAGACCGGAGCCCTGCTTTCCCTCTGCGTCTCCCAACCTCGCTGCCCTCCACCTTGTGGTCTTGCCCTGCTGTCTCTCCTCAGGTAGAGATGGTGGTGATCAGGAGGATGCAGCCCCTAGTTTCCCCAGAGTGCTAGGAGCTCTCCAAGGTGCTTGATGGGTAGCTTAGCGTGTCTGATCTTCAAAGCAATTGGGCAAGGTTGATTCTGACGACCCACTTTACATCTCAGAAAACAGGTTTGGAGAGGAAGCGAGGTGACCAAGATCCCACGGTTTGGGTCCCCTTCAGACCAAACATCATCTGATTTCAAAGTCCTCGATTTCCCTATTATCATGCTTCCCCCATCCCCCTGTCAGCCTGCTGAACTTTCAGTTCTTGCAGGGCCATCTACTCTCCAAGACCTCGACACTCCCGCATCCATTCCCCTCTGGGTCAGACGCGATTCCTCCCTCATCGGGTCCGCACAGTTCTTGCTTGGGTCCCTTCTCATCTGCGTTTCTGTTCTTCACTCTCACCTCTCCCTGCTTGCATCCTCTCTGCTTCCCTGTGCCTTGTGTGGTGCCAGGAAAAAGGCACACAGCAGCCAAGTGTTGGCAGAAGGCCACCCATGGATGTTCCCCATGGATGTTCCTCATGGATGGTCACTGCAGTATCTGCCCCTCACGCTGCTCAGCCACTCCACACACCTGTCATTCCCAGCCCTACCTTGAGCTCTGTGTCCCGGACACTGCTGCTGCATTCCACCCTTTCAGATAGGAGCATGCTCCATATTGTCCAGGAGATGGGAGCTCAAGGCAGAGCTGAGATCCTGTTCCCACAGCCACAGTCTGCCCCACCCCCCAAAAAACAAAACAACAACAAAAAAAAACCACAGAAGCAAATCATTTTCCAAATATCCAGTTAGATGTTGATTTATCTTCAAAGAGTCTAAAGCATCAGTGGGGTTTTTGAATTTCATAGTCCAATAGAATAATTTATGTAAATATGTTAATCAGAGAGCTTTCTTACCCTTACTGAGCACTAATGCTTGCCAAAGGGTCATACGCGTCAGACTGATGATATCCATTAATGTGATATGGTATTGCATATAAATTAATGTGGCCATAATTAAAATCTCTCAACTCATTGAGAAACTTTCAGAAACCAGATATACTGATTTGCTTACCACTTATTTCCTGCTGTCCTGGTGGGATTTCTAGAGTTGGTTGAATTCAACTGGATTTGGAGCTCTGGCTGTCTAGCCAATGTTTATAACTAAACTCGTCTGAAGACAAAGCTTTGTCGCCTTTGCCCATCATAAATCCTTGTTGGAAAACTACTGTAGTCCGCGGTGCCTTTCATAAAGTTTTGTGTAAGATTATTTCTAGAATTTTCTCCCTGGGTTTTCATTTGTCGGTTCATTTTGTAATTCATTGTAAAACCACAGTTGGTCTCAACTTATTTTCTTATGAGATGAAAAAATAGGTCCTGCTACACGCACAGCTCATCATAAGAATACCTTTAGCAATATGGCAGTTTTGACAAATTTTCTTATGAAGTCATTTTTAAAATTACAGCAAAGATAATAATAGCCACCGCTTACTTCTCACCTAAGTTATGATCGTCACTGTGCTAGGTATATTATGTAATCATGTAAGTTTCTCAGGTTCATTTTCTATTCTTCTCCACTTAGACCTGAATATTTCCTATTGGCTTACCCTTTTAGGTCATGGTCCTCTCTTCTGCTTTCCAGTCTCCAGTTAAACTCTCTTGCCTTCTTAGAATTTGGGCCTCTGCCTTTGGCTTGGTATCTTGGTCTTGTGGCCCTGTGGGCTGCTTGTTCTCATAGGCTGTTGTGGAATTACCCAGTGCCTTGTGGAGAAATGTGGCATCAACCTTGGCCTCACCTCAGTATGCTTGTTTTTCTCCATGACCTGTCCTCTGGAATCCAGAGCTCTAAATGTCATCGCCACAGATTCCCAAGACTACCTGAAGCTGAGCTCAGAAGCCCAGACCCTGGACCTCTTGGCCATTCCTTCGTGTTCAGCTTCATCCCACACTGCTTGCTCCCAAATCTGGAGACTCACCCACCAGTGGTGAAAACACCAGTTGATGTTGGGGCCACCTCTCTGTTCTGTCCTTTTCTTTGGGACCCTGAACTCTGAAGTCCTGGCTGTCTTGATGGTTCCTTGATACTTTTAAGTAGGGGTGCACATTTGCATGTTCAGCATTTCCAGTGGCCACTGGGAGGATCCATCTTTAGTAAGTCATTGTATTTCTGGAAATGCGAAATTCTCAGTTTGCTTTTAAAAGAATCTTGGAGTGTATGAGAATTTTAAAATAGCCCCTGACATAAAAGTGCCACCGTGTAGCACAGGAGAGTGTAGTTACACAAAGACGGTTGGAAGGTCACTGGCGGTACAGTCTTGTGGGGCCACTGTTGAACATGGGGTCTGTGGAGAGACCTGATCATACTGATGAAGGAAAGGGCGTCTAGTGTGTGAAGATTTCTCATTTCCAGGCGTCTGCAAGGTCATCCTAGACAGAAGTGGGGTTGGATACAGAGCAATAGGACACAGGCTGGAGGGGACAAAAGGATCACATGTTTTGGGGGAAAAAAAAAATTGTGTGGCCTCTTTAAAAAAAACACTTAGAGGATTTTCCCCAATGCAGTTAACTGGCTTAATGCTAACTGCTTATTTGCTGACCTTCTGTGTTATTTGCAAATTTAAAGTGAGGCCAGCTCTTCCTGTTTTCATTTCACCGTCATTGCTGGTGAGCTGAGGAAGAGAAAAGCCCTTTATTTCTCAGTGGGGAAAAGCAGCTGTGGAGCAGGTTGCTAAGTCCCACGGCCAGGCAGCGGTGCCACAGGCTGCAGGTCCAGCTTGCCTAGAGTCATAGAGCCAGGGGTGCAACCCAGTCACCTGGGTGTTTCTCCCAAGCAGCTGCACCTGCCTGCCTTTGGCCAGGTAGCCAGTTCCCCTTTTCTCTATCCCATTGATTCAGACCCTCATTATCTTTTCCCGTTGGTAGACTCCTCCCTTGCCTCCTCCTGTACCCTACCACCACCAGGTCACTTCCATGCTGCAGCTAGAAGGATCTTTCTAGAACATAGCCGCTGGCACCATGTTAACCCCCTCCCCCATCCTCCAGAACTTGACAATGACGTTCACACAGCTTTCCGGGCTGCCTTGGATCTGGTTTGGGGCCTGAGCCTCCTCTCCACTCTGGTCGGCCAGCCTGACCTTCCCACCTCTGGGAGTCATATGTAGTCCGCCAGACACCTAGTGCCCTCTGTCCACTGCTGTGCCAGCTGGGCCTCCTGCCCGCTCTCTGGCTGCCCTCCTGTCTTCCAACTTAGCCCAGGGGAACCTCCTCTGGGAAACCTGCCAGCACAGTGTGAACCAGGTGTCCTTGCTTTGTGTCCCCAAAGCCCCCTCTGCCCTGCTGCCTGTGCTCTGCACTGTCACTGCGGGCCTGTGTCCCCTGTGACCAATAATTCCCAGAAGGTCTTTCATGTCTGGCTCCCCATGGCCCAGCACACTGCCTGGCATAAAGTAAGCACCCAATAAATCCCAAATGGAGCGTATGTTAAGTTCCCTATAAAACCTTAGCCACTGCCAGTTCTGCTTCCCTTCTGGGTGTTCTCCATGGGGGCTCCTGCAGTGTTCAAATCTACTCCTGTAGATTTTTAACAGGAAGAGGTAGATTCTGACCTTCCCATTGGTCGGAACAGGTTCACCTTCAGAAGTTTCAGTTCGTAGTAAAAGTGACGTTAAGTAGTAAAATTTCGGTAACGGTGGTCTGTGCCAGAGCCCTAGGCCTCTCCCCATCCTGCGGAGTTCTTCCACTTAATCGCTGAGCAGAGGGAATCTGTGCTTCTAGAAAATGACCAGGAAACCACTAAATGGGGCCGCTACTTCTCCTCCACAGCTCTAAGAAAACAAGCCCAGTCCAGGAAGGAGAGGCTGTGCCCCTGGGGGTGTCGGCCCGGTTCTAAGTGCTTCACCCTCCTCTGTCCCCACCCACAGCTCTGTGGGGTTTGACTTCCTGTCTGCTCCATGGAATAGGAAGCTGTTTTTCCAATTTCTTAATTAAGACAGGTTCATCCTGTCATTTCCAGAGAGCAGCGTCCACGCCCCTAGATGTCAAAATACTCACCCCAAATAAGATAGGCCCTGGGTAAAGGTTCCCTCCCCATCAGCCACGGCTTGAAGGACTGCATGTTTGAAAACTGCCCGTTTTCTAGTTATTTGTCATTCATTCACCTTCAGCCTAGAGTGTGTGACACATTCCCTTGCTTCTTGGCTCAATATGCTCTTAAGCAAATAAGTCATTTTTTAGAGTTATTCTGGAACTGAAAGTGGTTGGAATGCTTTTTTAAAAATAGTATTTAATGGACAAGGAAGGTCTTTTTACTTGCGGTTCTAGCACTTAACTCGCTTTGGGATGGAGGGAATTTATTTGAACTGAGACGGTATCTCAGTTACTGTCTCTGTAAAATGGAGACAGTAATCTACCAACTCGGGGGCTGTGAGGTTTCAGTCAAATGTCTATGAAAGGGCTTAGCCCAGTCCCTGAAATCAGCTGGGAACGGGGAAATATGAAGTGATCGCGGTCCCCCACTGCCATCTTTCCATCCTCCCTGAGAACAACAGTGTAGTACCACTGTGCTACATCCCCAGCCCAGAGCTCGCGGACTTTGACATGAATAACTTAAATGCTAAAACTTGAGACAGGCTTAAGGAAAGAAAATTTACTTATAAACATATTAGGATTGCATTCGTTCATTCTTCTCCATATCACCTAACATCTTCAAGGTGTGGTAAGCAGAGCCAGCAGGCAGGAAGGTACTGGAGAGTGAGTGTGTGGCTCACTCCTGGAAAGGATGAGAATCTAAAATCTGCTCCTAGAATCTGGAGTTCCTGAGAATATTCTGGAAACGGTTAATCCAAAGCTGCCTCCATCACCCTCCTAGAGAGGTCCCCTATGCTATTTGTGCAAGTGCTTTGGTGAGCACAGATATGATTATATCTGTTAGTCACTCAGCAATCCACTTCTGAAGTTATCTGTGCCCCTCTGACCCGTCCCCCACAGCTAGGGAGTCATGGGCCCAGGCACATCTGCCTCCCCAACTCATGCTGTCCTGGATTCTGTCCTCCCTTCTCCCCTCCTGGGCTGCTATGAGAGATTTCTAATCTACCCTCCCACATCCCTGAGCATGTTCTTCTCAACACTGAGCCCAAGGAAGTCTGAGGAAACACAGGGTTCCATGGCCCAGTAAACTCAGGGGCCATACCCCCTTCTCAGAGGCAAGTGCAGTTAAAAATGAGTGAGGCAGAGTCGAATCCTCTTTAACTTCATTTAACTTGGTGGAAGAGGAAAGAACACAAGGCCAGAAGTCAGACTTTTATCCCTGATAACTGACTTGGGGTGGAGGTACACTGGTGTCCGAGTCCCCTGCCCTAACAACAAATCCATAATCTCAATGCAAAAGAGCCTCGATTATCCAAGTGCCATGAATGTAGAGGGTTAGCTGTAGAGTGCCAATGCTTTCCCACCTAGGAATTTCTGGAAGATGAGTAAAGTAATGTGCTTCACATGCCCAAGAGGAGATGATTTAGCACCATGAAAGGTGGATCAAAAAGCCCCCCCCCCCTCCATTTGCAGAGTGAGGCAAGATGATAACTGCAGAGGCTGGGCTAACCTCATCTGAAAAACCAAAGTTATCAGACTTGACCTCACAAGGGTGGCTGTGAGGATCCCGTGAGTGAAAGCCTTTGTGAACAGGAATCTCCGTGGCTGTCGGTGGGGACCTGTGGTTAACCTGCCTGTTTGTTTGTCTTTGCAGCGGAGGGTGCAGGACGTCATCAGCCCCATCGTGTTCGAAGCCACCTATAGCCTCGGAGCACATGTGACTGGCGAGGAGGAGAGGGAGCTGCCGGCTTTGACTCCAGTTCTGCGCTGGAAGAAGGGACAAAAGATTGCCCAAAAGAATCAGGTCAGACCCTGAAAGCCCACAGAAATGACCCAGAAAAATGGCCAGGGCACACCCCCCCACTGGGCTTCCCTTTCGAATCTGCAAAATGATACATCAGCTGTTTCGAGACTGTTGGCAGAGTTTAGATGGGTATACAGTAGGTACTCTATGAATGCTTTATTGGTGGGAGAGGGAGTACAGTAAAGAAGCAAGGATTGCCATCTTACTGTAATGGTGGCAGAGTTAAACATGCCTGACCCACGTGCCCCTGAAGCCAGAGACCCCTACAAATGCGGGTGGGGACCTGACCTGTTCCATGCTCATCAGATTCTGGGATGGGTTGCTCTGTGGAGGAGCTTTGAAATGACATTGGAGTTAGGGCACCTGAGCTAGAGGTGAGCCTGGGAACTGACTCAGTCTGCCCTGAGCCATCAGTGAGATGCTCCGCACTGAGATCAGTGCAGGAAATATGCAAGGAATGTGTGATCTCAAATTTACTCTCAATCTTTCATTAAAACACAAACTCGCCATGGTCCGAGACCCTGGGCAGGGTCAGAAAAACTGTTTTTTAAGGGGGGGGGGTGGTAATCCAATCCTCTGGGCAGGGCAGGGGCAGAGCCTTTCAGAACCACCTGCCTTTGCAATTCTTTAGATTGCCCTGGACAGAGGGGGAAACTGCAGAACAGTGACCCCGGCCTTGCAAATTTAAGTGGGAAATGGAAGCTCAGGGGAGTGTGGGTTTGGAAATGTCCATCCACGTGTTGGAGTGAGTGTGGGGTTTGCCAAGGCATCCTCACTTCTCCCAGAGTCTCTCCCATGTCGTCTTGGGCCAGTTGTCCTAGATTCAGAGCTTGAGATGTGCACTTGGAATCCCCATGAGACTGTGCCCTTGGGGGAGGTCTGTAAAGATCAAGGGGCTGAACAAGGACATCATCTCCAAGTCTAGCTGGGAGACCCAGGAGCATAAATGACACCTGAGAATCATCCTCCTCGGAGGCGATGATGCTGGCACCTTTTGTACTCGGTATGAGTCAGTGTTGGCTGGCCCTGGGGGTGGGGTGGAGGAGAGTGCAGCCCTCTTTGCACTCCCAGCTGAGGACAGTTCTCTGTGGAAGGATGTGCAGGTGACCATTGGTGCCTCCACTCATGTCCGCTGGGGAAGGGCCTGCAGTGGTCAGTGCCTGCTGCACACACATGCACCCTGGGCACTACTACCTTTTGAAACTGGTCTTAAACATCAGGATCGGGTCCCTGTTCCCTGGTGTTGAAGATTCAACACTCAAGAAACATTGAGGCAAGAGCAAAAAGTTTTATTTAAAGGATAGAACAGAGAGAGTGACTCGTCTGGAGAGGAGGGGTCCAGAGCTGGTGCCCAAAGGACTGGGGGTGTCTTGCCCCTTGCATAGATGGGAGGCTTCGTTTCTTCTCATGTCCCCTCCTCCCATCTTGCCTACATGGTAACCAAAAGTGCAGGAAGAGAGCCATCCAGGGGGTGATGGGGCTTGTGTTGGAAAATGTGATCCTTTCCCTCCCCCAGAGGCTGTTAGGTAAGTGGGGATTGCTATCTACCTACCTCCTTTTTTTTTTTGATAATCAGCTACTTGTCCTTTGCGGGGTGGGGAGGGGGAAAATGGGACCCAATCCTGATTTTCAAGACTGGTTTCACTTTCACGATGTTGTGTTTGACTTAAAGCATAAGCTTCTCTCGAAGCACAAGTGCCATGAGAGGGTGGCCTGCAGGTCCTTCCGATGCTTAGAACTGATGCTTGGAACAGGCTCCTGTAGAATAAGGGGAGAAATGAAAGTACATAGGGTACCTGAGTGATGGGGGCAGAGGGGAGGGCTGGCCTTAACGTGCAGCATGAAGAAAGCAGGGAGAAGAGGAGAGAGAGAAGACCCCTGGGAATTACAGCTTCATGTTCTCCTCTGACGGTGAAATGGGGGGAAGAGGCCAGGCTGGAGACCTAGTAAATCAGAATATTATGATAACTCCAGGAAAGTGTTTCCTAGTGCTAGGATCACTCTACTTTCAAAAGCAAAATCTTGCTGGCCTGATAAACATTCCTATAGGTGTTATAGAAATGGTTTAAGCAGGGGGTACAGGACTCATTTTAAAACTTTGTTATCTCTGAACTGACCCAACGAGGTAGCTGCCTGCGCAGTTCAGTGTCTCTCAAGCCTGAGGCACAGTTTCTACAATGAACCCAACTCTCACTCCTATGCATTCATCAGGGTACAAAAGTGGACCTTCTCTAGTGAAGAGCATCTTAGAACCTTTACTGACATTTTGGATCAAAGCCAGAAATCCAAGGACAGATTAGTATTGAAATACTGTTCTTGGGCTGGAGTTGTAGCTCAGTGGTACTGCACTGTCCTAGCACATGTGAGGCTCTGGGTTTGATTCTCGGAACCATGTAAAAATAAATAAATGCATCATGTCCATCTATAACTAAAAATATATTTTAAAAAAATATTGTTCTTGGTCATTTCGGGTTCAAGATGGCTGACCAAGCACAAATGTCTCTCTGCCTCCTGAGACTCCACTGCAAGAATTATAGAGAAGTCAGTTGGAACAGGGAGAACTGTGGGGAAGAGGAATCGGCTCAGGATGATTTTCTGGAGTGAGTGGAAGGTGGAAGAGTGTCATTTAGTGGGTGAATTTGAACCATGCACGGAGGGGTGGGGTTCCTCCATGTGGAACTGGAAAAGCTGCAGCCTCAGCCGGGCCAGCAGCTGCAGAGGGGACAGGAGAGAGAACAGGACTGAAAATGGGGTCAGGGGAGGAGTGTTACCTGGGGATGGGTATGTGGAGGAGTGATCCACTTCTGTGCCCACTTCTGCATGCTGCAGACTCGCAGACTAGCAAGCAGCATGCAGGTCATTCGCTCACCATCTGGCTGAAGAGTTGAACACACTGAGACGGTGAGCATGAGCTGGTTCCAGGAGGAAAGCCTCACCCCTGGCATCTGAAGTCTCCAATGAGTTAGCTTTCCCTCTGCCCACCCACCCAAGCACACCCCTGGGCTTCCCAATCCGCTCTTTACCTTATTCTTGAATATGAATGGACAACCAAAGAAAACAGATTGGAAGAAAGGTGATGCATGAAAAGAAAGATCAGTATAAATCTAAAGAGCATGATTGACTTAGAAAAAACAAATTATTCAGGGAATAAAAGAAACCATAAAAATTTAAAAGAAATCCTAAATTCTATTCAGTGAACACAAAGATTTAAGAACATGTTTTATTCATTGGTAAATGGGTGGGATCCTATTTCTTTTTCTGTTTTGATGGATGGCTAGTATGAACCCAGGGCCTTGTTCATGCTAGCCAGGGGCTCCTCCACTGAACTACATCCCCAACCCTCTATTTCTTTTTTCTTTCTTTTTAAAAAAAAATTTTTTTTTTTTGATACCAGGGTTTGAACCCAGAGGCACTTAACTACTGAGCTACATCCCCAGCCCTTTTTGTTTTTTATAGTGAGAGAGGGACTTGCTAAGTAGCTTAGGGCCTCCCTAAGGCTGGCTTTGAATTTGTGATCCTCCTGCCTTAGCCTCCCAAGTTGCTGGGACTATAGGCCTGTGCCAGCATGCACAGCCTCTATTTCCTTTTCAAAAGAAGAATCCGAGAACAAGGAAATCACTCCAGAGCCAAATATTCAGTGAAAGGATTAGAAGACAATGGTAAGAAATCTCAGAACAACCAAAAGGATAAATCTCTAAAACTCTATGTCCAAGTGATGAGAAAACCAGAAAAAGTGAAAGATAGAAACAAAAGAAAGAAATTATAAGAGATAAAATTTCCTAGGCTTAAAGAGAAATAATTTTTTTTAAAAAAGGGAAATTTAAGGGCCCATTGATTTATAAGTAAGGTAACAAAATTATATACACATATAAGGAAAAATAAAAACTCCTAGAAGAATAGAGAGATGATCAATATGTCATGGTTCAAGTATAAAGCAAGTTAAAATGTGGGATTTTTTGTTTTAAATGAATTTTTAATTTTAATTATAAAGTATAATGCATTTTGAGACATCATACATAAGTGGAATATAATTTCTCATTCTTCTGGTTGTACAAGATGTAGTTATACAGGTTGTGTAATCACGTGTGTACACAGGGTAATAGTGTCCGATTCATTCTTACCCCCATGTCCCCTCCCCTCACTCCCCTCTATCTAATCCAAAGTACCTCTGTTCTTCCCTCGCTTACCCCCCTTATTGTGAATTAACATCCACACATCAGAGAGAACATTAGCCTTTGGTTCTTGAGGATTGGCTTATTTCACTTAGCATGATTCGCCAGTTCCATCAAAATGTGGGATTTTGAATGAGTAGAAGAGTATAAGGAAGATACTTCTCAGCAGAACCTTCTCCCATAAGCACTAATCGGATCTTCCTGGACTGTACCTGTGTCTCCGCAGAGAAGGGTGTATCACCATGACAGCTGTCCTGTCTCTGCTGTGAAGACATAATCGGGTAGCCATCATAACATTTGCACTGTGGGTTATCAGTCTTCACAGTCGAGCTGAAATCAGAGCTGTGGTGATAGCATGAAATGCAAATGTCATCAAATTCAAGTGTATAGAGATAAAGGAAGACGGACAGACGTCCTCTTCATACCTTAATCTTAAAAATGGTTGAGTCAAGAGATACGGTAAAACTTGATGAAATGAGAAATAGCTGTCTCTTCCTGCAGAGGTCACCAGGAGAGCATCACTTCTTAAAGTGTGGTCCCTGAACCAGCAGCTGCAGCCTCTCAGGGGATCTTGTGTGTTGAGAAAGAAACATTTGGGGCCAACCCAGTCCCCACCCCGAAAAAAAATACCCAGAAACCCCTGGGGTGGGTCCCACAGTCTGTGGGAGCAGGCTGACCTGAGGTTCTGACTCAGCCAACGTGGCCATCAAGAAGCTGAAGGGAGGGATCTGCCTGTCACATCAGGAGGGAGGGAGGGAGCCCTTGTGTCCCTGAGACCAGTTCTTGTCTTTCGTGGTGGGAATTCGGTGAGAGAGCATCTTCCTCTGGTAAACCCAGGAGCTGTCCTGTGGGCGTGTTTTCTAGAGACGTGGAAACAATCACCAAAAGAAACGCAGACGTGCGATAGTAGTTTCCCCTGGGAGAAGGGCACAGTTATGGGAGGTGTGTGGCCGGGGGCTGTTTTTTTTTAACCATATAATTCCTCTTGAAATTAAAAGATAAAAAATATTGTTGCTGGATTGGGAATATTGTCCAGGAGCCCGAGAAGTGTTCTGAGAGAGCAATTCTTGCTTGTTCTGCTTTTCCCTAATTATAAAAAAAAAAAGAGAGGGGGAGGGGATAGTTTAATGATATTCTTCCATGATTCCTCCATGTGTCTTGCAGATGTTGGCCCAGTTGAAGGGGCAGAGCAGTTGAGAGCTAGGCCCACTCCAGGAAGCAGAGCTGATTTTTAATGAGAAGTCAAGAGCCAGCTGCACCCCAAATAGTACTTGAATCCCTCCTCTTTGTTCCATTTCTGTTTCTACTCCCCTCCCCCAGACTAGGCCATCATTGTTGGTCAAATAGGGACCAGGTCACTTCCCAGCTTAACCCCCTCCAATGGCTTTTCCTCAAGATCCACAAGACTGCTCAGTGGGGCCCCTACCTCTCCAGAATTGCCTAGTGCCATCCGTTACAGTACTCCAAACTTACCAAGCCCTTTCCTGCCTCAGGACCTTTGTACATGCCAATAGTGTTTCTCTAAAGCTCCTCATCCTGCTTTTTAAAAAAAAATTCCTTCTTTCTTTTTATTTATATATGATAGTGGAATGCATTGCAATTCTTATTACACATATATAGCACAATTTTTCATTTTTCTAATGACCAATTTTTCATGTTTTAGGTTTTCAACCTAAATCTGACCTCCTCGCAGAGCCCTCTCTCATCTATCCTGTATTCCTTGACCTCGCAGCCTATTTCAATCCTTCCTGATACCAATTGCAGTTTATTCTCTCATCCGCTTGCTTTTATGTGTCCTTCTCTAGAACGGAAGGCCAGTGAAAGCAGAGGTCTACTTTACCTTATTGGCCATTATCCCTAATATCTTGCTTGGCTTATAATAGTGCTTAGTAAATATATCTCAGCTGATAAAGCCCTTCTGAAAGAACATCAGGTTAGGCCATTCTGCAAAGTGTGGACATCAGAGTTTCTCCACTGACAGATTCAACAAAGCTCTATTGTTTGTTTGTTTTTTTTTTAAAAAAAAAAGAAAAAAAAGAAAAGAAAAAGTACTCCATGATCCCTCTGGGAATTTACCATGGACCAGAGACAGTGATGAGGTCTTCTGTTGACTTAAACCACAGTACATGTGTGCACAAGAGTCTGCTTGTCAAAAACAAGATGAAACCGGTATGACTGGTGACATTGGTGGGAAATCCCCACTTTTGTTATCTCTAAATGAAAAACATTTTACCCTGATGTTAATTTTTAACCATGTTGAAGGAATAAGCTTTGGGTCTCCATTGTGCTAGAAATTTGTGCTAGAAATTAGTGTTAGTTCCTCCCACCTCAGGACCCTCAGGGCCTGAGTGTGCAGGCATATAGTCCCATGCCTGTGAAAACCCACTTTTTGCACAGCCTGGACATTAGGTAATACTTTCCCAATTGAGGTGCCCGGCTGGCTTAAAATGCCATTATGTACAACTCCAAGGCTTATTTTCCTTAGCAGATATAAATGTCTCTGCAGAAGAACTGGAAAACTGAGGGGTTGAGAGGGAAGACGAGAGAAGAGTAACTCCAGACATCAGAACCAAAGAGGATCCCAAGACCACTCAGCCTGGCGGACTCCAGATTGCACAGTTGGGAGCCAGGGAGAGTTTGGATGCACCAAGAAAGGAAGGAGGAGAGGAAGGGATATTAGGTTCCTATCCGGCATCCTGGTTTCCACTAGATCACCCTACTTTTATAAGCATCTGCTTCTGGGCTAATACTTTCTAGAAGGGCACTATGGTGCAAGAGGTGTGAAAACCATCTAGTTTGAAGTGTGAGAAAAACACAAGTAGACCAACGATCTTGGGGAACTAGAGACATCTGGCTGTGTGTCTATGCCGTAGGCCTCTTCTCCAAGGTTAACCCCAAGGGCAAAGGAGAGAGGGGGCTTCTACTGTCAAAGGCTGGGCTGTGTCCTGAAGTGACCTGTTAAATTTGCAAAAAAAATTTTTTGTGTGTGTTATATTGTATCTTTGCAATTTATGGAGAAAATGTTTCCTGCTCTTCTGGGAGTCTTTTTAGAAGAAAATAGTGGGTTTTCCCAAACTCTTCAAGCCTTGCTGGTTTTCTTCTGTATTGTCTGGTCTTACTGAAAACTTTGAGAGCATGTAGAGTGGATGTGTGAATGATCCAGGGAACACATCCAGTAACCGGTCTCTGCCTGGGCCAGAAACATTAGCACCTCTTTTCTCATCTTCTGGGATGTTTTAGGAGTCAAATGTGAGGCCCTTGTTCTTGGCAGTCTACTGGGCCCATATTAAGAAGGTGTCCTTCCAGGTCAGTGGGAGAGGTCTGCCTGGGTCCTCTCCAGTTTGGGAGCCATCTTTCTCACTCCTAGTTGCCTGCTCAATTCTGGCTTAGCAGTTTCTTGAAGTAGAACTAGTGCACGTAGTTTTGCCTTCTCTCTAATGGCACCAGACCCTTTATTTGAACTTGTTCTTTTTTTAAAAAAATTTTTTTTCAGTTGTCAATGGATCTTTATTTTTATTTGTTTGTTTATATGTGGTGCTGAGGATCGAACCCAGTGCCTCACACATGCCAGGCAAGTGCTCTTAACACTGAGCCACAACCCCCGCCCCATGTTCACTCTTTTTTTTCCCTTTTGTGAATTATTAATAGCAACTTTAAAAAAACATAGAACACAAAAGGATAAAAATCATGGAGGAAAAATTTTCATCTCCTGAGGCAGAAATTCCTTAGAAGAAAGTTTATGGTTGATATTAAAAGTTGGTATTGTAGAGAGGGACGTGAAATATGGTCCATAAAAGGCCATCCAATCCCAGGCAGATCTCAGAAGGGCTCTGTGCTGGGAGTTGAGAGTGGATTAGACTTCTTTCTTGGTCCATTTTCTGTTCCTATGACAAGATACCTGAGACTGGGTAAATTATAAAAAAAAAAAAAAAGTATTTGACTTACAGCTCTGGAGGTGGGAAATCCAGGATCATCTGCTCTGCACCTGCTGCCTTCTTGCATATCATAGCATGCTGGAGGCATCATATGGGAAGATAAAGCAAAGTGTGGGTCTTTTAAAAAGCCACTAATGCCATCAGGAGGTCCCCATTCTCATGACTTCATCTAATACTAATTGCCTCCCAAAGGTACCTACTGCAGACACCATTAACATATGACTTAGGGGATGAAGTTTTGATGTTAATCAACTTTGTTACCAAAACAAGTACCCAAGATAAATCAACTTAAACAGAGAAAAAGGTTTATTTTGGCTCACAATTTGGGAGTGTTGGTCCATAACCAGTTAACCCTGTTACTTGGAATCCGTGGTGGCACAGGACATCCTGGGGGAGAGTTCAGGAAGGGAAGACTCATTCACTCCATGACTGGGAGCGAGAAGAAAGAAGGGACTGAGGTCCCAATATCCCCTTCAAGGGCGCACCCCCACTGACCTAACCTCCTCCTGCTAAGCCCCTACCTCCCGGCCTCCCAATAGTGTACGGGCTGGGGACCAAGCCTTCAATGGCTGGGCCTTTGAGGGACATTGGTCCAAACCACAGTAGTTGGTAGCATCTAGCCTGAGCAGTCAGCTCCCCTGCAGTCATCACGGAGGCTGACCTGGGTCATTTAAAGATGTCATGGTGGGCAATGTTGGGAGCCGGAGAATAAGCCAGAAGATGCCAAGACGGGGGAACTCCTCACCTCCAGCGTCCACACGGGCCTGACGCCAAATCGGTGCCGTGTTTAGAGGGAGACCCGCAGAGTGCTTTCTGCTCCCAGGATCACAAACCCTAAGAGGACCATCTGTGCAGACCTTGGGATAGAAGGCTTTTCACAGCTTTGGTTTTACAAAGTTGTTGGCGTTTCCTTGACTCTCGAGGACATGGTATTCTGCATGGCTGGTTTCACATACCAGGCCAGGGGCCTTTTCCTTCCTTCCTTGAGCTGGGAGCAGGCTGAAGTGGAGCTGAAATTCCTGGGACCCCCCCCCCCCCTGCGTTCTTACCATGTGCCACGTGAAGGGTGGTGCTGGGTTCTGGAGAAAGGAACAGAATCCGGAGGGAGGAACCGCTTACACTCGGGTCATGGCAGTTGTACAAAAAGGTTTTTGAGCTCTGGGCTGGGTCAGGAGGGTTGCAGGACTAGGGGAGCACCAGCTCAGAGGTGTCACTCCGGACATCCAGGCAGAATGCCACACTCCAGGGCAGAGGCCTTCTGTGAAGTCGCATTACTCAGCAGGAAGTGTCTTTGCTCATTTTTCAGCTTAAAATAGCCTTCCCAGGGAGTCCCCTGGGGTGGGATTTGAACAGCACTTATCCCCCACCTAGTCTAATTCTCCTTTTCTCCAGGCTTCGCTTGGGGCTTGGTTGCCATGGCAACCCTATAAACAAGCATCCAATCCAGGTCGGTAATTATGTGTGTGTGTGTTTTGTTTTTTTTTTTTTTAAATATAACCAAATCCAAAAAACCGAGTTGTCCTCTGAAGGTGACAGCTGGAAGTGAGAATCCTCCTTCCTGTGAGGTCAGAAGGGAGGACTTTCTAGTAAGGATTTGAGTAGAAGAAATGCATCCCCCAAGGCCTGAGCACCTGGATGACTTCCTGTCTGAAGTCGCCCTCAGCCAGGAGCAGATTCTGAGCTGCCAGACCCTACATCAAATGTCCCCAAGGCTGCCCTGGCCTTGGTGGCATTGTGAGAAAAGCAGGCCCACGGCAGCCTTGGGCTCTGGCTCAGAGGGAAATGGACTTAGGTTTGGATTCCAAAGGGAGCAGAGGAACCAGGATTCAGTGAACTCTGGACCCCCAGGCCACGTTCAGGCTACCTAATTTTCTAAACAAAGTTTTGTTGGAGTATGTTCTTGACCATCCTATATGTATTATCCATGTTTTTTTGTTGTTTGTTTGTTGTTGTTGTTGTTGTTTTTTGTTTTTCCTATTCAGAAGAATTGTAGCCTCTGGTTTGACTTTGTGTCTGTGTGGCTGGGGATTGAGCCCAGGGACACTCTACCCGTCACCTATAGCCCCAGCCCTTTTTAAAATTTTTGTCTTTGAGGCAGGGTCTTAACTTGTCCAGCCTGGCCTGAAACTTGTGATCCTCCTGTCTCAGTCTCCTAAGTGGCTGAGGTTATAGGTGTGCACCACCGCACCCCGCTTTACCATCTGACTCTCTGGGGCCAAAGCTTGCCAACCCTGTTCTAAACCAAGTAGAAAAAGGATTTGGTGAGAAACTAGAGGACTTTCCAAAAGAAAACTGTATTCTCTTGGGACACCCAAGGTGAAGAGCAGGCGAGGAAGGATCCCCCATGTAAATCCAGTCTGTGAGGCTGAGGAGGCTGCGGGGTGGCCATTCCTTGGCTCTTGGAGGCCCGAGGCAGGAAGCAGCTGCTCTCCCTAGAGGTTTCAGCCTCCTGCCCCCAGGGAGGGTTGGGACATGATGGAGTCTGAGACCTTTTGGCAAGTCCTGGAAAAGATGCTTCCAGGGATGCCAACAGATGGCTTTTGCCAACCTGCAGGTGGAGGCTGGAGGGGACAGCAGGGAGAGACGGCTTCCAAGTGGGATTGGGATTTGTCTGATAGAGGCGGCCAAGCCTGTGTTGGCCTAGAAGACCAGGGGGGATGTGGTGAAAGCAGATGGAGGTTTTTGGAGGTCCAGCTTGCAGCTGTTGGGATTGTTCATCAGAGGAAAATCAGGAGGGTGGCCCCTAGGCTTCATGGAGAAGCTGGACTCTTGGTACTTTGCACAAAAGAAAAGCCGTTTCTACTTGTTCCTGGAAAACTTGCTGTCGTGTAGCATTTTGAGAGTGCTCATGCCTGCACTCCTGCCTCAGAGACAGATTTCTCAGCTCCTTAGGAACCGCTTGGCCTTTTGCCTAGAGACTAATTCAGACCCAGGCACAGGATTTGAGTTTCAGCCTTGGCGCCTCCAGTGCATGGCACAGGTCTCTTGATTCCTGGGTGTCTTGAATTCTACCCTCAAAACAACTGCATTCCCAGCCTTGCCTGAGCCAGGGCTTAGTTTGTACAGCTTGCTTTTGTCTGTAGTGTTGCCCTAGTTAAGGAAAGCTTACAGGCGGGTGGAGCGTTCATTCTAGAACACTCCATGAATGGATTGTTAAATCTATGGCTGCATAACAAACCACTCAGGAATTTCTTTTCTCGTGCCTGTGCATATTTAAGGTGCACAGAGTCATGTTTTGATAAACACATCCGCAGTGAAATGATGACAACGGTGCAGCAGAAACATATCTGTTTCCTCACTAGTTACTCCCCTCCACCCCAACCCCTACTTGTGGGAAGAGCACTTGGAATCTACTCTTTTGGCAAATTTCCAGTATACAATACAATGTTATTAACTAGATTGGTCATGCTGTACCTTAATCCTTAGACTTATCCAATGTAACTATGTACCTTTGACCAAGATCACCCCATTCCCTCCCCTCATCCCTTACCCTTGGTAACCAACAAGATTCTGTTCTTTGTTTCTGGTTCTTTAGCTTTTTTAGAGTCTACACCTAAGTGAGAACATGCAGTACTTTTCTTTCTGTGTCTGGCTTATTTCACTTTGCATAATATCCTGACGGTCCCTTTATGTTGTCCAAAATGTTAGGATCTCCTTTTTTTTGATATTCATTTTTTAGTTATAGGTGGACACAATGTCTTTATTTTACTTTATGTGGTGCTGAGGATTGAACCCAGTGCTTCACACATGCTAGGCAAGCGCTCTACCTCTGAGCTACAACCCCAGCTCAGGATCTCCTTTTTAAGACTGAATAATATTCCATGACAGACATGCATGATGGTTAGACTTATGCTTTTTCTTCTTTATGATGGCATGAAAGTGTGCCCACATAATCATTCTGTTTTTATTTTCTCCACTTTTGGTATAGTAATCAGTAAGTTACTTAAGATGTTCAACACTTCATTATATAATAGGCTTCATGTGAGATGATTTTGTCCAACTGGAGGCTAACGTAAGTGTTCTGGGCATGTTTAAGGTAGGTGAGGCTGAGCTATGATATTTGGCAGGTTAGGTGTATGAAATGCATTTTTTACTTAAGATAGTTTCAACTTAAGAGTGGATTTCAGGTTTTGGCCCCCTTAGGAGAGGAGGAGCATTTGTACTTATGAAAACTTCTTCATCCATTTACCTGTTGACAGATGGGTTGCTTCCTATGTTAGCAAGTGTGAATGGTGCTCTAATAAACCTGGGAGTGCAGGTCTCCCTAAAAGGTGCTGATTTCATTTCCTTTAGACTTGCCGGATCCTATGGCAGTTCTATTTTCAATGTTTTGAGGAACTTTCATATCGGTTTTCATCTCGGCTGAACCCATTCATGTTCTGTCCGTCACACATAAGGGCTCCCTTTTCTCCACACCCTCACCTGACTCTGGCGATCTCTTCTCTGACAATAGCCATCCTAGGGCCAGGTGGTTTTGATTTGCATTTCCACAGTGTGGCTTTTCCAGCAGAAACCTTGCAGAACAGAAAGGCGTGGAATTGAGGTACTCAAAAGTTGGAGGAAAGAAAATGCCAACCCAGATTTCTTTATCTAGAAAACCTTCCCTTCAGCAGTGAGGGGGGTGTACAGACTTCTTTTGCCCCTCGGCCTGCTTCACCAGAAATGCTTAAAGGGGTTCAAATTGAAATGAAAGGTCTCTAAGCAGCAATAAGAGAAATGAGGAGATGGGAAACTTGTTGGCAAAGGCAAATACAGACAGAAACATAACATTATACCACTGTAGAAGGGTGAGACCATCACCTGAAATTCTATGGTAGCAGTTAAAAGATAAAAGGAACTATAAATGGTGCTAGTTGTGGTAAATTGAGGCATCAACAGCATATGATGTCTGGCAAGAGTAAAGGGAAACTCAGAGTTCCTTTGTATAGGTGAAGCTCTCAGCTTCTAATAGACTGTCAGAGGAGACCTTATTACAAGAAGACACTTTATGTAAGCCCATTGGTAATTACAAATACACATAGAAGTAACCCAAAAGTTAAAAAAAAAAATTTCAGTCTATCAATACCAAAAAAAAAAAAAAAAGAAAAAAGAAAAAGTGACACAGAAGAAAACAGCAAGAGGAAAAGGTGCCACAAGAACTATAAGGCATACAGGAAAAAAACTACCAAAATGACAGGAATTCCTTTCTTCTTTTTTTTTTTTTTTTTTTTTTTGGTATTAGAGATTGAACTTAAGCATGCTTTACCACTGAGCCATATCTCCAGTCCTTTTTATTTTGAGACAGTCTCATTGTGTTGCTAAGGCTGGCCTCAAACTTGTAATCCTCTTGCCTCAGCCTCTTGAGTTACCGGGATTATAGGCATGCACCACCATGCCCAGCTTAGAAAACCCTTCCATATTCATACTTACTTTAAACTCCTCAATAAAAGGCTACATGGTGACTGAATAGATTAAACACACACACACACACACACACACACACACACACACACACACGTCCAATGTGTGCTATCTACAAGAGGCTCACTCACTTTAGATTCAGGGATGTACACAGGAATGGGAGAAGAGTCCAGGCAATGATAAACCAGAGAAAGCAGGGGCAGCGTCTACTCACATCAAAGTGGACTTGCAGTTAAAAGCTTCTCCAGATACAAAGAAGGGATTAAAGGGTCATCAAGGAGATACAATGGTTATCAATATGTATGCACCCCACATCAGAATACTTGCATACCTAAAGCAAATATTGACAGATCTGAAAGGAGAACTTGACAGCGGTACAGGAATAAATTTCAGTGCCTCACTTTCAACAACGAATAGAGCATCTAAACAGAAAATCAATAAAAGGCAGAGCAGATTTGAACAATGTTTGTAAATCAGACACATATGGACACATATAAAACTTTGCTCCGACAGAATACAGGTTTTTCCAAGTGCACAAGGAACAGTTTCAGGGTGGAACACGTGTTGAGTCACAGAACAAATCTTAACAAATTTCCTAAGCACAAGGGAATGAGCAAGAAATTGGTTAACAGCAAAAAAAAAAAAAAAAAAAAGGAAAATTGTGAATTGGTAATTTGGTAGGACTTGGTTAGAACACCTCATCTTTGCTCCACCAGGTACCTGTCAGGACCCCTGGGGGTCCCACTTCCTTGATGGCTCACTTGGCCTTCAAGCCGAGGGGATTGCCTATTCTCTCCATATGAGCCTTTCCCGGGCCAGCTGGGCTTTCCTCTGTGCAGAGTGGCCGAGCTCCAAGAAAAAAAGCCCCAAGCGAAAGGGGTGAAAGCTCGATGGCTTTTTATGGCTGAGCCTTGGAAGTCACATAACGTTACTGCCACCGTCACCACAGATCCTCCCCATGGCAGGGGAGGAAGCATTAGATTCTGCCTCTCCGTGATGGGGTTGTCAAAGTCACACTGGGAAGTGTCGTTTTTGGACGTGGAAAGCACAGTCACCTGTAGAGACATAGTCGCATCTGCTCTTCATCTCCATTGTCCTTTCTCGTCACTATCACCCACCCAGGAGGCCCCAGTGGTGTTCACTTATATGTAATGAGGAAATTGCAAGGCAAAGTCCAGGGCACAGCTGGCACGAGAGCCAGAATGACAGATCAGGAGGCCAGGGCCTGGAACTCGCAGCCTGTATGTCACAGGAGGGCTTTAGGTGACATCTTCCTCTTCAGTTCTCACCTGCTTCCTCCCCCACCCATCATGCCCCTCCATCCCACCTCCAAAGCCCAGGGGTCAGATGGTGACCAACCTCTGTGATGGGAGGCACGTGTGTGGAAGAGACTGACCCAGGGGTACATCTGGGTTTTGTGGGGCCCAAAGTCTCTACAGTTGAGGGGGAGGGAAGGGCTTGAAGGAAAAAATGTAGAATTGTGAATACAAAGTTGGGTTCAAGGCATGCAGGGGCCCTGTCAGGGGACCTTCAAGTGTAAGTTGGATCCGGTTGGTGGTGAGGCCACCCTTGATGCTTCTATGTTTTAGGCTCTCAAAGCATTTCTTGCTTGGGGTGTTGCAGCTCCAAGCCCTCTTCCCCCTGCTTTGAGATGGCAAAGAAAGCACAAAAGTCTTACTCTGAAGTCTCCTGGAGATCTGGCTCTTTCCTTGCCCCTGTTAGTGTCCAAAAGAACATAGGAATTTCCTCATATTGCCCAAGAATTCCATGATTTTTCCTCCTATAATCAAGGAAGGGAATGTTGGCTAGGACACTGTATTCTTTTGGAAACGTGGCACAGGAATATGAATTTCCATAGGCAAAATTACCCTGTCTGGTGGAGTCTAGACTATCCATTGGCCAGCAAGTTTGTTGGAGTCCACGCTGGCACTCTGAGAAGCCACCTACGCTTCTGCTATGGGCTATTACCCCAAACTCTGCTATCGGGGAGGAAAAAAAATAAAGCCCTCACAGCCATGAGGAGTGATAATGAAGTTAAATGGTAAATAAATCACAACAAACAAGGGCATCAGGTTCTCGTCTCCAAATCCCATTGAGATGATCAAAGCCATCTTAACAATAGTGAAGCGTCTCCATCGTCCGAAGCATAGGGAGACTGCTGTCTCTACATCAGAAACCTCAGAGAGGTGGAGATCAGATGGAGGGACATACTAACAAGCTATCCATGTGCTGCAGAGAGAAGAAAACTCTATCCCTTACAACAAAGTGCTGTTCCTGATTCCCTGGCCACCCTCCATGAAGCTTCCTTACACATTTGGGCAAGCTCTCTGCAAGTAATGTTGGTTTTAACCACAGAACCTCAGGCCCCAGCACTGGGTGGGGCTTTGACTGTGGAGGCCTAGTCTCGGTTAGAGAAAAGCCACTCTTCCCTACTAACCACTAGCTGCTTCCCCGAGAAACTGGAAAGCATCTCTTCTGTCCCATTACGCTGCCCTCTGTCTAATGGCCCGATTGCCTTTGACATTTCCCTTTGGCCCTAACCATTTAATATGGTCCCATTGCTTAGGCCGAGCCTATCTCCGATGCAGATTTTTTTTCTCTTCCCCAAGAGAACAAATGGGGAAAATGACCTGACTGTAATCTAAGAATTATTGACTTCATGGAATGATTATTCATGCATGTCCAAGAGCATCTAAAAGGTTTTGGTCAGAAAAGCACAGACAGATGGACACCAGTCATGCATGCTTCCTGAAGAAGTGCTTCAGGAGACTGAGAAGCGGATCAAGTAAGGAATGCACTCATGAATCAAGACCACTGTTGATTTAGGCTTCTGTGGAACCTCGAGAAACTTCCCTCACCCTGCCAGGGAGCCGGCTTCTTGGAGGTGGGAGGAGAGTCCTTGGAGGGCCTGAAGGAAGAATTTCTACTGCTTTGCAAGAGGCAGTAGGCCATCATTTACTGCTTTGCCCTTAAACCCTATTCCAACCTTTCTATCATTTCTTTCACAGACTGTTTTTGAAAGGAATTGCCGATCGGAGGACTGTGCTGCCGACCTGCAGCTCCGGGGTAAACTGCTGCTCTCCAGGTATGTCAATGTTCCTTTTATGACATTGTCCTGAGAAGTTCAGTTTTTCTTAATTCCAGGCCCCAAACCTGAATGTTCAGATTTCCCCACCACAAAGGTAAACAGTGTTGGTGGGTTATGGTCCTATATTGTGTGTGTGTGTGTATGTGTGTGTGTGCGTGTGCGAGTGTTTTTAAGTATGTTATAATTTTAACAATAGTTATGATTTGGGTATTGTTTGCAATTTGGATATCGTTGGCAATTTCACATATCTCACAATTTAGATTTCTAATTTTTAAGAGTGTTCGTGCACTGGGAGGGTATTTTATGTTTACTCATCCTATTAAGTTGAACCATATGGTGTTGCTAACGTTGGGCCTTTGGGGATGATGTCATGATTTAACCTCTTACTACATAAAGATCCCCCCTCCCCCACCCCCACATACTGAACAGTGGTGTCTTTCTGGCTTTAGCAGCAAGTCGTGTTTCTGTAGCAGGACAGGGGTGGAGTCGAGGGGCAGGCTGATCTGATCCAAGCAGACTGTCTCTTTATTATTTCAGGGTTTCCTCCTGCAGTATGCAAGTCCCCCTAGGCTAAAGGTGAACGGTACAGAGGCTTTCTGTTTCCTCTTTGCCAACCTTTTATTTTAGACTTCTTTTAGGATGAAGGTGCTGGTCCTGAATCATTGAGCCCCATTTCAAGAATGGTTTCCTTTTGGAACAATACCTTCTGAAAGATTGTCGTTAGCCTTGGGGCCAGAAACCCCTCTGTAAGATTTATTACCATTTCTCAAAGCAGTCCTCAGTTTTGATAGCTAGTCTCTAAAATGCCATACGTGTCCCTTACTCGCATTGCCGAGAGAGTTAAATTGGGATGGAATTAAAGAAATATCCCATCATGAATGAGTAACTACACTAGGGCATTTTTGCTTTTTTTTATGATAAATAATCTTTTAGGAGGATCACAGGTTCAAAGCCAGCCTCAGCAACTTAATAAGGCCCTAAGAAACTTAGCTAGACCCTATCTCAAAATAAATTTTAAAAGGCCTGGGGGATGTGGCTGAGTGGTTGAGTGCTCCTAGGTTCAATTCTCAGTACCAAAAATAAACAATATTTTATTTATCAATGCTAAGATGCCTTTTCTTCTGTTTTGAATTTTTACAGGAAGGTGTATCTCCCCAACCACCTTCTCCCAACGGCAACATACACACAAATACTCTTCCAAACCACTTAAATATTAATTCATTAACATCACTTGTAGGCTGGGGAAAAAATGGCATATTCTTTGCCAATCTTAAAAAATTACTTTAAACTCATGAAGTAGATATTGGGATTGCTTAACTCAGAAAGGCCTTCCAGGGTTACTAGAAAAACCAATTCTAAAGAAATTTCATAAATTATCAGCTCATTAATTTTAATTTTGAGGAGATCTTCCAAAAAGTGTTTTAGGGAAAGAGTAATAAACAAAATTACATGGATTTTTTTTTAACTTCAAAGCAGACTATAAATGCTGGAAATTTATTTCAGATCATAGAAAATTTGATGTGGGATAATAATTTACTTGATCCAAGGTTAAAATTTTAAGTAAGGAAAATCCTATTGCTCTTGCTACCCATTAGTGGGTAGACAAATCCAGCTTTTTTTTAGTTATGCTTTTTGTGGATTAAGATATAAAAATCAAAGCTCATGGTCAGTAAAGCACTGTATGACTAAAGCTGCCACCTCTGCCCCAACTTGGTCTTTCAGAAGTGTGATTAGTATCAGGTGTACCCTGTGGATCCAATCAATAATGCCAGAATAGCTAATGTGGTGGCCAGGGACCAGACCCCACATGTATCAGCTAGCTATTGCTACCAAAGATGCTGCATAACAAACCACCCTCAAACACATGGCATAAGACAGCAATCATTTATTCTCAGGTCAGGTGAGATTGGCTGGATTCAGCTGGATGTTGGCTGACTTGTTCATGCATCTGGGTTCAGTGGAAGGTAAACTCCAGTCTTGGGTGGCCCAGTTTAACTCTGTCCCATGTGTCTTTAATTTCCCCCAGGGAACGAGTGGGCTAGCATGGGCATATTCTCACTGCATGATGAAATTGCTCAAGGATAAGCAGAAATATGCAATGGCCCTTAAGGCCTAGGGGGCAGAATTGCCCCACTATTATATCAGACTTTTCTATTGGCCATAGCAAGGCACATGGCCATACCCAAAGTCAAGGGACAGGAAAATATTTTCTGCCCCTTTAGTGAGAGCTACAAATTTACACTGCAAAGGGCATGAATATAGGGTAAAGGACTGAGACCAACAAGGCCATCTCCTACAGCATGTGAGCCCTGGGGAACCCTGTCACTCTCCCTGGTGCCTTGTAGCTTCCAGGGCCATTTCAGCCTTTCTTGCAATTCCATCTTCCTAGAACTCAGACATGAGCCCTGGAGACTGGAGGAGTTTTCCTGAGCCTCAAAATCAATGTTCTTGGACCAGAGGACCTCTCAGCCTTTCCTGAAGGATGAGTTATTTCCCAGGAGGTCTCCCAGTCTCTCAAAATAGCCTTTTGGCAGGATCCTCCATTAAGAAACTTTCATTATACTCTTGGACCCATAGCTGTTCCCACAGGAGCCATCAGGGAAATGTTGATTGGTAATGGGATAAGTGCAGATATAAAGCTAAACCTGTGGTTTCAGTTACACCGGACGGCCCTAGACTTGGAACGCTCACTCTGCAGAGCCAGGCGCAATGTGCAGCAAACTGGAGCAGAAACAGGGTCTGGATTTGGTTGAGGGTGTTTTAGGAGCCTGAACTGTGGGTGAGCAGCTTCAGCTATCATTTAGCTCTGAGTCATTGTTGCCTGGGATGGGATGTATACTCCTTCATTGTTCGAGCAAGTACTGGGCACCACTGTAGATGTGAACCATATGTGGCCCACTCCCCTGGTGTGCACAGCCTGGCCAGGGACAGGGCAGGGAGACTGGACAGCGTGGCATGACCTCGTATAAGAGAGGTGAGTGGGTCCTGGCAGGGCATGGGGTGACTTCCAGGAGGCTGTATTAAGAGGAGGGAGGGAGGAGGACTTCAGTACTCTAGGCAGAGGAAAAAGGTGAGCAGAGGACTCCCATGAGGAACCGCAGGTGTCTGCAGTCGAAGAGAACAGAGTGTGAGAGAGAGAAAGAAGCTGGATTGTGACACACCTGTGATTTGGGGCTGCATCTCCAAGCCAGTGCAGGAGAGCCGAGTCCCAGCTCAGGTACATTAACTTCCCAGGAATGCAACTAGATTCGCTCCAGGGGGAGGGATGATGTGGGTCGGTCCATCTCCTCCAATGAACGGCATGTTCCAGCTTGAGTTCTGAGTGTGTCCCTCTTTCCACCCATCTCAGTTCCTACCTCCCTGACACAGCTCTGTGGGGCCACTGCCACTTGTCTCCGTGAAGGAGTGCCCTTGGCAGGGATGGGCTTTTGGAGGGATGCTAGGTGGCTCTGCACCACCACGCTCCCCCAGGGCTTCAACATGGCAGTTTGGACACAGTTTTTGCCTTTCATGCTGTCTTTAGGACCTAGCTCTCATGTCAGCTGTACCCTCACTATATTGAAAAGGCGGGTAAGGGAGAGACGACTTCAGTGACGGGGTAGGCAGGCTGTGTGAAGTTCAGGGCTGAGGCAGAACACCCACCAGATGGAGGAGCCTGAGTCTTACAACAGAGGGAAAGACATCTGGGAGGGAGGGGGTCACCCAGAGTGACCAGGGATCAAGCCAGGAAGCGCTCCCTGTGACACTCAGGGATGTTTTTCTCTTTCTCCGCAGGGAGTATGAATTTTGGCAGGATCTGTTGTTACTTAAAACATTCAACTCAATTAAAAGTTCATGATCTTGGGGCTGGGGTTGTGGCTCAGTGGTAGACCACTTGCCTGGCATGTAAGAGACCCTGGGTTCGATCCTCAGCACCACCATACATACATACATACATACATACATATACACACATACATGCATACATACATGCATAAATGTATTGTGTCCATCTATAACTTAAACAAAGGCCGTGATCTTTAATGAGTTGAACCTAGTTCTAGAACATGCCATTTTTAAACTATCCAGGAATAGGGAGGAAGCGGTTTAGATGTTTTCAGTCCTGTTTAGTAGAAACTTTCATTTATAAAAGGATGCGCCTATGTTTTTTTCTGTCTGAAGGCTCATAGTACCTAAGATAGCATCACATGTGATCAAGATCAAGAAAAACATAGGTTATTATAGTCAAGCAAATTTTCTTTTCCTGATGCATCTCATTGGAGATCAGTGGAATGTTTCTGTCTCCTAGGTGGTCAACTTAAATAAAAAATATTTTTAAAAATCTTTTAAGAGAAGAGTGGAATAATTGTGAAGTTGGAATCATCTCGTAGCCACATGTAACTGTCTTATGGCTATTATCACAGGAATTGGGGGTGGAGTGCAGTAGGTCCCCCACCCCAAACCTATGACTAGTTGGGAGATGGCTGGCACCATCTACGAATGATCAACCTTCTAGAAGACGACCACTTCACTTAGAGAGTGATTTAGCTCAAATCAAATTGTTTTCCTTCTCAAAAGTGGTCAGAATCATCAACTGCATCACAAAAGGTGGAAAGGAACAATGTCTTGACTTATGAAGGGGAAGAGAGCATTGTTGATGGTGCAATGGCCCTTAAGGCCTAGGGACACAATTGCCCCACTATTATATCAGACTTTCCTATTGTCCATAGCAAGGTACATGGTCATACCCAAAGTCAAGGGACGGGAAAATATTTTCTGCCCCTCTGTGCACTGGGTACTCTACAGAGTACTTGGTATATAGAAAAGCACCATAGTGTCTCACCAGCTGTTTACTATGGGGCAGATTGCTTAACATCTCTGTGCCTCTGTTTCCTTCTCTGTAAGATGAAAAAATAATTCCAGCATCTTATAGGGTTATAGATAATGAATTTATATGTATTTAATTACTTCTAAAAGTGCTTAGCACATAGTAAACACTTATAAATGAGAGCTACATTTTTTCCCATTTAATCCTCTCAATAACGCTGAGAAGTAGATATGGTTACATGCTTTCTAGTGCTTAGGATATGGAGGCTAGGGAGGCCAGGTTACTTGCTCAAGGGCTCGTGTTATGGGGGAAATCAAAGTGGGGAGTGCCTGGTTCTGCATTCTGCTTTATGTTGGCCTCAAACTGATGCTGTTTTTATATCAGCTGGCTGTGCACCGGAAGTACCAAGGTGGGGACACTGAGGGTCCTCTTTGTAAAAACCCCAGTTCAGGAGGGAGGTAGTTGGATGGAAAGCCCATGATCAAAGATGGCTTCCTTCTATTCCCACACACCCTCCCCATGTACCACGTGACCTAGAGGATATGCAGTGACTTTCCCCACTGGAGATGTGAGCCACCTGTCAACTGGGTCAGTGGCAGACCCTGCATTCTTTTTTCTGTCTAGGCTCAATGTTCTCTCTTTGGAGAACTCAAGTTTGACCATGAACTCGTTGCTGGTGTGCCAGCAGATTCCTCAAAGGGGCAACAACATCACCATGAGTATAGTTACCACCGGGGTTTGGATATGAGGTGTCCTCCAAAGCGGAGGTGAAATGATTGATTGGGAGAGCTGTAACCTAACCAGCCCATTCAAACTGGAATGGACAGACCGTAGGCAGGCTGGGCATGCTGGGGGAGGTAGGTCATTGAGGCATGCACTGGAAGGGTGCATCATGCCTGTGGCCTCTTCTCCCCCTTATCTTTCTGCTTCCTAACTGCATGAGCTGAGAAGCCTTCCTCTACTGGGCCTTTCCACTGTGATGATTTGCCTCATCTTGGGCCCAAGGCAATGGAGTCAGCAGTCTGTGGACTGAGACCTCTGAAATCATGAGCCCCATAGAAACTTTTCCTCTGCTAAGTTGCTCTTGCTGGGTATTTTTTAGCCACGGTGATGCGACACTAACTAGAACAATTATTATTACCATTTTGTGAGGGAAGGTGACTGGGAGCTGATCACAAGCCTGGAAAACTTTTTGCGGTTGTCAGAACATGAACCATGTGATTTCCCCACCCCGCCCCCTTCATTGAATGCAGCCACTTAAGGAAAAAAAAAAAAAGGCAAGGTTTGTTGATTGGGAGCAGCTGGCTTTTGTAGTTCTTTCTGGTTTTCTCAATGGTATATTCTTGAAAGCAGGGTGGAATGCTCAAGTGGCTGGAACTTTCTGAATGAGGGCTGAAGCCATCCTCCTCCCCTGTCAGAACACGCCTTGGCCCTTGCTCTGATGTGGGTCCCTAAGAGGAGGCAGAAGATACCTCTCCTCACCCTGCGGGAACATTTCAAGGGTGAATAGCATGTAGGTGGGCCTCCTGTAGGAGTCACCTAGCCAAGGGTGGGATTCAGGCCCTAGGGTAGGCAATCAGTGGTGTCAAGAGAGCGAGGGACAGATGGTCACACTCTGGAAGAGATACTGAAAGTGAGATCCTTCTGGAGAGCCCAGATTCTGCACACCTGTCAAGAGGTGACAGGGTGTTCATATATTCGTTTATTTGAAAAATGTGGATGGGACACTTGCTGTGGATGTGCCTGGCTTGATGGAAGTAAACAGGGACACGCTGCTGCGTCACAGTGCTCTCAGTCCAGATGCAGACGTGCATGCCAGCAACGTGTCGTCATTACCATGATCATCGTATGACGGCAATGTGAGGGAGTTCCCTGGAGGCGCAGGGGAGGAAGTACTCCATATGGTCTGAGTTGAGTTCCCCTCGATGCTGACCGGAGACGAGGATTCGAGTGCAAATAATTTATGTGAAATGTGCAGGAAGCAAAGGTAAAGAGTAAGGAAGTATCAACAGGGAAGCTTGCCAATAAGGGTGCGCTGTAACACCAGCATATCGGTTATTTATTGCTGTGCAGCAAATCACCCCAGAACTTCATGCCTTAAAATAACCACCATGTGTTTACTTCTGATTCTGCGGCTCCGCGGTTCAGCCTGGGCTCCCTTGTGTGTCTGCATCCAGATTCAGGTTGTCTAGTAGCCTTTGTTTCTGGCACTTCTTCACTGGGGCTCCTCTGTTTCCCTCCTCGTGGTCTCATCCTCTAGCATGTCAGCTCACAATTTTTTTTTTTTTTTTTTTTGGTGCTAGAGAATTGAACCCAGGGGTGCTAAACCACTGAGCCACATCCCCAGCTGTTTTGTTGTTGTTGTTGTTTTTGTTTTTTTTTTAAAGAGAGAATTTTTTTTTAATATTTTTTAGTTCTCGGCGGACACAACATCTTTGTTGGTATGTGGTGCTGAGGATCGAACCCGGGCCACACACATGCCAGGCAAGCGTGCTACCGCTTGAGCCACATCCCCAGCCCCCCCAGCTGTTTTTGTTTTATTTACAGACAGGGTCTTGCTGAGTTTCTTAGGGACTTGCTAAGTTGCTGAGGCTGTCTTTGAACTCATGAACCTCCTGCCTCAGCTCCTGAGTCTCTGGGTATACAGGTGAGCACCAACATGCCCAGCCATATTTATTCTTATAGTATGGCGGGGGTCCTAAAAGGAACAACAGCACCCAAGACTTTTGAGGCCTGGTTGCAAAACTGGTATACTGTCACTTTCCTATATTTGGTTGGCCAAAATCAAGTCACAGGATCAGTCTGATTAAGGGGTGGGGAACTAGACTCTGCTTCCTGTTGGGAGGAGCTGTGAAGCCCCAGAACACAGGGTGTGACTTCACAGAGACTGTCAAGCAGGCCTCCAGACCCAGCTGGCACAGCGGCCGACTGAGATTCATCACGCAGGTCAATGCCAGGGAGCAGAGCTGTGGGGCTCCCACAGAATGGGGCTCTTAGAACGACTGCATCTAAGAACTGGAAAACCAGCTCCTGCGACCCCTGGGTTGAGGACCACTCTGGGGCTGGGGTGGGGGGCGATCAATTCTTGGGATGCAACAGCTTTGTCTAGTCCTGGAAAAAGACCCTCAGAAAGATGCAGAGGCTGGTAGCTGGAAGTCAGCCAGCACATTGGGAAGAGTCTGAGGGCAATGGCCAGGGACAAGGACGCTGTCTCGTATACCCACTTTCTTAAAGATTTTCAGTTGATGAGTTTACCATGGAGTTTCCTGCAGGAGTGTTAAAAGGAGTGTTCAATCACCTTTGATGTGGATGCCTCTTCCCATGAACTTCCTGAGAATGTTCTTACTCCACGTTTTGCCAAACACCCAACATTGACTGTTTTGCCAAACACCCAACATTGACTGTTTTGCCAAACACCCAAGCACTTCCTGACTGTGGCAACGGTAATTCCCATTGCACTTTTTCTGTGTCTTGTTTCCTCCCCCATCCCTACCCAGCATAACAGCCATCACCGACACGCAGAGGGGCTTTTTCTTCAGGGCAGACCCACTAGCCAAGGGTAGGGCCAAAAGCTTTCTTCTTGCTTCCTTAAGGATGGCAGCAAGGACAGGTGAGGGGTTTGTCCACGGCTGATCCCAGGCAGAGAGGATGAGACTCCAGAGCCCTCCAGCATCCTGGAATTGATGTGGTCCAGGCTCATTCTTGCAGCCAGAACCCTGTTTCTTGGGAGCTCTGGCTGCAGCCCAGCCCAGGAATAATCCCAGCCAGTGGCTCCATGACGCCACTTCATTTGTCATATATGTAATCCAGCTGGCTGGAAACAAACCCAGCACGTTTTTGTTATTGTTGTTGTTGTTTTGAGATTGGTGTGTTTTATCTATGTACCTGGATCCACGGAATTTCTGGGGCAGATCAGGAAGCTGATAGGGATTTGAGTCACTTATCTGAGGTCAAAAAGAAAGTCAACCGGCCAGCGAGCAAGAAAAACACCTGGTGGGCAGCTCCGGAGTTCCCTGTTCCAGCAGTTCCACTGGTGGCCTTTGTCTTTAAATAGCCATCACAGCTTGGAGAGCCTGGCCTATCTCTAGGTGGAAATGACTTTTGGAATTTCTCTTCTATGGCAGGGAGGATCTGATTTGTGGTTTCCTGAGTATGAGACTGGGGACGGAGGGGCCACCACCCAAGGAACTGACCCTTTTCCTTTGTGGGACAGATTCAAAGTGCTGAGGGAGCTTTCCAAGGCCCCACCAGAACACACGAGCCACAGATCTGTCCCAACAAAGAGCATGTTTCAGGGAGCAGCCCTCCCACTGCTAAGCAGACACTGATCAAGATTTTCCAGCTTTAGCTTTCTGGAGAGTAGGACCATGGGGATCCACAGAGGGGTGTGAGAGGCGGGACCTAGGCAGTAACCATGGCAACCACAGAAGGGGTGTGATCACTGCAGGCCTGCTTCCTGAGACTCCCAGGAAGTCTGGGTCTACCTCACTGTGAGCCTAATAAAATTCTACTCAGTAGTATTTTCCTCGTCTTCCAAACGTAGCCACCCACTGGAGATCTATTATGTGTGAGACAGAGTCTTTCCAGCAGGGTGGTGGTGAGATGACCGTTTTCCTTCTGATCAGCCCCAAGGAAAGGACCTATCGAGAGAATGCAGCCCCTAGATCCCTCCCTTCTCTCAGATGGGAAGCCATGTGCTGTTTCTTCACTAAGATTTTTGCAATTTGTTTCGTGGGACTATGTTCCTTGGTCTCTTGCCACTGAATACTAGACTCGCCCATCCCAGAGGGGACTCGTTGCTGTGACAGAAGGCCAGATCTGAAGCTGCGCAGTTGCTTTGCTCTCTGCACACTTTTCTTATGGCCCTGGGTATACCTTGACATATAACATCTCTTTAAAGTTTGTTCTGAGCCCCCTGATACAACCCTGGGAGGGTCAGGATTCCCTGCGGGCTGTCCATGGATGAAAAGCCAAAGACAGCTGTGGCCAAGGAAGGCTGAACCTTTTTTTTTTGGGGGGGGGGGTGGCGGTGTCCAGTGATCACTGTCCCCACTTGTCACATCCAAAGGTGAGGCTTGGGTTTACCATGAGCTTCCCTGAAATCATAGTCCCTGCAGCTGTAGTGAGAGGGGAGGTACCTCCTAGAAACATGTAGATTTTATGAGCCTTCTTTCCTGACTTCATTCCAGGTGTTCTTGATCCAAACAGGACGAGCTGGGTGCATGCAATTGGTTCCACACCCAGGTCCCTCACAGTGCAGGTGCCTGTTCCCTCCTGCCATGTTGGCAGCCAAAGACTCACAGCTGCCCCTCATCTGGCTGGGGGAGTCACTGGTGTCCTGAGACTGCCTTTCCTGGGAGGTCACACCCGGTCTCCCCAGAGGGCAGCCCTCAGCTGCTGGCTGGCTGTTTGGTTGGGGTGCAGGCGGCCAGCCATTATCTCAAGTGCAGATGTACTTGTGGCACTTTGTGCTCCAGAACCTCTTGTGGACCAGGCCAAGGCTGGACTTCATCAAAGGCCAGCTTCCCTGGTTCCCCAGCAAACCCCCACTGCGTGTCATAGATGCTGCATCTGGGGATAACTGTAGGACTTACACTTGCTGTGTGTGTGTGTGTCTGTCCTTATCTCTTCTGGCCAGGCAGACTGATTTTGTTTTTTTTTGTTTTGTTTTGTTTTTCAAGTTACCTGTATTTATCAAACATTAATGATGAGACAGTTGCTGGTGTGCTTTTTGTTTTCCCTCTTGGAATTGGAAGATGGTGATGTTGATGTTTGAAAACTGGGCCATGGAGTGATGGGGGGGGTGCTCCTTCAGGCCATCCTGGGACTTGGATCCTAGGGATTGCTGCTGGATGCTTCTTTCCTGGGATTTTGCTTTTAGAGGGGACCCAAGAGAGAAAGGGAGAGGGGCACCCTGTGAGAGATGGCTTCCTCGGCAAAACATTTTCACAGGCAGGGGACCAGAAACTGTTCCTGTAGCATAAGGGAACACAGGACGCTCAGTCGGAATGGCTGGACTTCCACACTAGAGTCCCTGGGCTCTTCTTCAGAAAGTGTTCTGTGAGCTGGGGGTGGTGGTGCACACCTGTAATCCCAACAGCTTGGGAGGCTCAGGCAGGAGGATCGCAAATTCAAAGCCAGCCCCAGCAAATTAGTGAGGGCCTAAGCAACTCAACTAGACCCTATCTCTAAGATATAAGCAGAAAGGCTGGGGATGTGGTTTAGGGATTGAGGGATCCTCCTGCCTCAGCCTCCTGAGTTGCTGGGATTATAGGCATACATTGTAAGACAAAATTTAGAAGCCTCTGGAGAAAGTGTTTCCCCTCCCTGTGTGGCTCCTAACCTTCGTCGTGACCCTGATACAAGGTAAACATTCACTCCTTGTTGCTTGCTTATTAAAGACACCAGGAACTCCAGGGCTTTGATGAGCTCAAGAAAACCAGTGCTTCAGGCCCAAAGCGGAGAAAGCTGGCATCTGGTCCGTGTGGACAAAATACATTGATATTGGAGGTGCTGCGTCTGGGTAGTGCAGACCTGCTTTTGCCTTCAGGGACCTCCAGAGACGCAGAGACCCAGGTGGAAAGAGCTGCTTTCTCCAGCCCTGCGACTGACTGGCTGTAAAGGAAAAAGGATACACAATCCAGGGAGACTAGTAATTTCAGTATGTTTTCTTGCCTGGAGCCATTTAGAGCTCCCACTTGGCTCTTGAACTAGAAGCAGGGAAACGTTGCGGCTACTGCAGAGTTATCCATCCAGGGACCACTCTGGCCCTCCTGATGGGAGTTCTCTGGGGTCGTCTGGCTTGCTGCCTTCTGTGACATGCAGGTGGGCTTCTCGCATGGTGAGCCTAGCCAGGTTCCAGGGCAACGTGCGTGTGGCACAGTGTGGCCGTGTGCCAGGGCTAGGTCAACTGGAGCATCACGCCCTCCATCCCTGTCGTATGACATCAAACCTCTGAGCAGCCCACAGATCTTGGGAATTCCTCTGCCCCTCAAAGTCTTCTTTGTCTTTAATGCAGTGGTTACAGTGAATGAACCTGATTTGTTCCAGATGTCCTGAGATTTAGTGATCCAGGAGACTGCTCTGAAAGGATGATGAGGATTTGAATTCCTCTGTTTGCCAGGAATCAGTATTTCCTTGCACGGTTGCATAGATGGAGCGGGAGGGACCCCTAGCCGCTTAGAGAGACGGGGAAGGACCCTGTTCCTGCTTGTTTGCCTTGTTAGAAGATGACCTTTAAAGCCAGTACTGATTCTGCCATTATGTGAGTGGTTAAAAGAATCAAAGCTGGGGCCAAAGTCAGCAGGCATGTTATTTATTTTTTGAAGTAACACTTGTTTACCTCAATTATTGGAATATTGCTAGGAATACCACAATTTTGACTCGAATCGCCTTGGTGAATGCTTTTCTCTTTCTCTCATTCTATGAGCACAGCACGAGCCCAGGTGGATAGTCAATAGGAAGGAGGTGAGGTGTTTCTGCCTTCATATATGTGGGTTTTCAACCCAGGAATTCAGTCCCAGGACTCATTTCCCTGACCCAAGGTCACTTTTAATTGAGGTGCCTTATAGACTGTACCTCCCAATCTCTAGCTGGAACCAATAACCATGTGAGTTTGTTTTACAAGATTGGAAGAGATTTATAGAACACAGTTAGATACAAGGTACATCTCAAACTATATGTAACAATAACCTATCGTTGGAGTATACATATATAAATGTGTGGCATATTCTGTTAAGTGATAGTGTTATTGGTTTATGTGGTATTTGAGGATATGAAAATTAAAGCTACCGTACTCCCCTACCCCCATTCAGAGGAGAGATTTTTCAAGACTAATAGTAGAATAGTACCAATCTTTATGTACTATGTTTTTTTCTATACATACCTACTATGATGAAGTTTAATTTATAAGTTAGGCACAATGAGAGGTGAACAACGATAATAAAATAGAAGAATCGTGACAATATAGTGTAGCAAAGTTGCCAGCATCACTCCTCTTGCCCTTTGGGATCAGTAGTAAATAAAACAAAGGTTACATGAACTTTTGGACTGTCGTATTCAAAACCAGAAAAAGCTACTAAATGATTATCTGGTGGGTAGAATATACAGTGTGGACACACTGGTCAGAGATGATGTATATCCCAAGCAGGATGAAATGGTATGACTTGAGATTTCATCCTGCTACTCAGAATATTGCTTTATTTAAAACTTGTGAATTGTTTACTGAATTTTTCTATTTAACGTTTATATAATATCCACTGAATTCACCAAGGTAGGGTGGGATGGACATGCCAGAGAAGTGGGCAGGTCTCAGATGTAGCACTAAGTTTTGAACAAAGGGAAACATGTTGTAGGATATAAAATGAAAGGCCCCTGAGCTTGTCAGGAACAAGGACCTCAGAAGGGTTAGAGCAGAAGGTCCAGGACTGAGACTGTAACCTCAGGAGGCTGCCTATGTTTATATGGAGCCAGCTATTGGATAACCACGGGATAAGACCAATCAATAGTTGGGGAGAAATAACAGTTTCTTTCAATCTAGAGTATATTAGAATACAGAATAAAATGAGACTTGATTTCTTAACTATATTTAGAATTGTTGGGCTGGAGTTATGGCTCAGTGGTAGAGCACTTGCCTAGCATGTGTGAGGCACTAGGTTCAAACCTCAGCACCCCACATAAAAATAAAAACAAACAAAAATAGAATTGGACCCTTTTTGTACCATGTTCTCTTTGACTATCCCATTCCCTTCCCACTGGGGGTTGAGACCAGGCCATGGTAAATACATATCTTGCCACGAAGCTATGCCTCCAGCCCCTGTTTTAAATATTTCTTGATGATCTTTGTCCTTACAATAAAAAAGAAGTGTTATCCTTGGGAGTTCTTGGTTAATTAAATCCTAAATATTTACCACCTTAACTAGAACCTTATAAATCGGGAAGCTTTCATGAAATGAAAATTGATATTTGGGTTCTCAGTAATCTGTTGTTTTAATGAAATCTGCAGGAATACAAAGTAATAGGCAGTCACTAGCAGGCAAAATGGGACAGCAGGACAAAAAGTTTCCCACCCCTATGGGAAAGAGAAATTTTGGAGCTTCTGCTGGAAAAACCTGTAAGAACTGACTCCACTACAGTTCTTGGCTATACTTTAAGCTTTCCTTACCCAGATCCTATCTCTCGTGAATGACTGTGATAAGTTGGGGAAAGAGAAACTTCTTTAACTTATTTGCTGAGCACAATGGACTCACCATGTGAAAACTGGTATGTGGATCTGTTCACCACCTTTTCCCTCAGCCTACAGGAAAGACTACATTTCCCAGGCTCCTTGCCCACAGGCTTCCTGTTCCGTTTAGCCAGCAGTGATGGGAGGGAGAAAGGGTCAGGGTTTTCTCCCCAGCCCCACCTTCTGCAAACAGCACCCCCAGGAATGCAGCTTTCTCCTTGGTGGTCCTGGCCCCTTCTTTGAAGTTCACCTGGAGCCATCCACCTCCTTCCTCTATGGCTCCAGTCCTAGGGGTGTTTCTTCCCATCTCTGGTTTTCCTCATCTCCCCTCCTTTACTTTTCAGGCTCCTCTTACGCCTTTGTACCTAGTTTCCCATTTTAATCTCTTCTAGTGAACTAGCTGGTGTCAGGTTGCTTTCCTGTCTGGACCCTAAATGATGATGCACAGTGGGCTTGAATCTTGGTACTGACTGCTACTAGGTAAATGGGCCTACCACTAGTAACCCACAGAAGTTAACAAGCCACTTGCCTGGTTTAGTCCTCAAAATTTTCATCTGCAAAAATGGGGAGGAGGTTGATTCCAGGTCCCTTTCAGACATGAAAGTCCGTGAGTCTCTAAACTTGGATCTCCTAATACATAGTCATTTAAATGTTGTAATATTTTTTTTTAACCTTTATGATGTGGACAGTTTTTATTGTTTACATCCAAGATGTGGCCTTCACCTGTATCATATACAATGTGTGCAGTATTGGATGAGGGATTGACCCTAGTATCTTATCACTAAAGGCTGAGGTTGGCAACTTTATTAGTTGAGGTAAATACAGAAAGGTGTCTTTTAAAATGAGTTTTCATATAGTTTGACATAGATTGCTAACTTTCTATGAAGAGGAGTTGCTACTGTCACAAAGGAGCGGACCCCCCCCCCCACCAACCTGGCTCTTTGGAAAGTGTCTGTGGGGAACCTGGGGGGCTGTGTAATAACTCTCAGATACAATGGTAGACTTGACTGTGGGAGCTCTCAACCCTCAGAGGTAAACTGAGGCTGAGGAGTAAACACTACAACCACATTCTGGGACCAAAATACACGAATACTCTTGTGCTTTGGAAGTTACCTGCAGATGCCTTCTCAGGTTGGGAGACTGAGAGAAGGCTCTCTCTCTAGAGTGCATGCTCCCTGGAGATGGGCTCAGAAATTTGTAATTGATGCCATCTCTGTCTTCTCAAATGGATTCTGGTCATTGTACACAGAGTGAGTCGCCCTGAGGAAGCACAGAAGTATACACACCACAGAATCCACAAGGGGTATCTTGCCTCTTATCCTTAACTAGTTTAAGTCAGAGGCAATATTCAAAATAATGACCAACCTGTACAACATGGGTGTACCGGCCTGTAAGAACCCTTGTCCCACAGCCATAGATAATGAGTACCATTTCACTGATGCAACCCACTGATGGTCAGTCCTGGCTCAGGGTTGGTCACCCACACCCATATACGGCAGGACTACGAGGTCTGTGTAGACTGCAAGCATTGGTAGAAATTGAAACTATGACACTTGGGGTGTGTCCTTGGGACAGCTACCTGAAGACCTGCCTCTGGGATTATTCCCAAGTAGCTGGGGTTATAGGCTTGTGTCATGGCATCCAACTAGACCAGCCATACTTTAAGTGCTTAATGCCACATATGACTAGCGGCTACCCTATTAAGTGACACAGGTCTAGACCATGGACTTCAGAATTGTTCCATCCAATCCATGAGGGAGCTGGGTAGTTATGTACAAGCTCCCATCAGGCATTGGTTGAAGGCTGCTGCAGGGCCATCAGAGACTCCATTCTTAAGCACTCTGCTAGATGGCAGGGAGGAGCCTTCTAGCAAAGACATAGGAATGCTGGTGGATGGAACCTATGCAGGCAACAGAGATAAGAGCCAGGGATAGGGCTAACCCACATAGCCCACTACATTTTGTGGTGACCTCACGCTTGTGTCTTATCATTAAAACACTGCTTGTAATGTACCTGGCATCGGTGACTGAGGTATCCCAATTCAGTTCCCTGGCCTAAAGAATAAACCTCAAAGTCTGACATTCAAGATTAAAGGGAATCTGTTTGTACCCTGCATGTTCTACTTGCCTCCCACCAACCTCAATGCTAAGAGCATCCTTTTCCTGCTACTTTCCATATTATTTCTGACTCACCCTTATCCTCAGTTTCTGTTTATTTTTCTCTCTGATGGAATGTACTTCCTGTTTCCCTACCTACTCATGTACTCCTCATTCTTTATGATGTGGCTCAATTCCTACTTCTCTCAGAGGACTTCATTCTACCTGGACTCTTCCCCTGAGTTTCTCTTGCATCTAATTTTGTACCTGTCCTTCGGTGACTCCTATCAACTTTGTGATGTATTTCCCAGGTAACTCACTAGCATGCACTCAGGAGATGCCTGACAGTTCCTGCCCATTCCCTGGGGCTTTATTAATACCCATTTCTTAATTATTCATGTAACAATCAATACATTTGGTACTTTGTGATCACATCCTTTATAGGAAGACATTAAATGAGTAATTGTAGTTGTGTGGTTTACTCGTGTTTGTAATGGTGAGCTCTAGTAATTGAAAAGCCTTGACAGTGGTCAATAAAGTACCAAGAGAGGAGATGGCCCCTGAGAGCTGCTAAAGCCGTCTGGACTCATCCCAAATGTCTCTACCAATTTCAAGAAAAGTTGTCAGGAAGAAAACAAAGCACCTCAGTTAGTTTTTTTTTTTTTAAATATTTTTTAGTTATACTTGGACACAATAGCCCTTCCTGACTTAGACGGCATCTATACACGAGACTTTATTTATCTATTTTTATGTGGTGCTAAGGATCGAACCCAGGGCCTCATGCTAGGCGAGTGCTCTACCGCTGAGCCACAACCCCAGCCCTGCCTCATTTAGCTTTTGTAGATGATACATCCCATATTTTAAGTATTCTAAATTCTAAGAACACAAATGCAGTTTAATTTCTAATCTTACGACGATAGCCAAGTAAATTTTACGTAAGTTGTATACTATTTTTTTTTTTAACTAGGGATTGAATTTAGATTGAATTTAGGTACTTGACTTGCTTCCATCCTTGGCTCTTATGAGTGGCACTGCTTGGAACACATGTATACAAATCTCTGAGTCCCTGTTTTTCCTTTTGGAATTGCTGAATCACATGAGAATTCTATGTTTAATTTTTTTGAGGAACTTTCATACTGTTTTTCAAGTGACTGTTCTCTTTTATATCCCCTCTAACAGTACATGAGAATTCCGATTTCTCCACATCCTCTGCAACTTTTACTTTGTGTTTTTTTTTTTTTTTTTTTTTTGAGTATAGAGCAGTAAAAGTTTTAAAAAAGTAATGGATGAGGGGAGGGAAGGGGGTAGTACTGGGGTTTGAAATGGAGCAACTTCTGTCATACACATTGATGAATATGTCAAAATGAACTCCATGATTAAGTATATCCATAATGCATTAATTTTTAAAATTAATGGATGAATGGATTAATGATGAAGAAGGATGCAGATAAGAAAGAATGAGGAGAGGAGGAAGGAAAGAAGGAAGGACAGACGCATGACTTGCTGCTATCATCCAAAACAGAACAGATCATATCTTACATTGACTATTAATGATGCTTTCCATATAAAAATTCACCAACGATATCTAGATATAAAGTAATATGACCCATGAAAAAGGCTGCACAAATTAGAATTAAATGGGAAAATTTACCAGAGAATAAAATTCCTTGAGAATCAGAAAGATTGTTCTTGAATAAATAAATTGGCACCCGTGGAATGTTGGGCAGGAAACCCCTGTGCCTGATCATTTTAATCTTTTGGCTGTCAGAGAACCTGGTCCTCGTGGAATCCTGTTCTTTTCAGATGTCATTAAAAGAATATTCTTGTGGAAGCCCTTCCTGACTTGGCATCTATGTACGAGCCGTAGCTGGAATGGCCTTCATGTCTGAAGAAGTTTGGTGCTGGCTTCAGCTCATGCCCTGAGTGGCTGCGTGACCTCCATTGAGTGGGGTCCCCTCTCTTCGGCTCCGCTTCTTCTCTGAGAAATGGGAAGGTGGAGCTGATATGTCGTGGGGACGTTACAGGCTTTCATTCATTTGTGCCACTAGAGTTCTTTAGACACCCACACGAGAGACCCACCTCTGTGGCAGTCCTGCTGAAAGACTAAAATGATCAGGCTCCGAGGTTTCCTGCCAGACATTTCACGGAGGCTTATTTATTTATGGAAAAAAAAAATCTTTGATTCTCAAGGAATTTTATTCCCTGAGAATTTTTGTGCCACATTTCTGTCTCTTGAGAGTCCAGTGAGGAGCAAAACCAGACAAAGGTCCCCGCTCCCTGGTGTTCCAGTGTGAGGACAGACGGCCCTTCATCAAAGAGCCACACAAGTAAACATATGCCCACAGCCTCCGTAAGTGCATGAAGGGCTGATGGGGGCGCACAGGTGGGGAGCTCAGGACAGGTTGATGTCATCCAACAGGGAGACGGGAAGGGATTCCTGAGGTCGTGAGAAGCAAGGTGGGAATGTGGGGACCGTGGAGGGGACCTGGAGAGGAACAGGCTTTGAAGGCGTGGGAGCCACTGGATTCTCGGCCAGAACAACCCCTTGGCCAGTTGCCTTGTCTCTGCTTCATGATGTCCTCATCTCTGAAAACGGAACCCATGTGGGGTCCTTTTGACAGTTACTGTGAGGTTTCCAAAGGGTGACACGTTTGATAGTACCCAGCACCATGCTGGCAGGTTACATTTTCATTTCATTTCTGAGAATAACTCTGGAAGCAGAAATGTACTGTTTTGGTCATGGAGTTTTAGCTTTGGAGAAAGAATGAAAACAATGTAGAGGCTTCTTTTAAAACAGCAGAGTTTCCATTCTGCCCTGGCTGCTCTTTATCACAGAGCCACATTTGAATCATTTGACTATGAAACCCCCCAGGAATGACCTTGCCGTATGACTAAGTGACTGAGGCCCAAGTGTGAGGGATTGGTGGAGGTTGAGCCATCCCTGGCCTGAGCCCTTGACATTTGCACATGATAGAAAGTGACTGGTCATGTGAACAACAGCACTGGAAGGAGACTGTGGCCCCGACCCAGTGGTCCTCTGCTCATCTGTATCGCCTCTCTGCTTACTCTGCCATACAGACTATGGTCACTCGGAAGAGACTGGCTACTCATGAGTCTACGTGCAATTCCTTCTCCAGATAAACCTGGGTTAGCCCTCTCTTCTAACTCAAGGTCTGGCAATTACTCCTTTAATCTTACAAAAGCAAACAGGAGGACAGAAATAACCCATCAATTGTTTAAAACTAAAATGGCCAACAATAATAAATAATTGCCACAATAGCTTGAGGTCAGGGTCTTAATTTATTGGAGGCCATTCAAGAATTTGAAACTCTTCTTTGAGTTAATGTTTCACATCTTGTTTGGATCCTCCAAGCTCTTGCTTCCACAGCAAGGCCATCAGATTGCTCATTGCACATATTATTCTTGTTGACGTGCCAGACAGGCAGGAGAGCAAGGTCCTCTTTCCATGGATGGGAAATGATGATTCTTTTCCCCCAAAATGTGTAGTTCAAATTATCATAGCCTATTGAGAGTCCAAATAGTTCTCTTTCATGCTGTATTAGCTGTATTAATGATTGCAAACAACCAAAACACATGCTGGTTAATTTAAGCAGAAAAGGAATTTATTGGAAAGACATAGGCTAGTTCGGAGCAGAGGCCAGAAAGCCAGAGAACCAACTCGGGCAGGAAGCTGGGAAATACTCGACCTTCAAGCAGCCACTTCAGAGGATCTCATAAGGTCCCCATGTCTTAGCTCAGCACTCAAAATTCATAGCCCTGTGTGGGAGCATCTGTCAGCATCTTGGGGCCACTGACCATCCTAGGTCACATGACTGCACTTAGGTGCCCACAGCATAGCACTCACAAGGATGGGAAGGGAGGGTCTGCCTCCTTTCTGTTGATGTACCCCTCCCATCTAAAGTCCTCCAAACCAGGAAGAGATCAGGAGACTGAGTGGCTGAAAATAATGACTTTCCATTACATCAACCCTCTTAATGCTTCACTACAGCTCTCATTAACTGGTCCCCAGTTAGAGACTGGCTGCTGACATGAGTTTATGTTGTCCAAATCTCACGTCACACAGTCATCTTCAGTCTCATGCGCCCATCCTCATCCCCATGATTACCCTTGGCCTGTTCACTCCCCTGCTCTCCTGAACGATTCCTCCATTTCATTGCCCCTCCATCGTCCACCCTCTTCCTCCCTTTCCCCCTCCTTAATTCTGCTTCTGTTTTACCCAAAGTGGAAGCAATCAAGAAGGAAGCCACATGTTCCCACCACTTCTACCCACCCATCTGCAGCTGCCCTTAAGCGCCACTTCCTTACCTCCCACCAGCCTTTCCATTTGTTCTCCAGGTCCCCACCAGCAACTGTCCCCCATCCCCTCTTTATTAATTCGTTCCCTCTCTGGTGGATCCTTCCCATTAGCTTGCAAATATACAATGATAATTCCCCCTTTAGAAAAATAACACTCTCCCAGGAGCTGACTTCCGCCCACCGCCACCATCCGATTTCTCTGTTCCTCTTTACAGAGAGGAAAAAAAAAAAAAAAAAACCTTTAAATAGTCATCTGTACTCACTGTTCCCATTTATTCTCTTCCTCCGTCTTTTAAACTCACTCCAGTCAGACTCCCCGCCCCATGACTCCACTTAGGCACTTTATATCAGTGACCTCGAGATAGCCAATTCCAGTGGCCAGTTCCGATTCTTCAGATAATTTCAGGCTATGGCCACATGTGACGGAATTGACCACTCCTTCCTTGGAATGTGTCTCCTGTGGTCCCCGGAAGCCATTTTCCATGGTTTCCCCCCCTGGCTGCTTCTCAGTCTCCTTTGCTGGCTGCTCCTCGTCTTCAGCTCCTGTGACACCTCTTATTTACCTACATTTGTTCCCTGGTGTCCTATCTGGTCCTTACCGAGGTGGATCTCCAGCCCAGAGGCCGCCTTGAACTCCAGAATCTTGCATCTAACTGCCTCCATAGCGCCTTTAAAATCCAACAGGCATTTATTTGGGTTTTCTCTGCTCCATCTTCTTTACCGTAGTCTTTCCCTTCTCACTGAATGACAGCCCTTCTTTTCTAATTGTTGAACCTGGAGCCCTTCTAGACTTCTGTCTTCTGAACACCCCTCATCCGATCCATGAGAAAAATCTGCTGGGTGACTTTTGAAGCATCTTCAGAACATGACCTCTCCCTGCGACCTCGGCTGCCCCCACCTGGTTTGAGCACTTGATCATCTGCTCGTGCCTGGATTATTGCAGGAGCCTCCTCGCTGGGCTCCCTGAGTCTCCCCTGACCACTCCACGCACTGTGCCCATCTAGCACAGTTGAACCAAGGTCCTGATGGTGGCCTGAAAGGCCCTGCAGGACCCGCAGACTCCACTGCCGTTCATCTCTTGTTTTAGTGAGCTTTTTAGCTTCTGTGACTAAAGAACCCAACCAGCACAATCATAGAGGAGGAAATGTGTATCTGAAGGCTCACGGTTTCAGAGGTCTTAGTCCATAGAAGGCCAGCCCCATTCCTCAGGGCTCAAGGTGAGGCTGAGCATCATGGTGGAAGAGTGTGGCAGAGGGAAGCAGCTCACATCATGGGGACCAGGAGGCAGAGTGACAGAAGTCTTCATTCCCAAGATACAAAATATATACCCAGTAGTCGGGCCCCAATTCCCACCTCCTCCAGCCACACCCTACCACTTCAGTTACCACGCTGTTAATTCCTATCGGGATGAATTCACTGATTGGGTCAAGATTCATACAACTCAATCATTTCTCCTCTGAACCTTCTTATACTGTCTCACATGTGAGCTTTTGGGGGGCACCTCACATCCAAACCATAACACCCCCTAAGCTCATTTCCTCCTACTCTGCTGCTCACACACTCCTCTCCAGCCTCACTGGCTTCCTTTCTGTTCCCTGAACACACCCTAAGGACTTTTCCTTTGATAGGCCCTGAATTTCTGCCTGTCTTGCTCCCTTTCTTCCTCCAGGTTTGAGAGGTGACCTCATGACCTTCCCTGACCATTTTGTTTAAAACCGCAAGCCACTCCCCCTCCAAACCTGGCAGTTTCTATCTTCCTTATACTAAGTTTCCCTGATCTAGTATTTATGTTTGCTTCTTTCTGTGTTTCCTGAAGCTATAAATCTGGTTCACTGCTGTCTCCCTAGCATGTAGCATAGTGACCCGAACAGAGTAAATACCCCCAAATAACTATATGAATTAATTATATGTATAGGTTATTAAATGTGTTATAGTTTTCCAAGTTTGATGTCTAAGATTTCCTATGGCCCACGTAGGAGTCGAGTGAGTGAGTGAGGCAGTGTTTTAGGTGAGGAGGTTGAGGCCCCTGATTCCCTAAGGACACGTGGCTGTCCTTAATGAGCTACCTGGCATTTGGAGTTCTGATCCCAGTTTCTGATCCCTGCACTCAACTATCCCCTGATGTTTTAGGTTATATATATATTTTTTTAAATTTTTATTGCTGCTTGTTCAAAACATCACATAGTTCTTGATATATCATATTTCACATTTTGATTCAAGTGGGTTGTGAACTCCCATTTTTACCCCGTATACAGATTGCAGAGTCACATCAGTTACACATCCACTGATTTACCTATTGCCATACTAGTGTCTGTTGTATTCTGTGGCCTTTCCTATCCTCTACTATCTCCCCTCCCCTCCCGTCTTCTCTCTCTACCCCATCTACTGTAATTCATTTCTCCCCCTTGTTTTTTTTTTCCCTTTCCCCTCACTTCCTCTTGTATGTAATTTTGTATAACCATGAGGGTCTCCTTCCATTTCCATGCAATTTCCCTTCTCTCTCCCTTTCCCTCCCACCTCTCATCCCTGTTTAATGTTAGTCTTCTTCTCATGCTCTTCCTCCCTGCTCTGTTCTTAGTTACTCTCCTTATATCAAAGAAGACATTTGGCATTTGTGTTTTAGGGATTGGCTAGCTTAATGTAAGCTTCAGAGTACTAATTGCTGTTTGTTTTCCATTGTAGTATTGATGAGAAAACCCCATATCTAGCTTTGGGAGCTGTGAAGAATATCTCCCTAAACATCTCCATCTCCAACCTCGGGGACGATGCCTATGATGCCAACGTGTCCTTCAATGTGTCCCGGGAGCTCTTCTTCATCAACATGTGGCAGAAGGTAAGGGGGCCACCCCCAAAAGAAAGTCAGTGCACTCGCTGACTTTCTTCATAGCTTGGACTACACAATGATTCTACAAGGACCATTCGTTCACAAAGAACGTTATTTGGAATTATTAGAATTTTTTCTTCATCCCGACCTTAGAGAATTTGTTGGTATAACTGAAGAAGCAGCTGTAAATACCTTGGAGAAGTGTCTGTATCTTACGTTGTCTCCCATCCCTTTTCTCTTGAGGACCCTCCCTATATGACTAATCTCTGCCCTTTCTCTGAGATGCTATAGTCACGGTTGCCAGTACATGCATGTTCTAAAAATTTCAAGTTTAAAGCGATATTGCTGTGAAACATAAGAAATAAGGACAGATCACTGCTGATCGTGCTTGTTATCACCAATACTGTTCTTGATGTTTTCTATTCGTCATTTCTATCAGCGTGTACTTTGACATATTAATTTTTCCTGCGGTATTTGAGGATATTGAGGGAATGAACTTGTGTCCATGAGTTAGGTGAGGGCTTATAGAGTGGGTTAATTTATTTGAATGAATTGAAATATATGTAGTGTGACTCAAGGAAAAAAAAAAAAGGAGTGAATACTTCTTCTCTCCCAGGGAACCCTTCCAGGCACTGTCTTTATAGAGGAAAAGGGACAGGTTCCTCAGCAGGAGCAGGGAGTGACCCAGGCTGACCACTCTGTTCAGTGGCTCTGTTGACAGCTGTTCAAATGGGAATTTTTGCAGCTTTTCAAAGAATGTACAGCATTTGAACTGGGCTGCTCTGGGGTTCTGTGTTAAAATAGAACCCAAATCGCTTTCTGAGGAAAACCTCCTAGCTCCTGAGCGAGCCCATTTGTGCCCATCGGTGCACCTTTGAGCAAGTGGGCAGCCTTCTGTTCAGGCACCTACCCTGCCAGGCTCAATGGTTTTGACAGGACTGTGCCAAACTTACTCAGCCTAGAGGGCAAGTGAAGCTCCCGGAGCCACCCATAATGGAGGTACTCCAAGAACTTTCCAAGAAGTCACCTCAAATCCCTGCTGCTTAATAGCTCTCAGCAGCTTCTGGATTAGAGGAGGCCAAAAAAGCCATCAAGGACTGTGGGAAGGGCATGGAATCCATCCACCGTCTCCACCCTAAATATTATCCTGAGTTAAACCCAGTCAAGAGAGAACCAAGTAAGCTGTCGGGTTCCGGCATCTCTGACCACTCCTAATTGCAAGTACCCTGATGCCATCTCCCTGTGTGGGGTGGGAAGGCAGCTGAGGGGAAGGGGTTTACTCAGGGACCAGACCTGTGAAGCTTGTCTCTGGTGACTGGGTCATTAAATTACATGGTTTCCTCTCTCTCAGGACCTATGGGAGAAATTTCTCTTCTTTCTCAGGCTTAGAGAGAGCTATGCCTTTCTTGGGCATTGTGTTTGCCTTTACCTCTGAAAACAGTTTTGTGAATTATCAGGTTCCATTCGCTCTTACCAGTTGCTAGAAAATTCAGAGCTGGCTTCTGCCAATATGTAGGACTTGGAGTATTATTTTATGAATTAAGTAACCACTTGACTCTTGATTTGCTTCCTTCCCTTCACTGTGTTTTCCTCTTTGGCTTGGAGACTGAATAATATTCTATCATATAGATATACTAAGCATCACCTACAAATTTCTCTTATTGCATAGATTGATTATTTCCAGTTTTTTATTAGCTTGCAGACTGCATAATATTTTACCAAATGGATATATCTACAAATTCCTCTTACTAGGTATTTAAATGGTTTCTAGTTTTTTATTCTTTTTTTGGTACTGGGGATTGAACTTGGGGACACTGGGGTACTGAGCCACATCCCCAGCCCTATTTTGTATTTTATTTAGAGACAGGGTCTCACTGAGTTTCTTAGCACCTCACAGTTGCTGAGTCTGGCTTTGAACTTGTGATTCTCCTATCTCAGCCTCCTGAGCTGCTGGGATTGCAGGTGTGCACCACTGCACCTAGCCAGTTTTTTATTCTTTTAAAAAATAATATTGCACCAAACATCTTTTACAGATAGTAGTATTAACAAATGATCATATCCTTAGTTTGGGGGGTTGGGGGGCTCATGAACAGTAATGAGTACCTGCAATGCCCAGGGACTTTACAAACATTTCTCCATTCCTTCCTCCCTGCATGAGATGCAGTGCATGTGATTTATTGAAGGCTTGCTCTCGGGAGAAGAGCAGTGAGAGAAGCAAGATAGGAAAGGGAAGGCTGTGCAGGAGTGTGCTGTCAGGTCACACCTAGCCTTGATCTGTTCTATGTGGTGGAGAGAAGAGGGGGAACATCAAAGAGCATAAGTCATTCAGCAGACTTATCCCCCTTTGAAGTTGCAGGGGACAGCACCATTTTCTACCTCTGTATCATTATGGGCACAGGGCATGGGGGATGGTTTGTAGCCTCCCAGGCATTCTGGACAAAGAGGCTCTGGTCAGTCAAGGACAATATATCTCAGAAGGCCACAGGAATGAGTCCTCACCTCTGTAGCTGGCCCTGGGAAAATGGGAACACCTCATTTTGATCTCTTTGCCATGGAATTCCAGCATCCTGTAAAATCTTTAGCACAGGAAACCTTAGGTTTCAGTTTGGCAGAAAGTTGACAAGGTGTCAGGGGCCCTTCGGGATGTGGTAAAGGTTAGTGTGAGAGTCGGGCAGGGCACAGAGATATCATGTGGCTGTAGGAAAAGAAACAAAAATTCCCTTCCCATGACAACTGCTATTCTGAAATAGGAAATAAGTGGCCTCACCGTGCTCAGGGTAAGATTCTAAGAACACATGCATCCGTGGATAATGAAGGGAGCCAAGAGAGCTCATCCCACCTATGTAACAATGCATAGACCTAATTGAAGCAGCATATCCCTCCACAAAGATCCTAATGCACAAACCAAGAAAAGCATAACTCAGGAGACAGAGGGAAGGTATAACTATTAAGATTATTAATAGAGAACTAAAGTCAAATTTCCAGAACATCCACTTGTGTCCTTGAGGAAATTCAAGAAGAAATGAGGACAGTGAAGGATCAGATAGTTGAACTGTAGAATGGATGGACATGATATGACTGAGAGTCAACTAAAAATAAAGCTTGTGGATGGGGTAAGGAACTGTTCTAATGAGACCAAGAAAGCAATGGCAGAATTAGTGTTTTGTGATAATCAGGAAAGAGCAGAAGCATCGGAAACTTATTCATGATTGTAGAGGATCTGTGAGAATATGGAGAAGAACAAACCAAGGAAGAAAGCTGACAGCGTGGAGACGGTAATGTGGAAGATGGAAGCTGGGGGGAGAGGGGTCAGCAAAAATGGTTCCAGGAAAATTGGAAGAGAAGACGACTAGTAGACATCATTCCTTAGACATGGAAGCCGCATCTCCATTGTCTTAAATGGATGCTGCAAACACCAGACACAGATATTAAAAACATTTTGCTTTCTACACATAGCTTCATGAAATTTTCAATTTTCACATGAAAATGATACTACAAATACTTAATCGAAAACAAGTTTTCTAGAAACTTTTCCATAACATTAGTGTCAAACGTTAAAACAGCATATCCTATTGCAGAGACATCATGTGGCTGTAAGAGTCAGGGCCAACCAGAAAAGCAGATGGGAGGACGATCCTCCAAATCCTGAGAGCAATCCAAAATTCTGTAACCTAGCTAACTTGCCCTCCTTTGTGACATCCAAATAGAGATTCTTAGTTACATGAGGATTCATATTCTCTTGGCTCTGCTAGTTTGGATTTCCCTCAAAGCGAATACTGATACAATGATGTAGGTGCAGGTGGTTTATTTGGGAGTGATCTCGGGAGCTGCTGTGTGGGAGTGGAGAACTTAGACAAAGAAGAGAGAGAACACAGAAAACCATGCATTCATGACCACAGTGAGCAACTTGGCTTCATCTTCTGCAGATCCTCTGAGAACCTGGGTATAACACACCCCAGAATCGTTCCCCTCAGAGGTGACAAGGCTGCTAGAGGAGTATCCCTCCTTTCACTCCTCATGGAGGATGGTTCCAGGACTTTAACTCTCAGGAATGTCCAGCCTTCCCTAACTATGGCCCATATTCCCTGGGTCAGGAAGCAACTGAGACAGAAAGATGTAGGAAACTTTAGACTGGAGGGTATTGACTTCAGGAGGCCAGTGCCCTGGTTGGTTGTAGGGACTGCATGAGAGCAAGGTACTTGTAGTATCTACTGCAGTCACCACAAAACTTCCTGAAAAATAGTTACGGACAGGTAAACCACTCAGGAATATGAAAGTTGTTGAATAAAAAATGTGGTAAAGACACAGAATGAAACAAAAGTAATTTTATAAATGTTTAAGGTAGTAAACAAATGCCCCCAAAATTCTATAATATATAATTTAAAAGAGTAATTTTTTTTAAAAGGGCTCTGATCTCATGTATCTAATACAGATTTGATAATTTGTCTCTGGTCCTGCTTCACATTCTTCAGGGTGGGGATCGGATTCCTCAGCTGTTTCTGTGAGGCTATATCCTCTGTTACCTGGGCCCTTCCCAGCTTCCTTCCTACTCAGACTCGTTGCTCACTATGTCCCCTTGGATGTCCACACAAAATCATTCCTCATTTATTACTGAAGCTGCTTTTACCCAGGTACCCCCATGCCCCTGTTTTTGTTTAATGAACTATTTTTCACTGAAATCTCAACTTAGGCGTTACCTATGTAAGTTCTGTTACCTATGTGGGTTCCTGGCCTGGCTGCATGGGACCCGTCCCCTAACAGGTGGGTGAATAGAGGGGTATTGCTCTTGTCCAAAGTCACAGAGGAACTCAGAGCACAGGTCTTCAAGGTCTCCCGTCTTCTCTGTCACTGCAGTTGATAAATGACATATTAGCTTCTGAGAGTAAACAACAACACCCAAAACAACTTGTATCAGTCAGGTTTCCATTGCTGTGACAAAACATCTAAGAAAAATCAACTTAGAAGAGGAAAGGTTTATTTTGGTTTCAGCCCATCGTTGGTTGGTGCCATGGTTTGGGGGGCCTATGGCGAGGCAGCACATCATGGGGGGAGCATGTGTGGAGCAAAGCTGCTCACCTCATGGAGGCTAAGCAGCAGCAGAGAAACCAGCATTCCAATACCCACCCCAAGGATACACTGCCAATCACCTAACTTCCTTCCAATAACACTAATTCCCAAAGATTCACCAACTTCCAGTAACACCCCAGGCTGGATGGAGACCAAGCATTTAATCCTTTGGAGGTCACTCTAGATCCAAACTATAACACCCCTTGGAATTGGTTTTTCTGTGCTCTTCTAATGCAAGGCTGCTTTCATAGATTTATTCTGGGTTATTTTTTCCTGTAAGGGGAGGCTGTTTATACATCTATGGGGTATACATGGTTGACCACCTGCTGACTTTTTCTCACCTAAGTAAAGCTAACTTGAAATCACACTGCTCATTTGGTTAATTTATTGGTGGCTGCCCCACCAGAGCTCAGGGTAGAATTAACAGCAACCGGGGTTCTGCAGGGAGCAGCCCCCAGTGTACCGTGTTCCCTGCCAGACGAGAAACAGGGGTGGCCCAGGGAAAGCCTCACCAGAGAGTGGGATTATTCCTGGGGTCCCCTGTGGGAGCAGTGAGAGGGAGCTCCTGGGGTGGATGAAGGGTGTCCAGTTAAAAGGGAGACCAAGGAAGAATAGATGACCACCACATTGGATGGCTCTGGGGTCGCTGTTCTCATTGGGTTCTTTGTGAGCAACATCCCCAGGACCCAACTCTGCTGATATGTGTGTGGTGCCCTTGAAGCTATTCCGCTCTGTGACCCTTTAGTCAAGATAAAGTCATATTTTTGTTCTTGCTGTGGTGCTGCTTCACCCCTAGGGCCTTGGCTCTGCTAGCCCCTCTGAAACAGCAATGTCTTTGGACAACATTTATTGTGTATCTGCAAGTCACCAGGAACTACACCAGCACTGGGAGTCAAAAGCACGCAAAAGATCTAGTCCCTGCTCCCAAGGGTCACAGTCTGATGGGGCCAAGGCATGTCAGCAAGTAATTAAAGTACGAGGTGCCAACTGTCCTACGGAGGCACTGAAAGGTTGATGGGAAGCCCCGATGTGACAAGGTGAAATCAGCCATTTCTATGAATAGCCCCATGTTGGGCAAATCCTTGGATACATGCTTCGGGGAGATGAATGAGCTTCAGAAAGAGCTGCAGTGAGCGGGGCTGATGGTGAGGAACTGGCACCGATTGGGCCCACTTATTTATCTGATGAAGGAGGGAACTGGGCTGGATCAGGAGTGAGAGGACAGAGGAGGAGGGGCAGCCCGGTAGAAGAGGCTGCCCCATGGACCAAGGGCCAGTAACATTCCTGGCAGCAGGTGACATCAGAACATTTTAGGAATAATGATGCCTGTAGTTCTAGGCTTGGCAGTTAGGACTCCTGCCTTCAGGCGACTATAAGGGGTTGAGGGGGGAGAGGGACTGAGTATGTGTCACTTGGCTTTCTGCTGCTGTGACAAAATACCTGAGATAACTTAAAAGAAGGAAAGATATACTATTTTTTTTTTTAAAACAATTTCAGAGGTTTCAGTTCATGGGCACTTGGTTGCCTTGTTTTGGGGCCTGTGATGAGTCAGTGCATCGCGGTGGGGAGTGTGTGGTGGAGCCAAACTGCTTAGTTAATGGTGGCCAGAAAGCAGAGAGAAAGGAAGTGACTGGGGACAAAATATACCATTCAAGGGCACAACTCCCAGGGACCTACTGCTTTAGTCAACTGTTCATCACTGTGACCAAAAGACCTAAGGACAATTAGAGGAGGAAAAGTTTATTTTGGCTCATGGTTTCGGAGGTTCAGTTCATAGCCTGTGGCCTCCATAGCTCTGGACCCTGGGTGAGGCAGAACATCATGGCGGAAGGAGAAAAGCAGCTCAGGACATGGTAACCAGGAAGGAAGTAGAGAGATTACTTTATTTAGCAAGGACAGAATATAATCCCCAAAGGCACATCCCACCTGCCTACCACCTGCCTAATCCACTGATAAGTTACGACTCTCATAATCTAATCATTTCACCTTGAAAACTTCTTGCATTGTCTCAAATGTAAGCTTTCAGAAGCCCCCTTGTATCTAAACCATAATACCTACTTCCTCCAATGAGGCCCCGTCTCCTAAAGTTTCTACCACCTCTCTCTAGCCCCTTGAGCTATGAATTCATAAATGCATTAATCTACTCATGAGGTCAGAGCTCTCATCCAATTACCTCCTAAAGGGCCCAATCTCTGAACATGGCTGCGTTGGGAACCAAGCCTCCAACACATGGGACATTGAAGCTCCAAACCATAAACTATATAAAAAGGGGATAGGCTTAGGCACACACTTTCATGGTTTAACCCAATCCATGATCCACAAGGGAACAAACCTGGACTTGAATGTACAAGTTTCAAGCCAAGTGTAAGAGGTCTCCTAGCTGAGTTTGGGTAACCCCAAGGGGATACAGCCATTTGCTGAAGAGTTACCGAGGAAGCTGTGCCCAAAGAGAAGGATCAGGCTCCTGGACCTGGCTCTTCCACACATGATGAGATGCTGACCTGGAGGCAAGGAACTGAAAGCAGTTGGTTTATTTGGGAGATACAGAAAACAAGGTGGGGGTGGGAGGAAAGGTGATAACAGTCAAGAGAAGGCAGTGAATCAAAAGTGAGCTGTTAGCCAGCTTCCCCAGTGGGCAGTCGGGTTAATCCTGGAGGGCAGCTCTGGAAACAGTGTAGCATACATCCTTCAGGGGGTAAGGGATCCACAGGATTTACATACCACCCCATCAAGAGTGGGCTAGAGGGGTTGAGTTTGTGGCTCAGTGGTAGAGCGCTTGCCTTGAATGCACGGGGCACTGGGTTCAATCCTCAGCACCACATAAATAAAGGTGTTGTGTCCATCTACAACTAAAAATTTTTAAAAAGTGCTGAAGGGGCTGGGGTGGTGGTTTAGATAGAGCACTTGCCTGGCATGTGTGAGGCACTGAGTCTGATTCTCAGCGCCCACATAAAAAAAAAAATATATAAAAGACCATTAACAACGAAAAAAATAAAGAGTGGGCTGAAACGCTGTAAAAGGTACCAGCCATGTGGCAGGGGCTCACCAGCATCTGCTAGCAAACACCTCACTTTCTAGGTGCCAAGAAGTTGCATGCTGTCCTGATGGAACCCCATTGAGGTTCTAGTGCAAGAACTAGTGGTGCACACCTCATGGTCTGCAGGGATAGGGCAAGACAGGTATGTAAACAGGTGAGGAGGACCAGGGGTGGGAAAACGAGGGCTCCAGACTCAAGGCAGTACCCAAGCATTGCAGGTAGGAGTGAGGAGGATGCTGCCAGGCCCTGTTTTCCAAAAAGAAAGAAAAACTAGAAATCCACATTTTTATGTGAAGCCTCATGACTCTGGCAGCTAATTAAAATGTCTTCTGAATATTGTTTGAGCCAAACAAAACATGTCCGCTGACCACATCCAGCCTGTAGGCCACCAGCCTGTGACCCCCAGCCTAGCTGTTTCCCATATGTTCTGGTCCATTCTCTCGCCCGCCTAGCTGTCGCACGGATCTGTGTTTCTGGTAGAACTGAAGTCTGTCTGCAGCCTTGTTGTGTCTCGCGTCTTTCCCTTGGCAGCAGACAAGCTCGCCAAGAGGACTGGAGCGTGGGGGCTTCAGGTGTGTGTGCGTGTCTGGGGGAGGGAGGACCCTGGAGGGGTTCAACCCAAAAGTAACGTTTGTGGAATTTTTAAAGTTAATGATGTTTTGAAAAAACCACATGAGGCTGGGATATGTATACTTTGCAGCAACTTTAAGAAGCAACTAATCTGGAGTTTGGATTTCAAAAGTGGAAGTCAGGAATAGGCTCCAGAATGTAGTGGAAGGAATGTGTGACTCTGGCCACCAGCAGATGCAGAGGAAGTTCCAGCCCTGTGTCTATCATCAGTGTGACCTGGGGCCAAAGGTCATCTTTTGCATTTGAGTTTCTTTTTCTATAAAGTGGGATTTTTTCTGAGGATTAAATGAGGTTGCAGCAAGCTAGTCACCAACATGAAGCATACCTACGGTGGGCCCTGACTCCCACCACACCTAAGCCCATACTCTATAGCTTGTTCACTTCCTCAGAAGGTACACAGGTGGTCCCCAACTTAGGGTGGTTCACCTTTCAACCTTATGATGGTGCAGGAGAAACTCTGTTTCCAGTTTTGAACTTTGACCTTTTCCTGTTCTAGTAGTATGCGGTAACTCCTCGTGATGCTGGACGGTGCCAGTGACATCATAGAGGCAGAGCAACCAGGCCAGGGAGGTTAGAAGGTGAGAATCAGTGTTGAGACCACTGGAAGAAAGGAGCCAGTGAGGAAGAATGATCCTGGATTCAGCGGGGAGAACCAGCAGAGCACTTCCAAGGCCCTGAGAGACAGAGTTCATGCTCAGTGTTGGTTAGCTGGTAGTTGCTAAATGTGGCCAAGGAGTGACAGCATCATCATCTAATCTCCTAGAGAGACTGAGGTGGAGAGGGAGGCTATGTCCTTTTATTTCCTCCATGACAAAGCCTGTGGTGGGAGGTGTGCACACGTGTTAGAAGGTAAACTCATTTTTGCTGTTTGGAGGAGCGAGTGGTTTGAATTCCAAACTAAACTGGGCCTCCAAGCTGGGTCTTAGAAGTTATTTTTGAGGACAGGTGACATGGAGGACTGGCGAGTTTGTTTTTGTGGTGAAAGGATTCTTCCAGTTTATATCTACCTTCACCATGGACAGGGTATTCCCTTTCAGGGGTCTCCTCACTTTCAAGGCTCCCCATTCAAGATGGCGCCAGGAGATAAGATTGGATCCTCTTTCCAATCTGGAGAGAGGAGGAAGGGGCTACACCCTTGTATACCTTTGTATCTGAGGGACCTTTCCTGTACCCAGACAGAGGATTCCACACAGAGACCTGTGCATTTGTGCATATGAACAAAACCCAATGTGACAGCACAGCCAGGAAGTCGCATCTAGGGAGCCAGAGTGGTTTGAAGGCAGAGTTGCACTGGGAATCCTTGAGTGTGTGTAAGCCGGTTACAAATAGTCTCCCTGTTCTCCTCTGAGGCCGGAACTGATTTCCATTGTGTTGGGCTTTCTCCGGTGTCTCTTGTCAAGTTAATAGTAGCCTGCAGGCAAATGCAACCCTCTGATCTTAATAGTTATCTTGGCCCAGCCATTAAGATGATGAATGAACTTTAAGATGATGAATGAACTTACTGCTTGCCCTTGTAAGAGAACCCTGAGGGTGGATATCTATACTCCGTAAATAATAAGTCTTTTCCGCCCTCTCCTGCTTTAATCCGGTGCCCCAAACCCTGGTGACTTTACCTTGAACTTCCTGCAAAATGCCAGGCAAAAACCCCTCACCTGGCTCTTGGCCCAGTTGAGCTCCGGCACAGACCCAGCTCCTTATCTTGCAATATTGGCCTTTCTAGCCCTCATCAAAAGTAAATCCCATGTTCTCTCTAGACCCTTCAGTGTTGGAGTTACTGCTGCAGCCCCTGGCCTTTGTCCTTAAGGGAACTAGAGAAGGTGGTGGGGAGCAGGTGCTCTGAGGTCCTATTTGTAATTGCTCACCTGGATTTTTAATTTTTACCTGTGTTTTCTTTGTGTGTGTGTGTGTGTGTGTGTTTTCCTGTCCCAGCAGAGAGGTCAGAGAGATCCGAGCCCAGAGTAAAAGGGCCTGAGAGAAAGCACGGGTACTTTCTGTGGCGGTTGGCAGGAGGAAGTGGTGGAGAAACCCAGATGTCCATTTCAAGTCACAGAGTGGCCTCAGTGTTCCCTGGCAGGGCTCAGTTTTCATGGGCATGAAAAGACTCATTTGTGTATTCACTGCGTTTGAAAGGAAGGTTGCTTTTTTGCTTTAGAAATGTCAACAGAGCCGTAGCGGTAAAGAACAACGTTTCCCAGAGCCACGCGACTTGGGCAAATTTTCGAGAGGCGTTTAGAAAAGTGTATGGTTAAACTTCTGGGTTCCCCCCTCACCCACCCATTAGTTGCAAAACAACAATTTAATAATTTCTTCTTTTAAGGGAGAACGGGGAGTGTCCTGGGTTCTAGAACTTTTTCATGAAGCAATAGAGCACCTCTTAAAAAAGAAAGCCATGAAAGTAGACTGCCAAGCTGAGGCAAATAAAAGACAACTCCAAGTATCCAGGACTAGGCTGTTTCCCTGGAGCAGATACCGAGCTGAAGATTCAAGTGCAAGTGGTTTATGAAGGGTGTGTTCCCAAGGGAGACGGGCAGCGGGCCGGGTGAAGCAGGACAGGGCAGGGTGCAATCTCAGCAAAGTCCCTCAGAGCACGGCCTCAACTTGATCCTGCACCCGAGCTCTGAACTAGCATTGTCCCCATCTCAGGACCAGAGAGTGTGACCTTTATTGTTTCACATTTAGCAGGCATTGATCAAGGGCCACCTAGGGCAGAATAAAAAGTTCCTGGTCATTTCCACCCCCACAGGGTGGCTCCAGGAGCCAAGGGAAACATGGTGCTGGCTCTTGGAAGCAAATGCAACCCTAAAGGGGACCCAGAGTATAGAAGTAGAACCCTGAGAATGTTTACTAGAGTAGGTTTACCATCAACTGGACTCCTCCCTGTTCTGAAGGGTCCATTACAGACACTGATAGTCTGCCAGCATCTGATTTGAGGATTTGACATAGGCAGACACCCACCGAATTTAACAAAGACCCTGAATACACACCGGCAGACCATTACAATCCTTGAGCTGTCATTTCATCCCATTAAGGCTAGACTTACGGATGGCTCAGGGTTTCCTAGACCTGGTGCTCTGTGATGTCTTCTGCTGTGGTTTTTACTCCGGCCTCTGAGTATAACTAGTCTCTCCTCTTATCCTACCTTCACATGGACTTTGATTCCCAATGCATACATGAGAAAACAAAGACTTGCCAGGGTTAAGGGAACACAATAATTTTGGTCTCAAGACTCATAAAGGTTAACAAGACCGAGTTTACTCAATAGGTGGCTGAGCTGGTGCTGAGCATACCTTTTGACCCGTCTTTCACAGAGTTATTATCCACGTGGGAGAAATCTCAAATGCTTTGTGGTTTGGATTTTCCTCTGCAAGGTGGTTAATAAACTTCTCCATGTGCTTTTTCACTTATTTTGTAAAATACCTATTCAAGTCGTCTTCTGGACCATGAGGATGCTCCCACCCCATCCTCTGTTCCTCCTACCTCACTGGACACTCCTTCTCTGCTTCCTTCCTCTTCATCTTTACAACCTTTTAACATTAGAGAGCCCCAGGGTGCAGTCCTTGACATCCTGCCCTTCTGTCTGTCGTCATTCATGAGATAAACTAGTCAAGTCCCAAGTGTCTGTCTCCAACCCAGACCTCATCGCTGAACTTCAGGCATGGGTATCAGTTGGCCTGTTCACCATCTTCCACTTGATGTCTAACAGGTTTCTCACAAATAGGGTGTCCAAAATGGGATCCGAATGCCCCCAAACATGCTCCATGTGTAGGGAAACATCACCATCCTCCTTGGCTCTCCGCTTCCTCTTGAACTCCACATCTATTCCAGAAACAACCTGTTGGCTGAACCCGCAGGGTATGTCCATATCCAGCCCTTTCCTGCTACCAACATTGCTTCCACCCTGGCCCAAGTCCCCGTCTTTCACTTGGTTACTGATTTGCAGTAGCCTCCTTCATAGTTGATCCCTTGCTGCCTTATACTCCTCTGCTCAGAACCCTCCGGTGCTTCTCATCTCATTGGAAATCTTAGTTCTTTACAACACCTGGAGGGGCCCGTAAGACCTCATACCATTGCTGCCTCTCTGAACATGTCACCCATTGCTCTCCCCCAGGCCTTCTTTTCTGTGGCTCTGCTGGCCTCCTTGCTGTTTCTTATAGCACACCAGGTTATTTCTGCCTCAGTGCCTTTACGCTGAGTCTTTCCCCACATTGTCACATGGCCCACTTCCTTCCTGTCTTCTTGTCTTTGATCACATGTCACCTGATTAGAAACACCCTATCACTCCGTATATCCCTACCTCAACTCCTTTGTTCTGCTTTCTCCATAGAATTTATTGTCATCTGGCTTATTGTTGGTTTGTTGCTGAATGGCCTAGTTCTCCTGTAGGAATAGAAGCTCCCTACAACATGGAATGACTTTTTATGTGCTGATTTATACCTGCTAGGTACAGCAGTACCTGGGATGTGGCAGGACTTCAGTATTTATTGAATGAATGAATAAATGAATGGTGGAGGTATGTGGATAGATGATAGATGTTTCCATCTTTCTCTGTCCTTCTATGATTACTCTTAGTTATTATTTTTAATAAGTTGTACTGTTAGATTTTAAGGATAAAATGGAGGAGTGGTTTGGAGAAACATGCTAATTTTTTTTTTAATCTCCCTAGAGAGGGAAACTACCAGAAATTTAGAGAAATAGAGAAATTCTTCTCCCTGTCAATGGTGTCTTGCTGGGTTGAGTCAAGCTGAAAAGGGGGGGTTAAATCTTTTGGTGCTGAAACTCATCCCTAAGGGGCAATCTCGTGTCCATGCCTTTCAGGGGGAGAGAGGCAGTGGACCAAGGCCATGCCTACAAATTCTCTTACCCCCTCCTCAGCTGAAGCCAGCATCTCTTTCCCACCAGAGGAACGCTATGTTAACGTTGGTTTCTTTGGTGGCCCCAGGTTTGCAGACTGTGGTAAGGCTGGGATGTGAGTCCCTTGAACTTAAAAATCAGTTGTGTGATGGGTTCTTAAAAGAATGTCAAGAAACACCTATGTCTTGGTTAGGTTTCCTCAGAAGTAAGCTCCAAGTCAAGAATTCCAGTGCAGGGGTTTGGTTGGGAGCTGAAGGGGGGAGATAGGAAATGTAAAGGCAGAGAGCAAGCAGCTAAAAAAAAGTCAAGTTATCCAGCCAGGTACTTCTGTGGGCAACTGGAGGTACTCCCACAGGGAGCTCTGCCTCCGTACAGCAAGCACCCAGAGTTCTCCCCAAGGGGGAGGGACCTGAGGTCTTCATCCACCAACTCCCAGTCGTCATTGGTTGAGGGCTGCTCCTGGGGCATCCATATGCCCAAGAGGTGGCGCTATCACAGACGGAGCTAACATCTTGTCACATATGCGTTCAGTCCATTGGTAAGGTCCTTCCTTATTGGAGGGGCTTTTGTGCTTGAAAAGGAATGGTCACTTCTGTTAGTAGTCTGTCTCATATCCCATTCATTTATTTTGAAACGACTATTATTTCACACATATTCCCATAGTGGTTACATAACTTGTCAATTAAAACAGGAATTTTAGAGGTTTAGGTTGAGCCATAGGAAACTGATACTACTGCATGTCAAAGATAGCCAAATATGGCCAATTTCATATGCTTCATACCTAATAGATTCTCCCATTTTACCTTTGAATGCAAGCCAATAATCGAATTTTTAAAATAAGCCTCAGACTCTCTTAATGCTTTAGTGCCTTAAAAGGCAAACTCCTGGTTCCCTGATCCATAGGCTAACGCTAAATGCCAAATACCTAAGTGCTAATATCGGGGATTTTAATTTCTTTATTATCTCTGTCCCGATTCTCATTTTGGCCTCCTGGGGCTATACTTGTGCTGACTTTCCCAGAAGAGTTAGGGTTACCTTCTTAGCCTGAGGTGTGGACGAGGGCTGGTGTCAGAGATGGGGTCCTGGGGTCCACTATCCAGTTGGCCAGAGTCACCATGAATGTTGGTGTTGGATCTCCTCCAGTCCCTTCTCGTCATTTTTGCCCCTCCAGCTTGGTTGGCTTTTCTCTTAACACCCAGTTCCCTGACTTTTCTTTGGAAAGCTGACTGAGGCCACTGGAGCTGATTTCTCCGGAGTCATAAATGGCTGCAAGTGCCCAGACCTGGGCCCCCTCGAGGCCTGGTGCAGAGATCCGAGAGCCCAGCACCCTAGGTCAGGCAGGCCCTGAGGTGTGACTCTGTGGGGACTTCCCCATCACTGTCTTGCATCCTCCACTCCCTTGATGTCCTTCTTGGGAACACAATTTTTGTACATCTTTTGTCTGGTTCTGGGGAGCCAGATCTAACGTTTTATACGTCGGGTTGATTCATTACAGCGAAAACTTCCCAAACTACTGGTCTGGACCCTCAGTATGTTTTGATTTTGTGTGGATGTGTGTGACCACAGTCTTCCCTCACATGACTCTAGACAGAGAGTCTTGTCTTTATAACTCAACCTCAGTTTACTTTGTAAGCATTTGTTCTGCAAGATTACTTATTCCAATGAGGTCCAATCTGTTTCAGTTAAATCTGAAATTTTTGGGCAACTGCAGCTTTCTTTTTTTATGAACTATTCTTAAAATGTTCATATGTTAAGCTGTTAACATAGCTTCTTTTTTGACCTTTTAATAAGATGAATTATATTTTTAAAGTTCCCCCTTCTTTTTAATTTTTTTTAAAGAGAGTGAGAGAGGAGAGAGAGAGAGAGAGAGAGAGAGAGAGAGAGAGAGAATTTTTAATATTTATTTTTTAGTTCTTGGCGGACACAACATCTTTGTTGGTATGTGGTGCTGAGGATCGAACCCGGGCCGCACGCATGCCAGGCGAGCGTGCCACCGCTGAGCCACATCTCCAGCCCTAAGTTCCCCCTTCTTAATGAAATTAGGTATTTGCCAGTAAATGGATGGAACTGGAGACTATATCATGCTAAGTGAAAGAAGCCAATCCAAAAAACCAAAGGCCAAATGTTCTCTCTGATATATGGATGCTAAGTCACAAAAAGGGTATGGGAGGGAGAATAGAAATTCACTGGATTAAACAAAGGGGAATGGAGGGAAGGGAGGGAAATGGGAACAGGAAAAGTGGTAGAATGATTTGGACATAACTTTCCTGTGTTCATATATGAATTCACAACCAGTGAAACTCCACATCATTACAGCCACAAGAATTGGAAGTTATACTCCATGTATGTACAATCTGTCAAAATACACTCTACTGTCATGTGTTTCTTCTTTATCATTGTGTATCATTCTTTACCATCCTTTAGGTATGCTCCTGGGTTCAATTTACTAATATTTTATTTAGTATATTTGTATTTGTAGTCATAAACGATATTTGTTTATGGTTTGCTTTCTTGTGTGGTGTCAAGTGTTGGTGTTAGACTTTTGCTAGAGTTTGTGAAAATAAGCCGAAAGCTTGCCTTCTCCCTCTGGAAACATGTAACTGGTATAGTCACAGCAGCAAGCAATAGGTGCCAGCCCTTAGTGAGTGCTTAATTCTATGCCAGACTCCGTGCTCAGCACTTAACACTTGTTAGCATGTTTAATCCTCACAGCAACCCAGTTGGGTGTGTCCCAGGAAGATCTCTGTTTTCCTGATGAGGAAACCGAGGCTTAGCAAGGCTGAGGAAGGCACAGCTGGTAAATCATGAGCTGGGGTTCAGGCACAGGTGGAGGACTCCAGTGGCTCTGATGCATCTTCTTTGCATAAAGGGGCTCATTTGCATATCTGACAGGTGAGCTGGCTGCACGTGTGGCTTTGTGGATATTACCCTCTGGATGCCAGGCCCTTCATGAATTAGATCTTTCTCATTATGTCATAACCCATTTTTTGTTCAGGGGCTGGCAGTCAAGGAAGCATTGATGAATTTTCTGGGGCAGCTGTGATTTGTCTGAAGAAGGCTCTCTTTAATACCCCAAGGATGTTGGCATGCAGACCCTGCCCCCCACCTGGGTCCCCCTGCAGTGAGCTTTCCTGTGGTGGTCACATGTCTCCACACTGGGTCCTGGGAAGCTGGCAGCAGACTCACCTTTCAGTTTTCCTCTCTGGAATTAAATTGTCCCCAGGTGAACTCAAATAAAGGGAGATGACACCGGAGAGCTTTGCCCTTGAATGGGGCCCGGAAGGTGAAGTAGCATAGTCCATCCTGGTTTCCCACCTGCCTGTTGCACTCTGAATGGTTGGAAAGGTAGGAAGAGATGGAGTCGCACATTCTTGTCTTGGATCTGGCTTGAATTGTCTTGCTCTGTCCCTGACTCAAGGTCCAAACATTGGTGGACCCAAGCCAGGATTGAACCACGTTTCGTCCACCATTGTCCCAACTCAGTTCCAGATATTGTTATAAAACCCCCAAATCTCTTAGCTTAATAAATACATGAGCCACTTGTTAGATGCTGATGGTTTTGTATTCTGGGCACAGTGGGTTTGAAATCCCTCTAGAAATCAAGGAAATTGATAGGTTATGAAATTATTAATTTTATCATGTTGCAACTAGAATCCAGTGTCCTAATTTGCTGGTGTATAGAGGTGTAGTGTGGCAGTGTTGGGTGGTAGCTTCAGCTGGCAATTTTTAAAAGCCTTTACTAGGGTCTGGGGTGGTGGCTCAGTGGTAAAGCACTTGCCTAGTATGTGTGAGGTACTGGATTCGATCCCTGGCTCCACATAAAAATAAAAACAAATATAATAAAGGTAATGTGTCCATCTACAACTTAAAAAAACATTTTTTTATAAAAATCCCTTATTAAATGCTAGGGAAGATGTCCATTGTGGAAGCTTTTCAGAGAGTAGAAGAATGCTGAGACTAGGAGGAATACAGGAAAGGACAGTGTGAATGAAATGGAGTGAGCAAGAGGAAAAGCCCGAGACCAGGCTGAAGGCCCAGGTGGGGCCAGATGGTGCAGCCCTTGCAAGGTCCATGATAGGGTAACTGTGTAAATGGGTATGTCACATGTGTGTGACAGCTTCTACTTTGCCTGTGTATTTAAGCCCCCAATATGTTTAGTAAATGCAATAAAAGTGTTGATAAAGCTGGGCGCAATGGCATACACCTGTAATCCTGGCTTGGGAGGCTGAGGCAGGAGGATCGTGAGTTCAAAGCCAGCCTTAGCGAGTCTCTAAGTAAAATACAAAATAGGGCTGGGGATGGGGCTCAGTGATCAAGTGCCCCTGAGTTCAATCTCCAGTACCAAAAAAAAAAAAAGTTTATGAATATTTATTTATTATAAAATTCTAGTCCAGCAGTGAAATCTGGTGAAGAAAGGGTATACACTTGTCATTTTTCCTCACTTTAGAAGATAATTCCCCACCTAAATAAAAGCCCAGAAACTTCTTAATAAAAATAGAGGCTTTTTAATTGAGACCAGAATGGTCATTAAAACACACACACACACACACACACACTCTCTCTCTCTGTCTCTCTCTCTCTCTCACTCACACACACACACACACACACACACACACACACACACACACATACTTGGTCACTGCTGATGGTCATGACCCAGTGTTTGGATCCAAATTTTAAATCTGAACCTTGTCATAGGAAGATAGAAGCTCAAGTTATAAAGAACCTTAAAATCATTTCCCAGATGGACTCACTATAATGGACATGGTCTATTAAAATCACAAAGCCAAATAGTATATCAAAAAATATGGTCCTTATTTTTCTTTTTTTTTTTTAAGAAAACTAAATCTAGGTTCTGAATAATACCTTCTTTCTTTGGCCTCCCTGAGTGTGCTGTTGATGCAGGAGAACGTGGGACTCCCCCTCAGCCCAGGGTTATGATGTGTAGGCCCTGAAATGCTCTACCTGCTCTCGGGATCAGTTTTCCAGCCAGCTCCAGTGTGCAATATTAGCTTTGGCTTTGGGAAATGAAGTTTCTTTTACTTGGCTGGAAGTACATAGCAGCCATTTTATTTCATGTTGCTTTATGAATGAGCTGGGCAGTGAGAGGAAAGAGTGTATATTGAGCTTTTGGGCTTTTTTTAAAGCATGATTCACTCAGGTTTCCTAGACTCCCTCTGGCCCCTCCTGAGTGAGCTCTCACTAGCCACTCAACCCTCCCACTCCTCCATCTGGAAGGAAGATGTGTTCTAGAAGGACCAGGTCCCATGTGGTATCTTCTTTTCTTCTTCTTTTTTTTTTTTTAAGTAATCCATTCATTCTCTTCTTTCTGGGGACTTCAGGATGGGGCAGCAGAAAATAGAAAGGCCAGCCAGTGGTGCAGCAGTTTCCATGGGCTGGGTGTGCCTGTGGGGGTAAGATGGAGAGGTAGGTGGAAGTAAAACTCGAGGAAGTTTGACTTTGCAGAAGGAGGACCCAGGCTAATTTACGTCTTACACTCTGGCTTTCTCCTTCCCACCACCCACCTGCTGGGCTGCCCCAGGAGGTCTCTTGGTCTGTGAGAATCTTCTCTGCTGGCCTTTCAAGTTCTCAGGGTGTCCCATACCCACCTACTCCCTTGGCCGTCTCCCTGTCCATCTCAGTTAGACAGTCTGGGATCTTGGATTCAGCTTCTTCCCAACGTGCTATTTTTCAGAACTTTTCTTAAGAGTTACTGACTCAACCACACATGGTGCCTTCTATTTGCAAAGCCTAAAGTGGAATAATGGTCCCAGGAAGGAGGAAAGAAAAGCCAATATAAAGGCTTGTTTTTGAGGTCCCTTGTGGTAGTGCTGGGACTTTTGAGAAGCATACAGAAAGTCACCCAGAAATGTTTACCTTTAAGACAGACTAGAGCATTCATTTACCAGCTCCATTCCTTGTTGGTTGAGGACTGCTCCAAAGGAAAGGTCAGTCCTGCCCTGGCATGAGAGAGTGCCCCTGAAAGACAGCACTGAGCCGGAATGAGAGTTGGGTCAGGAGGAAGCTATGGGGTAATCTGATGCATACACTAAAACCATTTCTGACTGAGCCACAGCTCGGCCTCTCAGAAACATGAATTCAAATAGTAATTGATTTCTGCAGTTGTGCAAAAGCATCAGTCAGCTCTTTTCCCAGCCACAACTGGTTTACTGAGATTCTTTTTTTTTTTTACAAGCCCCAAGGGAAAGCAGTCTGTAGTATCCCCCCACTTGTCTGTATTTCACTTTCTTTAGTTTCAGTTACCCATGGTCAACTGCAGTCTGATAATATTAAATAGAAAATTCCAGAAATAACAGTTGTTCAGTTTTTAATTTCACATGCCATTCTGAGTGCGATCCATTCCAGGATGTGTAAATCATCCCTTTGTCCAGAGTATCCACACTGTATCCACTACCCACCCGTTAGTTTCTTAACGGCCCTCTGGATTACTTCTACAAGTCGACGGTTGCAGTCTCATAGTGCTTATGTTCAAGTAATCCTTATTTTACTTAATAGTGTCCCCCATGTATAGGAACAGCAATGCAAAGCAAGCACCAGGGCAGAAAACCTGGAAGAACAGATTAACTCTGGTACTATGTGATAATGCTACAGGACATACAGAGTTTGTCCAAATTGGCCATTTTTCTGTTTCTTGTGTGCATTTCGCGGATCTGCTGGATGTGTTGGAACATATCCCCTGTGAATAAGAGAGACCCCTGTACATACTAAGTAGAAATGAGCAGACAGAGTTTGTGCTCTGGGGAGAGCTGCATGGGGCTCTTCTGATCATTGTTCTTGACACTGGATATAAATTAAGAAAACTTTTAAAATGTTGAAATTGTCTGAAAGGTTAGGACATTTAGACTGTACCGTTTAAAGAAACGTTGAGCTAAACAAGTACAATCCAGACTTCAAAAAAGGTAAATGAGGAATTGACTTTAATCACAAATTCCTTCTGCTTACAAAATGAATCATATGAAATTTAAAAAAAAAAAAAAGCTTCCTAACACAGTTCAGTGCAATTCAAATAAAAAATAAATGTGCTTCAGTAATTTACAAATATTTAGTTAAGGAGCAATTTTACCAAGAAGCTCTTTTCTAAAGGTCAAGTAGGCTCTCGGGGAGTGGCTGTACCTTCCACAGGAGAGAGAGGAAAAAATATTCTTTGAAGGAGTTTATGAAACGCCTCCCTTGATTTTATTATGTTTGTGTTCTTCTTATATTTCATTTTATTTGCACTACCCTCAAGTACTTTGAAGATTTAGGGACAGTGCATAAAATTGATGGTCATTTTTTGGCATCCATCTTCTGAGTTGGCATGTTTCTCAGTGTTCAGAAGTTCATTCCTCAGCCCCAGGGGACATAATGACAAAGGGAAATGAAGCCATGTCAGGGGTTCTTGTGTGCATTCCACATCTCCCCAGGCCCCGTCTTCCCTTCTCATTAGTAGATGGACTCAGGCCTGTGATCTCAGTCCTTGGAGCCTGATAAAATCCATGCTACTGTTCTGCAGTTTTCTTGTTCTTTCTCTACTCACGTTTTCACCTACGGTTGTCTGTTCTACTTCTGGAGGCTTTAACCAGAACAGAAGGGTTAACGTTAGCATCTTAGAAAGTCGAGTGCACAGGCTTTGTAAGAGGCAGGTGCCTTCATCATCAAGGCTATCCCTTCCCAAGTGCTTCCTGCGGGCTGCATAGGGTCTAGGGAGCTCAAAGGTGCTCTCATTTACTCTTGACAATAACTCTGTATCCATCAAAGTAACAACCACCCTAAAATTTATTGGCTTAATACAACAACCGTTCTTGCTCATGGCTCTAGGAGGTAGCGAGGCAGTGTTTGGGCTCTGGGCCAGGCTTGGATGTTTGGCTGCCCTTGCTCATGTGTCTCTGGTTAGCTGGCAGATCAGCTGGAGCCCAGCTGTTGTCTGGAACAGGGGAGTGACGGAGCTGCGTCCCTCAGCACACTAGCCCCAGCTCGTGTGACCTCAGCTGGGTTCCAAGACTGTGACTGAACAGAGAGTGACTGAGAAGTTCCAAGGTCTCAGGAGTCCTGGGCTCAGAACTGGCACAGCATCACTTCTGCTGAGTTTGATTGGTGAGAGCCAATCATGAATCCTTCTCAAATTCAAGGTGGAAAAATAAATCCAAACTGCAAAAAAATGTGGAGACCGGGAGGGGTGAGAATGGTGTTCATTTCCTATAACTCTCAGCCTCTGAGATCTGCATATAATACAGATCAGTGCCTTCCAGGGTAGACCCTGAACCATGCAAATCATTTTTGATCATCACCTTTTTTTTTTCCCAAAACCTCTGCCAGGCCATTGAGATCAGGGACAAAACGGGGACCACATGAATTAGTCCGTGCTTTGGAAATGATGACGTCAGAACATGAACAACATGGGGCAAGGAGTGCATTGGTCTGTTTTCTGATGCTGTAACAGAATACCTGAGACCAGCTGACTTATAAAATAATAGAACTTTCTTTTGGATGACAGGTTGGAAAGTCTCAAAACAATGTGCTGGTGAGGACCTTATCCTATATCAACTCCTAGCAGAAAACTGAAGGGCAAGCAGGTACTTGTGGAGGAAGGAAAGGAGGCTGGACTCAGGATAGCTAACTCATTCTTAAGAGAAGGGCATAAGCCATTCACTAGGGCTCTTCCCTCTTAACCCAGACACCTCCCCCTGGACCCTACCTGCCAACACTGCCACGTTGAGGAATTTAGCCTCAACATGAGTTTGAGTGGTGAGACATCATAGCAGGGGGTTGTGACACCTTCGCTCTTCACCCTTATTTTGAGAGCCTGTGGGGTGGGAAGTTGTGAGAAGATAGGTTTTGGAAAGTCTAGAGTTGAGAGTGTGAATTTAGCATTTCTACATACTGGATTAAACTCCCATTCCAACACGAGGAAGAAGAAAGGATTCTGACTCTCTCTCTTGTGATCGAGGAAACAAAGTCTAGCATTGTGTTTCCTGCTCTGGATTTATTTTCACAAATGCTCAGCCCAGCACGGTGCTGGGAAGGGGAGGGACACACCGTGTTAGGCACAGTCACGCGCGTGGCCCCAGGCTCCTCACATGGCCGACCAATTGGCAGGGGCCTCTTTCTTCTTCACGTGGACCCCCTCCAACAGGTAGCATTAGTGACACATGATACAGTGACTCTCTCCCCCCATGCGACCCATGCAAGAGAGGGAGAACCAGGCAGCAGCTGGCCTTTCACCACCCACTCTCAGAAGCCACAAGCCATTGCTTCTGCCACGTTCTGTTCTCCAGAAGCAAGTCACCAAGTCTATCCCACAGGCCAGGGGAAGAGAACTAGGCTGTGCCTTTGGGAAGGAGAATCATCACATATGCTGTGGGCCCATCTTGCAACCACCGTAGTTTGGGTTGATGTTCTGAATTTAACGAGTGAAGTACTGTGTGCGGGGGACCTGCAGCCCCCACCTGGCACCCACTGAGAACAGAATCTGAGGTCCAGCAGCTCTTTCCTGAATGCTGATGGACAGCCAGCCTAGCAATCCTGCTGGGTCTAGAGGAGCCCAGGTCACCTTCCCAGCTGACAAAGGCCAGATCTCAGGCTTCCTCAGATGAGGTCACTGCTCAGTGAGGTCCAGGTGGCCACAGAGCATCCTGCCTGGGTTCAAACTTTCCCAGGAGTCATGCTGGAACCCGCTGGTGAGCACCCCTGCCTGCCCTTGGGCGCTCAAAGCCATCCTGCCTGCTTCTCCTTCCCACTGAGGGCAGCCAGGCCTCAGACCCCTCGTGCAAGGGCTGCCCTAGGGGGACATTCTCCAGCCCACTGAGCCAGGCCCTTTCAGGGACCTCGGAACACTGTGAGGTATTTGTTCTGTTTTAACTCTTTCAGTGACAAGCAATAGGAAACCCAACCCGCACCAACCCAAGAAAACAGAGAATTGATTGTTTTGCAAATTGAAAACCAAGGGTTGGCTTGGGCCACCGCTTCCTGTTGGGCCTCCAAACGTTGTCACTGTGTCTCTCTCTCCCTGTCAGCTTCTCTTTCTTGTTTTGGTTCCAGTTTAAGACAGGCTGTCCCCTCAGGGTTGCAAGATGCACAGTGAACAAGGACTCTGATTTGACAGAAGTTCTAGGAAAAATGTCATCGAGTTTCATTTCCAGTTGACTTAAGCCTCGGTCATATGCCCCTCTTATGGGGGTGGGAATGAGGTGGAGTGCCCCCCAGTTGGTGGGCTGAGAGCGGGGAGTAGGTGGTTCCCCTGAGGGACGAGCGTTCAGATGTGGGTCTGCTATAGTACTGTAGCCCCATTCCCCAAGGAAGATTATGGGACTCAGCAGGCAAGTAAGTGCCCAGCTCAGTTACAGGCGAGGGATCCTGCTCCTCCTGCCCCGCTCATATTGATGAAGGAAGATGTTCTCTCCACCCCAGCCCCTATTCCTCAATGCTCTTTGGTCATCTTAGATGTCCACTTGAAACTCTAGGGCATGGTCAGTGCCTCTGGAGGTGACCAAGTTACACCCTACAGGTGGAGACAGCAGTGTGGGGGTAGAATTTCTGTCTCTTTGGAAACTCTTTGAAGAACTGGGGGCCCTGGACAACAAAAGTTCTCTCTTCTTTTTGCCTTTTTAATGCTGCCTAAGTACAAGATTTGAACACAGAATTCTTAGCCAGGTGTCACTCAGAAAAGAAGCAAACTCTCTCCTCAGATAAGCAGAAAGTCTGAGCTGTGCAGCTGACTCCAGAGCCAGGTGGGGTGATGGGAGGTGCTCTCAGCCCTCCCTGGTGAGGTCATGGAGCAGGGCAGGAAATCTGACTCTCAAGCCAAAGAAAACTCTTTGCTTTTTTTTTATTTTATTTTATTTTTTTACAAAAAGCCTGTTGAGCCGCCTTCACGAGTTTGCTGATGCTCAGGACCCATAGACAGGCACACTGGCCATCAGCAAAAGATCTCCTGGGCAATGCCAAGACCATTCTGCCAAGGGTCATACTGCTGCTTCCATCTGAGCTGAGGGTGCGCTGTGGGTGCTCTAAGTGGATGAGACACCACCCCAGCTTTTGATTTTGGAAGTTCCACACAGAGTCTGCTTCATGGTTGAAATGTTGCACACAAAACAGTTTGTTTTCTGGCAGAAACAGCTTTGAGCCATGGGCCTCCCTCTGCAGGCCTCATAGGGTCCTGGCAAAAGATAGCTGTGGGGTTATGTCCCAGGTGGGGTGTCCACCCTCAGGATAGTCAGAGGAGCAGCCAGGGCTAGATCACATGTTGGTGCTACAGACCCACCCTGACCTGGATTAGAATTCTGGTTTCAGATCATTAATAGCCATTTTTTGCAAGTTGCCCAATTTTTCAGAGCCTCTTTTTCCTTATCTGTGCAGTGGGTTCTAAGAGCTACCTCGGTGTCAGGATTAAAACAGATGGGCCAGGAAGAAGGTGCAAGATGAGCATCTCTTATCTGAAATGCTTGGGACCAGAAGTGTTTTTGATTTCAGAGGTTTTTCTGGATTTTGGAATATTTGCAGATTTTTACCTAGTTGAGCATCCCTAATACAAAAACCCACAATCCAAAAATGCTTCAAAATCTGAAACTTTTTGAGCAGATGGTCAGTATTGAGAAAGCTTTGAATTTGGGATCATTTCAGACTTTCTGATTTCGAATGCTCCCCCAGACTCCACAAATGTTTGTTCCCCGCTTCCTCTGGGTTCCTCTTTAGCACTTCTCCACCACAGCACTATCATAAAGTAGTTCTGCAGCTTAGAGAAAGGGGACACCCCATAGCACAGTGACTGCTGGTAAACTGGCCAGGGCCCTGCAGACTTCCCAGCATACTCTGCTCCAGGCCAGAAGAGGCACTCAGATGTCCACTGGCTCAGCAGGCTGATGCCCACCATTTCCTGTTCCCCTCCCTCGGGAAGGAAGCCACCAGTATTTCTTAGAATCTAGATCAGCACCACACACAGCATGGTCTCCTGACCACCAGCATCCATGTGGGCTGGGACCCAGTTGGAAAAGCACAATCATGGATTCCTCTTGAATTAGAAACTCTAGAGTGAGTCTGAGCCTCCCTCCTGGTGACTGAGGTGCATGGAATTTTGAGAATCACTGTGCTACAGGGAGGTGACTGCAGAGCAGGGAAAGAACACTCTGCCCTGGGCCCTGGGAAGGCCCTCATACGGTAGCACCAGCAAGGCAGCAAAGCACTCTGAGGTCAGATGGTCAGACTACGCTCTAGCTCTTCCATGTGGGTGCTTCCTTGACTAGTTCCTTCCCACTCAGTGGACCCGAGTCCTCACTTGGAAAATGGAACATGTGGGGAAAAGTTTCACTCTTACATTGCTGGTGGCACTGCAAAGTGGTGCAATCAGTCTGGAAAGAAGTATGGAGGTTCCTCAGAAAACTTGGAATGGAACCACCACGTGACCCCCGCTATCCCACTTCCCTGCTCTATACCAAAGGACTTAAAATCAGCATACTCCAGTGACACAGCCACATCAATATTTATAGCAGCTCCATTCCCAATAGCTAAGCTATGGAACCAACCTAGGTATCCTTCAACAGATGAATGGATAAAGAAAATGTGGTACATATACACAATGGAATATTAGCCATAAAGAAGACATTGTGGCATTTGCTGGTAAATGGATGGAACTGGAGACTCTCGTGCTAAGTGAAATAATCCAATAATCCAATCCCAAAAAAACAAAGGCCAAATGTTCTCTCTGCTATGCAGATGCTAATACATACTGGGAGGGGTGGGGAGCAAGGGAGAATAGAAGTTCATTGGATTAGACACAGGATTGAAGAGGTGGGAGGGGAATAGGGAGGACAGTCGAATGAATCCGACGTAACTTCCCTATGTTCATATATGAATACACAACCAGTGTAACTCCACACCACGTACAACTATAAGAACAGGAAGCTATGCTCCATGTATGTGTGAAATGTCAAAATACACTCGACTGTCATGTGCAACTAAAAAGAACAAATAAAAGGGATGACCCTGTCACTTAGCTATGTTAGGTTGTTCAGAAGCATAAATTGGTTCATCGTAGCAAAATGCTTAGGACAGCGCCTGCTGCGTGGTCAGAGTTCATGCACGCTGGCTCCGTCCGTCATCTTAGTTTACAGGCACCCCAGCCCAGTTGAAGGGAGCTTTGAACAGCCGAAACATCCACCAGCAGCTATCGGTAGAAGAGCAAAGAAAACCCTTAGAAATCATCTCTATAGAGACTAAATAGCAACAAAAGTGACTCTGGTGGCAGCCTCCATAGCAACTCGTTAAATCCTTAACAGCAATACCATAGGGTAGGAATTACCATTGTGGTTTCTTTCTTTCTTTCTTTCTTTTTTGGTACCAGGGATTGAACTCATGGGCACTCAACCACTGAGCCCCATCTCCAGCCTTTTTTGTATTTTATTTAGGGACAGGGTCTCACTGAGTTGTTTAGGGCCTCACTATGTTGCTGAGACTGGCTTTGAACTTGGAATTCTCCGACCTCAGCCTCCCAAGCCACGGGGATTACAGGGATGTGCCACTGTGCCCAGCTACCATTGCGTTTTACAGGGATGAACTTAAGATACTACTCAGTAAATGGTAAAGACAAGACCTGAACACATGTCAGCTTGGGGTGAAAAAAAAATCATTGATTATAAATTGAAGAATTTCCAGGGTCCCCTGGGGAACTTTGTAAGGAGGAAAGTGGTTTTAGCCAGCTGTTCAGGGCCTCTGCCCTCATTCCCTAGGGCCTGGCGAGGACCATGCAGGAGGCATCCTTCCCAAAGTGGGCAAAGAATAAAACACACAGGAATGATAATTAAATGAGTCCATGTTAAAGAGGCACTTAAGTGGATTAAAATCAATATGTAGTCAAGTGAGGCTGTGAAGCCCTGTTAGCTGACATCCTTAATTCATGGGTGGAATTCTTTGTTTTAAAAGATCCCCATCTTGTAACTGGCATTCCCAGTGAAGCAACTCTACCCGGCAACATGCATTAGAGAGGATGAGACATTTACAAGGCCTAGGAGACCCTCTTCTCAGAGTCTGACGCCAGGGAGGCGTCCCCAGAGCTGAGGCACGGAGAGGGAAGGGACTCTGGATATTTCTATGTGAGTCTCTTTCCTACTCTCATAAGCTGCATTCCCTAAAGCCACATCCTAAGATGTCATATAGGAATGAAGGACCCAAGTGTACCCAGAGGAGTGGGAAAGTAGGGTTTGGAAGGGAAGGAGACCAAGCTAGAACACGATACCCCAAAAAAATCTTGAGAAGGACCCAGGTGGGTAACGTTGGTACAATCCAACAAATAGGTCACATTTCAGGGCCACAGTCAGGGACAGGGGAGTTTGGTTAAGCGTCTTCCAAAGGAATGGAAATTTCCAAACACTTCCATGTTCCCAGGTAAGGTAGGTTCCAGCAGCCCAAGGGTCGTCATCCAACAGATGACACACTGGCGCCAGCATTTGGGAAGTTGGTGTGCATGGCCACATACGGAGGAGAGCGCTGTGGGGACATTGGTGGAGCTCTGCCAGTGGGGATGGCTATCCTCCCCTCACCTGCCCTGAGAGAGATGACCTGTGGTCAGTCGAGCCATTTGCAGCAGGACTAAAAACCAGTATGGGAAGCACAAGCCATGAAAACATGTTTAAAAGGAGCAAAACCATCCTGTGTGGGGGAGACATGTAGAAGACGACCTATGGAAGCAGAAGAGATTGATTCATCAGTTACCACGGTAGGGTCAGAGCCAGGGATGTCATAAATAAACCAGTGCATAATCGTCTCTCCCCAACATATAAGGCAGCTCCTCACATAATCAGACATGTAATACATTCACATACAAATGCACAAAGTTCTGAGAAAACACACTGGGTCTTGGGCTATCTCCTGACCCCATGGCTTGGCCTCGTCTTCAGAGGACCAGGAAAAGTCATTTTCTACAAATGATGCTTAACGAGAGTGAATTTAAAACCTAGCCATTAGAACAACCAAAAGCAACCCTTGACTCTTCGTATGTGCAAGTTATTTTAAACAACTGGATAATGGACCGAAAATGCTAAAACCAAATAAAGAAGAGAACCAAGTATAATCCTGGAGAACAATGAAGCTTAGTCTCTGAATCTGAAAACATACGTAAGGGATGCGAAACTTCAGCATTTGTATTTGCTGGTCTTTGTTATTTCAGGGCTCCTGTAAAACTGTCTTGCAGATGTTCTCGTTGTGTATTGATCACCAAAGTCCTTGGCTTTGGGCTTTTCCTTGGTGAGTGCACCACATAAACACCTAAGATGTGGCCTCTACTCCCTTCTCTGCCCTAAAGGGCATTTTTGAAAGCTCAAGCCCTCAGCTGGTACATGATCCTCTGTTACATCAGCTTCCAAGGCAATTTATGTCTGGTTGCTATAGTGTCCATATGGACTATCCCCAGAAGGCCCATGTGTTGAAGACTTGGGCCTCAGCCCATGGCATTATTGGGAGGTGGTGGAACCTTTAAGAGACCAGACTCAATAGAAGGAAGTGAGGTCATTGGGGGTGTGGGATATTGGCCCCTTCCTCTTGTCTTTGCTTCCTGGCCACCATGAGGTAAGCAGCTTTTCTCCACTGCGCACACTCTGCCATGATGGGTTACCTCACCACAGACTCCAAAGCAGTGGACCAATTACCATCGACTGAAATCATGAGCCAAAATAAACCTTTCGTCCTTTTAAGTTGATTGTCTCAGGTATTTTGTCATAGTGGTGGAAGGCTGACTAGCACACTGGTTTTTTTTTTATTAATTTTAATTATTCTATGTGACAGCAGAATGCATTACAATTCATATTACACATATAGAGCACAGTTTTTCATATCTCTGGTACACAAAGTAGAGTCAAATCCTTCATGTCTTCATACATGTACTTAGGCTAATGAAAACCATTGCATTTCACTGTCTTTCCTACCCTTATGCCCCCTCCACACTGGTATTTAACAGAAAAGCTTGCTGAGGATAGGGGTGTATCTAATGCACCTCCATGCCTGGCATGTGACAGGAGCTTAATAATATCTGTTGAATAAATTGATGGCAGAGCACAGGTTCTGCACTAGCCATAGGGTCTGTGTATAGTCTTTGAGTCTGCTAGATAGAGTTCTGGAGTAAGAGGACTTTCAGCTATGTCATGCAGTTTGTGAATGTTTTTTTTTGTTGTTGTTACTATCATTTATTATAGCTTTTGACCTGTGCATTCAAATGATGAGCTAATTCTTCTGTGAAAGTGAGCAATAGTATAACTGGTAGACCACTGTGTCCAGTCTTGGATTCCATAATTTTGAGAACTTGTGGACTTTTTAGTTAGTTAAAAGGCAAGAGAATGGAAGTGATATTGAGTTAGAAGATAAGACTTATGAATGGGGCTGGGGAGATGAAAAGATGCTTATTTCAGCCCTGTACACAGTTTGCTTAAGCTCCGGCAGAGGACCTGCCCATTGTTCTTTGAACCATCTGGTCCTCTTCCTTTCTGCCAGGCTGAGGTCTCTTCCTTGGAGACAGCAAGGACTGTGTTACAAAGGCATAGGGCCTAATGAAGGGCACTATGGCTACCCAACAGGGAATTATTGAATGAGAGAATGAACCGACGAACGTAACATGACAGAAAATTCTCTTGAACATGAGAATCATTCTACAAAAGCTTTTTCCTTTTGAGGCAAAATAAGAAACATGTGTTCAAGGCATGGATGGGTAGATGGATGAATGGATGAATGGATGAATGGATGGGCGGGCTCTCTCTGGGGGCAGCAGCTGGTGGGCATCAGTGTTGGAGCCAGCCATGATCATACCTGGGGTATGTTGTGTGAGGCTACAGCCTGAGGACTAACAGGCAGGATCATAGTGGCATGGTCCTTGGTCCTCACCAGAGTATCTTCCCTTAAACACTCTGAGTCTCAATGCCTTAACCTCCATATTGGCTGTGCTGGCACCAACCTTCAAGGCCAATGATTCACAGGATTCTGCCCTAATGACTCCCACTCTGGAGGGTGGGGCCTGCAATCTGCAGTCTAACAAGCCAGAGAATTTTAATGCAGTCTAATTTTTGAAGTTTCTTAACATGGTTTCATATCAGAACCACCTGAGGAGCTTTCGGCGAAAGCACACTTGGGCTGCATGCCTTGATTTGGTGGGTCCACGGTGGGGCCTCCACGGGGGTCTTTTTATAAAGCTTTGCACTGGGTCATTATCATCCCTCCAGCAGCATCACACAAGTTGGAGAGGTGCCCCCTCTGGTGGTTCCCAGCCTTGTGCCAGGGCTTGGTGAGAGTGGCATGCAATGGGATTCAGCCTCAGTCCTCAGCCGGGTCTTGTGTGCAGTACACAACCAGCACACTTGTACCTGGCATCTCTGGCTCCAGGGTGGTACCGGGCGCACTCCCTGTTAGGAATCAGTGAAGAGTGTTGATTAATAACCTTTAAAGGCTTTTGAGCAGAAAACTTACATGTTAAGATTCATCTGGGCCCATTTGTGGAACAGATGGGGAGACAGCTGCCGTAATCAATTTTAGAACATTTCTTTCCTGAAGAAGAATCCTTGTTCCCTTGGGCTCCCACCTGCAATCCCCTATCTCCTCCCAGTCTAGGGAAACCAGTGAAGCGACTGTCTGTCTGTCTCGACTTGCCCATTCTGGACACTTCATATGATCAGTCTGATTTATATGCAATGCAGTCAGTCCTTTTGTGACTGGCTTCTTTGGTCTAGTGCCATGCTTCCCAGATTCCCCCAGAGGTAGCATGCGCCAGCCCTTCACTCTTTCCTGTGGCTGAATGATACCCCACTGTCTGGACGGACCCTATTGTGTTTCTTCATTATTTGGGGACACTGGGTCGTTTCCCTCTGTGTTAAAAGGCACAGACTTAAGAGTCTTCGGCTCACCAAGTGCTATCTCCTCAAAAGCAGAGATCCCTTCTTATCTGTCACTTGTGTCCTCTGCTCTGCATCTGGCATTCTGTAGGTGTTTACCAGGTGAATGACAAGGGAGTGAGTGAATTCATGGATGGATGATGTATGAGTCTTATCCAGGGAAGCTTTATGTGAAGGCCTGGGAAGGCTTTTACCCAATGGTCAGGTTGCCAATATTTTAGATTCAAAGAAAAACACGCCCATCATGACTTCTCGGGTCCCATCTGCTTCTCATGTTCCATGTTCCACGAAGAGTGGCTTCAAGGGCCCTGAGAGCCTCTTTCAGAGGTTTGATCAGGTAATCAGCAAGACGGTTTATCCTCTGCATCTCTGCCCAAGGATGCTTTGGACCACTTTGTTCAAAGAGCACCTGGCTGCCCCGAGAGCAGGCGTCTGCAGGAGTGCTGGTGCCTGTGGCTTTAAGCAGTGGGAGATCCACGTTGTTACAGGTCTGCACCACACACTCGCTCGAATTGGGAGTGCTGTGGCCTGTGGGTGTTCTGACTCCAGGACTTGCCAAACCCTCAGCTAAGGAGGGATAGTCCAGCCCAGAGCAAACAGCAGGACATTATGGGAGTGTGGCACACAGAAGAGTGGATCTTGTCAGCTGAAGTCTGTACTATAAGTTTCTTCCTCACACCTATGTGTATTCAAAGCACGAGTCTGTTTCACAGAATGTTTTGGGTGGAGGGTGGTCAGAAGAAAGAAGTTAACATCTATGAAGAACATGTAGGCTGGGTGCGGTGGTGCACACCTATAATCCCAGCAGTTCAGGAGGCTGAAATGGGAGGATAGCGAGTTCAAAGCCAGCCTTAGCAAAGGCAAGGCACTAAGCAATTCAGTGAGACCCTGTCTCTAAATAAAATACAAAATAAGGCTGAGGATGTGGCTCAGTAGTTGAGTGCCCCTGAGTTCAATCCCTTGTACCCTCCCACAAAAAAAAAAAAAAAAAAAAAAAAAAACACGTAGAACTGGGCATGTAGCTTAGTGGTCAAACATTTGCCTACCATGTACAAGGTCCTGGGTTCAATCCCCAACATTATCACAAAAAAACCAAGAAAAAGAAGAAACACATGTAAAGAGGCAGTTATAAGCACAGGCTTTGGGAAGGGATGTGCTTACTCAAATCCTGGCTCTATCCTTTGCCAGCTGGGAAACTCTAGACCAATGATGTAATTTCTTTGAGTTTCAGTTTCCTCCTTGTAAAATGGGCATACAGAGGAAGCCACTGCGTGGAGTCCTTACATAATGGCTCACTGCCTGACACAGCCATTGGAGTCAGGGTCACCTAGGTACTCCATCTGGCACCCGTCAGCCCTGGCGCTCCAGCCGTAGTCATATCAGACAGGTGTTATGACTGCATTTTACAAGTGAGAAAGTGGAGGTGCATAGAAAGGATGCTTACAGGACAGAGGCTGGGAGTGTGGCTCAGTGGTAGAGCGCTGAGCTGGCAGGCCTGAGACACTGGGTTCAGTCTCCAGGACCAGAAAGAAAAGTGGTTTGAAGATGGGTATCTGAACTGATAATCAAAGTGTGCGCACGAATGCCAAAGTACGTGTACTTTCTAAGCAGCAAGCCCACATTCGTTTATCCGTGGTAGTGATGTTTTTGGACTCTGTTCCAAAGAATGCCCTTCTGGAACTTGGACTTCACTGGTGAGACTTATGCTGCCTCACGGCCAAGTGGGGCCAGTGAAGTATTCTCTGGGAATAAATCCTCTTTTCGTTGACTCCCAGGACTTGGGTATTATGACCTCCACTCTGCTGTGACTCTCAGAGATTCAGAAAAAGCATTTCCATAGTGCTGAATTCCGTATCAACCAAATGAGTTGCTCACAAGCTCACGGAGATTGCTCCTGGTATCTGAAAGAAGGAGAGGGTCTTGGAAGAACTGACTGCCAGATACAGAAACCTGAGGGTCACCTCCAGTGTAACAAAAACGTGGGAGCTGGAAAATGGGGAGTCCAACCTCAAAGTCCACCTGATGCTAAGAGGAAACCCATTATTGACCCCACAGTTTTTCTGTTCCCAAAGAACCGCTGCACTGGTGGTCAAAAAAGCCCTTCTCCAGACTGAGATCAGATGCTCATATGAATGAGAGGAAGGGGGGGCTGAAGGCCAAAGAGGCACATTAAGTTCATTATCTGATTCTTCCAACCACCTCCTGTTCCAAAGAGGGCTAGAGCCTGGCTCTACTGACCAGGCTCCCCAGGCTGGGCAGCCGAGGTATGTCTGGAAAAGAGAAGAACTTTGCCAAGGCAAGCATCCCTCATGCCAGGCAGACCAGCAAATGAGCTGCTTCTTGCAGACCCCTCGTCCAAATCCTCCCATGAGCCAAGGTCTGTTCATTTAGTACATGTAAACTCAGGGGGCTCCCGTGTGCCAGGCACTGAGAATCCGGAAGCAGATGCACACAGACCAAACACTCTTTTCATCGTTGTGTTTTGAAAAACGTAAATTGATGGTTTCCTGATCCTGGGAGTAACATGTATTGGTAGAGGATTTAAATTGAATTACCTATCATCTCCAGGGAGGGCTCCTGATGGTGTTTTATAGTATTGGCTGTCTTGGCTAGCTAAGGAAAACGGGGCTGGGAAAAAGGCCAGTGAGTGGATCCTCTTAGAATAGGATCCAAAGTTTCATAGTCAAAATGTTTTTGAAAGTTTTCATTGGGACTTCACTTGAAAAGTGAAACTAAAATATTGTAGGTTTATTTTATTCTGCATTTAATAGCACTTGTAACATCATAAGTAGGATTGTCAAAGGTATCTTAGAGCAAAGGCAAAAAGCTTATTTGCTTTGTTAGCATCTTTAGAATAACTGTGCCTGATTTCTGGAACGAAAGAAGGAACTAAACGCTGGACAGACAGTTGAGGGATGTGAATTTTGCCACTGTATCATTTTTTACTCCACACCCCCTTCTCTCTTTCTCTCTCTTTTTTTTAGTACAGTCACAAAAGGATCATCTCTTACAACCACTTATTTTCCAAGGACTCCTCTTGATCTCTTTCACTTAAATCTTTGTCTTTGAAAGCATCAGAGCATCCAGGATAATTTTGAACTGCCCCAACAGTTAACTGATATAATAGCCAGGTCCAGATGTATCAGTGGCTTTGTGGAGATTGGACCGGTTTTCCACACTGCTTTTATTACATTTGTGCAATTCTGCATTTTTTTATTTTTTATTTTTTATTTTTTTTGGCAAAAGGTTTCAATTTCACTCTGCAATAGATTTGCATTTTGCTTGAATCAGATAATGAGATGTCTACATTGCCTGACAATCAGGGATATTGGTTAGACAGATGGTTCACTGGTCTGCATTCCCAGTCCACTGAGAATTTAGAATCAGAAAACTTGCATAAATGCTAAAGCTGAGTTCTCTAAAGTCAGTGTAAGCAATGATTGGAACACAGAAGAAACCAGAACAGGAGTAGCCTGGTCCCTAAAATCTTTCCTGTATACTTTCTGGCCAGTATCAAATACCTAGTAGAAGTAATGAGCAACCCCTACCCAAATACCATCCACTGACATACTTTCTAAAGCCAGAGCACAGCTAAGTTTAGCCACATCTCCCCAAAGTTAATTTTATTTTATAATTGAATTGATTTTTTAAATTGATTTTTTAAAAAGTAAATATGTTTTTATTTAGACTTAAAAAAAAAATTCAGGGTCTTCCTGTGACTCTAGGGTGCCCACCTGGTTGCCAAAGAAATGCATGTCTCTATAATGACCCTGTTATTTTAAAGCTATGCTTGGACATGACCTGAACCCTAGAGAACAAAGAGATACTGAAGTTGCCTTGACTCAAATTGTCTTCCTCATAGGCTAGAGCCGCATGGATTTTATAAACTGTGGTTAAAACAGTCTCTCTCTCTCCCTCCCTCCCTCTCTCTCCCTCCCTCCCTACCCCCCCCTCAGTATAGAATCGACCAATTTAGCATTAATAAACAAAAAGTATTCCTTTGTTCCTCATTCATTCCCTCTCCCCACCTGGGAGCAAATGCCCAGCATGTCCCAATGGCTCTCAGTGCCATGCTGGGAGCCCCACCTGGGAAGGGTATTCCTTGAGATCAGGTTCCCCAGAAGCATCGCATGAGATGGGGATTCCTATGCAAGTGGTTATTGGAGAAATGACCTTGAGAGAAGAGGAGTAGAGGGACAGAATGGGACAAAGGAGGGAAACATACAAGAATGAAGTCTCAGCTGCGACTTCTTTGGCTCAGTTCCTTAGATCTGGAACAGGAATTGTACCACAGAGTTGGTCTTATCTTGAGGCAACAGGAGTTCCTTTGGTACCCATGTCAGCCAGGTTGCCAAATGCTTGTTGGGGAGGACTTTATAACCTCCCAGGCAAAGCGACTCCCATGCAGCTGAGGGCAGTTCTGGGGAAGCACTGATGCCATCTACACAGGAGTCCTGGTATTTGCCAAAGTCCATGTTCTGCTGTGCAGAACAGCTGTTCTAGGAGAGACAGGTGTGGAATTGAAGACTTTTGGCCAGGGCAGCTTCAATGGCTGCAGGCGGCTATGTTGGTGCTAACGGTGCAGAAGGGACACCGTGGGATTCCTTCCTGTAGCAGCATCCTGGAAGCCCGAGAGGCAAGAGCCAGATGGTCTGCTCTCTGGTTCCTAGCAACATCTTTGATTTTCGCTCTTTTTGCTTGTCCTCATCAAGATCCAACCAGAATTTTGAAATTTTTATTTGAGTTTGGTGGAAGAAGATTTGGAATGGTGAAATAAACTCTGGTTTAAATGTTATTTTTAGCTGGGGATGTAGCTCCGTAGTAGAGTGCCTGCTAACGTGTAAAGCCCAGTGCTAAAAAAGAATCCACAATCAATGTTATTTTTTAGCTTTTTGGAATTAACAGTAACAAAGTAATACAGCTCTTTAATAATGGTAATTAGCCTTAGGTCAAAGCCAAGTAAACTGAGGTTCCCTTGAGTTCCAAAGCAGATTTTGAAGCCATAGTCATTCTTTCACACCTATGCAAAAAGCTAAAGTGTTTGGGGCAATACATTTTACTTCAAGAACAGATAGACCTGTGACGTAAATTGAAAAATCTCTCTCCTGGTTTGAAAGAGATTCCCAATGAAGTACTCAGCATTACAAGAGGAGTTAAGAACTGGGTTGGGTAAATGGGGTATGTGAGTTTAAATGTAGAATACTCTTAAGAATAATTACACCAGGATGATGAACATGAACCAGGAATGTCCCAGAGAAACAAAGAAAGCTAAGGGCTTGGGCTTGCTACCTCTGAACCAATTAGCTAGGATTTGCAGTATCTTCAAATAGGGTCACATTGCTTCTAGCAGGAGTAACTGAAGGAAGAAGACTGTGGCCAATGCCTGTCCTCTAGTTCCGAGAGCTGCCCTGGCATTTGCTGCCATCATGAATGTCTCTGTGCTGAGAGGTCTGCCCTTCTCAGCTCTGGGCTCAACAAGGACAGGAACTGATGCTGTTCAGACCCGCATCCTCAGTGCCAAGCATGATTCGATGACCTGGGTGCTCAGGGTCCATCCTGAATCCTGAGTATTTCCCTTTCCATATGTACACTCACGCCTGTGAGTGTTTGGGCCAAGGTGGAGGAAGAAACCTTTGGCGTCTTGACAGTGAGGATTTAAACACTGCAGAAAGGATGTCAGGCAGAGGGTCTGTGAATAGAAATGCATGTGTGAGGTGGGGCAGGGATGGGGACAACAAAGAAAAGCATGGGCCAGTGTGGAAGCCGGGATCAGGGTTTTGAACTTTGTTCCCTTTGCAGTGGGAAGAGGCATGTTTTAAGAAGGTTCTTCTGGAAGCCTGTAAGAAAGGAAAGCAAATTCAGCCATTGCACATCAGAATTGCTGCTTTTGTCCCTTAGCATTTATTGAAAATACCTCAACAGAGGCCCAGGGTCTATATTTTAAAAGACATTCCCAGCGTGATACTGAGCAGCTGATCCTGGGTCTTCATGTGGGGATGCTGGTGAAGGGCAGCATGGAGATCCACTGGGAAATAATAACCATTGAGATCAGTTATTGCCAAGATCAGATGTCCAAAAGGATACTGCAGTTTCCTTTTGTTTGTCTCCTGTTGTTTTTTCAATTGTATTTTAGATTTGTTTTATTGCTGTTTTCTAAGTAAAGTTGTCTTGGTGTTTCATACATAAAGTACATAAATCATTAAATGCCCAACTTGGTGCATTTTCACAAAATGATCACACATACGTAACCAGTACTCAAATCAAAAAAGAGGACGTTCTCAGCACCCTAAGGGCCCCCTTCTGCTTATTGCCTCCCTAATTACTGTCTTGATTTCTAACCCTATAGGTTACATATTCATCTTTTTTTAAAATTTTTGTTCTGATTAATTATACATGACAGTAAAATACATTTTGACACATCACACATAAATGGAGTACAACTTCTTACTCTTCTAAGTTGTACACAATGCAGATTCATAATGGTCACGTAACCATATATGCACAAAGAAATAATGTCCAATTCATTCTACTACCTACCTTCATATCCCCTCCCTTCCCTTCACTCCCCTCTGTCTAACCCAAAGTACCTCTATTCTTTCCTAGCCCCCACCCCCTTATTGTGAATTAGCTTCTTCATATCAGAGAAAACCTTAGGCCTTTGGGTTGGGGGACTGGCTTATTTCACTTAGCATGATATTCTCCAGATCCATCCATTTACCTACAGAATAGGAGAAAATATTTACCACCTGCACTTCAGATAGAGCATTAATCTCCAAGATATATAAATAACTCAAAAAACTTAACATCAAAAAAACAAATAACCCAATCAATAAATAGGCTAAGAAAATGGTCATTTCACAGAAGAAGAAATGCAGTCAATCAACAAGTATATGAAAAAAATGTTCAACATCTCTAGCAATTAGAGAAATGCAAATCAAAACTACTCTAAGATTTCATCTTACTTCAGTCAGAATGGCAATTATCCAAAACACAAGCAATAATGTTAGCAAGGATGTGGGGAAAATGTTTCACTCATAAATTGCTGGTGGGACTACAAATTGGTGCAACCATTATGGAAAGCAGTATGGAAACTCCTCAGAAAACTTGGACTGGAACTACCATTTAACCCAGCTACCCCATTCTGCAGTTTATACTCAAAGGACTTAAAATCTGCATAGTACGGTGATGAAGCCACATCAATGTTTATAGCAGCGCAATTCACAATATCCAAACTATGGAACCAACCTAGATGCCCTTCAACACATGAATGAGTAAAGAAAATGTGGTATATATACACAATGGAATATTACTCATCCTTAAAGAAGATATTCATCTTTTGTCATTTCTATTTTTTGTACATTTGATAATGTTCAGAATATATTAGAATAATGATATAATTTAAAGACATATCGTGGCAAATGTTTGTTTTCTTGCCAATTGATTGCACAATTTAAAAAAATCTCATTCTGCCAATCTGAAGTGCTGGAATTGATGTCTGAGCTGAGATATAGGCTTCAAAATTGGAGGAAGGAGCATGGGGCAGCATTTCAGGGCCATAATCTATGAGTTAGTTCCTTTAGGCTGCTATTGTCATTGGCTCTGCTCATTCTCTAGAAATTCTGGGCCATAGAGGGGACAAAAAGATACATTTTAGAGTTAGCCAAACTTAACCCAATTTTTTTTTAACTTTGCCCCATCAGCTAAATGACCTTGAGAAAGTTACATGACCTTCTCACTGAACTTCAGTGTCCTGGTTTTGATAGAAGGTAGACGCAAGAGTTAGTTCTGTACCTGTTCCTTCTCCAAAATTTGCAAACATACTGTCTCCTCTTGGAAGTCTTGATTTGGCTTTGTGGCTCAGAGAGGCCCTGTTAGTTATTAAGAGCTCCTGGCTTTCCTGTGATGGAGAAACCGTACACCTGGGTGGGGAGATGGCAGCTCCCTGCAGTCTCCCTGGGCTCTCTCAAGCCATGGTGTGCAGAGTCCAGCCATGCCAGAAACATCTCCTCACCCTGGCACCCATCCCAACCTGGGAAGACTTGCAAGGGGCCAGCTCATCCTCACTGCTGCAGGCTGTAGAAAACAGCCTTCTTTTCTTTGGTGTGATTTTCTTAGAATTTGTCTTCCCTAAATTAGCAACATCTTGAAAGACAGGATCTGGGAGTGGACTTACGAAAAAGAGCCACAAAGATGATTTGGTTGCTTTTTAGTCTTAACATCAGGAGGCTTCTGGCTCAGCCCAATTGACCAGGCCAATCCTGTGGTTTGGACCCTAAACTAGAGTGAACAGTACTTTTGTGCTCTGTATTTGTCTTCTCAGAGGACCCCTGGGAAGATGGGCAGCCAGAGGAGGACTGGGGACTGGGCCTGGTCACAGGGCTTAGCCCACCAGCAGCCCCAGGGACTGCTGCCTAGAAATTGCTCTGAAATACTCCCACACTTCTGTCTTCCATGCAGTCTGCCCATTTGTCTGTGTGTTTTCTCTTTCAGGAGGAGATGGGCATTTCCTGTGAGCTGCTGGAATCGGACTTCCTCAAATGCAGCGTGGGGTTTCCTTTCATGAGGTCAAAGTCGAAGGTAAGGGCACAGATGGGACACTTCTTGGCTGCAGCCTCTGACTCTGCAACTGTCTCCCCCGTGGTCTTCCCCACACCTTTGCCTCCCACCACAGCCGAGATGGCCCTGAAGCCCTGCCATGCTCCTGTCACTGGCCGTATACTCCAGAGGGACTGTGGTCCTGTTGTCTTTCTCTTGGATCCCCGTGATGTTCTCTCCAAAGAAATGGGAGAAAACACCACTTTGCATTGGCAAGCAGCACTCAGTTGGCCTTCCTGAAATGTTTTCTTCTGGAACATTCCATACCACTCTTGAAGTCTCCAACATAACCCAGGAGAAGACGTGGTCTGAGCCAGTGACCCACAGTCCTGCCTCTGTCGCTCCCCTAGGCACTCAAAAATTTCTGGAGACCTCTCAAAATGTATTACACTTCATTTTTTGAAAAATAAAAGTTATTACAGTCACTATGGTATTTATAAAGAGACAGATTTCCTAAGCTCCAGCAGTAATGCTGTATATAAAGCAGATCCAGTCCTTCATAGAACTTTCTAGTCTGTGCCATGGTCATAAGAAGATACAAAGATGAATAGAAGATTGATTTGAGAAGACAAAACTAGAACCTATAAGACCAGCTCTGACATTTGAAATGAAAGCTGTGTTCCCTGCTCTGATTTGGGAGGGTGGAAACCTTTGTCTATAATTTTTCCCCCTTTAAACCAAAAAACAAAACCAAACAAAAAACAAAAAAAGAAAAGAAAGAAAAAAAATCTTTATCTTTCTTTCTGCCTGCCTAGTTTATGGAAGCCGGTCATTTTAATTTCTCAGGCTTTTTGGTCCCAGTACCTAGCAGCTGTTTTGTAAAGCAGTGGTAAGAATGTTCTAGTGAGGAGGGAGATTTGCTCATTTCTTTGCAAATCATTCTCCAGCCCGTCAACCCCATTGAACGTACCTGCTCCAAACAATAGTGGCTGTTGAGTCCATGATTCCTCAGTCTTTCTCCGGCTCCATTCCTCAATTCTTGCCACTTTTGCTCTAGGTGAAGGGGAATCTCAAGAAGTGGCTACCCTTAGAAAGTGGATTTATATTTATACATACCTGGCCAAGTATAGGCCATGTCCCATTAATCTCCAGGTGGGAGGCTGATGGGGTTGAAGGAGAAAGACCCTGATCTTTGAACACCTCTGACCAGAGTAAAGCATGGGCAACCACCCCCTCCCCACAACACATACTCAGTGAATTGAAATCCTTTTGAGCCACAGAAAATAGACTTACCTGAGAAAATTTAACACCTGCCATTTCATTGTAAAATCTTTACCTATGGCACAAATCAAACCTAATATGTGTCCTACTGTCTCCAGTGGCGTGTGAGATTTTACTGAAATTTATTAACTCTCAAAATACTCATGGAACCAACAGAATATAGGGAAGTTAGGTTACTTTGTTTGGTTGGCGATACTACAACTTTTCTCCTGCACATAGATGGTGCAGTGAGACTAAACCCGGAGGTGGGGCATGGAGCTAGAGGGTAAGAAAACCCCAGCACGTGACCAGCAGGAACAGAGCTCTCTCACACATGCTTAACATTTATGTGATGAAAACCCTTTTTTTAAGGCACTCTTCCCCAAATCTCTGGGAGCTCACCACTGAGGTGGGTACACTAAGATGATGGTCTTATCTGTGGCCCCACTTGATCTCCCCTGTCCTGCAGACCCTGAGGGGCATCAGGCCCCAGACCACCTGTCAAGCCTCCTGGCTACACTTGGCTCTCTTGGGTTGTCTATATGCTTCAGTCTCTTGTGGCTACCCTGCACAAGTTTCAGGCTTTCATCACTGATTTTGACTTGCCACCCCAATCGTTTGCCTCTCCCGTCCCCTTGATCTGTGGCGTACATAATTTAATTCAGGTCGCCTGCCAGTTCTGACTCTCCTGAGATAAGACACTGATGCTTCCCTTTCCTCTGTGTCCTCCAGCCCTGTCTCCATGCCCCACCCTCCCGGTAAACTGACATGTCCCACTGCAGGAGACGTTCCAGTGTGATGGTCCACTGCCCCTTCCTCTCAAGCAGCGTTCAGTTCAGTGGGATCCAGTGTCACAAAAATCAGACCAGTGCCTAGAATTCGTCATGGTGGAACCCAAGTCATTTAAATACATTAAATAAGTTATAGACTCTCCAAGTTCAGTGGGACTGAAGACCCACTTTGTCTGACCTCCTCTTTTTATCAGAGAGATTGTTTCTTAGCCAAGATCACAGTTTGTGGTAGAGCCTGGTTCTATAAGCCCCACCCATGGGTCCCTCCCATACTCGCACATATGCCTAATGTGCATAGAGTGAAGACCATCTGTTTAAGATACTCTTCCCCAAATCACTGGGTGCTCACCACTGGATTGGGGCACTAAGATACTAAGATGACTTTAGGTTATTTAAGATTTATTAGGTTATTTAAGAAGAATTTAAGATTATTCGGGGACTGGGGCTATAGTGAACATCACCAGCTGATGTGCAGATATCACAAAAATTGAGATGATGCAAGAGAAATATACAAAGTCCAGGTTTGGCAGTTCAAATGTTACCTCCTTAAGGGGGACCTCAGTGACTGAAAAGGACTGTGTACCTCTCACTGAGTGGGCATCAGGCTGGACTTTTCTGTGAAAGCCATGCCTCTGGCCTGACTCTCAGAAAGTCATGCATAGAAAATAAAGCTGGCCATGCTGATGAGCCTCTGGGGATCACAGGCTGCAGAATTTTGTAGCAAACACATAAATATGGAATAATTGCTGGTGCCAAACGTCAACTTTCTTTTTCACTAGTATGAATTCAGCGTGATCTTTGATACGAGCCACCTGTCTGGGGAAGAGGAAGTTCTCAGCTTCATCATCACTGCTCAGAGGTAAGTGGGACCTAAACATTTTTTTTTTTTAAGGATAAAAGACTTGTAGGACCAGGAGAGGACGTGCCCTGGTCACGCTGTGATGATTCCCCAGGATGGGGAGGAGAGAGCACCAGTCGCTCAATGATAAAGCCGACCACCCAACCAGGTGGGATTAGACCTGGAGGGTGGTGGTTGGCTAGCTCTTCTTGCACTGTCACCACTTTCCACTGAGCTGGGAGGGACTGCTTATCGACTAGTGAGAAGTAATGATTCTCTACCTGAGGAGAGACAGGCCTGCAGGGGTGAAGTTCTAGTCCAGGGTCACATGGTTGGTCAGTTCCCACTTGGCCACATGTTTTCCAAATCAGATGTCCTCTGTGTGTCACCAGGTTGGCTCAGCTGCTTCTCAAGGACATACCAGTGCACCCCTTAATAGTGGGAAGAGCATCTGCAGCCTGAGGGTCTGGCCATGCCTTAGACTGGCAGAGACCCCCCAAGTGATGCTCCTTGACAGAAGGATTGTTCTGGAAGCTGAGTGGACAGATGGGGAAGGGGATGACCAGCCGCAGTTGCTAGCCCTAGACCAGCCACAGCTAGGTAGTGATTGGCTGGAAACTCAGATGCAAGGGGAGCCATTTAGGTGGTGAATAGGAGGATTCAAGCTCTGATAGGGGTGGTGATAGAACACCCAAGGCAACCTATTTATTTAAAATTTTTTTGGGGGGGAATGATTTTAAACAGAAATGTTATAAGAATAATGCAAGAAACTCTTTCATGCCCTTATATCCACCCAATGTTAGCATGTCGCCTCGTTTATCATTCTCTTTCTGTATATAAATTTTTTTAACCACCTGACAGTTTCAGAAACCATGTCCCTCCATCCATTATTACCCAGCATGTATTCTCCAAGAACGAGGCTCTTAAGTTGCCACCATAGTTATCCAGTCAGTTCTGGAAATTAAACCTTGATACCATACAATTATCTAGTCTACATTCATATTCCCATCATGCCCATTGTCCCAATAATATCTTTTTAGCCACTTTCTCACTGGTCCACGAGACTTGGTTATTTTCTAATTTTATTTTGAAGATTGCACAACTGTGACCTAATAGGAACGCATGCAAAGAATAGAGAAAGCAGACGCCATTTCCATGGCTGGAATCCAGAGGGGCTTCTGGGGAGGTAGCAGATGGGCACAGCAGTCTGAGGGTTCATGGTGCATCCTGCTGTGTCACACCCCTGGGGGCAGGAGAATGGGAGTGTGTCAGGCTGGGAGTGGAAGGGTGGGAGCCTACATGGGCGGTGCAAGATGAGGCTGGAAGAGGAGCTGGGCTGGGCACCATGGGGGGCTGCATTCTGACAGCAGGGAGGACCTACTGAACGCCTTTTAAGAGGAGAGTGACAGAATAGAACAGCTTGACAGAGAGCATGAGGTCGTTGAATTTAACATACAAGGCAGATGTCTATTCAAATCTGAAAACTCTCGTTCTCCCACCGTTTCTTGGATCTACTGCAAACTCACCCCATCGTTGTGCTCTCTCAATCCTTCAAATCCTGGGGCAGCCAGTTTTCCTGGGAAGGAACATAACATGGAAAGAACTTCCCTTGTCCAAAAAGAGGGAACCACCTCCTGCCCAGCCTCATTCATGGCTGATCAGAAGGATCAGAGAGGATGTGGAACTCAGGTTATGATGGGGAAAGATTTGTATCTTAGAATAACGTGCCCATAGAGCAGTGGTACTCTGGTCTTGGATGCACGTTGGAATCATCTTGGGAGCTTTAAGAATTACTGGTGCCTGGTTCCCCCTCCTGGCCCTGAGATTCTGATCTAATTGCTGTGTGGTGAGAGCTGGGCATTGGGGTTTTATTTATTTACTTATGTGCCAGGGATTGAACCCAGAGGTGCTTAACCACCAAGCCACATCCCCAGCCCTTTTTTATACTTTGAGACAGATTCTTGCTGTGTTGCTTAGGGCCTTGCTAAGTTGCTGAGGCTAGCTTCGAACTCACTATCTTCCTGCCTCAGCCTCCTGAGTTGCTGGGATTTCAGGCATGTACTATCATACCCCACTGGCATTAGGATTTTTGAAAAGGCCCAGCATATGATTCTAATGAGCCGCCAAGGCTGAGGGCCACTATTGTCCCTTATTCTGTGTTGGACACATTGTCACTCAGTAACTCTCTCTCAAGCACCGACTATTTACCAGTGGCACCACTAAGTGTGGGTCATGTCAGAAAATGCCAATAACTTACTGAATTCAAGAACATTCCCTAATGTACATTGATAGTGTGACACAGCATCAGGAGACCTAGTATTTATAGCTTACATGATTAAGCATGAGAGTTTCTAATTCCTTGAATCGCAAATGGGAAGGAGACCCCGTTACCTTTTAAACACACAGCAGAACACTTGAGGCACTTGTTGCTGCACAGGCTTTGGTGAAAATCTGATCTCACTGCCCGTGAGGACACTCACAATTGACTCCCTGTTACAACAATAGATCTTTAAAGCACCTTATCTTGAAAGCCACAATTAAAATATCACTCGTTCCTCTCTGTCGTCACTACTCTTGGAAGGTCTCTTGCCTACTTGTAGGCTTAGGAGGGCATAAAGTGGAGACTAAACAGTGTCTCAGGCCTCTCCTCTCCATAGCCGGCAGCCTAGCTTTGCAGACCTCTGGAACACATCCCAGAGAATGGGCTTTGGGATGGCAGGGAGCCTTTTTGATGTTTGGCCTTTTTATCTCAACTTTTCAACTTGGCTCATGCTGGAGCCGTTACCCGATGACAGATGAGACTGTCGGGCCAGATCTGCCAGCAGCCACAGGTGGCTGGACAAATGGCAGAGCAAGGGGTGGCTGTTCCATCAGGAGCCAATTGCTCAGACCTGGCAGGATGCTGGAGGGATGGAAAGGGGATCAGGCCAGGGCGGTGCCATCCCATCAACAGGGGAGTCGCCCCTGCTCCGCCCGTGGCAATGACTTCAAGGTTTTTATCATCCCCTGGGAAAGGAAAGGCAAGGAAGTTAGGCTGGGTGGGCACCTGACCCTGCTGCTCCTACATGGTGTGGCTGCCCTGGGAGGGACTGATGTCATCCCATGTACGGAAGACAGATGAGGACCCAGCAGCAGTGACTGTGGCCCTGCAGGGTCAGAGTCGCAGAGCACTATTATTTCAGAACAATAGAGAGAGGGAGAGAGGATGTGACAGCTATTTAGGTTCTGCCGCCATTCAGCACTTGCTGAATGGAAGAGGAAGGTGGTGGGGTGGAGGGGAGGGCACAGGGCAGGCAGGACTCAGCAGATGCTCAGGGGACGGTGTGGTGGGGAGAGGTCAGGACCCATTGTGATCGAACCTCAGTAGGACCTGGGGACTCTTAGGTTCTACCTCTGGAGGGTGAACTTGGCTTTTGGCTGGGATCCCCCTTCTATTCCTGTGGTGGAACCAGCTCTGAGTGCTGGTTCAGCAATAGGCACCAACAGCCCTGCCTTTTCCAGCTGCTTCCCTGGAAGAATCACCACAATTCAGGATAAAGTTTCATAATATAGTACAGGGAAACTAGGTCTTCTGTCTCTCTTTCTCTCTCCTTCCTTTTTGCTGCCATCTCCTCCTGTCCCCTGCCCCCCAGTCTGGTGTCAGGAGAAGGAATCACAGTGGAAAGAGCCCGAGTTGGTTGGAGTCTCAGCTCTGTCTAGCTTGCAGTGTGACTGTGACCTTTCTGAGCTGCTCCTCGCCTGGGGGTGCCTTGGTGAGAGATGCTATAGTGCATCTGTTGCAAGAGGGTCCAGGATATTTATGGAGGCAGGGTTGCTAGGGCCTCTCTCCTGGGCTTGACTGACCGTGGATGAAGGGTGATCCCTCCAGGTGGCAAATAGCAACCCTTCCCTGACTCCAGAGCTCTAAGCTCACTGGCCCACTCTTTCTGGGATAAGCACGATGCAGCTCACAGAAGAGGTGCTCCACCTGCACCCGCACAAGATAGCACTGACTCTCATGGGCTCCTGCCAAGTTTTCTCTGGCTGGATCCTGCTCATCTGTGAGGCAGGGAGGTACAGGGATATACCTCAGCTCACCTGGGGTGTTTCCTGGCATCAACTCCTGAATAAGCTACTTGCCCTTAACGCTTTTGTAAGTGGAACACAACTAATTCCGTATAGTGTCTCTGTACAAGGGATTCTACCAAAAATGGAACTGGGGACAAGTATGTTGAGTCTGTCCTTGGCTCCAGTGTGGGGCAAGCAAGCCCACTGCGGGCTGGCTAGCACTGGCCAGCGTTCATTCATTCTTCTCTCCCCACACAGTGGCAACGTGGAGCGCTCTGAGGCCTTGCACGACAACACCTTAACACTGACGGTACCGCTGATGCACGAAGTGGACACGTCCATCACTGGGTGAGTAGCCCAGCCCTGGGTTGCCAGAACACACGGGTGCCCTCCAGTAGAATGCTCTGCATCTCCTGTGTCTGCACATGGAACCAGTTAGGAGCCCTGTCACCTCCCCCAAGCCTTGAAAAGCAGAATGAAGCTTGAGCTGTCGTGACTGACACTCTCCTGTCCTTATTTCTCCTGTGACCCAGCTACCCACCCACCTGGTTGGTAACAGAAGTTTGATGACAAGTTTAAACTCCATAACTTCTTTGAACATTCCATACATCTTTATATACTTCTAGTCCCAGACCAGCCCCGCCACAGAATCCATATGGTGGAAGATAATATGGTTCCTGGGATTAAAATCTCAGCCAAAACCTGTTGGGCCAGAGGTTACAGCCAGATGTGTCCCAAAGTCCTGGCTCACGGGAGGCCTGCCTGTCTTAATTGCTTCACAGTTAGTGCTGGCTTTCCATGTTTCCATGAACTCTCTGCAGAGCTGAGATGTCTGTGTGGCTTGATGTCTGTATGGCATTGGAGCAGGCAGGGGACCCAGCACAGCGGCCACACCACCTGCCTGGATGAGGTCCATGGCTCAGGGCTGCTGGCATTATTGGAAAGCAGGGCTGCAGGTTCTGGTCTGCAGGGACCCACAACAATCCGGGTCCATTTTCAGCCAAAGCCCAGGCCTGGAAAACTGAGAAACTCCATTCCTGTTTCCGGCTTCAGCAAACAGAATGCACGCATACCTCTTTGATAGTGGAAAAAAGATTTGCACAGTTGGTTTAGATCAAATGAGGACCCGTTGAACCCTTGACCCAAATGCAGGCTGAACTTTCTGGAGGTTCACAGTTTCTCGGTTTTCAGTTTTCAAGGGCTTCTGGGTCTCCGTCTTGGCTCCAAGTGGAAACGTTGACCTGTCGTGGGAGGAGCCATCCCGCCCTGGCTCCTGCTCTGTCGGGAGCCAGCAGAGCCCTGGCCCTGCCTCTCTGCTCCTTGGTTCTTGGCATTTCCACTGCATTTTTTAGACGCGAGGCGTTGGTGGAATATATTTGCAAATTAGCATATACTTGCCTCTGTTCGCAGCTCTATTTTTAACCCTATGGTTTATTTATTTGTCCTGCCCAAGGCACAGTGAGAATGTACCCAGAATCCAGTCCCATCCTTGGGGATAAAGAGAAAACACCTCCCACACACACTCCATGGTGTTGTCAGGTCTTCCGGGAGACCTCGTTGTGAGGTGTTAACAGCCCCTGCTGCAGCCATCAGTTAAACAAATGAGTCAACCTCTGATCTTTCCAGAAATGTAAAACAGGATGAGTTCAAATGAACCAGTTCTTGCCATTTGGCAATGCCAAGAACTCACTGTTTCTAAAGTAATTCGCTTAACTTTTGAAAATAGATGGGTGGTTGTCTATTTGGACTTGATCCCCAAAACCTTCCATTGTGATTAGATGAGCAGCTTCAAGCTCCTAGGATTTGTTATTTGGGGTTATAAGTCTGAGCTTCTTTTTTTTTTTTTCCTAAGGGGTCTGTTCACATAAGCAATAAGTGAAAGTATTGCTACAGACTGAGCTTGAATTCTTAATCACCGCTCAGGTAGCCACGGTATGAAACCTTAAGGGAAATGCTATTTCAAATTGACTTAGCTCTCAAGTGCCTAATTTCTAGGATTGTGGTAGTCTGACACATTTAAGTTTTTAAAATGAATTTGTCACAGGGTGGGGCTTAGGATGCCAAATATACGATTGATTTGCATTTATTTCTTGAAGACTTAATATAGGCCTATTTGACCCACAAAATGTTTTCCAAGTGACAAACAGAAAATCCATAAATTTGGAGTCCAGTTTTGTAAAAAGTCGACATGGCTTCGATCTTTAAAAAACCTTTTTATTTTAGAAGTGTAATCCCGTTGTACAGTGTAGATGTAGCTTATCAATGTGACCTCAGGTGAGAAGATACAGTAGAACAATCTGGTTAGCACAGACTGGCTGTGTCCATTCACAGGAGAAAAATGTCACAGTCGGGGTGGAAGCATCCGGTGGCAGACACGGGATGAAACAAACAGATGATGGGTTCCAGGGCTGCGGCGGCAGTGCCGTGGACGGTGGGTGGGGATGCCGACCTTCCTGCTTTCCTCTTTCAGAATCATATCCCCGACCTCCTTTGTGTATGGCGAGTCTGTGGATGCCTCCAACTTCATTCAGCTGGATGACCTGGAGTGCCATTTCCAGCCCCTCAACGTCACCCTTCAGGTACCCACCCCTAGAAACCCCTCTGTCACTGGCAGCCAACAGAAGGCCACAGGATGTGTCCCCTTCTGAAAGGCAGCTAAAGGGCCAGGCTGCTTTCAGGGGAAACCCCCGCCTGGTTTGCTGCTGTGCGTGTGTGTGAGTGCGTGGTCTCTGTAACCCCACCCAGGCAGTCCCCTCTACTTTTCAAGACTTGAGAGGAGAGCCCCACCAGGCAAAGCAGCTTCCCCTAAGAAGGCTTTGGATGGCTGAGACCTGGGCCCATATCCCAGCTCCAAGAGTTCCATAGTCTCTTCTCTGTCATTCATTCACCTTGGGCTCAGAGGAGCCTCAGAAGGTCTGCTGCCTTCTCTTCTTCCTGGGATTTTCATGCAAACTCAGCCAAAAGCTCATCCTCCCCTAGGGGAACAGCCTTTCAGAAGTGCGGTTTTATAGAGGCACAGCAGTGTGAGCCCATGTGACCCTCCCACCCACCACTATGCGGGAAGAAGCGCACTGCTCCCTCATTGAGCCAGGGTGGGGTCATCCAAATCCCCTGTCTTCTCCAGCAGGTCCACGGAATGTGGACATTATGAAGCACATTGTCCCTTCACTTAATTAGGGGTTGGCAAACTTTCCGAGAAAGGCCAGAAAGAGGTGTTTTAGACTTTGCGGGCTGCACAATTTCTGTGGCAACTTTTTAGCCGTGCTACCTCCTGAGGCTCAAAAGACACTGTGTCAGTCATCTTTTCCTCACTGGGGCCAAAATATCTGACAAGAACAACTTAGAGGAGGAAAAGTTTATTTTGGGTCATGGTTCCAGTGGTTTAGTCCATGGTCAACTGAGTCCATTACTCTGGGCCCAAAGTGAGGCAGAACATCATGGCGCAAGAGTGTGATGGAGGGATCCTACTCAATTCATTGCAACCAGGAAGCAAAGAGAGAAAGGGGCCACAGAGACAATGCACTCTTCCAGGGCACAGCCCTAGTGACCCACGTCCTCCAGCTATGCCCCACCACCTGCCTACAGTTACCACCTGGTCAGTCCATCCAAACCAGGATGAACTGATTAGGTTGCAATTTAATCATCTGATAATTTCACCTCTAGATATTTTTGCATTAACATAGGAGCTTTGGGGGGGACTCCTTCTACCCAAACCATAACAGCTGCTATGGATACTACCTAAATAAAACTTAGTTTATGAACACTGAAATTCAAATTTCACATAATTTTTACATGTCATGAATGCCATTGTGGTTCTGATTTTTTTTCCCCTTTCCAACCATTTAATGACTTAAACAATTCTTAGTGCACAGGCTATGCAACAGGCATGGGACCACATCTGTCCTATAGGCCACAGTTTGCTGATCCCTGCTTTGAAAGTATAAACTCTCAGGCCAGCTGCTCAACATGTGCCTCTGTGAATATGAAGTTTGAGGAAGATGAGTATTATTTAGTCCATTCTTGTTAGAGGACAAACAAGGAAATGTAGACCCAAGCAAGAAAGATGTGCTCGAGGTCCCAGAACTGGGTGAGGCAGGACTGGGCCAGGACTGGTCATGCTTTGACCAGACCCCACTGGACCCGGAGCTGTGGATGAAATAAAGGAGAAACGGCTTGTCTTACCCATAGAACACTGAAGTTCACCTCTTAGAACTCCCAGTACCTGCTCTCCGAGTTCTTTACTGTCTCTTCCATCCTTCCCCCAAGGAGAGGATGGTTTCTCACTCTGGTATTCACTATTATGGCCAAATAATGATTATTTTTTCTTTTCCTGCGGCCTCTCCTAAGTGGATTTAGGAGCTGACAAATAATGGTGGGGCGAGGGTGCAAGAGAATGAGGCAATAAAACATTTGTGGGCTCTTGCAGACAATAGTCTCCCTCTCTCCAGAGTGCTCTCGCTGGCAGGAGACCTCCGAAACCATGATGGATAACACATGTCCCCGCCTCAGAGAGGATGAGCCTCCTGACCAGCTAAGCTCCAGCTGTCACACTCTGTCCCTGATTTACTGGGGAGAAAGTAAAAGATGGGGTTTGAGCTTTCTTTGGAGACTGAGAGCTGTGAATCACACCTCTGTGTCTCTGAATTGCTTCTCAGAGTTTGTGTATCATTCATTCCCTTTGTTTTTTGCAATTGGATAGAAAACAGATAAAGACCAAGCGGATTTACTTCACTTTAATTGTTTATATTCTCGTAATTTTTGAGATGTCTTGCAATAAAAGATGAGAGTCCAGAAAATAGTTTAGAATGGTTTAAATGATGTAGACCATATAATGAAGAACGGATGGGAGTTGGAAGAAGGAAACAGAAGGGATAGTAGTTACAGGGAAGAAACTGAATGTTATCTCCTCCTGGGGGAGGGAAGAAAAGGAAATCTGAGGACACAGAGATGATTCTTGCAGTCATTTCTCTAAAAGGTGATTTTGCAAGGAGTTTAAGCCCAGAACTTTTCTTCACATCTGACCTAAAACAGGACCCAGGCTGCTGACTCCTGTCCCCAGGAATGAGTGATTGGTCTGCCCCTTGGGTAAACTGCTCCAGGAGTTTATGCCTGTGGAGGTGAATAGCATTCAGTCCAAGTTTGAGCCAGACGGCTGGGTCTGAGAGATTGATAGAGGTGCCATTGATCAGAAGGTGATGCCTCTGTATTAGCAAAATCCATCATTTCCTTGAGAGGTCTCTGATGACTCATTTTTGGGTAGAATTGCTGTTATTACATTGTCCTGCAGGTAGGTCACTGACTAGTGTTGGTGGTGGTAACAACCAAGAAATGGAGATACTAGGGGAGAAAGGGGTCAGGAATAGGGAGAAAATTCTTCTTTTTCCACTTTCTAGAAACCTCATTCCTGAAGAAGAACATAAGATTGAGTACAGATTTTCCGGTGTCTTTTAAAAATCCATTCTTCAATAAACAACGTAATTGTTGAAGGACTCCACCTTAAATGCAGATGAGGGAAAGAGATACTAGTCTTGGGTTTGCTTTCTACATTTAACAGTTTTGTTTTTAAACAGACACACAGTAATTAGTTGACCATTGGTAGACTTTGGGGTTTTGTTTTTGCATTAGAAGTCAAAGCATTTCCCCACCTGGAAATGGGGAGAAAGTAATACAGACATTACACATGAACATTTCCAGAAAATCAAATGTTAAGATATTGTTAAATAAATATGATCATTCAAACTCACCCCTCAGGCCTGGCTCTGATAAGCAACATGGTGCCAGCGAATCTTTTTCTCGTTTGCCTACCCCCATTCATGTTCTAATTAGGATTTCCCAGACATGTCAAGAGGGTTCTTTTCAGTTCTGTGTTCTCATGTTTCACTTCAAATTAGTTATTTCACTGGTGGTTGGAGACTCCTGCCCTGGCTTGTGTCTCAGGGCTGTTGTTTTTGGTGAATCTTGTTCTTTTTGCATCAAGAGTTGGCCCCGACCGTTCATCTGCTCTATCAATGTTTATCTATTCTTTGAAACAAAACCAGCTACTGTTCTGGGGGAAAGGCTGGCTGGAGCTAGCTGCTCTTCATTCCTGTCATATGGGAAGACCTGGTTAGATGTCCGCCCTTCCTCTGGCTCTGCCCTTCTGACTTCAGCTTCACAGTCACCTTGAACCCTGAATCGGTCTAGTCCCCAGACTGTCAGGCAGCAGTTCCTTTCCTCCTCTCTCCCACTCATCTCCATCTCCCACACATTAAAATTGTACAAAATAGGGCTGGGGATGTGGCCCTCAGTGGTTGAGTGCCCCTGAGTTCAATCTGGAACCCCGCACTCCCCAAAAATATTTGTATAATTTTTATTTATCTTTTAAAAGAATAACATCTTTACTGAGCTGCTATTACACACCTTAAAGTTTATTTATTTCAAGTACACAATTCAATGATTTTTAGTATGTTTACAGAATGATGTTTCCATCCTCATGATTGAATATGAGAACATTTTCATCAACCCCAAAGAAACCCTATTCCCATTAGTGATATAAAGATGTACCTTGGAAACATTGCAGGTTTTCTCCCAGAACCCTGCAATGAAGCAAACATCACAATAAAGTGAGTCACAGGAATTTTTTTGGCTTCCCAGTTCACATAAAAATCATGCTTATACTATACTGTACTCCATTAAGTGTGCAATAGCATTATATCTAAAAAATAACATACATACCTTAACTTAAACATACTTGAATGTCCCGGGTACAGTGGCACCCACCTGTAATCCCGCAGTTTGGGAGGCTGAGGCAGGAGGATCACGAGTTCCAAGCCAGCCTCAGCAACGGCAAGGTGCTAAGCAACTCAGTGAGACCCTGTCTCTAAATAAAATACAGAGTTGAGTTGGGGATGTGGCTCAGAGGTTGAGCACCCCTGAGCTCAATCCCTAGTAACCCCCACCCAAAAATACTTGAATGCTAAAAATTGATAAAGGTCTTTTGAGCCTTCAGTGGGTTGAGGTCTTTTTGCTGGTAAAGAGTCGTATTAGATTTAGTTGATAAAACTAAATCTAAGCCATGTTGATGGCTGCTAACTGATCATTAGGGTGTTCTCTGCTAAAGGGGACATGGCTGAGGCAGTTTCTTAAAATGAGGCAACAATGAAGTTTGCATGTCAATTAACTCTTGTTCATGGAAGATTTTTCTATAGTGAGTGATGCCATTTGTAGTATTTTACCCACAGTGAAACTTCCTTCAAAATTGGGGTCAGTCCCCTTTAACTTGCTACTGCTTTATCAACTAAATCTAACAATCTAAATTTTTGGTTGTCATTTCAATGATCTTCACAGCATCTTCACCAGGGGTGCATTCTGTCTCAGGAAACCACTTTCTTTGCTCATGCATAAGAAGTGGTCCCTTATCCATTAAAGTTGTCTTGTGAGTTTGCAGCAATTCAGTCACCTTTGTAGGCTCAATTTCTAAATGAGAGTTCTCTTGTTATTTCCACCATGTCTGCAAATACTTCCCCAACGCAGTCTGGAACCCCCTCAAAGACATGCATGAGAGTCGGCATCACCTTCTTCCGGACTCCTGTTACTGTTGGTATTTTGACCATCTACCATGCATCATGAATGTTCTTCATGGTTAATCCTGCTTTTAAAAGCTTTTTCCTGCTTTTCAATTTGCTTTTCCCAGATTGGTCAGAGGAATCACAATCCATGACAACTTATAGGCTGATTAAATGTATTTCTTAACTAATAGGGATTGAAAGTTGAAATCACTCCTTGACCCCTGGGCCGCAGAGTGGGTGCTGTGTTGCCAGTCACGGAAGCAACATTGATCTTGTAGAACTTCTCCATCAGCGCTCTCCAGTGACCAGATACATGATTAATTTGCAGTAATATTTTGAGATTTTGAGAGAACTCTTTTTCTGAGCAGTAGATCTCGACAATGGGCTTAATATATTCTGTGAACCATGTTGGGAACAGATGTGCTTTCATACAGGCTTTTTGGTTTACTTAAATAGCATGGTGATTTTTCTTTCTTCCTTCCTTCCTTCCTTTCTTTCTTTTTTTTTTTTTTTGTACGAGAGATTGAACCCAGGTGTACTTAACCACTGAGCCACATCCCTAGCCATTTTTATTTTTTTAATTTTGAGATAGGGTCTTGCTAAGTTACTGATATTGGCCTCAAACTTATAGTCCTCCTGCCTCGGCCCCCCAAGTCACTGGGATTACAAGCATGTACCACGGGACTGGCAGATTTAGTGTAATTCTTAAAGGTTTTGGGATTTCCAGAATGGCAAATGAGTCTTAGCTTCAACTTAAGTCACCAGTTTCTAGCTGCATGGGTGCCTGATAAAAGAGTCAGCTGGCCTTCAAAGTTTTGAAGCCAGGCATTGGCCTTGCTTCTCTAGCTATGAAAGTCCTAGATGGCCCAATGTAAGACTCATCTGTCTATATTAAAATGTGCTGTTGATGTAGCACCTGCTTCGGTTACCATGGATAGATCTGAATAACTTGCAGCAGCTTCTCCGTTGGCCCTTGCGCTTTCATGTTAAGGAGATGGCATCTTTTCCTAAACCTCACAAACCAATCTCTGCTAGCTTCAGACTACTACTTCTGTAGCCGCCGCCGCCGCCGCCGCCTCCTCCTCCTCCTCCTCCTCCTCCTCCTCCTCCTCCTCCTCCTCCTCCTCCTCCTCCTCCTCTTCCTCTTCCTTCTTCTTCTTCCCCTCTCTCTCTCTCTCTCTCTCTCTCTCTCTCTCTCTCAGCCTTCCTAAGAATTGAAGAAAGTGATGGCCTTGCTCTGGATTAGGCTCTGGCCTAAGGGAATTCCATGGGTGGTTGATCTGTCTAGACCACTGAAATTTTCTCCGATCAGGAATTATGCACGTGTTTGCTGGAAGAGTACTTTGCATATCCTTCAAGAACATTGCCTTTGAATTTATAACTTGGCCAACTGGTCAAGAGGCCCAGCTTTTGCCCCTTGTCTTGGCTTTGACATGCCTTCCTCATCATACTTAATCACGTTCAACTTTGATTGAGGTGATGTGCGACTCTTCCTTTCACTTGAGCATTTAGAGGCCACTAGAGAATTGTTAAGGCCTAATTTCAGCCCTTTCTGTACATTAGATCATTTGGTTTTAGGACAACCCACTTGGTCTTTGAAGGTCTCAGTGACCTCAGGCTGTAAAAGGAAGGAAGTCTCGGGGAATAGAAAGGACTGTAGAGAGGAAGGGAGATGGGACAGCTGTTGGTGGAGCCCTCAGAACACACACATTTATCAAAAGAGTTTGCTGTCCTATGTGGACACCCTTCATGGCAGCCCCAGTTAGGAGAGTGACATCAAAGATCACTGACCACATGGCTGGGAGAGACCACTTGTCAGGACGTGAAAGGCCCTGGGCAGGTCTCCAACATTGCAAAAGGAAAAAAAAAAAAAATCTCTAACACAGATCACCATTACCACAAGAGATGTAATAATCATGAAGCAACTTATTATATGGTGGTGATAATTAACAAAATACGGGCATATGGCACCAATGGACTCTCCTGATACAGGGTTGTCCCAAACTTCTTATTTATAAGAAAATGCAGTGTCGTCAAAGCACAGTAAAATGAAGTATCAGAAAGTGAGGTAAGTCTGGATCAATTTCCTATTTCTGCTGTAACCAATGACCACATAATTAGTGGCTTTAAACAACACACATTTATTATCGTACAACTCTGAGATCCACAAGTCCAAAATGGGTCTCACAGAGCTAAAATCAAAGTCTTGGCAGGACTGTGTTCCTCACTGGAGGGTCTGGGGAGGATTCATTTATTGCTTTTTCCAGTTTCTGGAGGTTGCATGAATTAGTTGGCCCAAGGCCCTTTCCATTTTCAAAGTGAGCAAAGACCAGTCGAAACTTTCATTGGGCTCTTTCTCTGATACTGACTTCTCTGCCTCCCTCTTCGCTCTGTAAGGGCCTTCGTCGTGATTAAATGTGCCCACTGGGATAATCCTAAATAATCTATTTGAGGTCATCTGATGGGCAACCATGATTCCATCTTTTCATGCAGCATAATGTTCACAGGTTCCACAGATGAGAACACAGACATCTTTGAGGTCCGGTTCACCTGCTTGTCTATAACCCTCCCTACTCTCCCTGACCTCAATCCTGAGCTTCTTTCTGTCCCCAAAGATCTACTCACCTTTTGTTTCTTTCCTTTTTTCCTCCAGATTCTACTTATGATCAGCCTTTGCTCTGTCTTCCCTCTTTTTGGTTTCTTTTCTCTTTTCCCTCATTTCTTGGGAGATGACTGGCTTCTAGAGACAGAAAATAAAAAGGATGATAGAGAAGAAGGGGAAAGTTTTATGGCTCCAAATGCTAGGATAGAAAAGAGACACAGAGGCCATCAAACAGTGTTAACACATGACTAGCTACACATTGCACGGAAACTAAATGAGCTGGATAGTGGAGTAAAAACAGCCCTTTCTATCCATTAGATCACTTGGTTTCAGGGCAACCCTCTTGGTCTTTGAAGGTCTCAGTTACCTCAGACTGTAAAAGAAAGGAAGTAGATATTAGTGGTTCTCAGGGGTGGCTTCTGGGTCAGCAGCAGCATTTCCTGGAATTATTTTTTTTTAACAATGGACTGCAGTCAGGGGCACTCTACCACTGAGGTACGCCCCGGCCCTTTGAGACAGGCCTCCTTAAGTTGCTGAGGCTGACCTTGAACTCATGATCCTCCTGCCTCAGCCTCCTAAGTAGCTGGAATTATGGGTGTGCACCATGCTTTCAGCTTCCTGGAAACTTACTTGAAATGCTGGTGCTTCACCCTGCTTACTGCCTCGGGAGCTCTTGGCATGACCCCCCTTTCACCCCTCACTACCAAGTCTGTGTTTTAAAAAGCCCCTTAGGTGATTCTGATGTTATGCTGAAATTTGAGAACCACTGAACTAAATTATTATGTCTGCTTTCCCACCCAATAGAATAGTCTAATTTATTGGTATGTCAAAATAAATATAATTTTTAGTAAGAAGAGGATAAGAAAATGTTAAAAAAAGGGAATGGTACTTTGGAAGTCTGGGGTTTTTAGGTGCCTATGTGAAGGATTTTCATTAAGAATTTTGTTAAAATTCCCCACCATTCAGCATCTCATTTCACCTAAAGTTATGACCCAGCTCCAAACCCTGGAGCATCTGTGTGTGGAGTACATATTTCAGGACATGAAATGAAGCTCTCTGATTTCCACTGAAATGCGCTCTGTGTGTTCCACACCCACAGGTCTATAACACTGGCCCCAGCACCCTTCCTGGGTCATCTGTCAGCATCTCCTTCCCCAACCGACTGTCATCTGGTGGTGCAGAGATGTTCCTGGTGCAGGAGATGATGGTGAGTCCTCTATTTTCTCAGTTGCTTTGAGCCTTATATCGGCCTCTTCAAATTTTTGTGCCCCACCCACCCCAATATCAACCCAGAGAACCAACTCATTCTACCCCTGGAAACCTATCTGAGGAAGCCGGAGGACCTGGGACTCCTGAATTTCTTCAGTGAGGCAGTTTGGTTAATGCTGTAGGGTGGGGAATGGCTGGTTGTGGACCCGCCTCTTGGGATGGGCTCTACTGGCTCTGGGAACCTCAGAGACCGTCCACTGTCTTGCATGTGTCTGCATTTCTCTGAGGAGAAGATCCACAGTGTCCATAAAGATTCTCAAAAGGCTACTGACACCCAAGGATAAAGGTTAATCCCTCAGATGTAAGTGTAGGTTGCAACTCAAGTTTACATGTGGAGTACGCCCCTCTGTCGGATCCTGAGTCCACCGTAGATGACTTGGTCTCAAGGGTTTGATAATAGGAACATGGTCATTGCCATCTTTCTCCTTCTAGGACATCACTTTCTCCCAGTTTCCCCTTTCTCGCTGGCCTTTGTCCTTATCTCCCCACCTTCTAGGGGGCCTTGGGGCCTCCTTTATTCTACATCCTGTCTCTGAGATCTCACCCAGACTCATGGCTTTAAATCCAGTCTGTGCTGACAATACCACTTGTTTCTAGCCCAGACCCCTCCCACGAACTCCAGATGTGAACAGCCAACTACCTTCAGCCCATTTCTACCTGGATGCCTGACAGGTATCTCAGCTTTATCCAAAAGTGAGCTCTCATAGTACTCTTTTGTCATCATGTTGTTGTTTTTTTTTTCTTTTTTTAATTATTGCTGATACCATAATACCATACATACTGGACGGGCTATAAAGGAAAAGTTTTATGACTCATGGTTCTGGAAGTTCAAAGTTGAGTGGTCTCATCTGGCAATGGCCGCCTTCTTGCTAGGAGAGTCCTAAGGTGATACAGACCATTATATGGTGGGAAACAGCAAGCACCTGTCTGTCCCCACTGCCTCCCTTCTCTCTTATTATAAAGCCACCAGCATTCAGTCATGGGAGTAATCACCTCTGATGACCATATCTAACCCTAATCTCTTCCCCACCTCTAAACACCATAGTCACATTAAGTTTCCACCCTCTGGATGCCTTACAGTGGAAATTAAACCCTAAGGAGAGTTTCTCAAGGGGCAAGCTATACCCAAACTACAGCCCCTCCAAACCTGCCCTCCCACAACTTCCCTAGCTCAGCACATAGCTACTCCATTCTCAGTTGCTTAGATCAAAAAGCCTGGGTCATCCTTAATGCTTTTTTTTTTTTTTTCCTGTTCTTCACATCCTATCCATCAGCAGGCCGAACATCTCTACCTTCACAACAAATCCAGAAGGTTACCACTGTTTACATCTCTATTTCCAGCACCCTGGTCCCAGGCAGCAGCATCTGTCGCCCAGGTTATTGGCAGTAGCCTCCTTACTAGTGCACCTGCCTCTGCCCTGGACCCAGCCCCAGAGCGATCCTTCCAGAGTATAAGTCAGCTCTGCTCAAAACCTTCCAGTGGCTTTTATTCTCCCCAGATTCTTCTAGCAACTCCACTATCCCCACGGCCTGTCACGAGTCAACTCTGGCCTCATCTGGCAGAAAGATGTGGTAGTGCAAAACTGCTCACATAGTGTGCCCAAGAAATAGAAAAGGGATTGGGAGTAAGATGTAGTCCCTACAGGCACAACCCCAAGGACTCACTCCCTTCAACTAAGATTGACCTCTTAAATTTTTTTTTTTTTTAGTTGTAGATGGAAACAATATTTTATTTATTTTTATGTGGTGCTGAGGATCAAACTCAGTGCCTCACAGGTGCTAGGAGAGTGCTCTTCCACTGAGCCCCAACCCCAAGGTCCACCTCTTAAAGTTTCTACAACCTTCCAATAAATAGTTCATCTTTGACTTCATCGAAGGATAAATTATTGATGAATTCAGAGCCTTCATGATCCAACCACTCCCCCACAGCCCCATCTCTGACATTGCTGAATGGGGGACCAAGTCTTTAACATGAGCTTTTGGGGGACAGTCCTGTTCCAGACCCTAAGAAAATCTCCAACAGAAATGAATCCCTTTGCTAAGTAATTTGAGTTTTGGTTGCTGAAAATGCTTTAGCATGTCCAATTCGAGTTCTCCTATCAGAGTGCTCTCTGGGAGCCCTTCGGTTCCAGTCTCCAGAGTGACTCAATGTGAAGTGGTGCCTCCTGCTGAGCCCCCTGGGAAGAACGGACCACAGAGCTGGGGACAGCCACCGAGAGGGGAGCTCTTGGCAGTGGCTCCTGTTGAGAGACTCGGGACAGCATTGCTCTTTATATGAGCACAGAAGGGACAGGCAGAGAGAGGGACAGTCTCTCCTTGGAGTGTTTGAAAATTGGGGCAGCAAACTCACAGCGTGTGACACATCAGAGCATAGTCAAAGAAGACCCTGCCCACAGGGTGGAGGCTCAGAGAGCATTGTGTGATACTGTCATGGTTTCTGGCATGGCTCCTCTCTTGGGTCACATGGGCCAGAAACCAGAACCATGTGAATGTTGAATGTAGAACAAGTTCCCTGCCAGCCTGCGTTGCCTATTGAGTTGGTTATAACCCTCAAGCAAACCACATATGCCTGTCTATCCTCTAAATTTATTTTTTTTTAAATGTTCTGGGAACCCCAGGCCTCACACATGCTAGGCAAGTAAGCGTTCTACCACTGAGCTATGCCCTCAGCCCTCTTCTTCTTAAATGTTATTAATCATCCTAACCATTTCACCTTGTGCCTCCACTTCCAACATCTAGGAATAGTCTCATAAGGCATGCTAAGAGTTTTCAATAAACTTTCTACAATGTTGTAGAGAGACAGAGTTTCCAAAGGCCAAAAACACTCATGGACCAAAACAGGAAATTTCAGTCACTTGGATTCTGAAGGTATCTGAGAACCCAGCACACGCTTTTTCCTCCTTACCAATCATCAAGCCAAGGAAGAGTCACTGGAAAGAACTTTGGAGCACATTTCTAAATGGCTGGCTTTCATGGAAGGTTTTAGACGTGGTTTTCCTGAGGATTGGCAGCACTGCCTTGTCAGTCTAGCTGAGTGGACCCTCAGACTCCATGTGGTATGAGCTGGCAATGATCTGCTCTCTCTGTTTGCAAAAGAGATTTGGATTTTCGAAACTACATAAAGCCTGTGATAGAATTCTCAAGGGCACCAAACCAGGTGAGCAGACCAGCTCATGGCATTCGTGTGTTATGGAAAAGCAAATCCACTGATAGCTCTCCCTGAGCAAGTGGCGAGGCTCATCCTTATTAACAGTTGCCACTGGAGGCCAGAATGATGAGAACAGAAACAAAAACACAAGCATGATGGGGTGACATGCTGCAGTGACGGGGACAAGAGTCCCGGATGCTTGTTTGATAGGCTGAAAGCTGGCTTACCCTTCACCTTCAGTTTCTAAGAGTAAGAGCGTCCTGCAGCTCAGCCAAGTACCCAGTCCTGCTGCCACCCTTGCTCATCGGAGCCTGAGAATGCTCACTGGGTCCAGAGCTACTTATAGAGCTCATGATGTCCCCCACTTTGGTGTCCAGGGACTTTAAATGGAGCAGGGCATTCAATCTGTAGATCTGGCTGGTTTAGTGCTAGTCAAACTCGCTCCTCTTAGAGAAACCAGGGCTCCTTCTCCGTGTGGCCCCTGAGCCTGGTGGCATTCCCTCCCACCCTCACTCCCAGCAACTACTATTCCCAGCCTTTGACAGGCTACTGAGCACCAGGCACCAGCTGGATGTGTTAAGCCTGCTGAAACCTAGTAGCAGATGTCTGTCATCCTTCCCCACACCCCAGAGGACCCTCAGAGTGTTCCTCTCCCTTCAGCAGTGCCCTTGGCATCCACGCTGCCTGGTCATCATCCACATAGTCAGCAAGAGGGTGTTCTTGCTGGCTCTGGGCTAGTCCCCACCTTTGGCCCAGAATCTGGCAGTTTTCTATCACCAGAGCATCTTCTGTGCTTGTCTGGAGGATGCCTTGAAGTCAAAGATGTTTGTGAGTGAAAACTTTGCCTGTATAGGAGACATTTTTAAGAGGATTCCAATGAGGTGAGACCACTCCACACTCTAAGCCTCTGTTCATGATCTTCTTTCCTCATAGAAATGACCCTGAGCCCCTCCACTCTGCTTGTTTTATTTAGAGACAGAGCCATGATGGTGGTCTTAAGAAAGGCCATTGATTTCCTTTGCTTTCCACCCACAGGGGTTGTGTGGAACCCTGTGGAGATACAATGATTTCCCACAGCAAAGAGAAAATGTGGACAGGCCATTGTGGAATTCGTGTCCATCAGGAAACCAAGTTGTAATGAAAAGAATAGAAAAGAGTCACAGATCTTTTTAGTCTGTCTAAAGTAACATCACTACCAATAATAAATTCTTGAAACACTGGCTGAGCAAGCACTTATTATGTGCAAGGCTCTAAGAAAAGGCTCAAGTTACAAAGCTGCTGCAGAAGTTCACTTGTAGTCGACAGATATATAATATGCAATTGCATTACCACATACGAGGCACGTCCAGGCCCAAGGGACACATAGGGGTAGAATGCCCACCTTGGGGAGGGAGCAGGAAATGCTTCGTGAAGCTGGATCTTTGAGGTCAATGCCTAAATGATGTGTAGGAGGTCACCAGGAGAGCAGGTGAAGAGGAGAACCTTCCAGATAGATGTCATAGCCACTAGAGTGAGTGTATCTTCTGTACTTGGAGCTATGGTTCTCCATTGTTTCCATGTAGCTCTTATACAGACAGGCAAAGGTGACTGTTCCCTGTGCTTTCCTTGGGGTGTACAGCAGACAGAGATCTCGGCAGGATGACAGGAAGTACTAACCCTTGGTCAGTCCTATGATAGTGGTAAATTAATGCTCGTTCTGGGTGCACGGTATGAGCACACTCGTGGGCCTGGGCCTTCATTTCTGCTGACTTAGGAATAGGGACAACCCAACGCCCTGTCACCTAAAGCTGTTTAACTGCACGCACGCCATGCACATTGTCAGCAAATGACCCTCTGGCCACTGCAGAGGGCAGTGACTCTGTGGCAAGATGGCCTGTGTAAGGCAAGTTGTAGCCACTTGCTCCTTAGAGAAGATACCTGTTGGAACTGAGGATATATCTTCTCTCACGCAGTTTGATGAGAACTGGCCTGAAAAACTTACCCACTTCACCTGGCATCGGTTCTGCAGAGATGAAACATGAAGCAGAGCCCCTGAACGTGGGTCTAAGAGAGGGCCAAGATAGCACCAGCTCTATGGCTAGTGAAGGGAAGACCACTTGAATTTGGAGGGTGGCCTGCTGCACGGTTCAGTTTTAAGGAGTTAGATTTAAGGAGGAGAAGGGAGATCACAGTGGGTAGGTGGCTAACAGTCTCTGCTCTTTATCACTGGGCTGTCCAGCCACCTTCGAGGGCTTGGGCCATTATTTTCTGGACCTGCAGCTGCCCTGCACCCCTGGCATTATCTAGGTGTTGGAAATGTGGAAACTGATGCTCCACCCAGACCTGCTGAATCCTAGTGGGCATTTAAACAACATCCTGGGTGGTTCGTTTGCACATCAATATTTGAGAAGCCCTGGTCCAAAGCCTGATGCTTAAATCTCTCCACCCTTCCCTTTCCATGTCTGCAAAATGGTGATGACAGTTCTTGCCACATGGGGCTATGGTAGGGTTTTTTAATCCACATGTCCATTCATTCAACAAATGCTTTACACCCAGCGTATGTCAAGCATTGGGTTACGACAGAGAACAAAATAGACAAAAATAATAATTATCAGCCCTTGTGTACCTTCTGGTGGGGAAAGATAAATAATAAGTAAAAAAATGTAGTTCATTACATGATGGTAAATGCCATGGAGAAAATAAAGGAGGCCAGGGGATGGGAAGTGGGGAGAGAGGTAATTTTAAAGAGTGATTAAAGTCTTGTGGTGAGCTTTATTCAGGGTAAGGAGACCAGGGCTCTCTTACAGGAGCTTGTAATGAGATCTTCTTTGTGCTCGAAGGCCTTGCCAAGTTTGTGTTTTCTGACAAGTATCTGCCCTTGATTTTAGCCCCATTTGATTTCTGTCTTTGGAAATGCCAACCTCCAGGCCATGCCCACATGGCATCCAGACTGGACATCCAGAAGTCTGTGTGTGTGCGTGTGCTTATTCGCTAGCATTCCCTCCGGGGGAGTTTTCTGCCTTAATATGAGTCATTTATTTCTCTGGCAATAGCAGTTGACAGTGACACTGGTTTTCTAAGCCAGCACATTTCACATGAGAAAAGTCCTGGATTTTACGACTTAGCCATGCTTGAAGGATAATTGCAACTAGAAGCCTCCCCTGCAGCAGGGCTTGCTGCAGTTGAGACTCGGCTTGTACAGGAGCCAGAGCCTGGGACTTGAAAGCAACCCAGCACATAACCCAAAACAAAATCCTCCAACTTACACGTCTTTTTCAGTCTCTACTACCGTCCTCTGTCATGAACACGCTTCTTACTCCCTACCCCGATTTACCCTCAGTTTTTTTTTTTTTTCTGTAGACATTCAAGGACTTGCCCTATATCAGACTAGCTCACTGGGTAAGAGGCTCCTTCCAATGAGGATTCAAGGCTCAGGAACCCCTCTCTAGCAGGAACAGATGCACATACGGCCCCAGAGCAGCTTTGGGGGGATTATAGGATCCAATCCTCCACCTTTGTACAGAATACAATCAAGATGTCTCCCCAGTACAACAGAACCTGTTTCCAGCAAGTTCTCTTCCTTAAGCCGTTCCAGAATCCCTCAAATCTCATTGTTATGACTATGCTCAATTCTTCATGCTCTAATTTCCCCCCCTGACCTTTTCTTAGTAAAATGGAAAACAGTTGCCTAGTTCCCTATTTGCAGAGAAGTTGTTGAGCTACATTACGTAATCATTCTTCCCCCTTGTCTTTCAAAAAAAAAAAAAAGTGTTACAATTCCTTTAATTCTCTTTTCCCCATCCGAGTGAATCCTCTTTGCTTTCTCCATATTTGCCAAATCCATACATTTCAAAAAACGGAGCCTCAAATACCATGCCTCTTTGCCCGCTTCTCATCACAAACTCTTACCCCTTAGGCATTAAGCCCTGATTTACCACTCGTAATGGTTTGGGTATGAGGTGTCTCCCCAAAGCTCCTGGGTTAATGTAGGAATGTTCAGAGGTAAAATGATGGAGTTGTGAGAGCTGTAACCTCATCAGTTCATTCTCGTTTGAATGGACTGACGGTATAGTAACTGTAGGTGGGTGGGGCATAGCTGGAGGAGGGGTGGTCCCTGGGGTCATGTCCTGGAAGCATGCATCTTCTCTATGGCTCCTTTACCACCCCTCGCTCTCTCAGCTTCCTGACTCTGCCATGTCCTGAGAAGCTCTCCTCCGCTAGGCCCTTCCCACATGTTCTGCCTCACCTTGAGCCCAGAGCAATGGAATTGTCTATGGACTGAGACCTCTGAAACTGAGCCCCAGATAAACATTCCCTTCTCTAAGTTGTTCCCGTCAGGTGTTTTGGTCACAGCAATGCAAAAGCTGACTGAAACCGCTCAAGACCTTTAGCTGTTATTACTTATCTGTGCCAACTTCCAGCCATAATCTTTCTCTGTGTCACACTCGGAGACTTCACTGAGGGTCTGTGGAAAAACCATCAAGGAAATTTTTTTAAGGGTGGGAGGCAGGTACCAGGGATTGAACTCGGGGACACTCAACCACTGAGCCACATCCCCAGCCCTATTTTGTATTTTATTTAAAGACAGGGTCTTGCGTAGTTGCTTAGTGCCTCACTTTTGTTGAGGCTGGCTTTGAACTCATGATCCTCCTTCCTCAGCCTCCCAAACATCTGGGATTACAGGTGTGCACCCTCGCATCAGGCCATCAGGGAGATCTTAATAGCCAAAACTGTAAGACTGAAACTCTGCTTTCCCCCGGCCATTTTCTACACAACCCCTTCCCCCTAACCTCCCCAACCATGTCTTCCAGCCACTCTGGACAGTGAAGACTGGCTGAACTCCCACCATGCTCTTCCCTGGGCACCTTGACCTTGCTAATGGCTTCTTTCTTCCCTCTTGCTATGAAAAGCCCACTGGTGCCTCCAGACCCCATTCACGTGTCTTCTCTTCCATTATGCCTTCCAGGGTGGGTGGTCCAGCCTCTGCCAAGAACACGCCTCCCTCTGGCCTTTGCATAATTGGCTCCTCGAAGTGCAGGTCTGAACCCATAGTTCCCCTTCTCAGCAAGTCATCTCCAACCATTTCCCTGCAGTTGCAAACCTCACTGCTCTCTGTTCCATCTCTGTCCCACTTCCTCGTGGGTTATTTTCTTCATAGCACTCACCATTAAGTACGATTACTATTTTGGATTCTCTGACTTCTTCCATGAGATTAAAAACACCAAGAGTATAAAGGGTATGACTTTTGTTCTCTGTGCATGTCTAGCATTGGGTGCCTGGACTGTAGGTTGTGCTCAGATAAATGAAAGAACTGGCTCCCCTCCCTGTTAGACCCAGCCCCAGACATATTTTTCCCACCTTGGCATAGGGGGTGAGTCCTTAGGTGCCCTGCAATGTAGCCAGCAGAGCACCTCCTGTGTCCCAAGAACTTGAGAAATCTGCCTTGAATCGAAATCCTCAAGTGGAGGCATTTGGACCCATCCCATGAACCCACGGCAGAAGTTGACTTAATCTCAATGTGGGAAAGGTAAGAAGGTGAAACTTTGAAATGAAGTTGAATCACTTATCCTAAATGAGAACTTCTAAGAGCAAAAAGTACACACCACAAACTTTGGGCAGAGAGATTATGAAAACATTCCCCCCACAACCACTGGCCCACAGACACATCCGCCCATCTCGGCCATGGCCCCCAGACTTTTTATTTTTTTTCCTTCTTCATTTTGCACATGTATGAATGTGAGCTGAACAGTCAAGTTCCTGAAATGGGTCAGGATTAGGTTTATTTTATTTATTTATTGTATAACAAAAGCCAAACACTTTGCAGAGGGTGGGGATGGCTCCTTGAATTCTGGAGCAGGAGTTTACATTCCTGGGCTCTTGTCAAAGTGAGCCGGAGAGGGAGGAAGTGTTTGCTTCTATGCACAGACCATGTTCAATACACTCCCACTGGTCACGAGGACAAGCTGCAGGCTCAGGGCTCAGGCTGTCCCTGGGCGGTGTAGGTCAGAGGTTGCCCTTTCACCGTGTGGACACAGAATAAATCTAGCCAGCAGTGTCGTCTCCCTGCTGACCGGGGCGCCTGGCCTTATCAAGGAGCCCCGAGTGTCTTGCACTCACAGCGGCTACAACATCTGGAAGTGGTAAGGCCTTACTGCCCGTGTGCTGGCTAGTTGGAATGCCGATGCCTCTGTATTTTCTGGTCCCTCAAGTGAATAGGCCTTAAAAGTTAGTGATTATGCAGTTGACTTCCCTTCGTTCCTTAAAAGCAGCACGACACAGAGCCCTTCCATGGCAGGGCTGATGGATTGTTACCGAAGTCGATAACAGGAAATGTGGCTGAGGATAAACAGAGCTCATCGGACACTGCCGACCAACACATGGTTCTCATTTAACCTGCTGAGGGCTAATTGTGTGCACTTCAGAAGCGCCAAGCAGGAAAGCGGCTTTTGGAGGTGCACGCCACGTTTCTTTTGAGCCAGAGCAACTGCCTCGACATCATTAGACGCTGAGAGGCAGTTATCTCCCCAGCTGTCAGGAGCCAACCTCACCGACTTCTTTTTAATTACCTAAACTTAAGGCCTTCGGCACATTTCAGGCCTCCCGTGAAGCCCTTGAAATCTTAGACTTAATGAACAACATCTAGGTCTCACCTTTCATGACTGTGGCGTCAGATACCCTTAGGAAAGTAGCATGAGAAGTCAGGCAGATGGCGGTGCCTGGCATCCAGAAAGCCATTATCATTTACCTTTTGATAGAGGAGTAACAATGGAGCCATACAAATAATACCTGCAGAGCCAACCCAGTGAACCCTTTAATGTAAGTAGGAGATGAGCTTTGTTCTTTAGCATAGAGGGGTCCGAGGGCTAGAACTGGAATTTAAACTGATGTAATTCTGAGGTCTCTGTTGTGTGCCTTCTGGGGGTTACGGACTCATTTATTATCCAAATCAGCAGACCATTCAACTTCCAAAATGTTTCATTATCTGTGGAAGGAAAACATTTGTGGCATGCATGTCAAGTGCTCAGATAACATATTTATGTCTCGCTTTTTCACTAAAGAGAATCTGACCACATCTGGAAATTCTTTGGTGTCACTGCTGCTCTGAAACTACTTCCCATCTGTATCATTTTAACTGCAGCAAAGGCCATCCCCACGCCTGTGAGGGGCCTGTCTTTCTCTGATTGAATGTAGATGAATTCTGTTTTGCAAGGAGCCTGGTATGGTGCACACCACGTTTCCTCCAGCATGCTCCCCACCCTCCAGCATGCTGGCCTGTCACCCAGGGCCAGGGGGGGTGAGAGCACTGATTTAGCCAAATCCTAAAGCTCATGGAAAAAAAAATCCATCAACTTTTATCCTAAGAGGCAAAGTTGCTCATGAAATAATGGCTGACTCACACGGAGGTCAAAATTATTACAATGGATTATGCTTTCCCTTTCCTCTGGAACATTGATTTTTGAAGATTTGTCCTTTTATTTTAGGTTTCAGTTTTGGTCTCAGTCACAGCCTGAACTTTCCAGACCAGATGCAGCTTGTCACAGTAGCAGTGGCCTTTAGGGGTGGGGAAGGGATTAGGGAAAGCAAGTATTTTATTTAGAAGACAGTTTTTAATTAGAAAGAAGATATCTAGAGTTAAAATTATGAATTTGCAGGCTTTTTAATGTTACTCTCTTTTGCATCAGCCTTAGGTCATTCTTAATTTCATGATCTGTCTCCAAATATACAGATTTGGAGTGGGCTGTTATTGGGGGACAGTGGTTCCGTGGCTTCATTTTTCCCTTTTGAGTTCAGAACCAGAACGCTTTCTATGAGCTGTTCATTCCTTTGGCTCTTAATATGAATGTCGAAGCTAGAGGGGCTCAAACAAAGCTGGAGCCACCTATTAGCTTACAGGCATTATTGTGGTCACCAAACTGGTTTTCTTCTTCAGATTTCTGTCTGTCCGAACAAACACATTGGAGCTTCTTGTTGCCCAGAGAGAGAAATATCAGGAAAAAATCAGAACTTGCCAAACCGATAAGCAAGGGTTCCCTTTTCACAAAGTAAAAGAATCCGTCGCTCTTCAGAAGGATATGACAAAGGACGCCTATGAGAACTCCCCGTTACCTTTCAGTGGCCAGATGGCACGCCAACATTATGTTCTCCACCTTTGAATACATTGGTAACACAAAGCAAGGTCTATCCATGATGAGGAGCTATCCAAGTTTGTTATTGCTGCCTCTGGTCTTATGTTAAATAGCATCCTTTCTATGGAAAAATCAGTAAATAAGTGGACGCTTTGAGTGTCCACCCCTCCAGGTTATTATGGATTGACATTATTACAAAGGCATGAAGTAAATAGCAAACAGGAAAATATTGGTCTTGGGATTTGTCATTAAAATATATCTTTTATTGTTCTTCAGTCAATACCAGGAAACATGCAAGAGTCAATCAGAGCAATGTGATTGAACAGAAGGTATAATGTGAAAGACTTTAAGACTATCAAACAACTTGTGAATATACTTTGCATTTTGCTGAACAGAAAGTAGGCCCTTATTTTTCCTAGTAGTAAACATCTTAGGTCAGCCTAATGAAGCAATTGGTCATTTTATGAATATTATTTTTACTTCAAACTTTGAAGTCCTAAAACTAATATCACCACAGTCACTGAGGAAAATGTGGAGTCTCTGGTGACAGGATGGGGACTTGCAGTCTTCTGAGGCCTTGGTTCCCAGCGTAGGCAGTAGGTAATTGAATTAGCAGGATAGGCATTCAAAACATTCTGGGGGGGGAGGGGTGTCGTCCAACCTCAAAGGGCGTGTGAATTCAGACAAGCAGGCTCTAAGTCGGGGCCCTTCAGGTTTACCCAGTTGCCATCAGCTGTGATGATGTAACACGATATGGAAACGTGGCCCAGAGATGGAACGGAACAGAAAGTCAATGGTTAACAGAGAAATGGGAGTTAACACGAAACACATGTGAGGCGAGAATGAACCGCCTGTCCCCTTTAATCCAAGTCAATTCAACAAACACAGCTTTTAGATCAGACCTTACCCAAGAACCGCATTGATGACGACTCCAAACATGGCTCATTGGAGTTTGTTCCTCTGCTAATTCAGTCTTCCAGTTCCCTGCCGTTGGCTGGGCACAGCATTCAAGGGGCATCGATCCAGGGACATTTGGAGGATCCTTCCCCTCCCTGAAGGCCCAGGCAGCTGGATTATGGTGAAGAGATGAGGCCATTGCTGATAGAAAGGGGGCATCTATACCTCCGCCTGTTAAAAATACACTAACTGTAACACACGCCTGAGGTTAAAGTTGGGTCCTTAATTCTGAGATGTGTTGATCTGTGTGGCTGAAATCATACAGGCTCCTGCTTTGATTCCAAGCCTGGCTCCCACCACCCTCTGGGTAACCGCTTCCACTCACCCCACTTCCAAGATTTGCTTACGAGGCCCTTGTCTCTGAACGTTTTCTGTTGTTCGACTGGTGTTCTTTCATAAAGAATAGAGGTCTATGTAGCTCGTGGTTCTGGATTCTGGGAAGCCCAAGAGCATAGTGCCCACCTCTAGTAGGGCTCTTCCCTACCTCATAAGATGGCCAAGACAGAGTAAGCTAGCCAGAGAGCTCACTCGTATAGCAAAGCCACTTCCATGATAGTGGATTAATCCATCAGTCTGTGAATGGATTAATCCATTTATGAAGGCGGAGCCCTCATGACCCAAGCACTTCCCAAATGCCCCACCTCCTAATACCGCCCCACCTCCTAATACTGTTAGCATATGAATTTAAGGATTATGTCTCTAGTTCTTAAATCCTAAGGACTAGATTCTAATTTGGGGAACAGTTTCAAGCCATATCAGCCCTCCACTCTTCAAGCCCACCCCTCCTGCCTCCCTTCTGGCCACTGCTACCCAGCAATGATCCACTGCTCATCCACGTGAACCAGGTTCTGCAGATCAAGTCTCGGGGGTGCACCAGGTTCTCAGGCTGATGCTGTTCCCTTTTCCCTGGGATTCCCTTTCCCTCCTCTTTAACCCTGGACATTCTCTTTATCCTTTGATCAGCCTGAAGTACCACTTCCTCTGAAGAAAGCCAATCGCTGTCAGGCCTGATTTCCTGGTGGGGAAGAAACACTTAGAAAATATTTACAATCACAACAGGAGCCCTGTTCCCAAGGCTAGGAATGCAGTGGTGGTGGGGTTGTGTCTGACCCCCACAGTGTGTGGAGCTGCAGTGTGGCCTAGGTACCAAGAAGACAGAAAGGGAGTTTCCTGATGAAGACTTTGGAGATGTGCTTCTCACACATGCAGAGCTCATGGGTACATGGCAGTTTATTTAACTTCTCTGGGCCTCAGTTTTCTCATCTGTAAAATGGGGATGAAAGTTAAAAAGACTAGAGGTCACCATTTTCTTTTGGTATAGACGTCTGATAAATGTCTTGCTGTTCTGGGGCTGATTCCCCAATTTCACTCCTAAAACCGTTGTGCCACTTGACAGTAGAATGTTGGCCATGAAAAAGAATGAAATCCTGTCATTTGCAGCAAGATGGATGGGCCTAGGGGACATTATGTTGAGTGAAATGAGCCAGGCACAGAAAGACAAAAAACTGCCTGATCTTATTTTATGTGGAAGCTAAAAATGTTGAACTCAGAATTAGAGAGAGTGGTTCCAAGGGCCTGGGAAGGGGAGTGGAGAGAAGGTGGTTAACAGGTACACGGGATGCAGTTGTACCTGTGACCTGTAATGTTCCTTAGCACAGCAGGATAACTGGTTGACAACAATTAATTGAATATTCCATAGTAGTTGGTAGAGAGGATTTTAAATGCTTCCAACACAAAGAAGTAACATATGTCCAAGGTGATAGATAGGCCAATTACTTTGACCTGATCCCATCCTTAGACATTGTATATGTGTATTGAAAACTCACACCATCCTCCATAAGTATAATATACATCAATTGAAGTTTGTTTTTTAAGTCCCCGTTCAGATGGTGAGTCATAAGGTCACGGTACTGATGATAGCGCCTTCTGCACATGGTGGTGTTCAGATTTGGGGTATGCTCTGACTGTTGGAATGGCGCCCCGTGCTACTAGCTCCCTCCCCTTTCAGATGTGACCTCAGCCTAGAGAGGCATTGTAGGCAACAAATGGGTTTTCTGGATGATGTGTTTGGAGCATAAAACTTAGAAAAATGGCCAGAGAACTTCTCTGTCCCTCTAGTCTTTGGGCCCAGGGACAAGGGGCTGTGTTAGAGCCACTCTGTTCTGAGAACTCGGGGGAAGACCTGTGTCTGCTGTTGTGCTCTAGGAAGCTCCACCTCCTGAGCCTAGGGGCGATGCCCCTGTTTTCCCAATCGCTTTCTGTACCCACCAGAGCTTGAAGAGGCCTCCATAAAAGCTCAGGGCTTCCCTTTCCCACCTGGGCGCAGGTGACGGTGACATTAAAAGCAAAAGGGAGCTGGGCGTGGTGGCCCATGCCTGTAATCCCAGAGGCTCAGGAGGCTGAGGCAGGAGGATTGCAAGTTCGAAGCCAGCCTCAGCAATGATGAAGTGCTAAGCAACTCAGTGAGACCCTATCTCTAAATGAAATACAAAATAGGGCTGGAGATGTGGCTCAGTGGTTGAGTGCCCCTGAGTTCAATCCCCTGTCCCCCCCACCAAAAAAAAAAGGCAAAAGGGAGACTTTGCAGCATCATCCCTGCAACAAAAGTCCCAATTCATGCTTCGAAGCTGGTATTTTGGGAAGCCGGGTCTTGTAAGACCACATGGAGCAAACAGGGCACTTCATCCTGTCAGGCCTGGAGCAAATAGGCCTGACACTTTGGCAGCTTCTGGCCACAAAGATTCCTCTGACCAAGACGGACCCAGACTCTGCCACCATATGATGTCCATAATTCTCCTTGGTCTCCCATAACCAGGGCTCCTGACAATTTCCCAAATCACCACCATCTCTTGGTTTCAGCTTGCACAATGTTTTCTTTGGGGTTGGGGTGAGGGGAGGACAGATACCAACAGAAAACCCTTAATAACTGCCTTGGCAGAATTCAGCCTTGTCCCTGGGTCCTGGGTCCTCTTGTCCTCATTTGTATGCTCAGTTAGATTCTTTTGTTCAAATTCCAATAGCCACAGGCCTCTTCCAGCTCCCAGGGGTCCTGCAAGATTAGCAGCCATGCCATGGGAAGCATTTGGACTCAAACAATCTGGAAAATACTTGAGAAGTCAGCGGGCCAAGATGACCGTGGGGCAATGCCACCATGTTCTCGGCCCACCAAGGAAATGAAGCTGTGGACTCTAGCCGGGTGGCGCTTGGATTATTTGCAATATGGGGAGAAAGCATTACTTTCATTTGATTTTTGAGCCGAATGTGGTTAAAACCAGGTTGTAGGGAGAGTAGTCGGCAATTGTTTTTATGTATGGGATGTGAGATGAAGTGACCCCATGCTCTAAGGAAAATGAAACGCACAGAGAGTCATCAAAGTGTGCAGTTAGCATCTGAGGACAACCATGTAGGCCACCGTCCTAATATGATAGACAAGGAATGCGAGGTCCTAACCTGAGTCAGCACAGCTAGGCTGCAGCTTGGGACCCTTGAGTGTTCACCAAGAATTCCACCACTGGGTGCCGGATGAGGCTCACAGCCAACCACGTGACCTTGGACAAGTCACTGGACTCGGGGCCTCTGGTTCCTTATCTGTCAGCTGAGGCCATGGGACTGCATGATCTTGGAGCGGCCTTCCAGAAACAACATTCCAGGGTGCTCTGTTCGACTTCCAGCGATAGAGCAGCCTGGCCTCCCAGACTGCAGGCGCTGTTACCTCCCATGGTCTGGGTAGAAGTCTTTTTTTTTCTCTTTTTTTTTGGGGGGGTGGGGGGGTGGGGGAGGGGGGACACAGTGGGAGAAATGTGCCAGAATGGAGGACTCTAGTGTTTCCTGGTTTCTCAGCTGATAGTTCCTTTGACCTGGGTAAGAATGGGAAGAGATGGTTTCCTTCCCCCATGGCTCTTCCCTGACCCCATCAGCAGCCCTGTTCTCAGCCTCTGACCTAAGAGGCAGTGCAGGACGGAGGTTATAGGCAGGTCCAGAGCTGGATGGTGTGTGTCCCAGCGGGACTCTGCAGCCTGCTGGCTGCAAGACCTCTGCTGCTCCCCTGGCCTCTCCTTCCTCCCAGTTTCCACAACGGGAAGCCAGGAGATCAAGGCCCCTGCCTCGGGGTGGTTTCGAGGACTGAATGTGCATGTGTGGAAAGCGATCCAGAGCCAGGATGCAGGAAGGAAGGGTTGGACAGGTGCCAGATGTCAGCATCTTGGCTGTCACGTGATCTGTCCGGCACACAGAGAGTGCCTCCCATTGATGACCCCGGTCAAGGACTGAGTTTCAGTCTGAATAACACCCATACAATACCCAACAGCCTTCAGTCTTCCTGTGAAACGGGACCACCCTGAACCTGCCAGAGGGGGGGAAAAAAAAGTTTTCCCAATTAAAATGATTTCTGTGTAACCACCATCAGGCGCACAACTGGCCAAGACTCCATTCCACCAGGGGCAGATTGTCATGTGGAATCACGTCACCTTATGGTCACTTCCCTCTTGACAGCCACTCTTTCCCCCATCGAAACTCCCTGTGGAAGAGGAAAAGTAAACTTGGAGCCAGTCTCTGTCTCTTCAGGTTGATGCTAGGCTTAGTCCACCCCCACCCCCGCCACTCCCAGCTCTCTGTCTTTCTCTGCTGGTATCTGGGACAGAAGGCAGAGCCAGCTCTGCACACCCAAAGCACATGAGTGAAGCTGGCCAGGCTGGGTCTCTGCTTCCTCTCTCTGCCTGGAAACCCAAAGCACCAGTTTGTAGAGCAAGGAGGGACTCTGCCCCACCTCTGATTTCAATTAGGGACGCATGCATCCTGTAAAGTTCTGCCTGACCAAATGGATTGGGTGGCCAGGCCTGGTGATCTTCACAGGGTTGCGGAAGACCATCTTCCAGAGGTCAAACAGGGAAAGTGAAGCCCCATATGCTTCAGAGTGAAGAGGATGGGGCTTAAGAGCCAGAGCGTGCACTTCCCAACTTTTAAGTGCCCTGTAACAAATGCTTTCCATCCAGCAGGTACTGCATGTGCCTGAACAGAGTGTCACCCCCAAGTATCACAACCCTCTCCCTTCCTCAAAAGGGGAACATTACCTTTTTTTCCCTTAATAAGAATCGGAACCGTGGTTGCCTTTTGGATAAGAGTCTGGAAAGGGGCCAGTGGGAACTTTCTGGAGTCGTGGACATGTTCCGTACTTACATGGGGGTGTGTGTGTGGGGGGGGGGTTAATGGGTGATCTCATTTGTCAAAGTTCATCAAACTGCACTTAAAATCTTTGCAATAGAGGGAATCTAAATTTTATTTCAGTTGAAAGTGTTCGGAAAAGGAATAGTCAACTACTTATAATATTTAATTATGTAGTTGTGCACTCAAAATCGTAGAAGAGTAGCATTCATAATAATCTGGCCATTTTCTCACATCTTACAAATACTTTTATTCAAATGTGCATCCTTTGAGAGCACTGTTGCTAGGCCACTTTTTTAAGACAAGTTTTCCAGCATATATCATCTTTGATCTTACTTATTTGAAATGCAGAATTTTTTGAGTTCATGTCTGAAGTTTCATTGCCACGCACAAATATTCATTTACCCCACAGTGGTGGTTTTTCTCATTTGTCCTATAAGCAAATATTCATGATTTTTACCCCAGTAACAACATGTGTATTGCTTTCTAAAATGAACTTTAAAATATTTATCATAACTTTAAACAATCGGATCCATGAGATAATCATCAAAAATGCATTAAACTTCAGTGCCTCCTTTTCATTAGTTCCTCTAGTAACTTCTAAAATCATCCCAAACTAGTGTTAAGATTGAGTCCTGAGATTCCTGGCTGATATATATTCCCCAAATTTTGCATTTCAAATAAGATAATTGAAAGAATCCCAAGTTGTGAGCACTTTTAAAGGACAAGAGGGTCCCAAAGGACGAGACATTTTCAAAGGCAACGTTCATTTTTCTCATCGTTAATCTTGAGGAAATAAAACTTCATTTTGTTTATTTTCAGACATGTATAGTAAATTTTGGAATGTGTTCAGACCAGAGATAAAGCGGAGATTAATTAAGCGAAGTTTGGTGGTCTCGTTTTATAGTGCATTATTAAAAGATGATCATTCTTACGTTGGAAGTTTCTTTATGTAAAAACTTTAAACCCTGCGCCCTAGCACAAATGGGAAGTTGAAACATTCTTGAGAAAGTTCAAACACACTATATTTTATTCGCAGGCATCAAAGATAGGAAAGTTTAAACAGATGATTCTAGTTAGCAAGGGGATTGTAAACACAGTCCTAAATTATGGATTACTAATTACTAACATTCTGGTCTGGCCTAACAGCCTGTTCAGTCTTTAGCTATCACCAGGGTATAGGGAGATGGATAAAGAAGACCTTGTACAACGGTTCCTCCAGGTGGATGTCAAAAGGCGCTGTTCTTCAAGAACTCCACCTGAAAGGCTGCACACCACTGTTTGGATGTGTTTTGTTTTTTGGAGTGCTGTTGCTCAGCACCATTGCCATGGCTGTCAGAAATAAAATCAGATGACTCACCAAGAGCTCACCGAATGTCGAAGTCCCTGTCTGGCTCAGTGCAGTGTCTGTCCAGCTTTTTTTTTTAATCAGAACTCTGATTTTAAGTGGCATCATATGTGGCTGCTACTCTAGTTGGAGCAGAGAGATAGGGCCCAGAGCAGCGTTAGTACACTTTCTCCCTCCCAAGAAGGGCTCCTCCTAACACCCTGAGGGCTCTAGGAAGACTTCTAGCAGAGGACTATCTTCTGGCCAAGGTCCTCTTACAGATCTTAAGGTCTCAGAGGACCCCAGTTCTAGACCTGGGCTCTTGACTGTATGTGTGTTGGCAAGTGACTCAAGTTTCTTTTTCCTCATCTACTCTAATATCAGTGCCTAACAGAATTGTTGCAAGGATGTTTGTAAATGTACTTTGGAAATCATGAAGCATAAAAAGTTTATTGTGTTCCAAGTCTTATTGTTTCCTAGTCGCATCTCGTTCACATGTTGTGTGCTATCTCCTCTCGATGATTTAGGGACGTAAGATCCACATTTTCTAATATTTGGCCCTATTGATGCTTCAGCTTCTGCCCTAAAGCCTTTTCAGCCAGAGCCGAGTGGAGTGGTGTGCACCTGCATTCCCAGGGTGAGCACCTTCCAGCTAGGCAGGAGGCTGAGGCAGAGGATCGCTCGAACCCAGGAGCTCCAGGCCAATCTGGGCAATACATATCTTTAAAATAAAAGGCTTTTTAGCCATTCCTGTCCACTAGAGAATGAACAAGGAGGAAAAAAAAAAAACTCAATTGGTACTTTCTTCATGACAAGGGACTCCAGGAACATGGCCTGTGGTTGGGATCAGCCATACTGACAAGCCTCTTTCCATTTTCAGGTTGGCCAAGAGAAAGGAAACTGCTCTTTCCAGAAAAACCCAACCCCCTGCATCATCCCTCAAGAACAAGAAAATATCTTCCACACAATATTTGCTTTTTTCACAAAGTCTGGAAGAAAAGTCTTGGTAAGGATTTGCCCAATGGCTGGGGGTAACATGGGTGGTCCTCCTCAGAAGGCAAGACTGAGATTAGAGGCCAGTTTTCTCTTTAGTATTTGTTATTTCCCAAGTCTGCTTCTCATCAATCGACTTATAAAATCACAAGCCTGAGGTTTCAATCCTAATGTTGAATTTATATTCCAAATTCCATTGCCTGGCAAAGGGAGAACCTTTTCAACCTCCAAGCACAAAGTAAAATGTTTCCCCAACTAGTTTGAATCTAAACAAGAGTAATTATTCTTGTGCAACCACTTAGGAAAACCACACACACACACACACACACACACACACACACACACACACACAATTACCCAGCTATATATTGCCATTCCTGGGTCTATCCCCAAGGGAAATAAGTACATGCATCTTCTGAACAATTAGGACAAGACTGTTAATAGCAATTTTATAATAACCAAAGCAGAGAAGAATTCAGTTAAGTATCAATAGGAGAATGAGTAAACAGTTGTGGTATATCCATGCCCTGGAATATCACACACCAATGAAATATATGAAACTACTTCAGCACATAACAGCATAAGTAAATCTCACAGTAATGCTACTGAATGAAAAAAGCCAAAGACAAAAGGACCAATGTATTAGACCAATGTATATACACAAAGTTCAGGAATAGAAAAAAAATAAGCTGGATGCAGTGGTGCATGCCTGTAATCCCAGCTACTTGAAAGACTAGGGCAGGAGGATCACAGGCCAGCCTGGGCAACTTGAGTGGAACCCGATCTCAAAAAGGTCTGAGGATGTAGCTCAGTGGTAAAGCATCCCTGGGTTCAGTCCCCCGTACCATAAAGGAAGGAGGGAAGGCCAGCAGACAGGCCTGCCTATCAGTGGCAGTGGGAGTCGGGGCAGTGAGCTCCTCTGGAGGAGTACCAGGGGGATGGGGGTGTGAAGGCATCCCTTAGCTGACAGAAATGTTCTACATTGTGTTCAGGGTGGTGATTCTCTAGGTATGAAAATATGTGAAAATGTATCAAGATACACACTTGAGATTTGTTCTATTTACTGCATTTTTAAAGAGTGAAGGTGGTAGAGATGGAACCGAAATGCTTTCTCAGTTCCCCCTCTCCCTATATATTTAGTCTTTTGATAGGGATTGAATCCAGGGACTCACATGTGTTAGGCACGTGCTGCACACAGCCCCAATCCTGGTTATGTTTCTTTCGCTCTTCATTTCATCCTGGGCACATCTCACATTTATCATTTCCTTCCTCACTCTCTTCCACAGTGGAGAAGTGCAACTATTGGTCACCTGAAAGGTTTGGATTGTTTCACAAAGTGAGGATGGTACTTTTATTTTTCATTTTCTTTTCTTTTTTTTTTTTTTTTTTTTTGATACCAGGGATTGAACTCAGGGACATTCAGCCGCTGAGCCACATCCCTAGCTCTATTATGTATTTTATTCAGAGACAGAGTCTCATTGAATTGCTTAGCGCTTTGCTGTTGCTGAGGCTGGCTTTGAACTCATTATCCTCCGGAGCTTGAAATTACAAGCATGTGCCACTACCTGGTACTTCTATTTTTAAAAGCCCTTAGAATCCTTAGATGTAGTGATAAAGCACCAAGTGTTCTCGATAGACACAACTCTGTATCAAACTATAAATTTCACCTGCAACTGAAGCATGATCCTTCAATACAAAAGAGAAAATGAAGTTGACCCTTATTTTCATGTGTTTTTATTTCTTTTTGTTTAAATTTATTTTTATTTCTTTTTACATAATTTTTGTGTTTTCTTGAGCAAGAGTCACATAACTTTGGAATCCCTCTAATTTCCCCTACCTAAAAATTTGCCACACACACACACCAGCTACTACACAGGCAGAAATTACATAATGTAGGAAATATGCCTGTGTTCCAAACTATCAATACTATCAGAATATGTAAAAGAGAAATTTATTTCTCTTTTAAAAAAATATTCTCTTTGTGAAATCCAACTTTTTGGTAGGATTAACTTTGGACATGCTTTTTTCCCTACTCGCTTGACTCTTGAATCCTGCTCTGTTGCCTGTCAGACTGGAATCCCTCGAATGCCCTCTGGTGGTGACAAAGAGTAATTGCCTTTTGTATCATCGTTACTGTCATCTTCATCCTTATCATTATTATTTTTTGTTTGTTTGTAGTACTGGGCCCTGCACATGCTAGGCAATCGATTTATCACTGCGCTACACCCTCAGCCCTGAATCTTCTGTTTGATTTCCTCTGCCTGGAATTGACTTAGTCACCACAACAGAAGCCCTAGAGCTTGCTGCTCTATAAATGGTTGTGGCTTTGACTTTGCTTTTACATCATTTGACAGTGCTCTGATTTGTTTTCTTCTCAGGATTGTGAAAAGCCAGGAATTTCTTGCCTAACAATGCACTGTAACCTTAGCGCTCTCACCAAAGAGGAAAGTCGCACTCTAGACATTTACATGCTGCTGAACACAGAAATATTAAAGAAGGTGAGTCCTAAGGACCTGCACTCGTGGGCTTCATTGAAAAGCATTTGAATTTGTTTCCTCATGACACTCTGGCTGCTCCTTTTAAAACTTGTTTTGGCATGTGCCATCAGTAATTCTCCAGATGGTGCAAGGGGAAAATATCAGATGTTCACTACTCAAAGTGTATTGTAAGGGCAATAGCTTTATCGGGGAGTTTGTTAGAATCATAACTGGGAGCTGTGATGCATGTCTATAATCCCAGCAACTCCGGAGGCTGAGTCAGGAAGATCGAAGGTTCAAGGCCTAGCCTGGGCACCTTGGTAGCAAGACCCTGTCTCAAAAGAAGAAATAAAAGGGGTTGGGATGTGGCTCAGTGGTAGAGCACCCCTGGGTTCCACCCCCAATACCTCCCCCAAGACTTACTGAATCAGCATCGTGACTTTAACAAGCCTCCCAAGTATTTTGTTCCCCATTCTTTAGTTTACATCAGAATCACCTGGAAAAAATTTCTAATTCCTTGTGGGTAGAGTCTGAGGTTTTGCAAGTCATACAGGGTCCCAGGTGATGCCAGTACCGCTGGTCTGGCGAACATGTTTTTTGATCAAGGGTTGGCAAACCTTTTCTGTAAAGGGCTTGTGGGAGCTATTTTAGGCTTTACAGGCCATATAGTCTCTTGCAACTGCTCGAATCTGCTGTCACATTGCAAAAGCAGCCACAGACAATACTCAAATGAATGGACATAACTGTATTCTAATAAAACTTTATTTACAAAAACAGGCAGAGGATCAAATTTGACCCATGAGATGTAGTTTGCTGACTACTTGTTTCAGAGAAATCCAATTTTTTCTTTTTTTTCTTTTTTTCTTTTTTTTTTTGCAGGGCAGGGGGATATATATCTATCTATATATCAGTGCATTGGTGGTCCTTGTTTCAGAGAAATCTAAATTATTTTTGAGAGTGGGGGGTCATATCTATATCTATATCTTTATATCAGTGAATTGGTGGCCCTTGAAGAATTATATAAATTTACTCTGATTTGTTTTAATGTAAGTGCTGCCGATTATGAGAAATCCCTTCCAACAAGAAGCTCTAAAAATAATTCCATATGAAGATAAAACAAAATATGCATGTTCGCCGCAAAGATTCTATTTATTTTCCTTTGGGCAGACTAAATGTGTTTAGTGTGATAAGCCAATCAGCGGGTAAATGAATATCCTTACAGTAGTCCTTCTGTGGTCATTTTTAAATTAAACACAGCAATAACATGCTGACCTGCAAAGACAGGCAAAGGGGAATGTTTTCTCCCTACGTTTACTTTTGCAGGCTCCACAAGCCCACGGAGAGCTGGGTAAGATTCTGGCTTGCTCAGGATGAAAACTGGTTTGGGGGAAGTTGGACTCGCACACAGTGCTTCCATGGTGAAACCTTTATAAAGGACAGCGTTAGGGATGAACCAGGGATGAACTAGAACTCCACTAGCGTCCTCGGCTTCCGCAACATCATCTGGAAGCCCCATGTCACAGGTGTCCCTTCCTGGCATGGGTCCCCAGCTGAGGTTGGAGGGCCTGTGATTCTGTAGACTTACCTGTTCTGTCCATCTTCTGGACGGATGACATTGCTGACAGTTGAATTTCCCATGTCACTCTTGCCACTGTCCACCAAGTTCTGTTCGTGGCCCTGATGGCAAGAAACCACCATGATGCTTCCGCACCCTCGTACCATATGGCTGTCACTTGCCCATCAGTCATGTGTGCAGCTCTGCAGGCGGGGTCTTCTGCAGCTCTCTCTTCGTGACCTCTGATGATCCTTGGCCAAGGAACATGTCTCACGGACTGCTGTCCCCATGTCATTCAGGCCAGGGGAGCCCCAGAAAAGAGAGCTGAGAACGTGGGCCCATGGAGGTTTATTCTCTAAGTGCCCTTTCAGCAGAGATTCCAGGTGCAGAGGAGAGCCTAGAATGCAGTGACCTGGAAGGCAGATGGAGCCCTGGATGCCCCTGGAGCTTGAAATGCAAAGTGTGGGTCCCCCTGACGCCAGGTCCCACAGGGAGCTGAGCCAGATGTTTCAGGGACCATCACAGCCTCCCTAAGGACAGGGAAAAGCTCCAGCCTTGTGGTTTTGCCTGGGCCTAGAGTTGTGTTTATTTTCCTTTTGACCTTGAGGTCTGGCCCTAGACAAGGGAATTTGAGGTTTTATTGTTTTGACCTTAAGTTTTTATTTGAAATGTAGGGTCTGATTTTTTTAAAGCTTCAGGGGATTCAGATTTCTTTGAAAATCTTCTTTCAGTTCTTGAGGCTTCCTTCACTGTCTCTGTAACCACCAGGGGCCTGTTCTCTGCCAGGCTCCTCATCGGCTTGGCCTTTGACTTGGCCAAACATCATCATTATTATCATAATTAATACCTGAAGTGATAATGATGATCCATGGTTGCAAATACAGTCTGCCCTATACCTAAAACCACATATTTATAAAACTATTAAATTGCTAAAAGATTACTTGCATGTAAAATTATTTGTCACTTAAAGTAGTTCACTGGAGCAAATCCTCTGAACAACTAGCTTCCCAGAAGCATTAAAATATGTTTGGGTACCTGTAATCCCAGTCTCTTAGGAGAAGGATTACAAACTCAAGGCCCACCTGGGCAACTTAGCATGACCTTGCCTCAAAATAAAATAAAAAAGCTGAGGCTGTAACTCAGAGGTCAAATGATTCTGAATTCAATCTCCAGTATTTTATGTATCCATATGTGTGTGTGTGTGTGTGTGTGTGTGTGTGTGTGTGCGCGGCGCGCACGTACATACGCCCACACACTTTTTTTTTTTAATTGCAGGAGAGTTTGTAAAATGGTTGTATTTGATCAGTTTATACTATGTGCATGTATAGAAATATCACCCTGGACCCCATTGCTATACACAATTAATACATGTCTATAAAAAATTAGAAATATGTCTCATGTTTTAAAAAAGAACAATTATTTAAAGTACACAAACTAAGATCCTTTGTGGTTTCTTTGGCAGAGATGAGAAAAGAGACCTTGTGGAACTAGGCTAGAGGAAGAGTCCTCCACTCTCCTGTTTCTCTGTAGGTTTAGCCAGAAGTGAGTCAAAGCTGGCATCTGAGAGCCTCTGACTCGTCCAATCCTTTGTTGCTGTCACAAAATACCTGAGATTGGGTAATTTATGAAGAGTAAAAGCCTATTTATAGTTCTGGAGACTGGGAAGTCCAAGAGCAAGGTGTTGGCATCTGCTTGTCATCTGGCGAGGGCCTTCTTGCTGCATCATAACCTGGCACAAAGGGTATCACATGGCAAGACAGAGCAAGTGGGCAAGCTCAGGTCTCTTCTTACAAAGCCACTAATGCTATCTTGGAGACCCCACCCTCATGACCTTATCTAATCCTAATTATCTCCCAAAGTCTTACCTCCAAATATCTCTAATATGTGACTTTGGGAATTAAGTTTCCAACACAGGAATTCTGGGGGGACATCCCCAAACCATTGCAGCCTCCAGAGTGACAGGCAAGCTGAATAAATATGGTGGACATGTCAATGAGCATCTTGCTGGCAGAGCACAGGCCACCCCAGTGGGGGGGGGGGCAAATACCCTAGTTCTGTGCCTTTCATTTCCACAATGGCAACCAGTTACCTCTTGGCTCCACAGTCAATGCAGCACCATTTGTACCACTAACCCCAAGATCCTGGACCTTTCCTCGGCCATGTTGCCTCTTCTTGATGTTTTCCAAATTCGCTCTCTATCCCTGCTTTGGAGCCAAAATTTTCTGGTTGTCTGGATTGATGGCTTTGAATCTGAGCCCATGAAAGGCTTCTGTTTCTGCTAGCAGGTAATTCCCGAGTCTCAGATGTGCCCCTGCCCCTGGTTCCCTTTCTAGTAGGCCTAATTTATAAGCTAAATGTGTCTCCCTTCTGAATCTCTCCATCAGAGGCTCCTCTTTTTAATGTATAATGGCTTTGTCCCCAAAACGGCTTCATTTAAGGGCAAGCAAAGAGTTAAAAGAAACTCCTATAAAGAAGCGCTTGAGGGCTGTGGTCAGGGCAGGAAGATTCTATAAAATAGGAATCAGATGGCTTCAGTGGAATGCCAGGCATGGGCTTGCTGCGCACAAACGGCTTCATTTATCCTCAGCTCTTTGCGAATCCATCAGTATCAACATCCAAATATCTGGGTCTTACCACTTGGAAACCACAGCACACAAGTTTGCCTGTGTTGATTACTGGCAAACACTGTCATTTTTCTGCATCTACCACCATCCGGAAAAAAAAAAAAAATTCTCAAGAGAAACTTTGGAAGTATACATTTATGTGGATTCCCAGGATGGGGAAGTTTTTAGTTCAGTGAAAAAAAAAAAAAATCTTGTCTGGTCTACAAGGAATCTTGGAATTTCAGTTCTGCCCAGTCCCTCTCAAGGAAAAATCATTTGTCCTTGTCATTGGAAAATCTTACGGTGAGCTGTTGTTTCCTCCACAGGACAGTTCATCTGTCATCCAGTTCATGGCTCGAGCCAAGGTGAAGGTGGATCCCGCCCTAAGGGTGGTGGAAGTAGCTAATGGGAACCCAGAAGAGATGACGGTGAGTGTACCACGTCCCCGGTGATAGCCCTCCTCAGAGGGCCAGGGGAGCTGGGTGATTGGAGACCCGGAGCTGGAATGAGAAGGAGAAGAAAGTCTCTGAGCCAAGGTGTCGGGTTAGTGGTAGACCCAGGACCGTGCCTGCCTTGGCCTCCAGGCTCCCGTGCAGAGCTATGGCTTGTTCTTGTTACACTAGCATGTTCTTTAGGATGCCATGGTTATGTGAAAGTTTCCTGCTATGATTGGCCAAAGGAAATATAGTCTGGACGTGCCCTTGGTGGGGCCTGGATTTCTACCCAGAAGCCAGGACTATTTTTGTGTGTCTTAGACATTTCCCCCAAATCTCATCTGCCTTCCCAATCACATTGCCCCATGGATAAACACTGTCTTAAAAACAAGCTATTTGGTTAACTTGAAGAGGTCACATCCACGTTGCCAAGACCTGGAACCTGCCTGCCTTGGCCTCCAGGCTCCCGTGCAGAGCTATGGCTTGTTCTTGTTACACTAGCATGTTCTTTAGGATGCCATGGTTATGTGAAAGTTTCCTGCTATGATTGGCCAAAGGAAATATAGTCTGGACGTGCCCTTGGTGGGGCCTGGATTTCTACCCAGAAGCCAGGACTATTTTTGTGTGTCTTAGACATTTCCCCCAAATCTCATCTGCCTTCCCAATCACATTGCCCCATGGATAAACACTGTCTTAAAAACAAGCTATTTGGTTAACTTGAAGAGGTCACATCCACGTTGCCAAGACCTGGAACCTTCTCTTTCACACTCTCCCTGTCCCCTTGTCCTCCATAAGGTGCAACTGGCACACAGGCATCAGGGACAAGGGGAGGGTGCAGCAGACCTCGGGGCTTAGATGTCGGGGTGAGGGAGAGGCTGGAAGAAGATGATGGCCTTGGAATTCTGCTTTTATTCTTGTTCCTAGACAGGGGGACTCACCTGTTGTTTGACCCCCACCACAGATCCTGGGAGAATAGGAAGGGGGAGTGCAGAAACCCATGAGCAGCTTTGCCAGGGCACTTCTGTTTTTCATCCCGTTCCCTGGAATTTACCTTCCTGAGAGAGAGAGAGAGAGAGATTTGCCTTCTCTGGGAAGAGTCAGTGTTGCTATGGCAAATTTACAAAATTGATAAATTCATAAATATGAGGTACGTACACATGAACTCACCACAAAAAGATTATTGACTTATTTGCTGATAACATTGGAGACTCCACATGTTAAAATGTCAGGATCCAGAGCCAACCAAAGTCCATGCTTTTAAGACCCTGGCTGGAAGGATTCCTACAGAAAATAAACCCTTGGAGATTTCAGTAAAATCTTAGTTCTGTTCCTGTGGTCGGTGAGTAAGAGAGGAGAATGTCAGGGAACCTGGAATGAGCAGGGACACCTGGGCAGGTGAGGTGCGATAGTGCTGCTTGACAGATACTCCACGCTCAGTACAGGAATGCAGGGCCATTTGTCGACATGTGCTCCTTGATTCACATGGGGACGCTGCCCAGGCACTAGTTTTACTAATAGAAACGGAACAGAGCGGCCTTCCAAGACCTTCACCCCATAGCGTCAGTTCTTCCGGAAGGTCAGTCACTTGGAGTTGGCCTTTTGTCTTTTCCTCCTACCTTCTGGCTGTTTAACTACCGATGGGGACCATCACCTGTGAAGTTAAGGCGATCAGTGGTTCCCTGCTTGTCGCAATAGTTCTGGTTAAAAAGTCTTATAGAATGAAATACATGCCCAACATCAGAGATTTAAAATGTCCCTAATTGTGTTAACAAGAGCCAATGGAAGCCAGGCACAGGGTGCAGGCCTGAAATGCCAGTAGCTCTGGAGGCTGAGGCAGGAGGATCGTGAATTCAAAGCCTGCCTCAGCAATGAGGCACTAAGCAACTCAGTGAGACCCTGTCTCTAAATAAAATACAAAATAGGGCCGGGATGTGGCTCAGTGGTTGAGTGCCCCTGAGTTCAATCCCTGGTACCCCCCCCCAAAAAAAAGTGCCAATGGAAATAACTAACAGGTTTCCTACAGATGAAATTCTTTGCTAGCTGAATGAAAATCACTGGGCACGTTGCCTTCTAATAGAGGACTAAGCTGTGGGATCCAGGAAAGCATTGCTTAACATCCTGCTGTAGGATTCTGAGTCATCTATCTGCCTCCAAAATACCACTTCCATCAGATTCTGTTCCATTTTGAGCACCGTGGTGATATTTTTATGATTAAGAGTTCTGGGGAAGAAGCTGATTATTTTTTTTTTCCCCTCTGTGCTCCCGAGAAACAATGAATACACCCAGGAATCCCACAATGCCCCCTTCTCCCTCCTTTGCATAAATGCCTTTTCAATCTGCGAGCTAAGGTGAAATTCTGCAATCTGTTCTCAACTTTCCTAGCAGGAAAAAAAAAAAGAAATCATTTCTAAGTAGTAAGGCTTTCATTTTTAGAACAAGCACGTTCTTCCCTGCGTGACTCTTCTGAATGCCTGGCTCTCTGTCAGCCATCCGAAGGGGGAATTTCCACAGAGGCTAGCGACCAGATTCAAATCAGACAAAGCTTCACAAGATTGCAGATTAGGCACCAAATTGTTGTGGCCTTGGAATGAACAGGAAATGTATTTGTGTATGGTATCGAGCAGGGTGTGGGTGAGAAGAAGAAAACAATCGGATTTTATTTTAATTACAAAAAAGTGACATGGTGGTAAATTTAACTGATGGGAAAACCAAATAATTTTCCTGTAATTCTTGGGTCCTTTATTTTATTTTTTTAATAAAAATACCATGGTACAAGTAGTGCTTTACATTTGGATAACTAAATAGAAACATGTCATAGTGTTAGATTTGCTTTATTTATTAATATATACATCCAGGGTACTTCCCAGGTAGCATGTTAGCATGTGTTCAGGCCCAACCACAGCAAGTTCATCTGGTTCATACAGACCCAAACCTGAGAATTCCAGACAAGACCTTTGTGAGTACTGGTGGTTAGGTGCCAATAATTCATTGAATGTCATATTCAACCCAACCTGACTTGACTTTTCAGGGAATTTCGTAGCCAGTATTTTGTCACTGTGACCAGAATACCTGACAAGAACAACTTAAGAGGAAGAAAAGATTATTGGGGGCTTATGACTTCCGAGGTTCAGTCCATGGTGGGTCCACTCCGTTGCTCTAGAACTCGGTGAGGCAGAATGTCATGGCAGAAGGGCATGGTGGAGGGAAGTTGCTCGGCTCATGGCAGCCAGGAAGCAGAGAGAGAAAGAGAAAGGAGGGGAGGATTGGGGGTGAGAAAGGGGCTATGGACAGATGTAGTCCAGGCCACATCCCCAGTGACCTCCCTCCAGCCACACCCCACCTGCCTACCGTTACTACCCACTAGTTCATTCAAATGATGAATCCATCAAGTGGATTAATCCACTGATGAGGTTACACCTCTCATAATCAAATCATTTCACCTTGAACATTCCTGTATTTACCTAACATGAGTTTCTCAGGGGACATTGAAGATCCAAAAACAGGGAATGAGTTACAGGTCTGAGGGAAAAGGGGAAAAAGGTAATGGTAGGGGTTCATAAATATCATAAAGATTAAGAACAAGGGAAACATAGCTGATTAGGCCCCAGAAAGTTGGTCCTCGTGAAGAATAGGAATTCATCTCAGAAAGGTGCAGGAGTCCCTTCTTATTCACCATTTTTTACTTTCCACAGTTTCCGTTACCTGTGGTCAATCACAATCTGAAAATATCACATAGAAAGTTCCAGAAATAAATAATTCATAAGTTTTAAATATTTTTTTGTTATACGATATTATTATAATTGTTCTATTTTATTGTTTTCATCTTACTGAGCCTAATTTATAAATTAAACTTTTTCAGAGGTATATATGTATAGGAAAGAAATAGTATATATAGGGTTCAGTCCTATCCACAGTTTCAGGTACCCACTGGGGGTCCTAGAGAAGGAGACAGCTGTCCTACAGAATGAAAATAAGGATGGGTTTCAAAAATGTTTAGCTCTAATCTTACAGTCATTAAAAAGGCATCAAAAGATTTGGGGAGGGAACTTCTCTAACGCCTGAATTGGCTACTACTGAGACTCAGGAAGTACCCTATATTTTTAAGAAGAGCAACCAACAGCTGCGGCCAGGAATTCCACCAACGCAAACTCTTGGAGTCTTGCACTATAGAATTTTTGTTCTAATAAGCAGTGTTAAGACACCATCTCAAATTCCCTTTTCAGTCTGTATTAGAAACTGACATGAATCCTTGCTATTTTCTTTGTATTTTCCCAGTAGCAGATGGTATGATAAACATGTAAGTCCACAGATGACGAAGTGATTGTGGCCATGGGAGTAGAACCATATGAGATCTTAGGTACAAGAGGAGAGATCCCCTCTGTCTTGCTTGAGCAGAATCAGAATAGGTTAGAAGGATACCTGGGAGACCCTCAGAATTGCCAGAGAACCAGACGGGGGGTCACGAAGAGGGGTCAAGAAATGTGGGAGGTCAGGACCACAGACCGGGTCCAGCCCCAAGAAGAATTCAGAACCCTAGACATGAGACCCAGCTATCCTGGCCTCTCTGGACCTCTTGCTCCAGAGTCAGGCTAAAGCCTCTTGCTGACTAAAATTAGGCCTCTGTCCCTGGGGGACCAGATCACCAGCATTATTGGACTTTGTAGTGGGGAGGAGGGACCCTACGTTTCCCTGTGTCTTACACAGTGGAGGATTCTCCAACACCAGAATGGGTTTGCATACCAGGCTGAAAAGCGACAGTTGTCTCTTTGGACATGCTGGGGGCTTTTTTTTTTTTTTTTTTTTGGTTTACATTCTTTTTGTTTTAGTGAAGTTCAGGAGCAGGCCTGAGTGAAAGTCTTTGTTCAATCATTTCGACCTTTTTTTTTTTTTTCTTTTTTGATGGCCGCTTCCTGGGCAAGTTGCAATCTTAAGGAGAGAACACAAAAATCTTTGTCCTAAGGTAGTTGGGGAGGGTGCAAGCTCTTTGCTTTGTTCTCTTTTAAGAAGCAATGTGCTCAAATGAACAACGCCGCCTCTCTCATTTAATGGAGCGAACATTTGAGGGCCTTTGCCCTCTGTCTGAGTACTGATTGGAGTTCACAAATATCATAGAGATTAAGAACAAGGGAAACATCTGACTGTGCCCCAGAACGTGGGTCCTCATGAAGAGTAGGAATTCATCTCAGAAAGGTGCAGGAGTCCCTTCTTATCCACAATTTTTCACTTTTCACAGTTTCCGTTACCTGTGGTCAATCACAATCAGAAAATATCACATAGAAAATTCCAGAAATAAAAAATTCATAAGTTTTAATGTCACGGGGACCATATGTCTAGAGAGAGATTTGCTTCCTTCACGTATCACATGCCATCAGTCGCCCTGGCTCTGCACAGAGAGAAGGCATAATTTTAAGAGAGTCCACTGTGCCTTCCCTGGTGAGAACCACTAAGCCCCTTCCTCTAGGGAATCACAGAGTCTCTGACATATGGGGAGAAGAAATGACCTGCCCAAGGTCTCACCGTGGCTGAGACAAGGATAAGGTAGGACTCTGGACTCCCAGTGTGTTGGTCCTTTCCCCTCTTCACTGCAGCCACTCAGTCACCTAGGAAGGCACTGAGCCATTCCGGATGAAGGAGCTAGTCAGAGGCAAAAGTGTCCAATGTGGAAAGGAAACAGATTTGTGTTAAAGTCTCTCTGTTCAAACTCCTTAGGTGTGTGTGTAGCCCAGCCAGCTCCTCCAGGCTGCAAGTGGCTCTCCTCCTAGCTTGGGCTTCCCTTCTAAGTCTGCATTCCATCCCAGCATTAGCCTCAGCACCACATTCCTGCTCTCACGTCTAAAGAAACCTGCCCAGTCAAGCACTCAGTGGCCAGAACAGCATGTTCCAACTGCTTGTTCTCTAAAACCATTTGGTTCACAAGCACATGCACAGACACACACAATTGTGGACACACAGACATGCACATGCATGAACACCCAGACAAGCACACACAGGGACTCTCAGGCACATACACAGACATGGACCCATGCACACACACAGATGCACAGACCCACACTCATTGCACAGTACATAGATATGCACACGTGTGCATGGACACACACACATTCAAACACACACACCCTTGCAGCACAGTATGCCAATGTGCTTAGAGCACCTGTGCTGAAGAGGTCCAGTCAGTTTCTTGGGAGAAATGACCTCTGAACAAGTATAGAAGGAATATTCTAGGTGGACCAGGGAAGGCCAGACTCTTGAACTAAAGTCAGGTGGTGTCTTGGGGATGTATTCTCAAGAAGCACAACCTGTGTGGTTTAGTAGGAAGGTGCTCCTGGTGAGATCCAAAAAAAAAAAAAAAAGTGGGGGCAGGATAGGAAAAGGAAGAGAGAAGCAAGAGCGAGATTTGAGGGGACATTCTAGCCTCTACTGGATCCTAGAGGGGACTATGAAGCACAAATAGCCCTTTGGAGTTCATCCTGCCTTGAAGTGTGGGACCTGGGCTTTCATATTTCTTTATTCATTGGTCATTGGCAAGAGGCTGTCCCTGAGGTGGTGCACTCCAGGGCACTTGACTGACTCTCTGTCTGGGGCAGAATGCCATTAGAAGGGAAAGCCTTCAAAAGCTGGGGTTGGGCATTCTGACCCCACACAGAGGACCCAGGAGGCTCGGAGCAGAGCACGTGCTACATATGGAACTATTCTGTGCTTAGGCCTTGGGTGCTCTATGCTGTGTCTCTATTGTTGCTTTATATATGCTGGTCTCTGCTCATTTCTCTGGTGTGATTGTCTCCTGTCACTTTCTAATAGCTCCTATCACTTCCATTTTCTGTTGAGGAAACTGAGGCTCTGGGACGTGAAGGGCCCTGCCTATAAGCTCACAGCTTGTCATTGGATGATCCAGGACTGGTCACCCAAACGGCCCACAGAGGAGCCCCGAATTATCTTGAATCCCTGCTCCTGTTGCTCAGTGTGCCGTGCAATGGGAGCCCCTCCCTGATCAGGCAGCAGGAATCGTAGGGTGATACATAACTGTGTTCACAGGCTCTGGTGGCTTGAGAAGCACGTCACATTCCGACACAGTGGCCAGTTGACTATGGAACTCTTTCTTTTGTGGCCTGTTCCAGATACACAGTCAAGAGAAGAATCACCCCTCCTGGGAGACCCTTCATCGTGTGAAGTCAGGGAGTCCCCATCTTTCCTTTTTCCTTTAGAGAGTGGTCATGAGTATCATCAGGGGTCATAGATATAAAACTTCTCAGCAAAGAGCTTGGCTCATAGTAATGGGTCTCACAAATGGCTCCACCGTGGTTCGTAACAAAGGAACTAGCATCTTCCCAGATCACTCCTTGACAAATTCTAACCAAACAAGAGATTTCTAAAACCCAGACCTGGCAGGCACAGGGCATGTCTCTGCTTATCATGGCAGAGACTTACAGGGTCCACCTTGTCAGAGGCACAGTTCACTCCTATCATCTCCATTAATCTCTCTCTGCCTCTCAGCTGGCATGCATTCTGAGCTGTGTTTGGAGAGTGATGGAAGACCTGTTCTGCTGACATTTCTTACAACCCCCACAGCCCTTTCTCCCTCCTCCCTCCCTGATACCTCCGTTAGCTACTGGATGTAATCAGAAGCAGGTGAAAATGTCAATTTTTTTTTTTGTCCCAGATATTCTTCTCTTTCTACTTAAAAAAAAAAAAATTATCCGATTTCCTGATTTCTGTTGAAACAAGCATGCGATGTTCACCCACTGAGAGCATCTTGTCATTGTAATTGACCTTTGGCAGGCCTGGCATTGGGCTTGAATATCCCCTCTGACAGTGCTGTCCATGGTGTCTTCTCCATCACTGGAAACCCTCTGTCCAGCTGTACCCTCATGTTGCTCGTGTTCTCGGGCCTTATGGAGACCTGGGTATTTCTAGCAATTGCATGAAATGTATTTGCAGTGGTAAGAACATAAAAGTTCCCAGAAACACAGGAGTAAACCAAGTGCTACGGTTGAGGTTCACCAGCTGCCTCAGGCTGCAAGTTGGGTTGTGGTCATTCTCTGACAGCAGCTTGCCAATCCCAGGTGCATTAAACTTTACAGCGGCTGGCAGGATGCCCAGTGCCTGGCTCCTCTAAGACTCCATTGAGACAGCCTCAGGCTGCTCATTTTGTTTGTGTCCAGTCCATAAGCCCTCAGCTGCAGTCCATGACCATGTCATTATCAATGTCTTCGCTACTCAAAATTTTGCCTTTCCCATCTCTCAGCCTCCTACCATGCTCCCAGCTGCTCCCCCAGTGCTGGCAGACACTCCACTCCAATGCTCAGCCCTACATCTCCTTTCATACTACCTCCTTTCTTATTGGAAGCAGAAACCTACCCTGGGGAAACCACTTCCCTGCAACCCTCTCACTGGGCTGCTTGTTCCTTGGACCCCCACACCCACCTCTGCCTTCTAGCCTGGATTCTTTCTGCAGCTGCAGTGAGCTTTGCAAAATGGAAATCATGCCATGCCCTTACTTGGCCATTGGAGACCCTCCATTGTCTTTCCATCCTGCTTAAGATAAAGCATATAATTCTGTTGTTGTTGTTGTGGACAGGGTCTTATGGTGTTGCCAAGCTGACCTGGAGCTCGTAGGCTCAAGGGATCAGCTTCCTAAGTAACTCAGACTATGGGCATGTGCCACCATGCCCAGATAGACATCATTTTTTTTTTCATTTCAGCAGTGCTGGGAATTAAATCCAGGATCTCGTGTATGCTTGGCAAGCATTCTGCCACTGAGCCACAGCTCCCATTCAAACAGAATTCTGAATGCCACTTCCAGTTCTTCTGAACCTCGTCCTGTGGCTTCTTGTCTATTCTGTTTGCTGGCTGAGAACAGCATCTCACCCTTACCAAGCTCGCTCCTGCCGAAGGGGTGCTGCACATGGTGGTCCCTCCCTTAGGATGAGCTTCCCTTCTCTCTTTACTGGCTAACTTCTGCTCTCCTTTAGCCCTCTCTCAAGCAGTTCCTCCAGGAACTCTTCTGACCTGCATGCCCATCTCAGAGTCTTTCATAGCCACGATCCTCTCCCTATTTGTACTTTCCACAATTGTAATTTTGCATTTATTTGTCTGATTGGCCAGTATTCTCTGGGAGCTGCAGGTTGTATGAGGCTGAAGACTGCCTGTTTTATTCATTGGTGAATTTCCACAGTATCTGGCACATAGACGCCACACACACATTTGTTGGATGGATGGATGGACGGACGGACGGATGGACAAACAAATACTTAGATGAACAGGGTGAATGGGCTAATGGATGGAATGATAGAAGGATGGGTGGACAGAAGATGGATGGTCAAACCCCATCCTCAAAAGAAAAAACAAATAGATTTTGAGAGAAAAAAAAAATCAGATACTCTACCCACCCAGATACTCTACCTTCAGATCTTGTCATCTCTTTGGTTGCAGACTGGGTCATAGTCATACTTCATCTGATGTTACAATAGAAAGGATGTTGCATTTATTAATCTGTTCATTTATGAATCACTATATTGGTCCAGAAGACAAGAATATATGCAGTCCTCTTCTTGTAAGAATGAACAGTTGCCTAGAACCCACAGACAGAAAGGTCATCACTGCCTTAGAGAAGAGTCTCTCAAAGGAAAAATTTTTTTGCCTTGACTTTAAAATGCTCCGTTCAAAAGAAAGCTAAATAGTACAAATTATGAGGAAAAACTACCTACAATCTCAAAACATGCCTTTTGGTTTTTAAATTTCATTCCATTTTCTTAAAACTCTTTTATATATTGATGTTTCTGATTCTTAATTTATTATCATGACACTAATCATTTTTCCCACATTATTTCCATGGTTTCAGAAGTACCTAAAATTTGGAAATCAAGCAAAACAATGATTACATGGACATACTGGAGCATTCTCTTGTCCCCTTTCTTCTCAAAGCATGGACCATGGGCCAATAGTATCCATATCATGGGCAACTTCTTTGAAATGTAGACTCTCAAGCCTCATCCAACTCAGAACTACCTTTTTTTTTTTTTTTTTTCCTTTTTGGTACCAGGGAGTGAACCCAGGGGCACTTAACTACTGAGCCTAGCCCTCTTTTATATTTTATTTTGAGACAGGGTCTCTCTGAGTTGCACAGGGCCTCATCAAAGTTGCCGAAGCTGGCTTTGAACTTGGAATCCTCTTGCCTCAGCCTCCCAAGCCACTGGGATTACATGTTTGCATCACCGTGAACATCCCGGAATCTACATTTTTAACAAGCTACCTCATGCTATTCGTAAACAGTAAACTTTGAGAAGCACTCATCTAGCAAGCCTGCCCAGTTCTCTGGGGCTCAGATTCTGTGATGTTACACATTAATTTGTAGAATACTAATAGGTTATAAATGACTCTTGCCAGTAAAAATAAAAGTAATTTCTGTCTGACCAAAAACATAATCCCAAAGATGATAGTTTATCACCCTGTAGGGTATTGGACAGTTTTGTATCTGATTTCAGAACTCTCTTTTTTTTCTATGACTATACATTTTTTTTCAGATCCCTCTTTGACCTAGTTTCACCATTTTACTGCCTCCATAATGAATTATATAAATCATTCGCATGCATTCACTGTATATTTGTCATGTTTTTAACTTGTTAAAAATGTGCTTTGTCAGTTTTTTTGTCATCATTTCTATTCATTCTATGATATTCCATTTTGATTGATCATAAATTTATTCATCTATTGCCCTATTATTTTTGAATATTTCTGATTCTGCATCAGTATGGATAATTCTGGAGTGAGCATTAAAATTTTTTCTGCAGTTTTATCTTTCTGTAGTTTATATTTCTTGCCTTGGGGCATGTTTTCAAGTACAGAATTAGTGAATCAGAAAATATGAACATTGCCAGGCTTGATGATGCACGCCCATAATCCCAGAGGCTCGGAAGGCTGAGGCAGGGAGATCACAAGTTCAAAGCCAGCTTCAGCAACTTAGTGAGATCCTATATTTAAAAAAAAAAAAAAAAAAAAAAAGGCTGGGGATGTGGCTCAGTGGGTAAGCAGGTCTGGGTTTAATCCCTGGTACCAAACAAAGAAAAGTATGAACATTTTAAAGATGAGCTATAATGGAGCCTATCAAAGGGACCAGGATGGAAGGACATTCCAGATGGCAAAAGAAGCCTGCAGAGAGGCAGGGGACCTCTGGCCTCACAGGAAGATGGCTGGAATATGAATTCATGTCCTGGGAGGGGCTGTCAAGGAAGGAAGAAGACCAGGTCATAGGGCCTTGTGTCCTGAATTAGATGCTCAGTATAAAAGGAAGCCATCAATAGTGTGAGCTGAGAGAAGTGAGCTGGTGAGACACATGCTTTTTTAGAAAGACAATTCTCATGGCAGGTAGGCTCTCCAAGGCTCCTGAGATAGCGCTGGTGAGCTAAGGACCAGGCCTGAACTGGGGCAGTAACGGGGGGTGGAAACCAGAGGATGGAGAGCAGAGGAGAGGCCCAGAGCCTTGGCCAGGATCACTTCTCCCTAGTGGTGGAGTCAGGACCTGGGGGGGGTCCCTGCTGCTGACCCTTCTATGTTTTGTTTGTTTGGTTTGGTTTCAATGTAAGAGATGACTTCTTAGAACTGCAAGACACTCAGATCATCACCCGCAGACGAGCTCGCCAGAGTCGTGATGTGAGAGTCTGGGCTTTGCCAAAGCATACAGCACGCGTCCAAGAGGACCGGGGACATCACTGAAAAATAATCAAAAAGATGAGGCGCATTCCAGGGGAGTGACAGGGCAGGCTGGTGGAATTGGCCAGACTAAACTGTAGCAGCTACTCTGTCTCTGTATCCACAAAGCCAGACCTCCAACACGGGTTTGCCAGGGCCGGGATTTCAGTATCCCTGAGCCATCTGGGTTAACATGGTAAATTGCTTTACAATTCACCCTCCTCCCCCGCCCAAGCAGCAGCCTGGCCCAGCCCTGCACTGTCGATGGGAAGGCTTATCGGGCTTACGTTCACCACCAGGCTCCAGGCACTCTAGTAGAACTATGGTATTTTCCCCATTTCACAGGGAAAGAAACAAAGTAGTGTTCCAGTTGCCCTCGGTCACACCAGGACAGGGTCCAGGCGGGCCCTCCTCCCTCCACATCTTCTCACTTGGTTGTAGTGCTTCCAGACTCATCTGGACAAGGCAGGATGAGGGATCCTGAGCGTGGGAGAGGCGATTTGATCCACAGCAAGAACCCAACGACATGAACCTTTAAAGACAGGAATTGCTTATCCGAACCCCACAGTCAATTGTAGGTTTTCTCTAGGTAGACTTCAATAATTTTTAAGAATTAAATAGAGCAAGGCATGCATAACCTCAAAAGCAATGATAATGATGCTAACAGGAGCACATCTCACTCGTCAGCATGGTCTCTGTGCCAAGTGCTGTTGGGGCCTGTACACATCATTCCTTTTAATCCACTGGGGAGGTGCTATTGTGTTCCTGTTGCACAGTTGAGAGAACTGAGGCTCAGGGAGATTAAGTACTTCACCCAAGATCACTCAGCTAGTAAGTTCTATAAAGAGTCCCCATGTCTGTTCTCAGAAGGGCCTGCTATGTTTTATAGGCAGTTTTCTCTCATTTTTCTCCATGAAGCAAGGTGTGGTTTATGCTCTGCCTCATTTTCCTTAAGATAATCTTCTGGATTCAGGATCCATAGGTGAAACTGGCAGCCTATCTGTCTTATGGATGACTGCCCCCACTAATCCTCAGCACATACAAACTCCCTGCTACCCCAGCTGTAGGAAGGGAGGCAAAGAGGGAGATGGAGATGTCTGTATTTTCTTGCCTTGCCACCAGGGAAGAACCAAGTAAATAATCCATTTAATTGACAAAAAGGGCCACCATCAGCCAGGTACTCTGTGGTGTTGGTTACAATTTCAGATTTAAGGGTTTTATGTTGGCAAGACCTGGGTTCAAATTCTGACTCTGTACTTCAGCTACATAGCCTACAGCCATGTCCCCCACCCCTGATGTCCATGTCCCTCTCTATAAAATAGATGTTGAAGACCTCATGGGGGGCCAGGCGTGGTGGCACATGCCTGTAATCTCAGCAGCTCAGGAGAATGAGGCCGGAGGATTGTGAATTCAAAACCAGCCTGAGCAAAAGCGAGGCGCTAAGCAACTCAGTGAGACCCTATCTCTAAATAAAATACAAATAGGGCTGGGGATGTGACTCAGTGGTCAAGTGCCCCTGAGTTCAATCCCTGATACAAAAAAAAAAAAAAAAAGAAAAAAGAAAACCATCATGGGGTGATTGTGTGAATTAGACAAGAGATCCCAAGAGAAGCACAGAACCTGGCACAGAGGAACATTTGGCAAATACTAGAAAGAGTGGAAGCCAAACCCTAAAAAGGTAAAATGAGCAGTCCTGGGCAGCAGGAGCAGGGCAATATCACTGCTTGGACTTGAGTGTGGGACTGGACCGACAGTCTCCTGAGAGCAGTGGAGTCTCCTGGCAGAGGCGGAAGGTCAGTTGGCCTTGAGGATCAAGCAAGGCTGAGAGGGGATGGGAGCTCCAAGGACAGCCACTCCTTGGGCAGAGGCCTGCGGTCAGGCCAGCCAGTTCGGAGCCAAGAGAGATGACTGCCCAGGCCTAGGATTTTCATCTCCTCAGCAGTAAGGAGTTTGAACGAGACCCTGTGTTAGGGAGAGCTGGGAAGGATTATTTAGCAGCAGAGGGCACAATAGATGCTTTGAATTCTGCAAACCACACTCCTCTGTGGCCAGTGGAGCTAAAGCAAGCTGAAGGATGCTGTCAGAGGTGAGTTGATGTATGCTTAGCAATTGGTTCTCTGGCAGGAGGGTAGGGAAACCCTGATGTGTTTGCCAATTTCCATGGTGTAAATATTCCTGATATGGAATAGGGAAGAGACACACACTTGGCTGTCATGAGTTGATGTGAGCCACTGAATTTCCATAAAAGTTGGAAATACTTGCCTCATTGAGACATGTGCTCCACTGGTATATGGCTCACACTAGAAACCACAGACAGCATGGCTTCCTGAGTGAGTTCCTTCCGTTTGTTAGGCACCAACATGAGACGCAAGACAGAATGCATTCAGACCCTGGAAGGGTCCAAAATCTATTGGGTAAACTGGCATGAGTCAGATAATTCCACTAAACTACACATTGAGCTCAATGCCCCAAAAGAAGTATTATCTTGCATGGAATGCACCCTACGTTCTTTGTTTCAAAACCAAAATGCAGGGCAGGGCGTGTGGCTCAAGCGGTAGCGCGCTCGCCTGACATGCGTGCAGCCCGGGTTCAATCCTCAGTACCACATACCAACAAAGATGTTATGTCCACCAAAAACTAAAAAATGAAAATATTAAAAATTCTCATATTCTCTCTCTCTCTCTCTCTCTCTCTCTCTCTCTCTCTCTCTCTCTCTCTCTCACACACACACACACACACACACACACACACACACACACACACACCTCTCTCTTTAAAAAAAAAAATGTAAGGTAGACTGTTGTCATCTGTTCTCAATTGAGAATGTAGTGTGTAATTGGTGCGGTGATGCATGCCTGTAATCCCAGCAGCTTGGAAAGCTGAGGCAGGAGGATCACAAGTTCAAAGCTAGCCTCAGCAAAATAGAGGTACTAAGCAACTCAATGAGACCCTGTCTCTAAATGAAATGCAACAAATAGGGCTGGGAATGTGGTTCAGTGGTCAAGTGCCCCTGAGTTCAATCCCCAATATCAAAATTAAAAAAAAAAAAAAGTAGCATGTGTTTTTCAGTTTTTCAGTACACTTGTATTCACTCCATGATACTTAAATCAAGGTGATTATCATTACAGTGCCTTCAAGACCTGGGACTTATTTTTTATGTTTTCATTTTTGCTTTGCCTCCTAGGTGGTCTTTGAAGCCTTGCACAATCTGGAGCCCCGTGGCTACGTCGTGGGGTGGATCATTGCCATAAGTTTGCTGGTGGGGATCCTCATCTTCCTGCTGCTGGCTGTGCTGCTCTGGAAGGTGAGTCTGGAGATCACAGGTCTCCATGGAGTCACCATCGGTAGACACCCAGCTCTCCTGCCTCTCCGGGGTGGGTGCACCTTGGAAGAGGTTTCCTATAGGGAACTCCCTTTGTGGTAGAAGGTACAGGGGACGTCAGTGTCTTCTTCAGGCAGGGAATGGAATCTTGCTGCTCTTGAGGCCATGCACAACTGAGGATTTGGACCACTTTAGAGAGAGAGAACAAAGGTCTCAGTTTCTTCTCCTCTTTTTTTCTAAGAGAGTTACACCAGTCCTGATGTGGGATGTTGGGAACCCAACTCCAGAACAACCTTGGGAGGTACCAGCTGGGAGAAGAGTGGTTTATCATTTGCTTGAAGAAAGAATAAAAAAGGAAACCACAGAGCCATGTATTTTTTTCTTCCCACCTCCTCCTCCCCCATGGCATATGAGAAAGATTTCTGCCCAGAAGACTCAGTAACTGAGATGGCCACAGGTCTAGAGCTCTGTTCCCCCAACTCTGTAGTGGTCCATTTGGAGTTGAGCCAGGGTATAGAATCGCCCTATCCCTGTCACCAGGGCACACCTACTCATCATTCATGTCAAGCATCATTCTCTCAAGTTGAAAGGGGTATCCTCACCCCCAAGCCTAGGGTGATTTCTTTGCTTGACTCTCTGAGATCTGGAGTCTTTTTATGTCAGAGTCTCCATCTTCATCAACAATGGTATCAGAGTTGTCATCTGATGAAGGTCTGTCCCCTCCACGGGGCAGTGATGGGCCAGGTGAGTGGGGCCTGTCTTTTCCTTATTTCCACTGTGTCCCCAGATCCAAAACAGCACCAGGGACCATCACTGGGAGTTCGTGACACCAAAGCCCCCAGACTTCTCCAGTGTCTAACTCTCAGGTTATCCTAGATTATTATAGATGAATACATTAAATTCAAATTATTAATTTCTTTGGGATTACAAGATAATAGTAGGTACTGATCAAACATAATAACATATCATTAAGGGAAAAAATATAAAATACCTATATGTCCACATCCCAGAAATAACCACAGTGAGTGTAGCACTGTCTCTCTTGACCTTTTCCTCTGCATATACAGACCTAAACCAGGGGTTCTCATAGGATCAACTTAGTTCTCAATAATGCTTTAGTTAGATTTTCCCAGCATAATAAATATATTTCAGAAGCGTAGCCAAAATGTCTAGAAATACAGGGAAAAAATAATGCATGTACTGTACTTATCTCAGGTTAGCAATCAGACCATTGCTTTAAACTTAAGGTTACTTCATCTGAAAAGGTGTCTTGACGTGGAAGAAATTTTAAGCATATTACTTGAAAATGCATTTCCCATGCTTTTTAGGCATCCTGGGTGCTATTTTGCAAGCTATTATCCCCTGAAGATAATACTGTGACTGTCTTTCCATACCGTGAAGAGCCCACTTCCAGACACATCTTAAAGCTACAGAGAGTCTGCTGTTTATTCATCTGGTCCCTTGGGGCTGGAATTTAGGTTGCTCCTGGTTGCACACTTCCTTTAAGAGTGGATAACTCTGGAGCCAAATATTTGCACAAATACTTTGTTATATCCTTAGAACGAAACCCTAGAAATGGAATGACTGTGCCTTTTATCTTATGTTGCCAATTGCCCTTTGGAAAGGTTCTACAGACTCCCTCCCAGGAGCCGTGTGTCTGAAGCGTCCATTTTCCTGCCTACTTGCCAACAGTGAATATTATTACCTTTTTGTTTTAATCCACTAATTGGCTGTTTATTTAATCTTCATTGCCACATGGGTTCTGAATTCTCCCTTTTCTCAACTCCAACTCCTTCCCGCCGGGAGGGCCTCTGGTCTGCGGTAGAGAACAAAGCCTGCTCAGTGTTTGGAATCCACAGAGACAGGCTTCCAGCTGAAGGGTGAGAGAGAGAGAGAGAGAGACAGAGAAGGAGACTTCCTTCTGTCTTTCTATGGGTTCTTGAAATGAGAGGCAGTGCTTTCCTTCTCCATGGCTGAGCGTAGGGGACCAGACAGGGACACAGAGCAGGGAACATCATGGTCATGTCCCCACTTCTGTTTTGTGGAGTGCACGCCCCTTTCTCTCAGGGGTGTCCCAGCTCCTGTGGGTGCTGTCCTGCCTGGTCCCACCTGCCATCTGCTTTGCTTTGCTCTTGTCACATTTGCTTAAGAAAGGGTAATTGCAGGAGATCTCTGTCATAGTGTGACCAGAACCTTGAGGTCCCTCAGCTGAGTGAAATCCAAAAAGGGAGGATCTGAGAAGCCAGACATCACCTACTGAGGCAGACTTGGAGAAAGAACAGGGTCACTGCCATCGGAGGTCACCCTATGTGCCTTAACCCTGACAAGACCTTGCCACAGCTCAAGGGTGGAAGGAAAGCTTTGAGGAAGCTGTCGCAGGAGGCCGCATGGGTCAAATAGCTTTGCAAGTCATCAGAGAGCAGGGTTTCGTTTCAGTCCGTGCTCTTTGAACTCTGGCTCTGACCCAAACACTGGACAAGGCATTGGGGTGCACGGATGACTATGTCCCTGCCCTGCCCTCGAACCCTCCCCAGGTAGACTAGTGAACACAATGGAGAGTGGCAAGTGCTGCTCTGGAAATAGAGGAGGTGCTGCAAGTCCCCACCTCGACAACAAGGGAGCATGCGTGGATGAGAGCTGGGGCCTTGTGGTCCTAGGTCTGGTGACCACTTGAACTTGAGAGGTCGCAGCTGTTCCTGTTTCTAGCTCAGACAGTGGACAGCCACCCTAGAGGACAGAGGTAGGACTGGAAGGCCTTTGGGAAGAGGACAAGTGTGGTGTTGTGCTTTCCTATTGTGCGGTGGCTGCAGGACACCAGGGCTTGATTGGCACCCAGTCACCACCACCCCTGTCCTGTAGAGGGAAGGCCAACAGAAGGACACTACTGTCACCCCGCTGGCCTGGGCAGTCTTCTCTTCTGTTTCCAGGGCTGAGCATTCTTTCTTACCTCAGACATCCAGACATCACATAGGCCATTTTTTCCAGTTGCAAAAAAAAAAAAAAAAAAAAAAAAGATCCTTTCGACTGCTCAAGCAAGAGAAAGAAAGAGGATTCTAAGGGTTCAGGGGCAGCCCTATAGATCCCAAGGAAATGTGTACATCCAAACCCATAGCCAGCTGCCTGCGTCCCTTGCTTGCTTCTCTCTGCCAGCTCCTCCCCTCGACTCTGCACACCGTATCATGCTTCCCCCAGAGCGCACGCTGGCTCTCTCTGCATTCATTTCCCTACACACACTAGAAAATGATCACCTCCAGCCCTCCTGATCTACATCTCAGCAACTCCTAATCAGAGACATAAAAGGGTCAGCCGTTTCTGATTCCTGGGTCCACATGTCCAGGAGAGAGGATCTCTCTGGTCCAGGTTAAGTCACTGTCCACCTCTGCCAACTGTGGCTAGAGGTAGGAGTTGACAGAATCTGCCTGGGTCACCCAGCTTGGCTTGCCTATCTCCCACAAACCCAGACAGCTCAGGCTGGAGTCAGAGAAGAGTACAGGATAGCAGGGGTCTCTCTGGAAAGACGGAAACTAAGACAGAGCCTCCAAAGGTGCTCACTCCAGCAGGACAGCATGGTCAGTGGTGGGGACACTGCATTTATATCATCCAGTTAGTAATGCTGCATAACAAGCTGCCCCCCAAATCAAGTGGCTTAAAACAATTATAATGTCATATCTCACAAGTGCATGGGCCAGGGATTCAGGAAGGGTTTGGCTGGGAGTCTTCTCCACATGGCAATGAGTAGGGTCTCTTAGTGCATTTCCCTGTGGCTGAGATGGTCTTAAAGTCCAATACAGCTTACCTCATGTTCCTAGTCGCTTGGTGGGGTCAGTGGAAGGCTGGGCACCACCAGGCCCTTTCTTCCTGTCCATGTCAACTCGGGGCCCTTCCAGGTGGTCCTCCCCCAGAGTATATGGTGGCTGACCTTTCAACAGAGCCCAGTCAAAGCTGCCCCTTCTCTACGGGCCAGCCTGGAACAGGCTCAGCATCATTCTGCCATATTCTCTTGGCCAAAGCAGTCACATGCCAGCCCAGTCAAGGGAAGGGACAGGGGCCCGCTTCTCAATGGGAGGAGTGACAGAGGCTTGGTGGTCATCTTTTATCTGTTACAAACATCATGTCCAGCAATAGGGACAACATCTTCCTCTTTTAGTAGTCATGATTATAAAGGAAGATTCACCTAACTACCAGTTTTATTCTGTTTTTAAGTAGATGAGATGTCACCTGTCTTCTACAGTGTCAAAGGCAAAGATCATAATTGAACTCCTTTGGGGACGAGGTAGAAAGAGAGTGAGTCCTGGATCAGCATTCCTGTCAGAGTGGGCAACCTGTTCAGGGACAGCTAAAGGTGGTAAGGGGCTGGACAGAGGGGGCTGTTTAGAAAAAAAATATTCTTAAAGGGCTAATTATATAACAAATTATTGATTGATTGGTATCAGGGATTGAACTCGGGGGCACTCGACCACTGAGCCCTATCCAAGCCCTATTTTAGAGACAGGGTCTCCCTGAGTTGCTTAGTGCCTCACTTTTGGGGAGGCTGGCTTTGAACTCACAGTCCTCCTGCCTCAGCCTCCTAAGCCACCGGGATTACAGGTGTGCACCGCTGTGCCCAGCTATCTAACAACTTTAGAAGAGGTCGACAAGGGAAAATGAAATGCAGTATTATTTTAAAGACCTGTGTATTCCTAAAGCTTTAGCTACAGACCTCTCGTCAACACTGATTTCTGTGTTTAAGAATGATGTATCATGTGCAGCGAGTAGAGATCCAACCCCACATAGACAGAGCAGTGCCCTGAAACCTGCCCACTAATGGGGCTCAAGTCCAGCCCAGTATTTGACTCGCATGGGTGGTCTCGGTGGTTCTGGCTTATTACCTTATTGTGTATCAAATTCCCTCCCTTCCTTTCAAAGGGAAGCCAACTGCCACAGCCGACCTGGGAAGGCTTCACTGAGGGGATGTGAAGACGGGTGGCCAGTGTTCAAGTCCTCTTCCCTTCATAGGGCACACCTCTTAAATTTCCTTTCAGAGTAGCTCATAACATTGCTACCTGTGGTTGCTTGCCACTGCCTTGACCTCATGGTCAAGCCACAAGTGGTTGTTCCAAAAGTGTGGCATAAAAAAAAGTGAATCCTGATGCCGTAGTAATGCTTAGCAAAGCAGCCGGCCATGCTTTTGCGCTCAGAGTATGCACGGGCCTGCAGGGCTGCACACCTGATGCTCACAAGATGACTGGTGCCTTCATTCAGCAGACAGTACTTAGCCCCTGCCAGCTGGCAGGCCCTGGGCAAGGGGACAGAGATGAATAGCAGAGCTTCATACAATCTTGAAAACCTCTGAGAGGCAGTATAATGACTAGAGATGGTGACTGACCAGAGACCTGAGAGGCAAACAGGAATTGGCCTGGGATACCAGTTCCTGGCCCATCCTGCATGTGCACATGTTTATCTACAACAGAAACCCCTGGTAGGGTCAGCAAATGCCTTCTTCAGAGCTTAACTCCAGGCTAGCCCGGCCTCCCCCCAGCCTCCCCCCGGCCTCTGCAGCTCCCCCAGGACCTTCCAGAAGGCCCCTTGCTGGCATCTCAGGCACTCTCTCATGCTTGGCGTTCACTATCCCTGGCTTTCACACAAAATCCACACTGGGCCCCCAAGCTAACCAGACCCTTCTTCAAATACTGAAATGGATCCTCATCAGCCTTCCCAAAGCCGAGATGTTAGCAGACACTGGGAGCCATAATTTAAATTTTATGTGCAAAGATTACAGTAGCCTGCCAAACCACCATGCAGGAAGAAAACTTTGAAATATGAAACTCTTTTGCGGGAGAAAAATCCAGATGAATCCCCTCTCCTTTCCTCCAGCTCCTGACTGGGTTCGAAGATGCCTGAGCCCTGTGCCTCTTTCATAAAAGGCCTGTTTATGAGGAGAAAGTTTAATGGCTCAAAGGTAGCAGGAGAACTTTGTAATCTGCACCATTAAGAAATGCTTTCAGCTCATTACACCAGCCAGCCTCTGGGCTCTATGGCAATACAGCAAAGAGATGCTAGGGGACCCCTTTCCCCTTTCTGCCCCTCTCTGTCCCTCCATCTACTCTTCCTCCTGTCCCCGTTTGTGTGCAGTTTGTCCTCACTTAATGAAAGAGAAATCCTCCTCTATCGCTTTTAGCCAAGGACCCTCCATCTCTTTCCCTCTCTCCTGCGTCACCCTTTTGCAAACCAAGATGGCTTGCAACAGAGCCAATTGCCTTTGCTCTGCCAGTTCTGTGGCTATCTTCCCCACAGGCCTGGGCCTGCTTCTTAAGTGGCGAACAGGCAGGCTGTGGAACACGTTCACGATGCTCACACGAGGCTGCCTCCAGCTCTCTATCAGCTGGGGCCCTTCCAAGTGCCTGCTGCGTATGGGGCTTTCTTTGGGCTCATGGTCTGTATTTGACAGCATTACTTCTGACCTCAAAAAAAAAAAAAAAAAAAAAAAAACCTTAGTGAGCTGCCTCTGTGGAATGGCCCAGAGAATGTGCAAGGCTTGATGACCCCTGCATGGGTCACCAAGGTTATCACCTTACCTCCAGACCAGCCTTGGAAAAGCCATCCTAGCTTTTTTCCCCAGAGAGAAACCATACACGTGTTCACGTGCATATATGCCCTAACACTGCCTCAATTAAAACCATGTGCCAAAGGCCTTCAGCGGGAGCTTGTTTATGTTTGGAAGTAAATATTGCTCTGATGTCGCATTGTCAACATCTCTAGACAGAGACATGCTGTGTAAATAGTCGAGTAACTGAAGAGACTGGTAAACACGAGGCCTTGAGTTAGTCCAAAGAAGGACTAAGCCAAGGTCGCTGAAATGGCTGCCCAGGAAGCGGAGGAGGGGTGTCCCCCAAGACACCAGATGTCCTACAGTTGTTCATCCAGAGGAGGCTGGGAAGGAAGAGGCTCATGCTCCAAGGCCAGCACCCCCAGAATCCCATCAGGCCACATCTCCTAGGTCCCCTGCCTCAGGCAGCAGCCACCCTTAAGGGCTATTCAGGGGGAAACTGCTGTTTCTCAAGGAGTTTTCTGGAAGGCTTTTGAATACAAGATTGTATCAGAAAATCATGTAAGTCAGGACGTTTCAGGAAGCTGCTCTCTGGGATGCAGGCCCCCATGAGGATCAGCACAGACACAGAACCAGAAAGCACGCTGCTCCCTGGGCCTCCAGCCGAGCAAAGCTTGGCTTGAGGCTTCTCATCTAGGGTTTCTGTTTCGTCTGTTACAAACAGAATAGTCATAAACAGAGCCTCTTGCCCCTCAAGCAGCAGAACAAGCCCCAAAAGATTCAAAAAAAAAGTTCAGGAAAACATTGACTCCATTGGATTGGAGGCGAGTGTGGGGTTGCTGTGGGTACAACTGAACCTCATTATTAATCATTTCCTGGCAGCCTTGGTGTAGGCTCAGTTGGCAGCAAGGGCAGATTTGCCCAGCACTTCTCCAAGTTTTCTCCCAAATACCCAAGAATACTAACAGAAGCCACTGTGTGTGCTGAGAGGGGCCTGAGGGAGGGAAATGTACTTCAAGTCTTGATTTAACATCATTGTTAAGAATTGTACAATTCTTTCTGCTTTATAATACATAGATACTTTAATATAAAAGATAACTCATAGATGGGTACTGGAAATTGGCTATGAGAGCAGATCTGAAATATTGTCACCAAACACACAAAAAAAGGATTACCATGTGAGGTGATGGGTATATTAATTATTTTGATTGGACTCATTATTTCCTAATATATGCATGTAGCAAAATATCACATTTTATACTTTTTTTTAAGAGAGAGGGAGAGAATTTTAATACTTATTTTTTAGTTTTCGGCGGACACAACATCTTTGTTTGTATGTGGTGCTGAGGATCGAACCCGGGCCACATGCATGTCAGGTGAGCACGCTACCGCTTGAGCCACATCCCCAGCCCGACACATTTTACACTTTTAAAAACTATCAGTCGGGCCTCAGTAAAGCAGGTGGATGATTTTGTGGAAGATAAAGGTGTTCCTGATTCTCTACCTATTAGCAACAGTTTTTTCCTTATTCATAAATATCTAATTTTTGTGTCTTCTTTCAATATTCCAGCTCTCAGAACTTATCAGAGAACTCTCTTGATTATGATCCTTAGGAACTGTCTATAAGTTCCTAAGCCAGTTTGTAAACTTTTATGATGTGAAGATGGCTAATGGAAAGGAAGGAGGTGACATTTCTAGTCACACATGCCTGACAGGTGAACTGATGTCCTTTCTCAAATGCTTGACTTTGGGGTGTACTGACTACTGGAATAGGTGGGGATGGCTGTGCAGTAGCTATGAGACACTATAGCAGGTCAAAGGGTCTTGTGAGCCTCCTCTGGCAGTAGATTAAGAGCTATGATATAAAACAAGTGTCTCTTAGGTGTAAATACTTGTTAGATGATTAAATTCAGAGTTGGTTTTTTTGTTTGTTTCTTTTTAGTACTGAGAATTGAACTCATGGGAGCATTATCACTGAGCTATACCCCAGTCCCTTTATTTTTTATTTTGAGACAGGGTCTCACGAAATTGCTAGGTTGCTGAGGCTGACCTTGAACTTGTGGTTTTCTTACCTCGGCCTCCCTCCCAAGTCTCCAGGGTTATAGGCAGATGCCACCAAACCTGGCCGAAGTCATTTATCTTTATCATTTATCTCAAGGGATGACAAAAGCTTGCTAAGTTTAGTTTTCCACTGTCCCATTCTTAATTGACATTTTATTAGAAAATGTTAGCTGGGCAGATCTTCTTGATTTGTTGATTTGTGCTTATTAAGACCAGTTGAACACAATATTACACCTACGGGGGACTTAGAGGTCTCTCCAGTTATTGCACATTACTTTAGGTGGCTTGTTCTCACAAGTTGTTCATTCTGACATTTTTACAAAAGGATTGATATTTTCCCCATTCCTGATGAAATTATAGGTCACTGTTACCTAAGAGTCTTAGACTTACATAGGACTCTGACACTTATATCTGATCAAGAGCTTCAGCTCTTTCAAAGCTTGTCTACTTTCCTTATTGGTGAAGTTGAGATTAAAACACTGTAATTCAAAAGCCTATAAAAGTTAATGACTATACCTGCATATGTTTTATGAATTCAAAAGCCTCATAATTACTTAAAATATCATTAAACTATGTTGTACTTGTTTTCTTGGAAAACTAAGATTTCAATTTTCTAAAAATCTTTGAGAAAAATCCATACTGGTCAAGAATTCTACACTTTGTCCAACTTTTTTTTTTTGGGGGGGGGTGACTACCAGGATTAAGACACTGTGTACCACTGAGCCACATCCCCAGCCCTATTTTGTATTTTATTTAGAGTCAGGATCTCACTGAGTTGCTTAGTGCCTCGTCGTGGCTGAAGCTGGCTTTGAACTCGCAGTCCTCCTGTCTCAGCCTCCCCAGCCACTGAGCCAGGTTCTTGTCCAACCTTTGTGTGAGTCCAGAGTATATAGTTATATGGCCTACAATCAGAAACTCTGAATTTGGGGGGGGGGCAAGAGAAAGAGCTGTCATCCTGTTTCAGGGATGGAAGAGGTCTGAGGATGCCCTTGACCTCTGGGGGTAGAAATAAAGATGCTGGGACTCAAGAAAACGACCTCTCCTATGGGGCAGAGAGGATTAGTTGGAGCTTGTATAGTAATCAGGACTCTGCACTCTTTTGCCACATCTCTTTCCTACATCCCTTGTAATTTGGCCTTCATGGTACCAGGTAAGCCTGCAATGACCATGTTTGGGGAACCAATGCTCTCTGTCAATGGGCTCCATACCAAAGCCAGAACCAGTCTCTAAACCAAAGCACAAGAGTAACATGCTCCTTTCCTGAAATAGAATTGGTTTTATCACATAAGAAACCATGTTAGTTTGACAGGTCACCACTAGACCAAATGGCACCTTTGGGCCAGCTAGTCAATAGCAACCACTTCTTCAAGACTCTTTATTTCCATCTGTCAAAAAAAAAATCAGTACATATACTGATTTTGTTAGAATAAGACACTCTACTGCCATCTGTTGGGAAATAGTTGTAACAAACGTATACATCCGTAAGGTGAGTGGCACCCCACCCAGCCTACACAGTGCTCAGACTATACTGCCAAGTTGCACTCTCTACTCACAAGAGTGCACCCTATTTTGAGAAATGATCTTTGGGTTTCAGAGACAGATGTACATCAACAGCAGAAACTAACTTCCATCCAAGAGGTCACATGCAGGTTGTTTGGGAACAGGACTCTTGAGACCCTTCAGTGGTAGAGTGGAATATGAAGGTTGCAAGGATGGTGTGTGTGTGTGTGTGTGTGTGTGTGTGTGTGTGTGTGTGTGTGTGTTTAATTGGTGCATTATGGTTATACATAAAAGTGAAATTCATTATGAAATGTTCATACACATAACATCATTTGGTTAATTTCATTCCACTGTTCCTCCATTTTCCCATCTACTCTATTGACCTTCTGTTTTCATGAGATGAGATCCCTCTCTTTTTTGTTAATTCCTTATTTCTCTCTAGCTTCTGCATAAGAAAACATTCAAACCTTAGTGTTCTGAGTCAGGCTTATTTCACTTAGCGTGATATTCTCCAATTCCATTCATTTACTAGCAAATGATTTAATTTCATTCTTCCTTATGGTTGAGTAAAACTCCATTGTGTATATGCCATATTTCTTTCCTTTATCCATTCATCTGTTGACAGGCACCTAAGCTGATTTCACTACTTGGCTATCACGAAGTGCACTGCTATAAATACCAATGTGGCTATATCCCCATAGTTTGCTGATTTTAGTTCTTTTGGATATATACCAAGGAGTGGGATAGCTGGATCATATGGTGGTTCCATTCCATATGAGGAGTCTCCATACTGCTTTCCAGAGTCGTCGTACTAATTTACAGTCTCCCCAACAATGTAGGAGTGTACATTTCCCCCCACATCCTCATACAAGGCTTTTTTTCTGAGAGCACTGCCAGCTGGGGCGTTCAGGCCTAATGCCAACGTCATTCCACTAAAGAAGAGAGCTTGCTTCTGTATGCGTATGAGAGATGACAGGGCCTTCACTGTGTTGGAAACAAAAATGACATCCATAAAAACATGAACATAAGCCTGGCATGCATGAGGTCCTGGTTCAATCCCCAGCACTGAAAAAAGAAAAAAAAAAAAATAAAAGGAAGAAGGAAGGAAAGAAAAGCATGAGACATGAGAGCCACGTGAAAGCACTAGTTAGACTAAGTAAGTGCTCTAAATCCTCACTTGTGAACCATACTCCATAGCAGATCCCTTCACTAGCATGGCTAGAAGTGAGCCAATTTTTTCCTTCCTAAAGATGAACAATTCTGGTTCTGCAGGACAAGGCACATTGATGCCCTTTCCTTCTAGAATCCTCCAATTCATTCAGTGAGTCAACCAACAAATAACTGATTTCTGTACCAGCTAACTTCTGCTGCACAACCAGCCACCCTGAAGTCCAGTGGCCTGAGAGAAGCATCCATCTAGGTAACTCACAGTTCCATGGTTGGCCATCTGGACCCAGCTCAACTGGGCAGCTCTTCAGTCTTTGCTGAACTCCCACGTGTGCTTGCAAACAGTTAGAGGCTGATTGGTCTGGGAGGGCCTCTGCTGGGGGCTCATCTTGCAACAGCTGGACCCCTCTGTTTGCAGGGAAGCAGGGAAAGGTTCTGAGAAAGTAACTGGAAGTATGCAAAGCCCCTTGGTGCTTGAGATACAGCAACACCTCCCTCACATCCAATTATCAAAGCAAGCCTTGGTGAAAAATCAAGGTTGGGCCCAAGTCAGGAGCCCCTTGGAAATAGCTGCAGATATATGGTCAAGGGCAGGGATGCCAGAGAATGAAGGATTGTGGGCATTTTTGCAACTTATCACTGGTACCAATGACAGCATGATCCAAGTCCTACCCTCAAGGAATCCTAAGACAAATGCAGAAGCTAACATGGGAGCAGCCTGTGGCCATTTGGCTTAATTGATGCCACTGTAGGTATATGTCATTTCTCTATAATTAAAACTGAGTCAGCTGGGATTATTGAGACTTTACACTATCAGCAGCCAGAGGTATGAGCCTAAGTTTCATGAGTATATTCCTCTCATCAGAGGAGGTGCCCAATTAGACACATCTCCATCTCTAAAGAATAGTTCAAGGACTGGGGCTGTAACTCAGTGGCAGAGTGCTTGCCTGGCACATGTGAGGCACTGGGTTTGATCCTCAGCACCACATAAAAATAAAGGCATGCTGTCCATCGACAACTACAAATTTTTTTTTTTTAATTCCAGCAGTCGCTTCTTAGGGAGACCTTTTCATCTACCCATTGAGTCTTGATCTTTATTTCTGGTTCCTTACCTGGTAACTTTTGCTAATGATCCAGAATATTCATGTCAAGCCCCCTTCCCTCATCCCCTGCAGAAGAGAGAAGGTGGTCAAGGTTTAAGGAGAGAAAAGTGTATGCGTGGGGACATCAGAAGGTAGGGTTCTGACGAAGGTGCTCTTATGCTAGGAAGGAACCTCTAGGGCTGGAGACACCAGGAATTCAGTGTCTCTTTACAGAAACGACCTCATTATTAAAGCTCAAGACATGGGACTCTGGCCAGATGTTTTAAGAAGGCTTCTGTCCCTGCTCCCCTGAGTCCTTCAAATTGTGCTGCCTTGGCAACCCTACTTAAAGAAAATGCTCGGGGTTCCTTTGGCAATGTGGGAAGTACCTGGCAGCCTCTTGACAGTTCTCATGTTCAGCTAGGCCAGTGACACCCCTTCTGAATGATAGGGAGGTGGCACAGCCAGGCAATTCCTAATCTCTACCTTGCTTCTCTACTCTGGGGGAACTTGTGGCTATCAGGGTAACTACTGTGGTTTGGATATATGCTATGAGTGTGTTCCCCAAGAGTTCATATGTTGGAAGCCTGGTCCCCAGTAAGACAATGTTAAGAGGTATTTGGACCTTTAAGCAGTGGAACCTGCCGGGCGTGGTGGCACATGTCTGTAATCCCAGCAGCTCAGGAGGCTGTGGTAGGAGGATCATGAGTTCAAAGCCAGCCTCAGCAACTTAGCAAGGCCCTAAGCAATTCAGCAAGACCCTGTCTCTAAATAAAATATAATAAGGGCTGAGGATGAATCTCAGTGGTTAAACACCTCTGGGATCGATCCCTGATACCAAAAAAAAAAAAAAAATGGTGGGTGGGAGGTGGAACCTAATGAGGTGATTGAGTCAGTGGAGATGCTGCCCTTGAAAAAAACTGTTTTAGTTCCTGTGGGACGCCTGTTAGTTCTCATCAAAAGGTTATTAGAATAAGCCTGACCCTTACTCATTCTCTGGCTTCCTATCTTGCGTAATCTCTCCCTCTTGCATGGGCTCCCATTCACCGTGAGGCCCTTGCCAGAGACTGAATCAATGGTTCTACCCTCTTTTGGACTTTCAGCCTTCAAAACTATGGGCTAAATAAACCCCTTTTCTTTACCCAGGATCTAGTCTCAGGTATTTCATTATAGCAAGGAAAAATGGACCAATACAGTGACTATGGATGCTTCCTTGAATTCCTGGCTCATAAGGCAGAAGCTAGAGGACACGTGCACACAGAACAAAGAGGCTAAGTGTGCCTGTGAGAACTGATTTTGCTGCATGATTTGTTGAGGGCAGGCTTTTTATTTGCACTCACTGTTGGCAGCAGATTGCAGAGATGGTTAGTCTCGAGGGTTTTCAAATATGACCATGGGAATTACAAACTAAATGATATTGTGGAGCCGAACGCTGTGGTACAGCAGCTCTGCTAGAAGCAGGTCAAGTGTGTACCACTGTTTGATTTCCCTATTCAAGGGCATTGAAACAAGGACTTGAATGCAACTCATTTTTTTAGGAAGTGAGCTCAAAAAACACTTTCTGGAAGACGGGAGTGAGGCAGGGACAGGAAGGAAGCAATAAAGGTGTTCTATGGAGCTGGCCACCACTGTGGGCAAGTGTCACTGGGAAAATGTGTAGAACATGTCCCTGAGGAGGGATCTCCCAGCCCAGGTGAAAGGGAGCTGGGGTATTTGTGCACCGGCTCTAGTGAGTCATGGTGAAGGGCAGATACAGGGAGGGATGTCTGACCTGAGAAACAGAGACCTCTTATGCTGGTTCACAAAGAACAAGAGATGCCAGATTTCTCTGGGCATGGGAGAAAAGGTGAGATCTGGTCTACCAAAAGTTGTTTAAATGCCTGGCCATTGTTCCTATGATGATCGTGTGAGGAAAAACTGGAAACTGTCTTAGCATATGTGACAAGTCAGAAGACCATATGTGACATCAGAGGAGGGGGCCGTTTTCCCCCCACAGCTAGAATCAGCTCTAGGGAGTCCACACTGACGACTCCGCTGCACAGACCCCACGAGCTCTACAGGCATGAGAGAGAGATCTAGATGACAGCAAGGCAGACTGCGGACCTGCAGGTGCTTTCAAAAGCCTATCATATCAGAGCGTTATTTGTCAAATTGTCCCACACATGTGTAATAACTCTCAGGATATCGGTAAGTTCGTCAAAAATTGAATAAGCCGAGGAAATGTTAGGCCCCTGAGTTTCTTTCCCACCAGAGATCCTTTGGTCTTCTACTATAGATTGCAAATCTCTCGAAGAAAGGATGGAATATTTTCCAAACTTATTTGACCATCAGGCCTTTTCTTACTCCCGAATTCCTGTGAGTAACTCTCAGTAACTGGTGTTCCCCGGCACCCAGCTTGGGAAACAGTATACCAGAAGCATGTTTCAAGGACCAAACAGGTTGCCACAAAATAGCCTGCAGAATGTCCGTGCATTTTGAAAAGTGGCTTCATATAATGCTTCGCTTTCCGGTGTGTTTTCTCATCTGAGGAGTACTCAAGGCTTTCCGGGCCTAGGGGATCAGTCATAGGCCAGGATGTCTTGGAATCAAAATAGCCAATCCTCCCACATTACTAATCCGGCTCTTCCTCTCTCTGCCTTTCAGATGGGCTTCTTCCGCAGAAGGTACAAAGAAATCATTGAAGCTGAGAAGAACCGGAAAGAGAACGAAGACAGTTGGGACTGGGTCCAGAAAAACCAGTGACCTGCCACACCATTCTCATGACCCAATCACGGGCCTGTCATCCTTGATCCTTGTATCTTCCATATTTGGAAGAAAAAAAAAATCTTCTCCAGATTTTTCGGAGGCCCCACTGATGCTGTTCTCTTCCTCGTTGTGTCAAAGCCCAGGTGTCAGGCCCAAGCAGCCACTTCAGCCAGGTCCCGTGACCGGGAGCCACCACCACTTCCTTCTGAAGATGAACTCTGAACTTTGGAAAGGAGCTACAGAGCCGAGCAATATTTATGGATGCAACATGCGTGGTCAACCCTCAGGGGAAAACTGTTACCTAAAAGTATTTTTATAAATATAAGCCTTTTATACTGATTATGTCTTTATATTTGTATCAATGTTTTATTATTTCTATTAAATAGTTATATAATTCACTCAAGCACTGATATCTGGCCTGAAATCTTGGAAATACATGTACCTGTATACAAAATTTAAAGGACAAAAATCTTATTGTACTTTGGAACTTGCTGTTAAAAAATTAAAAAAAAAAAAAAAGCACTTGCAGATAAAATAAGCTGAAGAAACCTCATGAAACAAATCCACTGAATGAGCAGTACCGCATAGAAACTGTGGATGTGGCAAGACCCTCCCAAGACACTTCTCATCGTTATTGCCTGGAGTCAAGTTTTGGAGTCATGTGCTAAAGAATTATAACTGCTTTTTCAACTGTACCTTTCAATGGAAGATTCTCAACAGGAATTTGGATGGAAAACCTGATTCCTAGCAGCAAGTCTACTCTGCGTCACCTCTATGCAGCAGACATCTCCCCCTCTTTCTGCTTGAATTGATGGATGAAAGCCTGGAGCAATGCCAGCTGGTCATCTGGTAAACCTCAAGGTGGCATATTCTCCTGGACACCGTGCATCAGTGTTCACGCCCGACCAGGGCTCCATCAGTGTCTCCCACACAAAGACATGATTCTGAAAGCTCTGAGGCATTGCCTTTCCATGGTTGCTTTGGTTCAGAGGACTCCATTTCCTGCTACTCTTGCTTTCCCAACTCATGCTGATTGCAGATTCCTTCTTAGAGATGACTTTCAACTGTTCTCTTAAAATTGTTTTTATTATTTCAAATGTTTTAGGTGGAATTCTCCAGAAGTAGACCCTAAAATCAGATTCATTTGCAAGTAACTTATTAAGGAAGTGTTCTGGGGGCAGGAGGGTGAATACCAGTGAGGGAGGAGGGGGAGTAGGACCTGGCAGGGAGGAAGCCAGGCAAATGGGCCATTTCAGGGCAAATGATGCCTCAGAGTTGTCCCAACTGGAGATAAGCCAGCTGGGCTTTGGTATTTCCACAGCCTACAGCTGGGGGTAGATGGCTCTCGCCTCCCCAGGAGAGCTACAGGTGCACCCCCAGCCCAGGAAAATAGAAATGGTGCAAAAGAAAGTATGCAGAGATCTGAGCAGAGTACCGATGTGCCCCTGGTCTCCCACATGCGGTAATGCTGAGTTATGGCCATCAGTATTCAAACTGTCTACTTGATGGTATTTGGTGTCAGATACACTGTGCTGTCCAGTTCTAAGTGTGGTGCAAATTTCTAAAAGGGCACTGAGATGCTGGATGGAGCATGCTCAATACTGCACCTGGCCCCTGATGAATGCTCGGTAGCTACTAGAAGCTATGGTTGCTGTCCCTGCTGCTGGATAACCATCGAACAAGACAGAAATTGGGGCTAGGCAGAGAGTCTGACAAAGGGTCTCAATGACTCATTTGAGCCTGCTGAAGCCCCAGCTACATACAGATGGTCCAGAGGGTCCCCAGAGATTATCACAGGTATGTCGGGCCCTCCCTTAATGGGTGTAGAGTGTGGATTCTGTTATGAGACTCCATTTGCAACTTTCCTTGGATGGACTCTCATTAATTTTACCATGTTTTCCTTTAGCAAATCATTTAAGATTCTTAGGTGGTAAACCCAGGACAGCTCCATTATCAGCTTTGGCCAAATGCATTTATTGCCACTAACCTTTTCCTGAGAAAGGTTCAGACTCATCCATCACAGTGTAGAAGGGTGACTCACAAGGTCCATGGTTCTGCCAGCTAGAAAGCAAAGCCCCATTTGTGGACCCCTGTGGGCAGTCCTGGAGCTGGGATCCGTGCACTTCTGCTTGATTCTGAAGAGTAGACCCACTTGAGTGGTTACATACTCAGGAGGTCACTCAGACTCCATAAGGCAGTTTTTAGGAGAACTATACTTGATACCACCAGGAGCAAATACTGGAAGCCACCCAAGGACCCATCTGGGAAAGGATGGTACCTCTGCTTGTCAGATCCTGCTGAGTGGCTGGTGGGACTACAGAGACCGGGAGGTAGTCATTTAGCACAGTGATGGAGAAAGAAGTGCTCTGGACAGTTCACTGCTCCATTCCAACCCCATAGCTCTCCTTAGTCTTGGGGTTGGGAAGCAGACAGGCCTGGCTAGTGTGTCTGCATTGCCTCTCCAAGGATTCTCTCTAAATCCCACCCTGTATCCCATTCCACCCTTCTTGCTTCTATGGATAGGTTTATTGTGGAATCTTCACATATTCTCTTGGGTACCATTATTCCAGTCTGTTTCAGGTTTCAATCAGCTATTGAAGGACTAACATGCTTTTTAAATATGGAAAAAAAAACTTAGGAGAAATTGAGTAAGATAATGCCCCTTTTCCAAAAATAGATTCCCCTATGCTCAATTCATACAGTGAGCCCTGGACCTGTCATCAAGAAGTATCCATGAAGTTCAGATGCAAGGAGACACTAGTAGGAAGGAGCAGGGTCCACTGGCTTTGTGGTTATGGACAGGCACATTCAGAATCACTGCCACTGAGATTTCCTTTGACAATGCTTCAGGAAACCTCTCTTGGCACCACCAGTGTTTTTAGAGATTTGGCAAACTTTTAGAAAGTCCTCTTCCACGGAGTCATGGGTAGTCTGCTGTTCTAGAAGCAAAGGCAAAGGAGGTTGGCAGGAAACAGAAAAGCTGTGGCACTCCCAAAACACCTGGGGCTTGTCTTCCATGCACAATTAATTAAGGTGGACTTCCCATGACCCAGGTGCTGTGTGCCACCTGTTGAACCCCAGCATGGTGGGTTTTTAAAAGGTATTCATAACTTTTATTTTGGGGTGAGGCATTATGGCCAGGTAATGCAGTTATGCCTGATTACTTGTGAAATGTACACCTGGTAAACCAGTCCTGATTTCCTGGTTCCAGTTTCCCAGAATATATAGGTGCTACAAAGAATTCTCATTTGGGGAATGGGCTAAGGATGTAGCTTAGTGGCAGAGCACTTGTCTAATATGCACTTGGCCTTAGGTTCAATCCCCAGCATAACAACAACATCAGAAATTGCCATTTGGGAGAAATGGCCCCTTTAGCAGACAGAAGGCAGGAAGTGAGCATTATTTCAGACGTGCCCCACGAATGCAGTTTTAACTGATGTTTTAGTTGGTCTTGTTTTGATCTATAGGGTAATAATATACACAGTTGAGAATATTTTCTGCAACAATAGCTGAAAGGAGGAGACGGAGCCCATAGGGCCAAACTGAACCTTCTAGAATGTCTTCTGACTTTTCAGCACATGGGAGGGATAAGGAGCAAATTTCCCAACATGGTGCAATGCTTTATAGCACAATGATCTAGATTTCAGATTTTGTTAAGGTGTTTTGTTTTTAATTCTAATGTGCACGGTGTGATTGGCAGCATAAGTTAAAAAGCTTTAAGAGTGATTAATTGCATGGCAGTGCACCCACGCTCTCTCCACTTACAGAACTTTACTGAGGCATCCGTGTACATTTCTGTGGAGGAATTGGGTGGGAAGGGTGTTCCTCTGTATGATGTCTCCTTTATTAAAGTCTACGCAGTCACTTCTAATTCACTTGCACTGTTTGGGAAATGTCAGGTTTACAAAAATACATGTTTGGAATAAACAAAAAATGGCTGCAAATGATTCAGGAGTTCAGTCTGCAATTTCTCTGCTAATAAGAACTTTCTAAGTTGTAATAAAACAGGAGCATTCAAGAGCACTTCAATGTCCATCTAATTCCACATGAACAACTCTCTTGATGTGGCTGAAATGTCCCTAATCCTTGCCCTAATCCTGCTGTGGCCACCACCTTCTCTTTATCACCCTCCTCCCACCCAAGGGCTACACCTGGGATCTGGATCTGGAGATAAATGTGCCCAAATTAAATGCACAGATTTTCTCATTCTTCATAGACTTCTCCTATGTGTGTCCCCCAGTCACTAAGCATTTCTCCAGAAGCTCTTTGGTAGTAATCTTACACATTTATAGCTATTGCATCTTCTCCAGTTTTTTTTTTAATCTCCACCTGCCTAGTTATAACTTGTTCTTAACACAAATATTGTTCATTTGTTTTTGTTTTTTCTTAGATGGCACCAACAAAATCCATCTGTTACATTAGTCTTTTTCGAGAATAGGCCTTTGGCTGTACCAATCAAATCTACTGGTTTTTGCTTTGTTTCATCACTAAATGGTTTTTATAGGAATTAAAATCTTTAACTGCCTTTATTTTTAAAATTCACACATACACCACAAAGAGGTATGAAAAGGTACACACAGTTTAAGCATGGTTGTCTTTACGTAGGCAGGGTTGTCAATGTTTTTGCTTTATGTTTTGTTTTTACTCATCTGAGTTTTCGTTTTTTATAGTAAGCATTTATTCTGTAGCAATGAAACAAGCAAATTATTTTTAAATAAAATTGCATCCAGGAGGATGTGCAAGAAGCTACGGTGTGGTGGAGCTCTGGCTCCCCTTTCCCAGTTGCTGGGCAAGCAGTGTCTGTGGGGCACCTACTCCACCAATACCTCCACTGCCACCCACTGCTGGATGCTGCTTCTATTTGAGGAAGAGAAAGAGGAGGAGGAGGAGTGCACGTTCAGAGACATAAGTACACAAATGAAGAACAAAGTATTTTATCAAACAATTCAGCAATCAAATAGAACATTTTGCTATTTGGCATCTAGACTCCCCTGTGCCCTCAGTGTGCCAGCAACAACTTTAGATCATGGTCAAGGGATCTGTGAAGTTTGGGCTTGTACCCTAGATGAAGAAAATCTGCCAAGTTATCCAAAAATATAATTAAGTGGCTATGGGCACCGAGATGCCAGGTGTGGTTGCAAGAGCCAGGAGGGAATACAGGACTAATGCTGACTATCGGTACCAGCTTTTGTGATGTAATGTAGACTTGTTCGAGATAATTCAGCTAGGACTGACATTACCCTCCAGGTACTTCAACCTGGCGGTTTAATTTAAAATTTAATTTGATGGCTCTGTAGAGCTACTAACAACATTTAGAATCCAGTTTAGGAAACATAAGAAGGAAGGAGTTGAGACTCAGTACTTTGCAGAACTTATGAATGATTTCAGGAGTGGTCCTCTGCAAAGGGGTCCAATTATCATTTCATAAGTCATGACTGACTTGGGCAATTGAACAGAAATCCTGACCAACTCTAATTTGCCCAAAGAAGAACTTGACTTCTTTGAGATCCTTCGATTGTTTTTCTCCTGTCACTTACGAGGTGAAGTAACTCATGAAGAGCTGCAAAAATCTTTTTCTTTTTTTTTTTTTGGGGGGGGGGGATACTAGGGATTGAACCTAGGGGCACTTAGCCACTTGGCCACATCCCCATTCCTTTTTATTTTGAGACAGGGTCTTGCTGAGATGCTTAGGGCCTCGCTAAGTTGCTGAGGCTGACTTTGAACTCACGATCCTCCTACCTCAGCCCCCAGAGCCATTGGGGTTACAGGCATTTACTACTGTACCTCTTTTGCAAAAAAATCTTAAAAGTGGATTATAGCAAGTTGCTCAAAAGTTAGAGCTGGATAGGACCACAACATCCGACAGGATCTGATCCATTTCTTACAAGAATGGCTTTTTTCAAAAGGAGAGAAATGTTGTTTGAAAAACATTGATGATGCCAAATATCGTGGTCATTTGTACCGCCTTGGTTCTGGTTCATCCTATGTACAGAATGGCACAGGGAATGCATATGGAGAGGAAGCCAACAAGAAGTCAGAACCTAGAATAATCCATTTATTTATTTTTTATTTATTTTTATTTATTTTTTTGAGCTACATGCATGCTTGTGTGTATATTTTATCTCAGGTTGAATCCTTTGAACCATAGACAATACCTTTCTCTCCCTTTTGAAGCCTATTTGATTTTTGCCTTTCAGTACCAAGTATGACATTCCCATCTCAGGTCTTATTTAAACAGAAGTATATTCAGGATATAAATAAAATTATATCCAGGAGAGCTGGGGACATGGCTCAATGGTAGGGTGCTTGTCTCATAGGAATGAGGCCCTGGATTCAATCCTCAAAAGAAGAAACAAAATTACATCTAGGAGAATATGAATTGCTGAGCTAAAAGAGACCTCAAATTGTAAGTCTGGAAAGAAAGGAAACATGCTTCAGCAAAGAGCACGGGTGAGTCTGACCCTTCAGGACACTGATCTAGTGAACAGTTTCAAGCATTTTAAATCCGGGGGCTTCCTGGTTTAACAAACCTGCCTCCCTCTCTAATACTAATTAAACATGCTCCTCTATGTTGGCCCAGTTCATTTTTCCTAAACCAGGAAAGGGCCTCAACAAACTCAAAGGAATCAAAAGATACAAAATTAAAAAGAAGAGAAATCATGCATTAGGGCTCTGCTTCCTGATCAGTCAGAATTTTAACCACCAGGTTACCTCTCACCCTTGAAGTCCTTCTGTTCATCAGGTTAACTGCGTTTAGTAATAGAATTCACACAACTGCTTACTGAGAGCTGAATCTACACTAGCAAACCAAAAGGTGGCCCTCCATCAGCAAGATTACTAGGTGGCCCTAAGATCACGTTGGATCACTCGATGGGCACATCCAACTAGAAAGTATATAATGTGATATTGCTAGCTCTGTTCTGGAATCTGGGCCTGCTGCCAGACTCTGCTTCACCTGAGTCTAATCCAAATTCTTTCATACTTTTGACTCTTCAGTAATTGAAAAATTCTAAAATTTAAAACAAATCTCAGTAGAGGTTTAATTACTGCCTCTAGAAGACACCAATCTGGTGAAGAAATTGGAGGCATTTCACAAAGGATCTCTAGGAAACCTTTCTTCTTAGAAATGGCAGAGGAGGAAAAAAATGAACTTCTCTCCAATCCCACATCTATTCAGAATCCACCTGATCAGTTAGGAGAATATTTGGCTCCAGATAAAACTCCAAAATAACAATGGTTTAAACACAGATGGTATCCCTCATTCACATAAAAGAAGACCAGATGTGAGTCATCAGGTTCTGGTGTAGCCATCTCAGGGGTAATCAGGACACCAGCTCCTGTCTTTCTCACATGTGGATTCCATCCTCAGGGTTGCCTCTTGGTGTCATACGGCTACTAGGGCACCAACCATCATTTCAAGCCAACAGCAGAGGAGGATAAAATAGCATGTGCTCCCTTCTTTTTAACTAGCCTTCCCAGGAGTCTAGTATAAATTGGTCAGAAATTAATCATAGATGCGCCATCCACAAAGGAGGGTGGGCAATGTATTAAAGACTAAGAGGAGAGTACGTATTGGAGACGACTAACAGTTACCACACCCACCAAGATATTTCAGAATCTATAGCTGCCCTAAGCTCTAAACATGTGCCTTTAAATCTGTAAGTCTGGCAAGATTTAAGCAAGAGGAAAACCTTTAGGGTGAAGATGGGGGATGAGATTCTCAGGAACATGGAGCCAGGATCTCTCTTGATACATGTGACATGTATTACATCTTAAGGTGTCATTTTTCTGCTATATTCCTTCTCAAATGACCATACAGTAGACACTCCAAGCAGCAGTGCTTGTTCCCATATCCTTTCCCAACATGAATTATATGACTTTTGTGCCAGTCCCGTGTATAAAGTATGAAGTTCAGTTCGGTTGGAGCATTTTTGGTTGCCATACACAAACGTCTCTTCATCTTCTTAGCCGTCTGGGTTTCCTCTTCTGGAAACACTCTGACCTTCTTGAACACTCTCTCCATTTGATTTCCAGAATCACCCACCCTCTGAGCTTCCTGGCCACTTCTCAGCTGGCTCCTACTCTTCTTCCCAGTCTCTTAAGTTGGGAGAACATCCCGTCCTGAAGACTTCTTTATCTATGTTCCATACACATCCCCACCCCCAAGCTCCTGGCCTGAACTGTCACCAAATATGGGTCCCCAGCCTGGCCCTTGTGACTAAACTCTCAACTCACTTATCAAACTGCTCACTCAGACCACAGAACTTTTAAACTGAGCCACTTCTGTCCCCATCTCAGGAAACAGTAGCTTTATTCTCCCGGTGGCTCTGGCCAAAAACCTTGTAGTCATCCTTGACTCATCCCTCTCCACCCTATATCCCATCCACTGAAAATTCTTGCCAAATTTACTGTAATCATAGAGACAGAACCTAACTACATCACTAGATCCACCATGACTGCTCTGGACCAAGCCATCGTCATCCCTTGGCTATATTATTGCAAACCTCCTCAGTGGTCTCTGTGCTACTGCTCCTTCTATGTATTCTCAACAGCAGCCAACAGGTCCTAGTGATGCAAGTCACACCATGTTGATCCTTTGCTCAAGCCAGGTGATGGCTCCCATCTTGGTGTACCCCACTACCTTGCTTTGTTCACAACTGTATTCACAGGACACTGTGGAGCATATGGCACATCAAAGTACTCAGTGCCAAATGGCTGAATTAGTGGATTTATTCTTTTTCTAACTTAAAATGAATGCTTAACTCGTCAACTTTCCATCTTTTTGTCTATATTGGGTATTTAATGCTACATATGTCTCTGTGGCTGTGTCCCACACATTTGGATATGCTCATTCCAAATGTTTTTTTTTTTATTTTTCCTTTTGACTTCTTCTTTGTTCCATGAGTTATTTAGAAGTAAATATCTTAATTTCTAAACATAAAACATATGGTTTTATCTAGTTTGCCATTTTTATTTAATCGCATAGTGGTTAGAAATGGTAATTTGTATTACAGCAATCATTTGGAATGAGACTTTATAACCCAATATGTAGTCAATTTTCATCTTTGTCCCATGAGTACTTAAAAAAAAAAAAAACATACCCTGCCACTATGGGATGCATTGCTCTATAGGTGCTTATTACAACAAATCTTCAAAATCCTATTTGTCTGCTTGATCTATCAGTTACTCAGAGAGATGTGTGCAAATCTCCCACCTACAAGAGAGAGGAGGGCCTGGGGCATAGCCCAGCGAGGCCAGAGGATGTACAGACTCCCACCCAGGCTCTCTGCTTCCCTTGAAGAGGCATGTTTGTCTGGGTGTGGCTGAAAGAATAATGGATCGTGCTCCTGGAGAACAAACCCACCTGCCTTCTGCAGCACCATCAAGAGTCTATGTATAAGTAGGGAGTGGAGGTAGAAGCAAGCTTGAGAGACAAATGTTCAGGGGAATTGCACAATAGAACACCCTTTACTGGCGTCTGGAGAAGTCAGGCCATGATACCCTCCTCCTGGGGGAAACAGAGCATCTGGACCTTTCAACTTATGGCCAGGCCCTGAGGGGCTCTCAGGATCATTCAGCCACAATCCTGTTTCTTTGTTCGTATCCATTATTGCTATGGATTTTTCTTTATCTTTTTTTAAATCCTGTCCATTTTTTTTTTGCCTTTTATTTAGGGTGGAGGATATTTTATTGTGTATCCAAAAGTTTAGAATTAGTTATTTTTGACAAATGAAACTGATCATTCTATCCCTCTGCAGTTTTCCTTCCTTATATATAGCAGCACTTTCTTGACTCGAAGTCTATTTTGGGTACTATTTGCACAACATGTCTTTTTCCATACTTTTAATTATAACAGTTCTACATTCTAAAGTTTTGGATATGTCACTTGTAAACAGTATATAGTTGGATTTTTTTTTTAAAATCCACTCTAACAATCTTTGTCACTTTGCCAAAATATTTAGTTTATTTATATTTATTGTTATTAATGAAAATATCTGACTTATTTCTATTATCTTGTTTTGTGTTTACTTTCACTCATCTTTTTGGGTTTCTTTTCCCTGCCTCTCTTCTTTTTTCACATTCTATTCCTCACCTTCATTATTCCTTCTCCTTTTATTCTTTAAGCAGACACCAGATACTCTAGAACTTGAAGGTTCACAGTCACTTATTTAACAGACCACAATCTAAAGTTAATTGCTATCATTTGATGTATTTAAATTCTATGTTTAAGCTACATACACTGTTGTTTTAATAGTTTTTCTGTAATAAGAGTTTGGCTAGATTTGCCCATGTATTTGCTGCTTTCTTTGCTCTTAATGGCTTCTTGCACCTCAGATCATTTTTCCTGGGATCATTTTCCTCATGCCTATTATATGCTTTAGAGCTCCCTTCAGTGAGACTCTGCTAGGGACAATGTTTCACTTTCATCTGAAGCTGTCTTTAATTTGCCTGTATTCTTGACTCTTTGCTTGTATGGAATTCTAGACCAGCAGTTTTCTCTCAGTGGATGGGATATATCATTGTGGCACCTATTTTTACTGTTAAGAAGTCATCAGACAGGGGCTGGGGTTGTAGCTCGGTGGTAGAGCGCTCGCCTCGCATGTGCAAGGTCCTGGGCTCGATCCTTAGCACCACATTAAAAAAAAAAAAAAAAAAAAAAAAAAAGAAGTCATCAGACAGCCCATTTGTCACTTCTTTTAAAAAGATGTGTCATTTTTCTTAGGCTTTTTAAAACATTCTCTCTCTCTCTCTCTCTCTCTTTCTCTCTCTCTCTCTCTCTCTCTTTCTCTCATCACTATAGTTTCACCCTGATGTGTTAGGTAGAATTTATTTTTTTATTATTAGATTATAGTTATACATAATATTGGGATTCATTTTGACATAATTATACAAGCATGGAATATAATTTTCTCTGATTTAGTCCCCAGTACTTCCCCTTCACCTCCCCATGTTCCCTTTCCTATACTCTACTCCTTCTATCAATCTATAGTTTTTCAAATTAATTTTTAATAAAGGTGAAATTCACTGTGGCATATCCATATGTGTACATAGGCTAGTTTTGTCAATTTTATCCCATCCTTCCTCCTCTTTTCTATGCCTCTTCCCTCCCCTCCATCCCCTTCCTCTACTCCACTGATCTCTCTTCTATTTTCATGAAGATTCCTCAAAAGACTAGGAATGGAACTACCATATGACCCAGCTATCTCACTCCTCAGCATTTATCCAAAAGAACTCCAGTGCATACTGTAGTGATACAATCACATCAATGTTTCTGATAGTATGATTCATGATAGCCAAGTTATGGAACCCACCCAGGTGCCAATCAACAAATGAATGGATACAAAAAAATGTGGTGTACACACACAATGGAGTTTTATTCAGCCATAAAGAAGAATGAAATAATGGCATTTGCGGGTTAATGGATGGAACTGGGAACATCATGATGAGTGAAATAAGCAAGATCAGAAAGTCAAGGGTCTAATGTTTTCTCACATATGTGGAAGCTAGAGCAAATAAGAGGGGAACAAGGCAGAGGGATAAACACGTGGAATTTGTTTTTACTTATTCTGCTTGAGATTCACTGGGCTACTGTGGTGTGATGTCTTTCATCAGTTTGCTTCATCTCTTTAAATATTATCTCTGGGTGCTGGAGTTGTGGCTCAGGGGTAGAGCCCTTACCTAGCATGTGTGAGGCACTGGGTTCGATTCTCAGCACCGCATATGAATAAATAAAATAAAGGTCCATGGACAAATAAAAAATATTTTTAAAAATGAAAATAAATAAACATATACTATCTCTGCTCCACTGTCTCTCCTTCCCTCACTCTGATTAAATATTCTATTATTGCTTTCCTTCTTGCTTCTTTACCTTCTGTCCCTAATTCTTCTCATTTTCTCTCTTTGCAGCATTTTGGACTACCTGGCCTATTTTTGCATCGACTGTCTTTTCAGCTGTGTCAAATCTGCTTTTAGACCTGTTATTGATATTTGAATGTCAATTATTTTACTCTTACAACAAAACGATCTAATTAGTTCTCCTTCAAATACAATTGGAAATTCTTTGTGTTTTATTTCTCACTTTTTATAATTTCCATTCAATTTTGTTTCTTTAAACATGATAATCATAGTTTCTATTTTTGTGTCTGGATAAGCACAGTAAAGTTTGTGCGAGTCTATTTTCAGAGCTTTATTCCCTGAGGATTCTCACTCAGGGGGCTTTCTTACCTTTTGTTCCTAGTGGGTTATTGTTTCTTTTTGCTTGGGAAATTTTTCATGGTAATTCTTTGAGGCCTGGGATGAAATGTATTTCTTTAGGGATCATTTGCCTCCACCTCTGCCAGGTCCCCATCTGGCATCAAACCTTGAGCATGTATGGACCCCCGTAATGTGAGCCACAGATCCATGTCAAGACCTGCCCTGGTGGGTTCTTCCCAGGGATAGAATTTCCTTTCACCACAGCCACCTACCCTTGACTCAGCACCAAGGCAACTTTCTTCAAAGTCCCTTGGTCCTCTAGGAGTGCTGGCAAGAATGGCATGTCTATTTGGGGTTGAGACTTACAGTGGCACTTTATGACCCCTGGGTCCTGCAAAGCTGTGCAAACCAAATCTCAATTTTGGTAGATTTGATGTATGCTCAGCACTAAAGGGACTGAAGCTCTCCACTTTGGCCTCAGCATGGCCACCTTCATCCGGTTTTGGCTTGAGAAATTCAGTTTTGTTATCTCTTCAGTGCTTTTAAGAATGTGTTGCTCCCAGTAACTCAGGAGGCTGAGGCAGGAGCATTGCAAGTTCAAGGTCAACCTTGGTAACTTAGTGAGACCCTGTTTCAAAATAAAAAATAAAAAGGGTTGGGGATGAGCTGGGGTTGTGGCTCAGTGGTAGAGCGCTCACCTAGCATGTATGAGGTTCAATCCTCAGCACCACATAAAAATAAAGTTATTGTGTCCAACTGCAACTAAAAGAAAAAATGTTAAAAAAAAAAGTGAGACAAGAGGATTGTGAGTTCAAAGCCAGCCTCAGCAATGGTGAGGCACTTAGCAACTCAGTAAAACCCTGTCTCTAAATAAAATACAAAATAGGGTTGGGGATGTGGTTCAGCGGTTGAGTGCCCCTGAGTTCAGTCCCCAGTACCAAAAAAAAAAAAAAAAAAAAAAAAAAGCGAAGCTGCAAACAGAAAAGGAGCAAATTTTTTTTTTAAAGAGGGGTGGGCTGGGTATGTGGCTCAGTGGTAGAGTGCCCCTGGGTTCAAACCCTGCTACCAAATAAATAAATAAAACATGTGGCTTAAAATCTTTTGTTCTTAATTTTTAGTGGGTTGTTGATATTATTAGGGGGATTGGTCTACCTGTATTCCTGAATCAAAAAAATCTTAATATCTACTTTTCAAATGTCTAGTTTCATCATCTCCTTTATTACAAAAATTTTCAAGTATACAGAAAATTTGAAAGAGTTTTACAGTGAACACCTGTACTTACCGTCTAGCATCTACCAAAATTTTATCATATTTGATTTGCCATGATTTAGATATCCCTCTCCCCACCCATTCATTTATGTTGTTTTTATGCATATCAGTAAGTTTCAGGTGGAATGTAGTTTTCTCTGAATGTCAGTGTTTCTATGTATCCATTTGAGTTCTTCATGCAATCATAGCTTTTATTTTTGTAACTTAAGGATTCTTTTTTACCCTACTTGGGTTTTTATTTTGTTTTGTTTTTCTGCCCTGCACATGTGTTCAGCTTTTCTTTTATTTATTTACTTATTTTTTATTCTATCTTATTTTTTGCAGTGCCAGGCAAGTGCTCTGCCACTGAACTCTATACCCAAGCCCTTCTTTTATTGCCTTAAGCACATTAAGCTTAATTATTTTATGTCATGTATGTTATTTCCAAGAACTGATGTCTTTGGGGTCATTGTCTGCTGGATTCTGTGGCTCTCAGTGCCTTGTTCCTTTCATGTTTTATAATTTTTTTTTTACTATAAACTGCTCATTTTCCTTAGAACATATCTGTGGGAATTTGAGAGAGTTTTCTCCATAGAAGATTTTCATTTACTTCTACAAAGTGCCTGAGAGAATTAATAAGCTGAAACCATTTTCAACTTAATTCTTGCCTTGAGGTTTTTCAGACCACCCAGGACATGTTTAGTCAGTCTGAAGACTGAGGTCAGAGAAGGCTTGAGGTTTCGAATTCTCTCAGGAGCTATTCCCTCTCTGTTCAAAACCAGGGTTCTAGTTTGGCAGTTTCCTTGGTATACATCTTGGAAGTGGAGTGGCAAGAAGCTTATTTCTGATTTGCCCTCACACTGAAGATGCAGCCCTCTGGAAAGAAGAGACTACTTTCAAGATTCCCCTCCTTGAGTGATTCCAGGACTGCATCTCAGCTCCTTGTGCCCCACGATGTGAAAACTGACGCTCGGGTTTGCTCAGTCCAGCAATATCCCAGGGCAGAAGTTGGCTCTAGCATTCTGCTTACCAACCCCCTCCAACCCCCACCCGGGACCCTCTTTAACTGAGTGCTTAGCTTGAGATGTCTTATTTCCTTGCCATTTCACCAGGAATTTAAGAAAAAAAAATATGAAAGATTTTATCTTTCACTTTTAGATGATTTCAGCAAGTCAGAGCTGAAAGTCTGTATTTTTCCATAAATCTGAAGATGTCATACTTTTTAATCTAATAAAAGGAAAACCTACTAATGTCTTCTAGTATCAAGTAATTCTCACGTACCCTATTAAGAGCTTACTCAGTAAAACTCTGATTACACGTGTAAAAACTGATTTTTATCAGATTCCAAAAGCAAAGAAGATGAGAAATAACTGTATAACATTTCTAAAATTATTTGCTTCCTCTGGGTTTTTCATTTTAGAGTTCTGCCTTTTAGTTGAAGGGTTTTATTAATGATGCTGCTCTCGATGTAGCTATTGGCAGTAGCTCTCTGTAGTAAAACTAATTTTATATTGCACTTGTGATTAATTGTGTGCTGAAATGCATGTGAACATATGAACTGATGGAAACAGGGTATAAATTAAAATCCCACTTGTCAATGTGTAATATCAGCAGCAATAATTATTAGGATAGATTTTTATGGTGCTCATGTAGCCATAGCAAATATTGGAAACCCAAACTTACTGGAAATGTCTAAGAAGGGTGGGATCTGAAAAAGATACATAATTTCAGACGTATGTAGGGTCTTTCTCTATACGGGGTTAAGAAAGTATACCCTTATAGATGCCAAATAATTTCTTGAGTGCTCCTTGAAGGTTCTTGAGGCAGTATAACAATATTTATTCAGGACCACAAGGGTTGGGTTGCTCTAGACCTCTGAAAATGAGTATGTATCTTGGAATACAGTTATCTGATTATGTGATTTTGCTTCTGTGTTGAATTGTTCTTCAACTAGTGAATGGTGGTCAGGTCTCTGAAAGGTGTCAAAGATCAAGCAGAGGTGATTTGCTGGTTGTGTTTGCATTTTTAGACTTTTTCTCTGTCCTCTTTTGGTGCCTGTTAGGTTAGCTCCCTTGAGTTGTGGGAATCACAATGTATATTACATAACCCAAGTATAAGGAGTGATCCAGCTTCCTAAATGGACCACACATTCTCAGGACAGGCGTTAGCTCTAAGACATATTGAAATGCATAGTAAGCCCTTCTATAACAGAATTACAGGCTGTTTCCCAAGCTATCCATGGACTCTCCACCCAAGACCTTCCCAGGTTATTTGCAATATCAAATATTCTCTCATGTCACAGGTTGCGACCAAACCTGTTGGCATGAAGATGTGTGACGTGTACAGCGTAGGGGTGGGTGAGAGGATGAGCTTTTGAAGTAGACAGATCATGGGAGAATGCCCAGCAGGAGAGAAGCACCCAGGGACAGCAGAGGGCCACACCCACCAGGGCCCTGAGGGAGAAAGGAGGAGCCTTGATGAGTGGAAATACAATCCTCACTACCTCCAAAACCTTCCATGTCCCAGAACCTCATGGAAGGGACCACAGGAGAGTGTGAGGACCACTGCCAAAGCTTCTTTATCATGGTAAACAGTGGCTTCATCAGTGAGATGCTCCCTTTCCTCAGCTCCCAGAGGTCACACCTGACCAGTTTTCTAAGGTCTTTCCAAAGATTATTCTAGGCCTAAATAAGTGACTGCACATGGTTATTCTTTTCTTCATTTCCATTTTTCCTTCACAGAGTTGCCTGCTCTAGACTCTGTCCTGCACCATGCATTTTCCATTTAACACCATATCTTGGAGATCATGCTCACGGTTTACAACTACTCAGTATTCCACTGAGTGAATGAGCCGTAATTTAGCTAAGCAGTTTCCTTGTGATGGCCACAAAGATTTTTATCTGCTCTTCAGTGATTTTAGCAAATAATTTAGACCTACATCACTCTTTGTGATCAGGAAGCAAAAAAGGAGAGAGCTGAGGGGCCAGGGTCCCACTATCTCCCAGGGCATACCCTTAATGGCCTATCTTTCTTCCACTAGGCACCTCCTCCTAAAGGTTTATCACTTCTAACAGAACCATGGGCTGGGGACCAAGCCTTTCACACGTGGACCTTTGGGGGATGTTCCAAATCTAAACCACAGCAGAAATTTTGTTAAGATTTTCAACTACTGGGGCTGGGATTGTGGCTCAGCGGTAGAGAGCTCACCAAACACATGCAGGACCCGGGTTCGATTCTCAGCACCACATAAAAATAAAGGCATTGTGTTGTATCCATGTACAAATAAATATGTTTTAAAAAAGATTTTCAACTACTTATGATGCATTGGGGATTTTCCATCTTATATGTTGCCCCTACAAATTGTAAGCCAGATACTCATTTTTTCCAGCCGCTCTTAAAGCTGAAGGACCCAGGCACTGCCGGTGAAATATAGCTGGAAAAAGCTTTGACGTGGAAGTAGGTGATAGGGAAGGAGGGGTCAAGGTGGAGAAGCACTAAGCCTTCAGAGTTGGCGATGGCAGAGGCTCCTGAAGTAGTACCACAAATCCAGCACTGGCAAAAGGAAAAAAAAAATCTCAAGTTCTTCAGCAGCGTAACCAAGGTCTTGGAACTATCTGTGGAGCCATCAAGACTCTTTCTCTAGGTCAACAATCATTTTATGCTTAACCTAGCAGAAGTGTGTTCTGTTTGTTGCAATTCAGAATCCTGTCTGACCTGGAGGCTAGGACCAGGAGTGATGGCACATGATAGCCCCTCAGGGAGATGGGGATCTGGACTTGTTATTTATCTTGAGCCTGAAAGCAGTTAGGATCCATTAGATGTCAAAGGGTGATGTTCCAGAAGCCTGAAGCAGGTTATCAAAATAGGAGCCCACTGGAATGAAGGCAAGGCTTGGAGAGGGCTCAAGGCTTGGAGAGGCCACTCTCCTGAACTCCAGGGAGAGTGCCAGGATCTGAAAGACTATAGGGTAGCCTGGTTATTTCTAATTGCCCTGGACAACTTAATGAAAAAGAACAAGCAGCTCAAATTCAAAATTCTTGGTTCAGGGTGAGTTCAGGGAACAAGACACTTGTATGAAGGGGCTAAAAGAATCTCTCAGGCAGCCACAGGATTGAGGTTGGCAAAAGTTAGACTCTGAATCCTATGGGTGGTCAAATTGTAAAGTTCTTTAAATCCACAGGTCCTCAGATCTTTCATGTGAAATGTAGGCCACTGATTTAAAAAAAAAAAAAAAATGAGTGCGACCATGAGTGGGAATGGGATTTGGGGATGGGGATTTGTGAGAGGATTCCACAAGCCTCCTCTGCCCCTGTATGGTGAGGCCACTCCTATTTTGCCTGAAGACCCTGAAATAACAATGCAGTTACCTACTCTTTGTGTGACTCTCTTATCTAACTCCTCCAATGCCTTCAAATCTCTGGGAGAAGTCAGACCCACCTGGAGGCCAATCACATCACCAATCACAAAAATTCTTTAGAAAAAGGCCAGTGTCACATCAAAAAAATTGTGCACCATGATCAAGTAGGATTCATCCCTGGGATGCAGGGATGGTTCAATATACGGAAATCAATAAATGTTATTCACCATATCAATAGACTTAAAGATAAGAACCATATGATCATCTCGATAGACGCAGAAAAAGCATTCGACAAAGTACAGCATCCCTTTATGTTCAAAACATTATAAAAACTAGGGATAACAGGAACTTACCTTGATATTGTAAAAGCTATCTACGCTAAGCCCCAGGCTAGCATCATTCTGAACGGAGAAAAATTGAAGGCATTCCCCCTAAAATCAGGAACAAGACAGGGATGCCCTCTATCACCACTTCTATTCAATATAGTTCTCGAAACACTGGCCAGAGCAATTAGACAAACGAAAGAAATTAAAGGCATAAAAATTGGAAAGGAAGAACTTAAATTATCACTATTTGCAGATGACATGATTCTATACCTAGAAGACCCAAAAGGGTCTACAAAGAAACTACTAGAACTAATAAATGAATTCAGCAAAGTGGCAGGATTTAAAATCAACACTCACAAATCAAAGGCATTTCTGTATATCAGCAACAAAACCTCTGAAATGGAAATAAGGAAAACCACTCCATTCACAATATCCTCAAAAAAAATAAAATACTTGGGAATCAACCTAACAAAAGAGGTGAAAGATTTATACAATGAAAACTACAGAACCCTAAAAAGAGAAGTAGAAGAAGATCTTAGAAAATGGAAAGATATACCCTGTTCATGGATAGGCAGAACTAACATCATCAAAATGGCGATATTACCAAAAGTCCTCTATAGGTTTAATGCAATGCCAATCAAAATTCCAATGGCATTGCTTGTAGAAATAGATAAAGCAATCATGAAATTCATATGGAAAAATAAAAGACCCAGAATAGCAAAAGCAATTCTAAGCAGGAAGTGTGAATCAGGTGGTATAGCAATACCAGATTTCAAACTATACTACAAAGCAATAGTAACAAAAACAGCATGGTACTGGTACCAAAACAGGCGGGTGGACCAATGGTACAGAATAGAGGATACAGAGACTAATCCACAAAGTTACAACTATCTTATATTCGATAAAGGGGCTAAAAGCATGCAATGGAGGAAGGATAGCATCTTCAACAAATGGTGTTGGGAAAACTGGAAATCCATATGCAACAAAATGAAACTGAATCCCCTCCTCTCACCATGCACAAAAATTAGCTCAAAATGGATCAAGGACCTTGATATCAAATCAGAGACTCTGCGTCTGATAGAAGAAAAAGTTGGCTCCGATCTACATATCGTGGGATCAGGCTCCAAATTCCTTAACAGGACACCCATAGCACAAGAGTTAATAGCAAGAATCAACAAATGGGACTTACTTAAACTAAAAAGTTTTTTCACAGCAAGAGAAACAATAAGAGAAGTAAATCGGGAGCCTACATCATGGGAACAAATTTTTACCCCTCACACTTCAGATAGAGCCTTAATATCCAGGGTTTACAAAGAACTCAAAAAATTAGACAATAAGACAACAAATAACCCAATCAACAAATGGGCCAAGGACCTGAACAGACACTTCTCAGAGGAGGACATACAATCAATCAACAAATACATGAAAAAATGCTCACCATCTCTAGCAGTCAGAGAAATGCAAATCAAAACTACCCTAAGATACCATCTCACTCCAGTAAGATTGGCAGCCATTATGAAGTCAAACAATAACAAGTGCTGGAGAGGATGTGGGGAAAAGGGTACACTTGTACATTGCTGGTGGGACTGCAAATTGGTTCGGCCAATTTGGAAAGCAGTATGGAGATTCCTGGGAAAGCTAGGAATGGAACCACCATTTGACCCAGTTATTGCCCTTCTTGGTCTATTCCCTGAAGACCTTAAAAGAGCGTACTACAGGGATACTGCCACATCGATGTTCATAGCAGCACAATTCACAATAGCTAGACTGTGGAACCAACCCAGATGCCCTTCAATGGATGAATGGATTAAAAAATGTGGCATTTATACACTATGGAGTATTACGCAGCACTAAAAAATGACAAAATCATGGAATTTGCAGGGAAATGGATGGCACTAGAGCAGATTATGCTTAGTGAAGCCAGCCAATCCCTAAAAAACAAATACCAAATGTCTTCTTTGATATAATGAGAGCAACTAAGAATAGAGCAGGGAGGAAGAGCAGGAAGAAAAGACTGACATTAAACAGAGGCACGAGATGGGAGGGAAAGAGAGAGAAAAGGGGAATTGCATGGAAATGGAAAGAGACCCTCATTGTTATAAAAAACTACATAAAAGAGGTTGTGATGGGAATTGGAAGAAAAATAAGGAGAGAAATGAATTACAGTAGATGGGGTAGAAAGAAAAGATGGGAGGGGAGAGGAGGGGGGATAATAGGGGATAGGAAAGGTGGCAGAATACAACAGTTACTAATAGGGCATTATGTAAAAATGTGAATGTGTAACCGATGTGATTCTGTAATCTGTATTTGGGGTAAAAATGGGAGTTCATAACTCACTTGAAACTAATGTTTGAAATATGATGTGTCAAGAGCTTTGTAAGGTTTTGAACAACCAATAAAAAAAAAAGTAAAAAAAAGTAAAAAAAGAAAAAAGCAAAAGGCCAGTGTGCTGAGGAAGAACCATAACCAATTTGGCCGTGGAGCGGGCACTATGGTGAGTTAAGCAGTCCTACTGAGCAGGTGAGGAGGCTCTGGAGATGCTGTTTCGTCAGGAAATCAAAGATAAAGAATGCCTAACATGTGGGATATAAAGGCAGGAGAAAGATACATACTGCCCAAGCTAAATTCAAGGATGAATTACAGAGAAAAAAACAAGTACCTTAGTCCATTTGGGCTGCTAAAACACCACAAATAACCGTCAATCAGGCAGCTTATAAGGAATAGAAATGTATTTCTCACTGTTCTGAAGCCTAGGACATCCACATTCAAGGTACCCAGAGATTTGGTGTCTGGTAAGGGCCCACTTTCTGGTTTGTAGATGGTGGCTTCTAGCTGTGTCCTCACATGGCGAAAGACACAAGCATCTCTCTAGATTTTCTTTTATAATTCCAATCATGAGAGCTCTTCTCATGGGTATTCAACATATGAACTCTAGGAGGACACAAATGTCCAGACTAGAGCCCCAAACAGACGATTATTAATTTCAAGGAAAACAAAATTTGAACAGAATAGGGAAAATGATCCGTAGTTTACCACTTGTATCATCTCTGAACAGCTGTCTGTAGTCATAATAAAGCAAACACTGAATATTGATCTAACTGACACTGCAACATTAGGAGGAAAGAGGACAGGAAGTCTGCATGTGTGCACTACAGGTGGACATGCGGTTTGTAAAAATGAACTAGATCTTATTCCTTTGGGGGAAATCAATAGGCAATGCCTATTGTTATTTAGAAGGATGATCACAAATACCTAAATATTAGTTGAAAATGATTGCCCCTGGGGAGTGGGGAATGGAAGTGAGTGACAACAGGTAGGCATCTGTGCCAGACGTTATAGAATTCCTTGATTCTTTAAACTTTGTGGTTTGTAATTTTGATACGAGTTAATTAATAACTAAATTTTAAAATCGTTTGTGAAGGATAATATCAACTACCTGAAGAAATAATAAAACTAAAGGAATTATCTATCACAGGCTAACATAGGTCTCTGAGAATCAGGACAGATTTGTGGTTATAATGAAATAAGGGTCAGTCTAATCGATTGCACTGTCCAAAGAAAGCGTGCCTGGCTGATGGAAGTGCAGTGCAGTGTTGGGAGCCTGGACAAGTCACAGGGGAGCTCTGCAAGGGAGCAATTGCAGTGTGTGTGGAGTCGGGGCTGTCCTAGCCCAGATTCCCCAGAAAAGAGAACTTGAGGCAAAGATTTATATGTGAACATTTTACTGGGAGTGTGATCCCAGGGAAGCAAATGTGAAGGGAAAAGAGTGTGGCTCAAAGAAAGGAAAGCAATAAACAGAGGTGGCCACTGCTCAATGCATTAACAATGGAGCTCAGTGGGCATTTGAAATAGAGGTAATTTATCTGATTCTCCTCCATTTCCTGGATCCAGTGGTCACAGTCTGCTTCACTGGAAGTTAACTCTCCCATCCTCTGGGAGTAAATGATGATATGAGCTCCTTTACCAGCTGCTGGAGAGTCAGATCCCATGTCCTATGTCATGAAGCTTGCCTAAGTCCTAAAGCATTGACAGGCAGCAGCAGTAGCAAGACAAAGTCCTCACAAAGTCACTGCAGTATTCATCAGAACCCAGAGCCAGGTGCTAGCTACACTGATGAGCTAAGGGCCCACAGAAGTGTCTTGGAGGACCACACAGAAGAGGTGTCTGATACAGAGCTTGGCTCATTAACCACAGCATCTGAGTTCCAGAGGTGTAGCCCTCTACATCGGCAACAGATGTATCTGGCCTTAAACCTCTGCATCCAAATTTCATGGCCACCAAAGTTGCTACTGATTGTCATGGCTTTCCCTGTAAAACATCCTCTATCAGTCCATATGTTTATTCTAAGTTTGGCTGTGGGAGTGTGTCCATCCAGGACGGGCTCAGGACTTCCCAGGGTAACATCCCAGGCCTTCGCTTCATATTTGATGCTAGCAGGAGGCTGCAAGAATAGGCCCTCCCTGCCTGTTCAAAAGCAGTGCCTTATCAATTAAATAATCTGACTATCAGCCGTCCCCTGGTGGCCAGGACACCTCAGTGCAGCTTTTCCAATTGTATGGATGTTTGGTGTTTATGGGAACAGAAATTCTCCCATTATGTTCCATTGTCATCCTGTATATAGGACACCTATAAAAACTTTATAGATGTTTTTATAGTTGTCCTACATATAGGACGATGGAACATAATGGGTTAACTTTCTAAAACTTCAGTGAAGTAACGCTGAGGGACAATAGTCAAGAAAATGAAGTTATGCAATTAGTGGTAGCAACGGGAAAAGAAAAGAAAGCAAGTACCTTTTAAAAGAACAAGATACTTCAACCATGAACTTATAAAAGCAGATTTAAAACGGGGCATTCATTTCAAGTTGCAGAACTCTTGAGAAATGCAGAATTCTGATGAAGTGTAAGATATGATCCATTCTGAAAAGAGACCATTTTCTATATACCATTGTGAAACCTATTTTCCCCACTCCCTCCCCACCAATTTTATCATTGTCAAGGGGATTCATTCTTAATCTGCTTGTAACAATGGGCAAAATGCCTTAAATCAATGGGAACCTCTTTGCAGTATTTTCTCTACAATTTTGTTGGAATTACTTTAAAAATGTTAATTTTAAATGCATCTCATGAAGTAGAAGAGATGTACTTTGATTCTCAGCTATTTACATTCTTCTTGTGCTCAGTGCAGATTCCTTCAGACATCTAGTTTGTGTGTGTATGGATACTTAACTGTGTGCTCTGAGCCTATCCATTTAAAATACTTTTGATTGTATGTAAATATTTTATTTTGACAATATGACCTTAAGATGTGACATAATGAATTAAAATGCCAGAATTCTGCCTACCAAAAATGTTAACATTTGTTTTTACTGGACCATGGCAAAGGTATGACTTGACATTTGAGAGTTTTTTTTTTTAAAGCTAGTAACACCAAACAAACTATTGCAATCCCAGAAGAAAATTAAATTATAAATTCCAAAAGGACAAAAGTTATTGAGACATACATACATCCAAAAATATTATCTGTCACAATATTTACTCTAATTATTCTCTGGGCTTTCCAATTTAAAATATTTTATATATGCTATGACAGAGACAGATCCATCTACTTAATTTATTTGAGCAATGGCACTCCATTTAATAAATTTTCTTTTTTTATTTGTTTTACATTCATCATATGCCATGTGATAGACTCTGTACAACATATTCTCTTTAGGTTTCTTAAATTTGCATTTCAATAGTTTAGAAAATCTTGCTTTCTATCATTCTAGAATTATAGTTCCTTGATAAATTATTTCTTTGCTAAATTCCCAGTGCTGTTTTCACTAGCTGGATATTTCCCTTTATTATCATAAAGCATCTGGAGGGCCATCCCCTGTGGCAAGGGTATCACCATTCCATCTTGGAATCTGCTCTCTCTCCCCCCACTGGGTGAAGTGGTTTATTAACTGTCAATTTGTAAAGTGCTCTCTGGGATTATCTGATGCAAGATAATAGGAGTGGAAACATATTTCATTGTCTTTTCTGTCCAGCTAGAATTAGCAAGCACAGTATATCATCTTGTAGCATGAGTGGATGAACATTCCAGTGTGTGATTCAGAGTCTCCATCATCTAGTTGTCTATAGTGTCCCAGCTGGATAGTTGTCTCCAGAGTTTGATGGCTTCTTCTGGTGTCACTTTAGTTTGACAGTTGTTATAGGTGTATGTATTTGTACTTACACAGTGTGTGTGTGTGTGTGTGTGTGTGTGTGTGTGTGTGCATTTGGTTTAAAGCCTACTCCTCAGAACCATGGAAAGAAATTCTCCCTCCCGCCCTGTCTCCATATGCCCAGCTTCTTCATCATCCTCTCTCCGTATTGTTTCCTTTGTGTGGGGGTGCTGGTCATTGACCCAGGGTCTCATGTGTGCCAAACAGGCACTCTACTACTGAGCTACACCCCCAGCTCTCTCTGTTGTTTCCTATGAATGCATCCAGATTTTCTTTATGTACTTATAAGCAAATATGATATGGATTTTTTGGTCTGTGTTCATTTTATATACAAAAAGTAGCCTATGATGTATACTATTCTATACTTTGTGTTTTTCCCTCTTAGTTCACAGGGATCATCATTCTTTTCCACTGCTGTAATATTGTTTTGTTCTAATATGTGAACAAACCATAATTTATGCAATCAGCCTCCTTTTGAGGAAAATTTATGTTCTTTCCAATCTTTTGTTACTACTTCAATAACTAATCCTGTACATTATCATTTTACCTGAGTGCAAACATAGTTTAGGAGAAATTTCTAAAAATGGAACTGGGAAGACAGCTGGTTGATACATTTGTAATTTTGATAGATAATGCCAAATTGCCTTCTCTAAGGGCTATACTGACTTACTCCCACCAACAGTGTTCTGGTTCTATTTGATATGTTTTCAATGACTTTATAGATATAGAACACATTTGACCATTACTTGTTTCCTATCTATAAACTTTGAGTCATTGAACAAATATTGACCTAGTGCCAACTATGCCCCATGCCCTCTTCTTAGGCCCTGGAGATGCAGCAGTGAACAAAGCTTACACAAATCCCCTTTATAACATCTGTATTGTAAGATAGAGAGACGGAGGACTAAAGGACGGCATGGAGTATTCTTTCCCGATCATTTAAAGGCAGAGTCACCAATTCAGATGCCATGAGGGACCTTAAATGTGTGAGGGATCAAGGTGAGAAGTCAGAGGAACTGGAGGACAGAAGACACAAGGCCCATGTGAGGGCTGTAGCAGCTAATGGCCTTACGCTATTAGGTCATGAGGAGAGAAAAGGTCTGTGTTGATAGATCTTCTCAATTTTCAAGAAAAACCAGAAATCCAGATTTTCATGTGATGTCTCTCCCATTTTAAATGTTGGAAATTAATTTAAAAATTTAAAAACACTTCAAGGACAACTTATTTCTTTAAATAGAATAGACAAATTGACACTAAAGTTTTTTTTATTTGTTCATTTTAGATATACATGACAAAAGAGTGTACTTTGACAAATTATGCATACATAGAGTATAACTTATTCTAGTTGAGATCTCCATTCTTGTGGTTTTTATATGATGTGGAGTTTCACACCACCAGTGATACTACAGTTTGTATGAACAAACAAATATGCAAGAATATTTACAAAAATAGTGAGGGGAAATTAAAAAAAAAAAACAAAAGCTACCATGGAGATAGGAGACCAGCCCTAGTATATATTAAAACATATTTTAAACCCTCTAAAATTAGAACAGTATGGTATTAGTTCATGAATAGACAGAGCAGCAGAACAAAATAAAAAGTCTAGAGCTCAACCCAAAAACATAGAAGAGTAGCATACGATATAGGTAGCAATCTCAAAGACTTACTCTAACAGATAAAACCACATTCATACCTCATAAAATCTAAATGGAACAGAGATCTAACTATAAAAGAGAAAACGTACAAATACTAGTATGGATTCCTGCAAAATCTGGGTATAGAGAAAGGCTTTCTAACTATGAGTCAAATCTAGTAGCAATAAAGGAACAGATTGATTTAACCACAAAAAAACTAAAACTTTTTTCTGGGCAAAATACACCATAAACAAAATCAAAAGTCAAATGACCAAATGGAAGAAGATATTTTCAGTCTATGTTACAGATAAAGGGCCAAATCGTTAATATAGGAAAAAAAACTTTCAAAAATGGGAGAGGTGAGATTTTAAAAGGAATAGGAAAATAAGCAAACAACATGAGTCAGTGGTTCACTACAAAAGATTAAAGTAGGCTTAAGCTTATTTTTTTAAAAAAGGTTCAAATTACAAGGGAAATGCAATTTTAAACTTTTGCCAATCTTTCCTGGGAGATTGGCAAAAAATTAACATAACCACACATTCTACAGATTATGGGGAAAGTGGCACTCTGCTATGAGGCTGGTGAAAATGCCACTCCACAGAACATGTCTGGAGGAAATGCAATTTCTAGCAAAGATACATATGTTGACCTTTTGACCCAGTTTTCCAGAATTTTACCCTTAAGATCCTCTTCCAACAACATAGAAAGTAATTACTGCAGTGTTGTTTTTAATGCAAAATTTGATAAACAGACAAAATGTCATACATGGAAGGGTGGTTGAATAAACCATGGTAAATCTACACAGTGGAGTATGTGCTATGCAATGATAAAGAGAAAGAAAGAGGAAAATCCCTGTGGACTAAAATGGAGTGATTTGCAGGCTATATTGTATTGTTAAGTGAAAGGCACAAATGCATATCTATTGTATGCTACCTTTTATGTGTGAAATGAGAAATAAGAAGAGCAACATAAAACACAGGCAAGATAAATCAGAAACTAATGAGACTGGTTACCTGAAGTGGTCAGAGAAGGTGGTGAGGTTGAGACTGAGGTCCAAGGGCAACAACACTTCTCTAGGAATACCTTTCTGTGTAGCTCTCACTTTTGGAATCAAGTTCGTATTACCTAAAAACTAATCATCAATAGGATTGGTGGCAGTGGCGTAAAATGGAATATAAACAGAAAAAAGTTACCCTAGTTTAAGTGTAGAAGAATGAAAGCAAATAACATTTGAATACATTATTTTGACAAAAGGCAAGTTGACTTTTTTTGGATTTGCTTTTGTTATGTGGTGAAATGGGTTAGCAATTCTGAAGCTACTTTCTGGACATTGTAAGTAAGACTGAGTATACATGTATATGTATAAATAACATACCATAGATAATGGGATCAATTTCTCACTATCAGAAGGGAGTTACAAATATGGCAAAAGTGGTAGCTATATCCCACATGTTTGGGGATAGGAATTTGAGGTGTCTTTATAAATTCATGGTTTTAGGAGGTGGAGCATAGATAGATGATTGGTTAACAGAGATGTAGACAGATAGATGGATTGACACAGATAGATGATATATAAACTTACATAGCTGTGTCCATCAAGTGAGCCTAGAATCAATGATACTGCAGTAGCCATGAGCATATCCAGTACCCAGCTCTTGGTTTCTAAATACTATTCTCCATCAAACAGAATGGGGGTTCCTTGGAGAGATGACTGATTCCAGGGTTAGTAGAAGGAAAGAACAATATGAGCTTAGAGCATCTCATAGCAGAGAGTAAGGATGAACTCAAAGAAGAAAGGGGATACTCCAAAAACATTCAAAAGCCAAGTTGATCCAATTTCTCTGGACAAACTGGGTCAATCTGGTAACAATAACTGATTCAGGCAAGAATAATGAGAACAAAGATTTTTGTGTGATCTCAAAGTACCTCCCCCATGCTTAGAAAATGCTACAAAGGACAGAATACAAAGGGACAGAATTTGCAGTGTAGAAACCTTAAAGACATTGCCTTAACCAAGTGATCAAAGTTAATTATCACCAATAGTGCCATACAGCTACACGTGTGCCTCCTCAGACCACGCACTGCTGAGGATGACACACACTGTTGAGTGTCTGTGCCCAAATGCACAACCTCAATGTCATCATGAGATTGAGGAAACAATGGAAAAACCCATACTAAGGGACATTCTACAAAATAACTAGCTTGTAGTTTTAAAAACTGATATCAATGTCATGAAGAAATAATAATAATAATAATAATAATAATAATAATAATAATACAGATTAAAGGAAAACAAAGAAACTTGGCGACATAAACTCTCATTGGATCCTAAACCACAAAAAATCAATTTTCTCTATTGCTTTAAGGGACAGAGTAGGTCTATTAGTGAAATGGGAATATGGTCTATAGATTAGATAATCAAACTGCATCAGTTTCCTGATTTGATAATTGTATTGTGATTATATAAAGGCTGTTTTTGTATTTTAGGAAAATTTGAAGTAAATAGGGTAAGTCCACAGCTTATTTTCAAGCACTTTCAATAATAAACTGGGGGAATAAACATTGATATTTGGGGAATCTAATTAAAGTTTATAGGAATTCTTTATTTTCATAATGTTTCCTTTGGTCTGTAATTATTATTATTGTTTAAAAGGGGCGAGGGGTGTGGCTCAGGGGTAGAGTGCTTGCCTAGCATGTCTGAGGCTCTGCTAACAGATGACAAAGAATAATGACAACAAAACACTGTGAGAGTCTGCACCATACAGGCAAAAAACAACAAGAACAACAACAAATTGTGTCTGCCACTAGTACAGACTGCTGGGCTGGATTTTGCTTCAGTGGCAGTCTCTGGTTTCAAGCTGTTTTCTTGATTTGATCTTAAGCAGTCTTGCTGATAACAACTATTGCCAGTGCATGCTTTGCTGCATCTGGAACTTTTAAACTAGCCTAGCATCAGTGAGGAAGCAGAGACAGCTCTTATATAAATAATCAATTTGACAATAAAGCAGTTGAAATCTGAAGGCAGCTCCAGTCCTCAGGGATGAAAACAAGCGGCTGCGGTCCAGACAGTCTTCCCCCACGGAAGGCCTGCATTTCATTAGCTGCCTCAGAAAGGTGCAAGCAATCTACCCTTCTGGTTTCTGGTCTCAGACACACACACACAGTGCTAGAGGGGTATCTCCCAATCTTTCAGAGCCCCACTGTTGAAGAAAAAAAAATGTTTATGTAAATAAAGGGGAAAAAGAAACTTTAACTTATAAAGTGAATGAATAAAGTTATGAAAAAAAGGAAAGTAGTTTTTATTATTGAAAAGGGAAATGTTGTTCTTGGCATATCAAGCCTTTCAAGGAGGAAAGAAAACCCAGGTGAGTAGCAGGGCCTCCTTCAGGGCCCCTGTGCAGCTTGAGATGGTTACCTCGGTGCATGCAGCCCAATTTGCCAGAGCCAGGAGGTGCTAAATAAGTTTGCACATTGATCTAAGGGATGTTCATGCTACCTCCCCCTTCCCAGCCTTCAATCACTCTTTTCTGCTTATTAACAAGCTCATAGCCCAAGGAGAGCACAGACCAGGCTCCCTGATGGTCCAGGCCTTGGGAGGCAGGGAAAGGCATTCCTGACTGAGGGAAAGGAAGATGCCAAGAACTAAGCACACAATGGATATAACTTTGAGCCTGTCAGATCTCTCTCTTCATATTTTTCTGGGGACAATTCAACAGATATGCAGTCTAGAGTTGTGAGTTTTGCTTCCTGAGGATATCGAAGCCCAGTAGGCACATATATACTAAATTTTGGGTCTCAGGCCTACTTTTTCAGGATGCATCTCAGCCTGACTATCTGCTACTCACCCCAAATAAACACATCTCCACTCAGGTTGAAGGGTGCTATTATTATTTATCCCAGAGTAATTTTCTAGATTTTTGTCAATGCCATCCCTTCTTCAAACAAATCTAGTAGAATCCTTTTCTAAGCCACCTACTTAAATGTACAATATTGACAGGAGCTAAGAGGCAAGATCTGGAAAGTCTCCCAGAGACCTGCCTATAATCTTGAGCAGCAGCTTCCTGGACAGAAAGGAGACCCAGGAACGAGGGCAGTCATTGTCATCTCATCTCCACACGCCAGTTGTGTGACTGAGCAAGCCACTTAACCTCACTAAGCCTGTGTCCTCATCTGTAAAATGTCATTATTCATCTCTGTCTCCAAGAGGGGTATTGAAGGCTGAGTCCCATGACAGGGCTTTATACATCTCCAGCTGCCTTAGGATCTATCCAAAACAGGGGAGCATACTCTCTACACCCATTCCCCATAGCTGATTGAACCATGCTGATTGGACTACCTCTGTCATTTGTGGCACGAGAGAATTAAGTGGGACCCCCCCACACACCATCTAATCTAATGAGGCTGAAAGACCAGGTTCAAACTTAAAATGATCAGACTTCTTAAGAGTACTGCACTGGGAGACAACATAGAGAGCATCAGGCCCAGAGCATCAGGCTACTGGTCTACAACCAACCTCCCTTCTCTCTGACATGTGAGTCTATGCTCATGCAGGTAGGCTCTTCCACAGCAGATATGTTCAAGCTGCATCTTCACCCCACTCCACTCTGAGAATAACCACCTTTTAACCTCTCCTCACCATAGTATGATTTGCCTTCAAGAAACAGATCTGCTGAAGAGATTCCTATCCCTCTTAGAAGTGCGTTCAGAGCTGTTTGGATAGGAGCTTCTAGAGTCTGGGTACCCAAAGTGCATTCTGTAACAGGACTGTGGTTGCATAAACTTCACATAGTATCCTGCAAATTTCTCATTCCATGAAGAAGAGGACAAAGGCTTGAATGAACCCCTCCTTGGTCATGTCTAAGAGCAACACTAGGGATCAGATTAGTCACCTAATTTGTAAACAGCCCAATCACTAACTGACCTGTGATCCCTGAGATGGGCTGGCATGAAGAGCTCTGCCCAGAGAGGACAGTGGAGAACTGGACTGTATTTTCCAAAATTGACCAAATATTTCAATTAACATGCTCTTCTTACATCTCACCACACCCCTTCAGGAAGTGGAGGCTACTTGTTCCCCTGAACCCAGGCAGGGCTTTGTGGTTGTTTTGGTGAACAGAATGCAACAGAAATGACACCGAGTAATTTCTGAGCCTTGATTATAAGATGTGATATGGCTTCCACTTGGGACTCTTGTTCAGAGGACACCCACCTTGAAACTCAGCCACCAGATCATGAGGAAGCTCAGGCCACTGGAGAAACCCCTATTTAAAAACATAGTGTTTATTATTGTTATTATTCGGATCTAGTGAAGTCAACAGGAAAACAGGAGACACTGAAGAGACAGTATGTTACACACTGAAAGAAGAGGGAACATCACGCCATGGGGGCCTCCAAGGAAAGAATTATCAAGATTGATCCAGAAGCCAGAGGAGGGGAAATCAGGGTAAGAGCCTTTATTGCAGTTTCCACAGGAAGGAACAGGTGAGACAGGGTACAGATTCAGGACCTGCAAGTTTAAATCATTTCAGCAGCCCTGGGACATAGGGTTGTCCCAAATTATCCAGTTCTGGGGTTTCTAGGTCAAGAATATAGGGGTCCCTGGAACATAATTGTTTGGTGAAGAAGGTGGTTTCAGTGTGAGCTCTGGATTGGTTGTTTTTCATATGAAAGACACCCTCACAGGTGAGTTGTTTGCCAGGAATCATCTCTGAAAGGAATAATATCTCCAAGGTCAGCAAGACTTGCAAGATATTAAAACATCAGCATATGAAAAGTAAGACTTGGCTAAATACAATCATTTGTAGGTGTCCCAGTAAATGTCCAAAGGTCTCAACTGAGAGCCAGCATCAGCGTGGCATGTGAGAAAGTAAGGCTTCAGACGATTCCAGCACTCAGCCTCCCAGCACCACAGGTGAGCAGGATGAGCTATCCCCACCAAGCCTTGCCCAAATTGCAAGCCCATAGGCATATAAATAGTTTTGCTTTTTTTTAAGGCACTAAGTTTGGGGATAATTTTTTTTTTGCACATCCATAATCACTTGAAAAATGATAATGAATTTAGCCAAACTAATTTTTTTCTCTCTCTCCAGAATATAAAGTAGGAAAATTACTGAATTGTTAACAGGAAGATAAATGGTCAGACCAAAAGAGAAGCAGAGATGCGGGATGCAGCTGTGTCACATTCATTACAAATGACTTGTCTGGGGTTTCAGGAATTCTGGTCAGGAGTGGCCCTGGCCCTGAATGACCCAGTTTCCAGAGCTCAGCTGTGGGGCCTGGTCACCCTGAAGCCTGACAGGTAATAGGTTTCTCCATGGTCTGTGCTAGGTTGCTGGGAGGCCTTGGATGGGCAGAGACCCGAGCTGCAGGACCCTCCTACTGGTCCTTCCCTGAGAGTCTCCATTCCTTGTAGCCAAGGAGGCCTCTCATCTTTGGGGGCACATGGTACCCAGCCAGAGCTTGGTATACAATAAGCTGGTAGATGGGTGCCACACCTCCCTTCATTTATCTTATCAAAAGCCATCAGGGACTCATAGACAGTGGGCATTATAAAGCTCTGGGAACCCTCAAGGTCTAGCAAAATCCAGGTGGATAGTATCTCCATTTCTCCAGAATGCAGTTTTTAATAGGAAGGTCTTAGGGAGGTCTCCCTAAGATCTCCCAGTAAGTCCTGGTGAAAAGTAGACATTGTCTTTAGTGGCTCCTTTGCTCTCACTTGTGATTATGCACATAAGGGAGGCTCTGAGAGTCTGTCCAGAACTAAGAGGGCAGGAGGCTACATTTGAGGACAGCCGAAGGGGTAGGATAGTGCTTGTCAGGTCTGCCACTTGGGAAGATGGGAGGGAAACAGGCAGCACCAACATAGAGAAACCAGCCTGGGCAGACTCGACCTTATCACGTGGACCTTGTGTCCTGACATGTATGTGAGCCTGTGTGCAAGTGAGCATGTAGCCGCATGTGCCAAGATGTGCATCTAAGGCCAAAGCTGCCTGGCCAGGGCCCCACCTATGGGAATGGTGCCAGTGGGAGGTTCTGCCACAGGCAGCCTCCTGTCAAAGCTGGTACTATAAATGACTTGAGAAGGCAGCATTCTTTCCTTCCAGTGGGGCTGTGCATGTGTGCGAGAACACACACACACACACACACACACACACACACTATGATTGTACTTTATCAGTAGCCTGGGAATGATGCAAACTTTGGCCATTATCTGCTCTGTCTACCTGCAATCCAACACAGCCCATATTGGCAGAGACCACCAGAAACCTATGACTGAGCCAGACCTCAGGACCTGGGAAGTTTGGGTGAGAGAGGCCACAGATGTTAGTAGCCAAGCAACAGTAGCCTCTATCATCCTGGCCAGGTGATAGCTGGTACCTAAGATATGTAAGAGGCATTAAAGGACAATCTATGTGGTGGCTAAAAGTATGAGGTCCCACCTCAAGGGGCTCAGAGTCAACTAAAGACTCTGTTCTTTTTTTTTTTAAGTCATTGATAGACCTTTATTTTATTCATTTATTTGTATGTAGTACTGAGAATCAAACCCAGTGCCTCACACATGTCAGGCAAGCACTCTACCATTGAGCCACAACCCCAGACCAAGACTCCGTTCTTTCAAGAGATTAAACCACTCCTGGGCTGAGGGCACACAGGGCCTTCCTACATTGCTCCAGGGGTTATTCCTTTGTAATAAGGTTTCAGGGTGGGGCATGTCTTCCCCCAAACCCAGGGTTCCTGGGGCTGAGTCTAGAGCAGTGCTCTTTTTTGTACAAAAGTTCTCTGGGTAGGGCAAGGCTGGAATTTTGCAGGTAGTAGGGAAGAGAAAGGCATATTCTCCATCGAGTCTTCTTGGGTTTTGGGGTACCCTGATAATGTTCCATCTCAGCCCCAAGGGTTCAGAGTCTATCTCAGATCAGACTTTGTCTTGCTCTCAAATTCCCCAAAGCACTTTGTAACACCAACTTTAGACCAAACGTCCTTTTCTCCTCAGTGCTCAGGAGTCCTGGCTGGCTGCCCTTTTCTCCTATGCCAGTAGCCAGCGTCCACTCTTCCTTTTTAACTCCCTCTTCCAAGATTGGCTGCCAAATGGGGCACATCACTCCAGGTCCCCTGTTCTCTAACCTTCCAGACAAGCACACAGGTCCTCACATTCCTGAGGTCTTTCCTGTTAATACCCTGAGGAAAACTGACAAGATGAGCAAATCATGTCAGCTGGGTGGAGTGGGAGATATGACTGGACCCACTCTGGCTATGACATACCCCAAAGAGCTGGCAGGTAGACAAGTCTTTTTCCATATCCAGCTAAACACCAAAAAGACCTTACAACATGGTAGCCACCAGGGGGCAGGCTGTACCTGCTGGACCACTGACCCATTTGAGGCCCTGTTTTTGATAATATCAGTCGGTGGGAAGGATGCTGTACAACAGTAAGATCTGGGGTCAGGTGGATGACATCCTTGGTGATAAGGATAGGAGAAGATAAATAGGAAGCCCTAGGTGCCGTGGACATAGGCATTTGATTGAAAGAACCCGTATGTGATGGTGAGGGCTAGTATTGGTAAGGAAGGATAGGGATACTGAAGAAACAAGGTGTCAAGGGCAAAACAATAGCTGTTGGAGACCCCTTAGAGATGATGTCCTATAGAATATTGAGTGGGAAGACTAGGTATCTAGGTATCCGTCTGGTTTCCTAGCAACACTTCAATCTTCCTGGTCCAGCTGGAGTTAATTTCTCGCCCCTCACCCACCCACCAAGGACTACCACTTCCTTGTTTCAGGTATACTACTTCCAGACCATTCCAGCCTGGCATATAACCATTCTTTGGTGACATGAGCTAACAGCATCCCCACGGTTGCTTAACTGATTTGAGTTTTCACTTCAACCCACAGATCTGCTCTAGTTTCTTAAATGGTACCTGTTCTTTGATCAGGAAATCATCAGAGGCTCCATATTATGCAGGTTAAATTCTAAAGTCAACTGGATCTTTGGGACCCCAATCTCTTCCTTTATCATGTTGTACTGCTCCTTGATGCAGTCTTCTCTGTGGATCCTGGATGAAAAATTCATCTCACTGGGAAAATTGAGTCCTCTGAAAAGGACTTTTAGCATCATCTCTTCTATGGTGACTCCCTGAACTGCCAGAATAAATCAGCTCTACTCTACTGCCCACTGATTTTTTCCTCTGCCTACTCTATCCACTAAGCTGTGGGCCCCTTGAGTGCTTTGTGCACTGTATTTGACCCAAGCCTGGCATACTGAAGGCACCAGATGCATATCCCTCTGGGACTGACTGCAGACTCTGGGCCTAGTGCACAACAGGAAAGCAGGGTTGCTGTCTACAGAACCTCATTCATGTCCAAAAGTGACTCCAAAATAGAGACCTGTGGGCAGGATCTGTTGTGTATCCACTTGACTAACCACCAGGAGTCTCTGCCTAGATCTTACTTCCCTCCTTTCTCAGCAGGAGACCTGCTGCCTCCTCTTGAAAGGATCTGGGAAGACTAATCCAGCTAGTTAGTCTAGTAAAGCTAGTCCAGAGATCCAAAGACAGAGTAGCACACACAAAAAACAGAGAAGAGACAAAGCAGATCAAGAACAGCATGGAGCACACAGGAAGAAGGAGGCCTCTTTCTGTGCCTAGAGTAGCCATGGCTCATGGTCCCAAGAAGCATCTGAAGCAGTGGGTAGCAGCTCCAAAGTATTGGATGCTGGATTAAACTGACTGGTGTGTTTGCTTCTCATCCATCCACTGGTCCCCACAAGCTGAGAGAACATCTTCCTCTCATCATTTTTCTAAGGAACAGAGTTAAGTATGCCCTGACAGGAGATGAAGTAAGACAGATTTGCATTCAGCACTTCATTAAGATTGATGGCAAAGTCCAAACTGATATAACATACCACACCAGTTTTATAGATGTCATCAGCATTGATAAGACTGGAAAGAATTTCTGTCTGATCTGTGACACCAAGGGTCATTTTGCTGTTCATCTTATTACACCTGAGGAGGCCAAGTACACATTGTGCAAAGTGAGAAATTATCTTTGTGGGCACAAAAGGAATCCCTCTTCTAGTGACTCATGATGCTCGAACCATTTGCTACCCTGATCCCCTAATCAAAGTGAATGATACCATTCAGATTGATTTGGAGACTGGCAAGATTACCAATTTCATCAAGTTTGACACTGGTAACGTGTATGGTAACTGGAGGTGCTGATTTGGGAAGAATTGGTGTGACTGCTGAGAGAGAGAGAGAGAGAGAGAGAGAGAGAAGGGAGGGGGAGAGGGAGAGGGGGAGGAAGGAGGGAAGAAGGCAGGGGGGAGGGAGGAGGGGGGACGCAGGGAAGGAGAGAGAGATAGATAGACAGAGATATAGAGATAGATAAATAGATTGATCCTGGCTATTTTGATGTGGTTCATGTGAAAGATGCCAGTGGCAACAGCTTTGCCACCGGGCTCTCCAACGTTTTTGTTATTGGCAAAGGAAACAAACCATGGATTTCTCTTCCATGAGGAAAAGGAATCTGCCTTACTATTGCTGAAGAAAGAGACAAGAGACTGGCAACCAAGCAGAGCAGTGGCTGAAATAAATGATCTCTAGGTGATATGCCTTTGTACTTAATTAAAGAAAATATAGCAGGATGAGGGGAAAAAAACAACATGGAGGAGAAATTCAAGTATGGAGGGTAGTCAGGAGCAGTCTGGAAATGACAGATGCAGTGAGCATCTCAGAGGACCCTCAACTCTTTACCTGGGTGCCCAAGCCAGAAAGCAGGAAGCCATTTCCTCCTTGCTCATCCCTCATTCCTCAAACCCAATTGTAGGCAAGACTTGTTCATCTTCCCTCCAAAATATATCAGGAGTCTACCCAGCCCTTTCCATCCCCACAAATGTCATCATCTTCTTTATATATTAATGCAGCATCTTCTGTATGTTTCCCTGCCTCTTGCATTGTCCCAACACACTCTGTTAATCTGCAGGAATTTTCTAAACACTGTCTGATTATGTCACTTCCATCCCCCACTCCCTAAATCAAGCCCAGATGTGTTTCCTGGTGTAGAAGGCTTTGCTTGATCTGGGCTCTATCCATCACCAAAACCCTAAACCTAGCCATTTCAAATTTTGATCCCAATGTCCAGTGTTCTTTCCTCAGGGACAACCTCACTCACTGCTCACCCTAGTGTCCTTACAAGAGTCTTATATCTACTTTAATAGTTCACCTATCCCACCCATATCAGAGCTCTACTCTAGGGTTCTAACAGTCTCTAGTCCAGGATGCCATCACCAATATGTCTTACCTTCCTATCTGTTCCTATCTTTGGCCTCTTGGGACCAAGTTCACCAGCCCTAGCCTTATGTTCCCCTGTCCTTGGCATCCCAATCTCTTCTCTGTCACTCTTTGCAGCACTTTCTTTATAGGGTCATGGTCCTTCCTATGTTTTCTATTTGCCTTTTTTTTTTTAAATGTTATCTGCTAGTTTTCAGTTTGAAAATATACTTAAATAAAAATTAAGTTAAACATGACACCTGTTCTTGTACAAGTGGAGCAAGGTCACTGTATGATGGGAGTCTGGGAATTGTGACTTTCACCAACACTTTGGTGATCTTTCTAGAGCCCCTCAGACCCTTTTTACTGTTTCTGGGCATCCCTCTCTGGGGATTGTTATGTGTTGACTTCCAATGGCTGTCTTCTAGTTGCTGGGGCCACTTTGCTCAAATTCCCAGAGAGCCCTTAAATGGTTGGAGGCTTAAGCCCCCAAATGACCCTTAGCCATGATGACTGACTTGTGTGAGGGAATGAGCCCAACTCCTTAATTCTCACTTTGGACAATGCTAAGATTCTCAGTGCCTAGAACAGAACCTACCACACAGAAGGCACTCAATAAATGTTTATTGAATGAACAATTGTCAATCCTATCCTTTAAAATTTCTGGAATTTTTATCATTCTTGGGTCTTTCTCATCCAAGATCAAAAAGAATTTGCTGAAATCTATTTTGGTATATTTGCTAATTTTTATATTTAATTATTTGATTGATCTTGAATATACAGTAAGAACTAAAGTAACAACATATTTTCTCTTCATGGATAATCAAGTTGTTCCAATAAATTTTAAATGTTTCCTTCACATATAAAACCAAGATGTTGTGTTATTTAAGACCCTTTTAGTAAGGTGTTATCATTTATAATGACCTTTTAGTAAGGTGCAATCATTTATAATGACACTTAACCACGATTATGTCACCATATGGAAAAATGTAACCAAGAATTTTAAACACATTATAGCTACATAAAAATTTAGTCAGCATACAATTAAGGACAAGGGAAATGGAGGAAAATAAAGATAGATTTAAGGATAGGATAAGATTTTTCTTTGATTTCTATTAATATTTATAAAGTAAATAATAAATTGAAATTTTAAATGAAGCATATGGAAAGGAACAAGGGCTTTAAAAGACAGCTGTTTTCCTGCATGGGCCTGAGATGAAGGTTGAGAGGTGATCTCATGAAGGTGAGGATGGTGGAGGTTGCAGGTGAGGGAAAATTGTTACTAAAGTGTTCCAAGGAGTCACTGCTGCAGAAAAGGCCAAACCATACAGACTCCACAGGTGAAAATCACTTCCTGTGGCTCTGTACTCCTAAGGATTGTCGAGTTCCTTCCTACCCTTGGTAAAGTGAACAGAACTTTTGGAAGTACCTTCACCCTCCTGCTTCCAAAGGCATACCAGCCTTATCCACATGGACAGTGAGTCCCAGTGTTCCCATCAGCTGACTCTTGCTGATGGACTATTTGGGATGCCTCATCAACCAGAGAGCAGAGACACTGATCTCTGTGGAGATATACCCAAACTTGTAGAACTGTATCCCTAGAACCTCCCCAAACACCTATCTCTGTAAGGTCCCCTTCTGACTCCTTAGAATTCAGTAGTCTTTTTCAATTTAATTCAGAGAACATCTGAGTTCACCAGGCCACCAGTCACACCCTCAGAACATGAAGGGGCATCAAAAGCTGGGACAAAAGAAGTCCTGGGTGTCCTGCACCTAATTCAGTTTGTAATTGGGAAGGTTAGCGAGGTCATGCCCTCGAGCCTTGTCTACTTAAACCTAGGCTTCTCTTCCTAACCAAAAGGGCATTTCAATCTTCTTGGCTCAGCTGCCCCAGGTTACTCACTGGGATCCCAAAGTTGTCCTTAGAAGAACAGCTACTCATGGGTGAGCATACTTCAAGGGCAGTTGTCATCAGCCCTCCATCCCCACCTCCATGCAGTGCCAGAATGCCACTGTGGTCTTGGATTTGAGGGCAAAACACCCACCTCTTGACTAACAATTACATTTTACAGCAGGTCTGCTTAAGTGCTTTCCTACCTGCCTAATCTCTGCAGCCTTGTCCCAGGTCTCTCTCCAAAGAGGAGAGTGAGGTCTTTGGACTGACCTCTAGCAGAATCGCTTCAGGAAGTGTCTTGAAAACTTTGGGAAGGCTCACTGGTCCCCCGGGGGAAGCACATGACCGGACTGAGTCCAGATCCAGGCTTGCGGGAGGCGGAAAATTTGGAAAGGTCCCGTCTGCCTCGCCTGCTGAAAGTCCCGGGGCTCAGGCAGGACTTGCCCTCCAGGCCCAAAGCGCGCGCTCTAGGCGGCGAGCGGAGGCCTGGAGTTCTCTGCCAGGCCGCCCACTCAGCCCCGCCCAACTACGTCACGCTCCGCCGGCCCGCCCAAGCTCTCTTGATTGGTGGAGAGTGAGCGAGAGCGCACCCCCACCACACACCACCCGCCCTCCTGCGGCACTGCCCCGCCCACTGGCTTACTGGGCAGCGAATGTGGCCCGCAAGTTGGAACGAGAATGCGCTGATGCCTTAGGGATGAGACCCTCCGAGGCGGAGGGGGCGCTTTCTTGTCCTGTCCACTTTCTGGCCGTCGACCCAGGCCTGACTGTGGTCGGTTTCCCAGCACATGCACCTTCCTTGTCCAGCGCGGCCCACCAGAGGCCCCTTTCACTCTTGAGCCCTCAACAGGGCCCCCAGACCACCTAGCTGCGGATCACCCGGAAATGCCCATTGCCCAGGTTTTTTCGGTGTCGTAGATCCTCGAAGTCCTGCCGCCCCGCAAGCGGGCTTGGCTCGAGTGCTGATGCGGGTTCTGCCCGGGTCTACAGACTTCCCGGCGGGACATTTCTCGCCCTCGCATCCGGGGACCCTTCTACCACCCCACGTCACTCCCGGGTCTCACCGAAACTTTCCCGCATTCCCCTGATGCTCAGCGTCCCAGAGTCCCTCTCGCACCCCTCCGCGGGCCGCCCAGGTGTGAAGGACCACTGCCTTGCAGCCCGGGCCTCCGCGCCCACGCACCTGGCGGGTCGGTTGCAGTGCCAGGACGCCCCTCACCCAGCATCCCCTACCGACCCCAGATGTCTACGAGACTCTGGCCTTGTCCGGGTAAACACCCGGTCTCGGCTGCCCTCGCTCTTGCCTCCTCGAGATTCCGCCTCAGCCCCCGGGCCCCCACACCGCGCCGAATGCCACCCACACATCAGCGGGCCTCTGCCAGTCCATCCCCACGCCCCTCGTCCCACGCATCTGCCCCGGGCTCATCCCCCAGCCCTCACTCCATTCGTTTGCTCAGGTCTCCCGACACCCATCCCAGAACCCCTCTGACGCCCCCTCTCCCCAAGCCTGCGCCCCACCCATCTGCCCCAGACCCCACCCCCTGCGTGGGGACGCCCCCTCCCGCCTCCACTCACCGCCCGCGTCTCGGCCCCGCGCCCCTCTCCCCCCGGGCGGGCGGGCAGCGCCGGCGGCGGCGGCGGTGGAGGCCGGTCCCCGGGCCGGGATACACCCACCAGCCCGCCCGCCCTCCTTCCTTCCCTCCCTCCCTTCCTCCCTCATTCCCTCCCTCCCGCCCGCCCGCCCTCGCTCCTCGCTCCTCGCTCGCTCCTTCCCTCTCGCCCGCCCGCTCCCGCTTCCCGCGGCGCTGGGCCTCCCGCTCCGCCTCCTCGTGCGCGGCTCTCCCGGGCGCGGCTCCGGGGTTCATGGTGACGAGGCGGCGGCCGCTCAAGCCCAGCGGCGGCGGCGGCGGCGGCGGCGGCGGGAGCTGGGGCGCGGGCCCCGGCCGCCTCTTCCAGAGCGCGGGGCCGGGCGGCGGGCGCGCCCAGGCGGCGGCGGCGAGCGGCCCCCCGCGCCGCGCCCCCGCGCGCCCCCCGCGCCGCGCCCCCGTGCGCCTGGCTTGCGGGGGGCCGGGCCTGCGGGCGGCCGCCGCGCCGCGCACCCATGGACGGCCCGGCCATCATCACCCAGGTGACCAACCCCAAGGAGGACGAGGGCCGGGCGCCTGGCGCGGGCGAGAAAGGTGAGGAGGGGCGCGGGCAGCTGCGGTGGGGGGCGTGTGCACACCCGCGCTGCCGGAGTTCACTGTGTGCGCCGGCACCGGCCTGGGGGAGGGTGCACCCGGCCAGGAGGGTGCGTGGGTGTGGGATGCGCTTGGAGCAGAGTGTGCGTGTGCTGACTGAGCTAGTGTGCGTGTGCATGCGCTGGCAGAGAAGTTGTGATCAATCGTGTGTGTGCCCGGGTAGATTTCATGTGTGTACCTAACAGAACCATAGGCAAGGGTGTGTGTGCACTTAACAGAGAGGTTGTGGGTGTGCTGAGCATCTGACAGGTTGAGTGTGTGCACTTACATGTGTGTTTGCACATGCCGTAATAGAGATTGTAAGGATATGTGTGTGTGTGTGTGTGTGTGTGTGTCCGCGTGCATTCACGCGCGGGGGTGGGGTGGGGGGTGGGGGCTCGCACCTAACAGGTTTTAATGCATGTTTGCCTGACAGGCTGAGAGTTTGTGCATGTATCTTATGTAGAGGTTTGAATGTACTGGTCAAAGAGCTTGCGCAATGTGTGTTCAGTAGTGGGAGCCTACAGAGACATTGTATGTGTCTTCACTTCTGACAGAGTTTGTGTATGTGTGTGATTGTATGCCTGTACCACCCAACACTTGGCTAGCAGATTGAATGTGTTATGTCCCTTCACTGGGAGGGTGTGTATATCACTCATCCACAGTGAGGCTGTATATGCGTCTACATGCCTAACTATGAACCTGTGCATACAGATGTATGTGCACAACAGACAGGCCATGTGTCACTGTATATTTAGTTGGCTGTGGAAGTGTTAGAGTGTGTGGGGGGAGAAGGGGTAGTGCTGAGCCATACCTTCTTTTGGGCTCTTGTCTGGGGGCCACCAGTCTGTTGGGAGGATCTACAAGGCCTAACCCTCCCACAGTCCTTTATTGACCCAGCTCTAACAGGCACTTGGGGAGTCCTTAAGGTGCCAGAAGTATCCCCTCCCAGAGATCTGACCAAGGATTCAGCCAGTGCTGTGTTGCAGTATCTGGTTTGATTTTGGCCCCAGTCCCCCACTTCTGTTTTCTTCCTGCCTTTTTATATTTGTCTCTGCCTCTTTAGAGACTTGGTGCCCCCCCTCTCTCAAGTGCCTTGCTTACTGTCCCTCTGGTGTCCTGAGGCTTGGACATACTGTTTTGAAGGGCCAAGCAATCTGGCTTTTTTTGTCCTGTTGACTAAAGCTTGCCTCGCTCTTCCTGCCCTGTGCTGTGCAAACACCTGGACCCTCCAGGGCCCCTTGCCCTCTCCAGGGCTGACCTGGCCACAGCGGACTTTGGAAAAGAGTCAGATTTCTTTCCACATGCTTCCACCCTTTCTGTACCAGAGAGCTAGGAGAGTGTCTACTACTAGGAATCTGGGTGGGGGTGGGAGGAATGTTGAACTGCCTCTTCCCAAACAGAGGCCCCTAGACAAGCCACCAGAGAAATAGAAGGAATTATCAGAGATGCCCTCAGGATGGGGATTTGTCAATCCATTCGCACTTTTGTAGACTGTAAACAGATGTGTCTGCAGATTGGTGTTCTTTCCTACAAAATAAAGAATTAAAACTCTCCCAAGTAGTTTTCTATGTCTTAGAGATAGGCTAAAAATTTTGCAAGAAGGTGCTCTGGGTGAAGCCCATGTCTCCCTGGGGTCCATGTGGGTAGCACCTGGGTGGTCTGGCCTTCTGCCACAGGGGCTGTGTTGCGGAGAACCCAGGTGGGTGTTTCTCCCAGGAAAGGTTTGGCAGGATGCTTGCTGCCTGTGCTCCTTACTTGGTGTGGATTGAGTGCTTTGTGTGATGCTTTGCCAGAGGATCCTCAGGTCTTGTTGGGAGAGGTGTGCATTGTGCAGGGAAATATTTAGAACCTGAGCCCTGCTGCTGCCCCCACCTGACTCCAGGAGCAGGCGCTTTTGCCACATTTCCCTTTTCCTCTGACTGCTAAGATTTTTAAAGCAGAGTCAGTCAATCCAAACTCTATCGTGCTTGTTTTCAGCGTATTTACATTGTTTTTCATAACAATCTTTAAATATCTTTAATAGCCTATTTTTGTTTTCCAGGGTCAGACTGGTTGGTTGTTAACTGATTAGGGGAATTCCTTACCTGCTGTCCTAGGGTGGGATGGTTAGCTAAGTAGATACTTCTTGTTGAAGCATTAAAATTCTACTCAGCCGAAGAGGTAAAATTTTTACTTTCAAAAGTAGGTATAATTTTGGTTATATGTAGTGTGACAATAAACCTGAGTGAAATTTTGAAACAGTTTATTCAGATTAATAAGAACAGGCTCAGGGCTGGGGATGTGGCTCAAGCGCGCTCGCCTGGCATGCGTGCGGCCCGGGTTCCATCCTCAGCACCACATACCAACAAAGATGTTGTGTCCGCCGAGAACTAAAAAATAAAATATTAAAAAAATTCTCTCTCTCTCTCTCTCTCTCTCTCTCTCTTTAAAAAAAAAAAAAAAAAGAACAGGCTCAGCAATGTTTCTAGCTTAAGTATATTATATCTCCAGACAGGCATGATACATTTTATATCATTTTAAATGGAAGTAAACAATTATTTTATTTTAATATTAATATTTTTATTTAAATATTGGGCCTGGAATGTTTGGAAGTTTTATGGTAGGAAAGAAACAATTGGTTTGAAATCATTACTTTTATCATCTATTCTGTAAAATAGGAATAATAGTGACCATCTCTTGGGTTTCATGTGAGGGTCAAAAGAGATGTGTCCGTTGAGTATGGTGCCTATTTCACCAATATGTCACTATCCTATAAACCCTTCTGTCAGTGTAGATTTACAAAGGAAGTATGAAGTACAAGCTATAGTGTTTTGCATGAGTTGAATTTCTTCTTGACACTTTGCCACATGGTGGTGGCCCCGCTCAGAGATGACAGTCACTGTCAGCCTCGCCTGTCATGCAAGATTTATTTCTTACAGTCATGTTTGATTTGGCTGATAGAGTTAAAATGCAAAGATGAATTTCCCAAAAGTTTAACTCAGGGTATTTTGCTATCTGAAAATTTCCTGTTTAAATCAATGAGAAAAAGTCAAACAGTACAGTAGATAAGTAGACAAAAGATATGAAGGAAAAAAATAATGGGGGAGGAAATCTGAAAGGCCAATAAATATATGGCCTTCTGTTCATGTGAAATGTTTTTCATGTGTCAGCTTGGATAAACATTTAAACCTGTCATTGTTCAGTAGATAAAGGTTTGTGAAATAGGTACTCAATAAACGTTTGTGATAAAATAAAGCAAGTACAGACTTTTAAAAGAGTAATTTAGTTTTGAATTAGTTAGGAATGCATTTGGCTGCAAGTAATAGAAAGCCAGACTTAACTGTGGCTTAAACCAATAGTTGTTTCTTCCTTTCATATAATAAGCAGTCTAGAAGTAGGGTGCTGCTGGCTTTGGTTTAGCAGCTCATTGCTCTCAGGGCCAGTGTCACAGTGATTCTCTTTTGACTTTCCCTCAAGTTGTAACATGGCTGCAACCCCTCCAAACACTAGCCACCTTCAGGGCAGGGGAAAAGACAGTGCTAGTCATGTTTTTCCCTTTTTTCTGGAATGCAAAAAGATTTCTAGAGACTGCCCAGCAAATTTTTGTTCATGGATCACATGGCCTCCCCTGGCTGCAAGCAAAGTGAGGAAAGTGTTTCCAGCTTTCCCTTCCTTATAAGAGGCAGGAGAGAAAGTTAGAAATGGGAGGGAACAGTTGCAGGTTCAGCCAGTTGACAGAGTTGGCTATGCTTCGAAGCCCCAGTTCTCCTTCTAAGTTTCTCAGAGAAATAATCTCATTTTCACTGAAAGAAGTATGTGCAAGGATTTTCAATGATGACTGCATTGCTTAACAATAGCAAAAACTGGAACCATTCTGTGTCAACAGGCAAATAATTAGACCATGGTACCTCAGTTCTTCAGACTACTATGAGGCTGTTGGAAAGAATGAGGTAAATTAGATCTAAACATACTGACATGTGAATTTCCAAGACATTTTAAAGGGAGAGAAAGAATTTGAAGAATGATATAAACAATATGATCCTATCTGTAAAAAAAAAATCACTCATAACTGTATATATGTCAAGAAATACACAAAAATAATCTGGAAGGATATAAACTGACAACTACCATTATCTCTGGGGACAGAACTGGGCTGGGAAGTGATAGAACTTTGCCTTTTTATTTAAATATTAATGAAAATATACTTGTGTTTGACTTTTTATTTTTTTTAATTTTTTTTTTTTTTTTTTAGTTTAAAGAGGAAATTTCCATATTGGCTGCATCACTTTACCCAAAGGACTTAAAACAGCACACTACAGAGATGCAGCCACACCAATGTTTATAGCAGCACAATTCACAATAGCTAAATTGTGGAACCAACCTAGATGCCTTTCAATAGATGAGTAGATAAAGAAAATGTGGTCTATATACACAGTGGAATACTACTCAGCATTAAAAAAAAAGTCATGGTATTTGCAGCTAAATGGATGGAGTTGAAGAATATTATGCTAAGTGAAGTAAACCAATTCCAAAAAACCAAATGCCGTATGTTTTCTCTGATATGAGGATGCTGATCCATAATGGAGATGGGGAGGAGAGCATGGGAGGAATAGAGGAACTTTGGATAGGGAAAAGAGGAGGGAGGGGAGGGGGCATGGGGGTAAGAAAGATGGAATGAGATAGACATCATTACCCTAAGTACATGTATGAAGACACATGTGGTGTGATTCTACTTTGTGTACAACCAGAGACATGAAAAATTGTGCTCTATATGTGTAATATGGATTGCAATGCATTCTGCTGTCATGTATAACACATTAGAATGAATAAATAAATAAATAGGAAATTTCCCATAGCTCTTTGGAGAGAAATAGTTTGAGGGAATTGCACAATAATAAAACAAAGCCAAGAAACCTCAATTAGTATGCAATATTAGCAAGAACATATCAGTGCTCATTAAACAGCTAATTATTTGGTGAACTAATACATTTCCCTGATGAGATTTCTGCAGGCAAGTTTGTTTGATACATTGGTCCAATGTGGGAGGTACAAGCAAATGTTTGTAGCTCTTAACCTTAAACCAGAAACCTTTAACATCTGGATGCCAACAGAATTATAGCAAAGAGAAGACTCTTAGAAGTAAAAATTATTTCAGATGACAGAATAGATCTGAAGTAGGTTCAGTTTGATTTAACTTTTTAAAGTTGAACTTTTAATTTAGAGATCATGTGGATTCACATGCAGTTATAAGAGATCACACAGAGATTCCCCTATCCTCTCTACCCAGTTTCCCCCAGTGTTTCCGTCTTGCAGAACGATAGTTAACAGCATCACAGTCTGGATGTTGACATTCACATAGCCAAGACAGAAAAATTCCCCACCTGGAGGATCTTTCATGTTGCCCTTTCTAGCCAAACCTGGTCTCTTCCTGTCCCTAACCCCTTCCTAACCCACTTGCAACAATTATTCCGTTTTCCACTTCTGAAATGTTGTCATTTTAAGAATGTTGTTTAAGTGGAATCAAACAATATGCAGCCTTTTGGAATTGCTTTTTTTTTTTTTTTGCCTCAGCATGATTCTCTGGAGATTCATCTAGCTTGTTACTTGTATTAAGAATTTGTTCATTTTTTATTGCTAAGTAGTGTTCAGCAATATGGATATGCCACAATTTATTTGACTGTCACCCTTTGAAGGATATCTGTGTGTGTGTGTGTGTGTGTGTGTGTGTGTGTGTTTAATTTTCTAGATTTTGGATACTATGAATAAAACTGCTATAAACATTGGTAGAAACTTTTTTGTGTGAACCCCAGTCTTCATTTCTCTGAGGTAAAATGATCACAAGTGAGTACGGTTCAGTTACTGGGTCACATGGTGGCTGCATGTTTACTTTTTAAAGAAACCACCAAAATGTTTTCTTGGGTAAATGTACCATTCTGCTACCTAATAGATGTGTAGGGGTAGCTCATTATGGTTTTACTTTGCAATTCATTGATGACTAATGATGTTGAACATCTTTTTGTGTGCTTATTTTCCTTCTAAATATCGTCTTTGGTGAGATGGCCCCTCCTATCTTTTGCCTGTGTTCTAATTGGATTTTTCTTCTTTTTTTAACTGTCAAGTTTTGAGAATTCTTCACATATTCTAGATATTAGTCCTTAGATATATGGTTTGCAAACATTTCTCCTAATCTGTAGTTTGTCTTTCCTCCTCTTTCTTTTTTTTTTTTTTAAAGAGGGGGGGGGAGAGAGAGAGAGAGAGAGAGAGAATTCTAATATTTTATTTTTTAGTTCTCGGCGGACACAACATCTTTGTTGGTATGTGGTGCTGAGGATCGAACCCGGGCCGCATGCTTGCCAGGCGAGCGCGCTACCGCTGAGCCACATCTCCAGCCCCTTTCCTCCTCTTTCAAAGTCTTTTACAGAGCAAAAGTTTTAAAATTTGATATGGTGCAATTTATTGATTGTGCTTCTGGTGTCAAGTCTAAGAACTCTTTGCTTAGCACCAGATCCCAAAGATTTTTTTTACTGTTTTTTTTTTCTTTTTTTCCAAAAGTTTTGTAGTTTTACATTTTACATGTAAGCATATGATCCGTTTTGAGTCCATTTTGTTTGTTTAATTTACTTTGGTACTGGGGATTTAACCCAGGGTCACTTTGCAGCTGGACTATATCCCTAGCCCTTTGTATTTTATTATTTTTAATAAATATTTTGAGACAGGATTTTATTGAGTTGATTAGGGCCCCTTAAGTTAGAGACTGGCCTCAAACTTTCGATTCTCCTGTCTGAACCTCCAAGTCACTTCTTGGTCTGGTTTTTTTTTTTTTTTTTTTTTTTTTTTTTGCGGCAGGGGAGGGATACCAGGGATTGAACTCAGGGGCACTGGATCACTGAGCCACATCCCCAGCCCTATTTTATATTTTATTCAGAGACAGGGTCTCATTGAGTTGCTTAGCACCTTGTTTTTGCTGAGGCTGGCTTTGAACTCACAATCCTCCTGCCTCATCCTCCCAAGCCGTTGAGGTTACAGGCATGTGCCACCTCACCTGGCTTCTTAGTCTGTTTTTTAATAAGCTATGAAACTTAGGTTTAGTTTTTCCCCTTGTATTTCTAGTTGCTTCATCTGCATATCTGGAAAAACTGTCTATCTTTCCTCCTCTGAATTTTTTTGTATCTATGTCAAAAATCAATTGAGCGTATCTGTGTGGTTCTGTTTTGGGGTTTTTAAATTTTGCTTCACTGGTCTGTGTATCTATCCCTCTTTCTGTAGCATGCAATATTGATTACTGTAGCTAAGTAATAAGTTGTGAAATAGGGTAGACTGATCCCTCCAACTCCTGTTCTTTTTCAAAATTATTTTAGCTGTAAAAATTGCTTCATTTTCATACACCTTTTATAATAGACTTGTCTATACTTTAAAAAAGAGATTTTTATAAGAACTGAATTAAACCTGTATATTAGTTTGAGAAAAATTGATATCTTTATTATTTTATGTCTTCTAATCAATGAACACATCTCTTTATTCATTTATATCTTATTTGATTCTGTCATTAGGGTTGTATGGTTTTCATTAAACAAGTCCTGTTAATTTTTTTTGTTACATTTACATCTGGGATATGCACCCCAACAGTTATAAATTGTACTGTATTTTAAATTTTGATGTTCCATTATTCAGTGTTAATATGTAGAAATACAATAGATTTTTGTATACTTGTATTCTTGTGGAGCTCACTTACTAGTTATAAGAGGTTTTTTTTGTAGATTCCTTGGGAGTTTTATGTAGGCTAACATGTCATCAATAAGACCGATTGCATTGCTTCATTTCTGATTTGTATGCCTTGATTTTGTTTATTTTTTCTTTCTTTCACTAATTAGAATGTCCAGCAGTATATTGAATAATACTGGGAGAGTAGGCATCCATGTCTTGTTCCCAGTTTTAAGGGGAAATCGTTCAATCCTTTAAGTATAATGTCAACTTTAGGGTATTTTTAAATATCTTTACCAATTTGAGGAGGTTCTCTGTTTCAAGTTTTCAGAGAGTTTTATCAACAATGGATGTTGAATTTTATCATGCTTTTTTTTCTGCCTAAATAAGTATAATGTGATTTTTTCCCACTTCTTTAGTCTCTTAATATAATAGATTGAACTAATTTGTGGTTATCAAACCAGCCTTGCATTCCTGGAATAAGTCTTACTTGGTTGTGGTATATAATTCTTTCTACAAATTGGTGAACTCCATTTGTTAGTATTTTGTTAAAGGATTTTACATCTGTGGGTGGTATTGGTCAACGCTTTTCTTGTTTTGACTTTGTCTTTAACTGGTTTGATATCAGCCAGTTAAAGAGGAATTAAAGAGGACTTGTTCCCTCTTTTTTATTTTCTTGAAAAGATTTTGTAGAATTGGCATTAATTCTTCAGTGAAATCATCTTGGCCTGGGGAGAGTTTTAAAACTACAGATTTGAGGAGAGTTTTAAAACTACAGATTCAGTTTTCAGAATACTTATAGAGCTTTTCAAGTAATCTCTTTTATATTTTGTATATTGCAATAGTTTTTTTTTTGTACCAAATACTGATCTATATCAAAGATGCTTTACCACTGAGCTACATCCCCAGTCCTTTTTATTTTTTGAGAACTAGGTTGCTTAGTGTCTCACTAAGATGCTGAGGCTGTCCTTGAGCTTATGATCCTCCTATCTCAGCCTCCTAAGCCTCTGGGATTACAGACTTGCACCACTTTGACAGTCTTTATTTCTTGAGATGTGATCCATTTCATCAAAGTTGTCAAATTTGTATGTATAGAGTTGTTTGTGGTTTCATTAAGTAATTATTTTTTGAGGCATTTAGGACCTGTAGTAATAAGCCCATAGGTAATTTGTGTCTTCCACCTTTTTTTTTTTTTTTTTTTTTGGTCAGTCTTACTAGAAGCCTCTCTATTTTCTTTATCTTCATAACAAAATAGCTCTTTGTTTAATTATTATTTCTGTTTTAAATTTTATCGATTTGTTTATGTCTTTATTTTCTGCTGCTTGATTTGGGTTTGTTTTCTCCCCCCGCCAACCACACAGACACCTAGGTTCTTAGAGGAAAGCTTCCTCTGGTTCCTAATATATGCATTTAGTGCCTCAGATTTTTTAGTACTGCCATAGCTGGTGTCCCACAAATTTTGATACATTGTATTTTCATTTTCATTCAGTTCAGTGAATTTTTTAAAATAAACTTTATTTTTTAGAGCAGGTTAGGGTCACAGCCAAATTGAGCAGAAAGCAGGATTCATTGTTGCCCCTGACCCCACATCCACACAGCCTCCCCAACTCTCAACATCCTGTCCTGCATGGTACATTTATTACAGTTGATGAATCTACACTGACATCCAACATCCAAAAGTATTTATTAGGGCTTATTGTTGATGTTATACATTCTGTAATAACAAATGTATAATGACATATATCCACCCTTATAGAATCATACAGAATAATTTCAGAGAATTACCCATGTTCTACTTATTCATCCTTTTCTTCTCCCAACTCCCAGCAACCACTATTTTAGTACTAGGAATTGAACCTAGGGATTCTCTATCACTGAGCTACATTCCCAACCCATTTTTTTATTGTTGTTGTTTTGAGAACTCATATCACTTACTTAGGTAAGCCTCAAATTTTCAATCCTCCTGCCTTAACCTCCCAAGTAATTGAGATTATGGGTGTGCACCTTGGCACCCAGCTTGATTTTTCATTTTCTGGAATTATCATACAAACTGCAGTCATCCGGTATGTTGTTTTTTCAGATTAGCTTTCTTCATTTATATGCATTTCAGTTTCTTGTTTTTTCATGATTTGATAACTCATTTCTTTTTAATGCTAAATACTATCCCATTATATGGATGTACAACCATTTATTATACCTAAAGACATCTTGGTTGCTTTTAAGTTTTAATAAGTATAAATAAAGGTTCTGCTATTGAAATTTATCAGCAAATTTTGTGTAGTTATAAGTTTTCAACTCATATGGCTATATGCCAGGTAGCCCAGTTGTTGGATTACATGGTAAGAGTATTTTGTTTAGTTTTGGAAGAAATTGCTCTTGTTCAAATTGGGTAATTTCTGTTCTATCTTCAAGTTTGTTGATTTTTCTTTTTTTTTCCTGATTTTTTATTATTGCATTCATACCCTGAGATTTTTTAGTTCAATTAAAGTTCCAAATTTTCTATTTGTTTATTCTTGATGCCTTCTGCCTTACTAAAACTGTATCTTTGCTAAGACTTTCTATTTTCATTTGTTTTAAGAATGCTCCTGATTCCTTATTGAAGCATTTTTATCCTGGCTGCTTAAAAATCTTTGCTAGATAAGTGTAGTGTCTTTGTCATCTTAATATTGGCATCCATTGATTGTCCTTTCTTGTTCAGTTTGAGGTTTCCCCATTCTTGCTACAACAAGTGAATTACAATTGAGGCCTGGATATTTTTGTATCATGTCATGAGACTCTGGGGCTTATTTAAACCTTCTGTTTTTAGTTGGTTTTCTCTGACGTGGCTCCAGCAGAGAAAGGAAGCCCTGCCTTGTTGCTGTCAGGTAGAGATAGACCTCAAGGCCCCCCACTCCCACCCCCGACTTCTCTGACTTCTTGCTGGGTGGGCAAGGGAGTTCAGCCTCCATAAGGTTTCTACTAAAGTGCAGTGGTACTGATCTCATTGCCAATGGTGTTGCAAAAGCCCTGACTCTGCTTAGGCCTTCTCTGACACTATCTCAGTGGAATAGGGAACATGGTTACTGCCATGTGGGGGTAGAAGTCCAAGCTGGCCATACATTCTCCACTTAACACTGCTGCCAGAGGAGGGGGCTTGTCACCAGCCTGCTCTGACACCTAGACCTTCTTTGACAGCACTCCAGCAGGGGTGGTGGGATACCTTGTTGCACAGTGAGAAAGGTGGAATTCTTAGTACCCTTGAAGTGTTCGTTGGCTTGGGTCAGGATGGGCCTACAGTTCTGGGGTGGGGAAGTTGGTTGCAGCAGAGTGGTTATTATCAGAAAGATTTCAGTCTTGCTAGATTGCCCCTTGGTTATAGGGAGAAAGCTTTTTGTGTGCAACTGTTGGTTTTCCCTCATAGCCAACTTCTTCAACTCCAGGGCTCAGATCTACATTTGAGAAAACCCAGAGAAATCACTGTCATGTTGTTCCTTGGGCCACAGGTCCATAGCTGATCTGTCTTCTTCTCTTTACCTTTCAGAGTCTTGTTATGTTTGCTCAGTTTATAATGTCCAGGGTTCTTGGTTGCACTTAGTGGAAAGAATAAAAAGAAGTATGTCTGCTCCATTTTTTAAATCCCTTGGTTAATTTTTAGATCTATCCAAATTAAATATTTTAAAGACTAGGGCTGGAAAGTTGTCATTTTAAAGATTATTTAAAGATTATTTAAAGATTATTTAAATTATTAAATTATTTAAATTATTTAAATAATTATTTATTATTTAAATAAAGATTATTTAAAGATTATTTCAATATTGAGCTAATGACCAATGTAAAAATCAAAATCAGTTAATGCTTTGAGACTCTTGGTTATCTCCTCAAAAGAGAAATAATAGTGAAATCAAGTCTATATCAGTAGGGCTTCAGTGACAACTGTTATTTCACCAGTCTTAAAAGGATACACTCATAAGCTTTGGTCTTAACACCAAAGTTTTAGCTTCAAGTTCATAAGTATCCTAACTTAAATGCATTTTGATCTGTTATTCTGTTTGTTTGGCAAATATGTCCAACCTGATATCTTTCATTTTATTTCTCAGTTAGAAAACATCCATGTAAGTAAATACAAATGTTTTCTTGGGGTAAACAAAAGACCTTGTCTCTGGATTTAAACAGACAGGGCTTGCTGACCAGTGACTAGAAAGGCCTGCTTCTAGTCCGGACTGCCCTGGAAACACATCTGTGGGCTCCAGAAACCTATCCCAGGCTACACTTAACTAGAGCATCTCAGGATGGGGAGAAATCCTCTTCAGATAAGGCAGGGCAGCGTTTTTTAGAAAGGACAACACAACTTCAGGCTTAATCCAAGGCTCATTGGCTTTTTCTCTTTTGGTTCCCTGGGCAGTAGGGTGGAGGGAGGGAGTTACCTGATAATGCTCGTGGGTTCACTGGGCCTTTCTTTTTAGCCCTACCCTGGCAGAGAACAGGAAACACTCTGGCCACACATGATTCCAGAAACACGTACAGCGTCTGTAATTTTTTTCACCTCCTTTGGCAGTAATATCCTAAGGTCAGCAGCATCTAGCTTCAGAAAAAGCAAATGAAGGAATTCTCTTAGGTAATATTGAAGGGATAATGTATACTTTAGAACTTATTTTCCACATCTAAAATCCTAACTCTTCAGACATTTAAAAAGTTCAAGTTTTTTAAATGACCTGTCTTTCTTTTAAAATGTACTTTCTTCAAATAGTTCTCTCTTTGCTTTATCCCCTAACATACATTCTCTTGTTTTTTTTTAAGAAATGGAAATGCATATTCAGTGCTTTATTTAAAATAAAATTTAGCAACTGTTTGTCTTTATGGCTCTAAAATAACAGCACAGTGGAGCCAAGGCTCAGGAACTGCTTGTAGCACTGAATTGGCATGTGGACATTTTTGTATTTGGGATCAGGACTGGAAACACTGGTGGTATAGTCCTCTGAAACCAGGGCCTAATAAACAGTGGTCTTTATGGGTGCTAAGGATTATGTAATCACATAAGTAACAGTTCATGTTGATTCTAAGTAGCTGCTTCAAGTTAAAAACTGAAAGGTTTCTTTGTAATTATACTTTGTATTAAGGCTATTTGCCAAAATGTTCCAAAATCCTGGTACAAAATCACTTTAAAAATTTAAAAGAAGCAGCTTAACATTTGATGACTGATGCTATTCTTACTCTTCAAAATTAGAGTTTAACCTAAGCTTTCAGTGCTGCAGAGTATCTTGAACAAACTGCACCACTTTGTCAACATGGCTTGAATAAATATAGCCTTTTAGTACCAATAAGAATTAAGCCTGTGCTTTAAATTGTATATCTCTCTCTGTTCCGATCAAGATTTAGCTTTCATACTTAGCATATCATAAATTTGTTCTAAGTATTTGGCTCCTTGTGTGCAAGTCAAAAACCATGGACTTCAGTTCCAAAGACCTCAATCAGGGCCATATTTTCTTTCCCCTTTTTGAGGAAATAGCTGAACATATTTATTTTGTTTTTGTTACAGCAATATATTTCATAGCAGTCAACAAACAAGTGTAAAATCCTCAAATGTTTTGAATATATTTATTGAGATAGATTCAAAGTAAAAACTCACTCTTTTTGGTATAACCCAAGGTTACAAAATTTTGTGAGTTTTGACAAATTCACATGGCTGTATAACCACCAGCACAACTGAGATAGAATGTGTCTATCACCCGTAAGATATTCTCTGTGGCTCTCCATTTTGCATTTCTATCAGCCACTATGACAGTTCCAGCTGATCTGCATGCTTTTCAGAACTTAGTATTATCAGTTTTTTAAAACTATTTTAGACAAAAAAAAATTTTAGACATTCTAATGGCTGTCCAGTGGTATCTTGTCATGGTTTGTTTTGTTTGTTTTGGTTTTTTGTCTTTCCTAAACATCTGTTAGTGCCATGCCTCACCCCCCACCCCTGCTGGAGATTGAATCCAAGGTCTTGTGCATGCTAAGCGCACACTTTACCATTGAGCTCCACCCCAGGGCCCTGATGGTACTGAGATTCTTTTTATGTGCTGGTTTGCCATGCATACAACTTATTTGGTAAAAGTAAAAGAAAATTTTGATTGGATTGTTTGATCTCTTATTACTGAAAGTTTTTTAAAAATACATAATTCTGCTTACAAGTACTGTGTTGAATATATTTTGCAAATATTTTCTACCAAACTTTGATTTGTCTTTTTATTCTCTTAGCAATGTCTTTTTTTTTCTATTTTGTATTGTGATTAAAAAACACCTAAGATAAAACTTATTATCCTAACTATTATTAAGTTCACAGATTTTAAGTACATTTATACTATTGTGCAACCATCACCACCATCTAGCCCCCAAATTCTTTTGTATTGCAAAAATGAAGCTACCCATTGAACAATAACTCCCCCTTTCCCTTTTCCCCAGCCCTTGGCAGCCACCACCATACTCTGTTTCTGTGAATTCAACCACTATAGTTGCTTCATGTAAGTGGATTCATACAGTGTTTTTATGACTCCTTGTTTCACTTAGCATAATGCCCTCAAGCCTCATTCATGCTGTAGCATATGTCAGAATTTTCTTCCTTTTTAAAGCTGAATTGCATTCCTTTATATGTGTATACCACAATTTGCTTGTCCATCCATTGGTCAATGTTACTTCTACAGTTTAGCCTTTGTGAATTACGCAGCTATGAATATGGGCATCTGAGTCCCTGCTTTCAGTATTTTAGGGTCTATACCCATAGATAGAATTGCTGGACCTCATGGTAATTCTGATGGTAATGTTTTGAGGAACCTCCGTATTGTATTCCACAGCCTTGCCACTAACAGTATACAGAGGTTCCAGTGTCTCCACATCCTCACCACTCTCTTATTTCCTGGTTTTTTATGGTGTCCATCCTAATGCGTGTTAATAATATCTTTTGAAGAACAGAAATTTCTAATTTTGGTGTCCATTTTACCAGTTTTGTCTTTTATGGATCATGCTTATGGTTTTGTATCTAAGATATCTTTGCTAAACTAGGATTGCAAAGTTTTCTACTGTGTTTTCTTCTAGAAGCTTTTTTGGGAGAGGGAAAGGAGGTTTACATTTATTCCATTTTGGATTAAGTTTTGGTTAAGATAGGAGGTCAAGGTAAATTTGTTTGCACATGGATGTCCAATAAACACTACACTGTTCTTCATTGTATTGACTTTGAATCTTTGTTGAAAATCAATTGTCTATATATATGTGGATGTACTTATGAACTCTCTTCTCCAGTTATGGTTACCTTCCTTATTGTGTAGGGCTGTGAAACTTAATATTGTCCCAGCTTCCCCTCTTGAGTAAATTTTTGTTCATGATTTAAGCAGAAACAAAAACAAAGACATTTATAATCTGACAAGGCAGGTTTATTCATTTTGCAGTGAGGGGATTCTGAAAGGCAAGACCTAGGACTTTATCCATTCTTGGTTTTGAGAATTTACCCAAACAGATTTTGTAATAGTGTATTTTTTCAGGCTTAACATTGTGGCTGAGAATTTGTTCTAATCTCGAGTATCCTTCTGTAGAACATTAATACAAGAGTAAAAGATAAGATAAATAGGCACTTGAGTTTAAATATCGTTATACAATAGTACAAAAATAGTGACTGTCTTGATAGGGTCTAAGAGAAGGAAGGAATCAGATATCACTAGAACAGAAATAAATGTCTGAAACCCAGCTCTGCAGAGAGGGACTGGGCTCTTGAGGGCATGTGGGGCACCTTTCAGATTGTCCACAAAGGTCTGCAGGAGAAAAAAAAAAAAAAGTGGTTACATCACAGCCTGAAAGAAAAGGGAAGAACAAGAACCAGGCTCATCCTCTCCGTGGCTTGAGTTCTGGCACTACCAGGTATTTAAACCAGGTGAAACTTTCCTGAGAATGCACTCCTCAATCAGAAATGTGACCCAGTTTGTATGGAGCCACGATTTCTACCAGCTTTAAGACAGATGTTAAAAAATAACATAGAGACAGCCAGAATCTCTGAGATGGCAAAGACTCGGCAAATGGCTAACATTCTTTTCTACCTATCCTCCCACCTCATCATGGCTCTCATTCCTGTGGCTGCTGGCTGGGAATTTCTAAAGCATAGCTCTGATCATGCTGCTGTCTGACTAAAGCTGTTTCTCAGTGACCCCAAAATAAAAACATGCAGTTGCACAGTTCACCGACCAATAAACATTACATTGTTCTTCATTGTATTGACTAACCCAAGACCACCTGTCCAGCCTCCTGTCCTGGAATCTCCTTCCATGCCATAGTGAACACTTACTGAAACCAAACATACTGTGCTTCTTCACTCCACTCTATATGTACTGGTTCTTTTTCCTGGGATGCCTTTTTATTATGTGCTGATGGATTCTTAGTCATCCTCTAAGATCCAACTCCTGTCATCTTCTTTTGACACCTGCTGCCTCATCTATGCAGGACATGATGAGAAGAGCATAACATTTCCGGGCATGGGCTTGTATATGGATTCCATCCATCCATCACCTATGAGTTACATGAATTCTACAAGTTACTGAATCTCTATAGGCCTTAATTTCATAGCAGTAAATACCTTATATGGTTATTATTATGATTTATAATATATAATGCATATCAAAGCACATAAACACTTCCTATTACTATTATATAATATTAATTAGCTAATGTTAATTAATATTATCTCAAATTCAATTTTTCAGTAAACATTTGTTGAGCAACACATATCATTTGTACTAGATGCCTGGGATGCATATGAATGAGACCTGACCATTGCATTTGAAGTGCCTAAGCATGTTCTCTAAGGAAAGAACATTCTAAATGCCACAGGGGCTCTAATTTTATAACTATCATATGCCAAGTTTTTTACATGTGTATCTCATTTCATCCTTCACCTTAAGATGTTGGTGCTATTTAACCACATTGTACAGAGGAGGAAATTACATACCAGAGAGGTTAACTTGCCAATGATGTAGCTGCATGCCTACCAAATAGTAGAGCCAGGAGTTAAACCTAGTTTGTCTGTTACAAGGAAACTCAAGGAGTGTTTGGAGACTGTCACAAGCCCTTTCATATTTACATCTTGAAAGTTAGTAACTGCGTTTTCCCAAAGGATGCCTCTTTCTGTTTCTGCCATAGGCAATATATGTAACAGGAGATATTCTAGGGCATGTCCAAGATGACAGGCTACATTTTCTTACAATGCATGTTGTTCTGTTATTTATATAATAAATCCTGTTTCCTTGAGTCTTACTGTTAACTCTTGACACTCTTCATGCTCACTTTTATACTATGAATACTAGAAGTGAGAGAATTCAAAATTTCCCGCAAAAGTCAGGAATTCAGTAGCACTGAAAGATGTGCTAGGCCTCACTCTTCTCACTCACACACTATTTCTGGGTGTATAACTAAATAAAAGTGGAGCTTTAAAATGCTTTTAGAAGGGAAACATACTAAGGAGGCCCTTAAAGATGCTTGAATTCTGTTATATTGGTCAGGGTTCTTAGTTGAAAACCATGGAATCCACTTAACTATATTTTAGACAAAAAAAAAAAAAGTTTTTTCCGAAGATTTTTGGTATGACCAAAGTATCATACATGGCTATTCTACAGCCATAAAATATGCTCAGCTACACCATGGAACTATTCTAGTGAAATAGTTCAACTGGTTATGATTCAACTTAAAAGTATCTCCCTGTTAATCCTTATGTTATTAGAAGTGAAATAACTTAATTATTACAAATAAACAAAACTAATTCTTACAGGCTGACTTGATTGTCTTTAGGAATATGCTCTTTTGAAGGACTGAGTTGAGATCTACTTAGAATAAATCATATAAGAACAAAATCCTAAATAAATAAATTAAATCATGTCCAATGAAATTAAAGGAATAAATTAGAATCATGTCTGTTAACATGGCTAAAACTAAAACATGTAATGGTGAACCGAAAAACAAGTTCATCATGACACATAGATACCATACTTATAAAGTTTGAAAATATACAAAATATTTTCTATATAGCACATTTGCACCTTTAATGTTTGTTTTTTTTATGAGTTTTTCTTAAGACAAATAAAAAACAACATTAAAATTTGCTACAGCTAGGTGGTAGAATAGTCCAATACGTAGTTGTTAAATGTGTTGTCTATATTTCTCTGTATGTTTAAATATTTCATAATGAAAAATATGAGTTCTGGACTCTAGTTGAACATTAGCATAAATTTTAAAAAATATTTCCTCCTTTACATAGAGCTGAGTTTAAAAGTAGTAGTAAAATTGCAGTTGCTGCATTTAATTGGTTTTTCACCAATAGGAGAGTGTCCAGAAAGATAACAAAAATGCTAAGTAATGGAGCTTTCTAAAGGGCATTCAAGAGGTCCTTGGTGCTCATTAGGCTGTGCCAGGTGTGCAGGCTGGAGCCACATCAGGCCCCACTGTTGGTGTGCTTCTTCCAAGTGAACTTCTAAGGGTGGCTTGAAGGTTTAATCTGAAGCTAAATTGGCTTTGTACAGAGTACTAGCCACAAAATGGTTTTTAATGTCCTATTTACAAGTATGTAGTTAAATGGTACAGGTATCATCAGAGGAAATGGGTTTGCTTGATTTGCCAATTCTACCCTGTTATCATGGGAATTAATTTTGGGGATAAAGGAACTGAAATGTTTTAGTTCTTTATATTAATCAAAGTAAAATCATATTGGAAAGAGAACAAAGAAATATGTAAAATGCAGAATCAAGAGGAGTCATCTTAAAAGAAATCCAGCTGGAAAAGTGTTTGAAGGTGTGTGGCAACCCTAGCACAGAAGCCCCACTAAGGCTTCCACCTGGTGGGATTTCTGTTTGGATTGGAGCTCTGGTTCCCAGTGGTCTAGGCTGCCTCCAGCCCTGTGTATCTTTAACCTGGAGTTCACAGATTCCCTTAGTGGTCCATGAATATTATTCGGGAAGTCCATGAATTTGGACAGAAAAAAATATTGCATCTTAATTTTCATTAACCCCAGACTAAAATTTTAGCATTTTTCTCATTTTAAAGGTAGGCAACAACCAACTATAGTATTTAATAACCCCAGTAACTTTGTCATCATGTTCAAAAGAGACTGGCCTGAGATTTTCCTCTTTTTATGTCCTTATTGGGGTTTGGGGATATAGCTTAGAGAGCGAAAGGCCCTGGTTCTATCTATAGCACTACCAACAACAACAAAAATTCCTTGTGAAGTTTTGGTGTCAAGGCTATGCTGGCCTCAGATAACAAGTTGGGGGATTTAAGTGTCTGCAAAAATTTGTGTACAGTCAATGTTATTTCTTCCTTACACATTTAGTAGAATACATTGATGAAGCCCTTGGGGCCTAGAGTTTCATTGTGGAAAGATTTCTAAATAGACACTTAATTTACTTAATGAATACAAGATTGTTCAAGTCTTCTATTTCTTCTTGTATCAGTTTTGGCAAGTTTCTTCGCAGCAATTTATGCAGTTCATATGCATTTTAAAAATAATGGTGAAAATTGTTCAAAATGTCCTCTTATCTTTCCCATCTATAGAATCTGCTATCCTATTTTCTATTTAGGTTAAAACCATAAACATTAATAAATATCAGAGTTCTTAGGGGTTTAGGGAAATGGTAACCATTATAGGAGTCTAAATTAGTATAGCTTTTCTAGAAGACTCTTCTATAGTGTGTATCAAACATGAAATATGAGTGTATTTTGTCTAAACAACCTCTTTAAAGGAATTTTTCATAAATATTTATTTATCTCAGATGCAAAAATATTCAACACAGAGTAATCTACAGTAGGAAGAAATGGAAATCAATAGGGGACAAGGAAGTAATTTTGTTATTTATATTGATTTGAATAACTTGCAGTCACAAAATTTAACATATTGACATGAAAGAGCACTAGGGACTCCTTCTTGGTTACAAAATCAGGTCACAAAGTGCAGCCTCTTCTCTGTGAAATGGGATACATCCTCCACACAAATGTGCATGTAGAGGATGATTTGGAAGCATGATCACGATTCTCACAGCAGTTATCTGTGGTTGGTAGGATGTTGGGTAATGGTTATTTTCTTTTTGCTCTTCTGTATCATTTAAAGTGTTTGCATGAGCATGCATCATTCCTACAAAAATAGCAAAACTTTCTAAAGAGCTTGGCAAGAGCAAGAAGATGAGAGGGTGGTAGAGGAGGGGGGTGTCACACCATTTTTGTCACCTCGTGGGGAACAGTCAGGGAAGGAAAATTTGAAGCTGCAAGAAAGAAGAGATAATCAATTGAGTGAAGGCTTGAGAAAGAGGCGAGGGCCTGGAATCAGGCACCTAAGTCACCCTTAAAGGGGCAGGATACCATTTCTTTCCAGAAGGGAAATGATTGAAGATACAGGGATGTTCAGAGCTAGAGAGAAGGGGAAATGAGAGTACTTGCTTTTTTATCTATTGGTGAAAATCAGAGGTGTGATGATTTGCCAAGTGTGGGGACAGTGAGATTAGAACAGGATGCTGAGGATCTTCAATAGAACTGACAGACAGCAGGAAAGGAATTCAATGGGGTGTGGGCAGCTGAGCTGACCAGGGGGCTTTACTGGAACTGTAAACCTTGCATTTGTAAGGGAGCCCAACAACATAGCTGGGCAGCTTTTCTCTGAGGAAGAGCATGACTGGTTCTGGATTGCGGGTGGGGAGCACAGCAGGCTTAGCAGAGCTTCCAAGGATGAGAGAATCCAGGATACTGATGAGGGCAATTGAAATGATTGAATCAAAGATGTTTGGGATAAAAGTGAATTAGAGAGAGTGCCAAGGACTGGATAATTTTGTTAGGATATGCATATGTAAGAAGCCAAAGGTTAGGAGTTCGGGGTCAAAGTCAGAATTTGCCATGTTGTAGGAATCCTGGGGACGGGGGGACACCACGTCAGCTAGGAAGCAAAGGAGCAGTGATAGAAGTTGGGCAGGCCAGAGGCTCGAGATGCGGGAGGTTCAGTGTTCTTCCTCATGGATGGGAGCATTTTCCAGGTGACTGATAGATATCCTTTTGGAGAAGATTTTGAGGCAGATCCTAAGGGATTAGCTACAAAGATGAAAAGAAGCTTGACTTCTCAGAGAAGGCTTGATGAAGAGAACTGGTAGAGTGCTGGGCTACCACTCCCATATGTCCAAAGTCAGAGCTCTGGAAGAAATTTCCCCTTGACACCAAAGGGCAAAGCCAAGTTGTAGTCCAGGAGGCTGGAAGGAGGAATAGTCTAGAAAAAGAAGATGCTCTGCAGAACTCCTTAGCAAAGGGACAAAGATTGTGGGATGCAAATGAGTGGGGCAGGGAGGACTGAGGAGGTTCTAAATGGAAACAGACTGATGGTAGGAAGGTCTGCACAGTGCAGAGGGTAGAGATTTGTAATGCAGGTTTTCTAAAGGAAATGCTGAACCATATATTTATTTTTCTAATCACAAAGCAGTATCTGCTCACTACAGAGAAATTATAGATAAGCAAAAGCAAAAAGAAGTAAACACAAAAGCAGGAAGAATTCCCCACAATCCCATCCTGGAGGTTTTCCCACTGACATGTTCTTTCCCTCCAGCGTCCACTGCCATAACTTCAGGTTTAGAATAAGCCTTTCCTCCAGCTTACTAGCGTCTGTACCCAACTGGGAGGCCCACGTGCATGCCCCTTTCCCCATCCCAGGCTTCCTGTCATGTGTGGGTGGCCACAGTCATCTTCCCCAAACACCACTTTTCCTTTGTCACCCTTCTTAGTTTCTGTTGTATTCCAAGTCCCCTCCCTGGCTGCCTGGGCATCTGTAACCCGGAGCCTTCTTGCCTTCTCACTCTTGTTTCGAGCCTTTTTTTCCCACTTAGCTGTGCCTTCTCCTTTCCTTCCCAATTTACTTCTCCCACAGCCTCACAACAGTTTCTGTCCCCTTGCTAGGACATCCTCCCTAACGCCATGACCACCCCAGGGCAGACTCTCCCAGTTCCTCAAAGCCCTGTACCCACTTCCAGACCACTCCTTGATCTTCACCCTTCTGGGTATTCATCACTCCTGGGACTTTCATCACTTCTGTTCCAGTAAATGCTTGGGAGGCACAGGATTTAGAACTGAGAAGAACCTCATGTCCTGATCCCACTGATAGGAAGCCTGAGATTTGGAAAGGCTGAGGGACATTCTCAAAGTCAACCAGCAAGCTGTTAGTATTGCTGAGACCAGAACCCTGATTCTCAAACCTGAATGCTATTTATTGAATTGAAAATTACATTTATAATACATTTTTTTTTCTGATGCCTAGCTATGAAGCCCTAGAGTTCAGAGTATATAAGGATTACCTGAGGAGATTTCTACCAATCTAGGCCTAAACACAATAGAGAAGAGCCTTGATTCATAAAGTCTAAGGTGGGACCCAAGTATCTGCAAACAAAACAACTTCCCTGGATGATCCTCATATAGGGAGGTCTCAGATTAACCTTGGTTTCTGGTTCTGTTCACTGCCCTTGCAGACTCTGTTAAGGTTTTTGGAAGCATTCCCAGTGCATGGGGGCAGCTCTGGGTGACTCTGCCACCATATTCCCAAACAGATGAACAACCGAGTTGTACCTTCTCAGGCAAATTGGCCTGGGTCCACTCCTATCTTTGCCCGTTATTAGGGACTCTAGGAGCCAAATTACTTTTCAAAGTATTTTTAACCATACCAGAGCCAAGTGTTGAGTATAGTAGAGTTCTTGTTAGAAACCTCCCATTTATTCAGTTATATGTAAGCACCTTCTGAGGTGTGGGTGCCCCAGCCTTTGGTCTGCCAACTATCGCACTCTTGCATAGCCAAGTAAATCAGACCCAAATATGTGCCTCAAGCTCAAGTCCAGCAAAAGCAACCCTAACCAAGGGGAGGGGACATGGTTTGTGTTGTGATGGGGGTAAACTCTGGGGCCTACTCCCTGGGTTTGTATTCTAGTGCCCCCATTTCCAACAGCATGATCTTTGACCCTTTGCCTCTGTTTCCTCATTTATAAAATGAGGTTAAAAATTATAAAATAATTGTAGTTATATTATAAAAATAAAATAATTTCTATCTAGCAAGGTAGAATAGTAACTAATTAATGCAAATTAATGCCATTACTTGGCACATTGTAAGTGTTCCGTGAGGTCTTACTATTATAATTATTTCATGAAGACTGTGAGAAATGATGAGACTCTAAAGAGATGACTCACTGCACTACACAGGTACCCATCTAGAAATCATCAATCCCCTGCTTGTTGTGTGAGCATTCATCAGAGGAATGATGAGCAATGTAGTAATAGCTCTTCACAATGCTGCCTAGACCTCTGAGGACAAAAATGCTAGGCATTTGCCAGTGAGAAGGTCAAGCCTTGCATAATTTAAGACATATACAGCATTTCTGCATTTTGGTGCTTCGATAAGGTGGCAGTTACATAATAGGCTGCAACCACGCAGATCAGCAGAACCAAAGGTCGGGGAAAGGATGCTTTGAAACGCATGTTGGTGAAGGGTGTGATGGATGAGGGACAGACAGCAGCTACAGTCTTGGTAAAGTGTGGGTCTAGAAGATCCATGCGCGCCCCGTGCCATTAGACGTGTTGGCTTGGCAGGGAAGACATCTCCTGACATTTACTGTCAGGCAAATACCAAGGGGAGGGATGAAAGTGTGCTTATATTTGCCATATTACCAGTGTTTTCTTACTCACTGGTCATGTTTTTAAGCTACAGTTAAGATTGCCTCAGTCTTTAAAGTGACAGAAAGCTCAATTAATCTAATAAATTGAGTGTTTTATCAAACTCCTGTAAAGCACTCAACTTATGTGTCGCCAAAGCATCATCTTCCCATATCAAATTGCCAAATTAGCCTTCCTTGATGCCTCAGACTCAGTGATGCCAGCCTCCAGATTCCAAGGACTCTGGCTTTCAAGCCCTGGAAGGGTGTCAGGAAGCAGGCTCCCTTGGCTTATTTCGTTTTGGGGGTAGGAGATGCAAATCTGAGCACTTAGCTATAAGTGATCCTGTCTGCTGATCACTAAAATACTTAGACAGCCCTGTCTGAGTCATATAGTACCTCCTCAAAAAGAACCAACTGGTTTAAATAAACTGCATTATCGTCGCATAAGGCTCAAACTTTTAGAGAACAGAAAAGTGCTTTATTTCTGGAACAATCTTTAGGCCAAACATCATCTTCAACTCCGAGGAGTAGCTAGAACAGTCCAATTGTTGCTAAACCTTTTTGGAGGTGATTCTTAAGCTGGGGCCCTGTAAGCCAGGTGAGGAGGGTACTTAAGGGGATGGTGACCCACAGAGCTGGGCTGAAAGCTTTGGCTCTGCCCCAGCACTAGGAAACAGCCTGCCATTTGCCTTAGCAAGAAGCTGCTGTGGAATTAGTCTCTGGGAATGGATGGGGCCCAGAAAAGTCTTGTTGGATTGAAACCCATAATCTTACCTTTGGGTCTTATAAAATAAACAGTTTTTAGTATTTACAAATGAGAGCAAAATTCAGAATTAATATTTTCTTTTTCGTTGCTGCTTGTTGAAGCAGTGTGGGAGATCAGAGCACTCGATGGAAGGCTGGGTGGCAGGCAGTGGGTAGGCAACCTGAGCTCGCTGCAGGTTTTTATTTAATTCCAGACTGCCTCCTTAGTGTGGGGCATGGGCCACACTGTGCTGCAGAGAAAGGACAGTGACCATAACAGTCTGGCTGAGCACATGTATGCAGGGAATTAGTTTGAATATCAAACTGTTTGAATTATTCAGAATAACGTTTTTAAAAAGTGACAGCCAGGTTGGGGTTGTAGCTCAGTGGTAGAGGGCTTGTCTAACACATGTGGGACACTGGGTTCGATCCTCAGCACCACATAAAAGTGAATAAACAAAATAATAATAAATAAAATAAAAATTTACAAAAAAAAAAAAAAAGGTGACAGCATTTTTGAGAACAAGAAGGAAATCTTGAAAAATAAAGACTACAACTGACCAAAGAGTTTTAAAATGGTGGAAAGGCCAGAAAACAAAATCAGGGAATTTATAAAAGGTACAATGAAAAGCTGAAGAAATAAAAAAAAAATAGAGAAGAAATAATAAATAAAAAGCTTAAATAGCATATCCAGGAAGTTCAGTATCTGGGTAGTAGGATTCTAAGGAGAAAGAACACAGAAAATAGAGAAAAGAAAAATAATAAATAATACAAAAAATTTTTCAGAACTGAAAGTCAAGTCACTTTCTTTTGAAAAATGCTTTCAATCTAGAGCCCAATACAGTATACAAAAAAATAACCCATACCTAGGCATATTTGTGATTGACATTCAGAATTCTAGAAATAGTGAATTATAAAAGCATCTGAATTAGGGGAAACTTGTCACAAGCACAAAGGAAAACCAGAATGTTGTCAGGTTTCCAAACATCAGTACTGGAAACTGGAATATAGAATAAAATATATAAAATTCTGATGGAGAATTATTTTCCATCTATATGTATACTTTGTTGAAATTTCAATCAAGTGTGTAGATAGAAAAAACACATCTTTAAATGTGCAAGGACTCAAAATTTTTCTTTCTGTGGATCCTTTTCTAGGAAGTAACGGGAATAAGTACTTCAACAAAATGAAGAAATAAATCAACAAAGAGGGAGAAACAGAACCAGGAGGCAGGGAACAATCCTAGGAAAACAGCCAAAAGCAGCCCAGTGGTTTGTAAAATAGACCAGCTACTCTAAAATTTGCAGATGATCTGATATGCTTGGTGATTTGGGAAATTATATATATATATATTTTAGATATATAATATACGTAATAAGTATTTTATATATATATATATATATACATATATATATATAGACGTAGAATATTTGGAAATTTTGCATATAGGTCCTATGTTAGGCAAATAAAGAACAAGTGTTAATGCTAACAGAAAAAAATTATTCAAGGAAAAACAAAAGAAATTTTATTGGCTTTTTAGTGACCAGTTCTTAATTATAGCAATATAAGGGAAGAGAAATGTGGTAGATGAATAAACAAATAAAGAGTTAAAATGTAAACAAGTGTAACAGGAAGTTACAGATGAAGGATAAAATAGATAAATCAAGAAATGGTGACACCAGCATATTATTTGGTTAAAAATAGCTAAAATTGTTGAAAGTTTGCTTCAGGATAAGTTTTTTTTGAGCAATTTGATATAAACCATGTGATTTTATTTACTGAGATAAAAATGAAAATAATTTTTAAAATAAAAGATTAAAATTTGGCCCTAGAAAACTTAAGCCTAAATCATCCACAAAGTTTTCGCCACCACAGGCATCCCCTGCACAAAAAGTCTTGACCAGATCTAGGTTCTCTGTCTTGAGATTCTTTGTCATAAGGATGTTCCCTGTCCATTGAGAGGTGATTGGACTATCACCTGTTAGAGTCATATCACTATGGTATATGCTTCATAACAGGAAGGGAGGGAAGAGGAAGGAAGGAAAGAGAAAATTCCTTTCATAGATGGATTTAGAAAACAATTTGTCACTTTGTTATTGAGACAACTCCAGGGAAATTCTATCCAAAATGTGCCAACCAGCTGAATATAGCATCAGATGACAATGCCACTTCTTCACCATCCGAAACTTGCCTGATGTGACTTAATATGTATCTCTAGACCAGCTCCAGGAGTAGAGCTGACCATGAGCACATTGGAATCTCCCCTTTCTGCCCCTGTTGCAAGAGGGAATTGGATGTGGTCAACAATCAGTCTAAGAACATAGAATGTCCCAGGTTCCGCTCCATTCCTCCCCCTCCCCTAGGCTGGCCTTCTCTCCATTCGTCACTACTGCTGACTGCAGTGCCTTATCATGAGTTTTTGACCTATCCCAGATCAGGCTGATCTATGTCTGGGCTCACTGAGTCCAGTTATGATCAAACCTCCCCCTCCCAACCACAGGGCATTCAAGCAGCCCTTCGCATCTGTATCCCCTACGCCTGTTGACCTCACTGTCTGAAAGAAGTGATTGTAAAGGGAAGAGCTGCTCTACTCCTACGCACAGGTGTGCAGGGCAGTGGGCCAGCCACAAGCTAGGACACAGCTGTTTGTGGTAACGGCTGCATTAAAACCCAGACTGTCCTCTTCTCCAGGCATGGAGTGCCATTTTACAGTGGGAACTATCGTACCGAATTCCTACTGGGGGAGGACCCCCTGTACTGTCAGTTAGCTATTCAACTTCTTCATGGAAGCATTTTCCTTTGAAAAGAACATTCCTTTCTTTTTTCTTTCTTTTTCTTTTTAAGTAATGAATCACTTTAAAAATCTTGTTTATTACAGAAGGCATGCTTGTAACATATTGAAACAATACAAAAATGCATTTAAAGTACAGTATTAGGGTGGCCCTGCAGGTCCTGTCAATTGGACACATTTAAAAAAAAAATTCAGTTCATAGAGGAAAAGGATAGTGTGTCTATATGTCTGTGCAACTTTGTACAACATTTGAATGCAACATATGAATGCATACTGTGTACCTTCACAGATGTCTGTGATGATTCACAAGTTTAAAAATGATATCATGGCAACTTGTTTTCTCTGTTGACATAGATATTTTTTCGTATCAGAACTTACAGGTTGCCTCATTCTCAGGAATGTTCTTTATTCTTATGCATGTCAATTTGTCTAAATAGTCACTGTTATTGATGAGCATTTAGATTCCCCCAGAGCTTGATGTTAGTGTCATTGCTACAGTAACATGCTTACCTCTGAAGTCAGACTTAGTTCAGATTTTAGGCATTTCATTTATATACTTTGTGACCATTAGCAAGTTATTTAAACCCTCTGTGCCTCCGTTTCTTGATTTATAGAATGGGAATGAAATTGTTCTCACAGTGTGCCTAAGTGGAAAAAATCTAAGTGAGATAATACATATAATGCACTTAACATAATATATTAGTGATAACTGATATTTATTAGGTTCTCACTATCAACCAGTCATTATGTAGGTAAACATATAGCACCCTGTTTGTGATTTGGCCTTATAACATATTTCTTAATTTCTATAAAGACAAGGGCACCATCATCATTATTATTAAAATGGCTTTTGCTGTTCCTATGCATTTACTCTTCCAGGTTAAATTTTAAAATCAGCAGTGCACCAGGGCTGGGGTTGTGGCTCAGTGGTAGAGCATTTGCCTAGCATGTGTGAAGCACTATGTTTGATTCTCAGCACCGCATATAAATAAATGAATAAAATAAAGGTCCACGAACAACTAAAAAAAAATTGTTTAAAAAATCATCAGTACATCAACTTTATATCAATTGGACACATTTTTTTTTAAACTCCAGTTGGAATTGTGGATGGTATCTCTACTTTTGAAAGTTCCCAGTGTAGAAAGACCCTTGAACTTGAATTACAGAACTGGAGGCTCTCTTGGCATCCCTCCAAAGCCACATGGCTACAGACAGTTCATTTAAACACTGAGCCCTGAGGCTTTCCTACCTGTTGAATAGGAAGGCTGGTCCTTACAGGAGTGAGAGGATAGTGTAAGAAAACCCTGGAATAGTGCCTGACAGCTAGTAAATACTTAGTAAGCGTGCTTACTTCTGAGATGAGGGTTTTAACTCTGTTTTGTGGTCCTTCACCATCAGCACCATTTTCAGTGGCGTCTTTGGTGAAAAGCCTTAATATGAGAGCCAGAGCAGCAGTGAACGTGCAGGATGAAGTTTAAGGCCCCCACTTCCTGTGCAAGGCGAGCTGAACGTTTATGACCAGTGAAGAGTAGCCAAAAGGGAGGAAAGGGAATTGGGACAAACACAGACTGTTCCGTTGTACCGGCATGTGCCACCAACCGTGGAGTGGACTTCCTGCTGCAGGACACAGCTGACCTTTGGAGAGTCACTGTCTGGGTGAGGCTGCCCTTTCACAGGACAGAACACAGCTGTTGTTTAGATGTCAGGGGCTAGTTAATAACAGTTTGGCAGTCAATTCGGATGTTAACAGTTTGGAAAACAGTCTGCCTCTAGGTTTAAGGAAAGCCAGAAGAACAGTATGAAGGGAATCTTTGTGTTCCCAACAGGTTGTTTAGTAATCCTTCTTTGAACAAAAATTAACACTTAGCAGCAGCTTTAAAAAGTATTAAGAGAACTCATAAAGGCCAGAGCAGATGTGCAGGAGATCACACTTCCAGAGCTCTCAGGGGAGCTGTTCCTGGACCAACAAACATGTTAATTCAGGTTGAGATTTCTAATGCAAATATTGACTCAGTCTCAACTTTTACAGTTAATTCTCTGACTTCAACGTGTCTTTTCAGGACATCTTGGCCTCTCTGTTTTCTTTTATGTCTGGTCACTTGCCTTCCCTTTATTTTGAACTCTTAGCAGGTGGGCTTTTTAATGGTCAGTTCTACATTCTTTCTCTAGGCCTGAATAACATTTAGAGGAGGAATACAACTATTCCTTCATTTTCTTAACATGTAATTGCAGAAAAGAGGGGAGGAAAGAGGTAGTCAGGATAGTCTAGACCAGGAGACTTCAGCAGAATGTAAATGAGTCTCAGTCTTAGTTCAGATCACATCAAAGTAACTTCTTGCCCATATATTCACTATTAAAGAAAAAACTGAAGGCAGATTGTTGTGCTGATTTTTTTCCCCAGCCCACATATTTTTAGTTACCATCAATTTTAAAACATGTATTTTAAAGTTTGTTTGAATTGGTGTGCAAGCTGATGCTTGGCTAACCAACTTTTAGTATAAAAGTTTGACAAAAAGACACCATGAAGTATATTTACTTCACCTTCATTCTTTTTTAATTTTTTTTTAGCTGTAGATGGATACCATGCCTTTATTTATTTTTTTTTAATTTACTTATATGTGGTGCTGAGTGCCTCACAAACCCAGTGCCTCACACATGCTAGGCAAGTGCTGTATCACTGAGCTACAACCCTAGCCCTTCACCTTCATTCTTGAAGGATATTTTCACTAGATATACAATTTTGTTTGAAGATTTTTTAAATACTGTTTTCTGGCATCACTGGTTTCTGATGAGAAATTAATAGTCCCTGAAATCATTGTTGCCTTTATGATTTGTGTAATTTTTCTCTGGCTGCTTTCATGATTTTCTTCTCTTTAGTTTTTTTTTGTTTTGTTTTGTTTTGTTTTGTTTTTCATTGGTTTCATTGCATTTATCCTGCTTGGAGTTAATTGAGGTTCTTTATAAATTCATTGAGCTTCTTGATTCTGTAAACTTGAAGACTTCTCATCATTATTTCTTTGAATATTTTTCCATTCTGCTCCTGTTCCCTTCTTCTGGGACTGCACTTCTTCTTGGTAGACCTTTTGATGTTGCCCTACAGGTCTGAGGTGTTTTTATCTTTTTACCTCTCTGTTCTTCAGACAGGATAATTTCTCTTGGTCTACCTTCACATTCACTAAAGCTTTCATAATCATCTCTATCATGTTAAGCTTGCCTAATGATTTTTAAAAGTTTCCATATATTGTAATTTTTAATTATAGAGCTTGATTGGTTCTCTTTTATGGTTTATTTCTCTGCCAAAATTTCCTAGATGTTTCATGTACTCCTTTGTGCCACTGAATATAATTATAAAACTGCTTTAAGAATTCTTATCTGTTAATTGCAACATCTGAGTTATCTTGGGATCTCTATTGACTGTCCTTTTCTCTTGAAGATGGGTCTCATTTTCCTATTTACATATTGGATAATTTTGGATTATATTTTGGACATTGTGCATATCCTATTGTAGAGACTCTGAATTCTGTTTTATTTCTCTGAGGAGGTTTTTAGGGGGACTGAGATGTTGTATGTTCTAGGTATTAGCAATTAGCTTGGTGAAATGAAAACCACAAACCCTATCTCTTGGGCAGCACTCAGGCTGTTTTCTTATATAATATTTGCAATTTGTTTTGAGATACATTAGTGAGATTATGTGGATTGATTGATGGTAGAAGAATGGATGTGTGTATGGATAAGTGATAAAGCAGGTGCAGTAAATGTTAATGGTAGAGTCTAGGTGGCCTTAGGCATACTTTGTTGTATGTTTGAAATTTCTCATAAAAAGTGTTGAAAATAAATGAGGAAAAAGAGTGCTAGTTAATTCTGCGTACACAGAATCACTGAAATGCATTTGGTTGAAATGTCATTGGGATCTGCTTTTATAAATGGATAAGAAAAATGTGTCATGAATACATTTGTTCCTAGTTTCGTGGAACTACTATAAGCAATATAATAATATGAATCAAATATTTTCCTTGCCCTCTGGAAATCTGCAATCTTATGAAAGATATAAGACAAATATACAAATAACTGAATGTGGAGTGTGATTCGTCCACTCAGAAGTGCCAACAAGCTGATGTGTTGTTCAGGAGAGTAAGGGAATAGTAAAGGAACCATGGGCGCAGAGTGGAAGAGAGGGTGTTTTAGGGACTAGTGGGACAGAGGGCTTCAACAGGAGCAGAGCAGCTCAGGTGCAGAAAGGACTTGTGTAACTGAGGTAATGCAAAGTAGACCTAGAAAGGTGGGACCAGGGCCTTAAAAGACAGGTTCAGATTTTATTCACAAGTGAGGTGGGAGACATTGATGAATGCCTTTACATGCAGTTATTTTATTTATTTTTAAAATTTGTTCTAATTTGTAATACATACAGTTATTTACCTGAGACATAGAGATGCAGGAAGCACAGGAGGGAGACTGCTCTCATGCTGCTGTGAGGCTTTATTACAACACACCCTTTTGATGTGAGGCCTGGATGGCTATGATTTGAAGGAGCTGCCCCAGAGGGTCTCCAGGTCCTTCCAACAGCATTCTTTGATTGCTTGACTACTTAAAATTTCTTTCTCAGACATATAAAATATTTCCACTTGTAATATAGCTTCACTATTAGTTGGCTCCATAGTTGATCTGGAATTGCACTGTTGGATATATTGCAAAGTCCATATTCAGAGCAGAGCTCATGAGCCATCACTGGGCAGCTGTTGCTTTTCAGAGCTGTGCCACTTGAAACTGTAGAACCTTCCTCTATGAGAGAAAGGCTGCCTGTGTTGTTCATCTGGACAGGGGTTGTAGGGAAAGCTTATACCCTTTCTCTCATGCAGGACCTCTCAGTTCTGCACATGTCTTAGGTGAGTCTGAGTAATCCCTGCTTAAAGTGATGCTCAACACAAAATTCTTATAGTGTTCTGCCAATTCCCAAGTGCAAGGAAGTGGGGTCTTAAAATTGTACAGGAAAGCACCATTTCATTTTGGGAAAAGAAAAGCTCTTACTGTGTTTTATTAATGTTATTATCTGTAGTATAATAAATGTTTTGATCCTTGTCACAGAACTGTAAGTCCCAAAAATGTATTGAACCATTGGATAAGTAATGAAAAGTTAATTTTAGTTTTCATTTCTTAAGTATCAAGATCTAGGTGGACATGTGCTTGTGTCAAGAATGAAGGCAAGGCATTGGAAATACTGATATTTTCAGATCACTGGGTCATGCATCCCATGGGGAAGGAACAATATGCTGAAAAAATAGAAAGATTATGTGATGTGAAAACACAGAATCTTTGAGGGGAAATAGAAAGAAAAGTAGCCCAGAGCACTGCCATTAGTAAGTTTGCCATTACCACTCTGCTTCATGACTAGCTTAGACTCAGTTCGCATTTGGTGCTTTAAGGATTGTTGGTTATAAAGAAGAGAAATCCCTATTGTGGAAAAGACATTTGTCTTCACTTCCATTTGGTCTTCATCATACAAGACCACATAAAAACTTCACCTCTTTATTTTCTAAGAACTGGACAGAGATAGTCAATATTCATGTTCGTGGATTGGATGAGTCCACAGGGATTTCAGAAGCAGCAGAGTGTTTGGCAAAGAAAGTCTTTTCCTAGAAAACCCCAGAGGGAGGGGTCTCAGATCAAGGTGAGTTCAAACCACTAGCAGACCCCAGTTGGGGAAGAAGGCACATTACCTCTCTGAGAAAACAGAGGGCTGCATCAGAGGCTGCCTTCTATTTGAAAAATGTTGCACTGAATTGTGTGTGTGCTTCCTGGCTGGTAGCAGAAAGTGTGGTTTGAAGTCACACTGTCCAAACAGTAACAATATTGGGTTGAACCATATAAAATTGCTGTTTTATAGGTAAAGTTCAAATATTAATTGTATCATATGCCTCAACGCAACAATAGCAGTGGCCATATTATTACTGCTATTGAGTGCTTACTATATACCCCACGCCAAGAGCTTTACACAAATGCTTTCACTTATTCCAATTATGTTAAATATGTTTAATTACTGGCTTGACCCACATTCCATTTGGTCATTCAGCAGTAATTACTGAGGACCTGCTGTGTGCCAAATAATACACAACAAGTGGGACAGAGTTCTTGCTCTCATGGACTTCACTATTTAGTGGGGAGGGCAGATGATAGCAAATAAATAGAAATTTAATTAACTAATTAATTACAGATATAATTAGGTCTAGGAAAGCCATAAACCAGTAACTATGATAGATATTATTGTAGGCCCTCAGTCTTGCCTGGTGGTCAGGGAAGCCTCTTGGAGGGTTACCATTAAGGAGCATTCTAGGGCAGAGAAAACAGCAGGTGCTAAAGCCATGCAGTGGGAAAATACTTGGTGTGATCCAGGAGCCAATTCAATTCCAGTGAGTGAGTGAGTAGGAAAGTAACTTGAGGTGAACTTGGAGAGGTAGGCGGGGTCAGGTTTTTTTACAGAGGGCCATGCAGGCCTTTCTGTTTTACACACTTAGGGGTTGAGATGTCTGTGAGCCTTTCCGGGACAGGTGCTAAGTAGGCAGTGAAATTCTGGGCGGGAACCTGCAGGAGCAGTCTAGGCTGGGGATATGAACTTGAGGCCACCAGCACAGATGATATTTAAATTCACAGGAATGAAGACCCTCAAATAGGAGAGAGAGTAAACAGTCCTGAAGAATGCTGCCATTTAGATTGTAAAGTGAGTTTCCAAGCTTTCAGTAGCCCACTCCAAAGTTGGAGACCCTGCCCCTTAGGAAGTCAGTCCCTATGGACCAAGAGCCAGTGCTACAGTCTCTAGCCCAGAGCCCCCATCAGCCACCCACAGGGTCTGGTCCAAGGCGGATACCACCTGCAGGAGTTGCCAGCTCACAGCTTGAACTGTGACCATCCTGTGGTCTGGGCAAAAACAGAAAGAGTCAGGTTGCTTCCTCTGAAGTTTGGTCTTGAGATGCTGAAAGACTAGGCTTCAGGCATCTACTATGCTAGCACTTGGGCCTTGAGAAAAACGTGAGCCCAGAAAAAGGCAGAGGACAGGCACAAGCCAAAGACATGAGGATCACAGATGACAGTGGAAAAGAAAGTAAGGAAGCCAGGTCATCATAGGTGTGCCAGAAGAAGCAAAGACTCAGAGGGGGCCTTGCTTCCCAGAGACTCTCCAATTTTGGCACAGACCATGTGGGCAATTGAAATGAGATATTGCAAAGTAAGATTGTTAAAAGCATGGACTCTGGATTTACATTTTTTGAATGTTAACATTAGCTTTGCCACTTACTAAGTAACCTTGGGTGAATTACCTAATGTATTTGTACCTCAGTTTCCTCATCTATAAAATGGGGATAATAATAGTATTTACAGATTTATTTAATCAGTTGCTAACACACAGAAAATGCTCAAAAAGTGTTAGCTGTTTTTGTTCTTTAAATAACTTAAGGACTCTCTCTTCCTTACTGCCAGTGGGGAGACTGTGAGGTAGATCATATCCCCTCCACCTTGTCAGAAGTCTTAGATCAGATCAGGTGAAAAAACAGTATCAGCAGTTCTTCCAGTCAGCTTGGAAGTTTATGCTGTATTGAGATTAATAAGGGTCACTTTTGACAACATTTAGCTTCTATTGATATAAGCATATGAAGAGAGAAAAGGGAGTATGTTAATGACAAGTCATAACATTGCTAATTTATGAGGATTTTTTTGGTTATAAAAGGAACTATTGAAATATTATAAAATGTAGAAAAATGTTAAAAAAAAAACAGACATCCATGATAAAACAACTTAAAGATGTTAATCACCATTGGTTTTTAAAAGATTTTTTCTTCTCACCTTTTAATTTCTCTTATATATTTGTGTATGTGCATATAAGTGTCATAAAGCAATCATCAGAAATATGCCACAGATATTGATTATGATGCCATCTTTTTTTTGTTATTGTTGTTTTATTTTTGTGGTGCTGGGGATTGAACCCATGATCTTGTGCATGCTGAGCTTCACCCCCAGCTCCTCTACCAGCTATTTTATACATACCACGAGAATTTTCTCATATTATGGAAAATCTGTAGAGAACATCATATACAAAGATGTAATGTATCCCCTAAATTTTATAGACACAACATCACTTTTTCTAACAGTACCTCATTAGACATTTAGTTTGTTTTCATTGTTTTCCTCTTGTAAAAGTAGCAATATCTCTTGTTTCAGGTGACACACTTCTGTGCCTAGGAAGTGTGTGAGTTTGCCAGGGTATCTGATGCCCCTAACTGAACCTGGTTGGCCCCTTTTCATGGGCTCTGACTTTCTGTGCATTCTCTGAAGGGGCCTGAGACCAGGTAGAAGGAACAGGAAGGGAATATTCAGATCCACTGATCATGCCAGGGTTCACTCTGGCCTCTGGGTCTGCATGTTCTTCCCAGGAGGACAAGCAGGCTATGGGAATAGAAGTTTATCTCAAGGACAACCCCTCTGTTCCCAGGAACCCTGTTAAGCCAAAGGATCTAGCCCGCCCTTCTCTGTTTTCTCTTTCTGAAAGAGATAACACTTTCTGAGTTTGTATTTGTGGTATGTAAGGTGCTAAAACCGGAGTTTTAAGTGGCGTAGACCCTACTCGACCAAATGATGACAGTGGTAACAGGGATTAATATTTATTGAGCGTTCATGGAGATGTGCTTTACGTATAGCATCTTGTTCAATTTGCAGACCTTTTTGTTCTGAGAACAGGAGATAGTGTTGCCCTTAGAAATAAGGGAAGTGAGTGCTAGAGTTCTACAGACCTTCGATAGAGTTGCAGATCTGCTGTTTACCAGCAACTCTGTTGTATAGGCAGGTATTTGGATTAGCTGCAAAAATTAGAAAAACCAATGGAGTGGTATATGAGTTCATTTTCTTTTTACTATAATGAAATACATGAGGCAGGCTAATTATGTATAAAGTGTTTTTTTTTTTTTTTTTTTTTAGCTCACAGTTGTGGAGGTTGAAAGTCCAAGATCAGGCAGCCTCATTGGTTCTGCCTCTAGTGAGGCCCTCAGCAGATGCTGTCATGGTGGGAATACATGAAGGAACAAGAAATCACATCACCAGACAGGGAACCAGAAAGACTAGGGTCCCACAATCCCTTCTGAGGGAACATTCCCAATGATTAATGACCTCCCACTAGATTCTACCTCTTAAAGTTCCATCACCTCTCATACTGCTTCACTGAGGACCTACCCTACAGCACGTGAATCCTTGGGAACAAACCACATCCAAACCACAACAAGTGGCATAAACCAGTAGGCGGTTATCTTTATGACACAATGAGAATTCTGGAAGAAGCCAGGCCAGGGCTCATAGGAGACCCAATCTTTTATTTTCCTACCTGTATTGTCCTTGGCAGATGACTTTCATCTCCATGGTACAGGGTGGCTGGTGCATTCTGAGGCGTTTTTTCCGAATGGTCCAAGCTAAAAAGTAGGAAAGAGGGAAAGGGCAATCCCTGTTTCAGGAGAGCAAACACTGTTTTCAAAAGCCTCTTTGGCCAAAATCATGTCACATGGTCACCTGTAAGCCAGGGAGAGGTTTTAGCAGGGCATATTGCCATCCTTGAAGAAATCAGTTCTATCAGGAAGGGAGCAGAGGGAATGTGTGATGGGTTAGCAGTCTTCGGTGTCTGAATTAACAAGCCATTTCATCTCTTTGAAGCTCAATTTCCTCCAGTATAATCTCCCTATTCTAGCCAGGCTCTTGCAGCTTACCAGAAATATACCTCATTGGCCTCAGGGGATGGGAGCTCCTTGGGATGTGGGGAAACTAGAGTCTACATGGGTCTCTGTACTTCCTAGTGGGCCCATTGGTGTCTCGGTTCAGATGCTGGGAGCTCTGGGGACCCATCATCTTGCCATCATTTTAGAATAGGGCACCCATGGCTTCCCACCCTAGGGATTCTTCCAGGTATCTTTGCCCACTTCTTCCTCTTGTCTCACCCCAAATACTGTCTCTGCTGCCGCTACTGCATCTCATATTAAGACTTCCCAGAAAAGATTATGTCTAGGTTAGTCTGTAGCCACCATTGAGTAACAGTCAGGCAGAGGCTTACACCAGGCTGCCCATGGCCACAGGACACATTGTGAGTGCTCTCCATCATTGTTGCTGTAGAAAGTGCCTCCCCAGTGCATTACTGCAGAGTCTCAAGTGCATAGCATTGCACAACTTAAGCAATGCTTAAACTTAAACTGAGTGGTTTGTGCTTCAGGAAACACCATCCCCCTGAAGCTGAGCAATATGATGCTGCTGGTCCTCAGTGAGTCTGGGGTATTGGAGACTGAGATGGTGTTGGGCTTCTTCTTCTCTGACTGTTAGAGAGCCAAGCATAAGCCTGGGCCAACCAACTGGTCTACCAACCCCAGGCACAGTCAAAAGTGTGGGTTCTATGCAAAGATGGAGGAGAGAGCTTGGAAAGGGAGCAGAAAGAGCGCTGGCACTCCTGAGGCAGACCTTGTCATTAGAAAAGGAAGCTGCTGTTAGCATATCCTTCATTTCAAGCTGCTCAGAGGTAAGGTGCAAGTCGTTAGGACAAATGAGGGAATGTGTGCACACATACTTCCAAACAGTGACTCACTTGAGAGGCCTGCTTGTTGCTGTTATTACAGCTGCTGCTGCTGCTGCAAAATGGCTTTGAACCCTGAGGTATAAGGCTGACTTTTGAGGGGGTGAGGGAGAGTTTTTGGAACACAGATGTGAGAGCTTGCATTCAGTGACCAGGGAAGGGGACATAAGGAAGACTGATGCAGAATGCTCCTCTGTTTCTTCAGTAGTGGTTTTGGGTTATTTGTGCAATTTTTTATGCAGATAGCACATCTGGGCCCTCAGGGTCAAGTGCCAGCAGCAGGCAGAGGTGTCCTTGCTATCACAAGGGATATCACAATCCTGTAAAGGCAAACAGACTGAGCAAAGAAATGTCACAGCCTGACACACTCCACCAGACTCCTCTCAGTTTGGACTTTGAGGTGGCTTCATAGTACCAGGCACAAGCTCAGAGCCTCTCTGAGTGAAAGCTAGGTAGGCCCTCCTCTCGTCCACCTTGTGTTTATACTTCCCTCCAGAAAAACTGCAATGGGTCAGGATGCTGCCACTGCTGGGCAGAGTTCCTGCCTGCCTGTTCCATGTGCAGTTGCTTCTGGTTGGTTCCAGTCCCCAATGCAGCCTTCACTGCCACTTCCACTAGGTTACTGGTTTATTCAAACAGTCTTTGCAAGGGCTATAACAGGTTAAAGCAGAAAATAACTTTACAAGATCCCTGCCACATACTCCTATGCCTGTAGGACTCCTTCAACCTGTCTAGGGCTGGAGGCTGCAGAACAAATCTTATGGTGAAGAATGCTATAGAGTGAAGTTGACTCCTTGGGCTGGCTGCCTATTATACTACCAGCTGGACAGCCCTTCACTGAAACTTTGAACTTGATTATGTGACGTTTACAACTTAAGCAGAGAAAAAAAGCCTGATTACTGAGAAGCACCAAGTTGTTATGGAGTTTTTATTTATTTTGGTTGTTTAGGGCTAATTCCCTTTGGGGGAAGGTCTGCACTTCACCCCTTCTCAGGAAGCTAACACACCAGCAGAAGTAATGGATTACATCAGGATTTAGAGAAAAGGACCTAACCCTTATGGATAGAAAACCCCAGGGTACTGGTTTCGCCCCCACCGAGAAGGAACCTTACAGTATAAAGAGTTGTACAGAGGGGGAAATGGCTCCTCAGGAGGTGGTGACCTACCAGAGCAGAGACAGGGGGCCCTGCCATGCAAGATGTCCCCTTTCATCTCTAACCAGAGAACTACCACACCCCAGGTCCCCAAGCATAAGTACTGTGGGTACTATACTCCAAGACTAGAACCTGTGAATGACACAACTTCCTGTTGTCTTGACTTTCACCCAGTGGCTCTCTGCTCTGCCTCCTTGTTATGGAAAAAACACATTCATGGCCACAAATCCCTTTATTCCCATGTGTCTGGGACACATCTTCCTTCTGCCTTGTGAAAACCTGGTCCAAATCTCTGATTTGAGAAAATCCTTTTTGTGTGCATCCTCACATCCGAACTGCAACAGCCTCCTCAACAGGCTTCACCAGGCTTCCTACCTTTGGATCTCCTCATCATCCTGTAAAGTATAACTTGCCAAAACACGATGTGGTCTAATGACTCCTCTGTTCGGAAGCCGTCAGTGCCTCCTCACTGCCTACAGGAAACAGAAGAAGGTGGGAGAACCTTCCTTAGTGATTGGCCCCCGCTTGCCTTGCTAACTCGTTACTTTGTTCTGCCCGCAGTTCCAAGCACAGGGACTTGGGAAACATTTAAAGATGGAAAGAATTGAATATAAAAATTAGAAAGCTAAACAAGAATTCTCTGGTTTTTTGATTTTGTAGTTATAGAGCTGTCATGCTAATATCTGTATGAGATTAATCATCAATAGTTTTTTCAGAGTTTTCTTGACAAAAACCTGTTAACCAAAGAATTGGGAAATGTGCCTTACTTCATAAAGGGGGCAAGGTTGATAGAATTCATAAAGGAAATTGAGAATCAACATTTAGATATTTCATTTTGAATTTGTAGCTCAGATAATGCCTACAAAAAGGATCTCAATGAGTCGTTCTTTTTTTAGCCAGCCTGTTCTCCAGTCAAGTTTAAAAAGGCTTGGAAGAACATGTGATTTTTAAAATATCCTGGAGTATTTTTCCAGGCCTAGGCGACTCGCGGGTCAATGCACAGCTATTTCTGTATGTACATGGGGTGGGAGAGTGCCGTCAGTGCACTGAAGGTCAGGGGCCTGGTCTTCTGAGCTGGGTGGTTGGTTGGAAGTGTTCCTTGCTTCCTTTTTTTGCTGCAGCTGGGCTTCTCTGTAGAGCCACAGATGCATTCTCCAGACCCACGTGTGTTTACATACCTGTACTTCGTTCAGGTTTTGTTTTGTTTTTTTTGTCTTGAGTTGTATTCCCTTTAAACTGAGAGACTCTTGACTCCTGTGTCAAAAGCCTAGCACCTATATGTAAACCATGTAGGCATTTGGGGAGTCACTCAGGGGGAGTATAGACTGTACCATAGAGGAATAGCTTCAGAATGTACCATCCATAAAACAGAGTAATCTACAAAGTCTGGCTAACATGAAAGTCTATTTGTTAGTTTTCAAGGCTCCAATAGTGCGTATAGGAAAAGATATCCTTGCATCAAATGGAGAGGGGAAGAGTATGGACTGGCAGCCAGGAATTAAGTTCCCAGCCCAGTTCTGCAACTCTCCATTGATTTTCTGGGCCAGCATCCCGCCCCCCACCAACCCTCCCCTTGCCTTTCAAGTCAAGAGTTTGGTTTAGTTGGGTCTTATGCAGGATGTTTTCTGTTTGCCCCTCCAGGGTTCCTCCCAACTCTTCCCCACCCTCCCTGTGCCCTGGAAGCTGACCAGTAAGACTATATGAATGGGCTCCCTTGCTTCCTGGCCCCCTATTGTGCTCTTTGCCCAGTGGGGAGCATGGATCAGAAGAAGTATTGACTCTCCCGCTCCCACCCTTTGGCCTCACCAAAGGTCCTGTGCCCCTTCTTGGGGCACTGTGCTTCAGTGGCCTCTCCTCCCTCACCCCCTTGGGCCTAGGGGTGTGAGTGCATCACTGTTATTGCTCCCAGAGCACTGCGCTCTGGTCCCTCTATAAATGGTCCCCTTATTAAACTCTTCTCAAATTACCCATTTGGGGAGTGCCATCTGTTTCCTGCCAGAACCCTGGTGGACAAGGTTCCTCAGATCTTTTCCGTTCCAAAAAGAGATGACTGCACACAGAGGAGGAGCCAGCCCTCTGGGGCTCCCATTTTTCATCAGTGCCTCCCTGATCAGTGAACCCTGATGGTTCACCAAGATCCTGGGAGGGAGGGACTGTTAGAAATATGATCTTCAGAGCAAGAGTTCCTAGGACAGGAGCCCTGGTGCCCTGGTAGTCACAAATTGGCAGAATCTGATTTCCAAAGAAGGCTTAGAAAGGGTGCTGTCCACTGTGGTAAGGGGAGAGGGCAGGGACCATCCATCACACCGACTGAGGCTGGACTGTCGTCACTCCCACCCCCTTCTGAACTTGTGATTGTGAACAGGTCACTTCACCTTCTGAGCCTTACCTTCTTCCCTCCTGACCCAATGTGGGTAATACCCATCCTGCGCCATGCCCATTGGCCATGAGGGCTAGGTGAAGGTATGTGTAACTGCTTTGTTAATATGAAGCTTGTGTGGCTCTGTAAAATGAAGAGCATTTCATTTGCATTTGTGTAGTGCAAAATGAAGAACATTTCAGTCACAAGCACCCATATTATGGAGGGGTCACAGGGCATTTGGCTGAGTAAGGCCATTACCCCTGTACATACTCCTGCTAAAACACCTGCCTCCTTTCCTCTTCCCTGATATGTGCATTGCTAAGACATACATGGCTCCCACAGTGTCAATTTTAGGATCAAAGGATGACCTCAGAGAGATCAGATTACGAAATCATGACTTCGAATGGCAGTGAGGACTTTCTGACATCTCTGGAATTTAGATTTTGATCTTGAGGGTCTTAGGTGGCCATTTATGACCTTTCGGAAAGCAGCTGCTTCAAAGTAGGTCTAAGGGAGGATGAAGGAAACCAATGATTTCTTATTGATATGTTCTTAATTATTAAAGTTTGCACAGAGACTTCCTGACACAAAGAAAAAGACATTTTTAAAAATTACATGTTACATGAAATTTTCTCTTTAAAACAAAAATGAAGAATTTTAGTCCTCGTCATTTGATACTGTTAGGATTATGTTAGGCCATATGCAAATAGGGCGTGAGTGTTATGTGTGTAGGGTAAGTAGAGGCGCTAAAGGAGAAAACCGCAGAGTGACAGCCAGGCCTGGAAAGGATGTGGCCAGAGATGCCATGAATGATGCCCATCACAGGATATTTATTACACAGACATTAGGAATTATGCATATAGCAATTTGGGTCAATGTTGAAAACAGTGCTTAATGGAAAAAGTAAGAATAAGATGCACAAACTACTATTTTTGTAAGTTAAAAATAGGTGCTCATAAGAGTATACAGTGCACATTTTGTGAGCACTGGCACAAATATTTAAGCACATTATAAAGTTTTCCCATGGACTAAGTGGATGGAAGCAGGCTATAGGGATAAAAGGAAATGAAAAGCATATATACACATAGGGCTTCTGCCTAGATAGTGTCAGTGATATGCCAGGAACCATGGTAAATGCAGCCTCTATTCCTGAGGTGCAAAACCAACAAATAGAAAGTCCTCGAGTTTTTCTTAAGAAACCTGAAAGCTTCTACTGTTTGATTTGCATGGTAGTCCCCATAACCCTTAGAGTAGCAGCTAAACCAGAAGTGGTTAATGGAACAAAAGTACCCTTTGTAGGGTGGGAACACAAACAGCACAAATGCTGCCTAGAAACCGCATGAAAGAAGGGATGCTGTGAGCCGCCCTTCAGGCCTGCTTCTGGAAGCTCACCACCTGGGAGCACCCTCCAAGTGGGCGAATGTCCATCACAGCAGAGAGTATTTCAAATGCAGTTCTCTTTTGTTAAAAAAAACTGCCTGATAAAAGTGGAAGCTATGGCAAATGTTTGTAAACCTACAACAAGAGACTGTGTACAATATATTGAATGATATACTCTCTTTTCTCTCTTTTGTGTATTTTTTTCTAGTTTCTTGTGTAATTTTTTAAATAAATCACATGTCTACACTACATCACAAACCACATTTCTACACCCTTATCCCAATTATTCCTTCCCAATGTTGCAGCAAACTGCCTTTTTGTTTTTTGTTTTGCTTTGTAGATTCTACCACCATCATTTTTAATGTCTGAATAATATGCCCGCATTTATTAGCCATGCTCTCTCTGTATGACATTTAGACTGCTTTCTGCTTATCCTGCTTACAGGATAAGTAATGCACAGAGGAAGGTCCCCATGCTACATACAGCTTCTTCATATTTTAAATTAATCCCTTAGGATACTCAGGAAATTGAACTACTGGGTAAAGAAATATATAAAAGCATCTCTGACTCTTGGTACAGATTACTAAATTGCTTCTCAAAAGAATACTAGCAATTTAAACTTCCACTAGTAATCTGCTCTTGTACCAATGTTTTGTTTTATAAGTTCTTGTCATTATACTAGCTAATGGATGTTAATAGTATTTTTGCACTTCTTTGGGTTTTTAAAAATTTTTAAATTTCTCTCTAATATATGAAAACATAAAAAATTATGCATATTAATGGAAGCCATTTTCTGTCTCAGTACATGTATACCTTCTATAATGTTTATATCAGATGAAGCTTATCTTCTCAAACATTCATCCATTTTTTTTTTATGATGAAAACTTTCAAAATCCTTCTAGGTTTTGGAATATACCAGGACATTATTGTGATCTGTAGTGACCCTGCTGTGTTAGCACACCAGAACTTCTTATTCCTGTCTGTCTGTCACTTAGTACCCACTGATCTCCTTTCCCCATCCCTGCACATGCCCTCACTCTCCCCAGCCTCTGGCAGCCTCCATTCTACTCTTAGCTTCCATGAGATCAACTTCTTTAAACTCTAACATATATATGAGATTATTTTTGCATTTCTTTGATTTAAAATGAAGTGGAAATTTTTTCCACATTTGTTAGAGATTAGTATTTCTGTTGAAATTACTATTAGAGGGATTACTATTGGTTTTTCTTCGCAATTTATATGCAGACTTTATCCAGTATTGATATTTTGTCTTTGTCATAACTGCTACAACTACTTTATTTCTTTAAGAATTTTTGAAAATTTACATTGAGTTTTTCTTTATGGTGAAACAGATACCAATTCATTGGTGTGTCTATTTTGTTAGCAAAATAAAAGTCAAGATATCCCTTTGGATAAATTCAAGAAAGAAATTTTACAGTGTGGCATAATGAAAAATGCATCAAAATTAGGGGCTTTGGAGGTAGACATAGCCAGGTTCTACTCCCTGCTGCTGTGATGTCTTCACTGAGCAGATCATGTAAGTGCTCTGAGCCTTGCTGTCTGCATTTGTACCATGAAAGTTAAGATACCCAATATCCAGGTGTGGGACTGGGACCATGAGCAGACACTGACTTTAGTGGGTTTTCAGTAACCTGGAGGCTCTTTGCCTTCTCCAGCCTCGGGCTAAGCAGGGTGACTTAGTGGCTGGATAGGAGAAGCAGGCAGCAGTGCTCACCCCTCCTGCCTGTGGCCTGCCCAATGCTGCCCTGAGGCTGACCATTTCCTTCCAGGCAGGAGGCCCAGGGACAGGCAGTGACTGTGCCTCCTGCCAGTAGCTCCGAACAGTGGAGCTGTTGTTTGGGCCTATCTGGAAACCAGCTTCCTGTTTTTCCTGGTGTGGTGGTGTTCTTTTAATCAGCAGCAGGAGGGAGAGAAACAGTCCTGCATGGGCAGCCTCCGTTCCCTAATCCTCCCACTGCAAGAAAGTCTGCCCCTTTCTACCAGGGACTCTGCAGTTAAGGGGTTCTGTGACCTTGAGCAGGGCCACAACGCCAGGTCCTGCACATGGGGAGGGAGTGAAGGGACAGCACATCACCATTGCTTGCAATTCAAAACTAGTGGTGCCGATGAACTAACACTGATGGTATTTAAACATAATGCTGATTAAACATTAAACTTTTATTTCCCACAAAGTCAATATATCAGTCATTTCTGTTCTTTTCATGTTTTTGAAAGAGTAGTTACAATGGGGGTATAGACTGCCTGGGTTCACTTACCACCCCCACCACTTATTAGATAAGTGACTTTGAGCAAGTGACTTTAAACATTTCATGCTTCAGTTTTCTTATCTGTGAAATGGAGAGAATAATAGTAACTCCCTCACAGGGTTATTGTGAGGATTAAACAAGGTAATATGAGTAAAGTATTAACAAAGTTTTGAGCCCCATAGTAACCAACCACACAATTGTTAGCATGCACTCCAAGGTTTTACTTGATAAACTCCCTTCAAATCCATGGCTTTCAGAGGCTAACCTGCCTTTTTTGGATCAGATATCTGGAAAATTGATTTTAAAGATAATTGGATGAAATTCTCAGCTCATGAGAAGTACACAGTTATTGAATCTGCAAGAGCTTATTAGATGAATTTCTAAAAAGGTAGTTTTAAAATATAAAATAATATTTCTATCTGCTTTAGTTTTTAAAATTCAGGGGAAAAGTTGGCTTACTGGTAAAATAAATGTCCCTTTGTCCCAAGGAAGTACATAGAAGCTGACTTACTCCATTCCACAGGGTGGGGTCCAGGGATGAGGACACAAGGTTGTGAGCTCACCACACGTGAATGTGGTCCTTGCTCTCTGAGGGAGTGACATTTGACAGGTGACAGCTCTTCTCAAGTTCTGGCTGGTCTCAGAGTTGAGGCTCCTGCCCTGCTGTGGCAAATCAGACTATGGGCTTAGTTCATAACTGAACATGTTTGCTGGATGAAATGGTTGTCCCATGTCTTTCAAGGGTGCTAGCGGAGATTCAGAGCTTAGAGTAAGCAGGCACCATCATTGAAATCACTTCATGCCCTGGCTTCCTTCAGAATTCTTTCTCACAGAAGATTGATTGGGTTTACTGCTGTGCTCAGGAAGTCAAAGCAGGGGTGAGCCCTGGGTGCAGTTATAGTGGCTGCTGTGTTCACTTCTGTATGGCGCAGTTGGCCAAGGTGACTGAACATTGCATTATAGGATAGTATTCTGTAGATTTTACAGACTGGGGAAGATCACAACATTAAGTAGCAGTTTGTTTTTGAAACTTAAGAACTAAGTTGAAGCTGCAGAGGGATGACTTCCCTTTTGTTACTCTGAAAACAGGGAGAGGATTCAGAGCAGGGCCAGCAAGATCTGGGAGGAAAGAACCTTGCTGAAGTAAAGTCGCAGTGTTGATTGAACTTGGAAGACTGAGAGATGAGGGAATGATAGAAGACTGTCTCCAGAGTGCACTTTAGCTACTTCTGATTCCTCTGAACACCCAACAGGAAGACATGTAGGCAAAAAAACAAGAGATTTGTGGGAGAAAAATGTTTGTTTTGTTGGCTTTACATGGTAATGAATTTCTAAGACAGGTTTCAGATTTCTTACCTGGATGAGGAAGACAAGAGTAGTATCAAGAATCAGGAGGCAGCCCAGCACCTTCTTGAAGGGTGTAACCCTCTCTACAGAGAGAGGGAGGAGCAGGATTCTGATGTGCTTACAAGCCAAAAACTGTACAGGAAAACCTCTTCAGTTAATTACAGTTTAGCATATTCATCTGTGACTTCAAAAGCATCTTGATTTATGGTGTCTTCAGAGGGGGTGCGGGGACCTAACCTCCTTAATCAGCCCCCGTGATAGGGTTCTGAAGTGACTCCACTGTCCCAGTAGGGGGTGATTGAGAGTGGTGTGTCTCTCTTACTGGAAGGGAGGAAGCCAGCGCCTTCCTGCAGTCATCCCTGGCCACCATCTTTATTCCACACAGGTGTTTTAGACCTAATGCATAAGGTTTAGAATAGGCTTTGTAGAATCAAGCCTCTTGGTTTTGAGATCATTTCTTTATAGGCAAGTTTGAGTTAAGGAGTCAGGCTCATCAAACCAACTAGGGCTTCGCCCAGCTGCATATGACAATAAGAGACAGGTGGGAAGGGAGGGAAAGGATGTTAGTTGGGGCCAGTGGGGGGTGTGCGTGCAGTGGCAGGGACATGGGAGTAATCTCTCTCTTTAGTAATAATGGAGAGTAAAATATATATTAGGGATCCAGTTATCATTTTGAAGGTAGTCTAACACTTGAAACAAGGGGACCTTGACTCTTTTAGAGAGAGCGTGGTGAATTGACAACTTTCCATTCCACAAATATTTATTAAAGCCTCAACCACACATTAGTCACTATGCAATAAATCCAATAAGTCTAGTTCATTATTCCCATTATCCTGTCTTCCTCTTCATTGTAGCCCCACATTCAGCCCCAGTATGTTGTCCATAATGGCTTCCAGGTATTAAATAATTACTATGTGCCTGATACTGTCCTAAGTGCCTTGTAAGCATTGTTCCATTTAATCTTCACAGTAACTTTCCTCTTACAGATAAGGAAACTGAGACTTAGCTCATGTAATTTGGTTAGAAACATGCTAAACGTGCAAATGAAAAACAGTATTTGAAAACCAGTATTTGAAAACCTGGGGCTACCTGATTCATCTCTGCCTCACATGCCTTCCAAATGGGCAACCAAGGCAAGACTCAGCAGGTAGACCCTCTAGACTTAGGCTACCTGCAATATTTTGGGCTAAGATCTGTACATGGCAGGACACAGGGCCGAAATTCCTACTTTTCTTTTTTTTCCCTGGAAAATAGGGAACATTGATTGATTTCCTAGAAGACTGTCTTGCTTTGGGGTGAAAGTGAAAAATGGAGAGAACTTGCAATCTGTAAATGTTTATTAATCTGTTTAATTCTGATTTATAATCAGAATTCTGGTGAGCTAGTCCAAGTGCCTCATAGTAGAGATGAAGAAACCAAGGTCCAGAGGAGGGAAGAACCTTGCCGGGGATTTTGTAGAGAACTGAGGTGTTGCTCCAGCAGCAAACAGCTTGTACCTGAGTCAGTTTCTGGGCTTTCTGTTCTGTTCATTCTGTTGCTCTATTTGTCAGTTATTTTGCCAAAACAACAGTGTTGTAATTACTGTGACTCTGTGGTGAGTTTTATTAGACACTGGAATAAGTCTATTATTGGTCTTTTGTGCTTATTTCCACATATATTTTAAAATCAGTTTGTCTGCCCCAGTTTCCAGAAAAATGAACAAACAAAAACTGTTAGGATTTTCATTGAGATTATATAGAAACTGTAGACCAGTGTAGGGGGGAGAATAGACTTCTTTATAATATTGAATCTTCAAATTCATGAACTTCTTTATAATTTTGAATCTTCAAATTTATACCCCTTCATTTGTTTATAGACTTTTAAAACTTCTCCAAGTAACATTTAAAGTTTTTCTGTGTAAGAGATCTTGCATATCTTTTGCTTCCATTCTACATATTTTATATTTTGACATTCGTGTATATTACAACTTTAAAATGTTTTCCTTGTCTAGATATTTATTATATTTTCAAACTAATCTCATAGCTCCCAACTGATGGTTGATTCTAGAAAAATTTTTTTAAGATTTTTTAGTTGTCAATGGATCTTTTGTTTTATTTGTTTATATATGGTCCTAAGGATCAAACTTAGGGCCTCACACATGCCAGAAAGTGCTCTACCACTGAGCTACAACTCCAGGCCCTGATTCTAGAAATTCATATAAAGACTCTTTCAGATTTTCAATGTGCAGTATGAAAACATCTATGTATGTGTGGCTTCCTCCACTCTTTTATACCTCTTTTTCTCCAGCATGCTGTTGAAAACAGGCAAGGCCGTCTTCCTTGTCTTGTTCTTGATCTCAGTAGGAAGCCTTCACTATTTCACCAAGTATGATGAGTGTAGGAGTTATTTATAAATACCGTTTATCAGATTCAGGAAGCTCCTATCTAGTCCTACTTTGCAAGAAGTTATAAATGGATGTTGAATTTCATAAAATATTTTCCCTGAATCTATAAATATGATCATTTGATTCCCCCCTCATTCTGTTAATATAATAACTTCCATTCCTGCAACAAAACTGATTTGTTAACGATATATTATCATTTTTATATATTCTGGATTCGGTTTCCTAATATGTTGTATTTTACTCATGAAAAGGATTTTTTATTATAATTTTACTTTTGTGTAATGTCCTTGCTATGTTTTTAGATCATAGCTTTAAGTCAGAAAATGAGTTGGAAAGTACCTTCTATTTTGTTTTCTGGAAGAGTTTGTATAAAATTCATTACTTCTTTCTAAAGAATTTGTTTATCATTGGTAATATTCTTTAAATGTTTGGATATTTTCTTTATATTTTGGTAATATTTCAGTACCTTCTGACTTTTACTATTTTGATTAAGAAATCATTTGTTGATCTTATTGTTAATCCCATATACACACACTTCTTTTAACATTTTCTCTTTGTCTTTGTTTCTAAGCAGTTTGCCATGATGGGCCTAGATTTAGTTTTATTTCTATTTATTCTATGTGGGATTCACTCACTTAAATCTTGAATCTGTGCTTGGTGGTATTATTCAATTTTTTAAAATTCTTGGCTGCTGTTTCTTCTGCCCAGTTGTCTTTTCTCTCCTTTGACTGTAATTGCATATCTGTTACTCCTTCTCACTATGTCCTCTGTATCTCTTAGCCTCTCTTCTTTATTTTCTGTCCTTCTGTCTCTCTGAGTTTCAAACCATATATTTTCTTTATTTCTATCATTTAGTTCACTAATTTACCCTTGTAATTGTACTGAAACTGCTATTAAACCTATTGAATTCTTAATTTTAGTTTTTTTAAGCTCTAGAATTGTTGTATGTTCTTTTTGTTCTGTTCTGACTCTAGTTGCCTGAGAAACTTATTAATTTTATTTTTTACCTCTTCAAACTCTTTTTTTCCCCTTAATTTAGCATCTGATCACATTTATTTGTAGCCCTTATGAGCTGTTTCTGTTACCTGTTGTTTTACTTAGAGTACATTTGTATTGTTCTATATCCTCATATATTTAGTAATTTTTGATTAAGTGCCAGATATCATAGATGACAATTTATAAATATAACCTGAGGCCTTGATGAGGTTATCTTCCTTTAAGCAGAATTTATACTTTCTTCTGGCAGGCACCTAGGGTACCAGTAAACTGGTATGGCTATAATCTAGCCTTTCAATCTAGGGATTGAGAGGGCTTCTGTACCTGTGAGAACCAGTCTGCTTAGGGTATAGTCCTTTGGGAATAGGACTCCAGTTTTAGTCTGCCTGGCTTCACAAGTTGTTTGAAATGCCGTTCAGCTTCTTAGACTCAGCCATTCCTTCCAGAAGTGTCAGGCATTCCCGTGGGAACAGCATCTCCAAATATCAGACTCATGTCTCTGGATTTCTCTCTTCTCCTTAATCTTGGCCCCATTATTCCTTACTACCTGTTAATTCTTTATAACTAAAGAACTGTGTTCTTTAGTTATAAAGAATATAACTAGTTATATAGTTATAAACTGTGGGATTGAACTGTGTCCTCCAAGAAGATATGTAGAAGTCCTTTAAAAGGTGGCCTTGTCTGAAAGTAGGTTTGTTGCAGATGTAAGTGGTTAAGGTAGGATCATTTGGAAATAAGATGAGTCCTCAATCCCAGGTAACTTTTCAGTCCCTACAAAAAGAAGAGAAGAGGCACAGAAAACAGAGACACACAGGGGAAAAAAATGGCCCTTTGGTGATGGAGGCAGAGATTAGAGTGAAGTGCCTATAAGCCAAGGAATGGCAAGGATGGCAGACAAACACCAGAGGTTTGGAGAGACGAGGAAGAGGCCTGACCCTACCAACAGCTTCATTGCAGACTTATATCCTTTAGAACTACTGTCAGACAGTAAATTTAAGTCACTCATCTTGTGGTTCTTTGCTTGGCAAACCTAGGAAATTAATACAGTGCTTCTTAGTGTACAAAGTACTTTCTCATAGACCACTTTGTTTGTTCTGCACAAATATTCTGGCAGGAAAGCAAGAGGGCAGGGAGTGCTGGGTGAGATTGGAGTTAGAGAAATAGCCAGGTACTGTGGCACATGCCTGTAATCTCAGTGATTTAGGGGGCTAAGGCAGGAGGATTGTTCAAGGCCAGCCCAGGCAACTTAGTGAGACCCTATCTCAAAATAAAAAATAAAAAGGGCTGGGAATATAGTTGTAGAGCACCCTTGGGTTCACTTCCCAGTACCAAAAAGAGAGAAAAACAGAGGCTCAGAGAGGAGGCTTCAACACTCTGGTGCCATGAGCTGGCAAAGTCTGGATGTCTTGCTTCTTTCTGTACCACTGAGACACAATACTTTAGCTTTTAAGTTAAAATTTAGCAGAGTATGAACAACCTTCTAAATATAAAGTGATTTTTTTCTATGGTTTATATACAAATGAAAAGTAAGAAAGTATTTATATATCTGTTTAATATTTATGGCACATATTTTGCCCTAAAGTGTTAGAGACACTTTCATTGTAATTTTTTGGAAAATTATCTGCTGATCTGATGTTCTAAATTGTAGCCCAATATAGATGAATAAATTTAGACCTTATGAAGTTGATGTCATCTAAATTGAAAATGTAGCCTTACCAGCAAATGATATAATTTTACTATTAAATGTTTCCATTTAGTGCACAGTGTCACTCAGTCATCAAATTTTTATTTAGAACTTCCAGAGGGGTGTAAAGGCTGTTTCTCCCCTCAGCCTGACAAACTGTAAGCAATGAAGCCTTCATTCTTTAATTCATTCAACCTTAATTTAAGCATCCAAGCACTGGAGATATGGTGTTGAATAATACATGAATGAGTAAAGTATAAAATTCATTGCTGTTGTGTTTGACAGCAGATATTCAAGAAAAGAGCTCGATGAGCCAAGGGCCCAAGGGCATAATAGGAACTAGGGAAGAGAAGCATGGGGTGGGGTTTTCAGGGAGAAATTTCCAAGTTTCATAGCACTAGTTCTTAAGAGGGAAGAACAGGTGGGGGATCCAGGGAGGCCTGGGGGTGCTAATTGAGGGGATAAGGGGAGCAGATGCAGAGTCATGGAAGAACCCAGAAGTATACAGAAGAGTGCTCCAGGGGGGAACAGATGCTGATGTACTCAGTTACATGAATTCTTGCTCATTGAATAAAGAAACGTGCTTCAGTACCTGGATCCAAGTTATACTCAACTGTCTGCCTCTGATCAGCTCTGATACAGGGCAGCTTTCTTTGTTTGTCTATGCCTTTATTAAGAAACTCAAAAATCCACCTGGCATCAGAAAATGCCTCAAAGAGTAATTTATTGGAACTCCTTCTGCCCTGGTCCAGTCTGCCCCCGTTGCCATCAGTCAAGGCCTTTGCCACCTTCATAAGACCCTCTATCTGCTCCAGATAGCTGGGGTCCTTATGGCCTCATGTGAGATATTTCCAAGTCTTCTTGCATTTAGTATATTTCCTGGAGCCCTGGAGCCTACAAATGTTATCTGTCTTTAGGATTGTCATCTGGACTGACATTATTAGAGACACTCCCCTTTCATTCTGTCCTTCCAGTCACATTGTTTTAGTGTCAGTCAGTTCTCTTAATGGTTCTCTTACACTGCCTTACAGTAACTCTTAAGTCATTGTATTCGGGATAGGGTCTCACAGAGTTGCTCAGGTTGTCCTTGAACTTGTGGTCTCCCTGCCTCAACCTCCTTAGTCGGTATTGGGTAGTATTACAGGTGTGTACCACCATACCCTGTGGGGGTTGGTTTTTGTTTGTTTGCATTTAATATAGGCTTAAATAAAGGACAGTGGCTGCAGCTTGGAAACAAATCGATTCATTCGCCAATAAACATTAAGAACTGTCTGTGATCTGGGTTCTCTGTTCATAGTTAGGTCAGTCAGTGAAGCAGACACCATTCCCTGCCCCAAGGGAGTTCCTGCTTTACCCAGGGAGTTGGGCCCCATAGGATGATAAGAGAAGAACAGTAAGGGGGTCTGGGGTTGTAGCTCAGTGATAGAGTGCTCACCTAGCACGTGCAGTGCACTAAGTTTGATCCTCAGCACCACATAAAAATAAATAAAATAAGGGTATTGTGTCCATCTACAACTAAAAATAAATTTAGAAAAAAAAAGAAGAAAATATAAGGGACATTTTGGGGAGTAGCAGAGGCCTCCAACTATACTAGAATTTGCAGCAATGGGATCATTTACCATTAAAAAGATTACATGTAAAGTTTGAAAACTTCTTTCCTATTGCAGACACTTTGCTGTGGATTTCCTTGGGAAGTGGCCTTTAGGGATCTTGTGGGCAGAGGAACCTGCTTCCCAGGGGCTGTTCTGAGTTGAGAGCCCTCACTTCTGGACATACAGAATGATTTCCCCAACATAGAATTTAAGCTTTCTCTTCTCTGGGAAAACAGTATTAGAATTTTGCCTCAAGCTGATAATTAACACAACATGACAGGATAGATTCTCTGAATATATTTTCACCTCCATCTTTTTTAAAAATTCAAGTGTGAGATAGAAACCGGAATAGGAACTAGGTGGGGCAGGTGTTGGGAGCTGTTTCTGGACAGATTATTTAAGGAGACTGTTTCTAATACAAAGCTAGGTCCTAGAGAAGTCGAGGAATTGGTGGGAGCAGTGGTTGCAAGAGTTGGAGAATTAATTAGCAGGTCAGAGCCTGTAGCTGAAGAAGGATGAGCAGGGGTGAAATGGGAAAGGGAGCTAGGGCTCCCCTTACTCAAGAGAATGGAGTCTGTTTCTGGGGCCTCTCTTGGGTTCCAGGAACAGTGCTTGGCAGAGCCCTGGGGGAGACAGAGAAGGATGTTTGGTTTGCAAGCATGAACCCCATGCCTGCAGCTCAGTGGGAGAAGGGGGCTAGCTGGAGCAATCAGGGGTCCAGAAACTAATTTAAGAGGATGGGAAATTATGGAAGCCCTGTGGGTGAGTCTTCTCTCTTGCTGGGGCCTTAAATTTCCTCTGGCTATTAGAAAAAGACCACTACAAATTCAGTGACTTAAAAAAGCATAAATTTATCTTACAGTTCTAGAGGTTCAAAGTCAAAGCAGCCTTACTGAGTTAAAACTGAGATATGGGCAGGACCAGCTCTTTCTGGAGACTCCAGAAGAACCTTATTTCCTTACCTTTTACTCAGGTCTGGAGGCTGCCTGCATTCTTTGGCTCATGGCCTTCCTCCCATCACTTCACCCTTTTACTTCCATCTCACATCTCCTACTTTCCTTTTTGACCTTGGTTCCCATTTACAAGAACCCTTGTGATTACATTTAGGGCCCACTTAGATAATCCAGAATAATCTCCCCCTCTCAGAATCCTTAACCAAATCTCTAAGTTCTGTTTGCCATAGACAGCAACACTCACAGGTTCTGGGGATCAGGATGTAGCTGTCTTTGAGAGGAAGTGTTACTCAGCCTACCATCTGACAGAGGGGTTTAGTCTCCTAAAACTGTTCAAAGTAAAAATTTGTAGATGAAAGAGGGATTCATGATGTCTGCTTGAGCTCTTTGAGGCCATGCTAGGGTGCGCTGTCTTGGAGACTGAGCTGGCCTGTTGCCATTGGTCTCCAGACCTTCCTTCCGGCTGATGGACTGTTCTGTGGTGTGTACCAAGTCTTAGTGAGGCTGAGCATGTGGGTGCAGCTCCCTCCACAACTGGCTTGCCTGGGGCAGGGAGCAGGGGTGTGAGCTGCTAGAGCTGCTTAAAAAGGAAACTATTCTCCTCCTTTAATTGACAGCTCGGGTTGTTCTATAGGTCTGCTTCTGCTCCATCTAACCATATTTCTCCAGGCTGTGCAACAGCTGCCCTGATGGTTTCATACCAGGAGGGGGCTGGAGACTCCTGCCAGGTGCCCTGCAGGAGGTGTGAGGGAATCCCTTGCTTTCCCACCTGGGCTATGGATGGTGAACAGCCAGGTAGGTCCTAAGGGCATTTTCAATTTGAAACATAATCTTAAAGAGGAGTATTCTCAAAAAGTGACCTTCTGTTAGGGAAGAATAGCATCTGGTTTATCATGTTATATGCGCTTTGACCCTTTTACTGCAGAACTTTCAGAAACTCTAGGGGATTTAAGGTGGGTGCATTCCACTGGCTGTAGAGAGTGAGCAAACAAATGGTTTAGTCTTTTTAGTTCACTTAAGTGTAAGCTGATTTAATAACACAGTTCTTCCCTGCCTCCAAACCACCTGTGAGACCTACTTCCCTGGGCACTTCCTCAGCCCTGAGGGCCAGAGTCTGGCCATGCTGAGTCCTCTGTACCCGTCCTGGTGTTGAACCATTGGCTCCAGGGCCTGTGTGAGCCTCAGCAAGCCAGTGCCCTCAGGACAGCACAGGACAGGGGCAGCCAGGAGAGAAAGAGCAGAGCAGCCATCCTCCTCCACCCATGCCCATTATAGCTGTCCTAGTACTTTCTTACCCATTGTCTTACCATTTTCTTCCATCTTCTGGAGGTGGGCAGCCCATGGTCTTTTCTCCACCAGGTGACAGGTTAGCCTCTGACCAACTCAGCGACTTGCCTGAGGAAAAGGATGCTGGAGAGTACATGCTGTCCAGTTTCTTTCCCTATTCCCATCTGAGGAGGGGGCACCTCTAGCTGGGCCTAGTGACTTTCATAGCGTAGGGCACAGTGCCTGCACTGCCAGACTTCTTCAACCCACATCATGGTTAACACCCCCAAGTGAGAGGCTATCATAGGTCCTTGGATGTGTGTCAGTCTCCTTCCACTATTTTGGGGCCATGCTAGGGTGTTTACTGTTTTTAATCTCTCAGTGCCTAGGTCAACACCTGGCACATAGTAGGTGTGAGAATCCTCAGCCCTACCACCCTGCTTATACACATTCAGTGTGAGCAGCTTCTGTGTGATGCTGACCTTTTGTGACTTTTTAAGGTCTATGAGTCCTAACCCCTATGGTAAGGAGCAGACCTCCTATAGGGAAGGTTATTACCAATGCTGGTCATCTTGGGACAAGGACACAGACTGTTTGCTTTCCCTGGCTCCTGTTTTCTTGGCCCTTGCCTCCACAGTTGTGCTTGAGGACTTTGTCCCAGGTCATGGAAACGAAGGCTTCTGCTGTGGGGAGGAGAGGTCCACATGTCTAGCAGCCCCCATAAGTTACTCTCTGAGTTTGACTCCTGGATGCTGTCCTTCACCTAAAGGCTTGAAGTGCTATAGAGCCTGTAGGGCCTATTCCCAGATCTGGCCTGAATAGTCTGGGAAGTGGTGCCCTGAAGCCCTGAAAGCAGAGACAACAGTGATAGTAAGAGTCTTAAGGAATGGTGAATGACCAAGACCTTCTTCTGCTCTACCTCAGGGGAGATGCTCTGTCCTCTGTCCATGGTGGGAAGATGGGAGCATTATTTTATTAAAGGAGCTAGCAAGGTTTACGTGCAGCAGGTGCAAGATTAGTCTTTACTGAAGAGATTGCTGTTCCTTCTCCTTGCAAATATGGCTCTGTTGAGTTATGGGTTAATCAGCCCCTCTGGGCCAGCATGGCACCTCATTACTCTTTATCGCATGGTATTTATGGGAAATAGCATTCCAGGTTGCAAACAAGTGGTTGGCAAGCAAGGCTTATGAACACATTCTGCTCAGCCTGCAGTGCTAAGTATGTGTTTCTCTATGAGGGCTGCCTGCAAGGCTTCAGCCCGACTCCGCCTGGGCTTACACGCCTGGCAGGGATAATCAGGCCTGTGGATATTTGACAGGCCAGGGCAGCATTGCCACCATGTACAGTAAAGGGTAAGGTCACTAACCGTCCTTTCCCACCCTGTATGGTCCCATGACAACAGCCCAGCCCAAACCAAGGAGTTGAAAGCTGTTAAGGGAGCCAGCCACATTTGCTCTTCAGAAAACATTACTTTAGAAGAGTGGAGGAGACCTGCAATCAGACTGTTGAAAAGATCCCAGGGAGGGAGGGACTGCAGCATGGGCCAGGATGCCATAGAGCAGACTGGGAACAGAGCCTTGGCCTGGTGGCTGGCTGCTGGGGAGGCAGGAGGAAAAGCTGAGGTGGCATCCACACTCAGTGTTCTTGGAGTGACATTGAAGTTGTCAGCTGGAGAGAGGAATCTTGAGCTCTTCTTTTGGAAAATCCTGCAAATGCTTTGAAGACTTCCAGAGAACTGCCATCCCAACTGATAGTTCAAGTGTGTTCTTAAAATATCTGATCTCCTTGGCAGAGTGGGGCTCTGTGTAGGAAGAATCACGTGGTACTTCTTATGCCATGTTTGGTCCCAACGTGTGGTATCTATTTTGAAATATGTGGTTTATGCAATTTTATCTAGAGAGGTTTCTTGGGGTCATTTGTTAATATATTTTTCCATTTATAAAAGTATTACTTACTAGAAAATTCTTGCTTAAGAAACAAATGACTTTATAGCATTTCTTAAAATGTCATACTCTTATGAGAATCCAAATTATACAGATTAAAAACTATAGGCTGTTGGTGACATTTTAATGCATATTTCCATCTGAATTATTAGCCTGTTAGCTAGTTGATGTAAGCCTTCTAAGTATGTCTTAGAATACTTTTTCTGTTTTTTAAAATAAAACAACATACTTGTAAACCAACGCCACAAATATCCAAATAATATGAAATCACTCATTTAGTCTGTCAGAAAACTGTGATAAGCAGGAAGAAAAGGACACAAAGATATAATCCGATGACATTTTCAAAATTAACATCTTTGCAAATATCTATGCATATTCAAAAGAGGTGATGTCTATCTGAATTAGAATAAACTCTTCTACTCTTGTTGAAACAAAACATAACAGGGAAGTGTTTCTGTGTTTCAAAACTGGGAATAAAGACAACAGGCCTCCTGTCTTAGAGCATTCAAACTATTTCAAGGTGGGATTCCCTCCACCCCTATTCTGGAGATTGAACCTAGGGCCTGGTGCATGCTAGGCAAGAGGGTACCACTGAGCTGCATCCTTAATCCCCAAATGGGATTTTCTTTGTCTTAAAATTCTTGCTTTAAGAATTCAGAATTCATTATATTCTTAGTAAGGCTGTTTCTATAATTTGTCCTAAACAGAAAAGAGTACTGTGTGTCCTGTTTATATGATGAAAATAAATGTCTCTAGGCTTGCCATTTGCTCCTTTGTCCATTTTGGTTACTGTCCCATGATTGGAAGACTTGTTTATCCATGTAAAAAAGGAAATTGAGAGGTTTGTGGAGTCCAGAGGTGGTTGATATTTGAGAGCCTGGAAAACAGTAATTGCCAGCTTTCTCAACAAGGATGTGCAAGAGGAGACATAAGAAGTAATCCTGGTGGGTAACACATGAAGTACCCTGCAGTTCATGTTGATCTTCCTGCTTCTACAACTGGAAAATAATGACAAAAGTAAATATTTGGGGCCAGGTTTATTTTGGTCAGATAAGTTCCAGTCTGGTTTCTAAAATTAGAAATGCTGCGGGATGCACGTGGCTTGGGGCATCCTGCCGCAGAACTTTGTCTCAGAGATGTGCAGCTCTCTTCCTTGTTGTTGTTGTTGCTTGGAAATGTACAGCTGAACCCCCTCTGTGTCTGCTCATTGGTGCAGACCTGCTGCTGCTACTGGGAAGACTCTGCCTGGGTAACTCTGGTAGGCTTCCACCCCTGCCCTCACCAGATGATGAGGAGCTGAGCCCACCATCTGCCTTCAGATGCTGACTTCCAAGAGTACAACTCTCATCCTATTGCTGTTCCTCCTCAAAGAATTCACTGACTACGTCCCCCTATTGCCACCTTCAAGCCAAAGTTTCTCACTGCTGTGATCTCCCTGGGTGGTACACCACTTGCCAAAGTGGCCTCCTCATTGTCTCCTAAACACACTGTAACTTTCAATTTTTCCCTATATAACATCCTTCCCTATACCTACTGACAATCCTTCCAGGCTCAGCTGTAGTCCCATTTCCCTGGGGAGAGTGCCCAGCCCAAGGGAAGCCAGTATGAATATTTGCACTGTCCATCTGTTGTTTTCCCTCAATGCCCAGCACAAACAAGGTGCCTAGGAGACATTTCCCTTCAGCATCAGGTTCTTGTCCACATGCCCTCCCAGCATTGGTTCTTGGACTTGGCCTTTTCCTCTACTCAGATCATGCAGCCCTCTGTAGAATGTGGCAATGGCAGCTGATAGCCTCAATCTCCCACTGGGACTGGTTGGAGGAAGTGGGGCCTGCACACACAGGGCCTGGCCTTCACCTGCCTTCCCAGGTGGAGTAGGAACAAGCAGGGCTGGCTGTGTGGGCATGCCATGTGTGCTTTACACAGGGTCCCACCCTTGGTTTAATACTCTGCTTCTACTGTCCTGAAATTCTGCCTGCCTTTTTGGACCTACATTTTCATTCATGCTGAATCCCACAAATGAAACACTCAGTCCTGGGAACAGAGAAGGTGCTGGTGGGAGGGGTGAGAAATGTCACAGAAGGGATGCTGGGTGAAGTACATGTGGAGACCAATGGGGAGTGAGCAGCAGCCTCAGAGAAGACATGGAGGAGATGCACCTGTAGTGAAGCACATTCCTTGCAGGGGGGACATTTTTCTTGTGCTGAAAGCTGGGAGGGGAGGTTCCTCAGGGGTGGTGACTGCACAGGACCTGAGTTTAGCCCTAATCAGCCATGCCTGCCATCATAATCCTGCCTTATAGCACTATTCCAACAATCTTGTGTCACTTAGAAGAAAAACCAAGTCTTTCCAGTGGCCTGAAGGTCTTATCTGACCTGCTGCTGCTGTCCTCTTCTGCTATCACTGTCCCTTGATTATTCTGCTGCAGCCATACCAGCCCCCTTGCTGGTCTTGAACACAGCAGGAAAGCCCCACACAGGGCATATGCATCAGCTTCCTCTCAGCCTGGGTCACCCTTCCCCAGACAACCCACCCTCTCCTCCTTCCGGCCTTTCCTGAGATGTCACTTGTCAGTGTGGTTTTCCCTGAACACCCTATTTAAAACAACACACATACACATGCTAGAACCTCCTTCCTGCTATCCTTTGATCCAAACTTAGCACCACATAACATACTCTCATAACATTTTATGTTTTTATTTATCATTTCGCTTCAGTGGAATGTGAGCTTGGTGAGGACAGGGATATTTGTATGCTTGTTCAGTACCCTGATCCCCAGTACTGAGAACACTCCCTGACACACAGTAAACCCTAGATAAACAAGCACTGGAAGACTTCTCTGCTCTGTGGGAAGGAAAGTCCTGCCAATTGAGGTGACCAAAGGAGGGACAGTGGTAGCTGGGGAGGGGTCTGTGAGACCATGGGAAAGTCACAGAGGAGACAGCAGGCTGGCTGACAAGGGGAAATTGAAAGTCACCATACAAGTGAAGGCTAAACTAGGAGAGCCCAAATGAGCAGAGCAGCTGAGCAAGTTCGAGCCCTTAACCTAAGCCACACCAGGGAACCTGAGCAGCAGCTCTGGTGGATAAGATCATAGGGTTCCAGGCCTCACAAGGACCTCTGTGAGTTTTTTCACTCCTACCCCCACCATGGACCCCATGACAGTGCTAGCAAACAAACCATCAATTACAGAATTAATTTTATTTTTGGCCTAGGAGATGTCAGTCTTTGAGGAGGATTTATTGAGGATTTTTGAGACATTATTTGAGGCAGCTATTCCTTTTTTCAGTTCCCAATTTTTGGACCAGATAGAGAGCAGAACATAGCTAATGGCTGTATTTTTATCATGGTGCAACATGGAAGTAGAGTGCCCAGTTTCTTGATATACAGTTGGTTCCTGTTAGGTTCTGTGTTACAAATTGTAATATCTCATCTTTCCTGATTTCGTTTGTTAAAGTCTCCCTGCACTCTCTAGTTGAGATAGAGGTTTTCAATTTTGATGATCTTTTCAAAAAAGCTTGGTTTTATTGATTTTTTCCTATTGTTCTGTTTTCTCTGTTTCATTTGTTTCTACTCTGATGTTTATTTTGATGCCAAGTATTGAACCCACCACACATGCTAAGCACACCTCTACCACTGAGCTCCACCCCCAGCTTCCTAAGGCTTTATTACTTTCTTCCTTCTGCTATCTCTGGGCTTAGGTTGTCCTTTTTCTGCTTCCTAGAAATGCAGTTAGGTTGTTTATTTGAAATCTTCTAGTTTGACGCAGGCACTTATGGCTATAAAATTCCCCCCAGTAGTGGTTTTGCTGCGTCCGATAACTTTCAGTGTGTTGTGGGCTTGTGTTACTCTTTTAGGATATTTTAGAGTTATTTTGATTTTTTTTCTTTGGTTGTTCAAGAATGTGTTATTTAATTTCCACATATTTATGAATTTTCCAGGTTTGGTTTTGTTTTTGCTGTGGGTTACTAGTTTCATTCTATTATGGTCAAAAAAGATACTTGGTGTGTTTTCATTCTTAAATTCTTTACGGCTTATTTTGTGATGACATGTGATCTGTCCTGGAGAATGTTCTGCATGCATCCGAGAAGAACGCATAATCAGTATTGGTTGGAATGTCCTGTGTGTGTCTGTAAGTATTGCTCATGTCTTTGTTTCCTTATTTATGTTCTGTCTGAATGTTCTTTCCATTATCAAAAGTGAGGTTTTGAAATCTACTATTATTGTGTTGCTACTTCTCTCTTCACTTCTGTATTTGTTAGGTGCAAATATAATGGTTATATCCTCCCAGTGAATTTGTCCTTTTATCATCATATAATGTCCATTGTCAAATCTGTGTTGCCACCCTACTCTGGTTTGGAACTTTTTGCATGGAATACCTTTTCCCATTCTTTTGCTTTCAGCCTATGGGTGCCCTTATGTCTAAAGCAAGTCTCCTGTGGATAATTGGATCTTGTTTCCCCTCCATTTAGCCATTCAAATGTCTTTTGACTGGGGAGTTTAATCCATTTATGCTTAATGTAATTATTGGAAGAAAAAGACTTACTATTGCCATGTTGTTAATCGTTTTTTATCTATCTTACAGCTCTTTTGTTCCTGTTGCCTCTTTTTCTGTCTTGTGTTTGATTGATTTTTGTGTGTGTGTGTGATGACATGATTTAATTTCTCTCATTTTCTTTCATTTATCTTCTATGTGTGATTAGTATGGGGATTAAATAAAACGTTTTACAGTAATAATCACCTATTTTAGGTTGATATACAAGGCCACTCATCGTCTTTTTAAGCACAAGGTACAACAAATAGACTTTTTAAACTTTTTCACTTTCACCTTCATTTAATTATTTTAAATAGAACTAGCATTAGAAGATATATATTTTATGAGTTTGATGCAGCTAAATCCCAGTGGTATTAAAGAACTTAATGAAGTACCTTTAACATTAATCTGGATTCTGGAGGATTAGACTAGCCAAGAAATTTTTGAAAAAAAATAATAAAGGGGGACTAGAGATATGAAGTATAAAACAATATCTATAGTAGCAAAGCTTTGTTTTACTGGCACAAGCAGAAAATAGAATAGAATAGTGTAGAGTAGATGGAATGCCAAAATCAGTGTGTGAGGGTGAGTTGCTCAGTAAATACTAGGATTAATCTTTTGGAGAAAAAAAAATGGTAATTTGTGTATCCGAACAAATCCCAAACATAAAATATTCACATTAAAGATATTTACCAAAAGAAAATATAAGTATGTTAGGATAGAAAGAAACCATTTTTAAAAGATTGTTAGATTTGACTCCCTAAAAACTTCAAGCTTTTGTACATCCATAACCACTCTAAACAAAATTTAAAGCCTAAAATAGATACTATTCCCAGTGTACAGAACAGTCAAGGGATTATGCCTCTAATACATGACAAGGGAACCCTCACCATCAATGGGGAAAATAGGCAAAAAGGTCAGCATTAAAAGAAATAAAATTATGGCATTTGCAGGTAAATGGATGGAGTTGGAGAATATTATGCTAAGCGAAGTAAGCCAATCCCCCAAAAACTAAAGGCCGAATGTTTTCTCTGATTAGTGGATGCCGATCCATGGTGGAGGGAGTGCATGGGAAGAATGGAGGAACTTTGGATTGGGCAAAGAGGAAAGTGGAAAGGGGTTATGAAGGTAGGAAAGATGGTGGAATGAGATAGATATCATTACCCTAGGTACATGTATGATTGCACTAATGGTGCGTCTCTACATCATGTCCAACCAGATAATTGAAATGTTGCACTCCATTTGTATACGATGAATTAAAATGCATTCTGCTGTCATGTACAACTAAGTAGAACAAATTAAAAAAAAGAAAAAAAAAGATATAAGCACAGTTCTCAAAAGAAATAGAAATGGCCAAAAAAAGCCACAAGAGATTGTCGAAATTGGATGGCAATCAAAGAAATGTAAATTAAAACCACAGTGATCCAGGCACAGTGGCGCACACACCTGTAATCCCAGCAGCTGGGGAAGCTGAGATAGGAGGATCATGAGTTCAAAACCAGCATCAGCAAAGGCAAGGCACTAAGCAACTCAGTGAGACCCTGTCTCTAAATAAAATACAAAATAGGGATGGGGATGTGACTTAATGGTCGAGTGTCCCTGAGTTCAATCCCTGGTACCAAAAAAAAAAAAAAAAAAAAAAAAAAAAACCCACAGTGAGCCACTAGGTTCACCTTTCGATTTGTAGAGGCTGTCTGATCTCTGCATGGGTACTAGTGCTCCCATTGGGGTGCCTCTGGGAGGAGTATGCATTGGTACTGCCTGTCTGGGTGGAACGTTGCCCAAAGGCATCAAGAGACTTGACCTTTTATTCAAAGACTTTGGTCCCAGCCCTTGTATTCTAGGAATTTCTTTTTTAAAGAGATAATCTGACATGCACTGATAATCTGAAATAATCTGAAATGCACTGATGCTCATTGTAGTGTTATTTTTGGCATTTTGAATTTTCACTTGGTATAATGTATGACACCTGATACAGAATTATTATTTTGGCATGATGCAATACTATGCTTTCTAGGGATCATTTCTATAGTTTGTTAATACATGATACAAAATTCAAAAGATACGAAAGAGAATAGAGTGAAAAATCATTACCCATCCCAGTTCTGTCCTCTATTCCCCCCAGGTTCTCTCCCAGAAGGCATCTAGTTATTTATAAATCCTTCCAGAGATACTCTTTGTGTATATAAGAACACACATGCATGTGCTTTTTATTTATGTACTTAATTTTTGGTTTAGAAATGAATTGCAGCATGCTATATGCATCACTTATACCTTGCTTTTCTCACTTTTTTCCCTTGCTTTGCTCCATTATCAGTAAGCAATGCAAAGCAAGGCTGGGAACACAGACTACCTGGGTTTGAGCAAATTACTATTTATTACCTATGTCATCCTGGGCAAATTTCTTAACTTCTCTGTGTCTTAGTTTCTCCATCTAGAAAATGGGTAAAATAATAGTCCCTACCTCATAGGATTACTGTAAGTATTAAATGCGTCACTATGTGCAAAGTATATAAAATAGTACCTGGCACATCTTACCTGAGTGTTAGCTATTAGGAATACATGTGGAGCTTCAACTTTCATTTTAGGAGCTGTATAATATTCCAGGCTATGAATATATATTCTGCTTTGTATGATCAGTCCCATATTGATATACAACTATGTTGTTTGCAGCATTGCTAATATAAACAAAGTACAGTGTTTCTTATGACACATATTTTTGAAGGACACAGTGTAAACATCAGTAATTTAATTATGGCACAGTGCATATTTGTACAGTGGAACACAATGTATAAACTATCAAAATCAGGTTGTAGAAGGATGTCTAATGATAGGTGAAAATGTTCATATATATTTATGAAGTAGAAACTAACATTTTTAATAGAATTCTCTAGATTTTCTCCATGTAAGTGTGAAATAGATCCTACAATCTAGAGATAGCCACACTGAACAGGTTGATGTATTTTACATAATCTCTCCTTCTAAAAACTGGCACTAGTTATTTTACAGGAAGTGGCAGTTAATCATCTTTGCTAAAAGTATCAGGAGCTATGAGTTGGTTCTGCAGAGGAAAAATTGACCATATGTGGGTGGCACAGGTTAAAACTACTTGGAGAAGGAAGGTTTACGAGGGACGAGAGAGGTTCAAGGGGTGCAGTTTGTCCAAACTCTGTCTTCAGGGATTGCAGGAGCTAGACTGGTTAAATTAGTCATTTTCACTGTTCAGAGTTTCTCTTTATTCATTTATTCATTAAACATCTATTATGTTAGATCTGTGTTGTGCAAGCATGTTTATAGGTCCAGGGACACAGACATGAACAAGATAGGTAAAATCGCTTAGGAGCCCAGCTTCCATAATTTGTGAGATGCTTCATCTAATACAGACTACAGATACTGCCCTGTATGTCTTTATAAAAATGGCTCCTCCTGTCTGCATGGTACCCTGTCTGTTGCTATGCATTAATTTTATAAACCATTCCTATTCTATTGGACATTCAGATTGTTTATGTGAACACTTCATGGTCTTTGACATTTGATTGCCTTTTTTTCAAATGACTTGTTCTGGTTTAGGTTGACCAGAAACGTATGAATGAATAACCTGTGTCATCAAAGCCTAACCACCATTGGCTGTATGTTTTTATCATTTGTGTTCACCAAATGGGTACGAAACTGGGCTTTGTTGTTTAAACAGTCATTTATTTGGTTACTGTTGTACTTTAACCTTTACTTCCTCTGCAGTGCATTATCTGTTTGAATCCTTTTTTCCATTTCTTATTTTGACTCTTGGTGTGAAAAACGGTCTTAGTAGTGATGGTTTAGAGCTCTTGGACTCTAGACTCATACAGACATGGTTTGTAGCCAGCCCTGCTACTTAGGAGCTCTGTGACCTTGGCCACTGGGCTGAGAGAGTGCTGAGGAAAGGAAGGGCATTCCCAGCAGAGGGGCTGTCCTGGGAAGCTGTCACTGAGAGGCCTGTGGCCCCGAAACATGCAGAGTGCAGTGGTTCAACCCACTGTGTGGCTGCATGGTGAGATTGCCCTTGAGTATTACCTGTTCATTCTGGATTTTCAAATGTGTGGCATTTGGAGTGAAGGCAGGTGGCACAGAACCTCAGATTCCAGGATTCTCCCTGGAAATGAGACCTAAACCCGAAGAGTGTCGCGCAGAGCCCCGCAGGGAAGATGGCGATAAAGCAGAGTCGGCTGCTCTGACTTTGAAGCCCAGCACCCTGTGTGACTGCAGGAGGATGTACATACAGAGTCTGTTTTCTCATGGGAAAGTGGGGTGGTCATGTTAGCACTGCACACTGTGGAAACCAGAGATGATTTACATTAAGGGCCTCACACAAACGAGACACTCCACAGATGTGGGCTGTTAGGAACCAACAGTAGACAAGGTAACCCTGGAAGGAGGAGATCGCATTCCTCCTGCCCAGCCTTCCGCAGCCTTGCTCCAGCCATTCTCTGCCCTGCTGGAGCCGCTCCTGCCAAACTGCAGGGCATATGAGCTTTCAAGGGGTCATTGCTTTCAGAATGCCCCATAGAGTTCCTGGGGAAATTTATTGCATGGAAATGAAATAGGGACTGATTGGATATCTCAAAAGGTGACTCTTAGTAACTAAGTCTTTTTTCTAGGCAAAGAAGTTGTTTGGATTCTCAGCAGTCACGTCTGTTTTTGAACTCTGTGCGGTCTATGCCCTGGCTTCTCCCTACACCCAACACTCCCCTCTTATTCGAACAGAGGAAAGTTGTGTTTGTTGACCACTCTTTCAGGGTGGGAAAGGAATGTAATGTATGCATAGACTGCCCAGAATTTCCTGTTAGACACCCATTCCAAACCACTGCCCTGGGATACATTCCAGAGATAGGAGCCCAACTCTAGAAGAGAAGAAATGGTGCATTCATTTAAATGTTGGCCTCTGGGAAGAACACCCCTTTGCCCCTCTTTTTTAAGAAGGTGTTTAGCTTTTTCCATAATCATATAATTATGAATTCAGCTGTATGGTCTCTTTAGGGTTGTAATGCACTGAGGCAATTTTATTGTTCTGTTTTATAGTCTTAATGGTGTTGATGTCCCCATTGATGCTATGTACAGGATATGTTTTTGATGTTCTGCTGTAAGTACTTAAACAGTGTAAATCTGCTATAGATTGCTTTTAAAATTTTGCTTTTGTGACAAGAAAGAAGTGAATTTTGAGGGAAGGTTTTTGGAGCTTTGACAAATTGCCAGTAGACCTGGTGCATTGTTGAAGGAAACCAGTGCTGGACAGTAGTGAAAACAGCAAAAAAGGATTTTATTCGAGACCATTACAATAGAGGAAAAGATACCTCAGTCTAGAATCCGGCTCAATTCTGAATACATCATGGACAAGTGGGCATTTATAGCCAAGGAGCATGTTGGAGGTCAGTGGATAGAAACTTGGTGGGAGGAAACATCAGGAATAAGAGGCTGTTCCAGATAAACTGCCCAAACAGGGCTCTTGGTGAATTCAGGCCAGTGTGATGAGGCATTACCTGGGGGAAGAGGGAAAGTGAAGACCCAGCCATATCAGGAGTGATTACATAAAGAGAATGGGGATTCTTGCTAAACTAACCCAGATGGTCTAGAGTCCTAGAATTTGGAAATTTGGATTCTACAAGGAAGTATATAGATACACCTAAGAGAAGGTTCTGGAGCCCAACTGAAGTTTGGTTAAGCAAAAGGTGTTCTTCAATATCCTGAAAATCATACTGCACTGAGTCTTTGGTGATCTGGCTCCTGTGCTAGTGAGAAGTTCACTTTGTACCATGGAAAGGCAAATTTTTATAGAAGGCAAACTTTTTGTCTTCTGTAAAGTTAAGGGGCAATTTCTTCACTTGGGGAGGAATTTGAATGATTAGAGATGGATTTACAGTGAGGAGAAAACATTCCACCTATTTCCAGACAATCTGATCTTCGTCCTGAGTTACTTCTGGATTACACAGAGCTGTGGAGCCCTGGGAAATGGACTGAGACCAGAGGACAGAAGAAAGTGCTGGGGAGTGGAGGTGGGGGGCATGCTCAGGAAGGTGAGCTTGGAATCATGGCAGACCCCAGAGGTTTAGAATGGTTCCAGAGCCTCTATTATCTTGACTCTAAACCAGGTCAGAACAAAAGAATGTAAAAGGTCACTGGTTATGTGGCATGGGCAGTATCATACTAGTTAAGCAACATTGGCTGTTTAGGGATAACATTCAATTTTGAATGCTGAAAGAAAACAGTAAAGTCAGGAAGTACAACAGGATGACCAAAAATGCACCCGCCCCTCTATGCATGTGCCACTCCATTGTGGCTTCCATCTGCTGGCATCAGCATGTCTAGGAGCTCTGATCATGTGGTCTTTAGACTGGTCCTCTTGGGCCACTGAAGGACCGAACTCTGCTGTGGGCCTTGGTGGACTTTGCTGTGGGTGCTTTATGGTTACAATACTTCCTTTCTAACCATATTTAATACAAGATTTCCTAGAAGAGGCCTGATCCCTAGGGTTTAAATCTCACATGTGAGGCTGTGTTTTATTGGTTTAGTTTGTATCATTGTTATTATTGTTACACAGAGAAACCTTCACTGGATAGAAGGTAAAGTTGGAAAGAGCTACTCAATGTTCTAAGTTTAGGATTCACATAACCAAACCCAAATGGGTCTGCCTGCATGTGTTCTCCTAAAGGCAGGCTGAACCTAGATAGAAGCATTTCTGTGAGGATGGTTGTCTGGATACAAGCTAAATTCTCAGTGTTCCCAGAGAATTTAGAGACACTGCACTGTATCTAAACTGATTATAATTTTTTGTTATTATATTTTAAGATGCCTGTATGTTCTCTCTTATACAACATATGTGTTTTTGCTCCATCCATACAATTATCCAGTGGGGTATGTGTTAATATTCCCATGTTACTATTGCCAACTCACACCAGCTAACAAGTGTCAGGACTGGAACCTGAACACAAGTATAATCCCAAAGCCCGTTTTCTTTCCATGTAATTTATAAGTACTTTTAAAGTAGTTTTCTAAATAAGAAGTTCCATTCTAGGCTCATAAATGACTCACAGGTCTTATTTGCAAATATCCTGGATCTTGCTACAGGTTAATAACCTGAATTAGTCATAATTTAAAATTTAATCTCAAATTGGGTATGGTGGCACATGCCTGTAATCCCAGCTGAGGCAGGAGGATCATGAATTCAAGGCCACCTCAGCAATTTAGCAATGTCCTAAGTAACTCAGCCAGACCCTGTTCAAAATAAATAAAATAAAGGGCTGAGATGTAGCTCAGTGGTAAAGTACCCCCAGGGTTCAATCCTTGGTACAAAAAAAAAAAAATTAATCTCAGTAGTTGCAATCATAGGAGGAAACAATGATTTGTGGTACAAATCTTACTCTGTCACTCCCATTTTCATAAGATCAAATCCAAATTCTTTGGAGTGGTTCACAAGGCCCTCAGTCACTCCCATCTCACCCTTCTTGTCACTGCTTTGATTTCTCAAATTATTTCATGCTTTTTTTCACATCAGACCCTTTACATGTGGCTGGTTCTCTACTTTCATACTCTCCCTACAGCCCCACCTATTGGACAGACTCATCTTCCAGGAAGCCATGCCTGTACCTTCTGACCCCCCAGTGAGGACCATGTGCCCTTCTTTGGGCCTCAACAGGGCCAGGCATAGCCCCCTCAAAACAAGATTCATTTCCTCTCCAGATTACACGTTTCTAATGTCTGTTCCTCTAGACATGGGCCTCATGCAGTGGGGTCATGCCTGTGTTCTGCTCTGCCTAGCGTTGGAGCCTACAAAGAGAATTTGTGGTTTTACAGAACAAAAAATTCCAAAAAGTTCTGGTCTAAAAACCCTCTCTATTGCAGCTGCTTCTTTCTCTGCTTTGGCTCTTTCTCAGGTAGTTGCTTACCATTGGATGGCAAAGGTGGCCACTGCTGGCCCTAGTCTCACACCCTACCACTTTAGAAAACCTAGCAAAAAGAGGACATCTCCACGTCCTCCAGTGAATCCCAGGGCTGACTCTCCTTGGCCCAAGTTGGATCCCATGGCCAATCCTTGGTAAGCTGAAAGTCAGTGAGTGAGAGTGATTCCCCAGAGGAAAATTGAGGAACCTTTGCCAGAAAGGGTAATAGGATTTGGCAGCAGAAATGTCTTATATATACTTTATTCCCTATCTGCAACTGGTGCTCTAAAGATGCAGGCTCCTGCTACTGGGTCAACATTCTGCCCATAGGATCAGGGAGGTATTTCCCCTAGTGTCTTTAGGATCAAGGACTGATTTATTCTGAGAAGAAGGCAGTCATCAATGTGTCATTCATAGACTCTTCATAAGCCCAGTGCTGGGAGATGGGAAGTCCCTAGCCCTGGAGTAAGAAAAAGAGGGATGTACACAGGACTAGGAAATGGTCTGTATTTGCAGGACTGGGGTAACACCAGGTCCAGGAACCTAGATAGAAGCATTATCTCCAGGCATACCTAGGAAAACAGCCACTGCCAGTTTTTCCCTCAGTGTCATACTGTCCTTCCTGTGCACACAAGGACCACAGGTCAGTCTTTGTCTAACATCTCCAGGTGTTCACAATCATCCCCAGAATTTCTGCTCCACCCAGGTCTATTCAGGGAAATGGAGAAAGTTAAGCCTTTCTATCACTTCATCTGTCTCTGTCAATGATCTCATCCATTTACTCACCCTGCGGGGTATTTAGGCCCATGGCCCAACCATCTGTATGGAGAAAAGGGCAGCTGCTGGGGCCAGCCGTGGGCATGTCTTTATTGGCAGGGCTAAGGAAGAAAAAGCAGGTCCTGTCAGGCCTCATGTAAAGGCCCAGTAGGGGAACTGGCCAGGAGACCCTGGGTCAGCCAGCCTCCTTGGTGCTCTTTCCTGACGCACACCTTAGGGCTAGGAATGCCTGAGATCTGAGCAGAGCCCAGCAGAGGAGAGCTAAGTGCAGCCCCAGAGGGGAGTGAGTAAGGGGGTGGCGGAGCTTGGATGCCTCTCCCCAGGGCCAAGAGCATTGTTCTTTTCCTAAGTAAAGCAGCATCCAGCAGAGCTCATTTGGCTCTTGACCCCTCTCTTCTCCTTCCCCATCTCTGCATCCAATTTTTAGAGCAATTGAGTGGAATTATTTCCTAATATTTTTCTAGTTTTATTGCTTTTAAATTACAGTTTATATAACTAAAATCTGTTATGGTAAATATGACTTCCAGTGTCATATGCTAGGAGAAAAAAATCTGTGCCCATAGAATTCATCCCTGATCCAGGATTTGCTCACAGAACCCCTATTCCTTTACCAAGCAGAAGCTTTTAAGAGACTAATGATAATAAGAACTAACATTTATGGACTGCTTACCCTGTATGAGGCATTGTTCTGAGTAATTAGATAATTAGATAATTCTCACAACAGACTTGTAAGACGTGGCTGTCTCTTTTGTCCTCAGTTTGAAAATAAGGAAACTGAGACTCAGAGAGGTCGCCTAAATTATCCAGGTCCCATACTGTTTCTGGTTGAGCCAGCCTTCACCTCTTATAGGCTGGCTTCCTGAGAAGACATCTACAACCACTGCAGTCTGGTAACTTTGTGCAGCCTTTATCAGTGTCATGTTGAGAATTCATACAAAATGGGCAAGAGAGACAAGTCAGGAAGATATTGCAGTGGTCCCAGGACAAAGTGATGAGGGCCTCAGTATGGATAGGGCAGGGTCAAGGAGTTGCTGAGGAAAGATTGAAGAGCCACTTAGCATATCATACCCAGAATCTTAGAGAGAGGGTGAGGTGTTTTGACTAGGAGGTTGATGCTTCCCCTGGGTGAAGAGGAAGATGTTGAGTCCCATTTAGGCATGCCAAGGGGGAGGCACACAGGAAATAACCTGGCCTGAAAGGTAGGAAGGAGGTATGGGCTCAGGGATCACCCAGCACACGCATTTGGGAGTTCAGTGGCTGAGGAACAAATCACTTCCACTGGAGAGGTTATCTTTGATTCTACCCCTGCATAGCAGGGATGCTCCAGGAAGTGGACATGTGGAAGGAGGGAGGTTAGTGTGCTGAGGATGAGGAATCTGCGTGGAGGAAGCTGGAGTGAGGTGGGCAGGTGCTGGGTGTGGATAGGAACAGGAAGGTTATCAGGCATAGTGACAGAAAGCTTTGAAATGATTTTTGGTGATGATTTCTAAGTCTGATAAAGATGAAAGTCTTTATGAGATGATTTAGACTAATGTTCAGAGTTGCTATTCCTTTCTTCCTCTAAAATAATTCTTAAAGCCAATGTAACAGGGAGCTATATGCTTCATTAGTCTCTAATATCCTGAAAGACCTTGTTCCTGGATACCTGGGCCAACAGAACACCTCTCAGACACGTCTTACTAGTGGAATCGCTTAAAGGGGTGCCCAGGGAAAGGTGGCAAAAAGGCAGATTTTTAAAAACAGAAGCAGTGGGACCCATTTGTGTGGGTACGGGGAGGGCATGGGCAGGGTGCATTCTACTGGTAAAAGGACACTTCTTTGGTAACTGCTTGTCATGTGGCCTTCTCTGGTCTTGAGCTGCTCATTATGCTCTGTTTTGTTGGTGTCATAGACCAGCAGTTGATGCAGGCTACATGGACTTCTTACAAGGCTCAAAAAACTTCTTGCCTGGTTTGTTTGCCTCATAGACTTGGGCTGGAAAAGCACAGGATAAGTCTGAAGGTGAAGGTTTATGTGTTTTTTCTTGAGCTGCTCAGAGTTGCTAGAAAAGAAGTTTAATAAGACTATTAACTATTTCCCCCATTGTTTATGACCAATTACACAATTACCATAAAACATTTGGGAAATATAGAAAGAAGAAATGTAAAACACCCATAGTCTGATAACCACTGTTAATTTTTCCTGATTATAATCTTTTTTAGCTTGTTTTGTGTGATTATGATTAAATCCGATACTTATATAATTATAAGGCTAGTTTTTTTTAAATAATTTTTTAGTTGTAGTGGACACAATGCCTTTATTTTATTTGTTTTTATTTTTATGTGGGGCCAGTGGCTCTTACACGCTAGGCAAGGCTAATTTTTTTAAGCTAATGTTATAAACAGCTGTCCTAAAACTACAGATTTTAGTTTCAATTATCAGCCAAAACCCTTTTACCAGTTTATGAGCAAATCCAGGCCTTTCTGGATTACAGCTGGGTGAGAGGTAGGAGCAAGGTAGAAGGCAGTGGGATTCTGGACCCTGGCGGTCCATCTCGAGCCCTAGGAACAAGTGAATGCTGAGGGTGTGGGGGTCTTGTGTGGGTCCTGAGGAGCCCTTCCATTTCCCACCTAGTCTAATGTCCAGTGGCAGACCAGCCCAAGAATGATCAGAAATTTGCCCCTTGCCTCCTGGAGGTGCCCACACTGTAGATCTAGACTTATTTAACAGAAAGAGTCTATGCACCTCCCACAGTTGTGGAAGGGAGACCACTGTAGCTTCACTTCTTCATACAAAGGAGGAGGAATGTGCATGGGCTGCTCTTTGCCTGTCAGGGCATGGTGGCCTCCACGTGACTTGAACTCACTTACTGACTCCTGAAGCTCTGTTTGTACCTTCTCTACAGTACTGGATCATGTAGTGGAAATTTTAAGTTGCTTACTAGTTCTGAGTTTAGAATTTTTTTTTTTTAGTATATGTTAGTTTGTTAATTAGTTAGTTATGGGGAAGATTGTGTTATCCAAGAATGATGATCATGGAAGGTGCTTTTTTCAGACTGTTCAGTATCTCCAAGACATGAACAGTGTGTTTGCTTGCAGAGAAATGTGCTCTCAGCCAGGGAAAAGTCATTCTTTGCCCCTGGCTAAATTATGTGAGTGTGGTACAAAAATTAAAACACCCAAAGTAACAATGAAACAATTTACCAATCATTTGTATTAAATATGAGTTTATGCCAGTGCTTTTCTCTCCATTTGTTATGCTTCCTCCTTAATCTGATCCAAATTGTTCCATGATTGTTTTCAGCAGAACTGGGCACAGTGGTGCATGCCTGTAATCCCAGCAGCTAGGGAAGCCAAAAAAGGAGGACCAAAAGTTTGAGGCCAGTCTCAGCAACTTAGATTCTGTCTCAAAATTAAAAACAAAAAGAGCTAGAAATGTAGCCCATTGAACTCACCCCTTAGTTCAATCCTCAGTACAAAAAAAAAATGCCTTCAGTATAACATCCAGGGAAATCACACATTTTGGAAGCAGGCCCACTTGGGTTGGAAACCTGGCATTAGCAGTCACTGTAAAGTTTTCTCAGCAGTGAGATGTAAGCAGTGACATCTACTCCAGTGAGATGTAAGCATCTCCTTGGGCAGCCAGAAGATTGTGTGAGATGAGGTTTGTGAAGTATTGTTACCTAGAGGGTTGGGCCTTGGTCAGCAGCAGTCATTATCTCTTCCACCACTGCTTCCTGAAAGACCATCCTGTCTGGTGGTTCCAATGGCTTGGCCAAGCGTTTGTATCCTAAAATGAGACCACTAGCACTCTGTGATATGTACCCAAGGATTCATGTGGAAAATAGAAACAGCCAGCTTTCCCAAAGATTGAGGGTACTAAAGCACATCTTCAGGGGGATCTTAAATTCAAACTTCCTGGACCCTTTGGCCAAACCCTGGATAGAGACCACCCATATTTGTGGTGTTGCTTAAAAAAATAGTTTTTCAGAATTCCTACCTAAGCACTTTTGGTTTTGATGCTAGCAAGAGTACCCCCAAAACTTTCATCAGAGATTTTGTGGTCCCTTGGGAGGAAAGGTACTGCACAAATCACTCATAAGTGCACAAAAAAAGGAATCATGCCACAATTGCTTTTTGGTAGAGATAAGCCCCAAGAGTTATCTTGTGGACTCAAATCATTTCCTGCATTGTCAGTTTTCTCATTAACCCTCAACATGGTCCCTTGCCTGTGCCTCACTCAGAGCTCTGCTGACCCACCCAACCATGGTATGCAGTGGGACGGCCCTGGCTGCATTCCCCTGCAAAATGCTCCTGTCCCTCCAAGTTGTCAGTCCCCTGCCCTGAGGTGTGTTTTCCATCTACTCCATTTCTGACTTGTGGCAGCTTGTCTGGATCCCTGGATAAACTGAAAGCACCCACCACTCCCTCTGGTGTTTCAGTCCAGGACAGACCAGGGCACATTATTGCCCTGGATCTCACAAAGACGGGCTTTATCCTGTTCAGCCAAAGCACACATTGTCTATGCTGACTTTGTATTAAAGATAATGGAAATCTTCAGCCCTGAGCTTGGTGGGTCCAGGCCCCCAATAACTTCTGACAAATGGCTGAGTTTAAGAAGGGAATTCCTTTGAGCCCTTACATATTTTTCTTTTGTTCCTCCTGTGGTACTAAGGTTCAAACTCAGGGCCTCATACTCTACTACTGTGCTGCATCTCCAACCCTTTTTTTTTTTTAATACTTAGTTGTAGATGGACACAATATCTTTGTTTTTTTATTAATTTTTATGTTGTGCTTAGGATCGAACCCTGTGCCTCATATGTGTGAGGCAATGCTCTACCTCTGATCTACAACCCCATCCCCTCCAGCCCTTTTTAAATTTTTTTTTTATTATTTTGAGGCAGGGTCTCCCTACGTTCCTCAGGCTGGCCTCCAACTTGTGATCTTCTTGTCTCAGCCTCCCAAGTTGCTGGGATGACAGGTGTGCACCACCACATGATGTTATATTTCTTAATCCATGAAGTTGGTCATTTCCATAGTGAGCAGGGAGTGGCCAAGAAGCTAGTTTCAAAGTTGACACTTTTTAGTTTCTGGTAATGAAGAGATATTTCTCAGGAACTGTCAAGTCTAATGTGTATCTTAAAAGACATCTATTTTGAAGTAATACTTAATGCATAGTGAGAATCCTTCATCTGCTGGGCTCAGGAATTCAGATGGCAGTGACCCTGCAGATGGTCCAGCTAATGAGCAAGCAGCTCCTACTGGGCTGAGGTCAGAAGGATTTTGTCCAGTCAGTGGGATTGGACTGCAGGGGCCCCTCATCTCCTTATCCTGAGCAGAACCCCTGTAATCAGGGTCCTGGGGGGCAACCACAATTCCAGTATTCACATCTCATCAGTATGTGTTGCAGTTGGCCACAGTGTGCTCTATTTCTCTTTCCAGCTTCCCAGTGCAATGTCAGCTTAAAGAAGCAGAGGAACCGCAGCATCCTTAGCTCCTTTTTCTGTTGCTTCCGTGATTATAATGTGGAGACCCCTCCATCCAGCAGTCCCAGTGTGCTTCCGCCACTGGTGGAGGAGAATGGTGGGCTTCAGAAGGTCAGTACTGTTGGGGAACTACATGTGCAATAAAACTTCATTGGTGGCATATCTATCCTATCCTTGACAGATAGCCTTAGTAAGGGTATGTGTTCAGCCATTTACTTTAAGATTTTATATATATATATATTGAATGCATGAAATAGAGAGTTAAAGAACCAGTAGCAGACACAGAAATACAAAGACAAAAGGTGAGAGAGACATGAAAAAGAGCTGGCAATAAGTATAAATGAGTTAACTACCTTGTTTAATAATAGACAATATGCTTTATATATTCTTCTATAAGTTTAAATGTCATATTGTCACAATAGGTCAGGAGCCAAAATTCACCCAAATAAGGTCTAACAGACACATCTGAAACAAGTTAGAAGGATAAGCAAAGAGACATCGAATACAGGCAAAAACAGAGGTTATGCCAGGCATGGTGGCTCATACTTATAATCCCAGCAGCTCAGGAAGCTGAGGCAGGAGATCACATATTCAAAGCTAGCCTCAGGAACTTAGCAAGACTCTGTCTCAAAATAAAAAAAATAAAGTAAAAAAGGGCTGATGATGTGACTCAGTGGTTAAGTGCCTCATGTTCAATTCCCAGTACCAAAAAGAAAAAAGAAAAAAAAAAAGTTACAGTATTCATCTCAGTCAAAAGAGAATTTTTAGGTAAAAATCACCAAAAGAGACAGAGTAAAGACTAAGAATTCAAAAGTCATAAAACTTTATTTCCCCATTATCATGAGCAGAGGACATGAACACATAATTTACAATATAAGAAATACAGTATGTCAAACATGGAAAAAATTCAAAATACTTGAAGAAAAATGTTCAACATGTTAAATGATAATAATTTTAAAATAATAATAATTTTTAAAACAATGACATATCCCTTTCTAACAAATTGTCAAAGGTATCTTCAAAGATAATATTTGGCTTTGTCATGGGGTGGTAGGGAGGAAGGTATATTGAAGGAAAGTAGAGGAATTATATTGATTATTGGTGAGAATATGAATTATTACACCTTTCTATAGGAGCATTTGGCAGTATTATCCTACAATCTTAAAAATATGACATTTTAATATGCTGAAATCTAAGAAAAAATGTCATTTTGTTGACAAAAGCAATTTCACTTTATAGTGAAATTAATAATGATAAACATGTAAAAATTTAACCATAAGAGACTATCCATACTTGGGAATCAACCTAACAAAAGAGGTGAAAGATTTATACAAAGAAAACTACAGAACCCTAAAGAGAGAAATAGAAGAAGATCTTAGAAGATGGAAAAATATACCCTGTTCATGGATAGGCAGAACTAACATCATCAAAATGGCGATATTACCAAAAGTTCTCTATAGGTTTAATGCAATGCCAATCAAAATCCCAACGGCATTTCTTATAGAAATAGATAAAGCAATCATGAAATTCATATGGAAAAATAAAAGACCCAGAATAGCAAAAGCAACTCTAAGCAGGAAGTGTGAATCAGGCGGTATAGCGATACCAGATTTCAAAGTATATTACAGAGCAATAGTAACAAAAACAGCATGGTACTGGTACCAAAACAGGTGGGTGGACCAATGGTACAGAATAGAGGACACAGAGACTAATCCACAAAGTTACAACTATCTTATATTTGATAAAGGGGCTAAAAGCATGCAATGGAGGAAGGATAGCATCTTCAACAAATGGTGCTGGGAAAACTGGAAATCCATATGCAACAAAATGAAACTGAATCCCCTCCTCTTGCCATGCACAAAAGTTAACTCAAAATGGATCAAGGAGCTTGATATCAAATCAGAGACTCTGCGTCTGATAGAAGAAAAAGTTGGCTCCGATCTACATATGGTGGGGTCGGGCTCCAAATTCCTTAATAGGACACCCATAGCACAAGAGTTAATAACAAGAATCAACAGATGGGACTTACTTAAACTGAAAAGTTTTTTTCTCAGCAAGAAAAACAATAAGAGAAGTAAATAGGGAGCCTACATCCTGGGAACAAATCTTTACTCCTCACACTTCAGATACAGCCCTAATATTCAGAGTATACAAAGAACTCAAAAAATTAGACAATAAGATAACAAATAACCCAATCAACAAATGGGCCAAGGACCTGAACAGACACTTCTCAGAGGAGGACATACAATCAATCAACAAGTACATGAAAAAATGCTCACCATCGCTAGCAGTCAGAGAAATGCAAATCAAAACCACCCTAAGATACCATCTCACTCCAGTAAGATTGGCAGCCATTCTGAAGTCAAACAACAAGTGCTGTTGAGGATGTGGGGAAAAGGGTACACTTGTACATTGCTGGTGGGGCTACAAATTGGTGCGGCCAATTTGGAAAGCAGTATGGAGATTCCTGGGAAAGCTGGGAATGGAACCACCATTTGACCCAGCTATTCCCCTTCTCGGTCTATTCCCTAAAGACCTTAAAAGAGCATACTACAGGGATACTGCCACATCGATGTTCATAGCAGCACAATTCATAATAGCTAGACTGTGGAACCAACCCAGATGCCATTCAATAGATGAATGGATAAAAAAAAATGTGGCATTTATACACAATGGAGTACTATGCAGCACCAAAAAATGACAAAATCATGGAATTTGCAGGGAAATGGATGGCACTAGAGCAGATTATGCTAAGTGAAGCTAGCCAATCCCTAAAAAACAAATGCCAAATGTCTTCTTTGATATAATGAGAGCAACTAAGAACAGAACAGGGAGGAAGAGCTGGAGGAAAAGATCAACATTAAACAGAGACATGAGGTGGGAGGGAAAGGGAGAGAAAAGGGAAATTGCATGGAAATGGAAGGAGACCCTCATTGTTATACAAAATTACATACAAGAGGTTGTGAGGGGAATGGGAAAAAAAACAAGGAGGGAAATGAATTACAGTAGATGGGGTAGAGAGAGAAGATGGGAGGGGAGGGGAGGGGGGATAGTAGAGGATAGGAAAGGTAGCAGAATACAACAGTTACTAATATGGCATTATGTAAAAATGTGGATGTGTAACCGATGTGATTCTGCAATCTGTATTTGGGGTAAAAATGGGAGTTCATAACCCACTTGAATCTAATATATGAAATATGATATGTCAGGAGCTTTGTAATGTTTTGAACAACCAATAAAATAAAACATGAAATGAAGAAGCATCTCAGGAGTATATCTGTGTATATGTGTGTGTGTGTGCTTTTGTGTGTACATGTGTATCAATATACAAATATATGTATATATATATATATATATAAAAGAGACTATCCAACATAGATTGTAATACTGCATAATTGCAAGCAATCTGATGTTCGAGAATAAACAGTTGGTTAAAAGAATCTCAGAATAACCATACAAATAATATGTAGCCATTAAAAATCACATAGCCAAAAATGGCATGTCATAAATATCATTGACATAGAGAAATGTTTATACATTGACTAAATGTATCATTTAGTAAAAAAGCAGGCTGAAATATGGGAAGGGGGTATATTTTCAGAGCATATATCATCTCTCTTGCTTCCTCACACAAGCATTCTAAATCTAGAAGGATGTATGCCAAAATATGAAGAGGTGAGATTAGATATAGGATTTTCTCCTTTGCCTTTGTTTCCCCACAATTTTCATAAAATAATCTTAAGTTACTTTTTTTTATAAAGTGAATTTAGTTTTAAAGTACATCTGGATGTAAGAAAGGGAATTCTGGGGAAATGCCAGCCTATGAACATGGCTTTGATCATTAAAATTCCCTCTCAGCATAGACCCAGGTGGTCTTGCTGGTGGAGCCTGGAAAGTGCATCAAGACCCTCACATTTCCTGACGTCCCAGGGGAAAGAGCTGGCACAGGATTCATTCCTGGTATTCAGTGAGAAGCCAGGAATCACCAGCAGAGGAAAATGCTTGCCCTCCACTAGAGTCCTAGGACAGGGACTGGAAATGGACAGTCCCTGAGGTCAACCAGCCAGCGGGAGCCTATGGATCCCCTTGAAAAAGGCCTACATTGCCAGCCTGCTGTGCACGGGCCCTGAAGGGGCTGCACCTGTGAACGGGTGGCTTTCATTTTCTGTGCCCTGGATGAGCCAGTAGTATGAGGCTTTCTTCATCTCTTTGTGGTTTGTTAGCGTGGCCTCTGCTGGTCTGTGGAAACCACTCCTTGCTGGGCTTTGCAACCTTCCCCCATCTGCTGCCTCCCAGAGATCCCAGTGGACTGACCTGAAGGGACACTAGCGGAACACACAGCCTTGTACAAGGAAGGAAGAATGTTGCCTCAAATGAGAAAGTCCAAGTTGAAGAACTAGAATCAGATTCCTCCTGGGGAACAAGAAACAGAAGAAATAGAGGAGAGTTTAACAGACAGTGGAGGACATCAGTTATGAGTTACTTTTGGAACTTAAAATTTGACTTAAGGTTTCTAAATATAAAAATTCAGTAAACAAACTTGAAAAGGAGAACAAGAATAGCCCCTTCTGAGAACTGAATTAATGTTCTGGAAAAGCAAATGGAAGAAGTATCTTAGAATTCAGACCAGAAACAAAGATGGAAATTGTGAGGGGAGGAGAAAGGTGTCTAGGAGACCTAACATGCAAATAGAAGGAGCTCCAGAACAAGAAAAAAATAATAGAAGAAGTTTTTTCCTGAGCTGAAAAAGAATGTTTGAATCTACAGATTGAAGGTGGCTACCAAGTCCGTACCAGGATCAGAGTGGGCAGGAGATGGAGTGCATGCCTAGACATACACTACTGAAATTCTGCAATATAGAGAAAAAAATCTTGCAAGCCACCCGAACAAATTAATTTGAGAAAACCATTAGATTAGTATCAAATTTCTCATCAGCGACACTAAAGGCCAAAAGATTTTGAAAAATGTTTGCAGGCCACTGAGAGAAAAAAATTACAAAGCAAAAATCCCCTATGTGACCAAGCTAGTCTTTATCTATTGAGGCAAAAAAAAGTATGTTGTCAGACATGTCATAATTCAGAGAGGCCAGAAAATTAAAATCTGGATGAGACTGATATTCAGTTATCATAAAATTATAGAAAGTATAGGAATAAATATAATTATTGGGACTAGAACCGTAACAGGTAGCACAATTGGAAAATAGATCCTCAGAATTCACAGGAGAAATAAACAGAAATGTGGATAAGTTGTCAAAATTGAGGACAGGGAAGAACAAATAACAGATAAATAGTAAACATAGCATAAAGAATAGACATAAGACCAAGTTTAACAAACCAGTTTCTGCTACCAAAGATAAAGACTATATCAGAGATTGGTCTGAAAAATTCTGTTACATGCTATTTCCAAGAATATACCTGCATTCAGGAATGATTTTGGGAGCAAATTTAAAAAAAAAAAAACTTGATAAACAGTAGCTTACACAAACAGGATTATTTTCCCACATAAAAGGCCTGAGCTAGGCAGGAGTTGGGGCTAGGTGAAGATGCCATCAGGACCCAGACTCTTCCTGTTTTTTCTGTCTTCGAGTCTTTCTGCTCCTCTAACCTTAACATGCGTACCTTCATCCTCAAGCTTGTTAGGTATTCTCTCAAAATTGCAAGCTTCAGACATCAGATCCATAACCATCAGAACAAGAGGGGGATAGGTGTGTGTGTGTGTGTGTGTGTGTGTGTGTGTGTGTGTCCCTTTTATGGAAAGTCAGTGCTTTTTCAGAAACCCCAGGAGACTTTTGCTTTTGTCTTTTTGCCAGAACTCTGTCACATGGCTACACAACAGCAGCAAGGGGGCCCTGGAAGGGAAGAATCTAGCCCAGCATATTCCTGCTCTTAACAAAATCAGAGCTCTTTCACAAAGGAATAAAGAGGAATGACTAATGAGTAGAAGTGATAGTCAGTACAGGTTTAGTTATGTTGCAGTAACAACCTCAAAATCTAAGAGGCTTAAAACAATTTAAGTTTTTTTTCCCCATCTGCTACTTGATTATCATGGGCTGGCTCAGCTTTCTATGGCACTATCCAGTAGAAACATAACATGAATCACATATGTAAAATTTAATGTAATATTTAAACTTTTCTATTAGCCATATTTAAAATTTTTTTTCAATAAATGAAATTAATTTTAATAGTGTTTTATTTAATCTGATATATCCAAAATATTGTTTCAACATGTAATCAATATTAAAACTTGAGATAATTTACATTATTTTTATTAGTTCATCAAAATCAAATGTGTACTATGCACCTACAGCATGTCTTAATTTGGACTTGCCACATCTCATGTGCTCAGCAGCCATGTGTAGCTAGGAGCTACTGTATTGGCCAGCATAACCCATCCTTATTCATGGACCCAGACTGAGAAAAGCCCAATCTCTTTGCTTCCATGATTGTCTCAATAGGATAAAAGGTATATGATGAATCACAAAAGCTCTTATTAAAGTTTTCACCCAGAAGTAACACACCTCATTTCAACTTATTTTATTGGCCAGAGCAACCCACATGGTTATATCTAACTTCAAAAGCACAGAAGTGTAATCCTACCTTGTAATAAGTCCAGAAGGAAAACTGCAATTATTTAAAAATAGTACTCATAGCTATCATGGTAGGTGACTGATAACTTCCAACACAGCCTCTGAGATACCATGATAAAGGAAGGAAGAAAATGAAGAGATAGGCACAATGTGTAAAACAAATCAATCAGAAAGCAAGCGATAGTTTTTAATATCAAGGCAATATTAATACCAGTCTGAGCACAATTAAAGGTCGGAAGCATTAAACAAAAAGGGACATTTTAAATGATAAACGGTCTAATACATGAAGTATGTAATAATCCATAAGCCTTTGTGTATAATCAACAGTGCAGCCAGATACAAGAAGAAAACTGCTTAAATGAAATAAAAAGGTTTGTCTAAAATAACAGCAAACAACATAGGAAAATCATTGGTAGGTTTTTCGCTAATGGAATAAAACCAAAAGCTGAAACAATTGGTATAACTATGGAAAACATATTTGCAGATGACATGGTTATTTACATAGAAAACCTTAAAGGGTCTACAAAAAACTATTTAGAATCATTAAAAGATTTTGATATAGAAGCTTTTGTATACAGAGAAACTTGCTATGCTTCTGAATAGAGAAACTAAGTTCATAAAGAAGAAGAGTGCAAAGACCAACTGAGAAAAGTTTTGGAAAGAAAACCATGAGACAACTTGCCTGCCTGGACAGACATTAAGCTTTACTGTACATACATGTGGACAAATATATCAGTGGGGTATGCAGGGTGACCTGTGCCCCAGACCCAGATTCTGGGATCTCCTCTGAGTGTGCTCTCCACAAATCCCCCCTCAACTTAAAAATTATCAGGGTAGAGATTGCCCATAGTGAAGGGGAGATAGACTGTAGAAGAATGAAAAAAGAAGAATTCTGCTGTCATGGTAAAAATTAATTAAAAAGTAATATTGTCTAGATGAAATGACATGAGGAAATGATGTTGCACCCCAAAGTTTCCTGGAGTAGCCAGCTGTCTCTATCAGGGATAAACACTTTTAAAGGGACTTCCTTTGGCAGAGCTGAGCTCACTTGGGCTTAGTGTTCAGTCATGACTTCCTTCTATTAACATTTGTCAAAAAGGACTTTTTAAAGAATTAAGTTAATTTCAGTTAACAGTTAAATCTGAAAAGGGGGGGATCCATTATTTGCATAACATTCAACAAGCCCGTCTGTGAGAACAGGCCCCAAAGAACCATCATGTCAGAGGGGCAACTAATCCCCAGAGAAGGACCCTCTGCCCTTGCACTCAGCCTGATCAGCACCCAGAGAACACAAAGCCCAGGCCCAATAGATGTGGAAGAAATTCTAGGCCTGACTCTACTGCTACATCACATCCCCAGGCATCTTTGCCTCTTGGAACTCAGCATGCGAGAGGAAGAGGGAAGGCCATGGGCAGAATGGGACAGGTGACCTCAAGGGACCCAGACACCCTGCCCATTTACTTAGCCTTGGAGAGATGAAGATTTGGACCTTCTGGTTTCAAATTGCTTCTGCAGTTTGAAAGCGGCAACCATTGCTACTATTACTGCTGCATCCCGGACTTGCAGACTAGTAGCCTCTAGAGGCTTAAAGGAGTCCTTACCCAGAAGATGCCAATAGCAGAGACCATAAGGAAGGCCAGGACAGAGAAAAATGGATTTCTGTGCTCACAAGTATGTGCATACCTGATAGACACACACACATATGTGCATGGCATGCCAGCCTCTCAGGGAATCTCCAAGCCCAAGAACCTATCCCCATCAGCACCGTGCCTGCTTATCATTTTGTCTTGCCTCTCAGATGTGTTCTTGTGGTCTCTCTCATCACTGGTTTGCTCATCTCATCAGAAATGTGGTTCTGAAGCTGCTGCACCTCTTAGGAAGTATCTGTGGTCTCCCACTAAAGCTGTACTTTCTTCCTGCACCTAATAGAAGAAAATGCAGGCCCTTAGGAATTGACTTCCTCCACAAGACTCCTAAAGCACAAAAATTCAAGAATCAATAAATAGGATGGTATCAAACTAAAAAGCTTCTTCACAGCAAAGGAAGCAATCAAGAGTGTGAAGAGAGAACCTAAAGAATGGGAGAAAACCTTTGCTATGAGCACCTCAGATAGAGCATTAATCTCCAGAATATATAAAGAATTCAAAATATATAACACCAAAAAATAATAACCTAACCAATAAATGGGCTGAGAAACTGAACAGGTACTTCACAGAAGAAATATGAATGATAAATAAATATATGAAAAAAAATATTCAACATCTCTAGCAGTTAGAGAAATGCTAATTAAAATTACACTGCTATTTCATCTCACTCCAGTCAGAATGGCAATTGTCAAGAATACAAGTAATAATAAGGATGTTGAGGATATGGGGGAAAAGGTACACTCATATATTGTTGGTGGGACTGCAAATTGGTACAGCCACTCTGGAAAGCAGTATGGAGATTCCTCAGAAAACTTGGAATGGAACCACCATTTGACCCAGTTATCCCACTCCTTGGTAATATACCCAAATGACTCAATATCAGCATGCAGTGATGCAGCCACATCAATGTTTATAGCAGCTCAATTCACAATAGTTAAACTATGGAATCAACCTAGGTGCCTCTTAACAGATGAATGAAGAAAATGTGGCACATATACACAATGGAATATTACTCAGCCATAAAAAAGAATGACTTTATGACTTGCTGATAAATGGATGGAACTAGAGACAATCATGCTAAGTGAAATTAAGCCAATCCCAAAAAATCAAAGGTCAAATGTTCTCTCTGATGTACAAATGCAACACAAGAAGGGTGGGAAAAGGAAGAGTAGAAGTTCAGTGAATTAAACAAAAGGAAATGAAGGGAAGGGAGGGAGGATGGAAATAGGAAAAACAGTAGAATGAATTGGACATAACTTTCCCATGTTCATAAATGAATATACCAACAGTGAAACTCCATGCATGTATAATGTGGCAAAATACACTATAAATACAGTATTCTGTCATGTATATTTAAAAAGACCAAATTAAATAAATAAATAAATAAATAAAGCAGTACTCCTTAACTGAGGATGATTTTTCCCTCTGGAAACTTGATTGTCACAGCCCTGGGCAGTGCTATTGGCATCAAGTGAGTAGAGGCCCAGGAAGGTGCTCAGTGGTTCTTGGCCAGCCACCTGCCATTGCTGACCATCAAGGTTGACCTTCACGTAAGACCCTATCACTGGTGACCCCACCTCAGTAGCAATGGACACATCTTTTCACAAATCCTCAATGTCATGGCGTGAAGCAGAACATCTCCCTATAAGACCATCTGAAAAAGAAGCAACACAGAAAGTGGAGATGCTTCATGAAAATAAATTTGTTCTTTTATGAGCACTGCTAGTCTAAAATGAGGTGTTTCTGTGAACCAGGTTTGAAATGGCGGGCATGCCTGGCTGAGGAATATCTGAGGCCCTCCCCTGAACTTCCTTAACACTCTCCATGAATACCATTTCTGTTCCCTGTGTTAAAGGAGGAATTGTATGTGCATATGGCCTGGGAGGAAACTTCTTGTACTTGGCTTTGTCCCCTCTCCTGGTCTACCCCCTAGAGGAGGACCCGAGTAACCAGGAAGTTCCTTGTCAGCTGTGAAGTTGTCTCCCTTTCCTTGTACGTTATATTGACTTAGTCTTTTTAGGGGAAAACTTGCTTAAAACACGAAACTAACTAATTATTAGAGGAAATCAAGAATCAAAGTAAAGTATGAGTTTTCATTTTTATGTTTAAGTTAGGGGTTAATTTCCTGGGAGTAAGGGAGGCACTATTTAAATATACAAGGAGACTCTGTTCGGGGGAGGAGCGTCTGGTTGGTAGCATGGGGCCTGGTGCCCACTCTGTGAAAGGTCCTTGGGTTCCTTAAATACCACCAAGGTATGGAGAGTGGGAAGCTGTACTTGAGTGTTTGGAAGTTTCTTTTGATAATGTGATCTCTTTCTTTTCAAACTTGACAATGATTTTTTTTTTTCCTTTTTCCTCAGGGTGACCAGAGGCAGGTCATTCCCATACCAAGTGTATGTATATTTATCCAATTTTATTGAAACATTGGTAGATTCTTGGGGCTTTGGGCCTAGTAATATATAAAAAAATTAACTACTCTTATATTGTTGAGTTTTATCATGTGGTATAAACAACTTAGTTCTGTTAAGAAAAATGAATCCAGGTGCTATGGAGCAACCCTATAATCCCAGCAGTTCAGGAGGCTGAGGCAGGAGGATTGCAAGTTCAAAGCCAGTCTTAGCAATATAGTGAGGCGCTAAGCAACTTAGTAAGACCTTGTCTAAAAATAAAAAAGGGATGGGGATGTGGCTTAATGGTTGAGTGCCCCAGGTTCAATTCCTTTTACCAAAAAAAAAAAAAAAAAAAAAACAAAGGAAGAAGGAAAATGAAGCTATACTTTAAAACTGTGAGACAGTTTTCTTTCTTGGGAACCAGAAGCAGCCTTCTGTACTAACTAAATTCTCACCTTCCTTTCTCTCTGGAAAGGGCCTCTAGGCCTTTATAACCTGAGGTAGCCCGGAGCATCCCCCTCTTGTAGCTCTAACCCCATAAATTGTGGAGATTCCTAGGCCACCAGACTGTTCTACCTCTTTTGATAGTGTTGGTAGCTTGGCAGTTGCTCTGGTATCAGAGAAATTTTGCTACTTAGACTTCCTGAATTTGAAGGACTGGCCCCACCCCACAGGCCAGTTGAGCTGCTGCTCTGCCTCCATCGGGCACTTGAGGGCCACCCCAGTTCTGTTTTCAGCCCTGGAATTTGGGAGAGAAACTGTGCCAAGTGTTCTCAGCCAGCCACTGACCCAGCTGAGTCTTCTCCCCGCTGCTCAGCCAGCAGAGCATCCAGCCAGAGGCCATGCATCCAGTAGCTGCTGGGCCTGACTCCCAGAGGAACTTGAGTAGAAATATCCCTATCAAAGACCTTTCAAAAGATTCTGTATCCTCAGGGGAGGAGTTAGGTTTTCAGATAGGTCCATAAATGGCTATTTTACTTTGTGAAGATTATCTGGTTCAGATTACCTGGCTCAAATCTGTCCATCTCTTTCTGCTTGGACTTTGGAACATCCAAGAGACACATAATCCTACACTGTAAGGAGTGGATTTTGTGAGTTTCAGTTGACCAGAAGCTTAGGTAGTGCATGTCACTTAAACAACTGGCTCAAAAAGCATTTGATAATTTTTTTCTCAAAACTTTAATTCTCAGTGGCACACGCCTGTAATCCCAGCAGCCTGGGAGGCTGAGGCAGGAGTTTTGTGAGTTTAAAGCCAGCCTCAAGGTGCTAAGCAACTCAGTGAGACCCTATCTCTAAATAAAATACAAAATAGGGTTGGGGACATGGCTCAGTGATTGAGTGCCCCTGGTTTAAATCCCCAGTACCTCCCCCAAAACAAAACAAAGACCTTTAATTCTCTATAAACTAACAAGTTGTAAGAATTTGTGGAGTGATTATGCCAGCATGCCTGGGGGTTGGTCTTTGTTAGGGAAACTGGCTTTGCTCAAAAAGATTTATCAGGCACTGCATTATCTCACCCAAGTGTTTGCGGGAGATATCTAGTGGGGTTAATACCAGAGGACTTTCTTTGACATAGTAATTTCATATATTTTTCCTGAAAAAGTGCCTCCATTAAGGAGATTGTATGCATCATCCCTCATCCCTGCCTTCACTGTCACTATTGTCTTTTCTCAGTGTTAATTCAAGGCCATGTATAAAATTAAGTGCTACATGAAAGCAGTTGCCAGCTAGTTCAAACCCCACTAAAGAAACTGGCCCTTTTCCCACAGTTCCAAAATAAAACAGACAAGGAGAAGAAGGTTCCTTGTGTAATTATCTCAGTGTTAGATCCATAAACTACTACCATCTCCTAAATGTGAGACACTGGGTCAGGCTATATAAATCCTGGAACTGTCTTGCAGAAAAGCAGAGCCTTGCTAAAAGTAACTTACATCATTGAATGATAACCTGCAGAAAGCAGTTCTGCTGACAGGCACATATGATCTCCACTGCCTGCTTCGCATGCAGGACTGAGCTGAAGTCCATCTACTAACAGCTCAGCCCTGGGATTAAAGTCTTAGGGTCTCCAGCAAGATCTGCACCCACCTGCCAAGGCCCCAGATCACATGAGCAGAATGATCCCAGCCTTTCTGGACCAGAGTGGGACCTGGTCAGTGTGGGAACGCCCAAGAACTTCAGTGCTATACCATGGGATTGGAAATCCAGTCAGGTTGGTGCTGAGTCTCCACACCAGATTCCCGAGCCTCCTGATTGCTTTCTCAGGCCCCGAAGATGAAGGCTGCCTTGGAAATTGTGAGTGCCCAACACAGCTCAAGCCAGAGTCCCCCATCTCTGCTTCTTACTTCATACCTCTTTTTAATTCATTCACAAACCTAGGAACGTGGGTTTTTATCTTAAATCTTTTGCTAAATAATAATTCAGGTTCAATGTTTTTTTTAAAGGTGAAAGATTAGAAAGAGAAAATACCTCCCTCTCAATCCCACTACATTGAATAACCACTTTTAATATTTGTTATGTATCCTTCCAGAAATTCTCCAGACAAACATAAGCATATTTACACAAATGAAATTGTGTTGTACCCACCATTCTGCAAATTGCTTGCTGCTTTTAACAAGACACCTTGAATTTCCAAATATTAGTATGTATATATCTACCTCATTGTTTTACACATTATTGATTGCATTTACTTTGTTTCCACTTCTGTGCTATAACAAACACTCCTCTTAAGAATATCCTTGAGGGCTGGGATTGTGGCTTAGCGGTAGAGCGCTCACCTAGTATGGACAGAACCCGGGTTTGATCCTCAGCACCACATAAAAATAAAGACATTGTGTTGTGTCCATCTACACCTAAAAAATTAAATAAAATATTTAAAGAAAAAATGAATATCCCTGAACCTGTGCATATGTGGACTTTTGTGCTAGTCTTGTATGATCGCTTCTAACTAGAATTGCTAGGTCAAGGGCTAGTTCTATGTTGTGAGAACATTAAAGACAAATCCTCTTCCAAAAGCCCATGCTAATTTATATTCCCAGAAAGAGTCCTCATAATTGCCCAGTTCCTCTCCTGAAATGGTTACCAAATATTTTAACCTTTGCTGATCCAAAAGTAAAGAATGATGCAGGTTTATTGCTTTGATTTGCATTTCTTTGTGAATGAGAATGAACAGCTTTTCACAAGTTCAGTGGCCATATGTCTTTCCTCTGCCCTAGTAATTTCTTTTTTTTTTAATTTTTTTAAGTTTAAGGAAAGCAGTGCTTTCACCCCACTTTATGATATATCTTTTGGCCTTGTTTGTAATTATTTTGGCCAAAAATAAGTTTTAATTTTATACAGGGTAAATGTATTGATCTCATTCTTCATGGCTCCTGGATTTTATGCTTAAAATGGTCTCCCCATTCTATAGCTGTGACCCATATTTTCTTCTATATATTGATATTTTTCATCATTACACTTAGATCTTTAATCCTTTTGAAATAAATGTTCATGGAAGGCATGGGGTAGCAGTCCAACTTATTTACTTTCCAAGTGGTTACTCCAATGTCCCAGCACCATTTATTTATTAAGTAATCATCTTTGACTCACCTGTTGGAGGTGACCTCTTTACCTGGACTATTGAAAGTTCCAGCTATAGGCTGGGATTTAGAACCTTCCTCATGGGAAAGCTTCAGGAGGTATTTGGTTAAAGTCAGGTATTGAAGGGTAAGGAAATGAGGCAGAGGGATAGAAAGTGTCAACATTACTGAAGTTTGAATAGTCATGACTTGAGGTGAAGGCACAAAAGATGGCATTATCAGTAAGAAGTGCTGTAGGGGCTGCAGCCTGAGTCCTACTGTTCCCACACTTGCCTAAGTCACACACCACATGATGCTCACAAACTCAGGGTTGGCAATATAGCTGAGCCATGAACCTTCTGAGAAGGGAGGGGAGAGCAGAATTTATTTTAACAGGTTCCTGAGCTATTTGCCTAAGGCTTTTAATAAAGTGGGAGTACACTGTTTTCCACCAAACATTATGAAGAACATATAAGGAGGGTGACTGTGCTGGTTAAAACCAGCCTGGGCTTCCCCCTCTGCCTCAGGCCCTGAGATCTCTGCACAGAACTCTGTGGCTTGGGGAGCAGTGTGCAGACCCTGAGTCAAAGAAATCTTCAGTAAGAAAACAATATGTAATGTACTAAGAAGAGGTACTAACTCTGGAAGGTTTATGAGGATTTGTGGGGCAGGTACTCCACAGGAAATAACTTCAGTGTTAACTATTTATGGCTGCTAGGTTAGCGCCAGGGAGAGGAAGTTTCAGATTTACTCCCAGGAAGAGAACTGGAATGAACACCATTCCCAAACCTTGGGTGGTAAGCCATGGTACCTTCCTCTCCCCAACCCACACACACCATAGATTTCTGCCCCCCAACCCGCTGGCCATGCTCCCTACATGCATTTGCCAAGCAACTTTGTATAGAAAAGACCCTTCTTAATAAAACTTGTATTTTTCATTCTTGAGCCTCATGATGGCCTCAGAGAAAATTTGGCTGAAGACATCCTTGCTGTTCAGAACTCTCACCAGTGGACTGAGGAATTTGCGTTTATCTAACATCTGGCTCTCAGAAAAGCTGTGTGCATTTTGGAAATGGGCAGAGGATTAATAGAAAACTCCTTGCCCATTGCCCTCCAGCCTGGCCTTGTTCTCTGCAGCACAAACGCAAAATCAATAGCTTGCCTAATAGGAGTCTCATGCTTTCTGATCTTTTCTCTGTTGGACAGTACAGTTAGGGATGTCTTTTACTTACATTTAACTCAAAGAATGCTAGTAAAGTGTGGGTTAAATATGCTAAGAAAGTAATTTTTATTCTTGGGCTAGGAAAAAAACTGAACATCTTTTGGCAAATCTTTGATGTTTTCAGATATACCAGGGATAGAATTTCTATGTCCTTATTTTCCATGCTAGCAATTAAATTACTAAGTTAAAATGTTGTTTTGGTAGAACATAAATACATGGGGGAAGAACTGGATGGATAAATGCTAAACTAAAAAAGAAAGGACACAAACAAGAGAATAATTGTGTTTTACTGTCTTGTGTCTGTATTCTTTACAGAGAGAATGTGTTTTTCTAACTTAATTGTGTAATAAAAATTAAAATAAATTTTGTTCTGGTCATGCACATGCTTTTTGCTGTTGCCCAGAAAACAAATAATCCTAGCCCTCTCTGTTGTGGTCACTTGCAGAGCTTTAGAAAGATCACACCCAGCCTTTTAAAAACACTTTTTGATTAAGAACTTCTTGCAAGTTTCATTTTTAAAAAATAACCTACTGACTCACTAATGTATAGTGAGAGAGTCCTTTCTAGGTCCCCAAATTTCATGCCAGTCTCTAAGGCACATGCCACCTTTCTTTCCAGTACTGCCAAGGTCAGGAAGGACTGCTTGCCTGGCTTTACTTAGAGCCAAGAGAATGAGAAACATTAAAGACTTTTTCCTCTGGGTGATTGTGGAAAAGGATGCCGCAGTGCTTGGTCCCCACAGGTAGCCTCTTTCTTGCAAATTCACCTGCCCTGTTGACCGCCTGTTTACATTCACTATTGAACCAGCCAAAGTTCAAAATAAGCTCTTGATCATTGACTAATGTTCATTTAAACCAAAAAAAAAAAAAAAAGGGACCAGCCACTTAAAAGAGAATACCTCTTGATTTCATGTTTTCTTACTTGGTAATTTCTCCACTCTTCAGTGATTAGGGATATTTTCTTGTGTTTTGTTTTGCATCAAATATTAAACAGAGTTTGACCCTGCAGGACAGAAAATTAACCATTTAACATTGGACACCAAAAATGCCACCAAGTAGACTGAAATACTTCAAATAATTTCTGGAATGAGGCAAGGCCCAAAAAAATATGTACTCCAAACTGTGCGGGGTTGGCTGAAGATACCCAGATTTTATTAACACTCTGTGGCTTCTTTATTACAAGACAGCTACTACAGCGATATCTAAACCGATTCTGGTGAATACATAGCCTGTGGGTTGAAATGTAACCTTCAGAGAAAGAGACCCCAAGGGGCAAAAAATGTCACATTTGCTCAATATTATACCACAGTGGGGCAGGCACTGTATTTGGACCAGTTTTATTTGTTTCCTTGTCTTAAGGGTAACTTTAGGTTGAATTTTGCTGGTAATTCTCTTCATATATATGAAAATGTCAGTCACACACACAAAAAAAAAAAAGGAGGAGGAGGAGGAGGAGGAGGAGGAAAAAAAAACTGGATTCAACACAGGTCTTAAATGCCACAGTAAATTTCAGGCAAAATACATGTCGTCAGAGTAGCTGTTTTAATTAAATACTCATTCTTGTGTAATCTGTGTTAATAACAACAGTAGCCATATTACATTTACAGTCAAAATGTTGGGCATTTCACTGCCTTTATAACAATGACAGCAGCCTTTCACAGAAAGTATTATTATTCAAACTTATGGCCAAGAAAGTTCCTTGATGTTTAGACCCAGAGTTTTCTGGTGCCAAAGCCTTACAGTAGTTAGTCACATCATGGCAGTTGGGTTTGGTAAAACTCACCTTGTGGACTTCTTATTACTGTTGTTCTTAATAAAATTAAATTATATACTTGACCAGGCATATAAATATTTGCCTTCACTTATGCCCTCATTAACAAAGTATACTGCAAGAATAAGGGAACTGACTTTTCTCTTACATAGAAGTAATAATTGCAATTTTTGTTTTCCCTTTAGCCACCAGCTAAATACCTCCTTCCAGAGGTGACGGTGCTTGACTATGGAAAGAAATGTGTGGTCATTGATTTAGATGAAACCTTGGTGCACAGTTCATTTAAGGTAAATCAACATAAAAAAACCTTTTATGGTCTTTGTGATTTAGACACAATTGTATTGGAAAGGAAAAATAAAGAGAATGGAAGCTCGTGGTTGTTAGTGTATGACTTTATTCTTTCTCCAGAAATCCCAACAGCTGCTCACTAACTCAGGTAAACATTAGCTAAAGTAGTTGAATATTAACATCAGTAAGGAAAAGAAAGCACTGGGTTGCCAATACCACCAAGGCCTCCTTGTGCTTAGGAGGTTGGAGTTTTCCAACACTAACCCCTGCAAGAGTACTTTAAGGTGGCACAGGCAGTCAGCGCGTTGTGCCCCAGGATTCTAGACTCCTCAAGGTAACCAAGCGAGCGCTCTGCGTCATATTGGGAGGGATGTGGGAGGCACTCTTGCAAGCTGTCAGGTACCTTGCTCTCCTAGAATGCTCCTGGATCCATTCTTGAAAGATATCCAACTCTGAAGAAGCTCTTTTAAAGTTAACAGCCTCTGAACAAATTCAGCCATTTATTCTGACCATTTTCATGGCAGGAGGTTGCTAAGATTTGGAGGGTGGGCTAAATAAATGAGCACCCACCCTCATGAAGGGTGCAGAGCTGCAGTGATATCAAAATGGAGTGCAGAAAGTCTTTCTTGTTATCTTTCTCACTCTCCATCTCCCCAGCAAAAATGACAGTTCACCAAAAGGCCTCTATGCAGGATACTAGTGATTACCCTATTAAGAAATGAGATACCCAGCCAGGCATGGTGGCACATAGTGTAATCTCATTGACTTAGGAGGCTGAGGCAGGAGGATTGAAAGTTCAAGGCCAGCCTCAGCAACTTAGGAAGGCCGTGAGAAACTTAGCAAGACCCAGTCTCAAGAAGGGCTGGGGGATGTGGCTCAGTGGTTAAGTACCCCTAGTTCAATCCCTTATATTTAAAAAAAAAAAAAGAAAAGAAATTGTTTTTAAAAAGAGGCAAATGATGAAAAAAGTGAAGCAAGAAGTTGATGTGTTGAGAAGAAACAGCAGGTCTTTAAAGTTATGGTCCTTTTTGCCTTGGGTTATTTCTGGCAAAGGAACTGCTCTTTTGGTGGCCAGTGCAACTCCATTTCTCTTCTTGCCCCCAGCCTGGGACTCCCTTTACTTTGCTGAGAGATATGAAAGGCACCATCTACAAGAGGCTTCATATCTCACATGAGCTGTTGTTGGTCCTGGCAGGTTGTATGGCAAGCAGAAGAGCCATCAAATTTTGCCTGAACATCTTCCTGCCAGAAACATTCATCCTTCTGCCTGTTTCTCATGTGATAGATTGGACAAGGCCAGAAGGTTGTCTTTGAGTCCTTCAGAGAGTGGAGGAAGGACCACACTGGCTTCTAGCAGTGAGAAATGGCCTCCTTCTGGCAAGTGGCACATGCAGGGACCTCCTCATTCTACAGCACCCTGAGGGCTGGGGCCTGGGTTGGTTCTGGGGCCACCGTGGCCTTGAGTCCCAGCTGTGCTCTGAACATCAGTGGAAGCATTTTCTCCCCTGTGGGCATGTTCAGGACTTTTCAGTCCCTCTGGGGAAAAGCCCTTCAGAGCAGGGGTCAGTTACTGTGGCACCACAGAGAGCATCTTCCCAAGCAGCTCTGGGAGTGGGGTAACACTGATCAGACTGTCCCAGGTTCCTGAGGGTTCTGGGCTCCTGAGGCAGAGCCTTGGCAGCCCCTGGCGTCCCCAGAGCTTGCCCAGAGGGCTTTGATAACCACCAGCTGTAGTCAGCATTTCCTGGTTCTTCGTCCTCAGGCTGCCTTTTTATTTGCAAGCAGCATGTTCTTTAGCATAAAGTTTTTAACATTTTGGGTGGATCAGAGACTTTTTTAGAATCTGAAAGCTGTGAGCCCCTCCCTAGAAAATAGACAACAATAGAAAATGTGACACACAGACTCTGGACCCCAGATAAGAGCCCTGGCTTTATGGCTCCCTTTACACCAGTGCTTAGAGATTAAGGACCATGCTTGTCCGGGCTGGGAATGGGTTGCCTCATTTTTATATGTTCTGTGAAATAGGCTTTCACATCCAATTCCTTATGAGAGTTTTTTCCTTGTCTTTTTGGTGTTTTAGTATAATTCTGTACTTCAGTTGTGAAATTATAAAATACCGTGCTCATCCTTGGCCTTGTAACCGGGAGTAAACTGTGATCTTAAGTTTCAGTAGCACTCTGAACAACTGCATGCTTATTAATGGTGCTACAACCAAGCATTTTTCACATTTTTTTTCAATTTACAAATCAAAATGTTTATGTGTACAGTGATGGACTTAAAGGCAGACCTCAGTTCAGGCTCTATGAGAGTCTTCATACCCTGCACCCCATCCAGCAACCACCCCATACACCTTCCCCTTCCCTCTGTCTCGTCTTGTCCTAAGAGTCTGTTGGCTGAGGATTCTTTTGGCCTCTTCATTTCTACCTAATTTGTGGAATTCCATTTAGAACTGTGTATAAGTTCATCATTGAGAATGTAATGACTGCTGAAGAGTTGTATTTGATTTTTAAGTGTTATTAGTATTGTCCAAGAGTTATATTAAATATCTAGAAGTTTGTGGATATGCTGGGTATTGTGTTCCTTAGAACAACAGAGGGAGGGCTGCCCTCACTTCTACCCCCAGGACAGGAGACTGAGCCAGACTACCAGGCAGGGCCTGAGATCACTGATTCTCAGGACTGGATGGAGCCTCAGTTATTCATCAAACCTGTCACTATAGCTATGGAAGAGAGGAGACACTGAAGTCCAGAGAGGGGAAGAACCTGCCCAAGGTTGTGGTTTGTGGCCTCTGACTTTTCCCCGCATGTCCCTGGCCCTGTTGTGGGTCTGTATGCTGAACATCTCCTGTCTAGCCACTCAGCACTGTGGGTCTTAAGTCCAAGTTGTTTCCCTGGTGGCCCTGGCTACTGGCCGTCGGGCTCTCATCTTCTCCCCCTGGTGGCCATCAGTGGTCCCCTCATCCTGGCAGGGCTCTGGGCAAGGGCTGGAGTTTCTGAGGAACCCCATTCTCTCGCCAGGCTGTGCCACCCTTTGTGGTTGAGGCCAGGCAGGTGATCCAGAGGTTGGACCAGGATGCTGGAAACGTCACGACATTCAGAACAGAAAAGAATGTGCTTTCCTGCTTGTGCTTATTTCAAGGAACCAAGGCATACTTCAACATCCTTCTCCTGAACTGTTTTTTCCAATTATCAAAACGTTGGTCCAGGCAAGCTTTTTTCTTGCTAAAATTTCCAATTTTATCTTGTTCTTTCAGACATATTAATTATAGTCTCTTTTCTCTCTAGCCTATTAGTAATGCTGATTTTATTGTTCCGGTTGAAATCGATGGAACTATACATCAGGTAAGAAAATCAGAGCTAAATTTGAGTTTCAGTGAGCATTTCTTTTAATTATATTCCCTATGAACTTTATTTCTTAATTTCTATTTCAGTGGTAATATTATTCAATACAAAACAAACAGACTTTGAATAATAAATACAATGATTTTTCTGCTTTTCTTTCCTACTCACTTGAATTTGTTTATACCGATTTATAAGGAAAACTGTATCTATTTCATAAATATTTGATGTGCCTGCAAGTTCAAATAGTTCTTTGATTTGATGCAGACTTTCAGAAGTTTCCATCTCCCCCACTGGCCTAGCTTGATAATCTAATTAACTTCCTCATATAATTGCTTTTGGCTACTCTCCTAGCAGGCAACAGGAAAATCACCAGGTACCCACTGACAGTGAATTCTTGGGGAAATGTGTTCTTTTCCAATACCAGATGCTCCAGACTGATCTTGTCACTCCTGCATTCTCCAGTGGATCTTTAGCAAATACCCAACCCTAAAGAAAAAGGGAGAAGGTTTTTGGATCAGCAGGCTGCTGTGAATAAAGATGCCATAGTCAGTTGGCATGCATGTCATCTTCATTCTTTGTAATTTTTTCCCTTATTTGCATAAAGCTCTTCCGGAAATAGCTTCATTTATGAACATATTGGAAACATTGCAGGAAAACTGGCCTTGAAGGTTGAAGGGGGTGGCTTTTGTCAGGTTTTCTACAGGGATGATCTGACCATCTTCCTTGCGAGCTCCAGGGTCTTAAAGGGAGAGTTTCTGGCCTCGTATTGCAGGAAGGAAAATCTCTCTTGGTACCTGGGCCACAGGCCACAACAGGATGTCTTTCCTTAACAATGTCAGTGCTCTCCGGCTCTCAAGTGCAGGTATTAAAACTGTTGCAGCCTTGGAAACCAGCTGGTCCAGCCACCTCATTGCCCAGATGGGGAGATTGAGACTTAGCCAAGGAGAATGTTGGTTCAAGGTTATATGCAATGGGAAGAACTAAAATGAGAATTCCAGTCTCCTGCCTCCTGGCCCAGCGTTCTTGCCTCATACTCAGGTTCCCCTCCCCTCCCCACCCACTCCTTGCTTTCTGGCCTGTTCTCCAGGAGATCCTGCCAGGAAACAATCCCTGGGAAGGGTGGATAGGGACTGCCTCTACACTTCATGCTTGTAAAAGTCATCATGGGGCCAAAACTGCAAGCACCTGGGCATTTAACATTTGCAAAAAAAAAAAAAAATCAACTGAATTAACTCAGCATCTGAGAAGCAATTAAGACTTCTGCATCTTGGCTCGTGTTGCAGAGTGCTCGTGATGAGACAGACAAAGGAGAGCTGCCCAATGGCATGCAAGCTTTAGGAGAGGAATTAATCCTTCACACCATGTGACTGTGAGCATGCCTGACCTACAGGAGCCACCTCTAGCCTCCCTCCTGTCCGTGCTTTGACTTGCTTGGCAGTAGACACCCCAGGGTCCCTAGGCTGGGGTCAGAAACTCTCCTGAGGGAAGGAAGCCACAGGCGCCAAGAGCAGGAGGACCAAGGCCTTGGCGAAGGCCGTGGCCTCGTTCAAGTAATCCAGGATAGGCTGTGCAGGTCCCAATGGGCCTATTCTTGGTTACTTGCACAGGGACGCGAGCCTGGACGCCGGCATCCAGGCCCAGGACCCTCCTCTCTGCCAGAGGCACCAACGCCAGAGTTCCCAAATCAATCCTTTTCATGTAACACAGCTTGCTGTTCAAGCAGTACTCCCGAGGACACAGAACCACAGGCTGCAGTCTGTCGCTGGCACTGGTACCAAGGAATCTCCTGGGCACTGTGGGGCATGGATCACTACAGCCACAAGCCCTGTCCTCAACTCTCACCCCAGCCTCCCAGCTCCTCAGAGCTGTGTTGGCACCCTGTGTCTAGGCCACCCTGTTCCTCTGTGCCCTGCTGTGACCCTGAGCCACAGACCCGTGTCCACCCTACTGTGTTAGTCATGAGTTTCCCATCAAGTCCTGGTCCTCCCCAGTCCCTGTATCTGGCATATTGAAAGTTACTCGGTTCTAGGTAGAGTGGAGTACAGAGCCCCCCTGCCTCACCTCTGCTACATCTGCAGTTTATCCACCCTGTTCCATCTGTCATTTAAGGCCTTACATGTGCTGTGACCTGCCTCTCAGTCTTCAGCCACCTCCTGCCCACTTCCCCGTCTTCTCTCATAACCTCGCTGAGCTGGGCATCATCTGACACATTAAGTATTTCAGGTCTCTGGCTTATACTTTCCTCTGCCTGAAAACTTGCTTCTTCTCATTCTTACAGGCCTGGTGAATGCATATTCATCCTTCAGGATCTGGGCCAAATGTTGCCTTCTGTGATTCCCTCCCCTGAATGGGGAGTTAACTCTCTCTAATTTATCCCCCTGCTGTGACTTTCATTATGCCATGTTTTCTTTTATACTTTTGCATGCATCTGCTGTAGACTGTGAGCCCTTCAAGGGCAAGGCCTGTGTTTGATTCGTCTTTGTAACCACATCAAGCTGAGCACAGAGCTGCAGCTCGGTAAATATGTTGAATTGAATTTTGAAGAGTTTGATTTATTTAGTGAAGTGGCTAATTTCAAAAGAAATTTATTCAGGTTTTAATGGGTTCCTCCCTTCTCCCATTTCCTTTGTCCTCTCACCAGCTTGGCCTTCTCTCCCATCTCCCAATTTCTTCTGATTTCTTCAGGCTCCCTAGTCCAGAGCCCATGTGTAAGCTGAAGCCTCGCTGCTGTGCAGCCCTGCCCAGCCTGCCTGGCCAAAAGGCTGCACAGAGCCCAGCCATTCTAGAAAAGGCTACTCTTTACTCAGAGACCCCCAAAGTGGCTTGTTTATGAGTCCCTGAAGCTGGCTTCACATCTCCCAAAATGTATTTCTATATCACGCCCAGCAGAGCAACCCTGTGGTTTCAAGTAGGCAGCTCGCATGCTGATAAGGAAGACCCTTTTTGCCCCTTACCTTCTATTGAGGGGAAGTGTTCTCTTCAGAGTAAGGTGGCAGCTGGAGCAATCCTAGATCTGCTATTCGTTTCCAAAAGGACAGCACCCAGACCATGGCCTTTATCCACATGGGGCCTATCCCACAACAGGTGCCAAAAACACATGTGAAATGAATGAGTGGTTTACACAGACATGGGACCTGCATTCTACTCACTGGCTCTGAAAAATCCCCAAGCCCCTCCATTCTATGGTCAGCTTCCCTTTCCCCCTTAAGAGGGTCATCTACAATGAACTTAGACCTAGACCCCCACCTGGGGAGTGTGCCCTCTGATGCTGTAGTCTGGGCCTCTGCAGGCCACACATGGACATGGTGATGGGAGGCAGACACCCTTGGGGCAGTTCTTCCTACAGTGGGCGCTTGGGCCCAGGCATCCCAGCAGCTGCCATGACTGACCAGCTTGCTGTTTCCTGCCGTTGCAGGTGTACGTGCTGAAGCGGCCACATGTGGACGAATTCCTCCAGAGGATGGGGCAGCTCTTTGAGTGTGTGCTCTTTACTGCCAGCTTGGCCAAGGTGCGTCCTATTCCTCACCCAACTCCCAGCCCCAGCTTTCCACTCCCCTCCCCCACCTCTAACTCTGATCTGTCACAAGCCTTTGTTAAGGTGGGGAAAGCTGTTTTTATGGTGACAGGTTCCCACCCAGATGGGACAGACACAGGCCATGTGCACACCGCCAGGCTGAAAGGCTTCTGGTTACCATGGTAACAGGGAGCACTTAGAACAAATGCTCCATGAAGTTGCTGTACACAGCCGCCTGAAGCTGGTTGTCCACGGATGAGAAAATCACAAATGTCCAGTGTGGCTGTGAAAGGATGGCCGCCTGCTGCAGGCACATTGCTGCCTTCTCGTCCACTGACTGGCATCCAAATGATAGAGAACCTACACCTTGAGTTTGGGTTACACTGGCTTAGGGGAGGGACAAATGAGAGAGACATGTGGACAGTCACCCAGAGACATGGGCTGGTGAAAGTTCTGGCTCTGCCCTAAGTTGCTGTGTGATCTCAGGTAAGTCACTTCACTTTTGGCATCTTGGTTTCCTCCTCTGTAAGTGGGGATAATTCCTTCTGCCTCATAGGGAGGATTAAATTAAACTGCCTGTGTAAAGGGCTTAGCAGGGCACCTGACATGCTGGGCAAGTACTCAGCAAGCACTTGGCTGGGCTCCATGTACTATGCTGGTCATTGTCACAGTGTGGTGCTCCTGATGGTCAGTATTTAGCATCATAAGTGTTAATGGTGATAAAATCATTCAGACATATTTTGATCTTACAACTTAGTTTGAATCTCTTACCCATCAGCTACCCTCATCTGACCAAAGAGGTTTCTTTGTCCTCTTCCACTATTGAAGGAATTAAATAGGTTCTCAAGACCCCCTTTCAGGTTTCAATTCCCCCTTCACAGATGAAACAAGGTGCTGTGCTGTTTCTAGGGCAGGCAGGGTGGGCCCTTGCTCCTCCTCCAAGGTCCTTACCTTGACCATCTTTCAAACCCTGATTCTCATGAGACCAGTGCCATCCACTTGGTGGCACCACCAGTGTCTTCCTGGGGACTCTTGAGTGTCCCCAAAGATGCGTTTTGTGGGGCCTAGGTTAGCCATCTGCCTGTGTGCAGACCTGCTCCAGGAAACACACACAGTAGCTTGCCCCAGTGTGGCCAGCCTCTGGATGGCTCCCCGTACCCTGGTGCCCATGCTCCTACTCTGTGTGTTGGAGCTTCTGACTCTGGATCCTGGGCACTCTGCTTTGCCAGCCTAGGCATTCCTGGCCGGGTCCATCTCTGTGCTGAGCGAGGTAAGAGAGAGCCCCACCTGTACAGCATTCTGCCAGTCTCATCCCAGCACAGAGCCTGCACCTCTGGAGAAGGAATCTAAAACGTGGGCTTTAGTTTTGCATACCAAGAAGAGAGCGAGGCCTCGGGGAAGGCAAAGTCTTCCCTAGTGGGTAATCTTTCAGATGAGAGGTACCAAGACTAATTGCATCTGCAGCTTCGATGGCTCTTCTGACAGTGCTCTGGGGTGCTGAGGAACCTGAAGTAATAATCACAGAAATAACAAACAGGAAGCTTGCACCAATGCCCTGGACCAGGAGTTGTTTTTTTCTTTGGCAAAATTGAAAACATTTCCTTGGCATTGTCCCCAGTATTTGCTTAAACATCCTTGTTGGGCTTCTCTTCCTGCCCCTCCATCTGTCTCTCCAGTCCTTTTGTCGCTGCTACTCCAGGCTGGCTGAGCGGAATCAGTTCCCAAGGGCATCCTTACAGCTTCTTTCCTCCCTGATGTCCAAGTTCCACTATGGTGGTCATTGCTTCAGCTCTGGGCTCTGGGCTCAGCTCAGCTCCCTGCTGGAAGCATTGGTGTACAGCCTCAGAGGCCCCCCACTGGCTGTCAGTGCCCTCTAGGACCCGCATCCTTGTCACACAACCATTTATTCCCCCAGTGCATATATACTCAGTACTTATTTATGCCAAACAGTACTAGGCACTGTGAATGTAGCAAAGAACAAGGAGACACAGTCCCTGACCTCCTGAGACCTACATTCTTCACATTCATCTCTCAGGCCTGTGGTCCCCGGATTCATTCACTTCCCTGAAAGATGAGTGCCAACACCATCAGCAGCAATGATTATGAGGCAGTTAACCATCTTTTCCCATCCAGAGCCAACCCCTAGTAGTCCACCCACTGATGCTTGTTTGGCCGCATTGGAACAATGCGCTGAACTCTCACCCCACTTGGTTAGTAAGAGATAGAGCTGTTCCTGGACTCTGCCTCCCTCAGGGTGTCTTGGAGAGGAAAAGACTTGCCCATGGACTCAGATGCTATGCCTCTCACTGCTGGCCTTCCCAACAGCTGCAGGTACTCCAGTGTCCCTGGCAAAGTTACAGATCCCCAGCAATGCCTGGCTGTGCCCTCACTTTGGTCTTGATGGTGAGGCCTGTCCTCACATCATCCTAGAGGACATGGGCCTCACTCCAGGAGGTGCAGCAATAGACAGTGGAGAATGCTAAGCAAGGGGCTGATGTGATGGGAAGTATGTTTTCCATTGACCATTCTAACAGCTTTGAGGTAAATGGGCTAGGAAGGGAGGTCCAGCAGGAAAAACATCTCCCAGGCCAGAGAGTAGAGCCTGGCCTAGGGTGGTAGCAGTAAAACTAGAGAGATGCAGGTGGAGTCCGGATATTTTTGAAGGTAAAACTGCTAAAGATATTCTGTGGATTAGATATAAGAAATGGAAGAGTCCAATGCATCTTAATACATGGAGAGAAAAATAACCGGGATCCTAAAACACTTCCAATTATTAAATCATCTTTAAAAAAAAAATAGTGTGGGTATTGCTGCAGTAGGCCAGGGTCTCTGGCTCTTCTGGGCACCCAGCTTTAATTCGCGATACCTTCTTTCTAGTATGCAGACCCTGTGGCTGACCTCCTAGACCGCTGGGGTGTGTTCCGGGCCCGGCTCTTCAGAGAGTCCTGTGTTTTCCATCGTGGGAACTACGTGAAGGACCTGAGTCGCCTGGGTCGGGAGCTGAGCAAAGTGATCATCGTGGACAATTCTCCTGCCTCCTACATCTTCCATCCTGAGAATGCAGTAAGTAGCCCTAGAGAACAAGATGGCAGGGCTGCATCTGAGCTGTCTTGGCAGGCGAGCACCCCCCACGAGAAGGTCTTGGAGCCTTTTCTTAGTTAAATCGCAGCTCAGCCTCTTAGCAGTTGAAGGACATCAGTCAAGTTATCTCACCTCACTGAGCCTCAGTTGCATCACCTGTCAAGTGGGAATTATGGGAATGCCGATCTTGTAAGGTTGATAGGGGATTTGGTGGGCAGTAGGTGAAACGCAGTGGCTAGAGCAGGGCTTGCCCTGGTAAGCACTCCACCTACCCGTTTCTCCTTAGTACTCCGGGGAGGGTACTTGTGGAGGGTTGTTTGCTATTAACCTCATGCAGCTGGCTGCTGCCCAGCACTTTGTGACCTCTGCAGCAGATTCAACAGGCTGGGTGACTCCTAAAGCACAAGTATACCTTAAACAAGAATGAATAAAACACTTCAATAAGGTCTTCAGATAAGACTGTCGGCTTATACCTCATAATGATGTCTGAGAAGCACCCCGTGGGAACAGTTCTTACATAAACCCCCTGGAGCACGGCAGCTCCCAGTGCCTCCTCAGTAGGGGACAGCCTCCCTTCACCCGCCCAGTGCTCTTCCAGAGGAACAGAAATCAGCCACTGCAGAACAACCAGCCGTTCTGCACACACACACACACACACACACACACACACGCCTCTCAGACTCATCCAGGCTTACAGAGGTCCCCTCCTCAGGTCCAGAACTCTAGCCACACTTAGTAACAAAAAAAAATTCAAATGATTCACTTAGTTGGTGTGATATTGTTGTTTGAATACTTACTCAAAACGTATTGTTTTACATATAATACTTTAACAAGTAAATCAAATTCAACATAGTACATTTGGTTATGACAGATAAGGGATAAAAGATAGATTTTGAAAAGAGATAATAGATAAGATTTTTTTAAAGGCATTTTTTTTTCTTCTTTGAGTACGGGGATGGACAGAGCTGCATCTCCAGCCCTTTTTATTTTTATTTTGAGGCAGGGTCTTGCTAAGTTTCCCAGGCTGGCCTTCAACTTGTGATCCAACACAGTAGCTTCTTACATTATCTACTATTCACACTATATTCATTGTGTCCCATCATCACAAAATGTTTTCTTTCATCTGAATTGTTTGAATCAGGATCCAAAAAAGGCCCATGCATTGCATTGGTTAATTCTTTTGTAATTTGAACATCTCTTCCTTTCTGTCTCATTCTCCTATGCCATTGGTTTGTTGAAGGTTTGGTTATTTTTCTTATAGAAATTTTCTACATTCTGAGTCTGCCTATTTGCTGTGGTTTGGTGGTGTTAAGTATATTTTCCCAGCTGCCCTATATCCTTTAAACAAGAAGATAGATCTCTGTATAGTATTTGGTTAGATTCAGGCTCATTTCTTTTCTCTCTCTTTTTTTTTTTGTCCACAAATACAAATACATCATAGGTGATATTGCATACTTCCTATGAAATCATACCAGGAGGCATATAATGTCAGATTGCCCCTAAAGATTTAAAGTTGGTCATTGGGTTCATCCATTATAAAGTTCCCTATTAATCTTTCACCTCATAATCATAGCAGTTGTTGTGTAAATCCACTATTTCATTAAGAATTGCAAAATGTTTGATTTCTAAATCTTAGCATTCCTTATGCCTTTTTTGGCCAGACATCTTCTAAAAAAATAAAATAGAACTGGCCATGTTGTCTGTTTGCTTTCCCTAAAATACAGTTTGAATGTTTGAATAGGGAAAGCAGTATAAAGTCTTAGTTTTTTTCCTTTAATTTTGCAGTTTTAGGCTAATAAGTTTATGTGTGTATGTGCACACACACACGTGTGTATGTATTAGAGTAATGAGCTCTAACAATCTCCAGAAGTAGCCAGTGAATTTTAGTATTATATGTGCTCATAGATTTTTTTTTATTGTTTCAGTCCAATCTGTTTATTATTATTTTGGATGCTCACATTTTTGCCTTTGACCAACGGAGACTCCTCCAAATAACAATAATATTTGATAGCCTGCTTTGCTTTCTGATACCAGACGTTCCAGGCCAGGGACTGGGAGTGTAGTTCTTTAGTAGATTGTGTACTTAACATTCACAAGGCTCTGGGTTCCATCCCCAGCACAAAAAGAAGAAGAAGAGACGTTCCAGGCTGTTCTTGAACATTTCTTAGTTCAGTCTTGAAATCAGCCAGTTTTCTGTGAATCTTGGTCCCCGTTAGTGGAAATGGTGTTTAGAGGTCACAATTGGGATGGCATGTCCTTTACTTTTAATCATACTACAAATCGGAGCTTTAAAAAAAAAAAAAAAAGAACCAAAATACTTATTTCTTAGAAAGAAAAATAAATTATAAATTCGTACTGGTTTTTCCAATTCAACGTTAAGATTACAGAACTTTTATTTTATTTCTTTGTTTTTGTATGTGAATCTCTCTCATGCTGAAATGCTTGATTTCTAAGGATATTAACATAATTACATGTTTGATTTTTTTCTATACTATATATTTAAGTCAAAATAGCAGTTCTGATATTAATTACGGATAGTAAAAATTGAATGCAGCTTAGGGGTTTTGGGAGAAATGTACAGTCAGACACCATGTTTGAAATCACTGGGATATACTCAGTAGTAGGACACTCTCCTGGCATCTACAAGGCTCTGCAGTTGATCCCCAGCACTTGGGGAACAAAAAAAATCACTTGAAGTAATTCTCTGTGTGATCATGTCACCCACTAGCCTTATATAACTTAGGTTCATTTGTTAATTGCCTTTCTCCTAATGGTTTGATTTTCTTTTAATTATGTAACACATTTACATGATTCTGTCATCAAAACTATCAGTGAAGATCTAGAGAATCTTCCATTTAAAGAAGTCGTTTTTTCTGCCCTCCTCCGTTCTCTCTCTTCCTCCTAGAAGTGTTCATTTTTCTATTAATTCTTATATTTTTTTTTCAAAATTACATGAATTTTTATGTTTCTGTTTATAAAATTTGATTTGTAAAAAGGTTAAAATGTGGCTTGTACACCTTTTCAGTTTTCTTAAATTTCTTTTTAAATCTTTTCTCTACACCCCTGGCTGCCACCAACCACTACCCCCCTCTACTTCTCAGCCTAAAATTAAGGAGAAATCCTGCCTTTGCCCATCCTTCAGAATGCCCTGGAATCTTATGCTTCCACTTTTACCTTTTCATTGCTAAGCATGGGGGAAATGCACCCTTGTCTTTGCCATGCAGCACAGCACAACTTCAAGTAGAAGCCTCCTGTGCTTGGACAGCGCCTCCTGGTTTCAGGAATTGGCACATCACCTCTGGATCCGCTTGCTCCCAGGTGCAAGGAGCTGATTTGGTGCCATATAAAGAGCTTTATGAAACTGCAAGTAGCAAGCCTAGTGCTTTGGCAGCCTCTCCTGTGGCAGGAGAATAAAACAGGCAAATGCACACGGACTGGGTACACTTTGCCTCTTGAGTGATCCTGAAGCCACATAGCTCTGGACTGACCTTGTTTAGAACAGGGGAACAAGCAGAATGATGGTCATGAAGTTGATGATGATGATTTCTAGATACTAATCCTCTTTACCAAAAAATATGATAAAAGTCTGGGGACCCAGTCGGGTTGGGAGCAGCCCCAGCCCCTGGGTACAGTTGTGCTACCTGCCCCACCCACTGTCTTCCAGGTGCCTGTGCAGTCCTGGTTCGATGACATGACGGACACGGAGCTGCTGGACCTCATCCCCTTCTTCGAGGGCCTGAGCCGTGAGGACGACGTGTACAGCATGCTGCAGAGGCTCTGCAATAGGTAGCCCCGGCCTCGGCCCGCCTCCTGCCTCTGCACTCTGGAACCTCTGGCCTCAGGGGACCTGCCTGGCCTCAGCTCCCTGGAGCTGAAAGTGAGGACTCCATGCTCCAGGCCACAGGGTGAATGTGGCCACGCCTACCTGTTTGTTTTTTAAGAACAGAAACAACTATTTTAAAAAGAACTCTTTTAACAAATTTCATAAAGCAACATGCATTTTACTGGATTTGCTTTTCTTAAAACATACCAAAAAGAAAAAAAAATGGGGGGTAAAAAAGCTTGATATCTATCAGACTTCCTTTCAACTGTTCTCCCCTCCAAACAGACAACCTGTCCCCTTCTGTCCCAGCTCAGAGCAGCTGACCCAACTCAGAATCTCTTTCCTACAGGATGAAGTGCCTTTTTGAATGTTATTTTAAGCTGAGAGTTAATTTTTCTACACAAACATATTTCCAGACATCTTTTAGCCTTTTATTGTCTTAGATACTCTGAGAAGATGAACATGACGATTTTCTAGAACCTGGTAGTGTGTGTATAATGGGGTGGGGGGTGAGGGAGGGAGAGTCATTGATGCCTGTTTCCCAACAGGTGTGACTTTGCTCTGATGACCCGTGGCATGCTGCAGGGTCAGGCTCCCATTGACAGGAGTTTTTTGTGACTATGTCATTGTCTCCACTCATTTCTGACCCAGTTTGGAATGTATCTGCAATTGTGTGGCTCAACATTTTAGGAAACAATATTCTTTTATATTATGATTTCTGATGATGACAAATTTTGTCTTGAGGTTACATTTTCCCCTTGAAAAGTGACATCACACCCTTGAAAAGTGACATCACGTCACTTCTGCTTTCACACTACTGCCATATCTTCTGTGTGTTTTTTGCTGTTCTGCTGTTATCGGTTTTGGTAGAACAGTTACGAGAAACTCTGAAACCCTTGGATACAAAAAAAAAAAAAAAAAAAGCCTGTTTATTGAATTTTAATTCCTTTCCTTTCCAAAAGCTGGATATACATGGAGCTGTTTGGGAATTTTCTTTGCTGCTACCGTGCTGCCACCAAATGGAATTGACCAGCGGCTGTTACACTGTTCTTTGCCACTGTGCCTATGCTCAGAACATGCTCACTGCTAAGCTGCAAACTTGGACAGGGTCAAAAACGGGTGTCCCACCCCATGGCAGACTGCACCAACTGTGTTCCTTCCCTGGCACTGGCCGCCAGGAATACAGAAGTGTACAGAGGCACAAGGGCCAGAGCACCACACAGCTGTAACATTTAACTTTGAACTGCAGTCAACATCAGGTCCTCTGATGAGCTGACTGTTTTCACTGGAGAACCAGGGGCCTCAACCAGCCACCAGTTTTATGTGGCCCGAGTCCATCTCTTGGTCTCCTTGGAAGCACAGCTATTTTGAGCCAAAAGTGGGGAAGCCTGTCTAGCTGGGAGACCCACTCCAAACCAGGGAGAAGAAGGGCTCCTCCTCTGAGCCAGGCTCTCTTCTCAGCCTCTCCCAGTTTGGTGTTTAAGCAGTGCCATGTTCCTTGTTTGACAACAAGATAGTCTATAAAGTATTGCTTTTCAAAGTAATTAAAAAGAACCCTTTTGTTTTGGCACCATTGCCTTAGTCCTCTGTGGGTTGTCCTCAGCCAGAGTACTGGTGGGAGTGACTGGCTCTAGCAAGGTGCAAAACTAGGGGTCTGAGTAAGATTCTTCTTGTGCTTTCCACTCAGAAAATAATGAAGCCAGCTGCCAGTCGTATCCTCCCCACAGCACTTTGGTCTGTTGAGTGCTGTGCATTCAGGAGAAAATATTCAGGGGCAACCGGGTCTCCTGACATTCAAAGTGTTCCAAACCCAGTAATCCATATGCCAATTAAAATAGAAACAGCCCCTTGCTAGACATTGCCACAGATAATGACAGTTACATGGCAGGTCTGTCCATGTCATAAACCTTCATTTAGAAAAACAGTCATTAAATGACCCCACTGCCTTAAATGTCTTGAATGTTCCAGTCAAGTGTCTGTCAGGTGTTGATATCCACCCAGAACTAGGCCCTAAGGAGCCTTAGCCCTCCACCATGCCCCCTTCCATGTTGGCAGCACAGGGCCTCACTTAGAAGAGGGGCAGAGAGGATTAAAATTCCAGAATATTTCAGGGGAGTGCTCCCCTTCTGGCAAGTGGAGTTAAACACATGTCAGGCTTGAGCCAAACCCTTCACCTCCCAGCTCCTGCACCTGGGAGCGCAGTTCATGCCATTGCACTAATCCAGTGTGGAGCTATTGGGAAGGGAGCCCAGTTCCTGCCACCACAGACCCAGAATGTCATGAGTGGGCGACCAAAACCTCTGAGGGTTCTGGAATCTGTGCACCTTATTTGACCACACTCCAAAATTCCGTTTTTATTTTAATCCTTGATTCTGCTCTGTGTACATAATCAAATTATCTATATCTATATATATATTTTTAATCATCTACCTGTAAATGAAGCAATAGAATTCTAACAAGGCCAAGAAATGAGGCAAATGGGGTTTATGGTTTTTAAAGGTAAATACGGGTATTGTTTTTAATTATTACCTTTTATTAAATTGTGGGCTTTAAAACCTAATGAAACCTATTATCTACTTCTCTGTGCCATATATTTCCCACGTTACCAAATGTTCAGACTTTTTTTAGCTACAATGAAGTCTGACCTCCAGTTTCCATGGTCCTCTCAGTACCAGATTACAATGTAGCCTCCTGGGCAAGTATTTTTTACATTAAGATCTGGGACAGGATTCCTTGGGTTTGTGGACTCCCGCCCACTATGATGTTACGACATCTCTGGCCAGGCCTAGAGCTGGGGGTGCCCAGGCACTCCTGATAACGTTAAGGCTCCGTCTTCCATTGCTCTGGAATCCTATGTGTTGGTCTGTGGTTTCACACACTAGCTGTTTTTAAACAATGCATTTGTATACTAATAATAAACACCACCTGTCATGGTTGATGATTGGTGGGGAATCTCCTTTGACATGGTGCAATTTTGATGAGATGACTTTGGGGACATGGTGCCCCAATGACACTGACTTGTCACGGTTGCAGCATTTGAACTTTGGGTGTAAAGGAGAAGTCTGTAAGTCTATGTATTGGCAACAATTTACAACCCTGTTGTAAAGATGGCTTTCTAATAAAATCCAGAAACACACAGCCCTATGGTCAAACACTCGTGACGTTTATGCCTCTGCTTCTAAAGGTGCTGTGCTGGACAGTTGGCATGCCAGGGGTTGAGAAGAACAGATGGCTTGATGCATTTGCAGTTACCTGTACAAAATGGACTGGCTGCCTCTGTTCCTATTTTACTGTAAATCTGATGGTGTCTGTTCCAGGTCCATTCTCCCAGGAGCTTCTCTGCAGACTAACCCCCCACCCCCGCAAGCAGCAGAGATGTTGGTGTCTGGGTAGTCATGGGTTTCTGATGGACATTTGAACGTGATGAACAATCCAGCATTACTTTGGACTGTGCACATTTCCAGGGGCGAGTGTTGTCAGTCAAGAGGTTTGCAATGATTTCCTTCCTGCCAAAAATAAACATGTGAAACTACACTCTCTTGTGGATGGACTCCTTCTCCAGTGGCAGCACCTCTCCTCCCTCCATGCTGCCCCCTGCACAGCCTCATGCCAGCACCTTGAGTCTCCTAGTGTCACCACTTCTGGAGAGCAGGGTAGATGGGAGCCAGGCTGCAAGACCCCAGGAAACCACAGGCCTTGACCCCAGGGGGAGCTAGAAAACCAAATTGTCTGTCATCCAAAAAGTGACAGCTGTTTGGCCCCCTGGCTTCCTCTCCCCAGATGGAAGCAGTCTGGCTCACCATCCTCCCACAAGGACTCCAGCCCCACCGAGAGGCTTCTAGATACAGCATGAGAGAATCGTAGTCCCCCACCCAGTGCCAAAAGAGCCACAGGTGTTGTATATACACATACTCCTCAAGGACACTAGCTGAGATACTGTGCTTACTAGAAGAAGAACGGCATGGAGTCAGAAAAGCAGGGATGTAGCAGACAATTTGCTCACAGTGAGACATCCTGCAGATATTACCCTCAGCCCAGCCCTTCTCTGTGTGAAGGTGAGAGAAGCAGCAAGGGCCTCTGTCTCTCTCAGGACTCCTGGCGTGGCCTCATCACTCTCAGGACCTTGTTTCTTCATAATGATATTTAATTCAGAAAACAACACCAGTGTCCACCATCTCATCAGAGAAGCCACTGAGACAAAGGTCGGCAGTCTCTGCTCTGTCACAGGATACTAGGTTCTGCCAGACACATCTAGTCAGCCCTCACAACCATGGGGTGTTGTATCCTCTTTCAGCCGACCAGACATCAGAAAGATTCAGAAAACTGCATCAGTATGGAACCTGTACAGGTGTCATGATTTCCTAAATAACAACTATTTACATAGCATTTATATTAGGTGTAATCAAGGGATGATTTAAAGTATACACAAGGATGTGCATAGGTTACTTGCAAAAATTCCACTTTATTTAAGGGGCTTGATTTGGGTACCCAAGGGGAGTCCTAAAACCAATCCCCTGCAGAGAGATGGCTCTCTTCATCCCTGACAACCCAGGCACAGTATGTGTGCAGCTTTCTCTCTCTGGAACAGAGTACCTGAGAAAAAAGAAAGGAGAAAAAATTTATTTTGGCTCATGGTTTCAGTGGTTTCAGTCTGTGGTCACTGGCTTCATTGCTTTGGGCTGAATGGAGGCAGAACATCATGGCCAGAGGGCTTTGGCAGAGGAAAGGCTGCTTACCTCATACCAGGAAGCAGAGATGAAGGAGCTGGGGACAAGATACAGTCCCCAAGAGCACTCCCTAGGTTCAACTCCCTTCCACCTTCTGCAGTTCCCACTACCTCTCAGTAGTCCATTCCCATTATGAGTCCCTCACTGGGTTCATCCACGGAGGAAGTCAGAGCCCTCATGATCCACCACTGCACACTGCTGCACTGGGGACCAAGCCCTCAACACATGAGCCTTTGAGGACATCCAGATCTAGACCATACCAGTGTGTGTCAGGTCCAGGAGACAATCCAGTATGTTCCTAGAGACTCTACGGCAAATATCCCACTGCTAGTCTGTGCTGTGTCCTACTTCAGTCTTCGCAGCGGGGCAGCCAGAGAGAAGTCACTTCTGGTTACAACTCCTTGACTGGGTCCCTTGTCCTATGTCTTTCCTTCACTCTGCTCCCTAGCCTTCTCTTTCCCTCCTCTCGACTTCTCTGCCATCAGCTCCATCCCCAGGGTGGCTTCATGACTTAGCATGCAAGCAGATAAATGGCTGAGAGTGGTGGCAGCCCCAGGCTGCATGTCCTAGTAAGCATCAAAGGTCACCAAGAGGGCACTTATTTGGCACTGGGGCACACTGAGATGTCCCCTCCTGAAATTTTCCAGACTAAACACGACTCATCTGTAATATAGGACCAAGGAATGAGAGGAAGCTGGGGAGGATGGAAAAGAGCCACTGGGAAAAGACAAGAGCCGTGACATCAGGTTAGCTGAGCAACAGTCTGTTGAACCTACGGATAAGTAATGCACTGGGGCTAGTGGCAGAGCTCCCAGGTTCATCAGGAATGCTTGTGTGGTAAATCCCGTGCCATAGACAGCTGTGGATCAACAGGCCGCTGGAGGCCCAGGGCCACCCACTGGTACAGCCAGACAGCCTGATCTCAGAACAGACTGGACCCCAAGCTGTCAGATGGAGGACAAATGGAAATGGGCCCCAGAGCTTTCCACCCAAACCTCCTTTAAAGCTCTAGCTCTGGCTGCATGTTAGAATCGCCAGACGGTGGGTTCCATCCCTAGCATCTCTCTCTCTCTCTCTCTCTCTCTCTCTCTCTCTCTCTCTCTCTCTCTCTCTCTCTCACACACACACACACACACACACACACACACACAATATCACTGGAGCTCTTAAAGATTCAGATCCCAACCACTTAAATTCAAATTTCTGAAGGCCAGCACTTGCACTGTGCTTATTTTAAGCCCCTCAGAGGACCAGATCATGCATCCAGAGTTGCAGTAATGCTATGGAGGAAAAGCAAGTTGCCTAAAACTTCCAGGCCTGATGCCCAGCTTTGGCAAAGGATCTATGGGCGTGGAGAACGGCCTGGGTGGCTTTCCCTAAAAGGTCACACGTGTTCATTGCTAAGAATTAGGGAAATCCAGAAAAGTAGAGGAAGCCTCACCTGGGCACCGGGAGCTTCTCCCAAAGTGAGAATGAGGAAGGGGCCTGATGAGAGCCCTGGTTCTGACAGCACTGTGCTGTCACACGAGATGGATAGCAGGGCAGATTTCCACTGCACATCTGAGCCCTGGTCACACTGCCCAGGAACAGAACCCAGCTGTGGAACCTCCTGCACAAGGGCGGGTGACTGTTCTGACCCAAGCCTGTCTGTTGGGTGTGCTGCCAGGCAATACCACACACCCCTTGTCACAGGGGCAAGTGAGTGACACCCCCTTGCAGCGGCCAAGGGCCAGCCTTTGGTCTGTTCTGAACACCCTGGGATTCCCACAGTATTGCTCCTTGGTGGTCCCACTCTGGGGACTGAGTCCCTGCTCCTCCCACAACCTGCAGCCCCCCCTCCCTCGGGCCCCTTGCTGCTCCACTGCAGAGCCAGGGCCCAGGAGGTCTGCAGGCAGCCGGCTCCAGAACCCCAGTCAGCAGTTCCCGCTCCCCCTCCCTGTCTCTCAGGAGGAAGTACCTTGGAAGGGCTGGGATAAGACCAGGCCACCACTAGGGAGTGGGACCCAGGGTACCTGAGGGAGGCTGGGAGGGGTGGGTTTTCCCAGGACCACTCCCCCACCTGGGTCAATATTGACACAGAGCAGGTTGGACTTGGCAGGGACAAAGTAGCTCTGGGAACCTGCCAGGTGAGGTTGGTGGTAGATCCCTTAGCACCATAGACAGGAAGAGGTCGGGAGACTAGGTACTCAGCGCCAGTTCATTTCCATAGGGGAGGTTGGGATAGGGGAGGTTGTCCGGTGGGACGGTAAGCAAGCAGGGGGAAGAGCGGTAGGACCCTCTTCTTCCTCTGGGAAAGGAAAAAGGGAGAGGCTGGCCCCGTCCCTCTCATTCTGCCTGTGAGCCTTCTCTGAGTCTCAGTTTTCCCCTCTGTGCCAAGGTGTGATGGAGACAGAGATGACTCCGGGCAGACACAAAAGACCAGGCCCTCTGCCCTCCTGCTGTCTGTCCTGGGCTGGGATCACAGGTGGTCTACTGATGTGATTCTGGGATGGGGTAGGTCTGCCCAGGCGGTGTCCCCTGGGTCCCAGGGTCCAGATAATTCTGAGGGGAGGGGACTTGGAGAGGTCCTAGTGCCTTCCTTAAGCTGCTGGGACTATGCAAGGTGGGGTGTCCTGCCCAGAATAGGGTTTGCAGTGGTGTCATCTCTGTGGCCTCTCAGAGGAGGAAATAGCTCAAAGAGTCTGAGAAATCAGTCTCCAAAGTCACTTGGACAGTAGGTGCCAGGGCAGGGACAGGAGCCCGACTGCAGAGAGGACTCCACATCACAGCTCTGACTCAACTGTAGGCCCTGCTGCAGGCTGGAGCCCCACAAAGTGCACACACGCACGCACACACACGCACACTCACGCACACACTGGGCCACACAAACCACAGGAACATGGCAACAGTCATTTACTAAGCACACATCTGGCGGTCATAGATTCCACAATCTAGGGAGTCAACCAACCCTGGACAGAAAATAATTGAGAAAAAACAATTTTTTGTACTGAACTTGTACAGGCCTTTTTCTTGTCATTATTCTGTAAACCATATAGGATAACAAGTGTTTCCGAGATGTTGACATTACATGAGATATAAGTAGTCTAGAGACACGGAAATTACATGGGAAGACTGTGCAGGTTATGGGCAGCTATGACTGCATTTTACCTAAGGGTTTTAAGCCTCCACAGGTTATGGTATTCCCATTGAATCCAGGAGCAATCTTCCTGTGGATACCAAGGAATGACTTATTTTACCATAATTTTTATAAGTCTGGAAAAAAACATCCCCCTGGCTACTGTGAGACAATGAACATCATGCCAGGGGGGACAGAAACAGAGAGGGCAGCTCGTGCTACCTATTGGTGGAGGCTGGCTCCTGGAACAGGGTCGGAGTCTTGAGAGGGCTGGCCAGGATCCATGCAGAACCAGCTACCGACGGTCCAGGGGCTGCCCTATGGGTGGGTGTGAGGGAAAAGAACCCTGGGACAGCTCCAGGTTTGGGGCTGAACCACCCTCTGGATGTCCATTGAACATGTTCCTCAGGCTCAGCGAAGGTAGGTCTGAGAGGCCTGGGGTCTCTGTGCCCGAGAGATGTGACTGAACAGGGGCTGGGAGGAGGGTGGGGGAGAGGAGGAGGAGGGGGAGAGGAGAGACACCAGTGTTGCCATGGTATTTACCACCTGGCGACTGCAAGTAGAAAGAGACAGGAGCTACGGCTGGAGCTCTGTGCCCCCTGACATTTAGAAGCCCAAAGGAAAGAGATGGAATGAGAGGGAGGGGGCGATGGTGACAGGACCAGCCACCACTGGTGATCTAGGGAAGAGTCACTTCCAGGGAATGTGGGAACAGAGACCAATAGGGTATCAAGGAGGAATCAGGAGACGGGGAAGTGGGGAAGAGTGAGGACACGGAATTTTGCTAAAACCAAGGACAGGTAGTCAGGTATGGACAGATGGGGCCAAAAGCTCACTGTCAGGTCCAGGGACAGACAGGCATATTGTCACATGTGGGTATTAAACAGACACACTGAGAAACAGGGACCACCCTGTGACATAGGCATCCTTCACACATAGGGACCCAGGGATGCTGCATTTGTTAAACTCAGGCCTGCTCTGGATGTGGTCCTACTAGGCACAGACTGGCCCAGAGTTCCTGGATTCCCTCACCACTATGTCAGGAACCTTAGTAGGATGAAGAGTGGGCACAGGAAACCTGTCTTGGGGCCAGTGCATGTCCTTGAAGGGGCTGCCTACACTGGCGGGGCCTTGGCCTGTAGCCTCAGGTAAGGGTAGGTTGGGCCTTAGGAGCTTCTGGAAGGCACTATTTCCAGCACCTCCTGCACCCCACCATCAGTGGGAAAGCAGGGGAGGTGTGGCCTGAGGTATGGGAGAGCCGACTTCTCTGCACGGGCTGGAATGGCCTCTCCCACGATGGGTATCAGATTCCCTGGGGAGGGCTGTGCCGGGCAGCCAGCCCAAATTCAGAGATGGGGGTGGAGAGAACAGAGATACCTAGAGGGAGCTGTGGCCCCCTGCCCCATCTCCCGCAGTGACCTGGATCTCACAGAACCTAACCCACCACTCCTGGCCTAAGTTCTATTTCCTTCTAAAGTTTGCTTCAGTGTCCTAGCCCAAGAGGAGCCCATCTGGGCTCCAGAGAAGGAAATCACAGTATATTCCACCTCTCAGCCTAGCTCTGAGGTCTAGGTCTAGGTCTCCATTCCCCTACTTTCTCAGGCCCCTGGTACCCAGGAGGTGAGTCTGCCAGGCCTTGGGGAGGGGGTTGGCTCCCAGACAACTCGGTCAATATTTGTGGACTGACTAACTGATTAAGTTTGAATGCCCAGCCCTCTGAGGACTGAGTGGTCGGGTGTGTCCTGCAGGGCGGGAGCTGGGATTGAGTTACCGTGGGGGAGGTGGGGCAGTGGGCAGAGCCTGGCCCCTTGCCAGACCAGCACTGCCCACAGGCAGGGAGGAGGTGGGAGCACTTCCAGCAGGTAGGCCTGGGCCGAGGGGCACCGACCGGGTGGAGAGGGGTTGCTGCTAGCCCAGGTGGAGGGCATGGAGTCCCAGAGCAAAGGCCAGCAGAACTGAGGGAGCGGCCACCAGCCCAGCAGGTGAGATCACCCAGGGGGCAGGGCAACTGTGGCCAGGCCGTCCAGAGGGAGGAGAGCGGCAGATTCTGTGGGTGAGGGGGGTCTCTGACACCCATCATGGGTCTGCCTAAGACCCCTCCCCTCCCCCTGGCCAGGCCCCCCTGTCCTCCTCCAGCAGGCAGTGCCCCTCCCCCTTCCTGGAAGGACGCACCTGGGGGAGAATAAAGGGCACTGGAAGGGGGGGAGCGCCTGGAGGGAGAAAGGGGAAGTCAGGGGAAGGAGGGGGCACTGTGAGGGAGAAGGGGGTGTCTGGAGGAGGAAGGGAGTGGGGGTGGGTGACCCAGGGCAGAGAAGAGGAGGACAGCAGGGAGGCGCTGCGGGAAGAGGGCACCTTGGGAAAGGAGGAAAGGTGAGAAAGGGACCCTAGATGAGAATGGGGCACCCAGAGAGAAAGGGGGCCCTGAGTAGAGGGGGCACCCCAGGAAGAGAAGGGAGCTTCCTGGAAGGAGGAGAGGACACGGGGGTGCAGGGGGGTTCCCAACCACAGGATGTGGTAGAAAGGAGTCGTACAGGGAGAGGTAAAGTACACGAGTGGGGGTCTTGTGGGACTGGGGACCTCGCCCTGGGGAGGGAGCCGTCCCCTGAGGAGAAAGAGACAGCCTGGATGAAAGAAGAGGGTATTGGGGAGAGAGGGAACCCCCCACCTCTTAAGCATCCCTTCCTCCTATCTCCCCCAGAAACCAGTTGAAAGATGGTGAACACTGGTGACCTGGGTTGGGGCCTCGGCCCTGGCAGCCTGAGAGTCTGGCTCCCCAGGCTGAACTCCACCTTGGGCATCCTCCCAGCCACCCTGGGAGTAATGCTGCCCCCTGCTCCCATGAAACCAGCCGAGTCCCAATCTTCTGGCTGCTTGTCTATCTTTCCTGTCTCACATGTAGCCTTCCTGTCCCTCCAAGGCTGCCGTACTATTAGGTGAACTACATCCCGTAGGTCCTAGACTTCTGCTTATTGCTTGCTTAGGTCCCTGGTCACTGTCACTGATCACTATTTCTGCCTGTCACTCAAGAGTCCTGCTGCAGGTCACCATTGCACATAACTATGTACTCTAGTTTCACATTTTCAGTTGCTCAAAATCACCATTTCATGGCCACTGTGTCTGTCTGTCACACATGTCATTGTCACACCAACAGGCCATCACCTACAACAGGGGTTAGGGACATCTAGGGACAGTTAGACTTACAGGTGACTCTCTTCTGCATCCACATTCACTCAGTCACCACTAGCAACACTCTTCATTCTTTACCACCCGTTAGCTGGGCACCTGCTGGGCGCCAGGCAGCTGGGATTCTGTGGTACCTAAGAGGACAAGCCCCTGCCTTCAGGAGTCTTCCTCCGCTCCTGTGTGGGAGGCCAAAGCCAACAGCATGCCTGGTTTCCATGGGGTGCTAGGAGGGGCTGTGTGGGATGAACACAGCTCTTACCCCCTGGCTGACTGCTGACTGACAGCCCTGGGCAGTCCCCATCTCCCTTCCCACGGCCACCTTGCACGGTGCACTGTGAGCACACCAGGGCCTAAGCTGCCCTCGGAGGCCCTGGACACCACAGTAGAGTGAGAGCCACTCTGCCAGTAGCTCTGTGCCTCTGCCCTCGCTCACCCTTGCTCTGCCAGGGAGGAGTGCAGGGGCCAGAGTAGCAGAGTCGCTATCACACCAGGGGCCCAAGGGAGAGACTCAGAAAGAAGTGACTTGGGTGTCTATTCAGCAAAGCAGCAGCAAGGAGAGAAAGCTGCAGCTGGCAGGGTTTAAGTTAAATGCACAAAGACTTCCATGCAGGAGAGAATGACCAAACCTCACACACACATTTCTGAAGGAGTTGTGCAGGGGAGCCCCAGCGGGTCGATGGCAATCTGCTGAGATGTAAGAAAATCAACAGAACAGAGAGCCTGCCTTCCTCCAATACTTCATGTTGCTCTCCCTCCTCTGCACACTCAGAACCCACAGAGTCCAAACCTGAGTGACCCAGGTCAGTTTGCAGAGTCTCTGTGTTAGAGGTCAGCCCAGTTTCAAGAATCTGTCAAGAGTGCTTATGCCTCATTTGCCCAACACTTAGGCCAGCTGAGCTTGTCACTTGCTGCACTCTGTCACAGTCTTCAGAGACAGTTCTTGTGTGCACTCTGTCTTGGATTTATAGAACTTTGTCTCTCTGCAGAGCCTGGTTTTGCCTGAAGCCTCTGTTTTCAGACTCTGGGGCTCTTTCAACAGTGGGTCCCTGTTTCCCTGGGCATAAGATTTGCTTTCCCTGCAGAAGCTGTTGTGCATGCTCAGCTCATCCCTGTCTGCAGAACTTGTCTGGTGCCTTTGTCTGGGACACATTTTTGTACATAAAGACATTGCCCCTGTTTGCAAAGCTTTGTCTGTTCAAGCAGCACCTGTCCCCCTTAGCAGAAACAGTTCCCTCCACGTGAGTGTCTCGATCTCAGACTGTGTCCCTGATGACAGAGCCTCTTTCTATTTTGGGCCTGGGTTCTTTCTGTGGTCTATGGGTAGCATCTTTGGCATTTGTCAGGACTTGTGCCTGTTAGCCCAGCCTATCTGAATTTCTCTGGGTAGAAACTGTCTTTTTGTAGGATTTGTTCTGACGAAGTTTAACTTGCTGGGGGGTGGGAGGGCTCTGTCTGGGAGCATAGGTGTCTTTCTGCAAAGCACACTCCTATCTTCAGAGCCTTTATCTGCAAAACTCTATTCCTATTTCCATGTGTACCTGTTAGAGACCCTTTCCCTATTTACAGAACATTTACCTGTCTCAAAACTGATCTTCTTCTGTAAAGCCCAACCCATTTGCAGGGCACAGGGCTTAGGGCCCTCCACAGAACCCAGCCCTGCTTCAGTCTTGCCTACATGTGGAGTAGATGTGCTGGCACACAAAGCTGACTCCTGCCACTCCTTCGGCAGCTCCTCCTTCTCTGGAGGAACCACCACTGTTTACAGAACCTGTCTGTCTGAAGACCCTGTGTTGGCTTGTAAAATCTCTTATCTGCAAATCACATCTCTGGATTTTCTGTTTACAGGGCCTGAGTCTTTTTTCAGAGCCTGATCTCTTTTTAGAGCTTATGATTATTTTCCTGGCCTATTCCCATCTCCCTGTAAGTAGGAATTGAGTCTGTTTGCAGAGGCTACCCTGCATACAGAGCACGCTCATGCCAAAGAGAGCCTGCCTCCATCTGCGAGGCCTTTCTCTGGCCAAAAATGGACACCTGTTTGCAGAGCCTTGCCCATCTATGAACTTGTCCATGTCTGCAGAGTCTGTCCCTTATTCAAAGAGTCCCTGTCTTGAGGCTTGTCCCCATCCACGTTGGCAGAGCCTTTCCCAGTGTGCAAAGCTCCCACATGCCTGCAACACCCATAACTGTTTGTAAAGCCTTTGTCAGTGTTCACAGTCATGCTGGTTTGAGCAGCCTGTCTCAGTTGTCCTGGGCTGTGCCTGTGTCTGATGCACAGGCCATCCTTGCACACGCACACCATCATTTCCATCAAGAGAACCGGAGACTTTGCAACCCTTTCTTCAGTCTGAGAAAACTGTCCCTGCTTGCAAAGCCTTCGCCTGTTTGCAAGCCTTTTTCTGTCCACAGAGCCTGTCACCGAGTAGGTCCCTGCTGTTGGCATAGCCTGATCCTAACTTTGCCTGGAAAACCTGTGTCTATTTGTAGCTCGATTGTGTGCGGAGCCTGTCTTTGTCTACAGGATTGAGTTCTATTTCAAGAGCCTGTCCCTGTTGGCCGTCTGTCCCCGCCTGTTGAATCTGTTCCTACTGGCAGACCTTTTGCCTGATTGTAGAACCTACCATTCTCTGCAGCAAGTGCCCCTGAAAGCAGATCCTGCATCTGTCTGCATAGCCTGTTTCTAACTCCCTATTTGCAGCGGTTGCTGGCTTCAAAGCCTGCCCCTGCCCAGAGAGCTCAGCCCTGTTCTAAGAGCACCCAGGTCTCTGTTTGCAAAGTCTCCATATACTGGGCTACAGTGCCTGTCCTGGTTTTCAGATGTCTGTGTGTTTACAGAGCCCTCCTAATGAAAGTCACACTTCATGACGAAGGTGCTTTGGAGAGCTGTAGGTGGGAAGAATTCTTGTTTGGAGCCCGGAGAACAGGTGGCTAGGAGGTGGACCTACTACCTGAGAACTCTGGCTCTTGTTCCCTGTGTCCTCTCTCATTCCTGCCTGGTTTAGGATGAACAATAACAAGGGCCTCCCAGCCATCGACAGCCACAGAGACCTCCAAATATGGATCATCGAGGTAAGAGGTCTGACACACGGCACAGATGGTGACATGGTAGGTGTGGGGTTTCAGAAACCAGGCTCCTCCCACCCCCAACCCAGAGCTCTCTCCCCTACACACACCAGGGCTGGAGATTATGGGTGGAGGGGGGTCTCTGAGTTGTCACATGTCACCCTTTTCTCCCAGAACCTGAAGATGGTGCCAGTACCTGAGAAGGCTTACGGGAACTTCTTTGAGAAACACTGCTATATCATCCTCCATGTGAGTCACATGGGGATTGTGTTTGGGACAGAGAGTGACATGGCCCAGCACTGGAGACTCCAAGGCGCAGACACTATCTCTGCCCTAGAAAGAGGCAAGCTGAGAGCCCTAGAATCACCTCCCCCAAGGGGGGCTGCTGCCCTGAGCCCTCTTAGCCCCTGCTGCCCCTTCACGATCTGTCCACAGAGCATATGCCCACCATCTCCTCCACGGCCCTCAGCACACCCTTTACCTCGTTTCCACCTGGGCCTTGATGCCTGGACTCCTCCCTGCTCCTGCTCCTCTGCCTGCCCACCCCCACATACACAAACACATGGACCCTAGGTCCCCCAGAGCAAAAAGGCCACACAGGAAGCATCCAGCGACCTGCACTACTGGATCGGGAAGGAGGCAAGCACTGAGGCTCAGGGCGCTGCAAGCACCTTTGTGCAGCACCTGAAAGAGGAGCTGGGGGACCGGACAGTGCAACATCGGGAAGTACAGGGTCATGAGTCCGAGTGTTTCCACAGCTACTTCCATCCGGGAGTCATGTGAGTGCGGGGCAGAGTAGGGAGGAACTGGGACTGGGAGGCCCCGTGGTGAATCCAGTGCTCAGGCTGGGGCTGCCTTGGGATGACTACCCCCATTTGCTAAATGGAATGTGTGTGTGCATGTGTGGTGTGCATGTGCGCGTGCATGTGTGTATGTGAGAGAGAGACAGTGTGTATGAGAGAGATAGCGTGCACTTTGTTGAGATACGACCCACCTACCATACCAAGCACCCATTTCAATATGCCATTCAGTGATTTTCACAGGCTTGTCCAACCAGCACCATGAGCAGTTTGAGAACGTTTTTATCACCCTTACAAGAAGTGGTCCTTCATAACAGGCTTTTTTCAATTAGCATGCTCTTTTCAAGGTTCGTCCATGTTGTATCAGGCATTATTAATAATTTATTTTTGTTACCAAATACTATTCCATTGTATGAATATGCCATATTTTATTTATTCACTTAATGGACATTTGGGCTGTTTCCACCATGAACATTTGTATACAAGTTTTTGTGTGGACAGATGTTTTTATTTCTCTGGGGGTATATACCTAGGAGTGGACACCAACATTGTTTTGAATTTTCTTCTATGTTGCTGTGTTGGTAGAAATGTCTTTTGGGGGGTGCTGGGGTTGTGACTCAGTGATAGAGTGCTGGCCTAGTATGAGTGAGGCACTGGGTTCGAGCCTCAGCACCCCATAAAAATAAAGAAATAAAATAAAGGAATTATGTCCATCTACAATTATATATGTGTGTGTGTGTGTGTGCGTGTGTATTTGTATACATATATATGTAAAGAAATGTCTTTTGCTATAAATTACTTTAATGTTTTTTAAATTAATAATTGTAATATATTTAGGTTGAACATAGGAACTTGTCAATATCTGACCATGTCTGCTTCATACAGTTGGGCCTACATTTGTTCATGTGGTATATACATGAACACATGCATACAAGTATACATGCATATGCAGAAACACACACCACCCCCTGTGCATGGCCACCTGTAGATGGGCACACACCCCCACGTGTAAATAGTCATGTCCTCCTGAACATATCTATGTCGTTACCCATTTCCACGTACTCCCATCCAGACTTACATGGGTAAGTAGATATACACTGAACCTCCAAAAGAATACACGTATACACAGATGCACACATGTCCACATCTCTACACATGGATAAAACACACATTCATGCCTCATGTTTACTCTAACATGCACTGAACAGGCACATGACATCCCCTATGCACGTGTGCATGTGCTCACTTTTTCACTCATTCCTACACATGGCAGTGTGTGTTTCTAAGTGGGCCCCTTTCCCTTCTCAGCTACAGGAAGGGGGGCCTAGCCTCTGACGTCAAGCATGTGGAGACCAACATGTACAACATCCAGCGACTGCTGCACATCAAAGCTAGGAAGCACGTGTCTGCCACCGAGGTGAGGGTCGCCAAGAATGCACTTGACCTCTGGACTCAGCTTGGACTGAGTATACTGAAGTATAAGGAAGTGTGGAAGTTGGTAGGGAATGTGGTGGGTGGCGATGAGCTGTCAGCATTCCCAGAAGGCCTGACCCGAATAAGAAGAGAAGGCAGAGCCAGTCTTCCAGCTCCACCTCTGCCACGGCTCCCTGAACCCTCTTCTTCACCTGTCTCCTGGGCATGTTAGGAATTTGGGCAGGGGAGGCAGATAAGATTGTGCACCTGGTCCGTGTAAGCAGCACAATGGGAGGTGGCACATTTGTGAAGGAGCGCAGAGCCTCAGGCTCTCTCACATACACTGTCACTGTCACCCACAGGCACCCACACTGTCTCTCCTTACACCCTCAGGGCTACTCTAGTCCATATGATATCCATGTGCAAATCAGCACAGAGAACGCCTTGCTTCCAGATGTCAAGAAATTTAAGGAAGATACTGATCTTGTTAGATCAAGTCATTATACTGCCATCAGGCCGGAATGTGGTGTAGTGATCACTCAGGAGTACAATGTCAACAGTGTGAACCAAGGTCCTTCAGTCTGCATAGTATGTGGCAGCCCTCCACAGGTTCTGCACTGTCACCCACAGACCCAGTGACCATGCATCCCTGATCATGCTGGGACACCATACAGTATTAAATTTCACTATTATCCTGGCATAATTATTTGGAGTGCCCCCTTTTATCCTCAAACGTGTTTCCATTTGGATGATAACTATCCATAGATACACACTGTCCCCACACAAGCACATGTGCACTGTCACCATGAGCACACAAACTTGTTCATATTTGATATACTCCCACACATGTACATGTACACACAGATAAATGCATACACCCCACCTATATACATATGTGCAGCTTTAGACATACTTTGAATGAAAAGTGTCATGCTTAGTCATGTTCGCCCTGTGGATATAGCATTGTCTACAAGAGATGTAGCATGCCTAGAGATGTACACAGACACAGAGAGCCACCCTCCAGGTTACTTTTGATGACATACATGCATGCCTGCACACTGTGTTAGGTGTTGCTACAGTCACAGGGCTTCATGTGTCTAAGTGACACACTCCAGCTATGCTCCCCTCTGGCTGGGTGCTGCTAGTATGACACACTTGTTTTCTTCCCTGTTCCTCCTGACTCTGGCAGGTGGAGCTGTCCTGGAACAGCTTTAATAAAGGAGACATCTTCCTGTTGGACCTGGGCATGGTGATGATCCAGTGGAATGGGTCCAAGACCAGCATTTCTGAGAAATATCGGGTCAGTGTCTGCCCTAGGAACTGGGGGTGCAGGGCTTGGTCCTACAGGTTTCTATCCTCTGTCTACCCCAAGAAGTGGGCTGGACTCTCCACCTCCATCAGAAGCACCTACTAGGCACAAGCTGAGTTCAGCCCCTGCACTGGTGATGGCCCCCCAGATGCCAGAGGGAGGAGACAACAGCTTTCCCTTCCAGCCATCCCTGCCTCTGGGAGCTGAGCAGTGACAGGAAAGAGCTGAGCTGGGCTGCCAGAGTGAGGGCACACCTGGGAAGCCTGACTGCCATTTCCTCTCCACAGGGCCTGGTTCTGACCTGCAGCATCCGGGACAGGGAACGTGGTGGTCGTGCACAGATTGGCATAGTGGATGATGGAGTTGAAGTCACTGACCCCACGCATATCATGGAGGCTGTGCTAGGTTGCAGAGTGAGCAGTCTGCACGCAGCCGTCCCCATCAAGAGTATTAACCAGCTGCAGAAGGCCAATGTCCGCCTCTACCAGTGAGCAGAATTGAGGGAGGACAGGGTGGGCAGAACAGTCCAGGACTGCTTGTCCAGTATTACTGCAATAGCACAGCAACTCTAGAAAGCCCTCCAGTAAAAGCAGATGGATTTCTGGGACCTGGCATGTGGGACCTTGGGTCTATCCTATACTCTCAAATGATGTGTGGCAACCCTATTGGGAAACCCTTTGTGCAGATGAGGGAATGAGGCCCCATGAAGGTCAAGGAGCTGTATAAGGCTCTACGGCAACTCCCTTCAGCTCCCATGCCTTCTGTCTTTGGGGAAGTAGAAGTTCTAAACACGGGCAGAGTAAAGCCAGGCCAAGGAGGGACTGGGCTGCCCATAACCTGGATGCCTGTCCCCCAGTGTCTATGAGAAAGGCAAGGACTTGGTGATACAGGAATTGGCAACCCGCCCCCTAACCCAGGACTTGCTGCAGGAGGAGGTGAGAAAACCCCCAGCCCCTTGATTCATCTCTACTCCACAAGCCCAGCTGTCTGGACCACCTACTAACCAGACCTATCCTGACTCCTAGGATTGCTACATCCTGGACCAGGGTGGCTTTAAGATCTACTTATGGCAGGGACGTATGTCCAACGTCGAGGAGAAAAAGGCTGCCTTCAGCAGGGCTGTGGTGAGGCCCTGGGTCCCTGTCTGAGAGACACAGCACAGCTCTGGGATCTGATTAGGGAGGAAACTGGCCCTGAAATCTGGCAGGGGGTTTCCTTCCCTGGGGATCTAAGGGAGGGGGAACTTAGAACTTTGACTTGGGAAATATCCACATCCTGGGGTCCCAAAGGAGAGGAAACCCTAACCTGGAGCCAGAAAGTGGATGCACCCTGAGCCATGTTCTATCTATCTATATAGAGATAGAGATGATAGAGATAGAGATAGAGATAGAGATAGAGACAGAGACAGAGATAGCACATGGCCCAGCCTTGAGGTCTGGGAGCCTTCTGCACTGGGTGTCCCCTCCTTTCTGGGGCTGGGGGTAGAAGTGGTTTGGCCTGGGTCTGCATGAGTTGTCATGGCCAGCTCTTCTCTAGGCTGGGACTTGGGGACCTCTGTCTGCCCACAGGGACCTCAGAGAAGTCGGTAATGACAGTGTCGGCTTGTTAAATGGGTCACAAACTTGTTAATTAACGCGTCTCAGAGCTGAGCTGCTTTTGCCGCTGTAGTGGGGGGCGGCCCCTGGGAGGTGGAGCGCAATGGAAGCCCGAAGCCCGCAGGCCTGATCGGTCCCTGCCCCAGGGCTTCATCCAGGCCAAGGGCTACCCGACCTACACCAACGTGGAGGTGGTGGACGACGGCGCTGAGTCGGCCGCGTTCAAGCAGCTCTTCCGAACGTGGACGCGGGAGCTGGGCAGGAAAAAGCTGGACTGGACAGGTGCGCGGGGCAGACAAGGCTGGAGGGGCGTGGCCTGCCGGGAGAGGGGCGGGACCTGCCGGGAGAGGGGCGGGGTCTGTCGGGAGAGGGGCGGGGCCTGCCGGGAGAGGGGCGGGGCCTGGCAGGAACACGTGGTTCGCCGTGAGGGGAGAGCGGGAGCGGACGTGGCCCCAGCCGAGGGGTGCTGGACAGAACTCAGCACTAAGAGTGAAGGGGAGTGGCCAGAACGTCCGGACTGGCCAGGGAGGGCCCTGGAGTCTAGGAGGGACCGTGAAGAGTGGGTGGGGAGGGGCTGGTGGAGGCTGGGACCTGAGCCGAAAGAAAGCTCCGTTGACATCCCTTGTCTCATCTTCAGGTAAATCCATTCAGGTAAAGCTGGACGTGGGCAAGCTGCACAGCCAGCCAGAGCTAGCGGCCCAGCTCAGGATGGTGGACGACGGCTCTGGGAAGGTGGAGGTGAGGGGCCTTGATTTAACTAGCTATGCTTTGCCCACTGGTAAACCATGCGGGTGGTGCTATCTCAGGTGACCCTAGGACACCCGGATGCACATCCACACACAACTGGGGACAACCAGTAACCCGTGCACATACACAAACTCTGCCTGACAGCTGACAGATACAGTCAAGCCTAATCATACATAGTTATATGTGTGACAAGCCCATACATATGACAATACAGACACAGGCACTCATACTTAGTGATTGCATCATCATAGCCAGGTGCACAAGTGCAAATATGAAATTGCATGACTCTGTATCACACATGACAGCACTCACACAATGGTCAACACCAACACAGATGCACAGCCACACATAATCTATCTCAGCCCCTTATTCCCATCCCCCCTATACAGTCATCAACTGTGAACCACTCATCTGGTCTCAGACCAGTGTGCTAGGAGCCGCAGGTGTTGAAGGCCACTTCCAGGCTCCATGCAGCACACGATTGCACACTGATCTGCTGGCTGACCCTCAAGCAGAGGCCTTGGTATCCTTTGGGACTCCGTTGTTAAATCTATAAAGTGTGGGCAGAAATTGGTCCCATCTGGTCCCAAGGCTGATGTAGGGATGCTGTGAGATTACAGAAATGGGACCACTGGTGAGGGGTCCTAGTTCTCGAGGAAGGTTGAGGTCAGAGGAATACAAGATGCCTCCTACATTTGCCCTAATAGAGATGGGCAGAGGAGGTGAGTGGTGGGAGACAAAGAGAGGAGGAGAAGCACCAAGTGGGGAAAGGTAGGGGAAAGGCCTGCAGAGGGGAAGATGGGATTCGGGGTGGGTAAGGAGACTGGGAAAGGCAGGGAGTGGGGCAGAGATGGAGAGAGGAGGAAGAGATGGGGTGCAGGATGAGCAGGGAGAGTTGGGGGTTCAGGGCAAGGAAAAAGTAGGCAGGGAAAAGGGGTGCATTGAGAGAGACAGAGGGAGCAGCAGGGAGAGAGCAAGGCAGGAAAGCCCACAGGTAGGCAAGGGAGAGAGGGAAGGAGAGTATGGGACCCAGGCTCCAAGCACAGGGAGCGGAGGCAGTGGGCAGCAGGCAGAGAGGCCTGAGACGGGAGGCCTGGTTTCCAGGTAAGTGCCACTCTTGGGTGGTGTGTGGCCCAGATGAGCATCTTCTGCAAAAGGCAGGGTTCTGGATCCTCTGGTCTGGAGGGAAAGTTCCCCCAGAGAAGCTTTTGGGCTTTTTGTGGGTAAAGGATGCCCAGACGTTGTTTCCTGGCCTATAAGTGAAGTAGGTGCTGGGATCCCCAATTTGCAGGTGGGAAAATCTAAAGCTTTGAGGGCCTCACTGCTAACCACACAGACCTGCAATTTGACCAGTCTGTCTACCTGGGGGAACAGGGAATACTGACAAATGTGAGGAAGTATTTTCCTCTCAGATTTCAAGCAGGCTTTGTTGTTGTTGTTGTAGTTTTAATGACCCTTGAAAGCCAAAAGGGCATGTTCCCTAATGTTTCGAGGCCTGACTTCTGCTGACCTGGCCTGAACAGTGTCTGTGTGAGGTCCTGTCTGCCCCTGACCAGGGCTGTGGCTGGCGGGGCTGGGACTTGGGATAAGTGTGGGGCAGGGTGGTCCAGGTCACATCCTTTGAAGTCCTTGCCACTCATTTACTCAGGTACCACATGCAAACTCAGTCTTGGCTGAGAGCAGATCAGCTCAGGTGTGATGGGTTCCAGGGGTCCGTGGGGGAAAAAGGTCACCTGCAGATTCAGCACAGAGCATGGGGAGGTTGCAGACCTGGGGTGAGCTCCTTACCTACACAAGATGAGGAATGAAAGAGAGCTTTCTGGGTAGGTGTGGATGGGCAGGCTGGTTCAGGTAGAGGAGCTACCTTTGCCCACTGGTTCCCTTCTCCTCAGGTATGGTGCATCCAGGACTCACGCAGGCAGCCTGTGGATTCCAAGCATCATGGAAAGTTGTGCTCAAGCAACTGCTACCTCGTCCTCTACACATACCAGAAACTGGGCCGCATCCAGTACATCTTGTACTTATGGCAGGTGCACCGGCTGGAGGGGGGTGGTGCACACTTAAAGTCTAAGAGCTAGAGCCAGAGAAGGAAATGTGAGAGCTGCCTTGGGCCATCACTGTCTCCCCAAACCCCACAGGGCCACCAGGCCACAGCAGAAGAGACCAAGGCCCTGCACTCTAATGCTGAGGAGCTGGACCACCTGTACCAGGGAGCTCTGGTGCAGGAGCATGTGACAATGGGCAGTGAGCCGCCCCACTTCCTTGCCATCTTCCAAGGCCAGCTGGTGATCTTCCAGGTAGGGCCCACCCTGCTGCTGCAGGGGCAGCTTCCCCAGGCCTCGACATGGCCGTAGCCCTTGCATGAACTTGTTAAACACCTCTTCAGGTCTGGGGTCCAGCATTCCAGCACGTGGTTTCCTGGTGCTTGTCCAAGGCCCAGGAACCCCAAGGGTGACCCCATAGTCCCACAGATAAGTATGGAGCAGGAACACAGGCAAGGAAACTGAGTCAAAAGGGACCCAGTGATGTCATACCCGGGTAGAACTGCTCCCCATGTTTCACCTTCAAGGCCCGGGCATTGTGCCCTGACCCTGCAGAGAAGGGGTGAGGGGTCCACTTACAAAGGGCTTGCTTTCCTGTGCTAGACTGATGGATCCCCACACTCCACCTTCAGAGGATCCAGAAGACAATGTTGGCCTAAGTCTTGGGGCAGTTTGTCCCTACTGGGACAGAGAGGCAACCCACTGCCCAGGAGCCTGAGGCCTAGCACTTTTCTAGGGGAGCACTGGGCACCACGTGAAGGGGCAGCCAGCCTGTGTCCCCAGGCTCTTCCACGTGCAAGGCACTGACGGCTACAACACCAGGACCATGGAGGTGCCAGCCCGAGCCTCGTCCCTCAACTCCAGTGAGGTCTTCTTGCTAGTCACAGCTGGTGTCTGCTACCTCTGGTTCGGGAAGGTACCTGTAGGACTGACTGCTTGATTCGTACCTGGGGACAGGCCCAAAATAGGCCAGTGGGGGTGAGGTTAGGGCAGGGGTGAGGGTGAAGAGCCACAGCACTCCTGATGGAACAGGCCGGGTGAGTGGGATGTAGGACTGGAGGCCACAGCCTGCCCCCTGTGGGGCTTGACCCAGCTTTATGCTTGCCAGGGCTGTAACGGTGACCAACGTGAGATGGCACGGACAGTGGTCACTATCATTTCTGGGAATGACAAGGAAACGGTGCTAGAGGGTCAGGAGCCTCCCCACTTCTGGGAGGCCCTGGGGGGCCGGGCCCCCTACCCCAGCAGCAAGAGGTAAGGGGATTGGGAGGAGAGTGTTCTTATTCCAAGGAGGAATTGAAGCCCATAGGGGGTGGGTGACTAATCAAGGGTCACACAGGGAGCTGGAGAGATGACTAGGACTGAAGACTCTCAAATCTACCCCCCAGAGGCTCGGGAATAAAGCCCACCCTTCATTCGCCAGGCCTGGGTAACTGGGATCAGAAGATTCCAGGAGAGTAGGGGAAGTGGTGCCCTCTGCTGGCCTAATCCTCTCCTTGCAGTGTCACTGTCCTGGGCAAAGGCACTGTTCCTCAACATTCCCCTCCTGGCCCTGCCTGGGTAATTGAATGAGGTATATGTTGGAGGAAAGGGCAGAGTTAGACCTTAAGGGAAGAGGTGGCTAAGTTTCAGGCCTTGCTGGTGTGACTGTGGGGCTTTGTTTTTGCACCACACCTGCTGAGTCTCCCGGGCTCAGTACGATCATCCCCTCACCCAGCCCAGCCTAGCTTCCCTTCCTGACCCAGGGCCTGAGGCCACGCCACCCAGGGGTGAGCCTAGGGGACTCTCCCTTCCCAGAGAGGGTGCTGTCATACCCTTCCCCAGTGTCCATTCCAGGGAAATTCATGGGACAGCTGGTGTCACAGCTGGCTGGGGACAGATAGATCACCTAGTCTGCATTCTCCATGGACAGAAAGGAATTGCAGCCCAGTGAGGAGCAGGGGGCTCCTGGAGAGAATTATGGGGTGGGTGAAGCCAAGAGGAAGGCCCAGTCTCCTACCCCAGAGAAGTTGCCTCCTGGCCCTGGGGTGGGTGCTGTGTGCTGAGGGCGGGCAGGGCCCAGGCTGCAGAGGTACAGCACCTCTGTGCCCCATGCTCCGTGCTGGCCAGGCTCCCGGAGGAGGCCACCAGCTTCCAGCCACGACTGTTTGAGTGCTCCAGCCAGGAAGGCTGCCTGGTCCTCTCAGAAGTGGTGTTCTTCCGTCAAGGGGATCTGGACAAGTATGACATCATGTTGCTGGACACCTGGCAGGAGGTAAGCGGCCACTCCTGCCTGGCTGGAGTGTGAAGGGGGGTGTGTCTGTATTTGTGTAACTGGGTATGACTCCACATAAGCTGTGAGTGAGTGACTATGACACTAATGGTGCAATCATGTGGCTGTCTGTGTCACTGTGTGAAAGTACTCAGTCTTCTATGGGTCTCATCTGACCAGGACCATGTGTGTAGTTGTGTGTAACCCTGAGTATCTTACAATGCTGTGTGTGGCTCCAGATGAAGGCACACCTTGGCTGGACCTGTCAGGGTGGAGTGAGTAACGGTCAGTGGATGGACTGACCGCGGGCATGTGGGGTGATTCTGTGTGACTATTGCTCTTAGATATGCGCCTGGGTTGGAGACTGATGTGTCAGTGACAGTGGGGTCAAGTAACTGACTAGAACTGGCCAGACCTTGGGGACTCTACCATGAGACTCATGTATATATGTGTGTGTGTGCACACTCACTTGCATACACACGTATGTGGCAGATAGAAAGAAACCACAGGACCAGAGGTGGGTGTGAGCAACCGAGTGACTCTGTATGTCTGTGCCACTGTGTTTCTGTGTGACTTTCCAAGCTAGTGCAACTGGCTGATTACGTGTGACTGTCACACCATGTGTTGGACAACAGTGGATGGCAATACATGGCTATGATTTGCCGTCGGGCTGGATGACAAGAGAGGCTTGTGTGCCTTTGTAGCACTGTGCCTGTGGGAGGCCACGTCTGTGGCAGCATGTGGGTTGGTGGCAAGGCTGTGGGCACGCACCTCAGAAAAAAACGAGCCCTTTCAACAGCTGCATGGGACCTGGTCAGCCCCAACTCTCTGACCTGATTTCCTCCCACCCTCCCCTTGCTGGTTCTGCTTGCCGTTCCTGGAACATGCCAGGCGCATGGTCACTTCAGGACCTTTGCACTGGTGGCTTCTTCTTCATTGTCTCCTCAGACATACATGTGACTTGCTCCCTCATTAAAAAAAAAAAAAAAAAAAGTCAGGGATTTTTATCTATTTTTTAAATTTTTGACTCCCCAGTGCCTGGCATACAGTGGGTGCTCAACAAATATCTGTAGGTCAAATGCATGAATGCATGCAGACCTTCCTGTGTTCACTGTTGTGTGGGTGGCAGCGTGCTGGGTGTGTCCGGTTGGCCAGGGCTGTGTGGGTGGGGTTCTGAGGTCATCAGATAGACAGGGAGCCGGGAGGAGGTGTGTGGCTCCAGGCAGCCCCTCCACATGTCCCAGACCAGGCCCCCTCTGTGGCCCAGATATTCCTGTGGCTTGGTGCTGCCGCCAGTGAGCGCAAGGACGCGGTGGCCTGGGGCCAGGAGTACCTGCGGACCCATCCAGCAGGGAGAAGCCCGGCCACGCCCATCGTGCTGGTCAAGCAAGGCCACGAGCCGCCCACCTTCACAGGATGGTTCTCCACTTGGGACCCCTACATGTGGTCGGTGAGTAAGGCCCCATCCTCATTTGGGGGGAGCGGGACCTCCCGGAGCAAACTGAAGGAGGAGGTGCTGGTCTGGCTGGGGACCTCCAACATATGTGAGGGAGATCTGACCGTGTCCTCACTGGCCTTATCCCAGGGGTGCCCCTTCATCCTGCCCAGCCCTGATAACTGACCTCATTCTTGCTCCCAGAACAACCAGTCCTATGAGGAGGTGGTGAAGAGTGGGGTCTCCCACTTGGGAACAGAATCTGCCATCTCTGGGATCACAGCAGTGAGTACTGGGAACCCTACCATGGCATTGCCCACAGTGGTGTAGGCTTGGATAGCACGATCCAGAGTGGGCAGGGGCCTGGTAGGTGGCCAGGGTTGCAGCTGGGGGAAAGAGGCAAGTGGGTTCAATGTCGCCTCCCCGAGGAGTGCCTATTTCCAATCTTCCCCAGCGTGAGGTCCCCTCTCTGGACAGGAAATCAACAATTTCCAGCTATCCCAGTGGCCAGGCGAGAGCAGAGCAGGTCCTCCAGACCTGCCAGCCATCAAAGACAGCCAGGACATCTCAGAGATGGAGTTGGGGCCCAGGGTAGGCGGCAGAAGTGCCAGCACCAGCATCAGCAACAGCAACAGCAACAGCAGCAGCAGCAGTGTCAGCTTGGTCGACAGTGGGAGCCTGCCCCCCGAACGGCTGAGGTACCAGGCCGTTGAGGACCTGCCACAGGGCGTGGACCCCACCCGCAAGGAGGTGGGTGATCACTTACTGCCCCACACCTAACGCTGTGCTGGAGGAGCCCAGGACACCATCAGCCCATTGTGCAGGGATGGGAGGCGTGTCCCAGATGGGTGGCAGTGCCCTGATGACATCTCTAGGTAGGACTGGACTCTGGGCTCTCATGACAACCTCCCCTACATCCCTCCCCCAGTTCTATCTCTCAGACGCTGACTTCCAAGACATCTTTGGGAAATCCAAGAAGGAGTTCTACGGCATGGCCAAGTGGAAGCAGCAGCAGGAGAAAAAGAAGCTGGGCTTCTTCTGAGTCCGGGGGGCTCTGCTCACACCCCCAGGCCCCCCTCTCCTTTGCCAATAAAAGGCAGTGGTGTGCACCAGGTGTGGTACGTGTGCCTTCAGACCTGGATCCCTCGGTGTGCTTCTGGCTGCCCTCTCCAGACCACCCCCAGGAGCATGGGGAAGGGACATGCCCTTCACGGGGGATTTTATATCCCAGAAAGGGAGACCACAAGGCTGAGTCTTACTGTGATTTTTATAAAAACCCTTGACCTAACACTGGCCAGAGGGCGGAGAGGGCTGCAGTGTTGTTGCTAACGGAAATGAGGACAGTTCCAGGGCCCGGGGCAGCTCCTGGAACCCCAGAGAGGCAGCAGCACAGACAGTGTGTTAGCGTTGAAGGCCATTCAGGGACCTCTGGCTCCGCGGTGGAGGTTGGGAGCAGCCACACCAGCCCTGCCTCCAGGTGTGGACAGAGGGCCTGACAGACTCAGGGTGGACCCCACCTGACCCCAGAGGCCTAGTCCCGGATGGAGATCTTCACAAAGAGGGTGGCTGATGGATGCTGGTCTCCGTTCTTAGACAGGAGGTGGACGTGGCGGTACCCTGGCAGGCAGGAAGGAGAGTTCTGGTGACCCAGGGAGGGTGTGCCCTGGCACAGCCAGGTCCTACACAAGAGAGACCCCATCCCGGCTGTCCCCTGCCCTCGCCACACACTCACCCTGCTTGAGGCTGTTCCAGGGGATGGTGCTCTGGCCGATGAAGTCGTTCTTGGAGGAGGCGTCGTAATCCTCCACCACAAAGCGGACCAGTGCCAGCTCAGGCACAGCCACCTCAAACTCAAACTCCGTGTCCCACCACGGGTTGAAACCTGGGGGACAGGCACCGTATCAACCGCATGCACACCAGCAGCACCGGGAGCTGGGCCCAGCTCAGGCCCCAGGACTTACCATTATTGGTGATTACAGCAGTCTGGCGGCTGGCCATGTCTCGGCCCACGCCATGGATCTCCACGGTCACCTTGGGGTCCACAATTGAATTCTTACTCTTGTTGACTTTGGGCAGCTGCTGTCCAGAGATGACCTGAGGACAGGTGGGGGACAAGGAAGAGTTCAGGAATGGAAGTGATGGGGGTGGGGGAGGTCCATGGGCACTGGGTCCCTCCTGGGTCTGTCCATACCCTGATGCTGAGCTGCTTCCGGGACCACCAGGGCCCTTGAGTCAGGGCGCGTGCGTTGAAGGTGGTGTTAGGGTCTCTCAGGAATGCAGGCTTCAGCACATACCCGCAGGCCCCATTGTCCTGGAAGCGACCCTGGTACACGTCCATCTCTGGCCCAGGTGTCTGGAAGTTCAGGGCCACTACAAGCAGGACAGAGCACTCACAGGCTGGGCTGACCTCAGGGGCCTAGAGCCAGCCTCCTCGGGTACACTGAGGCCTAGGACCCAATACCACTCCAATGCCCACTGCCTTCTCCGCTCTAACTGACCCAGCATACTGACCCCATGTTAATGGGTTATATTATGCTTTTGGTGTCAGAACTCAAAGGGCTAGTACGCTAATGATGGGATTCCAGATGCTAGTGGGGAGATATTTCCAAAGAGTTTACCAGTTCCATGAGCCCCTGCATCTTACCCTGCTCAGCTCCCCAGACCTCTCACTGTGGAGCATTCAAGGCTCTGGGCTTTGAATGGCCTCAGGACTGAAACCCTCCCCCAGGTGTCCTCCAACCCCAGCCAGCCCCTACCAATCTGGCAGCCCCCGTTCCACATCTCCACGGGGCTGTAGTTGGAGGAGTCTGTTCTCCACCCGGCTGGGTAGATCCTGCTCAGGTGCCCCTCGTTGTGACGGACAAAGCTGTTTCCTGAGGGGAGGTGTGGCTCGGTCAGCAGTGGAGGCCTCCCAGGGAACCCATGGCCCTCCCACCAGTTCTCTCTGGTAACGGAGCAGGCAGCACCAACTCCGGGCCTGAGCATGAGCAGAGCAGCCAGGCCTGGCCCTGGCTGGCCCAGATGGTCAGACAGATGGCCCGCACCCTCTGCCTGCAGAGGGACTCACCTGACTCTTGGAGCATTCGGAGGGCTCGGTTCTCTGAGAAGGACGCCATCTCATAGAAAGCCTGCCCGGAGGTGCCAGAACTGGAAAAGCCCCCAAAGTGGACACTCTTGCAGTAAATGACCATGTCGGAGAGCTCCTGTGCCAGCCTGAGCTTGTCCTCCTGGGGGCCGTGGGGAGGCCCGGGTTAGAGTCAGAGGTTGGGGTGGGGTGGGCACTGAGAGCCAGAAACCCAGACACAGAGAGAGACAGAGGAAGACAGAGAGAGGGGGCAGAGGTTCTGAATGGCAGCCAGAGAACTGAGATAAGGCTCATGTCCCAGGGGGCTGGGGAAGGAGGTACCCCAGGGCCTCCCACCCCACAGCTCCCTCTCGAACCCTGGGCTTGTGCTGCACTCGGCTCCTCACTGCCTCGTCCTCTATCTCTGCAGCTTCATCTTCGTCTGACACAACCGTGGCCTCGGGGCTGCTTTCCCCTCCCAGGGGCAGCAATCCCCCAAGCTTCTTCCCCTTCAGCAGGATCTTCCCCTTCAATTGCTAGAGATGAAGGGGCAACTCATCAGGACCCCCCTGGCCTCCCAGTCAGTCCCTGCCCTCTCTTCTGGGCACCCCCATCCCCACCACGTACCTCGGGGGAGGGCAGGCTAGTGGTGACCCCATCGAGTGGCCGGTCCAGCATCATGGGCCCCAGGATGGCACGCAGGTGTCTTGCCATCACGCGCTGCTGCTCCAAGCTGCAGTGGTTCTCCAGGGACAGGATGACCGGGTAAGGGGACACCTGGAGGCCCAGGGGCATGTTAGGACAGGTTGGCCACGCCTAGGCCCCTCCTCCTCACCCCCCAGGAGCTCAGCATCCACCTTGAAGGCATAGTCCCGGATGGCCCTGAGCACGTCACACAAGAGGATCTTGGACGTGAACGTGTAGCCGTGGTAGATGATTGGCTCGAGGTTGGGCCCATCCCAGCAGTCGAGCTCCAAGCAGCGGCAGCCTTTGCACAGGGCCCTGAGGGTAGGGGTGGTGGTTAGGACCCTCTAGGTCCTGTTCCGGGTTCCCCTCCTGATTCCCGCCCCCAAGGCTTCCCTGGACCTCACCGGATGTAGGCTTCGGTACTGCTGGGCCCTGTGAGCTGGTCCTCCAGCAGGTAAGTGTTGTGTGAGGAGGACACCAGGTAGTGGCTGAGCGGCTGGCTCATATCCTGGTAGACCCTCCGGTGCGCCAGGCTAAAGGCGCTGCCGTCAGCTGACAGCAGGTACATGAGGAAGCCATCCTTGGTCATCTGCCGCTGCGCCTTGGCTGGGAGGGAGGAGACCGTCAGAGGTGGCTGCCCCAGACCTCCTCCTGGCTTCCCACCAATCTGGAAAAGGGACCCTCTGCCTGCCCATCCTGAGCTGGTCCCCCACAGTTCTGGGAAGCAGGATAAGTCTGAGGCTCACAGCCAGAGACTTGTGACCACAGAGTGAGGCTCTGTCACCTTCTCTGACTCTGTCCTGAAACCCTGAGGCCCTTGAGGACAGAGTCTCATCTCCTCTGTGCACCCAGACAGGAGTGCCCTCTGGAAAAGGGCTCTATTTTCTCTGCCCAGTTACATCTCAAAGGTGGGACAGGAATTGCTTTGGCTTCTCCAGTCACCTCTCTATTTCTTGGGGGAGGAGGACCTCAAAGCCCCCCTGAAGGAGGAATCAAGGGGAAAACTGAGGCAGTGACACTGGAGTCCTCTCCCCCATCTGCCTGATTTCATGGGTCAGGCAAGCACTGACCAAGCGCCCTGAGGCTGGCTGAGAACCCCTGCCCTTTAGTCCCCTTCTCTGTCTGCAGTCTCGTTAGGTGTCTCCCAGTCCAGAATGACCTTGGGACTGACTGCCAGGCCCTCACCAGTCTCATTGGGCTCATAGCGCTCGATGAGGGAGAGAGCCAGCGCTGGCCCTGCTGCCTCCTCCCGCTGCTGGTGCTGCAGGAAGGTCACCAACTGATCCACCGAAAGCGTCTCCGAGGAGCCTGCAGCCTCAGCAAAGGCGCGGTCGATCTCCTCCCGCTGGGTCAGCATCTTGTAGAAAGCCTCGATCTCCTCATCCTCCAGGGAGTCTGTCTGGGAGTGGTCACATTCCTACGAAGCCAGGACGGCAGGAAGCCAGGGCTCAGAGCTGGCCACAGATGGGGACCTAGGACCCCACTGCCACTGTAGGCCCAGACGCACCCTGAAGATCTTCCGGGCATAGCTGTCATCCACCTGGATGTTGAGCTCCTTCAGGAAGTTCTGCAGCTCCTTGAAGCTCATCTTGTTGTCCTTGTTCTTGTCAGCCTTCCGTAAGCAAGAGTGAATCCAGCTGGGCAAGCAGTAAGGAAAGAACCCAAGAGCCCTGGAGCCCAGCAAGGTTCAAACTAAGCTGCCCACGTCTCCCTACCGGTCTGGGTAGCTCCTGTGTTCCACACTGTAGGGCGAGAGCTGGTGGCCTCTCTGGAGGAAAACACTACTTCCCATCAAGGAGTCCTGTTCTGTTGGCTGGTTTTGAAACATTCACAATGTTTAAGAAATTTCTTAATGTAAAAAAAGGCTCACAGTAGGGGCTGGGGTTGTGGCTCAGTGGTAGAGGGCTTGCCTGGCATGCACGAGGCACTGGGTTCAATCCTCAGCACCACATATATATAAAATAAAGATATTGTGTCCACCTAAAACTAAAAAATAAATATTAAAAAAGACTCATAGTAGACAAGCTAGAAAATACCAAAAAAGTAAACAAAGCGTGCAATAGCTCCATCCCCAAGTGATCACGGCCACCAACACTGCAAAGGAGGTGCTTCTGGTGTCCAGTATGTAACTGCCAGCCAGCCTGACGAGGACTTGTTTCCTCTGTAGGAAACAGCAAATTTTCAGCCAGAGGTCAGAAGATGGGGACATCCCATGCAGAGCCAAGCCCAGGTCAAGTTCTCATGATTGGGGCAATCCAGTCCCCACTGCTGGCCCCCCTCCTGCTTGACCTTGAGGAACTAGAGAAGGGGGAAGCTCCCCAGGACGTTCCACAGAAATCAGAGTACTAAATAGAACAAAGAAGAGGAAACCTCGCTTCAGTGGGAAAAAATGAACGGGAGAAGAACACGGTAGAACACCGCGGAAAAAAACCCAGCAGCACGTTTTTAGAAGGAATTACGAAGAAATGGGGACTGGGGGTGAAGCTCAGTCATAGAGCACTTGCTTAGCATTCACGAGGACCTGTTTTCAATCCCCAATGCCAAAAAAATAAAAACTAATGACCAAATAAGTAAAAACTAAACTCATCTATTTGGCAGACTAAAGGAAACTTGTACAACACAGGCTTAGAAAAAAATAATTAAAAAGAAAATAATATGATGACACTAATGAGAAAATATAAACTAGGCTTTTGCAAACATAAAATATAAACTAGGCTTTTGCAAACATAATACCCAGTGCAGGTAAAAGGTCCAGTGGAGTGGGTACTCATCCACGGCTTGGGCAAGGTAAATGGGTACAACCTTTAGGAGAGTCATCTAGGGACAGCTAAAGGTTTAAAATATTGCTGAGGTTTGGATGTGGTTTGTCCCTCCAAAGGTTCACATGGTGGGGTCTTGGTCTTCAGTGTGGCAATGATGGGAGGTGGTGGTATGGGCCTTTAAGAAGTGGGGCCAGGTCTGTAGGTCAACTGAAGATGTGCCCTTGGAAGAGCTTATGGGACTCCAGTCTCATTCTACCTCCTGTCTGGTAATGTGATCTATTCCCATCCCACTATTGTGATGCCATCAGCCATGAAGACCTCAACAGAGCCAAGCTGATAGCAGCACCATGCCCTTGAGTCTCCAAAACTGTAGGCTAAATAGATCTCCCTTCTTTATAAACTTAGCCAGCCTCAAGTATTTCATTACAGTAATGAAAAAGAGACTAAAACAACTATTGTATCATTTCATTCCACTTCTAGGAATCCTAAATACTGGTAGGAAAATACTAAATACTGAAAAGTTTTTATGAACACAGTTCTTTGAAGTGTTATTCATATTGGTGAAAGACTAAAATAAATTTTCAGCACTACAGGAATAGATTTATAGTTTAGAATGCATCTACTGGGTGGAATATTATAGTAATTAAAGCCATCTATGGGGACTTCACTAGGGAAATAATTAGGATATAATGTTACACTGCAAATGCATCACAAATGTATGATCTCTACTATTTTTGGCAAAGTCATCATTAGGCAAATTCAAATGCAGAAAAAAAGATTAGGAGAGTGCAATTGGCAATTTCTGGAGGAGGTACATCTTGTAGGTTCTTTCAAACATCATTCTAACATCCATAATTTCTAAATTTTACATATATATAGATCCAATTTTATGCACATATATGTGTATATATATATATATATTTTTACATATATGTATATATTTTTTATATAACTTATATGTAATATATATATATATATATATATATATATACACACACACATATGTATATTAGTCATGGCAGAATGCCAAATGAAACCATCAAGTCCACAAATTCTCTGAGCTGAAGGCTACTCAGCAGGAGAGACAGCTTTACAATCTTAAGGTCTCATGCTGCAGGGCATGAGATGTCGTAAGAAAGAGGCTATACAAGAGGGATGACTGTGGAAAAAGTACCCCAGAATTGGGCTTTTTAGAAAGCTTGAAATCAGGCAGATGCAGCCTTGTGAGAAAATGCTTAAAATTCTTCAAATGCTGAAAAGCACACAGAAAAGGAAGCTAACAAGTTTCATAAATGTGTCCTCCAAAGGAACTACATGTACAGTAGCGATGAGCAATCTAAAAGGGAAATTAAGAAAACAATTCCATATACAACAGCATCAAAATGAATAAAATAATTTGAAATAAAAAGTTTTAAAGTGCAAAACTTATCCTGTGAAAAGCCATACAAAAAAATTGTCCTAGTACCAAAAAGAAAGAAAGAAAGAAAAAGAAATGAAACAAGACATAAGCAAATACAAAGACATCTATGTTCCTGGATCAGAAGACTTGATATTGCTATGCTGGAAATACTCTCCAAGTTCATGTACAGTCCCTATCAGAATCTTGCTGGCTTCTTTGCAGAAACTGGCAAGTTCTTCCTAACATTCATTTGGAAATTCGAGAGATCTAGAATAACCATAGCAATTTTGGAAAAAAAGGAACAAATTTGGAAGACTCACACTTTCGATTTCAAAACTTCCTATAAAATTACCTAACCAAGACACTGTGGTGCTGGTGCAAGTGTAAATACACAGACAAATGGAAAAGACTCGAGAGTCCGGAATAAATACTCATGTTTACAGTCAATTGATTTCTTATAAGGATACCAAGACGATTCAATGGGACATGAATAATCTTTTCAACTAGCTCCTGTCGGGTGATGGTGCTGGAACAATTGCCTATCAACATGTAGAAAGAAAAAAGAAACTGGATCTCCTACCTCACACTATATACAAAAATTAACTCAAAATTGATCAAATTCTTAAATGTACGAGCTAAAATGATAAAACTCTAGAAGAAAATAGGAAAAAAAATGTTCATGACTTTGAACAAAGCCTTCTTCAATATGATACCAAAAAGCACAAATAACTAAAAAAAAGTAGATGAACTACACTTATCAAAACTAAAAACTTGGTGCTTCAAAGAATACCATCAGGAAAGAGGCACCCATAGGATGGGAGAAATTATTTGCATAAGAGACTTGCATCTAGAATCTATAAAGAGCTCTTACGACTCGATTATGAAAAGACAAACAACTCAATCAAAAGATGGGCAAAGGACCTAAATAGAAACTTCTCCAAAGAAGACAGACAAAAAGCACATGAAAAAATATTCAGATCATTAATCATTAAGGAAATGCAAATAAATCAAAACCACGATGAGCTAATACTTCACACTCGTTAGGATAATACCACTATAAAAACAAAAAAAGCAGAAAAAACTAGTATTAGCAAGGATGTGGAGAAATTGGAACTTTTACACACTGTTGATTAGAATGTAAAATGGTACCACTGCTGTGTAAAATATTATGATAGTTCTTTAAGAAAATGCAAATAAAATTTCCATGTGATCCAGCAATATTACCTCTAGATATATATCCCCCAAATAGAAAGAGGTTCTCAAAGAGATTTATTTGTACACCCATGTTCATAGCAGTATTATTTACAACAGCCAAAAGGCAAGACAAAATCCAAGTTCTATTAGTAGATAAATGAATAAACATAATGTAGCACATACATACGATGGAATATTATTTTAAAAGGGCATTCTAGGAACTGGGATTGTAGCTCAGTGGTAGAGCACTTGCCTTGCATGCATGAGGCCCTGAGTTCCATCCTCAGCACCACATAAAAATAAATAAATACAAATAAAGATATTGTGTCCATCTTCAGCTGAAAAAAAAAATTTAAAAGGACGTTCTAGCACATTCTATAATATGAATGAAACTTAAGATCATTATGTTAAGTGATATAAATCAGTCATAAAAAGACAAAAATTGTCTGATCCCAACTTATATATGAGAAACCTAGGGTAGACAGATTCATGGAAACAGAAAATAGAATGGTGATTGCCAGGGACAGGATAGGAGTGGGGGTAGGGGAAGAATGAGGAGTTTTCATTTAAAGGATATAGAGTTTCAGTTTTGCAAAACAAAAAGAGCTCTGGAAGCTGCTTATGCAGCAATGTGAATATACTTAGCACTACTGAACTGTACACTTTAAAATGATTAAGAGGGTATGTGTATTACATTATGGGTATTTTATCATAGAGCCCTTGACTAGCATGTGTGACACACTGGGTTTGATTCTCGGCACTGCATATACATAAATGAATAAAATAAAGGTCCATCAACAACTAAAAATATACATTAAAAATAAATAAGTAAGATAAAATAAATAGCCAGGTCTAGAGGCATGCCTGTAATCCTAGTGACTCTGGTGTCTAAGGCAGGAGGATTCCAAGTTCAAGGCCAGTCTCAGTAACCTAGTGAGTCTCTCAGCAATTTAGTGAGACCCTGTCTCAAAATAAAAAAAATTAAAAAGGGCTAGGGATGTGGCTCAGTAGTAAAGTGCCCCTGGGTTAAATCCCCAGTACCAAAATAAATATATAAATAAGTAGATCCATTTAAAAAGAGCTTATCAACAATAAAAATGGGCAAAGGATTTGAGTAGATATTTCTCCAAAGAAGAAACATAACGGCCAATAAACATGTAAAGATGCTGGACATTATTTGCCATCAAGGAATTGCAAAGAAAACCATAATAAGATACTACTTCATATCCACAAGAGTATCTCTAAGAAAACATTTAACACGGATGGGTGTGGTGGTGCACAGCTGTAATCTCAGCGGCTCAGGAGGCTGAGATAGGGGAATCCTGAGCATGTGAATATACTAAAGTGAGGCCCTAAGCAACTCAGTGAGACCCTGTCTCTAAATAAAATACAAAAGGAGACTGGGGATGTGGCTCAGTGGTTAAGTGACCCTGGGTTCAATGCCAAAAAAAAAAAAAAAAAATCAGCTATGAAAAGGAAGGATCACAAAGTTCAAATGACAAGTGTTGTCAAGGATGTGATTAACTGAGACCCTTACATACTGCTAGTGAGAATGTAAATTAGTGCAACCTCTTTGGCAAACAGTTCGGCAGTTCCTTAGAAGGTTAAATATAGAATTCACTTGAGAGAAATGAAAACATATGTCCACACAAAACTTATTCTACCATGTGAAGAGCAAATTAGATAAAAGCCACAAAGTGGAAATAACTTAAATATCCATCAATTGATGAATGGATAAATAAAGCATGGCATATCCATACAATGGAATATTAGCTAGAATGAACTATGGATACATGCTACAACATGGATACAAGTTGAAAACATAATTATGCTAGATAAAAGAAGCTAGTCTCAAAAGACTGTGTGATTCCACTTATATGCCATGTCCAGAACAGGCAAATAGAGACAGGAAGTAGATCAGTGGCTGTCTACCCCTGGAGCTGAGGGGAAATGGGAAGTGGCAGATAAAGAGTACAGGGTTTCTTTTTTGAAGTGATAAAAATGTTCTAGAATTGATTGTGAGGATGGTTGCGGAACTGTGAATATACTAAAAAGCACGGAATCAGGTTCAGCGTGTTAAAGGTTAATTGCATGGATTGTGAATTATGCATCAATAAAGTTGTCATTAAAAAGCGGGGAGGCTGAACTGGTTCTACCTAGATCCTTATGTGAACAGAAGCCTGAGCACTTTGGATCATACACTAGTATGTTGTTGTGCAACTAGATTTTGAAGTTACTTTAAGCCCACAGCTGGCTTGAACACCAGGCCCAGGGGAACCTGACCACTGCCTACAACAGGGCACAGGTAGGTACCACAGTCTCTCAATTCCCAGAGGTGATAAGTATGGTAGAAACTCTAGAAAACATGATTAGAACTCCCCACTCGAAGTCTTCCACTGATTTAAGCTGCTTCCCTGAGCCTTCCCGATCTCCCATTTCCACGCTTTACAGAGGGGCTCTAGGGAGTGTCAGGGGCTCCAATTCTGTCTGGCCTTGGGCCAGATAGACCAAAGGAGGCTCCATGCACCTTCCCTTATTCCCTTCTGCTATAGACCAAATTGACATTTAGACAACAAACGTCATATGTTGAACCCTGACCTCCAGTGTGATGGTATTTGGAGATGGGAAGTAATTCGTTTAGATAAGGTCATAAGGGTGAAGCCCTCAAGATGGCATTAGTACCCTTACAGGAGAGACACCAGAGAGCCTTAGTCTCCTTCCTGCCACGTGAGAACGCACTGCCAAGGCAGACATCTGCAAACACGGAGAGGGCCCTCCCCAGGCCTCGACCATACTGGCCCCCTTGACCTCCAACTTACAGCTTTCAGATAGAAAATAAACTTCTGTTGTTTAAGCCACTCAAACTATGCTATTTAGTTACAGCAGCCACAACTGACTAAGCCATCTTCCATGCCCAGGCTGCCCAGGGACAACTACAGCCTGTCCACAGGCCAGGCCTGGACTCACAGCCACCAAGAGGATACTGCTGCAGCTTCTGTCGCTGATCCATGGAGCCCGAGTGGTGGATGATCTTGCGTAGACCCTGTACCCAGTGTTGGGCGTCGGCGGGTGTCGGGGCGATGAGGTCTAGTGTGTTGCGCTGGTCCTTGAAGACAATGGAGAAGCAGCGATCCTCGGGCACATCTCGGGCAAACTTCTCCAGTCCCTCTGTGCGGTGCCCCATCCGTACCTCCTGAATGTCCTCGATGGAGACTACAAGAGGGGTACAGTGGTAGCGGAGGCAGAGCATGCCGTGAGGTCAGTCCCTGCCTCTGATGTGATCAAGATTGCAGTGGGGGGGGGGACTGCTTTGAGACGCCACCAGGACCAGAGTTGAGGCCTTGAGTCCAGAGAGAAGGAAGGGACGAGGACAGGAGGGCAGAGGAGGGACAAAAAGTGGGAGAAAGACAAACTGAGGTAGAGACAGCCTGAGACAGCCACAGTGGGCAAAGTGGAAATGCACAGAGAGATGGAGACAGAGATCTCAGAGGGGGAAGGGCAAGTGGGACCCCAGAACCCCCAACTTGGCAATGCAAGGAGTAGGCCCTGGGGAGAGGACTGGGGTAGGACAGGGGTCTTTGGGATGGGGAGAGGGAGGCCACCCTGGCGCTTGACACCTGTGAGAGGGAGGGGTCGCGTACCTTCCTGATTGTACTGGACTTTGGGCCTGTCCTTTCCCCGACTACTATGAGAGCTTCCAGGCCCCTCTCCTGACCATTTAGGAGACTGGGGCTGTCAGTCAGCCCTGACCTGGAGTTTGGGGACAGAGGGCCAAAGACAGGGACAGAAGTGTATCAAAGCCTTGTCCTGTGTCTGCTCGTGTTCTGAGGGCTGCAGGAAGGCCCTGCCCTCCAGAGTCCCAAGAGGCAAGATGAAGTGTGTCCAGGAGGGTCTGAGAGATTACAAAATTCAGCCCTCAGGAGCAGAGGGAGCTCTGTCAGAGCCTAGCCTTCCAAACTTCAGGGGGAGACAAGACCCTGGGTACCTGCCATGCCACTGGCCCCACAGAAAACCAGTCCCACTAGACAGGCACATGCTGAGCCTCTCAGCAGCAGGATCCAGGCAGGATCCTGCCACACACCCATCCTGAGCCACACTCATCCAACTGTGCTGGGACCTAGAATGCCTCTGACGGAAGGCCTGCCTGTCCTTCCCTGAGCCCAACACCACCCTGAGTGTCAGGGGCCTCCTAGCCACCTGCCGACCACATTGTGTGGCATGTACCTAACCCTGGCCACAGGCTCTGAGGAATGGGGACATGTGAGCCCCAGCCATCTGGGGTGCAGAGCATACCCCTGCTTAATCCTTAGGTTCCCCATGAGGCCCCACAGCAGGTATAGCTGCAGCTGCCCCCAGCTGGGATTGCAAACAGGAAGCCGACAGCATGGAAACCCCCCAAGCCCAGAGATAAGGTCCAGCTGTCCCCACTGCTGATAACACCCTCTGCTGAGAACCAGTGACCACAGGGAGACAGAGAGCAGAAACCAGAGCCAAAGAGAAATGGGAGATGCGCCAGCCCTCCATTGCCTGGCCTCAGTTTCCCCAGGGGTCAAGTACAGGTAAGAACAGCAATCCCACTGCTCACCCAGAAAAGGGAGCACCAAGGGGCATGCTCAGCAGGAGGCCTGTCTGGTGTGTCTGACCTGGACGAAAGCCTCTTTGGGCCATGCTCCTTACCCAAGAGTACCTGTCCTCCTGACCCTGTGACTCCAGCGGCACCTCCTCTCAGGGCACAGCCCCTCAGACTCACCTGTGCACCTTTGCTCACACGGGGTCACCTGCCTGAATGCTGTTCCTGCCCTTTTGGCTCATGGCTGTCCCAGTATGAGATTCTGTTCTCACCAGCCCAGATGCGGGTTCCTGCTGGAAGGACCTGTGTCTCTTACTCCTCTACCTGACCTCTGTCCCACAGGCTCCCCACCAAGCTCTAGGCAACACTGGGAGTCATGTAAGTGTATTGGCAGGTGGGGGTGGCGGGGTTCAAGGAATTCCCAGGGCTCTCGGTGTAAGATCCCTGTTCCCACCACACTCCACTCCCCACTAGCCTCTAACAGGAAACCCTGTATCAGGGCAGGAGCCCAGTGAAGGAGCCTGTCTGGCGCCATAGAGGCAAGGTCAGGGTGTCACTCCCGTACTGGAAAGCAGCAGGCTGGGCTGGGGCAGACACAGGCTCAGGGAGGTTTTTGAGAACACACAAGAGCTCGATCCCCCTCAGACCCTGCCCTGCCCTACTCAGAGACCTGCATGACTCACACCCTAAAGGCACCCTACTAGAAGCCCTCTCCGTGGGTGGAACCTCTCCTTCCTTCTATTCTTCCCCTAGTTGTGACTTGTCACCAAGTCTAGTCTTGCTCTCTCCAGACTTGCCAGTGACCCCATCCGTACACCCAGAGACTGGAATGATCTATCTGCACTATCCAATTGAGTAGCCACTAGATCTACCTGTGGATATTTAAATATAAATTAGGTAAAATGAAATACGATTTAAGACTCAGTTCCTAGTGTCACACTAGCTATGCTTCATGGGCTCAACGGCCACCCGTGGCTGGTGGCTGCCATAATGGATAGTACAGATAACATTTCCTTCATTGTAGATGGTTCTATTGGGTGGAATTCACCTAACATTTTCTCCACTAAGTACAAATGTAGACAAGAACATCTCATTTTACAGAATCTGCTGTCCAAGTCTTGGGTTCCTAGGCCTTTTCAGAAGCTTCCAGAAAGCCTTCACACCCACATCCTCCTTGAGGGAGTGCCCCAGTAGTGGCCTTTCTCTGTGTATCCTAGCCCTGCTCCACCCCAACTTCTTATGGCTCCAGGTTCAGAGGATCTGCCTCCTGTGGCCCCACCTCACACCCTGGGCTCTGATACCCGGAAGGGCCTTATCTGTCTCCCGGACTTTGGGCTTGTCTTTTGAACTACCACACCTGGAATGCTAACTCTTTACCCAACTTTCCCTCCTTCCCACACTTGGAGGATACCTGTCCAGCTCCCTCCCTGCTGCTGAGCCTGGCTCTGCCCTTCTCTGGTCTTGGTTATGCGTCCCCACCCCGAGGAACTCTAGCATGTGGTCCTGATTACCCAGTTGCCCTCTCCAACCCAGACAAGACCTCAGATTCTCTACAAGTGATTTAACTGGCTCCTCCCACTGAACCCCATCCATACTCTGCGCCCTCCCCTGTGGCCCAGGATACTCACACAGCTGGGACTCTGGGGACCTCATGACCTTGCGAGACTCCTGCCAGATGGTCTTACAGTCCTCCTGCAACTTGTAGAAGCGCTCTCTTCGCCATGAGCTGGACTTCACCTTCAGGAGCTGGCTGCCCTTCAGCAGGGCCTGTAGGTCCTTGTCATCCTGCAGGCCTGAGGGGTCAACACCAGTAAGGTATCACCTCCTCCACCAGAGTCCCTGCTGCCGTTGGCTCCACACTGGCCGTGCCCACCTCTGGACCCTCTCAGCCCACGTTTCTCCAGCCTCCTCATCAATTCTCTTTACCCACCTTATCCCCCACTCCAGCCTACCCCCAGTGCCTGTCTCCTCCGGGCGGGAGTCACCTCCAACAGCAGCTGAGGCAGTCATGCAAACCACAGGTCTCCTGCCCACCCAAGACCATACCCATACACTGTGATCTGTCCCCCATGGCTGACTGGGCAAAGGGTGGGCAGCTAATTCAAGAATCACTAGTTCCTGGAGGAACAGAACCTTAGGAAATGATGGGCCCTTCCTGGTCACCTGTAGGGATTAGATTGGACCAAAAGAATCTGGGATCAAAAGATCAGGCCATACAGCAGAGAGCGAGGGCAGACACAGATGGAAATGGACCCCAGGGCACCGTGGAGCCAAACAACCTCTCAACTCCAGTGGCCCTAGGATAATTAGTGCCTGGGTTTGGGCACCCTACCTGACCCCTGTGTGACCTGAACAAGTGACTTCACGTGGCTGGGCCTCTGCTTTCCCATCTATAAAATGGGATAATAATACCATCCATCTCATACAGGAGCTCTAACTTCAAGTGAGAGGAAGCCCAGGTCTGTAGAGACAACCACAATGTAGTTCTTGGTGTGGACACTGTGGTCAATGTAGGACCCTTGTGCCTATACTTGCTACCCTCTTCCCTGCTACCCTGACCCCTGACTAGAGTCTGCTTGAGCAGGTCTCTGACCTTTTCCCCATAAGAGAATGATAAGCCCACTGTGGCCTGTGTCTGGCCTGTTGGGATGCCCTTGTCCTTTCTGCTCCACCCCCATTGCTGAGGGCCCTGGGTCTGGGACCCCTGGAGGTACAGAAACAAAGCACAGAGCAGTCCCTTCAGAAGGACTCGTGCAGAGCCCACAGGGAGGACCCAGAACCCTGGTGGCCTGGCCCACCTTCTGCTCAACTCTTGCACTGCTCTCAGAGATGCAGGCTGGCCTGAAGCACAGGTTCTCAAAGATGCAATGCCCTCTGTCCTACAGGTCCTGACAGGAGGCACTATGGGGACACCAAGCCTGGTTTCTCAGAAGCCCTCAGTCCCAAGCAGATCCTGTGCCAACTGTGATGAAATAGATCTGCAACCCACACCTTAATAACCCATCAGTTTAATATATAGTTACATTTGTACGTGTGTGTGTGTGTGTATGTGTGTGTGCACGTGGAGTTCAGCAGCCATCTCTGTTCAAAGTTGATTGACTACCTCACTTCTTCCTAAACTATGTGGCCTATCATCCTTCTTTGTACTGCTACTCCAACAGAGTGGTGGCATCAGGGACCCCAAAGGTCCAGTCTGATGAGGGACTTGTGCCTAGGCCTATGTTGGGTAGCCCTCATCAAGGCATAGACTTTTATTTTCTGAGCCCAGATTCACCATTGCTGACATCCTCTCCCACTTTATCCATGTCCCATGCCCCTAGGTAGCCCTTCCCACACATCTGCAGGGCCTGCAGAGCCTTCTGAACAACTTCCCCAGGTCTCAGCCACCCACACGTTCTCTGTCCCTCCCAAGCTCCTGCCTCCAGTAGGGACCGAGTCCTGTGCTAACATTCACTCCCACTCCCCTATGGCGTTAGGCAACTCCTCCTCTCTCTGTCCCTCTGTTCCCCCATGAGCCCTAGGTGAGAGCAGTGCTGGATGGGGGAGGCATCCCTGGGCTTCTTCAGAAACAACAGTCTAACGTGACTTCCCAGACCTGTCCAGTCTGTCCAGTCACTTCCAGAAAACACTGTGCCTTAGCATGAGAAGTTCCTCTCCAACCCAAGGGGAGGCTAGTGGAGGAGAAAGGGGCTTCTACAGAATGTTCCAAACCACGGGCTGTATATGACAAGCCAAACACAAGAGGGAGAGTAAGGGAGTTCCCAGGGTGTCGGAGGAGACAGCCACCTCTGCCCTCTGCTGGGAGATTTCACTCTTCTATCTAAGGCTGTTCTATCTACAGCTGAAAGGATCACCTCCTTACCATCTGCCAGTACCCCACTCCCTAAGCTGGGTACACATCAGGGCAAGCCACCGCTAATAGATCAGATGGGTATGGGGGGTTGTCAGGAAGTAGAAGGTGAGCCCCACCCTCCTATTCTGGAAAACACCATGAAGAGATGACATGCTCATCCTGTCCTGGAGCCAGGCTATGGCCCTGTCCGCAGTCAGGCAGAGATAAGTCCCCAGTTGCAGACACAGCTGCCAGGAGGGAGAACTCAGTCCCAAGGTGGGCCTTGATAATTCCAGAAAGATCACAGTCACTGCCTTCTGGGCCCTTGGGAAATCTAGGCAGGTATCTCCATCTCTTAGCCTCAGTGGGTACCCTCTGGGCTTATGCCCCACCTCCCTTGCTCCTTTAGCACACAGGAAGCATGTGGCACCCCTCACCAAGCCCAACTCACTCAGCTGTGCACCTTCTCTGCCTGTAAGAAAACCAGGAGGAGCACTGAGCTCAGGGGCCTTGGGTTCACCCTGTGGCTTCACTAACCTGCCCAGGCCAGTTGTCTAAGGAGGTGGCATATAGAAGGCACAGATGGTGCTGCAGGTGCCACTGGGAACCCAGGGGGTGCTATGAGTCCTGCCCATGTACCTAGGATGATACATATTGAAGACACACTGGGCCTGGAATCCATAGCAGTACACTGAGACACAGCCACACAGATACACTATCACACCACCAGATACAACATCAAAGACACAATGAGTCATACACATGATACACTTTCCCACCCCCCCCAGCAAACTATACATTGTCACATGGAGTTGCATGTTACATACAGCCACATAATATACAGAATTAGAACATCATTATCATAGCAGTAATAATAGCAGCCACCATAATAACAGTTAATATTTGAATAAGATACTGTTCTTGGCACGAGTATATAATCCCCCCAACAATCTTAAGAGGAAGGCAGTATCATTAGCCTCATTTTATAGATGAGGAAACTGAGCTTGCAGGAAGTTGCATGGTGAAGTCAGGACTCAGGAGCAGGCCACAGGGTCAGTGCTACGAAACATTATTTTATGCAGCCACCACTCAGAGTCACACAGCCACAGAGTATCAACATCAGAAAATCCAAAAAGAGAAAAGAAAAGATATACACATACGCACACACCATAACACAGAATAACAGAATCACTCAGTCACCTTGGGTCACCCACTGTCACATCTATCATACACAGTCACACTCTGTTGCACAGTATCACAGATCATACACCGTCACAGTTGGTTACACGCAGACACCCCTGGCACCACAGTGTCACACACTTGGTTACACAGCATTACACACCATCATCACTACACAGTGTCCCCAGAGTACCACATGTGGTACTCATCACTCAGTCACCATTGAGTTACCCACTGTCGCTTGTCACATACGGACCTACCTGGCCTACACACAGTCTTGACTATCTCATTGGATCACACAGTCAAATCAATTACACACTGGGTCATGTCTCCAGTGATGTCTCAGAAATTTATACACAGGAGGGGGTGGGGGTGACAAGGGTTGGAAAACTTTGGAGGAGCTGAGTTAGATCAGAAGGGTAACTAATCCCCACAGTACTCATCCCCACGTGCCACCACGGCAAACACCCCCACAGAATTAAGCAAAGGCTCCAAGTGCAATCAAAGGCTGGAAGCTCAGGGACAAGTAGTCTGTGTCCTGTTCCAGCTGCTTTCCCTTTCCCCACAGCTCTCAATGTTCTTGGTGTCCCTTACCCAGCCTTTGGCCATTGAGTGCCGCCACCTTGAGGCTCTGCTCCTGCAGCTCCCTGGAGCGGCTCCGGCTCCATCTCCGGCTTGGGACCCCCAGGCACTGCATGTCGCTTTACAGTGTACCTCTGCCACCGTGAAATCTGATTCAGAAGCCTTGCAGGCTCCAACAGAAGGAATCACTGAGAGTCCAACCTTCAGGGGCGGAACTAAAACCAAAGAGGTGGGGCTGGGCTCGGAGGGGCGTGGCCGTAAGGAGCTGAGCCAAGCCCAGGTGGGCGGGGCCAATCCGGGAGGGGCGTGGTCTATGCCCCTGGTAGGTGGGGCGAGAGCAGAATGTAGGCGGAGGAGGTGGGACCCGAACCCAGGAGGACAGGCGGAGGGGTCGAGCTGAGGAGGCACAGGGGGACCAACTCAGCCCAGGAAGCTGATCTTTTATTTATTCATTTATTTTTGTACTGGGGACTGAACTCAGGGGCACTTGACCACTGAGCCACATCCCCAGCCCTATTTTGTATTTTATTTAGAGACAGGGTCTCACTGAGTTGCTTAGCGCCTTGCTTTTGCCGTGACTGGCTTTGAACTCGCGATCCTCAGCCTTCCTAGGCGCTGGGGTTGCAGGCGTGCACCACCGCGCCAGGCTAGGAAGCCCATCTTTGGCAAAGCCCCCCGAAGTGAAGGCGATCTGGGACGCGGGAAGAGGCAAGCCCAGAAGGCGGGGTTCCAGCAAGGAAGCCACCGCCCAGGAGGCGACGTGGAGGCAGAACTCCCATCCAGGAAGCAGGCCAGGGGCGGAGCGAGACGGGGAGGATCCTCACTGGAGAGGCGGTGTCTAGCCAGGGAGGGGCGGAACCTCGGCTTCTGGCGGCTGGGAGGAGTGTGGGGCTGAGCCGGGAAGTCCAACTCCAGCCCTGACACTGGCAGAGGACACCAGGTCTGGGAGGGGGAAACCGAGCGGTTCAGGGGAATCGTGTGGGCCACAGAGAATCGAATGGGGCGGGGCCAGGCAACCGAGCTCGCCAAATATTGTATCTCAGTTACTCAATGAGTTCATTGTGACATATTTTGCTGTTGTCTCACTTGTGATCCTTAGGCGGATCCGTTCCCCCAGTTTCCCCCTCCGAGTGGGGTAATCCCCAAGGTATAGCCAGATGCAAATGGCATTCTGGAAAAAAAAAAAAAAAAAGCTGACTTTAAAAGAGCCCATTAACGCAGGCTTGCCTTGAATGCAGGCCTGTCTTGATGAATAGATGACAACGGCTGCAACTTTGTACAAAACTGTGCTGCCAATGTGCTTGGGAACAGTGGGTCCTTTCAACCCGCATCACAACTTCCCTTTCATTCACCCAGCAATTATTTATTGAACCCCTACTGTGTGCCAAGGTCAGGACGCCACCCAGAGGCCTGAGTCACTCCTCTTTTTACGTTCAGCCTCTGAAGAGTTCCCGATTCGCCTCACTGCAACAACAGTGAGTCACTGGCAAAGCACAGCAATAATAACAGACTGAAGTGCAGAGTGACTTGCCTAAGTCACACCACAGAGAATAAATAATGAGCAAGTTTCATTAGTGCAAATGAACTGAAATATGGACACAGAAAAACCTATTCTTCCTTTGGAGTGGGAGGAGAAGAGTATAACAGTAGCTGGTGTCATAGAGTGACCATGCAGAGGTTTTTTACTGGAAGAAGGACCTCCCAAGGACCTGTGGATAGAATCACACCTCCATATAATTTGTTTCCTTTGAATCTTATGTGCTTTATTTTTATGTACTTTAAAATGTGATCCTGAGAGGGTGTACTGGTTTTACTTGACTGCTAAAATGGCCTATGGCACCAAAAGGTTAAGAGCAGCGTAAGTAACTGGGTGTCTGTAATGTGAGTATAGAACCCCAGGGATAGACAGCTTTGAAACATAACTGAGGAGTGGCTAAGGTGAGCTGGTCACCCCAACTTGCTCTGGGATACCAAGAGGTTGCTTTTTAGGCAACCTAGAACTCCCGATGCATGATTTTATTCTTATGACATTCCCTGTGAAATATGCATTGTTATCCACCCCATGGATGAGAAAATGATCCCAGAGAGACAAAGGGTCATATAGCAAATAGAAGCAAAGCTAGAATTTGAGTCCAGATCTCCTGGGACCAAGATGAAGCCCCTCTACCTTCCACTTTTACAAATGCCTGTCCTTGCAGTGAGACAGGAGAGCTCAGGTGTAGGAAAAGTTAGTGGAGGTGAATGTGTGCAGTGAAGGGGAACCTCAGGAGTCATGCCCTTTCAGCACATCTGGGAACATGCTGAAGAAGCTAGTCCAGGTATAGCTAAAATAAAGTCAGTGGAAAAATCAGGGTGAGAAGAAAAGGATGGGAACTGTGACATTAGTTGGAGGGCTTCAGAGGCAGCAGAAAGAGCTTGCATTCAGTTCTGGACATACTTTCCTTAGCTAGGGATGACCTTATGGTGCCTCATCATCTCCCAAAGAAGTATAGACAACAACTGAGTGGACATGGCAATTTGGGGGTGCAACTCACTGGAACTGGCAACTTGGGGAAGGTCATCCTGCGGAAACACACCATAGCACTGAGTACCAGGTGCTGTTCTAACTGCCTTATAGATAATGCCTCATTCGATCTTTACAACAACCATACGAGGCAGGTGGTATACTATCCCCCACTTTACAGATGGGGTAATTAAAGGATTTTCTGAAGAAGCCAAGCCAAACTCAGGTATTTTCCTTCCAGAATTGATGCCTTTGTGTAAACTGCTTCTGGGAAAAAAGGGACATTTCATATCTAGGTGAGCCAGGCAAATGGAGGGAACTCAGAGGGCATTCCTGCTGCAGACCCCTAACTTTCCACACTAGAAATTTGGTCCAGCAGCACATCTAATGCTGTGATACACACTGTAAAGGGGATGCAAACTCTCCAATGAAAGTGTCAACAACCTGGAACAGCATGGGGTACAGTGACCACCCTTCTCACCATCAATTCTCCTTAACAGGTCTTGCTTCCCCATCTTGTTTGCAATGTGGACAGAACGCAGTTAATGGAGGTTACTTGGGATGCTGAACTAGAAGTGGTGGGGCTTTAAGGGAAGAGAGTTTGGAGTCACGGTATTATGCCATCCTTGGAAGAAGGGCTGGACTGAGTCATGCATTCAGAAGACTGGTCCCAAACAGGATGAGCCAGGGTGGCCAAACCCATGCCACCAGTCTGGGAGCATCTGACTGACCCTCTGCGTGTCTTTGTTGCTGGAAAAGATACCAGGACTGCCCCCCCAGGAGAAATGCTGGGCAAAGACACAAGATAGCAGGGATGGAGGCCATTCCAACAGGAGCTAGGCTGCTGCTGTGTCAGAGACAACCAGAGGTCTTTAAGAAGGTCTTAGTGTGAGGTGGGTAGAGAATGGGTGGCAGTCCACAGGGTATACAGCACTAGCTAATGGGTGGTAAGAGAGAACACAGAACTGTCCAGTGCAGGCGGCCCTGGGTCCCTTCCCACCAGTCTGCCAGGAGCACTCAGGACACCTCTGGCCTGGGGGAGGAGAGAGGGAACAGAGGAAGGGGCAGGGATTCCATGACCCAGCTAGACAAGATGGCTTTGAGAAACTGTGGCTATTGGTTTCTATGGACTCTGGGGACCAGGTCTGGGCCAACAGGGAAACTCAAAACAGATTGGGGGCTGACTGCTGGCTGCAACTCTCGGGGACTGGAGTAGAGGGACGGAAGACTGTTTACCATCTTTGAATGGTTTAGATGGATGGGTCGTGGAACCTAAAGACTCCAACTCCAAGGGCACTGAAAAAGAGAGGAATATATAATTGAGCAGTGATTGGTGTGAGAGGAGCAGGGTTTGCTGAGCTGGTACATGCTCTGGGAGAACAGGAGTACAAAGGCCCCCCCAAATGTGGGTTAGTTCCCCACCTGAAACAAAAAGAAGCTAAGTTGCTCTCCTCCCCTCCCAGAGGCCTCCAGAACTTGCCGTCAGGAGTCCAGATTCCCCTCTTTGCAGGAAGGACAGTGATAGGGAGAGTAGTTGGCCCAGATGACAGAAAACAAAGCTCGCTGGACAAAGGATGGAGCGGCCGGCGGCTGGAGCTGAGACCTGGCTCTCCCTCACCGGGAGGGTGCGCCGATGCGGAGATCAGACTGCTCCTCCAAGCCCGAGGATCGCTGACTACGATTTCTGCGCTGGGCAGTTAAGGCTGCAGGGCCCGATCTCAGCCAAACTTGGCACCTCCTCGCCCCACCCCCTGACACCCTCACCGTGCCACACCCGCGCGGCCTGACGCGGTCCAGGCACGCCTGGACTTTGAGGAACCTCTAAGGATGGGTTGCACCGGGCAGAGAAGAGTCGATTGGTTCGTGGATGCTGCTTCCTTTCCCCCTCGGTCCCTTCATGCGATCTGAACCGGTGGAATACAGACCGGGACAAGGGGGAGTCCCCGAGGGAGAAGAAGTCTTCTGACACGCACCGTCCCCGACCTCCCGGGCCAGCTCTGGGGACAAGCCTGGAACACCCAGGGTTCCTATTTGGGAACCGCGGGCTGAGATTTCCTCCAGCCCAGCAAAGCCGGCAAGGAGCCGTCCGGGGGCCTTGCGGAGGCGGCTGAAGGAGCTGGGATCCCCTACCCAGTGCGGGGAACGGCTTTCCCCGCGTGGGCCCCTGCAGGATCTCCCCGCTCGCGCGGGCCCGACACTCACCATGCAGGGTCAGGAAGTCCCGGCCCGAGTCCATGCCCCTCCGGCAGCGCGGCGGGAGGGGGCACCGCGGGACTCACGTGAGCAGCGACGGCGCAGGCGGCCCCGGGTCCGAGCACGGTGCGGTGTAGGGACCAGAATGGACTGAGGTGGGTGGAGGACGGGGGTGGGCCCGGGACACCGCCCCGCCCCCTAGGCCAGCGCCCCCGCCCTCCGGATCGGCCAACCCGCGTCCCTCCCCGCCCCCTCCTGGGGATCGGGAAGGAGGCAGAGCCAGGGGCCGGGAAGACGGGCCAACTCCGGCCCCGGCCAGTGGGTGTGCCTCGTCCCGAAATAGTCAGATCCCTCCCGCTTCCTCCGCTGCTGCCACCCACAGGCCGCGGGCCCTGTCATTAGCGCGGACAGCCAGCCCCACGCCCTGCCAGTGGGAGCCTCGCCCGGATCGGGATGAGGCCGGAAAGAATCCGGCCTCATCCCGGGGAAGGGATCACTTAAAAGTCAGACACCCAGCCGAGTTGCTGCGAAAGAGAGGCACGGCGTCTAGGCATGAGCGACAGCTCCCCCAGTACCTGCTTTCCCTTTTGCGATATGAATGCACGGGGCCACGGACTCGGCGGTCTTTGGGAAGCAATACCTAGACCCTGTCCACGGGAAGGCCCTTCCCACTTGCTGGGAGGTTTCTGACTTCAGGAGTGTGCTTCATAAGGGGTGGGAGAAAGTGGCCAACAGGTGCAGGGAGTGTGCCATTGGGTCCCCCACATCCCAAAAGTCCCAGTAATCTGTGCAGCGGAGTGGGGAGGACCTCCAAGGTCCCTTCTTCCGACGGCCTCCTTAGGGGCTTATCTGAGCAAGAGACCCCTATATAAACATCAACCCTTCAATGCCCAAGACCCAGAAACTCCTTACAGGGTGCTCAGATATTCCTGGGGAAGGTCCAGGGATCCTGCTGCCCACCACTGCCCACTTGGAAGTCCCTGGGGGAGAGCTGGGCTCAGGTTGGGAAGAAACTGGAGACAGCTTTCTCAAATGAGGAGGAGGTGTGCTAGGTCCCCCAGTGAAGCTATCTGGGCTGATAAAGTCAAGGTGAGAGTCTGGCAGAAGCTAGTGATCTCTCCCAGAGGAGACCTGGCTCATCTCAACCCCATTTCTTCTGGGCACAATCAGGCCTAAGTAAGGGGTGTGAAAGAACTGAAAGACAGCCTTCAGATTCTGAGAGCTGAGAGGGTCAGGACTTTAGAGAGCCCCTGAGCTAGGCATGCCCCCTCCCCCCACCACACAAACACAGAGTGGGGCTGGCTCCTGATCTGACATTCAACTCCAGTCCTGCTGCCCTGGGCAGGTTTTCAGAACCCTCCTTAATTTCCCTTCTACAAACTCAGGGACATATTTGATGTTTTTTGAGGGATGAGCAAGTTTCACACTGGCAGGCCTCACTTTGGACCTCCAGCCTGGGGGCAGAGAGGATGGGGGGTGGGTTCCCTTCTCTGCCCTTACCTCCCCTCTCCAAGGCCCTGCTCTCTTCCCAGAAACTCTTTGAGCCTTGGAGCCTCCCACCTGGATCTCTGACACCCCCGGGGCCTGCTAGCCCCTCTCCTCAGCAAGCCAGAACTCCTCAAGCCCAAACCCTCTTCCCAGGCAGACACAGTGAAATGCTGACACCAGTAGTTGGCATGGCTTCATCTCAATCATCATTCCTATTTTTTGTCTCTGAGAACATTATCTGTGACCTTGGACTTTCCCTCTGCCAAAGATGCCTGTGGTGGCACTACCTCTGCCCTTGCTTACCCTAAACGCACCTCAAACCCCTTTAGAAGCCTCCTCCACTGGCCTGGAGTTGTTGGGCAGGATGGGCAGGGCTGACTCAGAGCTGGCCCATGCAATCAAGTTTTGCCAGAAAAAAAGGGCTAGGCCACACCTTGCTCAGAGCAAGTAGGCCGCTGCTCTGTGCTGACCTGCAGATCAGCCCTGAACTCACTCCAGCCCTCTCCCCCTCCCTTCTCTCTGCACTTCTTCTCTCTCCCAGGCTAGGAGACACAGCTTCCTTCTGCTGGATGTCAGTCTGAGTGCTATGACTGTACATCTGTGTGTGGAAGGGCTCGGGGTGGGGAAAACACAGCAAGAGGCTTTGTACTGAACCACAAAGTTGCTGGATTTGGCTCCCTCTGCCCTCAACTCCCCTGTGTGGGCTTAGCCCTGGCCAGGTGCCTAAATGACTCTCCTTAAAACCCAGTTCTCAGTTACCTCTGTAAGATGCCCTGAGATCCTGGTGACTCATCCGCTCTGTGGCAGGCTTAGTTTGGGGTGATGGAGGGCCCACACTTGCCCAATGACGGAGTTCCAGGCATCTCACCACCCCCAACTGTCTCTGGAAGCCCTGGTGGGGGGGAGGGGATGATCAACCCAAGAATGCCATCTTTCAGGATGGTCAGGCTCTAAGTGGCTTCAGGGCTGGCCCTGCCTTAACCCTCCCCCATGAAACAGCAAATCTGAGTAGGTGAAACAGAGGTTTACTCTGCCCCTCTGTGTCTTTACTGCCTCCATCCCAGGGCACAGGGGGTTGTGAGTGCTGTTTAAATCTGGGCCCTGCAGTGTCCTGCAGTGAGAATTTGAACAAGTCACTTTATCTGTGACTTAATCAGGAGCTACCATCATCTCTGGAATAGGCTGAAACAACAGATGTCAACTACCTGATACAAATAAACACTGCCTGAGGGGCCTGAGCTAGAGTCCCCTCTCCCCCAAACTGCCCCCAACCTGGCCTCTACAGATCCTGGTGGCCACAGAGGCTCTTTGTCTAAGGGCATGCCCCTGGTGCTTTCAAGGTATGTGGAACCCCAGCTGAGCTCACTTCAGAGGGTCCTGGACCCAAGTCCAGACACATCCGGAGGAAAAGTGAAGGCTGCCTCTCCCAAGAGAGCAGCTTTGGCAAAGCCAAGGCCCTGGGACCATGTGGGGAAGACGTCCAGACCACACAGACTACACCATAGACTACAAGGTTGCTGGGCCTCTTTGTAACCCTGGATAGTATGGCATTATTTGGAGTTATTTTTCCACAATTGTATTTATGGGATTTTACTGTGTATTCATTTCACTGTGGACTAAGTCCCAAGGGTCATCTTATCCCATGGCACCCCACAGGCAAGTGCAGTGCTTGGTGAGGACAGCTGTCAGGAGACTTGCCCTCTGACCCTTATCTGAGGGAGGAGGCACACTTAGGCCTGTGTGAACTGAAGACACCAAAACCTTTATTCTGCTATTTTGCTTATTCAACAAATATTTATTGAGCACATACTGTACACAAGGCACTGTTCAAGAGTCCTGAGAATCACCCATATACAAAACTCACCAAAATCCCCTGTGATCATGGAGCTTAAATTCTAATGGAAAGAGAAGAGATGCTGCAATAATCAAGAACATACGAGGAGAATTGTGTATTGTATTAGAAGATGAAAGGAAATGAAAATAAGTAAATAAGTAGGGTAGGGGATGAGGATGTAGCTCTGTGGTACAGTGTTTGCCTAACAAGCATGAGGTTTTGAGTTTGATCTCTAGTAATGGAAAAAAAAAAGTAGGGTAAAGGAGTTCCTGGGTGGGGTTAGATTTTAAATCAGTTGGCTGCTGAAGGTGACATTTGAGCAGACTCAAAGGAAGTGAGAGAGTAAGTTGTTTAGGGATATCTGGGGGAGAGGATTCTAGGCACAGGGAATGGGCAGTACCAAGGCCCTGAGGCAGGAGTAGTTCTGATAAATTGGAGGATTTCAAGGGGGCTGTGTGCTAGGAGCTAAGAGACTGGGGGGAGGGGGCGGGTGCCACACACTTGGAGAAGACAGGTTAACAGTGACCTGGTCCTGTTGGGGCTTTTACTCTGGGAGAAATGGAGGGCACTTGGAAGGTTTCAAGTGGAGGAGGGACATGGTGGCTCAGGCCTGGCAGTAGGAGTAGAGGTTATATAAAATGATAGGATTCTGGAAACATTTTTGAAGGTAGGATTTATTGGTGGGGTTGTGAGGGAAAGAGGGGAATCAAGGATGGCTCCAAGGTTTTGACCAGGGCAACTAGAAGGACAGACCTGCCATACCCGGAAATGGGGAAAGTTGAAGAGGAATAGGCACTTTATTTTGGACATACTTAGATGTCTTCAGACAACCAAGGGGAAATATCAGGTATAAGATGGATGTACAAATTTAGAAGGGAAATGTGGGCTAGGGATAAAATTTAGGATATGAAGCTCTCACATAGTGCTGGTGGAGTCTACTTTGGTATAATCTTTCTGGAGGGCAATATGGCAATATCCCAAATACTAAAATGTGCATACCCTTTGGCCAAGAAATTTTATGATATTGTCCCACAGAAACACTATAAAGCCATGCAAAGTATGCACACATATGAAAAGGTGCCTCATTACAGCATTATTTATAGTAGTAAAAAAAGATGTCTTTTGTGAGTTGTTACAGAAAATAAGTGAAAAAGCAAACGGCAGAAGAATATATATGACAGTATCATTTGTTTTTAAATATTAAAAATGACTATATAGATATCAATGTTTGTACAGAAAAAAAATAGCTGAAAAGATATGGAAATAATCTGATAAACTGGAGGAAAGGACTGAGGACACTTTTTTTTTATTTTTTTGTGTACTATTGGAGGTTTTCTTTACTTTTGTTTTTACCAGAATAATGTAGAACTTTTGAAATTTAAAAGTAAAAAAAAAAAAACAGTTGAAAGATCAAAAGTATGTGTGAAACCCAGAGATAAACAAGCAGAAGCTGCAGTCCACAGAGCAGTTTATAAAATGATAAAATGAAGAGGGCCACTCACAAGGAATTTCCTTTGCACTGAGGAAGTCCCCATGGGATGGGAGCTAGTGAGTGGTCCCAAAGGTGACCTGCACCAGGGTAAGAGCCACTCATTTATTCGGTTAGCTGAATAAGTGCTGGGTGCAGCAGAATCAGGGATGCACTGAGCTTATCAAGCAGAGAGATACTGGCAGAAGAGGGACAGGAGGATGGAGACAGTGATGCATAGACAGGGGAAAGCAAGAGAGTTGAATATGTCAGTCAGAAGGAATGGTGGTGGCACCAGGTGAGGACTGATGGAGTGGCTGTACAGAGGGTGACCCGGTTAGACAGTGTCAGCTGATCAGAGGAGCTGAGGCCAGGGGGTGTGCCTGTGCTGGGGTCATGCAGAGGCGAGAGTTGCTGGGAGGCACCTCTTCCAGGCTGGGCCAGACTCCCTGGGACTTTCCCAGAGGCCATCTGGAGGCACGATGGAGAAGTCAAAAGTAATGGTAAGAATCCATGGAACTGCTCTGGACAGAGAGGGGGCCAGGGAGCCTTCACATGTGGAACTATTCCTAATGGATAGGCCCATTTGTGGGAGGCAAATTAGAGGCAAGGCAGGCTCCCCAGACTCTCCCACTTCCCTCCCCACACATGGCTCCTTCCTGAACCATCCAGGACCTCACATGCATGTGGAAAGCTGGACCAATGGCATGTTGCCCTAGTTCTGTCCCCCATTAAGCTATCCCTTATTGCACATATCAGTCAGTCCCGGGAGGAGGGAGTTAAAGAAGAAGCTTGCTCTGGCTCTGGAAATGGACTCAGGATAATTTTGTCCTCCCTGGAGGACAGGTGCAGGGCACATCCTTACTTTGTGGGGAAGGGTACAGTTGGAGGAGATCCAGAGCAGGGGCCCTGGCTTCCCAGCTCTCGGGACAGAAAAGTACAGATGAGGTAGCCAGGCTCAACCAAGAGAGGCGGAAGTGGCCCAGGTCTGATGGCAACATCTTGGGACTCATCTCAGGAAGTGGGTTTTGGGTTGTAAGGCAAGTACTCTCACCCGAGTAAAAAGTGTTTATTATACCACTTGTGAGCAGAGCCAAGCTGTGCCAATGACAATGGACAATATGGTCTCAAGCTGTCGCTCTAAACAAGGACAGTCCTCTTCTCCATGTCAGTGGATGGCAGAATCACCCATCCAACTACACACAGAAGACATTCGGGAGTGATTCTTTGGTCCTTTTTCTCACATCCCATCATCCACCTGCAAGTCCTGTCAATTCTACTGTTTAGATCTATCTCCAATCCCTTCCCCTCACCCTCATCTAAGCTCCTTTATCTCTTTTCTAACTTCTGCAATAGTTTCCTAATTGATCTCCCTGTTGCCTCCTGCTATCTATTCTCACAGCAATCAGAGTGACCTTCATAAAACAAGAGCTGACTATGACATGCTCTGGCTTAAAACCCTTGATGGCTTTCCCACTGTCCTCAGTATAAAGTTCCAATTTCCTATTGTGGTGTTCAAACCCATTTATGACCTAGCCCTTTCCTATCAGTCTCATCCTTCACTCTCAAACTCTTGATTCCACATCTACATTTCTTGCATTTCCTCCCACTTGTAGTAGTTTTCTCTCCCAGCCTGTGCTCTCTCCTAGCTTTTGCACACCTAGACCATTGGACATGGCATAACCACCCCTTTTTTTCCTTCTCCATTGGCTTTTCCTACGCATTCTTTTTTAAATTAAAAAACTGAGGTATAATTTACATACAGTAAAATCCATCCTTTACAGTGTACAATCCTGTGAGGTTTGATAATCCATACAGTTGCATAACCACAATCAAGTTACAGGACAATTCCACCACTCCAAGAAATTCCCTCTGAAGTCAACCCTAGTCCCCATTCTGCAGCTCCTGATAACCAATGGTCTATTTTTTGCTATGTATTTTCTGGAACCATTCCATAGGTAGCCTAGATATACCCAACATAGATTCATCTATGCTGTTGGGTATATTAATAGTCTGCTTCCTTTCTATTGTTGAGCCCTATTCCTTAGTATATAATATTACAGTTCATCCATTTATCCATTTATCAGTCTACAAAGCATTGGAGGTTTTTTTTTTTTCCTGTTTGAGTGGTGATGAATAAAACTGCCATGAACTTTTATGTTCAAGCTTTTGTGTGCACATAGTTTTCATTTCACTTGGAGAAAATACCTCCAGTGTGACTGCTGTATGTGTAACTGTGTAGGAAACTACCAAACTGTTCTCCAGAGTTGCTGAACCAGTTTGTATCCTCATTCACAGTATATGAGAATTCTGGTTGCTCCACATATTCACTAGCACTTGTTTAGTCTCTTTATTCAAGAATGTCTTTCTTTCTTTCTTTCTTTTTTGCCATTCTACTAAGTTCGCAGTGATAACACATTGTGGTTTTAATCTCCACTCCCCTGTTGACTAATGATGATGAGTCTACTCTCCCTTTTAAATCTCTGCCTGGTCTTCACTTCTTCCAAGAAGCCACGGCTCACCCTACAGACTATGGTTCTAGACAAACATCACACACCTCCAAGGTGCCCTGAAGTCACTAACCTGCAGTTGTTATACTGTTCTCTCTCCACTCACCACCTTCATATATATATCTCACACACTCACACACACACACACACACACACACACAAACACACGACGGTGCGATCCCCAGGAGCAGATGCAACTTCCTTTGGTATGTTCCTTTGGTGTGCTCTAACTTCCTTTGGTATGTTCAGTTCTCAGCCTGGACCTGAAACGGAAGTTTGACACAATCAACCATAAGTAGATAGAGAACAATTGCTGAGCAAATTAAAGAATGGATGGATGAAAGCAGGTGGTCAGGAGTAAGATTTTGCAACCAGATTAGGCAGGTCCTGTCAATTAACCCTTTCCTCACAGGAAATCCAGCGTTAGGAGGGACGGTGCTGAAGAGGCAAGGACTTGCGAGGACGAAGCCGAAGACTCTCGCCAAGGCGGAAGCAAGGCGGAAGAGGCGGGGCCGGAAGTAGAAGTGGGGCAAGGAGTTAGCGTCTCAGTTGCCATGGAGACCAAGGGGCCGACGGCGGAGCTGAGCTCCTTAGAGTCTGGGACCCACGAGTACGAGAGGCAAACATGGACGCCAGACTCACGACTGGCCATGTCCAGAAGCCCCCCAAAGTCCCCCTTGTCGTCCTCCCGTGCCTACGTGGAGAGCTTCCAGTTCGGCTTCGCGACCCGGCCCAGTCGCGGGTGGTCGCGGGAGCTCCCGCCGCCACCCGAGCCGCAGCTGCTGCGTCTGCGCCCCTCCTCGCTGCGCACCCAGGACATCTCGCACTTGCTCACCGGCGTCTTCCGCAACTTGTACTCTGCCGAGGTGATCGGCGAGGAAGCGAGCGCCAGCTTGATCAAGGCCCGCGGCAGCGATAATGCGCGCCACGAGCAGTTCGTGGACCAGTTGCAGCAGGTAACGTGGCCCTGGCGCCCCACGCGGTGGCATCGCATCTGCGGACCGTGCTGGGGACCCGGGACGGGACCGCAGGACTCAGCGCTGGACCTGTACCAGCACCTGGCCACGTGCCAGGCACTGTGCCAGGCCCTGGAGATGCAGCTGGGGAAAAGCAGACCAAGTCCATGCTGCAGCGGACATTCTGGAAGAAGGACGCTGCATAAACACACACATATACAAATGCACACACACTACACATAAATGGCACAGATCTGTAGCGCCTATTTATATTTCTCTGCACACATCCTTACATTATATATTGCATATATAAATTAAATGACTCTGGCAGTCAGCCAAATAGTTGTTCCCTAGAGGTGATAAAGTCAAGTCACTATCCTTTGGGGTGCCTTTATATCACCAACCACTATCTTGACTGAGACATTCATGCCCACACTTTCAGAAGCATACTCAGTCTCTGGAACAGCAACTCTTATTTGTTCATCTGTACAAGAGGGAAACCAGCCAAGTTGGGTACTTTGTGCTTACATGTCCTCTAATGACAACTCCCTTCAACTGTGGGCAAACTGCCCCCTCCCAAGCCTACCTCCTTACCAGGTGTACCTACTGCTTCTCAGATTTTCCTCTACTCCATTCTGTCCTTTACCCCCTTTAAGTGATATGCACCCCTGCTCCTGGCTTTATTCATTCATTTAATTAACATATTTATTGAGTGTCTACTATGTGCCATGCTCTGTTCTAGGCAGTGAGGATTCAGCAATAAGGAAAACATGGGTGCATGGACACCTACACACACACACACCCTGTCCTCTATAGCCTTCCATCTAACTGGGACAGATAGACATTAACAACAAGAGTATCTGTATAGTATGTGAGATATTAGCCTCAACCCTCCATGAGTTACACAGGCTTCCTGAAATCCAGGTAGGACTCCCTGGATGAGAACCCACTGCCTTGTTCTTCCTGGACCATCATACTCACATTCCTGATTTTAGCCATCCTAGGCCAAACCTTGATCTTGAACATCTGACTCACATCCCTGTCATTCACATGAGCCAGAAGATGTGGAGCATTGTTAACCCATAAACCCCACAACCAGTCACCCAGTTCATTAGATTGTACATTTTAACATCCCTTCTGTGATTAGCCAGCATCTGAACTGGCAGAGCAATCCCAATTTAAAGAAAAAAAAGGCTTTACATTTTTTTAAATACAAAAGTGATACATATTTCAAACATTGCCAAATGCAAAAAAGTTTAAAGAGTGGTCCTATAGAAAATCAATGCATGCAAAGTTAGTTTGACTTTATAAATTATGGTATACTTACTGCACTATGCAATATTATGAAGTTGTTAAAAACCATGAGTTAAACCTATGTTATATTCATAGACAGCTACCTGCCATTTATTAGCACAAAAGTCATTGGAAAAGGTTAGGATTAATTTAGAATCCTACACATTTGCATGGAAAAGAAGATGAAAACTTTTACATAAAAATGTAAACAGAACTCCTGGGGGAGCATTTAGATTTTTCTTTGCAGAAGTCTACATTTTCAGAACATTTGCAATGCCCAAGAATTCATTTTGTAGGTACAAAAGAAACTTTGTAATTAGTATCTGTAATTAGCATGTGCTAGGCAAGCACTGTACTGCTGAGCCACAACCCCTGATCTCAATAACATTTAGCTACCCCCTCCTAGCTTTATTTTATTCTCATGTCTGTGCTATTTTGACAGAGTCTGTTCCACTCATTTATAACTTTCCCTGGCCCCTCCTGCTAAATCTTAAACTCCTTAAGAGCAGAAACCATATCTGATGTATTTCTCTCCTCAAGTGTACATTGTAAATTCACAATAAATCTCCACTAAAAATAACAGTAAACATGCTGGCTGTGCAGCACTTGAATTCATTCTCTCTGAAGGAATCAATAGTCACCATCTAATATGGAGTATCTCTCTTGAACTGAGGTCTCCCCAGACAGTCTTACTGGCTTCTGGTCTTTTCCCAGTCTGCCTACAAGAAGATTTGTGAGGTCTAATGATTGAGAGCAAATGCCCTGGAACTTTGCACCCTAGGTTCAAATCCTTGTTCCACCACATACCACCTGTATTACCTTGGACAATCCTTCTATAAGTTTTTTCCCTTATCTATCAAATGGGGGTAATAATACCTCAATAGGATTGAATCAATTTAGTAAAGGCTTTATAACATTGTTTACAACATGGTAGATGCTCAATAAGTGATAGTTGTTATTATTTGGGTATTCCTACATGTAAGAACTAGGGGTTAGTTGTTATCAGCAGAACCAAATAATAAAACACACGACACAATAATAAAACATAATGCATGTGTATGGAACTGCCGTGGCCACCGTCTTTTTCAAGGAGATCACCTGATCTCTCTCTCTCTTTTTTTTATATAAATTTTTTTTAGTTGGACACAATATCTTTATTTTATTTATGTATTTTTATGTGGTGCTGAGGATCGAGCCCAGGGCCTCGCTCACGTGCTAGGCGAACGCTCTACCGCTGAGCCACAACCCCAGCCCCCACCTGATCTCAATAACATTTAGCTACCCCCTCCTAGCTTTATTTTATCCTCACATCTATGCTATTTTTACACTTTTAAGAGTCTGTTCCACTCATTTATAATAACTTTCCCTGGCTCCTCCTGCTAAATCTTAAACTCCTTAAGAGCAGAAACCATATCTGATGTATTTCTCTCCTCAAGTATACATTGTAAATTCACAATAAATCTTCACTAAAAATACCTAAGTAAACATGTTTGAGGGGGCTGGGGATGTGGCTCAGCGGTAGCGCGCTCGCCTGGCATGCGTGCGGCCCGGGTTCGATCCTCAGCACCACATACCAACAAAGATGTTGTGTCCGCCGAACACTAAGAAATAAAATGTTAAAAATTCTCTCTCTCTCTCTCTCTCTCTCTCTCTCTCTCTCTCTCTCTCTCTCTCTCTCTCTCCTCTCTCACTCTCTCTTAAAAAAAAAAAAAAAAGAAAAAAAAAACATGTTTGAGGCCCTGTCAGTTCTAGGAATATAATAAGGATCAGCGTCACCCTGGCATAAACTGTCTTTAACATTACGTGCACCAGTGAGCTCTTTACTTCTTGCTTTGATCCTGAACTTGAAAATATAGATCAGAAGCTTGGCTGGCTGATCAGTCAATCTGAAGTCTTGAGATGTGTGCTGGGTATCCAGGTTGGATTTCTGGGTAGATACTGTGACAGCGTTTGGGTACAAGGTGTTTATTAGCAATCAACACCTGCAAAGGGAAGAGAGAGAAAGCAGCATTGAGCCAGGGAAGCAGCTGAATTTTGATGGGGGCCCAGTAAGCTATGGCAAATGGAGAAGATTGCATTGAAGAGAATATAGCCTGTCTCAGTTTTTCATTTTGGGTCAAAATGACCAAGCCTGTATCTATACTCCTGCCTCTCAGTCACTGGATGTGAATTCCACAAAAAGGACATACTCTCAGGCCAGCCCCTTCCAGCAGTTTAGGTAGGCTCTGACAGGGCTGACAGCTGGAGGCTGTTCCTTAGAGGTAGGGAGCAAGACCTTCCCTGAACAGAGCTCTGGGTGGCCCAAAGGGGAGTGTGCTAACTTCTTGTTATGGTTTGAGTGAGTTGTCCCCCAAAAGTTCATATGTGAGACAATGTAAGAAAATTTGGAAGATAAATGGTTGGGGCGGGTATAGCCTTAATCTAATCAGTGAATTAACACCTCGTGGGATTCACTGAGTGGTAACTGGAGGCAGGTAGAGTGTGGCTACAGGAAGCGGCCCATTGGGGGCGTGGCTATGGGGTATATATTTTGTACCTGGAGAGTGGAGACTCTCTCTCTGCTTCCTGATCATCAAGTGAGCTGCTTCCCTCTGCCACACTCTTCCACTGTAAGGTTCTGCCTCACCCTGAGACCTGAGGAATGGAGTCTGCTGTGCATGGATTGAGACCTCTGAAACCGTGAGCCCCCCCCCCCCCCAACAAACTTTTCCTCCTCTACCATTGTGCTGGTCGGGTCTTTTAGTCACAGTAGTGAAAAAGCTGACTAAATCACTTGGGTTTGGATTTCACAGTATGAGAGGCAGCGCTCTTTACCATGAAACCAGGAGACAAGGGCTTCCAAGGTTGACTCTACTGACTTACTATGAAAACTTTAAGTCATTTCCTCTATGGGTCTCAGTTTTTACAGCTGGTCAGTGGGACCAGATGATTGCAATAGCTCTCTGGCTTTTTTGTGCTTCCGTGGAAACCCTGATGTGGGGGTGGGGCAGAGTAAAGCTGTGACCTCACCATATTTCTGTGCATTTAATCATCCCCTTGGCAGATTCGGGAGCTCTATAAGCAGCGACTGGATGAGGTCAAAATGTTGGAGAGACATATCATTCAGGCCCAAGCACGGGCCCTGGCTGAAACAGAGCGGGCCATGAACCAGGCCAAAGTGCATGTCCTCGAGGCCGTCCAGTTGCCCCCAGGTGTGTATTGAGTTCTCTTATGCCTGCCCTTGTTTCCCCAGATCAGATGTGCCATTGCCCACGCTCGTTTTCTGAACATTTGGAGAGCCAGCTGCAGTTTTTGTGTTTCATTACCTCGAAACACTCCAGCATTCACAGCATCACCAGAACTGGGACACTGTCCTTTATCAACAGGGCACACCCTCCAAATGCTGGCCTAGGTTATCCACTGAATCCTTCCAGCAAGCTGTGGGGTAGGTTTTCTCTCCATTTTTCAGGTGCAGGAATTAAACTTGGAAGATCAAATAACTCCAATAAAGTCCCATAGATCAGAAAAGGGGAAACCCCGGATTTGAACTTGAGTGTGTCTTCTGTGTTAGTCCATCTCCTCTTTCTATCAGGAGGAGGGTAGATTGTTGACCTGGCATAGTATCCCAGGGGCTTTTATGACTTCCCTTAGGATGTGAGCTTGGAGCTGGATCCTTGGTCAGGGTTGCTGCCTCTGAGGTTCAGGTCCAATTGGACTGTGAACTCTCAGGCTCCTATTCCATCTCTCTCCCTGTTTCTCACTCCACCGCAATAGAGGGTAGCTCCCAGGACCCTACCCTCACTGGTGTCACTTCCAGCATCAAATAATGTGGATTTCAGCAGAGATTATTGGTAGCAGATTCCTAGGAGGCTTAATTGGTTGCTCCACGTCCCCTAATCCCTGGGAGTCAGATATTGTCCTGTTTGGAGTAGGATTTTTCTTTTCTTTTGCTAAAGGTCAGGGGAGATCAAATAGTTAGCTATTTGTGTTTTGTTGTTGTTTTAAATGAAAGTGAAATGAAAGATTGAGAGCAGAAGACAAATATCAGGAGAATTTCATTCATTTTATTTTTTAATTATTATTTTATTTTGGTGCCGGGGTATTGAACACATGGAGGTGCTTAATCACTGAGCTACATCCCCAGCCCCTTTTATTGTTTATTTTGAGACAGGGTCTCACTAAGGTGCTTAGGGCCTCACTAAATTGCTGAGGCTGGCTTTGAACTTGGGATCCTCCTGCCTCAGCCTCCTGAATTGCTAGAATTATAGGCCTGCACCACCGTGCCCAGCTCATTCATTTTATTTTTCACCCAAGATCATAAATTATAATCAGAGATGGTCTGTTCTTTTTTTTTTTTTTAGAAGGCAGTTAGACCAAGAGATGATCTGTTCTGGTTTCTCAGCCTTCTTTCTTTTATAAAAGTGGTAGGAAAAAGAGACCATATAATTCAGCTTCATGGACGTCATCAGGTCCCTCCCTGCTTCTCAGGGTGGGGCATGGTGACCCAAAAACTTCTAACTTGAGGATATCCCCCACCTCCAAAATTTTCTTATCTGAAGAACAAGGCAGCTTTTCTCTGTCCACTAATACAAATATCACAGGGTGGAAGACATGCATACATTGTCCAGACAGAGGGACAAGGATCAGAACCCTGAAGAACATCTTGTGCTTTCTCTCCTGTCCTTGCTGGGGACTTGTCTATGTTATCTTTTGGAGAATGCAACAACCAATCCTTGGCAGAGCCAGGCTCAGGAGCCATGGCGTCAGTGTAGGAAGTCCACCCTTCTCAGAAGGAGGAAGATGGTCACAAAGCCAGTACAGCATTGTCTACAGGTCCAGTGGGGGAGGACTGTGGAGAGAACAGTCTCAGAAGAGAGAGGCACATCCCTTATCACATGACATTTGCCCTTATCTTTTGAGATTTCAAATAGGCCATCACCAAAGTCCTTGGGAACGGGGCTGGATTGTGTCACCTTAACACTGCTGCCACTCTCTGCCAATCTTCCTCCAATGTAGCCCGGAATGCACCTCTCCTGCCGTTTCAGGATAGATCACTGGTGAGGGAGGCCCTGGGAGGCTGTTACTCTCAAGCAGAGCACCCAGCAGATGATTCAGTAAAGTCAGTTTTGAAGTAGATTCCAGATAAGTCCCAGAGAAGCTGCCTGCCTCAGTGCCCCCAGCTAACATTATCAACGATGGCTTCCCCGACCTATTCTCCCTCAGTTCATAATCCCCTGTATTAAAAGCCTTTCTTTTTTTTAAATTTTTTTTTAGTTGTAGATGGACACAATACCTTTATTTTATTTTTTATATGGTCCCAGGGATCGAACCCAGTGCCTCACGCATGCCAGGCCAGCGCTCTACCACTGAGCCACAACCCGGACCCAAAAGCCTTTCTGTTTAATATGCACAGTGTGGTTTCTCTGTTCCTGATTATTACAGTAATTAGGCCAAACCTCAGAATCCTCAGTTTGCCTGCCTCATGGGGAAATGGGCATTCTTCACTTGTCTCATCCTCAACTTTGGTTAGAGGAGACCACCAGAGGGAAACTTGGTTTAATGGTATCCCATCTTAAGAAAATGTGGGCTAATGGAGCAAGCAAGAAAGTTTAAAAACTTCCACATCTTCCATTCATCCTATTTTTCCTTATTTTTATCAAGGTAATCAATATATATGGTTTTAAAAAAATTAGAATGCCTAGTACTGTATAAAAAGCCTCCACCTATACTATACATGCATTATAAATCTGTGCAAACTTAGAATGTCCAGTACTAAGAGAGAAACATGGGCTTTGGGTGGGATTGCTGTGTCGATGTAGATTCATCGATGTAGCATATGTACCACTTTGGTTAGGGATGTCAGTAATGGGGGAGGAGGTGCATGTATGGATGCAGGGGATGGGCATGGGAAAACTCTCTATATCTTCTTCTTAGTTTTTCTGCCAACCTATAACTACTCTAAAATATAAAGTTTATTTTAACAGAAGTCCCTGACTCATCTTTCCTAGTCTCAGTTCACTTTCCCAAGGTAGTTACTGGATACCTCTAAATAACGTTATTTGTATGTTGTTAAACAATGTGTCTTTACTGCTGTTTTTGATTCATCGTTATAGATGTGATCAACTCCCCATTCCATTAAATGAAATTTTCTCTCTCATGTATCTTTGGGTCAGTGGGGGTTGGTTGACCTACCTGAGCCTGGCTGTCTGGACTGGCTTCAACTGTGGATCCCGAAAGCTTGGCTTCTTGCTGTAGGTTGGGCTCAGCTTTGGTCCACATGCATTTACACCAGTGTTCAAGATGTAGGGGCAGGGAAACTCTTCCCTGATGATGGCCAAAGCACAAAAGAGAAATCTTGCTGCATAAGCAAACCCCCACCATCATCTCATTGGCCAATGAGATGGGGTGGCCAAGGTCAAGGGTGAAGATGTGTACTCTCTTTAGTAGGAGGGACTACAAAGTCATGTTGCAAAAGGTGTGGGGAAGGGTGAAGAATTGGGGCCATTTATTACCGCATGTCATACTTAATTCTATTTTGTTCTAGAACTTTCTCTGCATAACAGTGTTAAGCTCAGATAATACCACAATGCAGCATAGCCTAATGGTTGGCCTCTTTTAAGTGGCTGATAAATATGCTGATTCGTTTTTTAAATCTCAACACTACTGCAGGGTTCTGAGAAGGAGTTTCCTTGGACAGTTTAGGTTGAGAGGATGAAGAAAGTTGGGTGCAGCTTTTTCACATAGATCGAGCATGACTCGCCTTTGTCCTCTCCCCCCTCTGTGCAGTTAAGACTGTCTTCAGGTGGTGTGTAGACAGTGAGTTGTTGCGGAAACACCATTTGATCAGCCCAGAAGATTACTACAGTGACACCGTGCCATTTTGCTCGGCACCTAAAGGTAATGCTTCTGGTTTTTTTTCAGAGCTTTGGGTATCATTCCAGGGACATTCCATAGTAGCAGGGCCACATCAGCCACCTTTGTGGCCATTTCATCACTCGGAGGGTTTTTCCTCTTTAATTTTTATAGTGACAATTGGGAGAGTCAAATCTGAGTGTGCCACTTCCTCACTCTCTCATTGCCTGTAAGACAGAAGTTTCAGACTTTTCAGACTCTCTGAAGACATCATAAGAGACCCCCAGATTTTTGGATGTAATTGAATAGACCTACAAAGGAAGGGATTGAAGGCATCTATAAGCAGGGGAGCAAGTTCTGATGAGGCACAATGTGGACAAAGTCTTCCCCATTGGGGAAAAAGCAGCTTCTCACCCACTGAGAATGGGCAGAAGTATGATTTGGGAGGCAGAGAAGGGTGTGTTTGCATGTGTGTGAGATATCGGGCCAGTTTTCTGTGATCAGGGAGGCAAGATCTTCTGAGAATGAGTAGGTCGTGGGCTTGTGCAAGGAAGCAGATTTTGAAAGAGTCACTGTGTGGATGAACAGAGTCTCTGTGAACCCTGTGGCCAAGCATTAGGATTGCCAAGTGGTGCCAAGCTCTCCAGCAGACCTGGTCAGTGGGAGTGTGTGATGATGCCTGGGGTTTTACAGCTTAGAAGGCATCTGGGGGGGGGGGGGAAGACTGGGATCCAGAGAGTTGAGGGTGGTGATGAGAAAAGAGTTTCAGTGATGAGTTCCTGATCCACATAGGGAAGAAAAGCCAGGAAGGGGGTAGCAGAATCAAGTGTCATAGATACTAAGAAGCCACTCAGTATTTTACAGTTAGTTGGATACTCACTATCTTATGCAGGTAAATAACCTGTGCTCAGAAATGGGATTTGGGGGCGGGGGGACCAATTTTCATTGAGAACATTCATTGCAGTAAGAATGCATTTCGCTTTTGGAGGATGATCTTATCAATGTTAAAAAGTTAATGCAAGCTGGGCGCAGCAGCACATGCCCGTAATCCCAAGGGCTCGGGAGGCTGAGGCGGGAAGATCCTAAGTTCTAAGCCTCAGCAATGATGATGCACTAAGCAACTCAGTGAGACCCTGTCTCTAAATAATATACAAAATAGGGCTGAGAATGTGGCTCAGTGGTTGAGTGCCTCCGAGTTCAGTCCCCAATACAAAAAAAAAAAAAAAAAGCTAATGCAAATTTTGATTCCTCGTGTAAGCTTTTCAAAAGGCACATTCTGGGGTATGTATATATGTGAGTATGACAATGGTCCACTCATGTTCTTTGGACTGGAAAATTGAAAGATATTTTAACCCTGTAGTTCTAAATTGGAAATACAAGGAATAAGTTCTGAGAGTAATTCGCATGTTGAAGAGGGATTACATCTGATGCAGAAAATGTAACATTCGTGCTGACTGTGGCTTTATGTGGTCCTCTTAGAAGCACCCGCTTCCTCATCTCAGTTTTGGTAGGTAGTTCAGTGTGTTCCTTTGGTGCCCTAGGGAGTTCTATCCCTGGATACTCAAAACTGACGTTCAGTAGTCAGAAGCGTTTCAGCCCCAAAGGAGCATTGGTCAAGAAGCTTGCAGTGCCCTACAAGGAGAAGCTTGGAGATGAGTTCGACTACACTGTGGACAGCCAGGAATGGGACTCAATTCCTAAGGCCAAACAAACGACCAAAGAAACCATCAAGGTTCGTTTTGAGGCCTGTGCACAGCCATGTGTGTGGGTGGTGGAGACAGGGAGTTGGTGCAGGGAAAAGAGTTCAGATGACACAAAAAGTCGTGATGAATTCACAGCAAATTAGAGTTGGTGTTGGCATCTGCAGGTCATGCCAAGATGTCAGCACATACAGCACAGTCCCTTTGCCTGTCATTGACTATACTTCTGTGTGTTTCAAAGAAACCAAGTCTACCGAAGAATAAAAACTGGATGAAACACTTACGAATGCCCCAGAGAGAACTGGAGCGACTACTTCTTGCCAGAATGGAGAATCGAAACCACTTCCTGAGGAACCCTCGGTTTTTCCCTCCTAACACTCCACATGGAGGCAAATCTCTTATTTTTCCTCCAATTAAGCCAGAACTGATGGGAGAACACTCAAGTGCAGAGCTGGAACAGAGGTACGTCTTTCCCTGACTTACACTCTTGGACAACCTGACCCTTTATGGTAAACCCAGAAGGTCCTGGGGTCTGGTCCCCCTAGGGTTTGGGGGGCAGGGTAGCAGTATCCATACAGAGCAGGGCTTCAGGGTTACCCACAGACATGCCTTTGGGCATTCCCCAGAGTCTTGGTCTTATACTTTTCTGATCTGTCAGGTTCATAAGTAGGGGAATAGAGAAAATGGGGGTTGGTGTAGGCCCTCTGATGACAGTGGAGCAGTCTGGGTCACGTGAGAGGAGTCTTCATAGCCTTGTACTCCTTCCATGGGATGTATGTGCCTTGGATAATACCAGTGCTTTGTTTGATTAGTTTAATGCAGTTAGTGCAAATTGTGATTCTTCAAGAGTACCTTTGTCTCTATTTTCAGTAATTGTTCTAATGAAGGGAACAAGTTGCTTCATAGGTGTGTCATTTTAATGGACTTAAGACTATTAGCATTTTTTTATTAGACAACTGATATCTTTGTGTAAAGAAATATTGGAAAGGACTAACATTTGAAAATAAAAACTATTAAAAATCTAGTTGACATATTGGCATTTAAGCTTCCAGAGTTTCCCCTGTGCATATTAAAAACCATATACATGGCCGCACATGTCTCCATAAGGACTGGATCACGTGTTAAATTATTTTATAACCTGTTTAAACAACAGCAATCAAAAACCCCAACAAGTGACATACTGTGAATATCTTTGGCTGCCTGTGTTTGTTTTTGTGTTAATGTCACTGCTTGGTATTTTGTCATGTAGAGGACACTCACAGCCTTTCTCTCCCCTGTTTCCCTCCCACAGCTGCATGGATGCTCCAGTGTTTCTTGCTAAACCATCAATTGGGTTTTTCACAGATTATGAAATTGGACCAGTTTATGAGGTAGAAATCTTGATTCTTTATCGATCCCACCTCATTTCCTTCCTTATTAAAAACATCTTTATTATGGAATTTTCAAAATATGAACCATACACAAAACTAGGCAAAAGATGGTAACGTACCCTCATGGGCCCATCATCCAATGTAGTTATCTACATTTTGCAAATGTGGTTTCGTCTGTCACCCCGTAACTTCTTTGTGTGTGTCCACATGCACATTCACCAGCTGGCATATTGTGAGGGAACGCCAGCACATTCTTCTTCAGTTAATAGTTAAGTATCTCTAACAGACAAGAACTTTTAAAAAGCAACCATAATTCTATTATCACACTCAGCCATACTAGCCAGGATTCCTTAATATAGACTAATAACCTATCAATATTTGATCTTGCTCCATTTGATTAAAAAAAAGTCAGTGGATTTATTGGCATCAGAATCTAAACATTGCATCTGAGTAAAAATAATTCTTTGTTTTCCCTTAGTTGAGAATAATTCCTCCCCCAAATCTAAGTTTTTTAAAATGCTATTTATTTGTAGAAGAAACTTCATTTTTTGCATTCTGGATTTGGCCAGTTGTCTTCTTGTTGGTGACATTAACTATGTCCCTTTATTCTCCACCTTTTACATAAACTGGTAATTACATGTAAAGGTTTTTGATTAGATGGTTAGATTCAGGTTCAATTTTGTTTTCTTTTGGGCAAGAGTACTTCTTTGGTGGTACTGTGTATTATTGCCCAGGAGGAAGCACTCTCTCTGGGGTCAGGTGTTGTAAGCCTCTCTAACGTTGTTATCAACTGACGACTGACTTCCTGGTTAGCAGCATTGGATGATTGTTGCCTGCTTTTTTTTTTTAAATTGGAGTTACAAAATGGTGATTTATAGTTTTGCTTTTCCTTTTGCATTCATCAGCTATGATTTTCCCATTGGGGGGAAAAAAAAAACCAACTTTCCCTCTAACTTCTATTCTCATCTCCTCTTCCTTGTACTCTCCTTACCTCATCAGGTTATGATTTTTATTGGATTGGTTTCTTCCATTGTTTCTTTTTGGAACCATAAGCAAACATGTATATATTTTTGAGTCCCTCTCCTCCTCACTCTCCTCTGCCCCTTAACAGCATACCCAGCAATTCCTCTGAGAGATTTTCTTATCTCTTTTCCCAACTTCTGCCTTAACGCTGGCCTCCCACCACTCTGGGGAATCGGGTCACAACCACACTTGGCTCCACCCACCAGGTGCAAATGCCTCTTGACGACAGCCCCTTCACATGCAGTGGATTGCACTGTAGAGTTTAAAGAGCTTGTGCATATCCATATCTTTAGGAACTTCTCAACCACTCATGGCAAAAGGCGCGCGCACACACACACACACACACAAACACACGCACACCCTTAATGACTGGGTGTAGCAATGTTCTAGAATAGCATGAGGGACCAGAAGTATCACTATAGCCATTTTTGGAAAATCAAATCCAGAATGGTGGATTATATCTAGTGAGTTCTCTTGGGAATCATCATGTGTCTGTTGGGCCTGTGACTGTGCACATAACAGTATTAACCAGCTACACTATGAAGTTTAAGGATGTTTCAAATTTCCAGAGTCTTTAAAAATGTATGTTCCATGCACCCTGAAATTTCCAGGGAACGTGCTCCATAGACATAAGTGAACCAAGGTAGAGGAAGACATGGAACATGGAAAGAGATCCAACATAGGAGGGGGTGAAGGGAACCCTCAGTTTAAAACTTGTCAGGGAATTTTGGGGGTTACTGTTGCTGCAGAGCAAATTTCTCTAAACTTAGTGACAACCATTTTTATTGTGCTTATTGATTCTTTTTTTAAAAAATACTTTTTTAGTTGTAGATAGACACAATACCTTTTTTAAAATTTCTTTATTTTTACGTGGTGCTGAGGATCGAACCCAGTGCCTCACACATGCCATGCAAGTGTTCTGCCCCTGAGCCACAATCCTAGCCCACTTATTGATTCTTTGGATTGGAAATTTGAGCAAGGCACAATGGGAATGGCTTATTCTGCAATGTTTTAAGACCAGGACTGGTAAGTTGGTGTTTAGAGGTGACTCAAAAGTTTGGGATTGGAATTCTCCAAGACATTTCATTCACATGGGTGCTGATGCTGAGTTAGTCGACTAGAACACTGACCTAGAGCTTCTCTACCTGATCTGGGGTACCTCACAGTGTGGTGGTCTCAGGTAATGAGGCTTTTACATGACAACAAGAAGTGAGCATCCTTGCAAGCCAGATGGCTTTTATGACCTAGCCTTGGCAGCTACCCAGCACTACTTCCTCTGAAAGCGAGTTGGTTATTAACTTCAGAAAAATACACATTTGTGTGAGGGAGGGAAAGAAAGCCGAGTTTGCCTCCTGCTCAGCTGGGAATAGCATTTACAGAGTGCCTTTAATATACTCATTACTGACCTAACCAGTAATATGATGTAACTCTGCTGGGAAGATGGGGGATAGGAAGGGAAAGTCACACACTGAATTGGATATGGGAGAGGAAAGAGGGCATAGCCACATGATCCATCTGCCATTAATCCCTAAAACTGAAGGGAAAACCGTAATGTGCAATTCAGAGACATGGAAATAAATAACAATCAGCTGAAGGAGGAAAAAGCATTTGCCCTTAGAGGGTGGGAAATGGCAGGGTGGAGACCAGGGGAAGGATTTCTATTTTCAAAACCTCGTAGAACTTTCTGCCTCTTCAAACTAGGAGGCTGTCCCACTCTGGTGAAAATAACTTTAAAAAGCACTTTCTATATAAAATAAAACAAAAACTACGTTGTACCAAACATTCAAGCTAATGCCTATTGTGTATAAATTTTAATTATAAGCTTTAAAATTAACTTATGTAAGTTTTATATGAATTGTTTTAGATGCTAGAAAAAGAGGGAACCTGCCCTCATTATTAGATAATGAGCCAAAGATTACCTTGACACTAAATGAAAAAACGCAAATCAATCTTGCTGAAGAACATAGGTACAGAAATACTAGGTAAAAAGCAGCAAACCAAAGCGAGCAGGAATTAAACAAACACAGGAGTAAGTGTAACTCAGGAATGCAAAGAATGTTTCAGTGGGGGCTGAGTTGGCAGCTGGCTGCCTCAGCCTGTCATTTTTCCCTCCAAGGCTTCTAGTGCTGGTAAGGAAAGCCAACCCACTCCACGTTCCATATAATTATCACTGCCTCAGACCTTCCAGCCTCCCCAGCTATCACTTGTCACTGCCTGACCATCTACTGGTTCCTCATCCCAGCTGACCACTGGTGGAAGCATTAATTGTGATGCCACCATGCTAGGAGCCTCACACCCTGCTTCCTGCCAGCTAGGGTTCTTACTGCCACCAGACTGGTAAGCCAACACCAGAATGGCATCCTCGGGGTCTACCGTTTTAGTACCCTTCTTGTACTGACTGTGTGGGCTCAGATTTCCCGCATAGCAGAGCCTGAGATGGTGAGATTATTTACTATCATTTACAGTTCCAGTGAGGGAAGAGGGAAAGGGAATAAAGGAGAGCTAATATGAGGCTGTATTTTAGAGCTGACCCCCATTAAGTGCAATCGATTGCCTTGTCTAGTGGGACATGCCCTGAGAAGCCTACGACCCCCTGGCTCCTGCCTTTCCCCAGTGGGAGGTTTGCCTTGTGTAGCTGGAAGCAAGACATGACTCAGTTGACGTGAACAGCTACTGCCAGGAGCACCTCAATTTTTAATGACAGCAGTGGCTGCAACTAGCTCTGTGACTAAGGGATCAGTGCATGCTCTTGCTACCGTGGATGTGTGCAGACCTGCCAGTACCCATACCCCAAACCAAATAGTTTCCAGGAAACAGCTCAAGGTAAAAGAGCTATTGTTTTAGTAAAAAATATAGCGAATATGGAAAGATTTCCTGAAACTGAAGCACAAACCATAAACGGCTGATAAATTTTATATTAAAATTTTAGAAACTGAAGCTGAGGGTGTAGCTCAGAGGTAGAGTGTGTGCTTAGCATGCATAAGACCATGGATTCAACTCCTAGAATGTACACGCACACAAATTTTAGGAACCACACATCAAAAGATAATGCAAGTTTGTAAACTGGAAAATGTTTATAGTTTCTACATTATAAAGAATTAGTTTCAACATAAAGAACTCCTACAAATCAAGATAAAAGCAAACTCTGTAATGGCAAGAGGTAAGAGGACATGAGTAAACAACCCACAGAAGAGTAAACCCAAATAGCAAATAAACATGAAAAGATGCTCACTATCAATAACAGAGGAATGAAAATTAAAACTATAAAATGGGTCTTTCTAAATTGTGGCCTGGTTCACAGGTGAATTGATCAAAATGTTGTACTGGTGAAAAATGGACTTAAAAGGGGCTGGAGATGTAGCTCAGTGGTATAGCACCTGCCTACCATGCACAAGACCTGGATTCAACCTCAAGCACTGGGGGGAGGGGGAACTTAGCTGTTGGTTTAGGAATATATATCTCTGAATAAAAATACAAAGGCGTATTTCAAATCTATGTAGATGATGTCTGATGGGGAGCTGGTAGAGGGTTTCAACTGAATTCTATTACCTAACTTAAGAAACATGGCTTTTGTTGTATTATAATTTATACATTTTTCCTAGTATTATATTTCACAAAACAGAATAAAAAGATATGTCCATGTTTTAGGCTCCCTCCTTGGTGCTGGGTGCTGTTGTGGTTGAGTTCCAGGGCTTACCCTTAGGGATCTCCCACTCTAAGGCAGGGAGAGAGGTGGGATTTCAAAGGGGCCGGATGGGTTGCCCGGTGGAGAGGCCCAGTTACAGCCCTGACACACATGTGCTCACAATATACCTTGACTGGGCCTGTGAGAAGTGGCGGCTCAAAGGAAAATGTGGGGAAGAAGACAATACATGAGATGAGGTGATCAACACTTTGGATCCAAATGTCTTGAATTTGAATCTCTGAGGAGCCTCTTTGCAACTCAGGTTCTTCACCTGTTAAATAGAAAGAGTGCTCGCCTCTCCTGGTTGTTGGGAAGTTGAGGAGGCACACAGTAGATGCTCAGTAAATAGTGTGATCTGCCGTCTGTATCTGTGTAAGGATAGCTTTCACCTAAGAAGGGCCTTAACCTAAGTGAATCCATTCTGAAATAAAACTGCAGTCCCCACCAGGCACACCTACAGAGCCCTCCAATATGGTCCCCAGGCATAGCCTGATAAAATAAGTCACTTTCCACAACCCTGATAAAACTCAGAGTGAAGTGTCTGTCATTTGCCTTCGCCCTGATAAAGGCAAAAGGCGAGAGATCAGGAAACCACAGATCAGATGGCTTGACCTCAGAATGAAAGACGTCACTGAGAAACACAGTAACAGCTGATAGGGATTGAAAGGGCAGTCAGAAGCCCCAAAATTTAACATAAATGATGGAGCAAATGAACAGACATTCAGCCAGTTGACACTGATGCTCACAAGCCTGAGAGCCTGATGAGGACCTGGGCTGACCTCCCAACTCTTCTCATCTGCCTGATCCTCTGTGTTCTCACCGCTCTCAAACTCTACATTAGCCTTTTGACTCTGGTGAGAACAAGATTTCTCCTTATGACCATCTCTGTCTATTCCTGACTGGTTGCTGCAATCTGAGTGAGTGTGCATCTGCTGGACTTAAGATCTAAGACTTAAGACTTTGAATCTAGCACTTAAGCTTAGCATGCAGAGGGAATGTCTGTAACAGGTCTGTCATGATTAAGTGTGTTTACAGTGCTTAGAATTAACATAGAATTGTTTACTTTGAATTGATTCTGTCTATCGCAATGCCCAGCATTAAGGATTGTCATTCCTTGATTACGAACCTACAGAGTGAAATTGTATTAAGTGAGTAAACAAAACATTGAAAAGAGCAGAAGCACATGGACATTCTTTATCTCTCTCCTCCACTGCAGATATCACACTTTTGCTCATCGCGACAATCTGCAAGTTCCATAGCCATGGATTCAATCAAGAGTAGATGGAAATATCACTCTTCCCCAGATTTCCGAAAGTTCCATAAAGCCAAATTTGAATTTGCTGAGTGCTGAGCACTGTGCTAAATTCCTGAAGGTGTAACAATATATAGGCGGACCCTGCCAAAGTATCCCATCATTTCACTTTGAGCATTGTTCACCTTGAGTCTCGTTCACATACTATTTATTTAGGCCTACAAGGCTTGCATCTGTACTGAACACATACAGACATTCTTGTCATTGTTCCCTAAACAATACAGTATAAGAACTATTTACATAGAGCTTATGTTGTATTAGTTACTGTAAGTAATCTAGAGATGATGGGCACCAAAAGGCTGAGAAGTGTTAGAGGATGTGTGTAGAGTGTATGTCAATACTGAGCCATTTTATAGAAGGGATTTGGTAAGGGATCTGCAGGTTTTAGTTATCTGCTCAGGTCCTGGAACCAACCCCCATGCATAGAGAGAGACTATTGTTTTAAGCAATGGGACAAAATAGATCAGCTCTACTTCCCTCTTCATCTTTAAGGTTTAATTTTTTTTTTTTTACTGTGGAAACTTCCTGAAACAAACAAAAGTAGACAGAATAACATGATGAATCCCGTATGCTCATCACTGAGCTCCAATACTTACTAACATGTGGCCAGGTTTATTCATTTATGCCTCCTCCCTTTCCATATTACTTGAAGTTCCAAACACCACATGGCCATGTCCTTAAATGCTGCTGTGTAAAAGAGATCACCCTTGCCTTTAAACAGATGGTCATCTCACTGCAGAACACCACCTCTGCCAGCCGCTACCTGCGAGTCCTCCCACCTTCTACCCCACACTTTGCTCTGGGATTGGGTGAGTTTAGCGTAGTCACTTTCTAGATGGCTACAAAATTACCTGCTGGGCTGGCTGCCGGGACTGAGCCACCGGGTCCTGCTGACTCCCTGTCCTGGGCTCAGGGCTTCTCCCTCAGCAGTCACTGGAGGCCCTCGTGCTCAGCTCAGAGCCTCCCAGTGACGCCCCGGCGCCTCTCTCCTGATCACCTCCCTAAGGCACTGGTTCTGCCATCTCCCGTGCTTCATGCTGTTACTGCCCTTGGTCAGGCCCTCCTCCTGGCTCATGTCCCCACAACCACCTCCCAGTTTGGGTGGGAGTGTTGGTCTCAATAACAACCCCAATCATGTCACTCTTTCTCAGAAATCTCAAAGGACTCCCTACTGCCCACAAAATAAATTTTAAGTCACGCTAACCATTCCAGATAGATCATGGCACCCCCAGCTTGGGACCCTAGCATTGTTTTTTTGGCCTGGAGTCCCTGCCCTTGAAGCCTGTCCCCTAGCGCACCCTGGTGGTTCTGCTTGACCTTGACCCAGAAAGGGATTCACTCACAGAGCCAGACCCAGCCGTGGTTGGTCTGAGGCAGCTAGGCTCAGCCAGGGTGGTTGGTCCTGATCCTCTGGTGGCTTTTGTCCTGCGCAGGGATGTTCCCAGGAAAAGGTGGAATGGTGGCTCCCGGCATGACTTGCCAGTACACTATACAGTTTATCCCGGACTGTCTCGGGGATTTTGATGATTTCATTTTAGTCGAGACCCAGTCAACTCACACGCTCCTGATCCCCCTGCAGGCCCGGAGGCCGCCCCCAGTGCTGACCTGTGAGTGTGTGCTACCCTTCCCAGGGATTCAGTTAGGGCCGGGAGTCCCCATGAGGACCACCTGCCCCTTGGGTAGCAGCATAGAGCTTGGTCCTCTTGGGCTTCTGGGTGGGGGACTGCCAAGCAGCTTCCACACCATCTTCCAGAATGTCGGGACCTGATCTTACTGTTCACTTAGGGTGTCCCCTGGAGGTTGACCCACATGGGAGGGAGGGAGGCCTGCAGCCCAGCTAACCCCGTCACAGATGGGGCTGGCTGGTGAACACCCCTGACGCCATACTGAGTGAGGCAAGAAGCAAGTGCCGGGGCACCCTGAGGAGCTTGCAGTGGATGTTGTCTCTGTGGCCATGGGGTGAGCTCCCGTGGAAGAATTTCCATTGGGCACCCTCAGTTATGTCTTTTCAGCTGGATGTAGGTGAAATTTGGGACTCTGATCCCCCTCACTTCGGCCACAATCCCTAGGGTCATGCTGGGTGGCCCTAGCCAAGGCAGGAGCCCACAGTGTGTGCTGGCTCCCACAGCTTGGCCGGAAGTAGACGAGTCCTATGGTGCTCAACTGCCATGTGGCTCAGAGCAGCTTGAGTAGGACCCAATTGATACAGGGTCAGGTGTCCCCTTTATTCCCTCTGATTGGGTTGCTGGCCTAGGACCCCCACATCCTTATGCAGCTGCTGTGAGCTCTGGCTGAACCTCAGGATCACAATGACAACAGGGCCCATTCAGTGTGACCTATTGCCCCTCTCATGCATCTTCTCCTGTGGCTGCAGTGTCGCCAGTGTTGGACTGTGGTTATTGCCTCATTGGGGGAATAAAAGTAACCAGATTCATCTGCAAAAATGTGGGCTTCAGCGCTGGCAAATTCTGCATTATGCCCAAAAAGAGTTGGCCACCACCAAGTTTCAGGGTGAGTGATAATAGATTGGAAAAAGAGTAAATCCATCAAAGGAAATAATCCCCTGGAGGGAGTTGCTAGACTGCACCCCATGATTGGAAACACACAAAAGCAGAAGGGTGTCCCTGGCATGGCTGAGTGAGGATGGGTGGAGACCAGGGTGGTAGTTCTGGTCATGGCACTAACACCCTGTTAGCCAGGGCTGGAAGGCAGGGTCTGTGCACTTGCCCCATTGGCCTGGCTTCTCCATTGCCCGGGCAGCTCCAGCCTGACACCCCTGATCAGCATGAGTATGCTGTTCTTTATGTTCAGTAGGGAGATTCCTCTGTACCCTTATGTCCAGAAAACATGTGCTAGATCCAGAGGACCTCACATCCCAAGGAGCATATTTTTCTCCCTTCAGGTACCTGCCAGGGTCTTGCAGGCATGGTTTTGTATCCCGGGCATGCTCAGTGGCTTCTCATGTAGACACTGGGGCTGCAGCTCTGCTAACAGGATGGCAGGTGCCCCCATGAAACAGGAGCACAGGACCAAGTGTGGGATGGGAATGGAGGCAGACACACACCAGCACCACCGGCAGGATGTTGTGGCAGGGAAAGGACGATGTGCCTCAGGAGGACCTTCTCACCCCCTCCTGCTTGTGTCCCATGCACTTGTCCATGACATTCCTTGCACCTGCTGCCAGTGGTCAGCTCTTTAAAGCTCTGTGACTTCCTCGTCTTTAACCTTCAGAATCTTGTGCCTGGCGCCTGGTGAAAGGCAAGACGGTGCATGCTCAATGAGGGCGTCACAGACTCTTTCAGGATCCCTCAAATAGCAACATGAATGATAGAAGTCTGCAACGTGAGCACTGGGCTTTACACTCTTCCCCACACCTTTGTGTATTCTGCATGTCTTTAAGGCGGTTGCAACTTCCGGCTTTGTTGAGCAGCCTCCCTTTGGAGTCATGCCATCCGTGTTTGAGCTGGCCCCAGGCTTTGCTGTGTTAATAGAGGTAGGTAAGGAGACACTGGCTCATGGTCCTTCCTCTTCATGATTGCTCATGGCTGTTTTCTCCGCTGCTGCATGATTGCATTTGCCTGTGATTTCATGACCCAAGTACATGTTCCTGCATCTTGTAGGACATTGTCATTTGGCTGTCTAATGACCTCTCTCTCTCTCTCTCTCTTTTTTTTTTTTTGGTACTGGGGATTGAACTCGGGGGCATTCAACCACTGAGCCACATCCCTACCCCTATTTTGTAGGAACGTGGGGTCTGAGTTGCTTAGTGCCTCGCTATTGCTGAGGCTGGCTTTGAACTCACACCTCCCGTCTCAGCCTCCCGAGCTGCTGAGACTACAGGTGTGCCCCACCGTGCCTGGCCTTATGAATGACCTCTCTTGCAAAGCAGATGGAGCTGTCATTTCCAGTGTAGTCCCTGAACACCTCTTGTCTGTAGCTGGGATTCATCTCCAGCCATTATAGAAAACACTATGGAGGTTTCTCCAGAATTAAAAATAGAACTACCACATGATCCAGCTGTCCCTCTGCTGGGTATATACCCAAAGAAATGAAATCAGTATGTCGAAGAGGCATCTGCAATCCCATGTCTTTGACAGCACTAATCACAAAAGCCAAGATAGGGAATCATCCTAAGTGTCCATCAATGGATGAATGGATAAAGAAAATGTGGTATCCATATGCAATGGAATATTATTCAGCCTTTAAAAATGTACAAATTCAGTCATTTGGGATAACATAGATGAAACTGGAAGACATGTTTAGTGACATAAATCAAGCATAGAAAGACAAATACTGCATGATCTCACTTAACTGTTGAATCTTAAAAAATAGAGCTTGGAGTAACAAAGTAGAATGGTGGTTACCAGGGCCTGGGGGTGGAGAGAAATTGGGGGGAAATATAATACAAAATGTATCAGAGTGAGCTTTCTGCTCTGTGCCAATATCATCAGGGGAAAGAAAACTATTTTTCTGGGTAGTTTTCATTTGTTTCTTTTGTTAGAAATGAGGTTGCATGTTGTCATCTGTTTTTTGAATTTGTTTTCACACCCTTTCAGTCTACTCCCTGCGTTACTCTGGGATGGGGCCTGGACTGAAACCTCTAGGCTTGGGGGGGTCAGGCAGGGAGGCTGGGGAGCAGAGAGCAAGGGGAGAGTGCATGTCTGAGAAGAGGAAGGAAAGAGGTAGGGGTGGGAGCCCCTGATGGGGGGTGACAGGGCACCTCTTCTCCCCCAGGTCTTGTTCCTCCCAATGAGCCTGGAAAAGGTGGAGCAGACCTTCATCATCGTGTGTGACAACTGCCAAGTCAGGGAGCTGATGATCACAGGTGGGCTGGTGTGTGCTTCTGGGGCCTGGTGGGCACAGACGCTGCTCCGGGAGCTGCTTTCGCTGCACAGCGGCCCGGCTTCATGCACCCTGTGTCAGGCAGCCGTGGGGGATGCTGGGGTCACCAGGTGCCAGGCACTAGCTTTTGGCCCTTCACTCTTGGATCTTGAATACCCAAGCTAGTGTGGCCTCCAGGACAATTCAAGGGGCCTTTTGGTGAGGAACAGGTGGAAACCTGGGGTGCCATTTTGTAATTTCCCTTTGGATCTCGCTGTGATCACATTTGGGGAATTATCAGCAACACACAGAAACCACCAGAGGCACCTCTAGGTTTCCGGAAGGTTAGAAGGGCCTTCCTCTGAGCTGCCTTCCCAACATTTCTGCCTTCTCCCCGCCCCCTCCCTTCCTTCCACCCAGTTTCACTTGGCAGGTATTAATTGAGTGCTCACTATATTCAAAATTCTCAAAATCCCCTCCTTTTGGTCTGTGAAGAGATGGGGACATGAGTACGTGTGCTAATGGCCCTCTTTTCCCTCTTGCATGTGCTTCTGGGAATCATGCATGGTCAAGGGCCACTGAATGAGGGTGGTGGCATGGGTCCTATGGCAGCTATTGATCAGAGTCCTGCCTTCAGCTTATGGGAGCTTCTCTGAACACTACCTACTTGGTCAGGAAGGGGGCAGCTGATCGCTTTGGATCTGATCTATGTTTCTGGTGAAAAAAGTCAACCGGACCCTGGAGAGCTCACAGACTTAACGGCCCAGCACTTCATACGCTTCAAGCCTGAAAACATTCGGTCCACAGCAAGGAAACAGCTGATTATCCGAAATGCTACGTGAGCTGCCCCTGGGCATGCCCCTGATGCGTACCCCTGCCCCTTCCCCTTCCTCACCTGACCCTGAATTTCCACTCAGGCCTGAGCTTCCTTGCCTTGGGGATTCTGATCTCAGATTAGATCCAGACTGAACGGAAGGACCCAGATTTACACTGTCCATCATGGTGGTCACCAGACACATATGGATTTTTAAATCTAAATCAAATAAAATTACAATTTCCTTCTAGGGTGCTAGTCACAGTCTAGTCACACAAGAGCTCAGTATCCACAGGTAAGCAGTGGCTACCCTATTAGTGCAGCTCTCTAAGACTTCCATTGCTTCGGGAATCTCACTGTCACAGTGCTGCTCTAAACTATTTCAGACCACCCCGAGCAGGAATAGTTTTCCACCTTACTTCCTGTGCTGGGGAAGTAATCCTGGTCCCCAGCCCTACATCTGTCAGTTCAGCTGTCATTGCCATTTATTTTCTGACCAGCCTCTGAGCATTACCCTTCTATCGGGACCAACCTCTGGGAACTTCCAGCCCAGGCTACTTGGTGACCTGAGATGCTGACAGCCACTGTCTACAACATGGCCAGAGTCCTGTCCCTCCTACTGCCATGGGGTTTTCATTGTTTCTCTTGGCAGTCGGGGGGCACACGTCTTTCATGACATAGCTGTCCTGGGAGGCGACAGCTGGAGGCGGAGGGCAGGGACGGATGGGTGGATGTGGCAAACTGTGGAAACTCTCACTTAGTAGAAGATGGTGCAGAGGATTTTCCTAACATTTTCCAGGGGTTGGGGCTGAGGGGGCTAGATACCTTTAGTTTAATTCTTAGTTTTTAGATTTTTAAATCTAAATCAATTAAAAGTAAATTAAATTGAATTGATTTAAATGATTAAATTAAATGATTTCCTGATTTGTCCGTTTCCCCTGATGTGCTGCGGTTCCAGTCTCTAGAGCTGTGGATGGGAAGAGGTGGCTCTCTTTCATGGCCTCTAATTTGGGCACCCTGACTCGCCTACCGTCCTTATGCAGTTCTCCCTAGGCTCCTCCATGGCAACTGCTTGAAGACTGACCTAGTCACTTCCTGTTTCTGGGTGTTTTCTTGCTTTCTCTTGGAGCAGAGCTGGCCAAGCATGGGGTGGGAGGACCTGGTCCTGGAAGAATTAGAGCACAGCATTAGATCTGCTGCCCAATGTCATGATTGCCCCCACAGACACGTGGAGCTGGCTTTCCACTGGCAGATCATGAAGCCCAACCTGCAGCCCCTAATGCCTGGAGAAACCTACAGCATGGACAGCATCAAGTACCACCCTGACAGGGAGACTGCCTTCTCCATCATACCCGAGAAGGGGGTTCTGAGCCCCCACAACAACCAGGAATTCATCCTGAGCTTTTCTCCTTATAAGGTTAGCATGATCTCATTAGGCACACAAGATCGTATTATAGCCCCTGAATCCATGTTCTTTAATGACATCAAAGCCACAGCTGAGCCTGAACCAGGTACCTGGGCATCCTGCCAAGACTGGCACCTAGATGGCTTAGTGTGTCACTAGACCATATGCCTGGTGAGCAGGACAAAGCAGATCATACTGCCTAGTTCTGATCCAAGACACCCCACTTGCAACAAGTCCTGGGCTCATTTCCACATCCCTGGTTGTGTCAAAGTACATTACCATCCCTACCCATCCTATGGCAGTGCCTAGAGAGGGAGGTGCAGGTTCCCAAGGCCTGGTTAGCACAGGGCCAGTCCAGAGCCCTTGCTGGTGGTTCTGGGACCTGAGTGAGCAGGGCTGCCTCTGGAGCCAGCATGCAGCCGCTTCACTGTCTGGGAGTTTGTGCTTCAGACACTCCAAGAGCCTGCCCAGGGCCCATGTCAGCCTGGTGGGGGTCGGGGGATGATTTTGTTGTTCCCTGAGTCAGGGGTAGCTCCTATCCTGGCAGCAACCCCACTTTCTCAAGTGTGGGCAAGAGGTGGCAGGGAAGCGTTTCTGGCACAACTAAGGGGAGGAGAAGCCTGCCCGCACCTGTCTTCTCTAGGCAGCCTGCAGGATTTTCAGGGTGCTGTGTTTCCTTGTAGCTGAGGAACTACCACAGTGTGCTGCAGATGGTGCTGGAAGAAGTTCCTGAGCCCTTGAAGTGAGTAGGGCCTATGGATGAGGGTGGGCAGCTGGGCCTGGCCTCCCCCTGGGGATGCTTCTGAGGAAGGTTCCAGACAGGGTGGGTGAGGAACTTGACCCCAACAGGCTTTGAGGGTTATGAGCATTTTAGCATTGCTCTGGCAATCAGCTTACAGTGGGCATCTAGGTGGTGCTAAGGATGCACTGCTAGGGGTGGGTTTCCAGTCAGCCTAGTGCAGAGATCCCAGGCTAGGACTGCAGTCTGGTCTCTGGAGGCAGCAGGGCAGTGTCCCTGTTTGAGGCCTGCTTTCACAGCGCAGGCATTCATAGTCTTCCAGGGCACTGACTGATGCTCCTGCTTGTCTCAGGTTGGGAGCTGTGGGTGGGGTAGAATCTTCTTTTCATAAGGCCAACCATGTGGGACAGAGGCAGGGACGTGCAGTGATGTGCTCCCGGGCTGTGTCAGCTCCTAGCTCATGGTGGGTTTATGTTCAGTTCAGAGGTGAATAATCTGGAGGACTACACATACTCTGTGGATGACGTGATTGTCATGGAAATTGAGGTGAAAGGCTCAGCAGAACCCTTCCAAGTTCTCTTAGAACCCTACGCCCTCATCATCCCAGGGGAGAACTACATTGGCATAAATGTGAAGAAGGATTTTAAGGTAGGTCATCATCTGTCCCCTGTGTGGGCTGACTGAAGCAGTGTGGCACTTGGGTGAGGGTACAGGAAGGACAGAGCTGGAGCAGCCACTGCACAGAGCCTGAGGGCCCCTGAATCCAATGGGGATTCACATAGACTCCTAGAGCCAGGTAAGTCTGTTTTATTTTATCAGTGTTCCAGAGTCCTCTGAAGTCAGGGCTGCTGAACTCACTCCCAGGTTCCCAGGTCACTGGCAGGATATGGCAGGCACCCTCATCCCTGCAGTGTGGAGTGAGGGTGCTGTGTTGGGAAGGCTGTGGCTTCGGGTGGCCAGGAGTTATTTGGGAGTGGGGGTCAAGTGGACCCTTTGTGAACCCTCAATCCCACAGTCCTTCAGCAGGTACAGACGTGACATGAAAGGGCAGTCCTGGGGCAGCCTAGATTGGGGTGTGTCTTTCAGATGTGGAACAACAGCAAGTCACCCATCAGGTACACGTGGGGGAAGATCAGCCATTGCCACATCATTGAAGTAGAACCCTGCACAGGGGTCATAGGTACCTTGGGGGCTGCAGGGGGTGTGACCTCCCTGGGGTGGCTGTAGGAGGAGGTTTTAGGGTTCAAGGGGCCTGCACAAGGCCCTTGGTGTCTTGTGATCAGCTCCAGCATGGCAAGAAATGAGTACAGGCCAGATGTCTGGGCCCAGCCACAGAAGGAAACTTCTCCACCTCACTTTCCCCTCTTTCCCAGAGCCCAACGAGGTTGGGGATTTTGAGTTGAACTTTACCGGGGGTGTCCCTGGCCCAGCAAGCCAGGACCTGCTGTGCGAGATCAGAGACTCACCCTCGCCAGTGGTGTTACACATCGAGGCCGCCTTTAAGGTGCTGCAGACGGGGGTTGGGTAGCAGGGTGGGCCCAGAGAGGTGGCAGGGGTAGGACACAGAGCCCACTCCCTGGCTGCTCAGTAACGGATCCCTCCGGATGTCTCAGGGGCCTGCACTCGTCATCAGCGTCTCGGCCCTTCGGTTTGGACTGCTCCGCCTGGGGCAGAAAGTCTCGAAGTCCATCCAGATCCGGAACATCAGCCAGCTCTCAGCCATGTGGCACATGAGAGAGAGTCCTGTCTGCCTAGAAGAAAGGCATGAAGATGTAAGTCAGGGGCTGCTGGCTCCTAGGATGCCCCCTCTCCCAGGAGCCAGTTCACCTTGGCTCAGGTCTGAACTGGGAAACTTGAACTGTGTTTTCCACTCAGAGCCCAGGGCTGCGAGAGAAGGCACCCTTGGCAATTGTCGCCTGGCCGTGTCTCTAACTCTCCCCACCATGAGGCAGCTCCTCTCCCCAGAATGTGTTCCCCCACCCAATTCAACAGGTGGTTCTGGTTCCCTTTTCTAACATCAGATGCAAAATAGGACCTGGGCTTCTCCCTTGGCTGAGCAGTCCAAGTTTGGAAGCACATGGGCAGCTGCTTTGGGCAGAGGTCATGTTCTGCTGGGCTCCTCCAGGGCTAGGATCCTTCTGGGGCCTGTGCCTGCAGTGGGTACTGCCAGCAGGTGGCGCCTGGGCACAGGCATGTGGCCCAAATATGAAGACTTAAATCTAGTTTTGGGGGTTTTTTTGTTTGTTTTTATTTGCATTTTTTAAGCCCTTTCTGTAGCAGAGCTTGGACCCCAAACTTCAATGCCTGAATGCTGACAAGCACAAAGCCTTCTTTTCCTATGAGAGCAAGTCCTGTGCAGCCCCTGCTAAAGGCCAGAGAGGTTGAGGCTCAGAAGCAGGAAGCCACAGCACCAGGCCGACCCTATGGTTGGGCATGGTGGCCTGGGTGGGGTGGGGGAGGGAGAGGGCAAATCAGGCCACTTAGCACCTCCAGGCAGGCATGACCCTTGCACTCACTGTGAGGTTCTCATGGGAGAGACCCAAGAGAAAGATAAGGTCCCTTCTGATATAACCTTTCCATGTCTAGTGACACCCCACTATTCCATGTGACCCACCCTGGGTCCTAGGGTTACTCAGAAGAATGTTCCATTTCTCATCAGATGGGAAGAACAAAATGGAAAGAGCCCCTTCCCTTTCCCTCTCCCCGTTAGCCGAGGTCAACATACCTGATATAAGGGGAGGGACACACCTTCCAGGTGAAGGAGTCCCATCCTCCAAGGGATGAGAGGGTGGAGAAAAGACCACCTGGGTGTAAAGGAGAAATTGTGGCCCCTTCTGCAATCTGGTGGCCTGAAGGCTCTCCTCAACTGAAGCCGTCAGAGTCCTGACCTAGGGTTCCCCATAGGGCTCACAGGCTCTCCTCCTGCTCCCCAGCTGGAGTCTCCATCTGCCTGCTCTGGTCTCCCCACATCCTGGGGCCTCCCTCTGCCTTCTCCCTCTCAAATCTGGGCCAGGGTGTGGGCACCTGGCTTGTGCATTCCTGTGCTTGGAGACTCACTTTTTATTCTCAATCCTGAGACCCTTGCCCAGCCATAGTCCCCCACATGCTTGCCTCTTTCTGGGTCCCAGATGGCTCTGAGAGAGCCAGGGGCCTTTGGAGGTGCACCTGGTTGGGCATGGCCAGCCCCCAGGGCCTCTGCAATTCTCCATGTCCTCACTCCTCATCCTTCTGGATTGGCACCAGGCATCTCCCTTGGACATTGAGCCTTCAAGTGGTTACCTTTACCCTCTGGGGGAGTGCCAGGTGACTGTCACCTTGGAGGCCTTGCACTGTCAGCGTCTGCAGACTGTACTAGAGCTGGAAGTGGAAAAAGGGACCTGGAGGTACGGGGCTGTGGGGGATGGGAAGATGACAACAGTATGTGCACATTTACAGTATATTTATACTATGTGCAATGATATATTTATCTAGAGACATTTCTGAATTTAAATTGACTTATACATGTTATCCTATAACATTTGAAAATTACCCAGAAGAATATTAAGATGATCCATAATCCATTACCTAGAAATAGTTCACTGATAATATTTTGGGGTATGTCTTTTTAGGATGTGTGTGCTAAAGGAATGTACATTAGTACAACCACCTTCAAAACCATTTTACTGTTTCCTGGTGAGATGTGACATAATAGTGAAAAACTAGAAACCCCAATGTTCATCAACAGGAGAATGAACACAAAAAGAGTGACATATTTCAATGAGCAAATATTTTTGTATTCTGGGAGGGACACCCTGGAGATTTCAAAGGTAGTAGTAGTCCTCTTCTTCCTCTTCCCTTGTTTTTTCTTTCTTTCTTTCTTTCTTTCTTTTTTTTTTTTTTTTTTTTGTACTGGGGATTGAACCTGGGGGCACTTAACCACTGAGCCACATCCCAACCCTTTTTATATTTTATTTAGAGACAGGGTCTCACTAAGTTGCTTAGAGTCTTGCTAAATTGCTCATTCTGGCTTTGAACTTACAATCCTCCTACTTCAGCCTCCCGAGCAGCGAGGATTACAGGCATGCACCATGCTCCTGGCTCCTCTTCCCTTTTCCCTCCCATCTCTCTCTCTTGCTTTCCAGTGGAAAGTTTCTCACCTATATAAAAATAGAATAGTATAATAAGTGCCCATGAACTATCACCTACCTTCAAAAGTTTTCAGCTCACTGCAAATCACATTCCATCTACATACCCCATCCACTCCTCCCAACCCCTTCCAAAATTACTTTGAAGTAAAATATTTCCTTAAGGCTAGTGGTAATATTTTGTGTCTGAAGCTGGATGGGGGTATACCTGTCTTCTTTTTACTATTATTTTTTTATATATTTAAGATGTGCATATATTTTATATTCATTTTTGCATGTGTATTCATTATAAAACAATTGAAATGTTCATTTAAAACCTGTATGGATATTCTGTAATTATCCTCCAAAAACACTGCACCATTTTATACTTCCTCCTGCCTGGCCCCATATTCTCACGATGACAGATATTATCTGGCTTTAATAATTTGACCATCTGACGGGGGTGATGCCACCAGTGTTTTGTTGCAAGTCCTTTACTGTGATGACCAGTGCTGGTCTGAGTGTGAGTCTTTCCCACTGGTCCTGCAGGGCACTCTGTGGGCCTTCAACATGAAGGCTAAGTTTGCGTTCACCTCTGGGAACATGGCTTCCATGAAGTCTTATTTTCTTTCCTTTCCTGTCTCTGTTCTTTCTTCTGAAAGGACCTTGTATTAACCAAAATGTTTACAGATTGCAGGTGATAGAGCCGCAGGCAAGGAAGAAAAAGCATCCCTGCCTTGCCATCCCAAGGGCCAAAACTCTTCCCTTTGTTGGCTCTTCTGCTTTCTCCCATCCTCTACCCTTCTTCCCTCTTGCAACCTCCATCCCAGTCCCAACCCTCAACTCTGCTTCTCTCTCTGGGCCTTTCCCTCCTCTGTTGGTGAGGGCCCTTAGCCACTCTGCTTGGGGAGGCGGTCCTTAGAGCCTGGGCTCCCTCTGTGAAAAGTGAACCTGCTTTCTCCAGAGATGGGTCCTGATGGGTCCTCTCTAGGTCGTGTTCCTCCCCTTCCCCAGGTGGGGGGGGGGTGGTTAGGAATAGGGGTGAGAGGTGGGCATCTGTCTCCAGAAGAAGAGAGAGAGTGGGAAAGCTTGCTGAGCTCCCACAACCCACTCAACACCTGCTGGAAACTTGCAGCATGATTTTAACTGGATATCTTATATTTCCATTTTTTCAATGGTTTTGCTCCTCACTCAGGGAAGGTGCCCTTGGCCTTGTGGCTCACTCTTTCTGCCTTTGGTGATATGCCTTTCTTTGGAAATCATACTTTTTTTTTGTATTTATACCTTTATTTTTTTAATTTTTTAATTGGTTATTCAAAACATTACAAAGATTGCAGAATTACATCAGTTACACATCCACATTTTTACATAATGCCATAATAGTAACTGTTGTATTCTGCTACCTTTCTTATCCTCTACTATCCCCCCTCCCCTCCCCTCCCATCTTCTCTCTCTACCCCATCTACTGTAATTCATTTCTCTCCTTATTTTTTCCCCATTCCCCTCACAACCTCTTATATGTAATTTTGTATAACAATGAGGGTCTCCTTCCATTTCCATGCAATTTCCCTTTTCTCTCCCTTTCCCTCCCACCTCATGACTCTATTTAATGTTAATCTTTGGAAATCATACTTTTAAATTTTAGGTTTTGGGGGTTGGTTTTTTTTTGTTTTGGGGTGTTTTTTTTTTTTGGTACTAGGGATTGAACTCGGGGGCACTTAACCACTGAGCCACATCCCCAGTCCTTTTTTGTATTTTATTTAGAGACAGGGTCTCACCAAGTTGCTTAGGGCCTGGCTGATTTGCTGAGGCTAGCTTTGAACTCACAATCTTCCTGCCTCAGCATCCAGACCTGCTGGGATTGATTACCAGCATGGGCCATGGAGCCTGGCTCTGGGGTTGTTCTTTTTGATAGAAATGTGTTAGTGTCTTGCACATACAAAGCCTCTCGCATCCCCCGCAAGGAATCTGATTTCCCTTTTCTTGGGTGTTTGTCTGGAGACCTTCTCCCTTCGTGTTTTAGTTTTCTTCTACATCTGGCAATCGTTGGCTGTGCACTACTTTTTCTGAATGGAGGATCTAGTTGATTTGCACACAGAACTGGTGGCGTCAGTTTCCTCTCAGTAAGTGGGTGTAGGAATGGTAAGCGCCCCTCTTCCAAGGAGTGGAGAGTAGGTGAGCGTGTTGCCCCAGAGCACACCATAACCCCAATCCCCTGAGAGGAAGAGGCCTTTGGAGAAAGCAGCCAAGACTGCAGAGGAAGCCCATGTTGGGCAGCTACACAAACCTGTCCATCGCTTCCTTCATAAATAGCAATGAAGGGCTGGGAACAATTTGGTTGTTTTTCCAAACAACCAAACAACAGCTGAGAGATCCAGGGGTACTGGGGACTGTCTCCAGCCCACACCCATGTTCTCCAGGAGTGGCAAGTACTACAGCCCAGTCTTCCATATGTGGCCTGAGCTCCAGGCCCGAGGAGACCAAGCTGATCAAGCTCCCAACCCTCCTTGCGTGTTCCCAGTTCTTTCCCCATGGCCCACTCCTGCCCTTTGACTTTTGTCATTGACAGTGTCAGCACTTCTCTTCACCTGCACAGGACCTTCATTCCAGGGGTTTTAGGAAGCAGTATTGTTCTCTTCTGTTGTATCAGTTAATCTGATCACATCCTGTTCTCCTTTTTCTGCTCCTTATCCTCCTTTTTTCCATGGAATGGCGTTACATTTACCCCTTTCTTTTCTTTCTTTCGGTGCTGGTGCTGGGTATTGAACTCGGGGCTTCCCTTCTGCTAAGCACGTGCCCACACGCCCAATCTCTTTACCCGTCTTTGTGAGCTTTCGCAGATGGCCTCTGTGCTGGATATCATAGCTGCCCGTCCTGACCGCTCTCCATTCTCCCTGCTGCTCTCTGGTCCTCCACATCCTTAATCACTTGTGATTCTCTTTCTGGTGGCAGTCATCCTAGCATGAGAGGTGTATTTCCCTGAGGATTTAATTTGCATTTCCCTTTGGCCAGTGAACTGTGCTGAGCATCTGTTCATACACTCATAGGTCATCTGTGTCAATTTTGCACTATATTTTTGCATACAGTGCAAAAAATGGGCCCAATTTTATTCCTTTCAATGAAGTTAACCGTTATCCCAGTATCATTTCTTAAAAACACTATTCTTTACCTACTGAATTGTTTTGACACACCCAAAAAAATCAACTGATGGATGTGTGAGGGTTTATTTCTGGATTCTCCATTCTATTTCACTGAACCACATGTCTGACCTTGTGCCAGGTGCCACAGTGTGGATCACTGTGGCCTTGTAGTAAATCTGAAAACTGGGAAATACGAATTCTCCAACTTTTTTCTTTTTCAGGATTGTTTTAGCCATTCTGGATTCTTTGAATTTTCATATGATTTTATGACATCTCCATATAAATCAGTTGACTAATTTCTGTGAAAAGCCAGCTGTGGTTTCCGTAAGGGAGTGAGTAGCATCTGTAGGTCGATTTGGGGAGTGTCATCATCTTGGCAGTGTTCTCCATGAGTATTAAATGTCTTTCCACTTATGTTCTTTTTCATTTAGTTCTATGATATTTCATTGTTTTCAATTATTATATTTCTTTTATGAAATTATTTCTAAATATTTTATGCTTTTTGATGCTTTTGGAAGTAGAACCATTTTCTTAACTTTGATTTCTGGTTGTTCATCACTCCTGCATAGAAACACAAATGTTCTTGCATGTTGGTCGTGTATCCTGCAACCATGCTGATCTCATTTATTCGTTCTAATATTGTTCTAAAGAGAAGGACATGTTATTTGCATAGAGATAATTTATTCTATTATTTCTTCTTTGGATTTTATTTGCTATTTCTCTAGTTTCTTAGGTGGGAGCTGAGGCTTTTGGGTTTTTTTTAATATTGGCATTCATAAATATAAATTTACCTTTGAGCATTGCTTTAGCTGCATCCTGTAAGCTTTGAGATGTTGTGTTTTCGATTTCATTGACATAAAAATATTTTCTAATTTCTCTTGTGATTTTTTTCTATTTGACCCTAAATTTTTTACTTTATTTATAAGTGTGTTGTTTAATTTACAGTTATATTTGTTTCTCTAATTTCCTTTTGTTGTTGATGTCTAACTGAATTCTGTTGTTATTGGAGAATATACTTTATATAATTACAGTCCTTTAAAGCTCACTGAAGCTCGTTTTATGAGCTATCTTGTCTTCCATTCTGGAAATGTTTTATATGCCCTAAAGAACATATGTATTCTGGCCAGGCGTGATAGCACACACCTGTAATCCTAGTGACTTGGGAGGCTGAGGCCAGAGGATCTCGAGTTCAAAGCCAGCTTCAGCAAAAAGTTAGGTGCCAAGCAACTCAGTGAGACCCTGTCTTGAAATAAAATACAAAATAGGGCTCAGTATGTGGCTTAGTGATCAAGTGCCTCTGAAATCCCTAGTTACCTCCCCTGCCAAAAAAAGAATTATATGTATTCTGCTGCTGTCTGTTGGGTTGTTTGGTTAATTGTACTGTTTAACTCTTTCCTTCCTTTGTAAAATTATTTTCATACAAACTTCATTTTCATATACTAAAGTTCCACCAACACAGTTTTACAGTTTCTGGCTTATATAATTGTCTTTTAAGTCAGAAGGAAAGAATTTCAATAAAATAACATTTATTTTGCCCTTTATATTTACCTACATTTTATATAATGCAGTTGTATCAGTCAGGGTTCCACTAGAAATTTATTGCAAGGGTTTGGCTTATGTGACTGATTGGCCAGGAAATTCCAGAATCCATAGGGCTGGCCTGCAGGAAGCAGGAGCTGAGGCTGCTTAGCACACAAGGAATGTCTTTCTCTGGGTAATTTCATTTCAACTGATTAACTCAGGCCCAGCCACATTATCTAGGATAATCTTCTTTGCTTACCCTGGACTGACTCTGAATGTTAATCATGCTGGCAAAATACCTTCAGATGTCCATCCAGGCAGAACACCTGTTTGTTGAGCTCCTGCTGTCACCACAAGAAAAAATTGAACAAACTGAAAATCATTGACTTCTTAGATCCATCAGAGAATTGAGGTCATAGGATACACTGCAATCCCCAAATCTGGGGAGAGAGACTAATACAGAATACACATCAGTTAACCTGAAGCAGAAGCTACTGGGGCCATCAATGGAAGGAATGCTTTAAAAAAGTAGCTTCAGCAAATTCTGGAGCTGAGTGTAGACTAGCTATAGGTAGAAACTTGGAGGTGCACTAGGTTATCATGGTGGAGACTGGAAAAATTCTCTTGTTTTGCCAGAGTAGGGTGGGGAGACAAAGTGACCATTCTGGAAAAATAACCACATTAAAATAAACCTAAATTATTCTCCATATAATTTTTCTTACACCTCAGCATTTCAATTTGGAGTAATTATAAACAGTATTGTATTTTCACTCAATTCCATGTGTTCATTATGTATGTAAAAGCATGATTTGATTTTTGTGCTTTGATCTTATCCCCTATAACTTTGCTGAACTTAGTTCTAGAAGTTATTAAAATATAGACTCCTCAGAATTTTCTGCATAGATCATCATGTCAACTGTATATAGGGGAAGTTTTATTTCTTCTGTCTCCTGGTGTTCCAGCTACCTTCCTGTGTATGCTGAGGTACAGGAGCCCCACGTATACCTGAAGAGCAGCCAGGTGGAGGTCAGCAACCTCTACATGGGGGTGTCCACAAAGTCAACCATCATGCTCGTCAACGGCACGCTCCTGTTCACGCGGTTTCACTGGGGCAAGGTGAGTGAGCCTGTACCATCCAGGAGCAGTCTGCAGCCCTCAGCAACAGAGACCTATGTGGCCCCCCAAATCCCTCCCATAGCATCCGTTCAGCCTCTCTCCCTACCACAGCCTGTCCATAACTCCATAGAGCCCAGAAAAGCTTGGCTCCTCAGAGGAGCGGTCCATCTGGTCTGGCTTTGGTCCTGCCTTTAGGGGATTCCATTTCCTGCCCGAGAAGGAGTTTCTGGTGAACACAGAGCCTTCCAGTTAGCAGAGTGTGTGGCTGGTCCACACAGCTGTCAGGAGCCCAACTGTGGTTCTGCCCCATGGCTCTGAGATCTGTGGAAGATGGAGCCACATCCTTGTATATCAAAGGCGATTGCCTTCTGCTCCCCAACTCTCTGGGCCTCTCAGGGTAGCTCATTTAGTCCGTGCAACCCACTGACAGGTGGTGAAGTCCCTCCAGGGTTGGGGAGGACAGAAGGAACCTTGGGACCTACTGGGTCTGAGTCTCAGCCAGCAGTGATCATGCTGTCTGGACTCGGGTTCCTCTGGGAGCCTTACACAACAGGCCCACCCGTGTGTCCACCAGCTCTTAGGGCACCAAGCAGCCTTCTGCACAGCAACAGTCTCTCCCAAACGTGGCCTGCTGGGCCCCAGTGAGGAGCGCCTGCTCAACTTGGAGTTGACCGTGCATACCACAGTGAGTACAGTGATATGAGAACCTGAGTGACTAAGACACCTGTCAACAGGTTGTGCTTGTGCCTCAGGGAGGTCCTGCCACTGGCTCCTGGTCCTTGTGGGTAGGGAAGGGATTTTTTGCATTTGGGTGTAGGATCCCCATTCAAGCTGGGCCAACTTTCGAAGAACACAAGGTCAGAGAGCCTGGAGCAGCCTGGATGTTCTCTGAGACCCTCTGGCCCTTTTGGCACCAGCTTTAGCCTTCTCCAGACCATTCTTTGTGGCTGGGGGCGGGGGGTCCAGCTTTCCAGTTGGCCCAGAGACCTAAGGCAGAGGTGCTGTTCAAGGCAGACACTGTGCCAGATGCTGCTGGAGGAGGTGACTGGTAGCCAGGGTCAGCCCAGGGGAGGCACAGCTTTTCTCTGGAGTGGCCCAGAGGGAGACCATCTGGGTGAACATGATTAGTGCTTGAGCATTGTTGGATATTGCTGCACGGTTCTTGTTGGGGAAATAATTTCTTCCTTGCAAAGACTTGTAGAATCAGGTCTCAGTTTTTTGCTGGCAAACATGGGACAGTGAGCTTTCCTACACAGCTGATCCTGAGCTTCAGGATGAGACAGACCCAGGCTTAGCATGGTGCAGATCCCACTCAGGAAGGGCATGATGTCTATTATAGTAGCAGCATCATAAAGAATGTGCAGCTCTCCAAAAGTCACTCTGAAAGGTTTTCCTTTATATGGACATGCACAGATGTTTCAGGAAGATTCAGCATGAACCTTGAGGATGGGGCCAGGCCTCTGGGGACAGGATGTGGGCCTACCGGCTGGGCTTACTAAAAGCACTCAAGAGCCCTTTCTCAGAGATAAGTCCAGACAAAGGTCAAGGCCTTCATGTTGGGCCACTCATAGAAACCACCTCTGCTGTGGAAGACCATCTGGACCCACCTCTGAAGCCCTGGGTCTGACTGAGCCCTGGATGGGTTTTCTTGTAGGAAGAATTGACGGATCTGGCTCTTCCTTGTTATGTGTCAGGAATGAAAAAGCCACTGGTCCTAGGTATCTCTGGGAAGCCCCAGGGACTGGAAGTGACCATCACTGTCTCCGTGGAGGGCTCTGATATCAGGTGAGCCCAGGGTGGGAGCAGCTTTACAAAGAACTGGCAATGTACTGAGAGTCCACTCCCAGCTGATTCCTACCACTGGGAAGAGGCCATAGAGTTGTGATGGGCCCTGACCACTTGCTTCTGCAGGAGCAGACCCTTTACCCCACCCCTGTCCTCTGTGTGTCCGTGGCTACAGGCTCCTTGGGCTTTCCCATATGAGGCCCAGCAACCTAGAGACATGCCAGTCTGCCCCTAGCCAGGGACTGCCTAACAGAGTTCCAGGCCTCTGTTAGCATGGTGGGCAGACAGGAAAGCGGGGTCTGGGGGTTCCAGCTCCATGAGGAGAGAGTCGAAGATGAAGCCAGGTTTCTGGGCAGCTCCTGTGTCCCTACCTAGGGTGGTTCCCTGAGTAGCTCCAAAGACTGCAGATAACATAGCGCCCATGGACATGGGGCAATGTTTTCAGGACAAAGCAGTGGCCGGGCCACCTGGAGGAGCTCCACCTAGACTTTGGATCAATGGTGCCACTGAGGACCCGTGTGAATGGCCAGATCATTCTGACCAATTGCTCCCCAATGCAGACCTCTTTCACTCTCAATTTTGACTACTTTGGGAGCCCCCCAAACAGCCTGAGCAAAAGCATCAGCCTGTAAGTCTTGTTTCCTTTGGAGGCTGTCCCCAGGGTGGGTGTGCATGGGTGGAGTTTACCCCCTTTGTGGCTTAGGTGGCAAGAGGCTGACTGGTGTAGAAGGGGGCATCTGTGACTTTGCAGGGAGATATAGGGAAACAGGAGATGGTTTTTTGCTACTCACTTCTTCAGTATTGACTGGGCCTGTGGGAAAGGCTGGGATGTGCCCCCTCCTCCTCAGCCTGGCCTGCTGACATGGCAGGCTTTTGAGATGAGGCAGGAGAGGCCCGTGAATGAGGGAGAGGTTTCTATGGATAGAAAGAACCAGGCAAAGATGTGGGAGTGATGACTCAAGAATGGGGAGTTTCTGGGGACATTGGATGGTGTGGCTGGGCTGACGTGGAGAAGTGAGCTGGGGAGGATGTCCAGGAGGGAAGACAAAAGGTCAGCGGAGACACTGGTCAAGGGTAGAAGCAAGACATGGAGCACTGCACCACAGATATTGGCCAAAACTACATTTTAGGACATCTTTTTTGGAGGCAGTTTGCCAGCACACACCTGTGTGAGACCTCACTGCCTCATCTCTTAAAACCACTGCCATGTGCAGGAGGGAGAGTCATAAGCAGTGGATAATCCATCAGCTCTCTGCTCCAAAGGGTTAGTGTGCATCCAGCACTGGACAGAGGTCGGCAGGGTGCACTGGAAATGGGTCTGTTGCAGAAGTTTGGGCCAGAGAGGGAACATTGGGATGGGTTTGCATCCTAGGTAACTAGGGCACAGCCTGGGACAAGGGATCCCTGCCCTAGAGCCGCCCTGGATTTCTTAGGGGATGATCTGTATGACTTGGGGAGTGGCCTGCAGCTGGGGATACTTTGGATGATAGAGGTGTAGTGGGGGCAAAGACCAGAGAAAAAGGTGAAGAAGAGACCTGACCAGCTTTTCCCTGGGAGAAGCAGGCAGTGCCACCTTCCTCTGCTGGATGCAATACTGTTTTCCATGGGGGCATGGCTCAGGTCCTGGGAAAGGCTTAGCTGTTTTGATGCCAAGTTTTTTGTTTTTTGGGTTTTTGTTGCCTCCATTTATAAAGCCCCGACTTGCCTCCTGCCCTGCTAAAGTCGGCGCGGATCCGAGAGCACTTGGCCAAAAAAGAGCAGCTGGGTAAGAGCTACCAGGGTGGGGGGTGAGGGCTGCGGGCTGATGCCTGGCCAGAGTGGAGTTTCACCTGGCCTTCTGAGGATGTGGGCCAGCAGCTGCCAGAGAAGAAAACCAGGACTGGAGACCTCCTTCTCAGTGTCTTTCCTAGCTAGGGCCTCAAGATGGCCATGGCTTTTCACATGACAATCTCCTACTCTTGAATGAGGTCATTTCCTTGGTAGGGCATAACCTCATGCACAGGGCCTGAACTTGATTTGGGCTACATAGTGGCTTATAAAGGAGGGCTGTTGATGAGCTCTGGACTCTCAAGAGAGAAGAGAGTTAGCCAGGCAGGACCCCAAGCTACTGGTACCTGAGCTAGCCTCCTGACCACAGAGAGGCTGTGGGGTGGCTGGTCAGGGGGAGTGCATTGGTAACTCCTGAGGGTTTGGACCTCACTCTCAACCCCAGGCTCCTGAGCCCTCATTCCTGATTCTCCCCCAGATTTTATGGAAAGCATGTTATCTTATGGGAGAGGAGTTGCATTCTTCCCCCACACTTCCAAGGGTGTGCTGGGGGCTTTCCAGCAGCTGAGCATTGACATCACAGGCTGTGCCAACATGTGGGGCGAGTACTGGGACAGCCTTATTTGCAAGGTAAGGACACACAGGCGGGCACACCCCTCTGACTTCCCTTTCTCCAACACCCAGTCCTCAGCCTCTCAAAGCTCACCAAGTTACAAGGTGATCCTACTGATCCTGGGATACCTGCCACAACCTCTGGGATGGAGGCTGGGATGTTCTAGGCAGGAGGGGTCCTCATGAGCAGTAGAACCTTCTGCACTTTTCCCCTTGAGGTGCAGGGCTGGGACCACAGTAAGGACAGAAATTAGCAGGCTATGCCATGACCCGAGACCTAGAGAAGGGAATAAGAAATAGAGGGAATAACAGCCTCCCTTGCCTAGCCTTCTGTGCATTCCATTATTACCCCATGGGTCATTCATTTGCTCCTTCACTCAGCATACATGGAGCTCCTACTGTGTACAGGTTCCTGTGCAGTCCTTAATACTAGGGGAGATACAATGATGAAATCAATGACCAGCCAGGAGATAAGGCCTGCAAGAAGCCCCCTGGTTTACCATGGCAGGGTAAAACACACGTACATTATCCTATACACCATTCTGTTGTTGCATAGATTTTTGTGAACTCTTTAGTAAGTTAAACAGGCTAATTATAGTAGATATTTGCTTTAAGTTGCTTGTATCATGTATGACAAATGGTCGCTCATGTTAATACATAGTTACTAAATAACAGTAAGGGGAAAATAAAGTATTGCAAGTAGCAAAGGGTTTGAATAGTTGATTCAAAGAAAGACAAGTCCAAATAGCTAATACTTATATATAAAAAAGTCATCACTAGTAGTTAAATAAATGTAAAGTACAATAACCACAAAATACTGGTTTGTGTCAGATTAGCAAGGTTTGAAAGCTATTGGTGAGGTATGGGGAAAGGGAACGTCTTAGCCTGGTGGGTCCAGAGGTAGGGAATGCCTCCGGCCTTTGGGAACACTTGGGGCTGTGCCATGTCCAAATTTAAAGGGTCTCCAAGAACACATCTGTAGATTATGTACAAATGACTTCACAATAGGCTGCTTTTCTTTTCAGCATTATTTGTAATGGCAGGGAGGAAACAAATATGGATTTGTGTCCATCTATAAAAGACTGGATAAGCCATTGGGCTGCTTCCCTACAGTGCAATTCTGCAAAGCCTAGCCTATGATATCACAAATCTGTTTTAGTAAAATTATATCATTAAGAGAAAAGAAGGTTATTAAAGAACAACCTGTCTGGCATGCTGCCCACCTGTATCTGTCTTAATGGACACAAAGGAAGGGTGGACGGATACATGCTAAGATGGCGGCAGTGAGTCCAGCAGGGGGAGAAGTATGGGTGATGAGTACACTAAGTTTTTTCCCCAGAAATAAGCATTTATTACTTTTAAGTAACAGAGAAGAATAATAAGGTTTTTTTCCCCTTTAAAAGTTAACAGAGATTTGTGCAGATGGAGGCTGGCAGAGCCCAGGCTGGGGCTGTCTGGAGAAGGAGTCAGTGGGAAATGAGGCTGGGCCAAGCCAGGACCAAGCTGTGGGGTGCTTGAGGTGGTTGGAGGGAATGCAGGGGCAGCTGGTAACAGGGGTGACAAAGGGTGTATTTGCAGGTGGGAGACCTGCCACCAGCAGTCATCCCAGTGCACATGGCAGTGGTGGGCTGCCCCATCAGCTCCCAGCGGACCACCTCTTACATGGCTGACAAGTCACAGAAGGAGCCCATCATCAGGTGTCCCACCCTTGCCCTCATCCTCTGCTCCCTGGTGGCTCCCCAAACTCTCCAACCTCCAGCTTGGGCTTCCCATCTACCTCAAAGTTCTCCATATGGCCTAAAGCTACCTGGTGCCACCTACAAGGGGTCCCAGGTTAGGTTATTCCTGGGGGAAAAGAGGCCTTAGGAGACGTGGCCACCACTTTTGGGTCTCTGAGGGACTTTGGGGTGAGGGGCAGAAGTAGTGAGTAGTCCGTGTAACTCAAGGTCAGTACCAGACCTGGGGCTGCTCACACAGATGAGCTGGGATCAGCATATTTTTTTTTTTTTGATCAGCATAATTCAGGGGACAGGGAATGGATTTTCAGAGCAGTGAGCTGCCCCAGGTTACAGGCCCTCAACCAGTGCACAGGGAAGGCCTCCAGCCCTGGGTCTCAGTGTCACCAAGGTGAGGACAGACCACTGTGGACCTCCTGGTCCTTATCTCACACTTCTCTCTGAAGTATCCCTGCCTGCCAGGTGTATGCCGGCTGTGGCTTGTTCAATCCCATCTCTTGCCTCCAGGTTTGGGACCCAGGTCTCTGGAGGAGACACAATCACACGGAAACTTCGCCTGAATAACTCCAGCCCCTGTGGTGAGATGATTGTGAGATAAACTGGGGAGGTGCTCTTGGAAGCTGATGGCCCCGAACAGGATGTGGGGGCCCGTGGTTACCGGGGGAGGTCCACAGGGATCAAGAGGGAGAGTTGACCATGGCAGTCCAGGGTTGCCCGAGAGTGCCTCTCCCATCATCGAGGACGGGATCTGCTCTTACCTAGCCTTGGGTCTCCCAGTATCAAAGGAGCCACAGAGCCTTGCTGTCATCAGGGTTGCTGGGCCTAGGGCTACTTCCAGGGGACCCTGTTGCTCATTCCTTCAGCCGGCAGGACCTGCACTCTATCCAGGATCTGAGCAAGACAGCAGGGTCTCTGCCTAGGGCCCTGTCCTGTGGGTGTGACTGAGCATGGAGGCTAGTGCCTGAGGATCAAGGGGCCTGCATGTCCCCAAGGAGGGGCACTTAGGCTGAGTCTGGAGGGAAAATAAGCCAGCATTGCTTGGGGCAGTGAGTGATGACAAAGAGTATTCTGTGCCACCAGAAGAGCTATGGGCAGCTCAGAGACTTGAGGGAGACAGCAGGATCAGCCTGGCCTCAGTGAGTCCCCTGGGGAGTGTGTGAGGCATCCCCAGGCTGACCCCCCTGGGCAGAATGAGCCCGTGTCAGGTGGCAGGACTTGGCACTATCATAGCTAAGCTGCCCAGGCAATCTCAGGAAGGCATGGCCGCAGGAGAGGGCCCTGCTCTAGGACAGATCTCTGCAGTTCTGGAAGTATTGGCAGTCTCTCCTCTCCCCACATTCTAAGTCAATGTCTCCTTGTATTCGCAGTTGTTTTTCTTTATGCTTTTAGCTGCTATATTGGTTGGTGCATTTAGACACTGGATATTCTTCTCAAATTGAGTCTTGTCATTTATATTGTTCCTCTGACTCCTTTATGGAACGCTGCTGGCTAAATTCCATGTTACTTTCTTTTGCTCTCCTTGGTGTCTTCTCATTGGCATTTACCTGGGGTTTCCTTGCCCACTCTTCCATTGTCACCCTTTATGACTGTTTCTGGTGAACAGTAGACAGGTGAGGTTTTTGTTTTTTTTTTTTTTTGGCCTTTGACTATCTTCCCTCTTTACTTTGGGCTTTCTTTTCAGCTTCCCTTCCCTCTGGTGGTTCCTCCCTTTCCTTGGGCTCATAATTACGTGCACATTTCTCTATTTCTACCTGGAAGATTGTCCACTGGCCTTCAGAGTTGTGCTGTTCTTGGTAAGAGGCAGGTGCTAAGTTGACAGTAAACATAGAAACAAGATCAGGAGCCTTGGGTGTGTGTCCACTGGGTATTCACCAGGGCCCAGCCCAGTGTCTAGCATTATAAGTTCTAATAAATCAATTGCTAATGGGGAATGGGTGAGAGATGAGAGGGAGGAGGTGGCAGTGTGGGTAATTGGTCTTATCAGCTTTCTGTGAAGGGGAAAAGGGGGAACTGAGGAGGGGGGCTACCAGAGGGAAGCTTGTTCATGATGGTGGACCTGAACTTGTTTCATTGCTGTCAAAAAATAGCAAGATGTAGAGCTGGGCACAGTGGCGCACGCCTGTAATCCCAGCAACTCAAGAGGCTGAGGCAGGAGGATCGTGAGTGCAAAGCCAGCCTCAGCAAGAGCAAGGTGCTAAGCAACTCAGTGAGACCCTGTATCTAAATAAAATACAAAATAGGGCTGGGGATGTGGCTCAGTGCCGATGAGTCTGGTTATACAGGAGAGGGGGTACTGGACATGGCAGGCCCCTAAGAAAGGGGGTCAGGAGTAGGGCTGAAGGCAGGAGGAGGGGAGGATGGGACAGAGGCAGATAGACACGTAATGTGGGAACAGGTCTTCAGGGAACTTCTGGGAGATGAGGTAGGGCATCAGGGATGCAGATGGAGGTGTTAGGGACAACTTGATATTGTCATGGTTGGGAAGGAAGGCAATGTGGGGACCCAGTTTAGGTTGGGGACAAATCTACAGAAGTGGCAATCTCTTTAGCTTAGAGACTTTCTCCATGGTGCCCAAGAGAATGGTGCGGTGCAGTGCAGTTCACTGAGGGCTGGGCTAGGTGAGTGGGAGGATGGGGGAGCAAAGGAAGACATGAGGTTGCCAGCAAGGCAGAGGCTGAATGGAGACCCCCAAAGACTAACCTGGCCGGGGAAGGAAGTAACAGCAAACAGGCTGAGAGACGGAGGGAGAGAAGGTAGAGGACACGGGGGTTGGAGGGCCCATCCTGACAGCAAACAGGCCAGAGAGAGAGGAAGCCTTGGTGAGAGCGGAGTATCATACAAGTGGAGCTGGAAGTGTGGTCGTGAAGGCTTCAGATGATTGGACTGGATGGCATAAGTCTGTAAAGGCTATTTTTTTAAAACAAGAATTGCCTAAAAGTGGCATTAGAAAGACAGTGAGGCCCCCTCCACCATGGGCATGGGAGAACAGAAAGGTGGAGGCCCCAAGGAGACCATCGGCGCCTCCCTTATTCCTTGCCCTCTCCCTATGTGTGCCCTAGACATTCGCCTAGACTGGGTCACCTATGTTCCAGAAGATAAGGAGGATAAGCTGGTGGACCTGCTAGTGTTTTATGGACCACCATTCCCACTGCGGGATCAAGCCGGAAATGAGATCGTGTACCCCGAGACCCCTGAGAGCAGCAGCTTACCCTGGTCCCCAAGCCCCTCCAGCGTGTCCGAGTCCAGCCATGCAGCTTCTTTTCCAGTGAGCAGGGCTGTGGGGGCAGGGGAGCTGGCCACTCAGGGTTGCTGAGATACAGCCCAGGGGCCTGCTGAGCCTGTATAAGCTTCAGCTACTCTTGGTGACAGGTAGAGGCCTACTCTAATGCCAGCAACAGGGCTGCAGCGCAGATCATCTCAGTTGTCCTGCAGGAGCATGAGGGGGTGCCCTCCGACCTCCCCTACTATATCAGACCCCAGCAGGTGGTGAGTGAGTCCAGGTGGACCTGTCTCTGGGGGTCTGCCCTGGCCTCCCAGCAGGCACAGGGCAGTGCTGAGGCTGCTGTGTCCATGCCAGGTGGTCCCTGCTGGGGGAAGTAGCACCATCTACATTTCCTTCACACCTCCGGTGCTCAGCTCCGACATCCAGCAGAAGGTGGAGTGTACTGGCTACGCCCTGGGTTTCATGAGCTTGGACAATGAGGTGAACGTCCTGGGGTGGGGACCATAGCCACTGCCTCTCTCCTGGGTGGCACAGTGCTGTTTAGTCCAGGGACCACCAGGGTGATCAACGGTTGATTGGGCTCTGTAGGTAGAAAGAGAGATTCCCGAGAGGAGGCGTCGCCTGCAGCACTTTGCTGTGGAACCCCTGAGACTGGACCTGCATGGGCATGTGAGGCGTGCGCAGTGAGTGCTGGGTGGTCCCCTCTCAATCCCGCTATGGGGACACCTCACCGTCCCTGGTGAGGCCAGTCAGGGTTATTGGAGTCAAAGGACAAAACTAATTCTTGGGCTCCTAGAGTAGAACACTCCATGAGAAAGTTCCCACCCAGGCTGACCCACCTCCTGCTGGGGGCTGAGGGGAGGAGAACCCAGCAGGGAAGCCCAGAGAAAGGCTGGCTAGAGACCAAGTGAGCAGAGGGGACAGCCAGGAGGCCCCAGATGCCTGGCTGCCCCAGCAGTGTCTATCGCTGGGCAGACTAAGCGTGGAGCTGGACAGCAGCGGCAGCTTGGAGTTCTGGTGCCAGGCCAGCGACCTCATCCCCGAGCAGCCCTGCTCTGCAGTAAGTGCTGCTTCCCCGCCCCTGGCCCTGCCAATTGACCTGAACCTCCAAGGTACCTAGGGGCCCTGCTGGGGCACAGGCCTTCTGTCCTGAATCCCCTCCCCAGAGCCACAGGACTGAGAGGGTGAGATGAACCCCAGCTCCCCTCTTCTGTGGCTACCCAGGTGCTGAGTGAGCTGCTGACCACCCGCCACCTGAAGCTGATCAACACTACAGAAATACCACAGTACTTCTGGCTTCTGGTCTCCAGGCCCTTCTTTGTTTCTCAAGGCCAGGCTCCTTGGGACCACAGAGCTGGCTCTGGCCAGGAGCACGAGTCTGAGGAGACGGCCCCAGGGGGCAAGCAGATGGAGCTCCGGCCACAGGAGAACATGCTGGTCAGTAGAGGGGTGCGTGGCTCTGGTCTCTCTGGCTCACACTGCCCAGACAGCACCTGCACACCATCCCAGACACACACACTCTGCACAGGGGGCTTTCACATGTGTGGAGGGACTGGTCAGAGTGCACCGGCCACACAAGTTCTACAGACTCACCCAGGCCTCCCCCACTGCCTGGTGGTGGCCCATGCGTTCCTCCTCCTCTTCACACTCAGCCTCCCTTCCTTCTCATATGCCCTCACTCAAGGGTTTGTGCCCCCCAAGAACCTTCTCCCAGAGGTAGAGGAGCCAGACACAGATCTGCAGAATGGTAGGTGAGCTCCTATGTCATTCTGCCTTGGTTCCTCCTTCTGGGGCTACATGGAGGGGAGAAGGGGAGACCAGAGCACAGCTAGAGGTCCCTTTTGCCGGGGCTCCAGGGTTTCCCCCAAGAGACTCTGGGTATAGGTATTTAAAACCCTCGGGCAGCTTGGAGAGGGGGCCCCATGGCTCCCAGGGAAAAGACATCACATGGTGGCACTGCCCTTCACCCTCTGTGTGTAGATAATGCTCGGGCATCTGGCTCCGGACCAGAACTCTCCCCCTCAGTTTTAGACCCAAACTCAAACTGTAAAACTGAATTCTCCATAACCCTTCAGACCCTGTCCTGCTCCAAACATGTGCCTTCTCATCTCAGCAAATACTACCTGCCCCCTAGTGCCTAGATCAGAGCTCTGTCTCCTCCTCCTCCTCGAACCAACTGCCAAGCCCCATGGATGCCCCTAACTCTCGGTGCTTCTCACTTGTCCACACCTCTACATGTATGTCTTGTTCTATAACAATTATTTCCAAGCCTAGCAGTACATCAGTGGCCTTTAGAAATCTTGTTAAACATACAAGCTCTCAGGCTCTACTTTCAGAGATGTCATGATCTCAGCTAAGACCCAAGAATCTATATTTGTAACAAATGCCTCAGTCGATGCTTATGAGCTAGCACATGGAACTATCTGGGAGCCAGGAGTCCAAGCCCCATCCTGTTGGTCCAAGTTCGGTCTCAGCCACCTGACTGCTGTCCTCAGCCACTTATGTTCCTGCAGCCCACCTCCCACTAGCAGCCAGAGTGACCTTGTGGAAGGCAAAGCTGACTTGGACACACCCCTGCTTCAAACCCATTACATGCCCCTCACTATCCTCAGGATAAAGGCAAAGTCCTTCCTTGGCCCACGGATGGCCAGAACCCAGCTCTGATCAAGGGCAGTTTGCTTACTGTCCTTCTACTCTAGCCTCTGACTATGGAGGGCACCAACAGGGTGCTGGGCACAGCACTGGTACAGGGAATAGATGTGCCAGGGAGAGGTGCTGTGGAGCTGTTTGTTGGGAAGCCTGGGTCAGTCTGGGCCCTGTAGGCTGCAGGGACATTGCTGGGCCTTCAGAGGCTTGGGGGAGCAGGATACAGCTCCAGATGGGGGAGCCAGCGCCTGTCCATGTCCATACAGGTGGATGTGTCCTTCTCACTCTCCCTGGAGCTGCTCTCCTACCAGAAGCTCCCGACCGACCAGATGCTACCTGGAGTGGATATCCAGCAGAGCACAAGTGGAGAGAAAGAGATGGTGTTTACTCAGGATCTGCTCCTGGAGTTCACCAATCAGACCACACAGGCTAGTCCCAGGAGGGCTCCTTGAGACGGGGGAGAGAGTAGGACTAGCTGAGAGCTATTCCCTAGAGTGAGGAAGATAGCACCAGGCAGGGCCTTCATAGGAGTCCTGGCGACAGTCTGCCTGGAAGAGGCCCTGTGCAAGGAGAGTCCTCATCCTCACATGTTTCAGGAGCTGAGGGGCTGGAGGATGGGAAATGAGGGAAGGCTCCCTGGAAGAGGTGACAGGTGAAGCCTGTGAAGGGAAACTACACAGTCAGGTCAAGAAAATGGACGAGTGGGTGGGACATGAGCACCTGAGGCAGTTGTGAAGGATGATGCTCAGGCTCCATGGGGCTCCACTGGCCAGAAGGTCATGGGCCATGATGTGGAACAGAGGGGAACTGAACTGGGGCTGTGGGTCAGGTATAAGAAGGAACAGAGGCAAAGCAGGGGAGCTGGAGCACTGCTGCCCAGAGCGGAGTAGCTGCTGGGGCTGCTAAGGTGCTATGGCAGGCAGGGCATGGGTGGAGAATCTGAAGGTCAGGGCTGAGGCAGGATGGCCCAGGATCTGAGACTGAAGACTGGGGAGGGAGGAAGAGTGAAGGAAAGAGGCTGACCTCCATGGGAGTAAGGCTGGCACCAATGGAAAGGACAGCAGAGGGCGCTGTTCTGGCCTGTGGCTGTGCAGAATCTCACCAGCAACTCCTGGGTTATGACAGTGCCAGCCCCCTGCTGCCCACTGTGCTACCGCTTCTGCTCAGAAGCGTTGGTGCTCATGGGGCATCAGGGTTCCATGTGATCCAGTGACCCTGGCTCAGACCCCACTATAATGGGCAAGGTCACTCCATTCCCATCAAGTCAAAATCTGTTCCCCAGGTTGTGCCCCTGCGAGCCATTGTGACTGTGCCTGAGCTGCAGCTGTCCAGCAGCTGGGTGGACTTTGGAACCTGCTTTGTGAACCAGCAGACATCCCGGGAGATCTACCTGATGAACCTCAGCAGCTGCCGGAGCTACTGGGCTGTGCTGATGGGTATGTTGGGCCTCACACCTGCTCACTGTTCCCAGGTGGGGCTGGGTAAAACCTATCCCTCCCAGTATCTGTGTGTCCTGTCCCTTTAGACTGGCATCTCTGGGCTCATATCACTTGGAATTTCTAGAGACAGGCAGTCCTCGAAACCTGTGACCCCAGGTTTCCCTGTCCTGTGGCATTGGCAAGACCAGAGGTGAATCTTGAGAGGATGGGCTGACCTGAGACAAGTAAAGGCTTCCAGGACAAAACACGGAGCTGCCTGTGCCCATGTGTGTCTTCCCTTCCCCTTGATGCAGGTCATCAGAGTGCCACCAAGGAGGCTAAAGACTTTGTTGTCTCCCCAAGCAGTGGGTTGCTGGAGGCACGACCCACCAATGCGCCCCCAACCTCCATCACACTTGAGGTGTTCTTCACTCCCAGGTACAGCTCCTCCCCACCTTCTGGCACTATCCACAGGGCTGGGAGGCCCTGCAGATCTCAGCCCCTCCTCTTCCACAGGAGCAATGAGCTGTATGAATCCATGATGGTGGTCGAAGGCATGCTGGGAGAGAAGTCCTGTGCCCTGCGGCTCCGGGGCCAAGGCTCTTACGATGAGACATTCATGGAAACTCACCAGCTCTGAGGCTCACCCCACCCCTTAGCCCCAGACTTAGCTTAAGGAACGAGATGGCACAGGTTGATGAACAGGTGTGCAGGGCAGGGACATGGACTGAGGATTTCTAAACAGCTCTTGGGATGGAGGAGCCCCGCCCCCTCTGAGGCAAAGGTCTTGCCTTAGCTTTGGGGACTTACAATGTAGTGCCTAACACAAAAGAGGCCACACCAATGTGGAGATCATAGCAGTTCAGACTCAGATGAAGAGCACAGAAGTCCCCCAGGGAAAACACACACCCACCAAGATAACACATGATTGATTATACCATTGTCCCCTCCTCATTCATGAGGCCACAGTTTCCTAGGATTTACATGGGGGCCTTGTGGGCTGGGTGACCCACAATGACTTTGGCCCAGTTAGAGAGGGCCTTGTGGTAAGGCCCAACACCCTGCCCACTCCTGTACTGTATTATCCATGTTCACAGTTTCCAAATTATTTAAAGTGCCTTGATTTGTTCCCACCACCAGTGGCTGAATGTCCCACGTGGATTCACTTCCCAAGAGCCACTCTCTGGCTGCCAGAACAGGGCCGTCTGGGTAGTACCTTGAGCCAGGGACTCAGTTCACAGGGTATTCAAAGACAGCAGCGGCTCCCATCCCAGTGCCAATGCACATGGATACCACTCCATACGCCCTGGGAAAGGGAACTATGTTGGCTGGGCACAGGCACTCTGGGCAGAGGCCCAACCCTCTGACCAGAGGGTACAAAAAACCAGAAGAGCAGATCTTGGATATTCAGTCCCCCGACTACGTACCTTGGCATCACAGTGGCAGCTGTACTCTGTAGGCCAGAAGCCCTTTCAAGGCTGACCCTCAGGGACAATAGAGATCATTCCTTATATGCCCAGTTCAAAGTGCATATTGACCTCCCTAAGCTACCACCCTTTGAAGCCCCAGCTCAGCATCCCCCATGACACCCCAAGGGAAACAGCCTTACCTCTTCCCACAGCACTTTAGCTCATTCAGCAGCTGATGTCCTGTCATGCCCCAGTGCAGCCCAGGAGGTGGCCCAGGGCCACCGCTCCTCCCAGAGGGTTCACCTTCTCAGGGGGGAATTCCTAGATTTTCCACACAGTAAACCACCTGGACATGCTGACCCCCTCCCCTGCATGGCTTGTCCACTGGCTCCCACTAGGTGCCCAGGGACCAGGCAATGGGGAGACTAAGATTCACCTGGCCTCACTGATCTCAAAGATGTCCTCATCATTCATTGTCAGCCCTGGAGGTGAGGTTCAGACCTGGGCAGGCATCCTCCAGGCCAGCAGGGCAGCAGCTCCCCCATCACTCACCTGGCTAGAGTTTCCTAGGGAGAAAGAGTTGGGGTGAGGAGGATCAGAGCAGAGGAGAACCAGCCCACTGTGGCAGACATGCAACTTTAGCCTACTAAATGATGCCCATGGGCAGGCATCCAGGTCTTCTCAGACCTCCACACATGCACAGGCCCATAATTGCCTAGTGTGCTGTCACATCAGACAGGTGAGTGGGTCTCAGCTACAGGTCACAAAGGCCTTGGGTATGGAATGCCAGCCCACCCCAACTTCACTCTGCAGCACCTGCAGTTCTCCCCCCAGTACTCATCCCCAGCCCCAGCAGCAGGGCATGAGGGGACCCAGGTCTAGGGTCTGAAGGAGCCACTGACCTGCATTCTCCAAGGCTGTAGGAATGGCATATGTAGGTCCGATGTCCATGACATCAGGGGGGGACTCCAACCTGCATAGAGCCTCAGGACCCCGAGGATGGGGAGGCCCAACTCTTCTGCCTTGGACCTCCGGGCCAAGAGGATGGCAGCTGCCCCATCGCTCACCTGGCTAGAGTTTCCTAGGGAGAAATAATTGGGGTGAGGAGGGATCAGGGCAGAGGAGAACCAGCCCACTGTGGCAGACATGCAACTTTAGCCTACTAACTCTGGGGACATGTCTGGTCCTACGGGACATCTGAGGGACTGGCTAGAGGTCCTCAGGAAATGTTGCCCTGGGGAGGATGTCTGGGGCCATCCAGAGTCGTCTTTGCTATCAACCCAGGCTGCCACCAGGGGTTGCCAAAGGACCTGGTCTGCCCCAGACTCCAGAGCAGAACAGCCAGCCTGGTAGCAGTCCCTGGTGGACCCGCCATCCTTGAAAGCAGGCTTCATTTTGGCCAGGCCCTCCATGGTGATGTTGGGGCAGATTCCCTCATCCTGGGACACAGTGATGCTCCTCTTGATGCCCTTGTCATCATGGATGGTGGTGGTCACAGGCACAATCTCAGCGTGGAAATAGCCCTTGCTCTGGGCTCTTGCTGCCCTGCCAGCGCAGGCAGCCAGGCTCTCCTGGAGCTCCCTTCCTCCTGTCCTCACTCTAGCCCATTGTGGCAGACATGCAACCTCAGCCTGCTAAATTCAGGGACATGTCTGGTCCTAGGGGACATCTGAGAGACTGTCTAGAGGTCCTGAGGACAACCCTGCCCTGTGGAGAGGGAGCCTTGCTGTGGCCATCCAGAGCCTCCTTTGCTATCAACCCAGGGTGTCCACATCCTGGCTGATTCCAAACTCAGGAGAAGGGAGCTTGCAGGTGGTTTTGCTTCTTAGAGCCCTTTGCCCAAGACTCAGTTGCCTCTGCTAGTCTGAGGCTGGAGCCCCAGGAACATTTTTGATGGCTTCTGCTAGCTTTCCAGGGTGACCCCCAACATCTGAATTTCACCATTTCCTGATTCCACAAATCTAAAGTGACACATCCTAATTTCTGTGATGTCTTTTCCAATTCAAACAGTTGAACCCTGAGGTATTTTAGGGGTTACCCTTGCAGCCCTATGCAAACTACACCACCTAGGGGCATTTCAATAGTAGGAACCCAGAGCTTCCAGCAAAGCCCACAAGGCAACCTGACCCAAGAGGCTAACAGTCCCTCTCTCGGAGAAACCCACCTGGACCAGGCACAACTCCATCTTTTCTGTCCCTTCCCTCTATGGTCAATACTGGCTGATCTAGCTTGCTGTTGCCCAGAGGCTAAGCCTGACGTTTTTGTGACATCAGTTCAAACCCAGGCCTACTCCAGAAGCTCGTGTGTCTAGTCCACAGAATCACTGTCCTCACACTCCAAGCCTCTAGATACCAAGTCCAGTCCCTAAGCCAGAGTCAGGTTGGAGTCATGGCCCTCCTTACGTTTCAAAGAACAGAGGTGGAACTGAGGCTTAGGTAGGGAGAAGGCACTCAGACTCAACAGTCAGTCTGAGACAGTGAACGGCCACCAGTTCAGAATGGTACTGCGCCCTTTCTGTTCCCACCTGGGAGGTATGAGGCTTGCAAAACCCTCATTCACAGCTGTACCCTTGGGACAAGTCCATCTCAGAACACTCACCATGGCCTCACAGTCTCACCCTCTAGCTCTTTCAAGGTCCCACCCCAGCAACACTCACTTCTGCTGGAAGGCCACGGCAAAGGTGTCTTGTTTCTCCCTTGAAACGCCAAACCACTCAGCCACTTTCTCCGAGGTTATCCTAGGACACAAACAGCACACTAATTGGAGATGGTTTGGGGGCCAAGGCCAGGCTGTAACACTGTGGTTTTACACGAGGCCCATGGGACTAAAGGTGGGGAGGGCTGGTCCATGCCACAGAGACAATAGTAAGTATTCTAGAGGTGGCACTCTTTTCCCCAGCATGGGCATGGAATAGATAGGGAGTCACCCTGCTGGCCAGACTCTTCCAAGAGGGAGGGTAGGCTGCATGAAGAGCAGAGCAGAAGACAGCATGTTCCCTGGTGAGTTGCTTCAGCTGAAGAAGAGATTCAAGGGGATTTTTGGGGCTCCCTATGGCCAGCTTCTACTAAGGTCTCCAGGTTGCCCATGGAGGTACTATATGTGGTCAATTCCAAGATACAATCAACCTCCTCGTACATCCATGGGAACCAGGCCTCCCTGCCCACAGGCCCTGCAGATGGCCCCAGCTCAGTGGCACTGGCTGCTGACCAAGGTGCTGGACTGATGCAGCACACATCACAGGTTGCATGTGACAGGCCCCAAGGTCCCTCACCAGCATGTTCAGGGATCAGAAGCTCCCCACAGTCAACATTCTAGGATCCCATGGTTTCAGGAGATGGGCTGTCATTGTCCTACTCGTGATTAAGCACTCAGAGGGGGTATGACAAAATGGGCTATATGTGGAAACAGAAGACTCAAGGGCCTCAGGGACAGGAAATCATAGCAGCATGGAGTTCCATGCTCAATATCATCCAAAGGAGAGAGAAAGAGGGTTGGCATTGCTAGAGATGAGGAGCTAAGGATGGGCACTCACCCCAGGGGATCAGGCAGTCTCTGGCCTTCTTGTTCTCCTTCACATAGGAAGCAATGTTTCCAGGGTTCAAATTCCAACCATTGATATAAACTCCACCCTAGAAGGAGGAAACTGAGGTGAGTCAAACCAGCTAGGGTTCCAGTAGCAATGGCTGGACACTTGGCAAGATGTGGGAAGAGCCAGGGAACCCTCAGGAAGTGAAGTGCACTGTCTGGGAGCCACTTGCCAGCAAAACAGAGCTGGGGTGTTGCTGAGCCCTATTTCTACCTTTACCCCAGGACAGAGCAAAGTACTCCCAGGGACAGGCGCCTCTGTACTTTTGAACCAGTCAATTGGCAGCTCCTGAGAAAAGCATTCTAGTATCCCCCACAGTACAGGAAACACATCCAGTAAGCCCAGGCCCTGTCCTCAGGGCCCACAAATGTAGAGGAGAAAAGACAAGTCTGTACAAAGCTCACATTGAAAGCCAACCTGAGCTGTACAGGCAGGGAGGTGTAACAGGCTGAGAAGATGGGGAGATGGCCAGGGTAGAGAGGTCTCTGAGAGGAGAAGGGCGGCAAAGGCCTCAAAAAAGATAACAGGTGATCTCGATCCAGTGTCAAAGCACTAGGCTGAACTCAAGAGGGCACTTCAAAAAGCATCAGTCACATGATAAACACCTGCTGGTTTTAGTTTGTTAAAGACTCCATTTAATCCTGCTATGAATCAATACACAGCTGAGCTACAGATCCCCTTTTATAGAGGAGGACACTGAGGTCCTGAGTGGATGGAACCCAGCCTGAATCCCGATTTAGGCAGTCTTGCACCAGAGCTCATTCCCTATTAGAAAGTGCTAGGCAACAGTCCATAGAGTCTAGTAGATGGTTGAGTTGTGATGTGGGAATCCTCCCAGCCCCAAACCTTGGTACCCCAGCAACACAGTGCTTAAGCTGCTGGGGAATCAGATGCCCATAAGAAACTCATGAAGACTAATGCTTCAAATTACCCACACCTACACTTCCCCAGTAAGACAGGAAACCAGAGACATCAGGGGCAGTCTGGGTTTGGCCCTTGCCCGGATCTCGGTGGTCTTTGGCTATCTAACAACTAAGACATAGGTCAGGCTAAACAAGTGAAGGTCATCTAGGATCTGGCCTGAGACCAGTGATGCTTCCTATCAATAAACATTCTATAGAGGATCTAAAAGGCAAACAGAAGCATGTAATAACTAAGGCTTGTCCCCTCCAAGGCTGCCACAGCCTCCCTCACCCTGCCTGAATAGCCCCAGCATCTCTGCCCAAATCTGCAGACACTGCCATTTGTTGCAAGCAAAGACAGAGCCATGATATGGGTAAAGGTGACAGTGGGAAATCACCAAGATCTGAACATGTCCCTCAGAAGCTGGCAGATATTTCTACCTGTGTACCAAGGTAGGAATAAGGGGACAAACACCCTAGGAAAGCAAAAAGTAATATATGGGAAACTATCCCTGGCATAAGGGAACCGAAACTGCAAATTATCTCAGAGTCCAAGTGCTATATTTTTCCAACCTGCTGTCCACTTTCCAGCCTGACAGATTTCCAAGACAGAATGCTTACAGGCCACTTTATCTGCAAGTGCTAGATGGGAGCTTTTGCTGAGCAGACAGAATTAGGGGCCATTCCTAGGCTGCATCTAGAGGGATCCACACCTTTAGCTGCCTAAAGGAACCAGGGAATGGTCCTCAAATCATGGCCTCAAAGAACTGAGCAGAGGGAAATTAGTTTGATTGTCACCATTGGTTAAGGAGCTCTGGCAGAAAGAAATTCTTACCCACAGGCCTTGCCAATGTCATAAAACCCATTTCTGATACTACCTGCAACAAAAGCATTTCATAGCCATCCTTGACCAAGGTCTGTCTGTCTTAGGAGCAGCAGAGCCCCTGTCCCACCTGCTCTCTAGGTGCCACTCAGCCCAGCCCCAGAAACAGGACACAGGAGTGTCCTGAAGAGCTTGGAGCAGTGGCGAGGGAAGCTCCTGAATTTTTTCTGTGCTCAGAGTCCTCTCAGAAATGCTTACTGCTGGTCCAGGAGATAGCAATATCACTGTCCCTAGTGGTCAGGGGCAGAAAGCCCAGGCCTGGTCAAGGGCACCACCCAGTCCCAACTTATCAGCTATGTTGGCCACTGCCTACAGCCCTGATGAGCACTATCTGTTGATGGTGGACAGAGGCACAGTCTCTGGGATGCCACTGAAACACAAAATGAAAGGCACAGTCAAACCCCTGCAGTGCCAGGCTCTCATGGAAAGCAAGTCTGTGCTCCTGGGCCATGTGACTGCTCCCATCAAAGGTCACAAAAATCTGGGGAACAATCTAGTAGCCCTGCACCCATATCAGTTCAGATCCATATGCTGTCTCTACAGGTGCATGCTCCTCAGGACCAACACAAGCATATGATCTTCCATCCTATGTTTCTCCTCAATCCAATCCAAGGCAGAGAAGTCCATTTGGGCCGTGAGGATCTTTTTCTCCCTCTGAAGATTCAACAGTGACAACTACCTATCTCTGTTTCCCCCAGAGAACAGAGCAGTGGGCTTGTTCTTGGGACAGGCCACCAGAGCAAAAGCCATATCTCAAATATGAGGCCAGCATCCATCCCTACCCTTCCTAGTAACCACATAGTTTTTCATATTCTATTCACTCTCCAGAAAGAGACGATCAGGGCTCCTCTTGGGTTCCCCCTGACCCAGAGTCCTCCTCATCTCCCAGACTCTGCTAATGAGATGGATCTGGAGTTCCCAGCTTGCTCAACTAGCAAAAGAAGCAATGTCACCATTCAGGGTGTTCATGTGGTCATTTACCTGTCAAAGGAAGATAGAGTCTAGTTGAAAGCAAAAGTCAATTTTGGCTATAATTAGTCCACAGAGAACCTTTGCTCCACTCCCAGAAGTGGAGTGTCTTGGCTCTCAGCAAAGAAACACCCCTCTCCCCAATGTAGGGGAAAGGTTGGGTCCAAAGACTAGGATCCCAAGCACTCTGGTTGCCCTGACATCTTTTGACATCTGGTGTCCAACCTCATCTCCACTTGCCACAGGCCAAGTCCCCTGGAGCCAGGACCCACTCAAGAATTACAATGACCAACACAGAGCTAGAAGTAGAAAAGATTAGCTCAGAAACTGGGCAATCCGGGCCATGATGGCTCCACCTCCAGGCTGAAGCACATTTCCTATTCAGGGGAAAATGCCTTTATCTAGAGTCAACAGTTGTAAGTATTAAAGAGAGGACATTTCAGATCGTTCTTCAGAATTGTTAGCCCTTGGCAGGCTCCTCTGAGGCTCTGGAATTTCAGGGTCTGCAGCAGGGGGAGCCAGACACACAACAGCCTGTTCAGATCATATATGGACCCCTGTGCTGGAAGGTCCCAAGCTCACTTGCCCATGCACCCTACTCTTCAAAATCAGCACAGGCTGGGCAGGTGACCTCCCTTCCACATAACATGGAAGACATGAGGGAAAGAGCAATGCAAACCTTGAAGTCCAATAGCATTGGCCCTTAGGCAAAGGAAATGAGATTCTGAAAATGTACACTTCCCTGAGTGTCCTCTCTCCAGGCCCTGCTGTCACTACAGAAGAAAAATAGTGAGTTCCAACCTAAGTGAGGCACATAGTGTCCTGTATTGTCTTTTATTACATTTCAAGGGAAGAGGTGTAGGAGTGGGAAACTGGGTGGGAACACAGGTTGAGGCCTCATGTTCAATTTCTAACTTTGTTGCAAATGCACAGCCCCCACTCTCTCCATTTGTAAATCAGTGCTGAACTTGATGTTTTTGACGTTCCCTCATCTCTGTCCCGGAATAGACAGGATCTAGGGTGCATAGAGAACCCTGGTCTCAAGCCTCCTGGTACCCTCAGGTGCTAGAATTTCTGCACTTGGGATAACCACTTTCCTCATTAAGTAGAGTACTCATTAAGTAGAATGAATGCACATGGAGGAGGTTTAAAGTGTTTAGGGTTGAAATAGATGTAGACTGGCTCTCAGGATATCATAGGAAGTCAGTGGACTCCATAGTTCCCTTCAGTGACGACTAGAGGCATGGAAGCAGGACTTTGGAGGGATGAGAAGATCCGGAGGCCCCTGCGCAGGGCCTGGGTGGTGCACTCCCCTAACGAGATGTCCCCCAACTGCTCAGGCCTCAGCTTTACGTCCTGGAGAACTGCGGTCAAGAGGGCACACAGAAGCTCATCTTGGGTGGTGTCCTGAAGAGGCAGGTAAAGCTGCGGTGAGCTTGGCTAGTGATACCTCATGCAGAAAAAGCGACTGCAGCTCACCTGCCGACTGCTTCCGGCCCCCGCCCCAGGTAAATACGACGGAACCCGAGACCCCTGCGTCTCACCCCAGGAGCCAACCTCCGGGGGCCTCACCTTGAAGACGCCGCGGCTCGCTTTGCCAAGGGCCGTGCGCAGTCCGTGCACCACCACCACGTCCGCGGCCGAGGCTTGCCTGAAGTTACCAAAGCAAGGAGCGGCCTGTAGCGCGACACCCGACTCGGGCCGGTCGGTGAGGTGGCCCTGAACTACCTGCAGCCTCAAATTCACGCCGCTGAGACCCGCAGAGCAGTTTGAAACCGGCGCGCAATTGGAAACACACCCTCTGCACCTCGGAGCGGAAGTTCCACTCAGTCTTCGACGCCCGAACACCGCCCACAGCCCGCCCTCCAAAGGTTCCGCCCACCCAATCTCAGCCAACCAGAAGGAGCGTAACTTGAGACACGCCCACCCCAGCCACTCCTACCTCAGGCCCCAAACGCACCGCGCCGGGCCGTTCTTTCCTCTCTCAAAGTCCAGGCCTCCGTGGGCTACCCAGACCAATCAAGAAGCGGTTCTTTCTGGAGTCCCGCCCACAAAGGCAGAGGGGAAATCATCCTACCTTTCCAAGTTTTGGAGACAAAATCCAGGCTGGTTCCCAAAGTCTTGCACATAAACTGGGCCTCAACCAGAAGCCCCTTCCTCCAAAATCCTACACCCTGCCTGCTGCCAGACAGAAGGCTGGACCACCTGGGGTCCCTTCCTTGGCCTTTCTTTGGAAGGAGGAGTTCGGGACTCTTAATTCCTGTTCCCCATCCTAGTCTGTTCTGCTCTGTCGCGTGTCCCGGCACCCAATCTGGAGACTCTATACATACTCTTCATAGTTCCAGCTCACCTCCGAAGAAGTCAATTTCTTCCGGCAAGTCTTTTTAGAAGAATCAAGCAATTTGATTCCCAGTTATCACGGAGAGTGAATTTACAAAGCTGTGGAAGTGTAGCAAGCTCTTTAACTGAACGGAGAACATGCCACACTTCTTAGAACAATGTCACACCTGTTTGTGATGATTCAATTGGTTGTCACCTTCCCCGTTAGGAAGCAGAGAAGAAGCTGTGTCCTGGGAGCCTGAAATGTGTTTGACGTTTAGTACGTCATCAATATATATCTGAGGAATGAGAGAATTAACCAGGGCTCCTCTGCCTGGACTGTGTCTTCAACTCTAAAGAACAAGGCCAGGTGCTGTCTGACTGCCAATGGCAGGGTCATATATTTACCCAGACCTTCGAATGTTGTACTGCATTTGCCCTAGACACCAAGGGACAGGGTACCCTGTTCATCCCCACTCTGGAGTGTAGGTTTGTGACCCTCCCTATTTCAACTGCAGATCCATCACATGCCTTAGATTCCTGAAGGCAGTATGCCTTTCCCATTGTTACCTGCCCATACTGCCAGTCCCTGCTGATGCTGCTACTGGCAGGATTGTGTGCTCCCCAGACACTTGGAAGGGTACACCAGATGTCTCCCCTCGTGTCCTCTTCCCAACATCCTCCAGGGCAGGACCTTTGGACAATCTAGATCTTCAACAAATGGGACAGGACACTGTCACATCCCAAAGAGCAAAACCAGTTTCCTATAAACCCTGAAAAAAAAAGTTGTTCTCCCTTACCTCCTACCCAAACGACCACCATAACCAGACCCTCAAGGACTGACCTATCCATATCTAAAAGGAGGCTTCTGAGTTCTCATATCTGCTGTTCTGAGACCCCCAAGTCAAGAGAGTGTGCCCTACCTCATTACATCTGTACAGGATTTAGACAGAATCCAGACAGGACTCTAGATTCTAAGGTGGAGCCATGCTTCTCAGAAAGAGAAAGCAGGTAAGTCCAGGCAAAGGCAACAGGACAAGCAGGATGCCTGGCTGGGAAGGGCCAGGTGTAAAAGTGTAGGTGTAAAAGTGATAGACAAGCTTAGCAAAAGTCTCAGGTGGGCCAGGTGTCAGACACAGGCTGCTCTTGAGCTTCTGAGCTGTCAGGTAGATCAACAGGATAAGTGAGGGAGTGGAAGCTGATGGTCTAGGAAACTTCTGGCACTCATGTAATGTACTAGCACAGGAGGTCCAGCTGCCCACAGACAGGCACACATTGCTGGGTTAGAGTCACTGCCATCACTGCACCATCACTGGATCTTCATTCCATTCCCAGGAGCCTTAGAATGGGAGTCCAGGACAAGGAACAGAAGGACACAAGCCTTATCTTCTGCCTTAACCAGATGGCCAGACCCCTACTGACATCCTTTGGGGCTGGTCAGAACGTGTGTGTGTGTGTGTGTGTGTGTGAGCATGCTCAATGTTTTAGTCAGCTTTTTACTGCTGTGACCCAAAGATCTCACAAGAACAATTTTAGAGGAGGAAAAGTTTATTTTATGCTCACAATTTCAAAGGTCTCAGTACATAAACAGCTGACTCCATTCTTCAGGTCCCAAGGTAAGGCAGGACATCATGGAGGAAGAGTGTGGTGAAGGAATGTGGCTCAGCACTTGGCCACCAGGAAGCAGGGAGAGAGTTCTACTCACCCAGAGAAAAACATATACCCCAAAGGCATGCCCCTCAGTGACCCACCTCCTCCAGTCATCTCCTACCTGCCTACTGTTGCCACCCAATTAATCTACATTAAGGGATTAACTCACTTTTGGGTAAAGCTCTCATCACCCAATCATTTCACCTCTAACCCTCTTGGATTGTCTCACACATGAGCTCTGGGGAGACACCTCACATCTAAACCATAACATCCAGCTTGTCAGATCTGTGTAGCTGCCCATGGCACCAGCAGCTGGAGAAGGCCCAGAGCCCAAGAGGGTCAAATAGAGCAGGGTTTGATCCTAACTGTGGGATGGGCAACCTGACACACCCTATCTTTTCCCCACAGAATAGAATAGCCAGAAGTACATTTTGAAGCCCCAGCAGGAGTCTGGAAGCCATTACAAGTGGCCAGAGTAGACAACACTGTCCCATAGACAGTGGAGCTATCAGACATTATCACACTTGATGACCCCATGCATAACGGCCAAATACTGTTCCCATGCCATAGGCAGACATGTGGGCCATAGCCACAGGAAAGTGTTGTGTGCAGAGTATGCATGTTGAAGACAGATGGGCTGTGGGTCCCTGGGCAAGCCCCTTGACCTTTCTGAACCTTGGTTTCCCAACCACAAAATAGGGCTACTACAAGTCTTATCATTATGTTGCTCAGAGACTCTCATGAAATGTGTGTGGGTGAAGGCTAACCCAGGGTTAGGCCCTCAGGGGCCTCATCTTTTGTCTCCTGAGAAGGTCACTTAGTCTGAGTTGTGTCAACTAGAGATGGGTGTAGAGCCCAGGATCAAGGTTGCCTGGGCAATAAACTCCTGGCTTCTTCAGAGTTTCTGTAGTGCTGTGAAGCACTGTCACCTGTGCTCTGACTGTCACCTGTGCTGTGCTCCCAGGGAAAGTGCAGAGAATTATTTTTTTGTAGATTCTTTTTTTAGGGAAGGGGTTGAATTCATTTTTTTCCCACCCATTTTTTTATTGGTACGTTATAGTTGTACAACGATGGGATTCGTTGTTACATATTCATGCATGCACATGATACAATATAATTTGGCCAATATCATTGCCCTGTACTTCCCCCCGCCCTCCCCACCACCTACATCTTGGTCCCTTTCCTCTACTGATCTCCCCTTGATTTTCATGAGATCCGCCCCCCACCTTTCTTTTCCTTTCCTCTCTGGCTTCCACATAGGAGAGGAAATGTAAGACCCTTCTCCTCTGGAGTTCAACTAATTTTTCTTAACATGACGATCTCTAGTTCCATCCATTTTTCTGCAAATGACATAATTTTATTTTTCTTTATGGCTGAATAAAACTCCATTGTGATATACACCACATTTTCTTTATCCATTCATCCATTGAAGGACTCTGAGGTTGGTTCCATAGTCTAGCTATTCTGGATGGTCCTGCTATGAACACAGGTATGTGTGTATCACTACAGAGTGATAACTTTTTGAGGTACAGCTGGTTCATTATGTTGGTTCCATGCCTAACGTTTTGAGGAACCTCCAGACACTCATCAGGTGGCCCAGTTCATATACCAGCCCCAATACTGGAAGGTCCCAAGCTCACTTGCCCAGTCACCATCCCCTTCTTCCAAATCAGCACAGACTGGGCAGTTATCCTGCCTTCCAGGTAACATGGAAGACAGGAGGGAAAGAGGAACATAATGCAAAAGCTTGAAGGCCAACAGCAGTGGAACTTGGATGATGGAAATGAGATAATGGAAGTGCACACATCCCCTGAGGTCCTCCTCCAGGACCTGCTGTCACTGCAGACAGGAGGAACAATGATTCCCACCCTAAGCGAGATGAAGACACTCTGGATGTCTTGTAAGATTTTGTTACATTTCAAGGGTAGAAGTGTAGGGTGAGAGGCAGGGTTGGAATTAAGGGTGAAGTGCTGGGTCGAGACCTAGCTCCATAGCAAATTCAGGAGCCTTATTCTCAGTCTGTAAATGGTGGGCCAGACCAGGTGTTTTTTGATATTCTGGCCTGACATAGACATAGACAGGAACACAAGGGGCACAGACAACTGTGGTCTCCTGCCTCCTGGAGTTTCTGGAGACCTCTGAGGCTTGGAATGTCTGCCAATAGGCATTTCTGCTTTCCATCTGCCTTCATATGCAGAATGTACCTGGAGGGGGCACAAAGCCTCCGGGGACAGGGGCTCTCTGACTCTCAGGAGGCAATTATGGTGAACTCAGCAGAGTCCACTGTTACTCCCCTCAATGACAACTTGGGGTCTGAAGGCATGGAAAAAGGACACCAGAGGGATAAGAAGACAGGGAGTTCCCAGAACAGAGTCGTCTGGGGGGTGCACTCACCCACAGAGAGGTCTCCCAGCTGCTCAAGCCTCAGCTTCCTGTCCTATAGACCCACAGTCAAGACAGCAAACAGAAGCTCATCAGGGTCATCTGCTTGGATTCTTTCTATACCAGAGGTGGCTGTGTATCTAAGCCATGGTCCCTTGATCTCCTGAACTACAGGACACCACTGTGGATAAGCTTGGGATCCTTCAGCATGGAGAATGGTATATGACCTGGATGGGATGTTGTGTATCTGGCTGTACCTCTCTAGGCCTTGAAATTTCAGAATATTAGTGAACTTGCCAAGGACATATGATGAAGAAAGATCTAGAATGTCTTCTCTTTGGTACTCACAGCTGTACCTTAGTTCCCAGGATACTACCTGGAACTGAATAATAACTTTTGTCAATCAGAAATGAGATCCAGCCTGGAGCTGGGGCCATTGTGGCCTGGATTACCCAGTTTCGGAGATAACCTTTTCTACTTCTACCTCTGGGTAAGCAGTTGTGAATCTTGAGTGAGTCATGGCCCCTGAAAATTCAGCCCATTGGAAGCAAGGATCCAGATGGACATCAGATGTCAAAAGATGTCAGGGAAACCAGAGTGCTTGAGATGCTGCTCTCTGGACCCAACCTTTCCCCTACTTTGGCAGTGGGAAATGGTGAGTTGGCCAGACCAGAGCCAAGACATACAGGTCTGTGGGACTGGGGCAAAGGTTTTCTGTGGCCTGATTTTTATTCAAAAATAACCTGTTGCTTACTTTTGGAAGTGTGGACTCTATTCCTCTGTCAGGTAAATGACCCATGAAAACCTTGAACTGTGACTTAGCTTCCTTTGCTAGTTGAGCAAGCTGGAAACTCCAGGCCCATCCCATTAGCAGAGGCCTGAAGATGGGGAGGACTCTGGGGCAGGGGGATCCTTGGTGGAGCTCTGATCATCTGGCCCTTCACCACTTGCTCTCCCAGATGGGGCTGGAGTGTTCCGTTGTTTCTACATGTAGCCTCAGACCCAATTGTCTTTGTCCTTTGAGCTTCACTGAGTTGAAATAATAGGGACATTAGCCAGTGAGAGAGCAGCAAAGGAAACCCAACCTCTAGGAACTGGCAGAAGCTCAGACTGCTGAACCTGCAGTTCAGGGTCTCCCACTCCCTGTCTCTAGAACAACTCTTCAGCCTCACCTCCCAGCTGCTCACTCATGTGACTTTTTCTCCTTTCAGTTAAACTACCTGCTTCCTTCTGTCCTCCCTACTGTGCCAATTCTGTCCCCATGGAGTGCTGTTCCTACCTGCTTTCTCTGCCCTAGCTAAATCCTGCCCCAAACACAATTTCACCACTTGCACGTATCTTCCCTAAGCTCTCAGACTTACAGTGAGAGATCTTCCTTTCCAGTAGGTAGCCTGTGCTTCCCTGTGATGTGACTGTGACACTTGACCCTGCTATTCATCTCCTGTGGGATACACTCTGTGTTGGTCGGACCTCCTCTAGGGCATAGTACTGTAATTCCTCAGCATGAAATCAGTGGAGCCCTGTGCTCAGGAGGGATTTTAGGAAAACTTGGTGGAACTGGTGACAACTAGTGTTATGGGATTAAGGTGGCTGGTCTGGGTTGCACGGGCCTAGGGAGCCATCCACCTGGGAGGCCTTGTGCAGTCTGAGTGCTAGCTCAAGGTTTCCTCACTTGGCTGCACCCCAGAACCCCCAGGTGCATTCAGTCCCGAAGGTTCTAGATATGTATGTGGATAGTTTGCAAATGTCCCCAGTTACTGCTGGCCTGGGCAGATTCCACTGGGAAGACCAGTCCTTATAACTCTGAGCCCAGTGTGAGAGAATGGGAGCCCTAGAGCAAGGACTATTAGAACAGTGGTGCCCTGTAGAGCTCTTCATCTAGGTGAGAAGTGGCTTGTAGGGTCCTGGGGAGTGTGCACCTCAAGAGATGAGGTCTGCTCATCCCTGTCCCATGGATCTGGTCTGGCATGGGCACTGGACTACCAGGTTGTTCCAGATCTTTGCACCCTTTGATGGGAACAGTCACATGGCCCAGGAGCACAGGGCTGCTATCCATGGGAGCCTAGCAGGGCAGGAGGATTGATTGATTGTGCCTCTCACTTTGTGTTTCAGTAGCATCCCAGAGACTGTGCCTCTGTCCATGTCAACAGACAGTGCTCATCAGGACTGTAGGCAGTGGCCAACATAGCTGATAATTTGGGACTGGGTTGTGCCCTTGGCCAAGGCCTGGGCTTAGTCTTGCCCTAAGGGTTAGAAGATATCACTGTCTCCTGGGCCAGCAGTAGCATTTCTGAGAGGACTCTGAGTATAGTGAGTGTAGGAGCTCCCCTTGCCACTGCCCCACACCTCCTAGACACCCCTGTATTTTTGTCTCTGGGGCTGGACTGAGTGGCACCTAGAGATCAGGTAGGACAGGGGCTCTGCTGCTCCCAGGACAGACAGACCTTGGTCAAGGATGGTTATGAAATACTTTTGTTGCAGGTGGCATCAGAAATGGGTCTTATGACATTGGCATGGCCTGTGGGTAAGAATTTCTTTCTGCCAGAGCTTCTTAACCAATGGTGACAATCAAACTAATTTCCCTCTGCTCAGTTCTCAGAGGCCATGATTTGAGGATCATTCCCTGGTTCCCTTAGGTAGCTGGCTTGGTGTGGGTCCCTCTTGATGCAGCCTAGGAGTGACCCCCAAATCTGGCTACTCAGGGAAAAAACCCTGCCTGAGCACTTGCAGGTGAGGACAGGTAGCCTCTAAGGTTCTTCTCACAATTTTTCCCCCCTTTTTACTGCTTTGGATAGTGAATGCCAGAGGGTGTGACTAGGGAGCTACATTCTAGATCTTTTTCATTCTTGAGGGAAGATCTTGCTAAGTTCCCCTCACTGATCTCAAACTTGCAAACTTTATCCTTCAGTCTCTTTGGCAACTGAATTACAGATACTGCACCTGGCTCTCTTGAAAACTTTTCAGACTTGAAAACGTCTCTGTTCTTTGGAAAAATAAAGCTGAGGAGGCTCTGACTTCCTCAGGAGGTAAGTAGCACTGGTTCTGACCTTTTGGGCTGCCTTGGGATCCTCTCTGAATGTTTCTGGACAGGAAGCATCACTGGCCCTTGACCAGGGCTGAGATGACCTCCACTTGGTTGCCTGGCCTGTGTCTTAGTTGGAAGAGATCCAAAGTCCCACAAACAGGGACTCTGGCAAGGCAAAGATCACTGCATCCCCTGCCATTTAGTGTCTCTCACCTTCCCTGGTCTCACTGTGCAACAGATGCGAGTGATGTAAGAAGCATGACTGGAGCCCCTCGTAAGTACCTCTGGAGCCATTTGATCACCAAGCAGGTTAAGAACTGTGATTCTGAGAAATCTTGGATCTTAGTGTCTGAAGGGAAGGGACAACACCAGTGGCACTGGCACATGCTGACCATTGCCAAGAGTTGGAGGGTGAAGTATTTATTGCTCAGGCCAGTCTAGCTGGGAACAAGCTCTTGGCCTAGAATCCCTTAATTAGGATGACTATGACAAATTGCCCACCATTCAGGACCTCAGTATCCTCCTCTATAAAAGGGGACACCTACCTAAGTGCTATCTAGGTTTTTAAGAGAATTAAATCACATGTGGTGCTCTAATGCATGAAAATAGTTCAAATTAGCATTGTAAGCATGGAAGCACTGCCAGGGGCACCAGTTATTCTGTAGGCCATATGCTTCTTCTCCTCACAGTCCATTTTGAGGAGAGTACAGTTCTCTCTGCACAGGCCTGTATGTTTTCCTATTGGCCCCCTCACATGTACTTTTCGGTGCAGGTCAGGTCACTCTTTGAGGTGATCATTGTGCTGACTTTAAACACATTTGCACTCCACATCTGGTGGACTCTGAGGGCAGGCAAGGGCTTAGAGGATGTGATCCCCACACTGCAGTCGACATTAGAAGCCTTTCTGTGAGAACTCACAATTCACTGGTTGAGCAGAATTATATAGAACATCATCCTGCCCCTGGAGTGTGGAGAGTGCAGTGATCAGAACAGAACCAACTGAGGGAAGGGGATGTAGGGACATGGACTGGGGGGTTCTGAACAGCTCCTGGGATGGAGGAACCCCCTATAGGGCAATGGTCTTGGCCTAGGACCTGCATTGTAAGTCCCCAGAGCTAACACAAAAAAAGTTATACCACTGTGGAGACTAGGGCAGTTCAGACTCACTACTCAGAAGGAAAATACCCACCCTTGGAAAAATCCAGCCATCAAGATGAGATAACAAATGTTTATTATTATTATGTCCATTCTACCCTCATTCATGAGACCACAGTTCCCTAGGATTTACATGGGGGCCTGGTGACGCACACTGGCTTTGTCTGGCCCAGCTAGAGGGGGCCTGGTGGTAAGGACCAACACCCACCCACTCCTGTACTGTGTCATCCATGTTCACAGTTTCTAAATTAGTTGAAGTGCCTCGATTTGTCCCCACCACCAGTGATGAATGTCCCACGTGGATTTGCTTCCCTAGAGTCACTCTCTGGGTAGTGCCTTGAGCCACGGACTCAGTTCCCAGGGTATTCGAAGACAGCAGCAGCTCCCATCCCAGTGCCAACGCACATGGACACCACTCCATAGGCCCTGGGAGAAGGAACTAGGTTGGCTGGGCACAGGCACTCTGGGCAGAGGCCCAAACCCCTGACCAAGGTCCTCGTGAACAGGACCAGATCTGTGGGAAATTAGTCCTCTGACTGCCCACTTAGGTACTCAGTGGCAGATACCCTCTGTAGGCCAGGTATCCCTTTCAAGGCTGACCCCCAGGGACAATAGATATCATGTCCCTATATGCCCAGCTCAAAGTGCACATCTGTGCATATTGACCTCCCCAAGCTTCCACCCTTCGATGCCCCAGCTCAGCATCCCCCATGACACCCCACATCACCCCAAGGGGAACAGCCTCACCTCTTCCCACGGCGCTTCAGCTCATTCAGCAGCGTGATGACCTGTCGTGCTCCAGTGCAGCCCAGGGGGTGGCCCAGGGCCACCGCTCCTCCCAGAGGGTTCACCTTCTCAGGGGGGATTCCTAGCTTCTCCACACAGTAGACAGCCTGGAAGGAGCCAGAGCAGTGTCTGGACACACTGGCCTCCTCCCCTGCATGGCTTGTCCACTGGCTCCCACTGGGTGCCCATGGCCCAGGCAATGGGGAGACTAAGACTCACCTGGCTTGCAAAGGCCTCATTGATCTCAAAGATGTCCACGTCATTCACTGTTAGTCCTGCAGGTGAGGTTCAGACCTGAGCTGACAGAGGCCCATGGGCAGGCTTCCAGGTCTTCCCAGACCCCACCTATTCACAGGCCCATAATTGCCTACTGTGCTGTCACATCAGACAGGTGAGTCGGTCTCAGCTATGGGTCACAAAGGCCTTGGGTATGGAGGGCCAGCCTGCCCCATCTTTACTCTGCAGCACCCACAGTTCTACCTCCAGTACTCATCCCCAGCCCCAGCAGCAGGGCATGAGGGGACCCAGGTCTAGGGTCTGAAGGAGCCACCTGACCTGCTTTCTCCAAGGCTGCAGGGATGGCATATGCAGGTCCAATGCCCATGACATCAGGTGGGACTCCAACCACTGCATAGGACCTCAGGACCCCGAGGATGGGGAGGCCCAATTCTTCTGCCTTCGACCTCCGTGCCAAGAGGATGGCAGCTGCTCCATCGCTCACCTGGCTAGAGTTTCCTAGGGACAAAGAGTTGGGGTGAGGAGGGATCAGGGCAGAGCAGAGGAGAACCAGCCCACTGTGGCAGACATGCAACTTTACCCTACTAACTCTGGGGACATGTCTGGTCCTTCGGGACATTTGAGAGACTAGCTGGAGGTCCTGAGGAAATGCTGCCCTAGGGAGAGGAGGATGCCTGAGGCAATCCAGAGTCTTCTTAGCTATCAACCCAGGCTGCCACCAGGGGTTGCCAAAGGACCTGGTCTGCCCCAGACTCCAGAGCAGAAAAGGCAGCCTCGTGACAGTCCCTGGAGGCAGCCCTACTCCAGCATCCTGGCCTGTACTCACCAGCCGTGGTGGAGCCGCCATCTTTGAAAGCAGGCTTCAGTTTGGCCAGGCCCTCCATGGTGGTGTTGGGGCGGATTCCCTCATCCTGGGACACAGTGATGCTCTTCTTGGTGCCCTTGTCATCGTGGATGGTGGTGGTCACAGGCACAATTTCAGCACGGAAACAGCCCTTGCTCTGGGCTCTTGCTGCCCTGCCAGCAGCAGACAGCCAGGCTCAGGCTCCCCTAGAGCTCCCTTCCTCCTGACCCCACTCTAGCCCATTGTAGCAGACATGCAACCTCAGCCTGCTAAATTCAGGGACATGTCTGGTCCTAGGAGACATTGGAGGGATCAGCTGGAGGTCCTGAGGAAACCTGCCCTGTGTAGGGGTAGCCTTGTTGAGGACAACCAGAGCCTCCTTTGCTATCAACCCCAGCTGTCCACATCATGGCTGCTTCCAAACTCAGTAGGGAGAAGGGAGCTTTCAGGTGGTGTTTGCTTTTTAGAGTCCTTTGCCCAAAACTGAGCCTGCTAGTCTGAGGCTGGAGCCCCAGGAACATTTATGATGGCTTCTACTAGCTTTCTGGGGTCACCCAACATCTGAATTTCACCCCTTCCTGAGATTCCTCAAATCTAAAATGACCCATTCTAATCTCTGATGTCTTTTCCAATTCAAACAGAATTGAACCCTGAGGTATTTTAGGGTTACCCTTACAGCATATGTAAACTAGAACACCTAGGGGCATTTCAATAGTAGGAACCAGAGCTTCTAGCAAAACCCACAAGGCAACTTGACCCAAGAGGCTAACAGTCCCTGCCTTGGAGAAGCCCACTCCCTGTCTTTGCTATCCTTCCTTAGTCTGGCCAGGTTTGTCCAAACCTGTTGGCTGTTGCCCCAGAGGCCTGATCCCCTGTATTTCTGTGACATTGGCCCTAGCCCTGTCTCAGGATGCTTCCCCAGACCCAGGCCTGCTCCAGAAGCTAACACAGCATAGTTGACCCCACACTCTAGGACCCTGAGAAGCCTCTGGCTACCATGTTCAGTTCCTGAGCAGCAGGTAAAGATGAATCCTCCTCCTCATTATGCCCCAAAGAACCAAGGAGGAATTGAGGCCTAGGTAGGGAGAAGGTACTCTGCATGGACAGTCAGCAGGAGAACAGGGAAGAGCCACCAGCTCAGAATGGCACTGCCCCCTTTCCGATCCCCAGCTGGGAGGCAGGAGCCTTGTAAACCCCTAGTACATAGCTGTACTCTTGGGACACATCCACCTCGGACCTCAGACCACCCAGGATGGCCTCACAACCTCACCATCCAGTCTTTTCAAGGTTCCACCCCAAGCAGCACTCACTTCTGCTGGGAGGCCAGCGCAAAGGTATCCTGCTTCTCTCGTGAAATGCCAAACTTCTCAGCCACGTTCTCTGAGGTTATCCTAGGACAAAAGTAGTACCCAGCTGGGCATAAGGCTGGCAGCATGGGGACCAGGGCCATGCATGCCACAGAGACAGTATTGAGGAATCAGGCAGTGGCACTCCACCCCCAGCATTGGAATGGGGCAGACAGGGAGTCACCAATGCTGGCCAGATACTCAGAGTTCATACATCAAAGACACCCCCTCACAAAAGAGGGAGGGCAGCCTGCATTGGCAGCAGAGCAGAAGAGAGTTTGTTCCCTGGGTGAGCTGCCTCAGCACAGTGGAAAGGGGAAGGAAGGTATATTGGGGATACTAACTGCCACACTTTTCCAGCTTCCCCTATGCCTCAAAGACAGTGCTTTCATGTGGGGTGATGAGGATGCCCACGTCACCTCTGGAAGGGCCAAACCTTGGCTTTCTGCTCACCATGGCTGGGCCTGTCCTTGTCCTGGGAGCCCAGATCCATGGCTAGGCTTTGCAGTCTGAGCTTCTGTTCTACACACTATCTTTGGAGAAATGGTATGTGGACTAGGCTAAGACATAGCCCTCTCCAGCCTCAACATGCGTGGGAGTCAGGCCTCCCTGTCCACAGCCCCTGGAGATGGACAGACCTTGGTGACACTGGCTGCTGACCAAGCTACTGGCCTGATGCAGCATACTTCATAGGTTGCATCTGACAGGCCCCAAGGTCCCTCATCGGCATGGTTAGGGATGAAAAGCTCCCCACTTGCAACACTAGGCTCCCATGGTATGGAAAGATACTGATATCTGGCTACTTGTGACTAAACACCTCAGAGGGGTCATGACAAGGTGGACTATTTTTGGAAACTTGGGTTCAGAGAAGATTTGGGGACCTCAAAAACAGGAAGCAAAAACAGCATCAAGTGTCATGCTCAGAGTCCCTAAAAAGTAGATGCCACACTCAGGAAGCAGGCCAAGCCTTGGCATCACCAGTCACAGATGAAAAAATCCCTCAGCCTTCATATATACATGCTCAAATAGGACTTCAGGCAGGGGTGAAAGATACTCTGCAGGAACCGGATAAGATTCCCAGAGTCTACTGCTGACATATGTCCCACTTGTGTGGCCAGTGGCTGCTCCTGAAGAGACAGAGCTGAAGGGGCACAGGTACACAGAGCTATGGATGGGCACTCACCCCATGGGGATCAAGCAGTCTCTGGCCTTCTCATTCTCCAGCAAGCGTGAAGTGATATTTCCAGGGTTCCCTCTGTCAGCCAGGGACATGGACTCCACCCTGAGGAGAAGGAGGAGGGAGCTGAGCCCTAATAGGAACACACCCAAGGATACAGGACATGTGGCAAGTGTTGGGAAATAGCCCGGGAGTCCTCGGGAAGTGCGGTGCCTTGTCTGGGAGGCACAGACAAGTGAGGCACAGTTGGGGCTAGGGGGCTGCTGAGCCCTGTCTCTACCTGCACCCCAGGACAGAGCACTGCAGAGTCCACTCTCCAAGGGGCAGGGGCATGCTTCCCTATACATCTGCTGAACCAGCCAATTGGTAGTTCCCACAGAAAGCTTTGAAATAGACATGACAGTCCAGAAAACTTATGCAGTAAATGTAGGCCCTGCCCTCAGGGGCCACAATTTAGATGAAAAAGAGATAAATATCTTTAGTCAGGGCAAAGATCACATCTAAGACCAACCTGACTTGCATGACAGGAGGTATGAGAGGAAAGCTAGGTGGCTTCTAAAAGTACTGTGAGGAGGGAAGCAGAAGGCTTCAAGACTCACAGTAAATGACCTTGACAGAGTGCTGGGGTGCTCACAACACTAGTTTCCAATCTTTTTCAGGCATGAAAGCTCTATAGTATTAGCTACAGGTACACATCCCCATGGTGTTAGGGATATTCATGGTTCCATTTAATCCTCTTAAAATCCTTGACAGATCTGAGGTAGGTATCCCCTTTTATAGATGATAATACTGAGGTCCTGAGTGCATTGTCACCCAACCTGGATCCCATGTTAGGCATTCTGGCTCCAGAGTTCACTCGCAAGCCCGATGCCGAGGCTCAAATCATCAGTCTCCTAGTACCACAGTCCATACCCTGATTGGGAATAGAAGCTCCCTTAGGAACTCATGAAGACCACACTACTTTTCCTGAAGTTACCCCCTTCCCCAGCCCCTGTTCTACCTTAGTAAGAAAGGGACACCAGAAACATCAAAGGGCAGGCTGGGCTGTAGCTCTTGCCCTGCTAAAGTCCCTGATTGTGGTGTTGGCTCTATTCCAACTGGGACATAGGTTAGGACAACCCAGTACAGCTCATCATGAACCTGGATAGAGGCCAGAAATGCTTCCTGTCAATAAACACAGAAAGAAGCAGAAGCATGTCACAACCCAGGTTGATCACCTCCTGAGCCTGCAAAGGGCTCCCTCAGCCTGTCTTAAAAAGCATCAGAAACTCCCATCCCCTGGCCCAAATCTGAAGGCACTGAAAAGAAAAAAAAAAAATCTGGAGCTACATTTCCTGCAAGAAAAGATGGAGTCACAGTTTGGGTGTTGGAGACAGTGATTAATGTCTAATGGAGACATCAGATATCAGATTATGTTCCTCGGAGGCCAGTAGGGAGCCAGTGGTTTCCACCTGGATACCTAGGTAATACAGAGGACGGACACCTGAGAAAATGAACAAATAGTCATAGAGGAAGGACTGCCCTGGTTTTAGAGAACTAAAACTTCCATTTCTCTCTCAGTATAATCAAAAATCAGTAAAAGCTGGAGAAGAAAGTCCAGTAGCTATACTTTCCCATTATGCTACCCACATTTTCCAGCCTGACAGATTTCCAAGAGAGAAAGCTTAGAGGCCACCTTCCCTCCCCTGCTAGTATTCACATGTGAGCTTTTTCTGAGCAGCCAGAATTGGGGGCCACTCCTAGGCTGCATCTAGAGGGACCCACACCAAGCCAGCTGCCTAAAGGAACCAGGGAATGATTCTCAAATCATGGCCTCAAAGAACTGAGTAGAGGGAAATTAGTTTGATTGTCACCATTGGTTAAGGAGCTCTGGCAGAAAGAAATTCTTACCCACAGGCCATGCCAATGTCATAAGACCCATTTCTGATGCCACCTGCAACAAAAGCATTTCATAACCATCCTTGACCAAGGTCTGTCTGTCCGAGGAGCAGCAGAGCCCCTGTCCCATCTGTTCTCCCTCTAGGTGTCACACAGCCCAGCCCCAGAGACAAATACCCAGGGGTGTCCTGGAGGTGTGGGGCAGTGGCAAGGGGAGCTCCTGCACTCTTTTTGTGCTCAGAGTCCTCTCAGATGCTTATTCCTGGCTCAAGAGACAGCAACATCACTGATCCTAACCCTCAGGGGCTCTGGCCAAGAGCACAACCCAGTCCCAACTTACCAGCTATGTTGGCTACTGCCTGCAGCCCTGATGAGCACTGTCTGTTGACCGTGGACAGAGGCACAGTCTCTGGGATGCCACTAAACAGAAGGTGAGAGGCACAATCAGTCAATCCCCTTGCCCTGTTAGGCTCCCATGGATAGCAGGCCTGTGCTCCTGGGCCATGTGACTGCTCCCATCAAAGGGTGCAAAGATCTGGAACAACCTGGTAGCCCAGTGCCCATGCCAGACCAGATCCATGGGACAGGGATGAGCAGACCTCATCTCTTGAGGTGCACACTCCCCAGGACCCTACAAGCACATGTTCTTCCATCTTATAATTCTCTTCAAGCTGAGGTGGGGAAGCCTGATTGGGCCATAGAGGTCCTTCTTTTTCTCTTTCTGGTGTCTGAACAAAGACAACTAGACCTCTCTGCTTCCCTCAGAGAACAGAGCAGTGGGCTTGTTGCTGGGGCAGGCCACCAGAGTAAAAGTCAAGTCTCAAATATATGCCAGCACCCATCCCCACCCTCCCTAGCCTTACTCATAACCACGAGGTTGGTCCTTCACATTCCATTCTGTCCCCATGGGCCACTTCTCACCTGGATGAAGAGCTCTGCAGGGAACCACTGTTCTAATAGTCCTTGCTCTAGGGCTCTCATTCTCTCACACTGGGCTCAGCTTGGGACTTAAGAGTACTGGTCTTCCCAGTGGAACCTGCCTAGGCCAGCAGTAACTGCGGACAGTTCCAGGCCCTCCTCATACATATCTAGAACCTTATGAAGTGAATGCCTTTGATAGTGCTGGGGTGCAGCCAGGCTTGGGAAGCCCTAAGCTAGTGCCCAGGCCAGACTCTGCAAAGGGAGGATAGCTCCCTAGGCCTGTGCAATCTAGACCAGCCACCTTAATCCCATAATACCAGTTGCACAAATTCCATCAAGTTTTCCCAAAATTCCTCCTGAGCACAGTGCTCCACCAGCTTCATGCTGAGGAGCTACAGTACTGTGCCTTAGAGAAGGCCCAACCAACACACAGAGAGTGTATCCTAGTGGAGATTAATAGCAGGGTCAGTGCCACAGGCACACTGCACACTCTGCACTGCAGGGAAGCACAGGCTACCTACTGGAGAGGAAGATTTCTTACTGTAAGCCTGAGAGCTTGGGGAAGCCATGTGCAAGTGGTGAGACTGTGTTTGGGGCAGGATTTAGCTAGGGCAGAGACAGCAGGTAAGGGTAGCACTCCATGAGGACAGGAGGAGGCACACAGTTAAATTGAAAGGAGAAAAGTCACATGAGTGAGCAGCTGAGATATGAGGCTGGGGGCTGTCCTGGAGACAGGGAGTGGTAGACCCCTGAACTGTAGGTTCAGCAGTCTGAACTTCTGTCAGTTCCTAGAGGTTGGGTTTCCTTTGCTGTTCTCTCATTGGCTAATGTACCTATTATTTTGATTCCATGTAGCTCAAAGGACAAAGACAATTGGGTCTGAGGCTACATGTGGGCCCATCTGGGAGAGCAAATAGTGAAGGGCCAGATGATCAGAGCTCCGCCAAGGATTCCCCTACCCCAGAATCCTCCCATCTTCAGGCCTCTGCTAATGGGATGGGCCTGAAATTTCCAGCTTACTCAACTTAGCAAAGGAAGCAAGACACATTTCAAGGTTTTCATGGGTCATTTACCTGACAGAGTAGTAGAGTCCAAACTTCCAAAAGTAAGCAAGATGTTGTTTTTGAATACAAACCAGGCCACAGAAAACCTTTGCCCCAGCTCCACAGACCTGCATGTCTTGGCTCTGGTCTGGATAACACACCCTTTCCCACTCCTAAAGCAGGGTAAAGGTTGGGTCCGAAGAGCAGGATCCCAAGCACTGTGGTTGCCTCCACCAACATCTTTTGACATCTGATGTCCATCCTGATCTCCACTACAATGAGGTGAATTTTCAGGGGCCAGATCCCACTCAAGAATCACATGGCCACGCCAGAGGTAGAAGTAAAATAACTTACCTCAGAAACTGGGCAATCCGGGCCATGATGGCCCCAGCTCCAGGCTGAAGCACATTTCCTATGGGAGAGAAAAAAGAAAAACTTTATTCAATGCTAGATGGTGTCCTGGGAATTAAGGGGCTGCTGTGAACCTGAAAGAAGACATTCCAGATCTTTCTTCAGGAATATCAACCATTAACTGGCTCACTTGAGGCTCTGGAATTTCAACATATGGAGTAAGGGGAGCCAGACAAACAACAGTTTGTCCAGTTCATATATGAGCCCCAATGTTGGAGGGTCCCAAGCTCACATGCTCATGCACCTTCCTCTTCCAAAATCAGCAAAGGCTGGGCAGTTATCCTTCTTTTCCACGTAACATGAAAGACATGAGGGAAAGAGGAACACAGTGCAAAGGTTGAAGGCCAACAGCACTGGCAGTCAGGCAAGTGAAATATTCTGAATATGTACACTTTCCCCAAGTCATCCTGCTCCAAGAACTGCTGTCACTGTAAAGAGGAGTGGCTTAAGTGAAGAACTCATTGGATGAAATGGTGATATATACTATGTTGCTATAGTTCAAGGGAAGAGGTGTAGGGGTGGAAAACAGTGTTGAATCACAGCTCAAGGCCCTATGTTCAATCCTGTTTTGCAAATCTTCCACCAACCCCCATACCCAGTGTCTCCATCTGCAAATAAGGTACTGAACTTGATGAGTGTTGGCATTCTCTCATCTCTGCTCTAGAATAGATACGATCCAGGGCACAGAGAACCTTGGCTTCAGGTCTCCGGAGTGCTCTGGAACCCTTAGGTGCTAGAATTTCTGCACTTGGGACACCTATTTTCCTTATACTTATTCGTCAAAATACATAAAGAGCAGCAAAATGTCTGAGATTGGGGGGTGCATTGGCTCACAGGAGGAGATCACATTGAAGTCAGTGGACTTCACAGTTCCCTTCAGTGACAACTTGGGAACTGGAAGCGGGGACTGGAGGCGGGACTGGAGGTGTGGAAGCAGGAATTTTCCTTATACTTATTCGTCAAAATACATAAAGAGCAGCAAAATGTCTGAGATTGGGGGGTGCATTGGCTCACAGGAGGAGATCACATTGAAGTCAGTGGACTTCACAGTTCACAGAACTGGAAGCGGGGACTGGAGGTGTGGAAGCAGGATTTTGGAGGGAGCAGAAGACCGGGAAGCACCCTGTGCCGGGCCTGGGTGGTGCACTCACCCACGGAGATGTCCCCCAACTGCTCAGGTCTGAGCTTTACGTCCTGGAGAACTGCAGTCAAGACGGCGGACAGAAGCTCATCTGGGGTGGTGTCCTGCAGCGGGAGGCACAGCTGCGGTGAACCTGGTTTGTGGCCAGAGAAAGCACTGCAGCACGCGTGTCCGCAGCCCGGAGGCTACTGAGTTTATGAACAGACCCTAGCCCCCACCGTCTCACCCCAGGCACCATTCCCCAGGGACCTCACCTTAAAGCCGCCGCGGCCCGCTTTGCCAATGGCAGTGCGCCGTCCGTGCACCACAACCACGTCCGCAGCCGAGGCTTGCGGGAAGCTACTGAAGCACGGTGCAGCCTGCAGCGCCGGATGCGACTTAGGTCGGCCATTGAGGTGGCCCAGAACAACCCGCAGCCTCAACATTACGCCGCTGAGACAGTGCGACTAGTCTTGGGCCTCGCCCACAGAGAGTAGGAAATAAAAACTGCCTCCCGCGCAGGCGCGGACCCGCTCCTCAGCCTTTAAAAGCCTGTATAGGGCCGACAGCCTGCCTGACGGATTTGATAGGTCCTCCCAAGGTTCTGCCCAACCTGCTTCAGCCAACCAGAAAGAGGGTTTTCTGAGGACAAGCTCGCCTCCCACTGGCCCTCCAAAGCCGCGCCCACTGGCACCACGGGGAACGTCTTTCTCTCAAAGTCCCGCCTACTACCTCAGGGCCAATCAGGATGCGGACAATTGTGAAGCTCCGCCCATAAATGCTCTGGAAATATTTCCACCTTTGGCAGATATTTTGCAACCCAAACGGAGGCCTGTCCCCAGCACCCTGCACATTTCTTGAAATCAACTGGGCTTCAACAGGAGCCCCTTCCCCCAAATCCCTGCCGACTGCCGGCTGTCAGTCAGAAGGTGGGACCACCTGGAGCCCTGTCTGGCTTCTTGCTTTGGTTAGAGCTGGTAGTGAATTTCTGTTCCCCCATCCTAGTTAGTCTGCTTTGCTATGCTCTGGATCCCAGGACCCAAGCTTGAAGACCTGAATACTTCTGAAAACTAGACCTATTCCAAAGGACTCTGGCTTTTCCGGAAAGTCTTTCCAGAAAAGAAGGCAGTTTGGGATTCCTGGCCAACACAGAAAAAGGGTTTTATGAAGGTGGTGACATATGACAAGCTCTCTGGTCAGAGGACATCCCACACTCATGTCAGTTTTACATCTGTTTGGGATGATTCAATTGGTGCCTATCCTCTCCTTTGGAAGGGTCCACACCAAGGATCTTATGTCCCTGGAACCTTAGTGTGCTTGACACTAATTAGGTGATCAATAAATTCCTGATGAACTAGTGAGCAAACCAGGGCTCCTCCAGTCTGGACTATGTCTTAAACTCTAAAGAGCAAGATCAGGTGCTCCCCTACTGCCAATGAGAGATCCATGTGTTTACCTGAGACCCGGGAGAGTTGTACTACTTTTGCTCTAAGATACCAAAGGACCAGGGCACCCTGTGAATCCCTACTCTGGGGGTGAAAGGAGCTGGTTCATTGAGTGGGTTCCAAAGGGTTTGGCAGGGTCTTCCAGACAGCTGGGCCCCTCCTTGTGGGCTCAGGCCTCAACAGGGCAGAACCAGGAGTACCATCCTCAACTCCAGCTGCTCAGGAGCCTGCTGCCCATCACCAGGTTGGGTGGTCCCAGGTACTGGGTCCTGGCCCTGCCAGTAGGCAGGGGCTGCTATTCTAGGATCTGAGGACCTGGTTCCAGCCACACATCTTCTGATATGTGGAGATCACCTGTGTCCTGACATCTTCTTTAGGATTATCTGTTGTTAAAAAGCTATTGATCTATTTAAGGAAAGTACATTGTTTTTTCCCTGTTCGTTCTAGAAAAATTGAAAAGTATATTTTTAAAAAACATCTATAATCCTAATCCAGAAACAAACTAGTGACATTTCAGCATGCTCAGACATTATCAGTGACTGCAGCTTTCCCTGCAGTGGTCCATGTGTTACCTCAGACTGGCTCCTGGGCCACCTAGCTTCTGGGGAGCTCCCCAGCCTTGCCCCTATGCCCTCAGGGACACCTGGGTGGGCTCTGGGTATGCAGAGTAGCCCTGAGGTATGACTTTGCTTTCCAGCATCCCCTGAGCAGCAGAGCCACAGTGTGACCCTGACATTGCCCCCAGGATCTGATCAGTGCTTCCCAGGAGACAGTCCTGGCTCTGCTTGCATAGGGAAAACTCATAGAGACAGAAAGTTGAGTGGTGATTGGCAGGGGCTGGGGGAAGGAGGAATGAGGAGTTATTGTTCCATCAATATAGTTTGAGATGAAAAGACTTCTGGAGACTGTCAAAAAATGTGAATATTTTTTAACATTAATGAACTGTACATTTAAAAATGGTTAAGGTGGTAAAATTATGCATATTTTGCTACAACAATAAAAAATATATTCTTGAGTTAAATGGAAAAAATTGAGTATTAAGGGATGCAAAAGCATGACAGATTTTGCTAAACATGATGATAGCATAGTCAGAGACCAATTGGCCTGTCAAAGTATATTGGTCTAAAATGACCCTGTGACTTGAGGATTTGAAATACCTAGCAAATTAGGAGAGAAAAATCTAAAAGGATATATAAAGTAAATGTGACCATATATTATTAGTTGCTAAATCAGAGATCATTTCGTCTTTATTTTTGTATGGTTTTAATCATAAAAAGAACTGTTTCATCCAGGGGTGGTGGCACATGCCTGAAATCTCAGTAACTCTGGAGGCTGAGGCAGGAGGATCGTAAGTTTGAGGTTGACCTCAGCAAGTTAGCAAGTCTCTAAGCAATTTAGTGAGACTTTGTCTCAAATTAAAAACAATTAAAAAGCCTGAGGATGTGACTTAGTGGTAAAGTGCCTCTGGGTTAATCCCCAATACAAAGAAAGAAAAGGAAAGAAAAAAGAAATGTTTTAAATTGAAAATCACAGAGTCCATTTAAACAAATATCTCTCTTGCTGACTTTCCCTAAAGTAGTTAGACTAAAATCATTAATTAGGAATGAAAGAAATAGAAAACAATCTTTTCCTACCAGGTGGGGAAATGGAGGGGAAGTTTGAAAATATCTTCTGAGACATCTGAATATCTCACTATGGCAATTGTTTTTTCATTCATAAATTTAAAAGCTTGGAAAAAGTGTCCCCCAAATACATTTTTTAAGTCAAATATTTTCCTCCAACTTTTTAGCTTACACTCTCAGAAGTGAGAACTTGGAGCCAGAAGGACCAGATCCCCTGACCCTGGGCTCCTCAACAATCACTCTGGGACCCTTGCATGTAGCCAAGGAGAATTTTACTCCTCAGCTGGCCCCAGATCCAGGAATGGACTTCTCTCTCACCAAAGCAGGAACAGTCCATTTGGGCCTGTGGTGGATGGAGAAATTTGAGTGGTGGGACTGGGACTTGGTAAACAGTGGCAGCTAGAGAATGCTGTTCAAACCAGGTAAGAGTGACTCCCAATTTCCCAAGGTGCACTTAGAGTCATTGATCACAGCACAGTCAGGGCCACTAGGCTGTGTGTGTGGAAGGAGAAGCGGGAGCTCACTATCAGTTCAGCAGAACGTTGTTTCCAAATGGCCAGCTGCTGTTTGCTGGATGATGCAGAATAAATGCTGTAAACCCCCCCCCCCAGGACTTTTGTTTTGGGGGCAATCACTATTTCCTCTGGAGTATACTATGAAAACACCTTCAACATTATTTATAATACAAACAATCTCTGAAAGGAGGAGAGAAGATGGAATGGTTAGGGATCCTGGGACTTGTGAGATGACCAGGCAAGGTTACCAGATTTTATTTTCTCCTCAGAGTGCACTACAGAAGGCAAAAACCCAGAAAGTAATGAGTACAAGGGGAGAAAGGAAAATCTGCTCTTTCTAGCCAAAGGACCAGAAAAGGACTAGGAAGGAAGGAAGCAAGGGGGGGGGGAGAGAAAGAGAGAGAGAGGGAGGGAGGGAGGGAGGGAGGGAGGGAGGGAGGAAGGAAAGAAGGAATGGAGGAAGGGAGGAAATGTTAGACATTAACCATTCCACTCCAACAGAGCCGTAGAAGAAAATGGCCCTACTACCTACACTCAGCCAGCCAAGGCTGAATGGGGAGCCTACAGGTTGCTCTGCTCCCCTTGCTGGAGTGTCAGAGGAGGGCTGGGGAAGAGTAGGCTTAACAGCTGCTCAGCAGTAGCATGCTGCCCCAAGGCTCACTGGAACCCACTTGGGGAGCAATGGCAAGGCATTCCCCTCCCCTCCACCACACTGGTGTCAGTAGGGACAGAGTAGGTCCTCTGAGCAGCACCACTCTTCCCCAGCAGGAACAAGGTACCTTTCCCCCTACTTCACAGCTCTGTCCTGGGATGTTACCTAAGGAAACTGACTCTCTCTCTCTGACCTGAAAACATTGTTCTCAGAGACCACTAGCAAAAACAGAACCTTAAAATAAGCTCCAGAGTCTCAGAACAGAATAAAACAGGGCCTGGTTTCCATCCCCAGGATCATAAAAACACAAACACAACAAAACCACCAAGCCAGGTGTGGGAGTGCAGGCCTGTAATCCCAGCTACTCTGAGGCAGAGGCAGGAGATCACATGTTTGAAGCCAGCCACAGCAACTTAGTGAGACCCTATCCCAAAATAAAATAGAAAAGACTGAGGATGTAGCTCAGTTCTTGGCCTGGCATGGAGGAAACTGTGGGTTGATCACTAGTACCACAAATCTTCATCATCGTCATCATCATCAACTAGGCAAAACAATAGAAGATACAAAGAACTAAATTGATATTTTAGACCTTAGAGTAAAATAAGCAAAATAAAAACCTCACTGGATGGGGTTCTACTGCAAATGGATACAGAGGAAAGAATCCATGAACTTGAGGGTAGAATAGTAGGAAGAACCCAATCAAAACAACAGAAAGAACATAGACTGGGGAAAAAAATTAACAGTCTGTAATATGTGTGCCGTCAGAGTCTCAAAAGGAGAGGGAAAATACATTAGAGCTAAAATAAGTGCTCAAGTATGGTTGAGGATTTGGAAATATCACAAGAGACAGAAATACTGAAGAGACAGAAATTCCAACCATGATGAAGTCAAAGAAATCCAGACCAAAACCAGCATTGAAAACTGAAGACAAAGAAAAAAGTTTTTTCAAAGCAGCTTGTGACAAATGATGTCTTTGAAATATTTGAATAACCTCATATTTACATTTGGCAGCTGTGGGGATGAGAAAACAGGGGCTCAACATCACTCAAGTGCTGGGAAGAAGGAATTGGCAATTCAAAATCCTTCACCCAGCGAAAACAGTCTTTAGAAATGAAGAGGAAATCCAGACGTTCTCCGATGGAAATCTGCAAGACTTGCCAACAGCAGACCTACCCTAAGAGAAGAGCTACAGTAAATTCTTGAAGCAGAAAGGTAAAGATAAGAGGAGGAATCTTAAAACACTAAGAAAGACAAACTAAGAAAAGAGTAAAAATAGGAGCAAGTCCAAAGTCCTTTCCCTTCCTAGATGTTTTGGAAGTTCTACTTGTTAATACTTTTCCAATCAATTTTCTGTCTACTGTTCAGATTGGGGTCTGTATACTATTCCATCCAAAAGACTAGTTTAGTGGTTGTGTACAAGATAGATTAAGGAACAGGAGAGAAGATAAGTTAAAGGACAGTGGTAATTTCTGCCTCAGGCAACTTCACTAATGAAAAAGAGAAGGGAAATGATGATCTGTGGGGTCCCTAGAGAACCTTCCTCAGAAGATCAAACCCCACTAGCTCCCCTGTCCTAAGAAGCGTGGATTGTGATGTGGCTTCAATTCATGTAGAGGAAATATTCAAGAGGATTACACGATGGTGGGGGGAGTTTGCAGAGTAACTGAATCTACACATGTGATATAATGGTCCAGAGCTACACACACACATTCTACCAATGTCACCTTCCTGGTCTTGGTATTGTTCTGCAGGTACATTCAGCCATTCACTGGAGGAGATTGTGTGAAGAATACAGGAACTTCTATGATATCTTGGCAACTTTCTGCAAATCTACAATTATCTAAAAATGAAAAAAAATGTTAATATATAAAGCAAAAAACCAAGCCTCTGTGGTGCCTAAGTAATGATTAAAGCTTAGTTTTCCATCATTTTTTAAAATGAACATTTCATTATAAAGTTATCACTGATAACTCATTTATATGTGTGTGTATCTATCTATAGATATAGAGGTAGATAGATAGATAGATAGATAGATAGATAGATAGATAGATAGAAATAATCTCCAAACATCATTTCATGAACTCATTTTTGGAGGAGCTGCTTACTGTATTGGTCTAAACCAAGACAGAAATGAAGGAAAACCAAGCATGGCTTTGTCCTCAAGGAAATTAAGACTCAGTGGGAGAATCAAGACACAAAGCAGGAACCTGAGTGACTCAAGGAGGAAGACAGCAGAGCCCTGGCGGCAGTTGTATTGCTCATGCCCCAGGCAGCAAGTCCTACAAGTCCCGAGGACAGGCCTCTGTAGGCCACATGCCTGGAAAGGGCCTCTGGAGGCAGATGGCCCTGAGGTGGGCTCTAAAAGATGGTGGAATGGGCAGGGTGGACAAGGAGGGGAGAAGGAGATTCAAGCAGAAAGGGAATAATTTAAGTGAATGGGAAAACAAGAGGCACATCTGGAGAAGAGAAGAGACTGGTGGGATAGGACCCTCAGAGTTTGGCAGCGATGATCAGGAATTCAGGCTGCAACAGGGCCCTGGACTGAGGCTGGCAGCTCAGAGTTGTTGAACCTCAGCACAGAGAGGCTAGCTGGGTGGCTGCATGCAAGGAGGATTAAGGAAGTGGAAAAGCATGGTGGTACTTTCTGCTTCAGGCAGTTGTGCAAACAAAAAATGAGCAAGGAAGTGATGTTGACTAGCAGGAGGGACTGCTGTTTCTGAATTTCCTCTTTCCCTGAGCAAACCCCACTGGGTCCATCCCAGATGCCCTTAACCCAAGGACACATGCATCAATACCACTTGCCATGACCTGCCCCTGAGGGCCAAGGGAAGGTGGAGCCCGAGGACCCATGAGGGAAGTCTCCTGTGCTCTCTGGTGTAGATAGGCTGCTTTAGTTCTCACCGTAAGTGGAAATGAAGTGTGTTCAGAGTGCCAGCCTCATCGACTCCAAGAATTACCACTTTCTAGTGGAGCTCTAGTCAACAGACATGGCATCTGAGCCACACATGTGATTTTAAATTTCCCAGTAGCCATATTTAAAAAGTAAAAGCAAGCAGGAGAAATGAATGTGAGCTGCCGCTTCTAGCCTCACTGCTGAGATTTTCAGTTACATGAGATAGCAAATTCCCTGTTTATTTTAAACTACATGGTGGGCTCATGTGCTAATATTGTCTTTCTTCTCCACATCTCCTCTCCTTGAACTCTAGTGGGCTCTGTACCCCCAAGTTACTGACCTTCAAGGAAGATAGCCACAGGCTTCCCTTGCCCTCTGGTTTGCTCCTGGGCTTGGGCCTTGGGAGGGACCAGCATGAGATCAGAGGTCCTGATTGAGGGCAGTGGCTAATAGGTGGGCCAGCTGGTCAGGGATTTGCAAAGAGCAGACTGGAAGATTGGTGACAAGACGCCAAGGGGAAAGATATCTATCTATGGATAGACTCTGCAGAGTGTGACCATAATCATGTCCTGTGTAAGTGCTCATCCAAGAATATTTGTGATGAAGGAGAGTTAATCATTAGGCAGATAAGGTGGATAGCACAACCTAGGGACATCAATTGGTCATTCCTCAGGCACTCTAGTGCCAGCTCCACAGGACCATTTACAAAACATGCATGGTGTCCAGGTAAGAGCCTCACCTGATATCATAGCATGAGCTTATCCCCACCACCCTTATATGGCTACTGTACCTTTTTCTTTGTAACCTTTTTCTTTTTAATTACAAACCCTTTTTAAAATAAATGTAGGTTCTTCTTGTTTCGTGGTAATCTTCTTCTCATGCTCTTCCTTCCTACTCTATTTTGAGTCACTGGAGGGAAAGGGAGGGAGAAGGGGAATTGCATAGAAGACAGAAGGAGAACCTCATGGGTTCACAAAGTACATATACGATGGTGTGAGGGGGAAGGGAAGAGAAAAAGAGAGAGAGAGAGATAAGTGTCACAGTAGAATGGGTAGAGAATAGTTATGGGAGGGGAGGGGAGGGGAGATAGGGAGGGCAGCAGAATACAACTGACACTAGGATTGCTGTATGTATACACATGGATGTATAACCAATGTGATCCTGCAATCTGTACACGTGGAAAAATGAGAATTTTTGAATCAAATGTATGATATGTAAGATCATTGTATTGTTTTGAGCAGCTAATAAAAAATAAAAAAATGTAGATTTATAAGTTGCCTATTTCTTCTCAAAACGGCTTTGACAGTTGTGTTCTGCAAGACATTTATTCATCTCAGTTGTTACATTTATAGCCATATAGTCATTCACAATAATCCCATTTACCTATTTACCATGTGTACAGCCCAGCTGGAGTGATGCCACCTCTCTCATTTCTGATATTGGTCATTTGTGTCTTCTCTTTCTTTCTTCCTGATCAGTCAGGCTAGAGGTTTAACAGTGTTATAGATTATATTTTTAGAAGAACCATATTTGGGTTTCACTAAATTTTCTCTATTTTATTTTTGTTTACTATTTCATTTATTTCCTCTTTGGTTGTTATTCTTTTCTTTTACTTACTTTGAGCTCCAGCTACTCTCTTTCTCTTAAAATGGAAGCCGAGGTCATTTAATTTGCAACTATCCTTTTTATGTAATAGACATTTGTTTTACCCAAAACCCTTGCTGTTATGTGTCCAACTGTCTGGTTCACAGGCTGTGCTGAGCTTAGAAATGGTACCATTTCCACTGGACACAGACTCATGGTTCTTGATCCCCTTTCAGTTTCTTGGGGAAATTGTTTGCCTTTGCAGGAATAGACACATATTTTGGGCATGCATTTGCCTCCCCTGGCTGCACCATTTTTACCAGCACTACCAGTTAGTGGTATTGCAGAATGCCTTTTCTGTTACCACGACATCTCACATAACCCTGCCTTCCCAGAGACACATTTTGTGGCAGTGTGTCGATGACCTCACTCTCAGAATCCCTGGTCTTATTGTATGCTCTATGATAAACAAAGAGCAGGTTTGGTAAGACAGTGAGATCTAGAGCAGTTAAGTTCTTGGGCAGAGCATTCTGCAGGACACTCATATAATTCTATGTAAAGGGTCTATGTGGGGCTCTCTTGTACTCAGGCCCCATTATTCAATATGGATGTAGGGTGAAGAATGGCCTTGGGACAGGGGTGCTAATTGGATTAGCATTTACCTATGAGAGGCCAATTTAGCACCAAAAGGTAACACCTTCTGCCTGCTGGATTAGGAGGTCAGAGTTTAGAACTCCACTCTAAGGTCTTGGGATCCCTCCCTCTGTGTCATGGTCCATTGTCATTCAGCAGAAAAGCACCCAGGCAGCTTTGGACAATGGGAGATAATCTCCCCTTCAGGCAGATTGCACATGGTGGTGTGCGCAGAGGATGGCTCATTAATGCTTATTATGCAGTTCATGTTTTAGAGCCAGAGCACATTTCAGCAATAAGGTATACCATTCACCCTGAGGGTGAAGATGTGCTGGGCTAGGAGGCCCACACCTTGTGACTTGAAGGCCAAGGCTCTTAGTGCAAGAACAAGTATTACTTTGCCAGATCTGAGGCTCTGCCCACCTCTCTGCCTTGTCTCCAGATGTGGAAATAAACATGGCTCCTGACTTATGAGCAGGTCTGCTGGGCAGGAGTTTTGATGAGGCCATAGGTTAAGGCAGTCTGGTAAAAACTGGAAGAGGATGAGCTAGTACCTCAGGCCTTCAGCTACTCGGATCATCCCCTGCAATGGAAGAGGCCCCCTTCCGAAGGAACAATATATGACAATTTAAGATGCAAAGGAGAAAATTTAAAAAAAAAAAACTCATGCAAAATTAGAAATAGCAAAGCACTTCCTTAGCTACACAAACCACAAAAATCATATCAGGGTTGAAATGGTAACTGCTTTCCCTTTAAACCAGAGGTCATGCAAGATGCCTGCTTGCATGGATACTTTTCTGTGCTGTTCTGGAGGAACCAGCTTGTGCCATTGGGCAAGAGAAATAATCTGAAGACTTGAACATCAGGAAGCAAGATAGTATTTGATAAGGTTGTGGGTAGAAAATCAACATATAACAAAATCAATTGCACTTTTCACTATTAGCAACTAGTGGAAAATGAAATTAAGAAAAAAAACCATAAAATCATCATTTATAATTCCTGGGCATTGATTATTTTTTAAAAAATCAGTTGCCAGGAATAAATTTTAAAAATGAACAAGTCTTCTAAGGAGAAAACTATATAAACTAAAACTTTATTGAAGAACTTCATAGATCTAAATAAATGTAGAGATAATCTAGCATGTTCTTAAGCTGGAAGACTTGATATTGTAAATTGGTGAATAGACTCACCATAATCCTGATTAAAATATCAGCAAGCTTTTTTTCCTTCATTTTTGTCATGGAACTTATCAAACTGACTCTGAGATTTGTATGGAAACATAGAAAGAACAGAACCCTCTTAAAGAAAAACAATGTGGAAATACTTCCTCTACTGGATATCAAGACTTTAACACAAAATAGTACTTAAAAAATGTGGTGTTGCTTAGTAAATATCAAACATATCAATGAAGCAAAATGAAAAACTCAGAATCAAACCTATTTGTCCAGTCACTTGATTTATGATAGCACTGAGAACAGTGGGAAAAGGCTGTCTTTCCAACAATCAATCCTTGAAAAATCAGGTATGTGTATACACAAATGTTATGAGTAGAAAAAAAATGAAAATAAAAATAAACAGAATTAAGGCCAATCTAAGGAGGAGATGTTTTTGTAACATAACATGTGACAATGGGCCCATGACAGGAATATCTGGTACTCCTGAGAATCTCTGAAGAACAAGAATGGGGGGGCTGGGGTTGTAACTCAGTGGTAGAGCACTTGCATAGAATGTGTAAGGTGGTGGGTTCGATTCTCAGTACTGCATAAATAAAGTTTCATTGACAAAAAAAAAAAAAAAAAACAACAAGGACAGACCACCCAATGTAAAAATGGATGAAAGATGTAAACAGATACTTTACAAAACAAGAAAACCAAGTGGCCAATAAATTTATGAAAAAAATTCTTGTATTAGTCAGTTTTCCTTCATGTAACAAAATACCTGAGAAAGACAATTTTTGAGGAAAAGAGGTTTATTTAGTCCAGTGTCTTGGAGGCTAAAAGTGCAAATGGCAGAGCACAGGCTCTGATGAGGATTCTTCTCTCAGTTGTGTCACACCATGGAAATAGCAATGGTGGGAACAGATGTAGGACAAATGATCATATTACCAGACAGGAAGCAAGAGAGAACTGGGTGTGGCCAAGTTTGCTCCTTTTATAATAATTTTCTCTGGAGAACCAACTCATAATCCCATAAGAAATACTTTATGTCGGAGACCAGCTCCCAATCTTTACTTGTGAAGTTGATCATATATACTTTTCATTTTGGCAGGCTCACAGTACTTTGTGGTTACAAAACAGGAATCATTATTCAAAGAAACAAAATATTACCTAGCTACAATTAGAATAGAAGAATGTATCTTGGCTTATGCATAAGCAAGCATTTGTACTTTCAGTTCGAGTTTTGCTTTGAGCTGTTTCTGCTTAGTTAACTTTTAATAATAGTTACAAATGTCCCAAGCTATTGGCCTATACCTTGACTATTCTTTCTTGACTCACTGACTGGAACCGGTGCCATGGTTACGCAAGTGGTTGGCTTGTTATTACTTTTAATCAAACAAAAGTAAGAGCACAAACCATTGTGCACAGGAACAAGAACATGTTGCCCAGTACTAAGCACTAATCTGTCTTCTTAACATTAATTTTTCTTCTCTAGATTTTAATTTCTCAAAAACTTCCTTGACAGGAATACAGGGAGTTTTTCATTAGACATTAACAATTTACACTCCACAGCTGAATCATTGCATTTAGAGCAAACAGATCTATGCTTTAGAAGTAGTTGCATTCATTGGGAAAGTCATGATTTTTCCTTCATACTTAATGGTCATATGAGAAATCGCAACTAAACTTATTAAAGGAATACAAAAACAAATCAGCCCATTCCCAGAAACATACTGCTCTCCTCCAGAGGATGGACGCCTTGGGCCATCCACCTCAGTAGGGCCTTGCCATTGCCTGAGTCAGGGGAGGGGCGCAGCATTTCCCCCTTTTTTATTTTTTAATTTGAGGTGTTCGATTTGGACGGAGATGCTTCTGATTGATTTCCAGACAAGTCTGAAGAGGACTGGAAGAATGAGACAAACAAGAACAATGAATAAAAAGCCAAAACCAATATTAATCATATATGACCACCAAGTACTATTGGAAATAGTTTTTTTGTACATTTTTGTATAAGTCTGCTGCAAGGTCAGCTGTAGAGTCAGTAGATAAATAAGCCTTACTTATATATTTTACTTGTTGTTGTAAATCTTGTATATTGGGGCCTATTTCAGTTTTATTCCACATCCCTAATAAATGAGTTTGTACTTGATTCCATCCATATTTAGTTTGATTATATTTTAAGGGAGTAACACAGATCCATTTGAAATTAGCATGACATTTGGTTGTCATTTGAGTTTTTATATTTTGAATCTGGTTCCCTACATATAATAAAGCTTCCTCTAAGGCATTAATTCAGGCCTCCAATTTCTTATCTATTTTTTCTTGAATAGCCAATGCTAATGAAACATTATGAGATAAATCATTAACATGATGAGCAGTATGAATTTCTTTAACTAAAGCTGTAGTAGATAAAGCTAAAGAAGTAATAATTCCTATTAATGCTGTAATTCCTAAAATTAATGCTGCAACAAATCGCTTAGGTCTAATTAATTCATTAAATTTTTTAAGAATTTGTGACCCTTCATCATCATACCAATCATCATTAAGAAGGACAGGAATCATTACATAGGAAGGCTGATGTATAATTATAAAAGTAGTGTAGTTTTTCGGAAGATTAGCTTGTATACAATTAGTTAACATACATTGATCACAGGAAATAGAATAAACACTATTATTATGATTAATTGTCAAGGTATTATTATTACCTACTAAAATAGCATGAGGAGCATTAATGCAAGCACGAATATTGAAAGGTTCTGGAGTTTTACCAGGTCTGGTTAAAAGAACCATATTAGTAGCTGCAATTAATCTAAAGAGATCTGGGAAGTATGAGACCTTTCCATTAGGGAGCTCACTCTGAAATATGGGAGTGACCCAACCAGGTGAGAACCATCTATGAATAGGAGAACTTGTATACATTCCTTCAGTATGATTAAATTTTTGAGACTTAGTCTTAAAATATTTTTTATAATCAAAATGAGGGGCAGAAGCAGACCAATCATAGATCTTAACATCTGAAGACTTAGGCTGAAAGACTTGTGCCCTTTGCATAAATCCGCATTGAAACCAATGAGGAAATTCTTCCCAAGGATCAATCATATTATGCCAATAAAAATCTTTTTTGTTATTCTTTAATCCACATGGATCAATGGCTTCAGGTAATGTCTTATTAACATAGGTTTCATTAACTATATAATATCCTAAAGAAACCATTTCGAGGAGCCAAAGGCTCCTCTTTTTATTATCCATGTCTGGGAAGCCAGGAGGGCAATCAGTAAAATATTGTCTATAATTAATAGGCATACATCCTTGAGGGATGAATTTATTATCAGTAGCAAAGCAAATAGGAGTCTCTTCTATTAAACCCTTGAAATTAATATTATAGGACATCTTATGAGGAATAAGGGAATCAGAAATCCCTCCTAACAAATTAGGATTATCAGTCAACACCTTAATATTAAGTTTTCCCCAATCAGTAACTCTTAAAAGAGGAGGATCAGGAAAATAAGCCCAATAAGATTGATTAGCAGAAATCAGTGATACCTGACAGGATAAGAGTGCTAGCATAGCAAGAAACACTTTTTCAGGAGAGGCAGAGGCACCTTGGCTAACAACCAAGTTTTGTGCCTGACTGGTCAGATGTTTTATTTGACCCCAGGAAGGTAATTTTGATGTCAATGTTGTTCGTGCCTGTCGAGGGGAATGAAGGTGAAGATTAGTCATGTCCTCGGCAAGTTCTTCATCCTGGGTCGATGGCATCCTTGGGTATGGCTTGGGGAGGAACCTCCACCTGCAATATGGGTGAGTCATAATGTCTGATGAGTTGATCTGGAATCCACAAAGGTGAAGTGGCGTCCTGTGGAAACACACAAGCATATCCTCTCCCTGATGTTAAGAGAATATCAGGTCCTTTCCACAGTCCAGTAAGAAGATCTTTCCATTTAACTAAAGGTTTTTGAGTTACTGTTTGCTCAGACCAATGACATTGCATTGGAGTTAATTTAGAATCATTTACATTTAAATGATTAATGACAAATACAGCATGTTGAAGAATTTGATGAGGAGAGCTATAATGTAGTTCCCCCCCTTTTAATTTATTAATTTGAGATTTTAAGGTCTGATGAGCTCTTTCCACTATGGCTTGTCCTTGTGGGTTATAGGGGATGCCTGTGGAATGAACTATGTTAAGTGTCTGACACAGGTGTTTAAAGGTTTTTGAAATATAAGCAGGAGCATTGTCTGTCTTAATATGAAGAGGTAATCCCATATATGCAAAGGAGGCAAAAAGATGTTGGGCAATATCCTTATAAGCTTCTCCAGTACGGGCTGTAACAAAAATAACATGTGAGAAAGTACCCACACAAACATGAACAAAAGATAACTTTCCAAACTCTTGAATATGAGTAACATCCATCTGCCACAACTTGTTGGGTAATAAACCCCTAGGGTTGACACCCATCTGTGGAGAAGGAAAGTGAGTAGGACAGATTTGACATTGTTTAACAATTTGTCTAGCTTGTTCTTTAGTTATATGAAACTGTGCTCTAAGAGCAGCAGAATTTTGATGATGTAATTGATGATCTTTAGTAGCTTGTTCAATAACGTTATAAACAGTCCTAGTTAATAAATCAGCTTTAGCATTTCCTGCCACTAAAGGTCCAGGTAAGTTAGAATGTCCTCTAATATGTCCAATAAAAAATTTATAGGATCTCTGTAATATTAGCTTTTGTAACTTTTGTAATATATTAACAATTGATGAATGAGAGGACAAAGAAGATGTTTCTATGGCTGGAAAGAGATTAACTATATATTGGGAATCAGTATAAAGATTAAAAGGCTGTGTAACCTTTTCAAAAGCAGTTATAATAGCAATTAATTCCGTCCTTTGAGCAGAGGTTTCAGTTGTTTGTTGGACTATTGGCTCTTGGTCATCTATAATAGTAACAGCTATTCCATTAGAGGATCCATGTGTAAAAATTAGAGAAGCCTGATCGAGGGGCACATGAGAAAATTTTTAGGAAAAATAGTATTTACCTTAGTCATAAAATGTAGTAATGGGTGGTTAGGCAAATGAAATACTATTTCTCCATAGAATCCCTGTAATGCTATAGGCCATTCATCATTAACATTTAATAAGAAATCTAATTGTTCCTTTTTATATGGAATAATAATGGAGGATGGATCCCGTCCAAAGAGCTCTCTACTTCGAAGTCTACCTTTACAAATTAATGATGACACCTGGGTGGGATATGAAATATTAATCTTTTTTGGAGTAGAAGGCAAATGAATCCATTCTAAAGGATCATTCTGCCATAGGCATCCAGTAGGAGTGTGAAGTCTGTAAGATTATTAACATCCAGGGCTTATTATAGTCTATTTGTTGTAAATAATGATCTGAAATAGTCTTCTCCACCTTAAATAGAGCCTTCTTTCCTCAGGAGATAATTGTCTAGGTGAATTTGGATTTGAATCTCCCTGTAAAATTTTAAATAAAGGTTTAAGGTCAGCAGTGGTTAATTTTAAGTAAGGTCTAATCCAATTAATATCCCCAAGAAGTTTTTGAAAATCATTTAAAGTACGTAAAGAATCAACCCTAATCTGTATTTTTTGAGAAGTTATATTGTTGGAATTAATTAATTTTCCTAGGTAAGAAAAAGGAGCCTGAGTTTGAATTTTATCAGGAGCAATTTTTAATCCCTAGTCTTGTAAACTTGTAATCATAAAATTAAGTATTTGCTGGAGTACCAAATAATCAGCATGAGCTAATAAAATATCATCCATATAATGAATTATATATCCAGATGGAAACTTATTTCTCGTGGAGACTAAGGCTGCATCAACAAACTTTTGACATAAGGTGGGGGCTATTTTTCATTCCCTGAGGCAAAACTTTCCATTGAAATCTTTGATAAGGTCTTTGTAAATTTGGGGAAAGCAGACTAAAAGCAAAACCTTTACAATCCTGTTTGGATAAAGGAACTGTAAAGAAGCAATCTTATAAGTCTATCACCACTATGTTACGATCTTTAGGTACAGCAGTAGGAGATGGGAGACCCAGGTGTAAGGCTCCCATAGTTTCCCTAGTTTTATTTAAAGCTCTAAGGAGGCTCTGGAGACACAGAAACTAACAAATTGGGTGGCCAATCAGAGATATGATATCGAGCTGCAGCCTCCTCTAAGTCCTCCTGATCTTGAGGAGAAAGTTGTACGTCCTCCTCTTCATCCCCTTGTTCATCATCAGATTGAGATTGTTTTTGAGGGGATGTAGTTTTATAAAATCTAGATGTAGCAGCAGCCCCAATTAAGGGGGTTTGTTCAGACTCAGTCACTTGACGAGCCAAACAAACTGCCTCATGGGTCGGATCCAAAGCATCTTTAAAAACATTCCATAATGCAAAAGCATCGACAGGAATCTTTTCTGGCCCATGATGATCATAATAAACCTTCATCTCTTTACCTAGTTTTTTCCATGTTTCTAAATTTAAGGTTCCTTCCTCAGGGAACCAAGGAGAGCATTCTTGGATAAAATGAAAAAAAAAATGTCTTAACTGCTTAGAAGAAACTGAAATGCCCCATTTATGGAGCATATGCTTAGCTATATCAATAAAGAGTCCTCTTTCTTTAGACTCTCTATGGCCCATGACTTCTCAAAATAAGTTCTCTGATTACTTACCCTTCACTTACTTAGCACCTTGCTAAGGGGTCTGCAGTACCCTAGGTAAGATCCTATCCTCACCCGAAAATTTCTCAATGAAATGAATGCATCAGACTTACGGATTACCAATAGTCCCTGTTCAGGGGGGGGGGGGCGCCAGATGTCGGAGACCAGCTCCAACAGGGGGTCTCAGGAGACGAACGGATGGTGAGGAGTCGGCAAAAGAGGGGGTGGAGAAACAACACAGACACCAAAGTGAAGGTGTTGATCCCAATCTTTACTTGTGAAGTTGATCATATATACTTTTCATTTTGGCAGGCTCACAGTATTTTGTGGTTACAAAACAGGAATCATTATTCAAAGAAACAAAATATTACCTAGCTACAATTAGAATAGAAGAATGTATCTTGGCTTATGCATAAGCAAGCATTTGTACTTTCAGTTCGAGTTTTGCTTTGAGCTGTTTCTGCTTAGTTAACTTTTAATAATAGTTACAAATGTCCCAAGCTATTGGCCTATACCTTGACTATTCTTTCTTGACTCACTGACTGGAACCGGTGCCATGGTTACGCAAGTGGTTGACTTGTTATTACTTTTAATCAAACAAAGGTAAGAGCACAAACCATTGTGCACAGGAACAAGAACAAGTTGCCCAGTACTAAGCACTAATCTGTCTTCTTAACATTAATTTTTCTTCTCTAGATTTTAATTTCTCAAAAACTTCCTTGACAGGAATACAGGGAGTTTTTCATTAGACATTAACAATTTACACTCCACAGCTGAATCATTGCATTTAGAGCAAACAGATCTATGCTTTAGAAGTAGTTGCATTCATTGGGAAAGTCATGATTTTTCCTTCATACTTAATGGTCATATGAGAAATCGCAACTAAACTTATTAAAGGAATACAAAAACAAATCAGCCCATTCCCAGAAACATACTGCTCTCCTCCAGAGGATGGACGCCTTGGGCCATCCACCTCAGTAGGGCCTTGCCATTGCCTGAGTCAGGGGAGGGGCGCAGCAACTTTAATCCCTTCTAAGGGTACATCTTTAATGACTTAAGGACCTTCCACAAGGTCCCACCTTTTAAAGGTTCCACCAAGCTTCCAACACAGGAAACTTTGGTTATCACACCTAAATTATATCCAAACTCTGTGCTCGACCTCCTTAGGAATTGGGGAAAAACAAATTTAAATCCCCCAAATATACTCAGCCACAGATTGTGTAAAATAAGAAAAGTGTTATCCAAGATACAACTCACAGAGATTCTTCTATGCTGCTTTTTTGTAAGTCTAAATTGAAATACTACTTTGGACAATGGCTTGGCATATCAAGGTTGAAGTATTCTGACCCAGGAATCTTGCTCCCAGGTCAAGAATCTAGATAAAGGAAGGTTCATAGAAGGGATTATTCATCATAGCTCATTTTCACCCTTTGGGAACAACCCAAACTTGTTTATGAATAAACTGTGATTCATTCATGTGATGGAACATGGCACAACATAGAAACAAATTACTGCATGTGACAACATGGATGAGTCTTTGAGTGGAAGAAGCCATACACAAGACCTCTCTTACAAAGTTCAAATATGAGCAAAAGTAACATATGTTGTCAGGGGTGAATAAATATCTCTAAAGAATTGGGCCTGTGACTGGAAGAGGAAGGGTGGACTTCGAGAGGCTGGTAATTTTCTGTCTTTTGTTATAAGTGATAGATCTGATATAGGCATGAACTTTGTGATAACTCAAAACCATACACAAGATGATCCACGCATTTATTTGTATATTATTCTTTAATTTAAAAGTTTAAAAGATGGGTGTGAAAGAGTATCAAGTAAAAGAGTGTTTATGGCAAAAAGCATTAATAGAAACAGAGATATTTCATGATAAAAAAAATCAATCCACAAAGGATATTTAAACAATCATTGTGTCTATTCTAATTTCACTTCTTTGTTGCTTTCCACTTCAGTCACTATATTGTTCATTTCTATTTATAGCTGTCAGTTTTTAAGTTTGTGTCTGAGGAATTGCATTTTTTCATCTCTGAACATTCTGAACCCACGCCGTGTACTCTTTAGGGAGCTCAATCGCTACTTATTCATTGATGGCAACCCTCCATTTATTGATTCTGCACTTATATCCTTTTGTTTCTTCACATGCTCAGTAATTTTTACTTACAAGTTTCTTTTCATTGAAGTTTGTCTTCCCTAGAAAACCCCATGAGGTTTGCGCTGTTGTGGCAACCTTGCTGTGAATTGATTTAGTGTTTGCTTCCACCAAGACTTTAGCAGGATTCCCAGGTTTTTACACTTGTTGCTGGGTTTGGGGCTTGCTTTCATGAGACTGAGTTTTCTGCCCATGTTCTGGGGGCCTAATCCAGTCCTGAGCTCCTTCACACTCACCATGTACAATCCCTCACACCACAGGCTCATATGCTCTGGTAAATTATGAGCAGCATTCCCATGTCAGGGGTGGGGAATATCATAGGATAAGGGGGGGCTTGGTCTCATAGTGGTGGAAATATATAAGCCATTGAAAGATGAAGATGAGATGAGAATTTCACATAGCTAGTAATCAGTGACCAAAGAAATGAGAATCCCAGAGTTCACAGGTATCTGCATGTACCATCACAAGTTCTAGCATTACTTACCTGTCTTTGCACATAGGGAGACCCTTGCTGACATGTTTGATACTATTTAGTGTATCAGAAAAACGTCAGATTTGTGGGAGAGATAATTTATTAATGATATCTAATTTCATAGAATTTTGGCATTTATTTGTCAATGTTACACTAAGACACCTGTATGGTAAGAGTAATGTGTGAGATCCCAGGGTCTCACTATCCTGGCTCCATGAGAACAGATAGGCTTTTCTATCCTCCTCCTCCTCAGAAGCTCCTTAGGAATTAGATCAGAGCTACTCCTTACAAGTTCATAATCTTCCAACAAACTGGGCAAGAGTGGAGGAGATGACTCAGGTACTGACCTTGGGAACTTCCTTGCCCAGGGAAAGATGGTGTCAGGGCCTGACTCCAGGGCTTTCCAGTCTGGCTAATGAATGAGAAGTGCTGGCCCCACCTGGACTGGCCCCATGCTGGCTGTGGAAGGAAGATTCACCCAGGGCTGTTGGGACAATGACCTAAGGTATGGGGCTTATCTCAGAGATCAGATAGACTGGAACCCCTAGGAAGGCATTCTCCAGGATGAGGACTGAGATTTGGAAATATCAAAGGAAAACAAGTGAGAAAGCTCTGTGTCATGGGACAAATGGGAGAAGTTCTCATCATTCCGCTACATTCTGCCCCTGCATGAAGTGCCTATTCTCACCTTGCGTTTGAGCTAGGAACCCAGTACACGGACAGATGTCGAGGCAGAAGGATTGGTTGATACAGAGGCACAGTCAGCCTCACCCTTGCTCTACCTCTATCCCACAGAGATTGCCCACCCTACCCCCCACACCATCTAGAGAGCGCTTCACTGTCCCTGAGTTTAGCCAAAGACACACTCAGGAGTCTGAGGAGCCTATCTAACCCCTTTCTCCAGGCCAGGGCTTCTGGGTTCTCTGATGTAGCCAACTTGGACCTAGCCATCTCAAGACCAACATGGTACCTTTATTGGAATGAATCACAGCCAAGATCCCCTAGAAGGGGCCATTTTTTTTATCTCAAGGGCTGGCCTCAGAGCAAGACTGATCCTGCCCCCTCCCACTGGGCTGGGCCTGGAATTCATGGCCTGGAATCCACCGCCTCATACCCAGCCACTCATCTCCAACCCGAGACAGTCTGGGGCCTGGCCCTCAGGAAACCTGACTGTCTGTTTTCTCCTCTCTGGATTTCTTCAAGCTAGCGTTGGAGTCAGAGTTTGAGTCCATTCTCAGAATCTGGGCATTGCGAATGGTATTCTTCGCCACTTCCTCAGACATATCATCAGGTGTGTCCTCATCGGTCCTCCTCTTCTTGAAACTGCTGTCAGAATGCTGAAGCGAATCTTTCTGTAAGCTGAGACAAAGTGGCTGCTTTGAGGCACCTTCAGCCATGCCAGGTTTTGCACTCTGGGAAGTGGGGCTTTCTCACTTCCATATGCCCAGGAGGGACCTTTGCCTCCCGGAACAGGCTGGTTCTATCTTCCTGCCCCAGCTAGACCCCTTCCCTTTGCAAGCACTTACTGAGCATCTGCCATATACCAGACCCTGTTCCAACTGCTTTATATGGGTTTAATCCTCTCAAAAGCCCTATGGAAGGGGAAGTCTGGACTACACGGCTTTACCTCTCTGGGCCTCAATTTCCTCATCTGCAAAAGGGTGACAAGTCCCACTTCACACTTGATTCATTTGAGGACAAAATGAGAGAAGGCACACATGGATCGAGACCCGGCACATGGTAAATATGCAATGAGTGTTTGCTCTAGTGATTACTATGTTCTTGTGCACACACTAGGAAGTATTAGCACAAAAAATTGAAATCCAGGCTCTCTGGCTGCAGAACCCACATTCTCCACTGCTCTGCTTTGTTGTTCATTATATTTCCCTTCTCTACTACAGTGGGGCAACCTCCTATCCACATTTCAGGTTCTACATAAATATCAGTTCCTCTGTGACATTCCTCAACTCCCAAGATAAAGTTCTTCTTTCCCTGGGCTATTACAATAGGTCCTATATATCCATGGTCAGAGACCACTCATGATAACTGTTTGCAGATCTACCTCCCTGTAAACTATGGCTTCTCAAAGGTGAGGACCTTTGACCTCTGAGAGCCCAGCCTTGGGACAATTCCTTACACTGGTGGTCCAATAAAAGTCTAAGGAGATGGGGAGAGAAGGAGAAGAGTAGAAAGGAGGTCAGAGGAAAGCCAGAGGCAGCAACTCCTACAGTATAGAGCAGAGGATACTATAGGACCTCAGGTGACCTCTGCCCCTCACTGCTGCTGAGCTCCCCTCAGGTCCAGGGAGACAGTGATGGACTCTTTTGACCCAAATACCCAGAAGAGATGGTTCTGCCAATCATGACAAATCTTATCCAGGGGACACTCAGGGGATCAGAGACCAGAACTGCCTAAAGAGATATGGAGTAGAGCTCAGTCCCCAAATGGGGTCCTGAGTTGTTGGGGCTAAAAGTCCAAAATCATTCATCAAGGCTGGGTTCTTTAATCCAGAATCATTAATCAAGGCTACTCCCTTGAGGGAGTAGGGACTCAGACAGAAAAGGAGAGTTATTCAGAAAGACAATTCCAAGTCAGTCCCCTGTGTCTGGGGAGGGAAAGATGCCAAGGTACCTCTGGAGTATCTCTGGAGAGCAGTGCTCCAGTCCAGACAGGCAAATGAAGCAGAGAAGAAGAGAGCCAGGCGGGGTAGGAGCTGTCAGAGGCTGGGCTGGACCCCAATGAGTGGCAGTACCTATAGATCTGGGAACACTGCTATGGACATAGGGTGCTCCTATAATCCCAGGCCCTCTGGCCAAGGGGCCAGGGTGGACAGTGCCTGACATATTCTCACGGCCAAGGGCTTTAAATCAGGGGGTCTCATACACTTACCTTGCTCTTGAAAATTGCTCCATACTGTCAGAGAGGAGCTGGTTTTGTGTTTCCGGCAGCAGGGCGGAAAAACCCAAGGCTGCGATAGAGGAGATGAAGCAGAGAAAAATGGGCAGGAGGGCTGGGAGCTGGCCGATGATCGTCAGGGACAAGATGGCTCCACCTGATGAGGCCAGAGACACCAGCCCCAGACCTGTAGACCTGAAAAGTGGCAATGAGAGCTGGTCTGGAAGGCTCCTCAGGCCCACAGACCAGGTAGGATAGGGGAGAAGCTACCTGACGCTCCACACCCTTCAGTCTCCACCTATCCCAGCTCATTGGGTGGCTAGGGGCGAGTTTAGTTCTCCATGGATTCCAAGTAGGTAGTAATTCTAGCCCTCTTTTATGGGTATCAGGAGTAAGAGAGTTAAGAACCACAGGGTACTGTGTGGATGTGCAGGGAGCGTTTCTGGGTGGACAGGAAGACATAGCTGCTGTCACGGAGAGCTCTTGCCGGGTCGGGGCTGAGCCTCAGGTGGCCCAAACACATTCCATCCAGTGAGTTGTGAGGCGGAGACTGGAGTCAGACCCACCCAACCTGGAACCCAGCTCTGCCACTTGCTGTGTCTCACCTACAATGAGTACCCTTATCTCTTTGCTTTAATTGTTTAAAACATGGTTAATGGTGGCATTTGGGAGATCTTTGGAGGGCTAAATGAGGTCATCCTTGTGAACTGCTTAGCACCAGGAGAACGCTCAATCTTTAACATTGTCATTGTCCCATACTACCCCCTCCATGGTCTCCATGGCTCCCTCATCTACCAGACCCCATACCTGACGATGGTGGGGAAGAGCTCAGCAGTGTAGAGGAAGACCACAGAGACACTGGTGGCCAGGCTGAACTGTCCAAGCACAAGCACCAAGATGATGGCGGATTTTAGACCTGTGTCCAGAAAACACAGCTACCTAAGGCTGGGGCCATCTTCTCCTCGGTGCCCATCAATCCTTGATCCCTCACAGAAAGCATCTGAGCAATCTACCCCTACTGCCACATGGTCAGCTGTCCAGCAGACTCAGGCACTCTGTCCAAGAAGGGTCAATCAGTAGAGGCCCAGCCAGGCCAGAAGTTAGCATATCTGCTGTAGGAGAATTGACCAGGAAGTCGGAGATACTACACTGGAAACCCAAAGGCCCCTCAGGCCATCCACCACCTTGCTGGGCCGAGCCCCCACATCTCTGCCTATAGGGCTGTCTTTATTCTACATCCTCAAACAGCTGTAGCTTACCATACCCCACCCACCTGCTCTTTGGCCATCACTCGCACTAGGCTTCTCACTCAGGGTTCCCACCTGTGCTCTGCAAAGTGACCTGGGCAAGGATGTTTGGTCCCTGGGGTCTGCATGGCTGGGATTGGTCCTAAACAGTCCAGGATGCCTGCCTATGGCAGCTAGATATGTGCTCTGAAGGAGAAATGAAAGACTCAGCATCTGGGGGAGTGTCCCTCAGCAAGTGCAGTGGGGCTGGAGCCCTTGCTCACTGCCTGCCAGGTTACCAGCTCTTCCCTGTCACCCCCCTGCAGGGTCCTGCCCCAGCTCCACTTCCCACCTTTCTTGGCTCTGGGATGAAATCAAGATTGACAACTTTTCTCTATTAGGGAGTCTTTTCCTAGGTGCTCTTATGTGGGAGACTGACTAGCACGTGACCGTGTCTGACTCCCCTGGTGGTCACGCTGTAATCTGGATAGCCCCGGTCTTCTAGGGTGCGAGCAACTGTGTCTTCGTGCATGGGTGTGCCTTCCTATATCCCCATGGGTTGAGCTATGCTCACCTGTTCCTTTGTAATATTACCCCTTGCCCAGTTTGGGATAGAATGTTTCCATGGAAATGCCTTTTGTGTGTCCCCTTCTCTTACTGTGCCCTTGGGTGTGGCCTTCCTAGATGTCAGTCAACCTGCTGACAGTGGACATCATGAAGCGAGAGAGAGAGAGAGAGAGAGAGAGAGAGAGAGAGAGAGAGAGAGAGAGAGAGAGAGAGCACACACACACACACACACACACACACATGCTGACCCCTTTTATTGAGGAGAAGCTATTCAAATGAGGCAAGGGATCAGTTTTCAGGGGGCTGAGTCTAGCTTCATGATGTCCACTGTCAGCAGGTTGGCTGACATCTAGGAAGGCCACACCCAAGGGCAACAGTAAGAGAAAGGGACACACAAAAGGCATTTCCATGGAACATTCTATCCCAAACAGGGAAAGGGTAATATTACAAAGGAACAAGTGAGCATAGCTCTACCCATGGGGATATAGGAAGGCACACCATGCACGAAGACACAGTTGCTCGCATCCTAGAAGACCGGGGCTATCCAGATCACAGCGTGACTGCCAGATGCCACACCAGTCAGTAGGGGAGTCAGACACAGTCACGTGCTAGTTGGCCTCCCATACTCTCACACATGTAAGAACTTTAAATGTTTCTGCTTGTTTTTTTTAACCACTAAGCAGTAGAAATCTAATCATAAATTTATTCAACCACTTTGTTTTAGTCCATCAATATCTGCCGACATTTGGGAGGGGAAGAATCTCAACAGAAGACATACAATTCCAGCACCCAGAGAAAGGGAGGAAGCCCCAGGAAGGGCAGACCCCATATATTGCCTTCCCTGCCTTGGCCCCAGTCTCTGAAGGGGCTTCCTGGGGTCAGCAATTCCAAGCTGGTGTATACTGACCCTGCAGTCCTGTGTGCTGCAACCCAAGATCCTGGGACATGTTCATTGTCTACAGCTCTTTGAAATATTGAAAATACTGCTAGCTATCCCCTTCCTCCTTTGGGTTGCATTTGTGCAGAGTTTTTAGTGAATAGGTTATTCCTGAAGTCACAGATAACAACAGGTATTTCCCAATCAGAGAGGCTATAAATAAGAGGCAGAGCCTGGGATAGCAACTGGAGGAGTATCTGCCTTCATTCATTCACATTGAACCACTAGATCTGCTTCTGATGTGGGCTGGAATCAGGTGGTAAAGGTGGTCTGCCCTCCCACATAGGGATGCTTTCTCTGAACAGCACACCCTCCTCTCTAAGGCCTCTGAGAGTGTATGGGTGTCCTGTCTTGAGGACTCCTACTTGCAACCTGATCTTTAGGGGCTAGGCTTCCTCAGGGTGGGTAAGTAAGCTGTGCCTGCAGAAAGCTAAATCCTGTGTGCCTAGCTGGCTGGCCAGGATAGGAGCCAGCTGAAGGGTTTTGAGGAAGCAGGAAAGTGGGAGGTGGCCCATCCGGGCAGGGCGGGCTATACCTTGGGGGAGGAAAAGTGTAAGAAAGCACATGAAGGCGGTTTGGATGAGAATCACAGCCAGGCTCCATTTCCTCCCTATCTGTTCAAGGAGAATGATGCTGCACAGCCTGGCGGGCACCTCCAAGATACCAGGGATTGCCTGTCTGAAGTGGATGCTCACTCCAAAATCTCTCAACTTGAGACTCAGTGTAAAATAGCTGTAACTGATGGTAAGCCTGGAACACACAAGCAGAGAGAGATGGCACCAGGAACAGAGTCAGAGGCTGAGCAGAGAGGGGCAGGGTAGGATTGGAGAAAAGAAATAAGCACAGAGACCTGCGAGAAGTGTCCCTAGGCCCTGCTCCTCTTCTTGCAGCCTGACCCTCCCCCCCCCAACCTTCCCCAGAGCTCGAGGCTGGTATGTCAGTTTTCTGTCCCTGCCAGCCAGCCCTAAATACTCACCACACGCAGCCCATCACAAAGGTCACCTTACAGAGGTATCTATTGCTGTAGAAGTCTAGGACAGAGGCCTTAGTCACCTTCTTTCCAGGCAGCTGCAGCTACAGGACAAGCAGGAACAGCCAGAGGAAGGGCTGAGACCCCCAGCACGCTCCCCACCCCCAGAGGATCCACAAGGCCCACTCTACCCCCATCACCACTCAAGCTGGCTCTGGCCTTGCCCTGTTCTCATCATTCACCTGGAAGGATGAGGGTCTTCCCCCAGCCCACTGCCTGGCCCCACTCCTGCCCAAAACCTCTTACCTCTTCCAGCAGGTTGAGAGGAATGGTCTTCTTGTTGACCTCAGCGGCGTAGCACAACACTTCCTTGGCCTCTTTCACCTTTCCTTTCATCATCAGCCACCGTGGGGACTCTGGGAGAATCCTGTGTTGCCCACCCCTCTTCTTGTCATTCCAGGATGCCCCGGAGAGCCAAGATGGCCCCATCCTAGCCTCAGCTGTGGCCATCTTGCTCCAGCATGAGGTGACTGAGGTGCCTCCAAGGTCACTGCCAACCTCAGGATGCCCTCTGTCCCTCCCTGGCAGTCAGTCCTTCCTCTAAGATACACACAGCCCCCACAGCTGCTCAGTGACACCCAGTCACTTGCTACCTTCACCCTGAGTCATCTCTAAGAGCTCTCTTCTTTTCTACCTCAGGGGTCGTCCCCATCTGCCCACATGTGCCGAGGAATGTCTTCCATGCCCATATCCTCTATGAGACCCCTCTCCTTGTCACAGTTGGGGTTCTTACTGTTCCCTCTCTGTCTCCTTAACAGCCTGGATCTGACCCAAGAGCCGAGCACCCTACCTGGGTGAATGGAGGGGTGAGTGAACCTCTCTGCCGTGTCCCATCTCTCCCCTGCCACACACCTTGCTGTCTTTGACCTCAGACTACTTTGCCCCACTCTTTTTTCCTAATCCTCTTTGGCTGTCAGAATCCACACAGGTTCCCAGCTAAAGCACAGATGAAGTTCTGGGAATTGTGCTGTGCGCCTTTGTATCATCTTGTTTAATCTCTACCCAGCCCTGGACCTATGTGATAATCCCATTTGATTCTCAGCCTCAAGGAGTAAGGACTTGGCTCAGGTCACAGAGGCAGAGCTGGTAAAACCTGGGTCCCTGTCTAAGGCATTCTCTACAGAGCTGTGCCACTGCCCTCTACCCACTTCTCACATTGACACTGCCTCCAGAGCCTGGACTCTGTGGCTGATTGTTGAAAATACACCCAGGACACTGGAGACCACTTTATCTACGTTGCTCCTACCCTCTTCCGGCAGGGTCCAGCCATTAGGCATTCTTTTCTACTGTAAGACTGTGGAACTGTCCTTGTGAAAGCCCTTATGGCTTCAAAGAAGATAGGGGACCGATGGCATGCCCGCTAGAAAATAAGAATTTTTTAAAAAATCAACTCTCAAGGACAGAGAGAATGGGAAAGGACACAGTGGGAGAGAGAGATCAGTGAAATGAAGCTTAAAAGTGGATAAGAGAACTTCTGACTGAGCCAACTGAGTGGTCTGAATGTCTCTGTCCTCCAGATTCACAAATTGAATCTTTTCCCCAGTGCAAGAGTAGTAAGAGCTGGGACCTTAAGGAGACAATGAGGTTATATGGGCAGCACCCTCATGAATGGGATTAGTGGCCTCATAAAAGAGGCCCAAAGGGAGCTTGCTTGTCCCTTCTGCCATGGGCAAACACATAGATGGTTCTTTTCCATGAGAAACAGGCCCCAACCAGACACCAAATCTGCTGGGTCTTAATCTCAGGCTTCCCAGCCTCCAAAGCTGAAGTGAGAAGCTTATGTTTATAAACTAGTCTAAAGTATTTTTGCAGCCTGACAGACTGACACCCAGGCACAGCCTGTGTTATGTGGAATGCTGTGGGAGATGCAGTGGACTGTCCTGGCCCTACAGGACTCTGAGCACCTAGTTCCCACAAATGGGACTGTTCGTTTCCCCCTGCCGTGTGCATCTAGAACATAAGAAAGGCCAAGGAATCAAACACAGGGGCAAGGCCAAGGACAGATACAGGAGTTAAGAGAAAGTTCTCACAATGACAGCTAGAGTCCCAGCCACAAGTTTCAGTGGGGAGCACAGCAGCTGGAGCCTGGCCATGGTCTAGCTTTGGGATCCTCTGAGAACCAGCAGCCGCCCAACAGGAGTGATTCTCAGAGTGTGGTCATCAGAGCAGCCTGAGCAATGCAGATTCTCAGGCGTCACCTGGGCCTGCAAATGCAGAAAATGAGAGAGATGTCCAGCCCCTACCCCCGCATCTTAACAAGCTTCCATATGATGCTGATGTTCCACACAGATTTAAGATCCATTTCCTTAAAGGTCACCAGCCACTTCGCTGCTCCTCATGATTTCCCTTTAGTTCCTTAGTGACTCTCTTAAATATAAAGGAATGACCCAGGATGGCTGGATATTGAAGAAAACCTCCCAAATTTAAGAGGATGCAAAACAATCAAACATAAAAGAAAAGAATAATCCAGAAGGACATAGATAATATGGAGAATGGGCGCAGTGGCGCACACCTGTAATCCCTGCAGCTTGGGAGGCTGATACAGGAGAATCTCGTGTTCAAAGTCAGCCTCAGCAATGGCAAGGCACTAAGCAACTCAGAGTAGACCCTGTCTCTAATAAAATACAAAATAGGTGCCCTGGTACCAAAAAAAAAAAAAAAAAAAAAAAAAAAAAAAAAAAAAAAAAAAAGATAATGTAAGGAATGGGGGGAAAAAAAGAAAATTAAATTCTAACTTGTATTCTTCAAGAACATCTAAGAATGTTTTGCAATTTCATATTCTTGAAGTTTCAAATGCTACTGAGAAAGAAAAATCAGAGAATAAGGAATCACAGTGTAACCAAATGGTAAGTGAACTTTTCTGTTCTGGGATTTCAGCAGCAGCTCCCAAATCTGGGAACAATGGACAAAAACCTCACATTCTTAAGATACATTAGAGAGAGGAGTTGCTCAAAAAGAGAGAGATAAAAAAGCCACATGATGCAGTGGACCAGTGGCTGTTCATGGAAGTAAAAGAATCTTGAATATCTTCTCTACCCCATGTTCTCATCCACTCCAGCCAGGCCCAGGGGAGTCCAAGCAAACTCGGGATTGGTAGATTCGGGATTCTCTTCCAGAAAGGGGGTCTGCTCTCCCACTCTCTGGTTGGAGTTAGAAACTTGAGGTCTTGCCCTGGTACTCTAGATAGTAAGAGGGTTTGTGGGAGGACTAACAAGTGTCTCCTGAAGTTTGAGGGCTACACAAACTTAGAGAATGGTGTCATCTCTTATCTGACTAAGAGGAAGGCAGTAAGTTGGTGAGAGCCACCGTGGTGGGGGTGGGGGGCCGAGGGACAGTAAGATTTTTGGCCAAGTGAACCCTGCAGTCTTGCAGGCATGTCATGTGCTAGGGTGAGGAGACTTCTACAAGAAGAAGGTGTGGGTGGAACTGCCAGCAACAGGAGTTGGGGCAGGGGATCACAAAGAATGCAAGACCCTTAGGAAATGCCAATGCTCAGAAGATCCACTGGAAATCTGAACATCTTTCCTTCAGAGGATACTGACAGCTCATCACAGCTCCTATCATGCAAGAGTTAGGTCTCTTTTCTCTGATGCCCTATCCCCTTCCTAGAACCTGGAAAATCAAAGCAGGAAGAAGATGATGAGGAATGATCTCATTGCCTTAGGCCACTAGCCTGAGCAGGGGCCAGGGAGCTGCTGAGGATTTGATACAAGCTGAGGTTTCAAGTTAGACTGAACTGGATTTTTTAGTGTCTGAAATTGAGTCTTTATTATCAAAATGAGACTCATTCTAGTAACTAAGAATGACTAGAAAGAGACAGTGTCTGCCCAAAATATTGCCACATGTCAGGGAAGGGACAGCTGGTGGAACATGTCTGAAGACTGTAGATGAAAAAAATATCTCCCAGAGAATTCAACCCATTAAAAACTCTGGCTGCTCTGAGTGCATAGGTAGACAAAGACATCTACCAGCAGAAAGAGCTAAGAGTTCAGAGCTTCAAAGAAAGGAACCAGGGATTATGGGGAGAGGACACCAGAAACTTATTTTTCATTGCAAACCTTTTTGCATTATTTAGTTTATCATCATATCCTTTTGTTGCATTAATAATATTTCCAAAAATGTTTTTTAGGTCAAGTTATGCATGGACCTCAATTTCCCAGCTACAAGACAAAGACACGACATCTGGCATCAGATGATTCCCACATTCCTTTAGTTATCTCAAGGACTGTAAAAACTGGTCTCTGTCTCCTACCGAACTGGGAAAGCCCTGAGCCACATCCATGCTCTCCCTCCTAACTAGTAACCCTAACTCCTATAATCCATTCTGTGTATAGCGCAGTAGTTAAAACACACAGAGGCTTTGGAGCCAGATAAACTAAGTTAAAATCCCAGGTCCCCCACTTTTGAGTCATGTAAAATTATTTGAAGCCTCAGTTATCTACCCCAATGCCCATCTTTCAGGGTTATCAAGATTAAATGTGGGGCTGGGGATGTGGCTCAAGCGGTAGCACGCTCGCCTGGCATGCGTGTGGCCCGGGTTCAATCCTCAGCACCACATACAAACGAAGATGTTGTGTCCGCCAAAAACTAAAAAATAAATATTAAAAAATTCTCTCTCTCTCTCTCTCTCTCTCTCTCTCTCTAAAAAATAAATAAATAAAATGCCAAAAAAAAAAAAAGATTAAATATGCCAGGCATGGTGGTGCACGCCTGTAACCCCAGCGGCTTGGGAGGCTAAAGCAGGAGGATCGCAAGTTCAAGGCCAGCCTCAGCAACGGCAAGGCACTAAGCAACTCACTGAGATCCTGTATCTAAATAAAATATAAAATAGGGCTGGGGATGTGGCTCAGTGGCCGAGTGTCCCTGAGTTCAATCGCTAGTACCAAAAAAATAAATAAATAAAAGATCAAATTTGGTAATTTCAATATTATATATGGAGATTTCTTCACACAGAACTGCCTAACCCTTAACAAGTGAGGTATCTCAGCTCCCCTCCTCTCACCTCTGTGGCCTTCTGTTCCTTTACTTTACCCACTGCCCACCATCAACAGTGCCCTCTCATTCCTGCTTCCCTCCCCTCCTAACCCCTCCAAGCTTTGATCCACCCATGGTCCCTTCATAGCTCCAGTCTCTCAGGTGCCTCTCTGTGCCTCCCTGCAATGGAAAACCCCAGACACCCTCTCCTGCCTGCCTCCGCTGCCCATGCACACCATCCCCTCCCCTCTCCCAAATCAGCTGTTTCCCAGGTGGCTCCTTTCCTTCCACTTCTACTCACTTCCTTCCACTCCTGCCATTCTATTGAAGTCACCTCAAGAAGATCACCAAGGCCAGCCTGCCCTTCCTCACTCACCTCTCCTGCCTTGACCCTGACCATTCCCCTGACCTTGAGCTTTGCCCTTTAGCACTCTTCCTCCTGGTCTCCCCACATCTCTCTGACATCTTTTGAGGGTGTCCTCTGAGGGGAAGGTGAGCACTGGGGTTCCAGGGGCTCTGCTCCTCATCTCCTCCACATGCATCTTCTCCCAGGGGAGCACTGCCATTCCCACATGAGGACCTCCCACACCCTCCGTCTGTGCCCATCAGACCCAGCCTCATGCATGCCCTGAACTCATTTGCTCACCAAATGTAGGAGATGAGGGGGAACACGGGTACTGCGCCCACCAGAAACAGCATCCGCCAGTGGGGAAGGTTGTAGGCGAGCCCCGTCAGGAACATGATCCCCACAGAGAAAAAGCAGTGCTCCAGGATGACGGCATGGGCCCGGTGTTCCCCCACAAGCCACTCAGTGACTGTACGGAAGTAAAAGGACAAAATGGTGCTCAGCTCAGGGTCCCTGGGGCTGCCCCTGATCCCTGGCATGTCAACAGTGGCTCTTCGGCCTTTTTATAACTTAACTCTATCCTGTTGGCTTCCAGTAGGTTGGTGCCAGCCCACCCTTGCTCCCTGAAGTCCAAGACACCCCTCAAAACTAGACAGACCACTTCTGTGAATCCCCACCAGGGCACATGCTGGGCTTCCCAATACACACCTGCCTTCCATCTCTTCTCACCCTGTTGCCTCTACCCTTGCTGCCTAATCAGTGCCTATTCCGGGTACTGTGTGCCTCACATGGCCTGTCTCATAGCCAGACAAGGAATCACTATCTTGTTTTGGAGCGCATTAGGGTTTGGGTCACCTAAACATGTTCCCTCTGTCAGGCTTCCAATAAGAAGTCTTTTGCCAGAGAAACTGGAGCATACCAGGAATTGCAGATATAAGAGTCTAGGCATCAAACCTAATGAGGGTAGGATATAAATGTATGCAGACTGGGGACTTTTAACACCACCTCGCCTGCATTGAAATCCAGCTCCTTACTCCTGTAGGACCCTGAGAAAGTTGGTTAACTCTGAGATGAAATATCCTCTTCAGCTAAAGGAATGATAGAATAGTGCCTACCAAAGAGTATTGTTGGGATGAAATGAGCCAATGCAGATAAAAAGGCTCAGCAACTCCTTGACCCTTAAGGGTTCCACATATATAAGCTGTGTTGCGGGACAGGGTACCTAAGGGGAATGTGAGGGACACAGGGGACTAGAATGGTGGACAAGGGTGGAAGGGTAGTCTAAGCACTGATTCTCTGGCATCTCTAGGCAGCAGGAATGGAGAGTCTTTCCACTCCTACCTTCCCTGATGAGGCCTGCGTCATGTTGGCTCCCAATCCTTTTGGCTTCCAGTAGGTTGGTGCCAGCCCACCTCTGGTCCCACCCCCACCTTGCCTGGGGTCCCTGCTCCCATCCCACTCAGCAATTAAGGCCCAGTCTCACCTAAAGTCAGGCTGACAATGGCATAGCCCATCACAGCCTGGGAGACACCAAAGCGGAAGAACAGGTACTGGTGAAAGGTGTTCACAAAGGCTGTCCCGAAGCCAAAGAACATCAGCCCCAGCAGTGACAGTAGGATGGTAGGGTAGCGGCCCAACCTACAAGCATTGAGGGGAGGCTGCACCAAGTGCCCACCTCCCTGGCTGGCCCCCACCTGGACAACTGAGCCAGGCTCTGAGCTGTCCCAGGCCCCCAGAGCACCCCTACCTTTGCCTCCCCAAGCCTGAGATTCTTCAACTCTGAATGCCCTCAGGTAGAAGGCAGGGCATCCCAGGGACCAGAGGGAACTCCAGGAGACTCACTTGTCACTTAATAACCCGAAGATGAGAGACCCTATCAGTTGGCCCGTCATGAACATGGTCTGCACGGTTTCCTTGTCCTGTTCCTTGCCACACACCAGGTCAAACTGGGGGTTAGATACAGGGATTGGCCACAGTTCTCTTACTCAGGATCAGCCTTTTGAATCCAGAGACTGACCCTGGTTTGGGTGGACTTACAGGCAGAGGGCACCTGTGGTAGGGGTAGGTAATTGTGTGTGCAGAGTGCCTCAGCTCCATTATGTCTGTATCTCACCCTGTGCCTTGCAGACCCTGGGAGCTAGGCCAGGAGAGAGGGACCAGAGGCATAGGCCAAGGAGTGGTATGGATAGGGAGGTAACCATGCACAGTCACAGATCACTGAAGATCCTTTCCAAAACACAGGTGCTGGTCATGTCTGTGCTGGAAAAGATCTCAGGTTATGAAACCCTGTGAGAGATACCTGAGAGAAGTTGCTTCTTTCCCATCCCTATCTTCTATGAATTCACAGGGCAGAGCCACAACCTTGGAAGCAATTCCCTGATCAGATAGAAAACTCTGCCATCCATCACCTGTCTCTATCCCCAAATGCACTCTAGCTTCCTGTCTAAGCAAGGCATGGTCAAGGGTGGACGTTAGGAATCCTGATTTTCTGCCCAGGTCCCACCTCTGCAGGGAAACTTCAAAGAATTGCTGACCCTCTTTGAGCCTCAATTTCCCCACCTGCTCAGTAAGAGTGGGCCATGTCTATAGCATGGTGTGGGGACAAGCTTCAGACAACCCAGGACAAAACATACCTCACTGATCAATGATCGCCTCTTGGACTCAGGGTAGATCCATCCATCTTCGCATGGGTCTGTGATGTTGAGGCCAAACTGAATGATGGACTCCAGATCCCAGGACATGGGCAAGTACATAAGACATGTCAGGAAACTGCCATTGTGTGCTCGGGGCAGGGTCAGGTTCATTTGCTCAGCCTCTGAGAGGTTGGGGTCCAATGCCAGGATCCAGCTGGTGTTGCAATAGGGCTTCTCTTCTGAGAACACAAAGTGGTCAGCAAACATGAAGAAGGACGACATGATGTTGGGAATAAACGTGAGGACTATTAGCCTCCACTGGAATGTGCCAAACTCCCCCACTGCATCCAGGACATCAGCAAACTTGTCATCCTTCTTGGTATCCATGGCCCTCAATCTGCGTAACAGAGCGTCCAGGGAGCAGGAATAGGAAGACCCTGAGGTCCCCTGCCTGTTCGAGCTTCCGGAAACCTGGAATTCATTCTCTGTCCCAGAGTCCTTTTCTCTCGAAATCTGTTTGAAAAAGGGATGCAGTTCAGTCTCCTGTCACTAATTCCCAGACATCAGACACAAGCAATGGGAGCCACTTACCAGAACATGGCCTCTGGCTTGGAACTACGTGGAGTCCATGGTTTCCTCCTTTTCTTCTAAAGTTTCTTAGTTCATATAGAGTGTTGTCTCCCACCCACTCTGACTAAACCATCCCTGGATTTTAGTGTAAATAAAATTTTTAATGTTTCAGAAAAAGTTTGTGCTTCTATGGCCATGGGTTAGTTCTGAGGAACTCTCTTGCGGTTTTCCCCACAACTGAGACTTTGTTTACATGCATACTGATGTACCACGGGAATTGCAAGAGGTGGGACAGAACCTTTCCTTAAATAACAAATATCTGCATCCGTGACCAAGAGCAGAGGCCAAGGTCAGTAGCTGGTGGCCTTGACCAAGAGCTGGGGTTGAGGAATGATACATCAACAAGATCTAACCATCATAAATATTTATGCCCCCAACAATGGAGCATCTAAGTGCCTCAAACAAAACTTTCTCAACTTCAAAAATCAAATAGACCACAACACAATAATACTGGGTAACTTTAAGACACCTCTCTCACTCCTGGATAGATCTTCCAAACAAAAACTAAATAAAGAAACAGAACTAAATAATGCAATCAATGATTTGGACTTAACAGACATATATAGAATATTTCATCCATCAATGAGTGAGTACACTTTCTTCTCAGCAGCGCATGGATCCTTCTCTAAAATAGACCATATCTTATGCCATAAAGCAACTCTTATCAAATAGATAATACCCTGCCTCCTATCAAACCATAAAGGAATGAAATTAGAAATCAATGATAGAATAAAAAATAGAAGCTACTCTTAACACCTGGAGACTAAATAATAAGCTATTGAATGATGAATGGATGACAGAGAAATCAGGGATGGTATAAAAAAATACTTACAGGTAAATGAGAATAATGATATAACACATCAAACTCTATGGGATACCATGAAGGCAGTGCTAAGAGGAACATTCATTGCTTTGAGCTCATTTATTAAAAGAATAGAAATTCAACAAATGAATAACTTAACATTACACCTCAAAGCCCTAGAAAAGAAGAACAAATCAACCTCCAAAGCAGCAGAAGACAGGAAATAATTAAAATATGAGCTGAAATCAATGAAACTGAAACAAAAGAAACAATTCAAAAAATTAACAAAAGTTTGTTCTTTGAAAAAATAAATAAAATTGATAAACCATTAGCCATGCTAATGAAAAAAGAAAACCCAAATTAATAAATAAAATTAATGATGAAAAACAGAAATATCACTACTGAAATATAGAAGATAACTAGAAACTATTTTGAAAATTTATACTTCAATAAAATAGAAAATCTGGAAGACATCAACAAATTTCTAGAGATGTATGAACTACCCAAACTGAACCAGGAGGATATACACAATTTGAACAGATCAATCTCAAGTGATGAAATAGAGGATGCCATCAAAAGCCTCCTAACTATGAAAAGTCCAGGGCCAGAGAGATTATCAGGCAAATTCTACAAGACCTTCAAAGAAGAATTAACACCAATACTTCTCAAATTATACCAAGAAATAGAAAAGGAGGGAACCCTTACAAACTCATTCTATGAAGCCAGTATCACCCTGATACCAAAACCAAACAAAGACACATCAAGGAAAGAAAACTATAGACCAATATTCCTGATGAACATAGATGCAAGAATTCTCAATAAAATTCTGGCAAATTGCATACAAAAACATATTAAAAAGATAGTGCATCACAATCAAGTGGAGTTCATCCCAGGAATGCAAGGTTGGTATAACATATAGAAATCAATAAGTGTAATACATTACATCAATAGTCTTAAAGAGGGCTGGGGTTGTGGCTCAGCAGTAGAGCACTCATTTAGCACGTGCAAAGCCCTGGGTTCAATCCTCAGCACCATAAAAAAATAAATAAATGAAGGTATTGTGTTCAACTCCAACTAAATAATAAATATTTTAAAAATAGTCTTAAAGACAAGAATCATATGATTATTTCAATAGATGTAGAGAAAGAATTTGGCAAAATACAGCACCTCTTCATGTTCCAAACATCAGAAAAACTAGAGGTAGTACAAACATACCTCAACCTTGTCAAAGCTATCTATGCTAAGCCCAAGGCCAACATCCTTCTAATGGAGAAAAATTGAAAGCATTCCCTCTAAAAACTGGAACAGGACAAGCATGCCCTCTTTCACCACTTTTGTTCAACATTGTCCTTGACTCTAGCCAAAGCAATTAAAAGAAGATTAAAGGGATACAAATAGGAAAAGAAGAACTAAAACTATCACTATTAGCCGATGATATGATTCTTTATTTAGAAGATCCAAAAAACTCCACCAGAAACATTCTAGAACTAATAAACGAATTCAGCAAAGCAGCAGGATATAAAATTAACACCCATAAATCAAATGTGTTTCTACACAAAAGTGATGAATCCACTGAAAGAGAAATTAGGAAAACCACCCGATTCATAATAACTTCAAAAAAAAATTTAGGAATCAATCTAACAAAAGAGGTGAAAGACCTCTACAATGAAAACTATAGAACACTAAAGAAAGAAATTGAATAAAACCTTAGAAGATTGAAAGATCTCCCATGCTCTTGGATAGGCGGAATTAACATTGTCAAATGGCCGTACTACCAAAAGTGCTATACAGATTTAATGCAATCCCTACAAAAATACCAATGACATTCTTCATAGAAATAGAAAAAGCAATCATGAAATTCATCTGGAAAAATAAGAGATCCAGAATAGCCAAAGCAATTGTTAGCAAGAAAAATGAAGCCGGAGACTTCATAACACTAGAACTTAAATTATACTACTGAGCCATAGTAACAAAAACAGAATGGTATTGGCATCAAAAACAAATACATAGACCAATGATACAGAAGGGAAGACCCAGAAAGAAAACCACTAAATACAGTTATCTCATACTAGACAAAGGCACCAAAAACATACATTGGAGAAAAGATAACCTCTTCAACAAATGGTACTAGGAAAATTGGAAATCAATATGTAGCAAAATGAAATTAAACCCCTAACTCTCACCCTGCACAAAATTCAACTCAAAGTGGATCAAAGACATAGGCACTAGAACAGACCCTGCAGAAGAAAAAGCAGGCTCAAATCTCCACCATGTCAGCTTAGGAAATGACTTCCTCAATAAGTCTCCCAAAGTTCAAGAAGTGAAATCAAGACTCAATAAATGGGATGAAATCAGGGCTGGAGATGTGGCTCAAGCGGTAGCGCGCTCGCCTGGCATGCGTGCGGCCCGGGTTCGATCCTCAGTACCACATACCAACAAAGATGTTGTGTCCGCCGAGAACTAAAAAATAAATATTAAAAATTCTCTCTCTCTCTCTCTCTCTCTCTCTCTCTCTCTCTCTCTCTCCTCTCTCACTCTCTCTTTAAAAAAAAAAGATGTTGTTAAAAAAAATAAAAAAATAAAAATAAATAAATGGGATGAAATCAAACTAAAAAGCTTCTTCACAGCAAAGGAAACAATCAATATTGTGAGGAGAGAGCCTATATAATAGGGAAAAAATCTTAACAACACACACCTCAGATAGAGCACTAATCTCCAGGATACATTTAAAAAAAGAAAAACTCAAAACTTAACACCAAAAAAAAAAAAATAACCCAATGAATAAATCAGTCAAGGAACTGAACAGACACTTCACAGAAGAAGAAATACAACTGATCAACAAATATATTTAAAAAGTTCATCATCTCTAGCAATTACAGAAATGCAAATCAAAACTATACTGAGATTCCATCTGACTCTAGTCAGAATGGCAATCACCAAGAATACAAGCAATAATAGATGTTGGTGAGGATGTAGAGAAAAAGGTACACTCATACATTTATGGTGGGACTACAAATTGGTGCAACCACTATGGAAAGCAGATTCCTAAGAAAACTTGGAATGGAACCACCATTTGACCCAGTCATCCCACTCCTAGTTTTACACCCAAAGGACTTAAAATCAGCTTACTACAGTGACCCAGCCACATCAATGTTTATAGCAGCTCAATTCACAATAGCCAAACTATAAAAGCAACATAGGTGCCCTTTAACAGATGAATGGATAAAGAAACTATGGTGTATATGTACACAATTGAATATTACTCAGCCTTAAAGAAGAATGAAATTATGGCATTTGCCAGTAAATGGATGGAACTGGAGACTATCATGCTAAGCAAGACAAGCCAATCCCAAAGAACAAAAGTCCAAAGATTTTCTTCTGATATGTGGATTCTAATTCACAATTGGTATGGTGGGGAAGGGAGAATAGAGGTAATTTGGACTAGACAGAGGGGAGCAAAGCAATTTGTGATATAAGTGAGAAATTCAGAAAAAGCAATAGAGATCATAAGTAAGAGCCATTCAGAAATTATGGAGCTGAATAACTCAATAAATAAAAAATACAGATGAGAGCCTCAAAAATAGACTCAATCAGAAAGAAGAAAGAATTTGTGAGCTTGAATGCAGGTCTTTTGAAATATCTGAGATTAAAAGAATAAAAAAGGCTTAAATTAAATTAAAAAGGCTTTGAGATTTTGGGACACCAGAGAACAAGCAACATTTATACTATTGAGGTTCTAGAAGGATATAAAAAGAAAAAAGGTATGGAAAACATATTTAGTTAAATAATTGCTGGAAACTTTTAAAATCTTGGAAAAGATATAAACGTGCAGGTCCAGAAAGCCCAAAGGGTCCAAAATAGATTTGACCAAAAAGACCCTCTCTGAGGTATATTATTGTCAAAAATACAAGAAGTGAGAATTCTAAAAGCAGAAAGAGAAAATGATCAAGTCATTTATAAGGGAATCCCCATTCGAATAAAGGTAGTTTTCTCAGCAGAATATTTTCAGAGTAGCAGAGAATGGAATGAAATATTAGAAGTCCTGAAATTAAAGGGAAAAAAATCTAGCCAACAATACTATACCTAGGCAAAGCCATCCTTTGAAAAAGTAAAGCTGATACATGATAAACAAAACCTGAAAAAAATTATCACCATTAGACTAGCCTTACCAGAAATGTTTAAGGGAGTCTTAAATTAGAAGCAAAAGAATGACAACTATCATCACAAAGTTACATCAAAGTACAAAATTTAACACTAGAACAGACACACAAAAGAGAAAGAGACAAGTGTCAAACTATTGATACAGAAAAACCACTAAACTACAAAGATGAACATAAGATGAAGAAAGGAATTAAAGATGTACTAAACAACAAGAAAACTTTAACAGAATGAGAGGCGCATACTCTTATTTATCAACAATAATTGTGTTAGTTTTTTCACTGCTGTGACTTAAAGATCAGATCAGAACAATTTTAGGAAAGGAAAAGTTTACTTAGGGGCTCACAGTTTCAGAGATGTCAATCCATAGACACCAGGCTTCATTCCTCAGAGCTCGAGGTGAGGCTGAACATCATGGTGGAAGAGTGTGGCAGAGGGAAGCAGCTCTCATGATGATCAGAAATCAGAGAGAAACTCCATTCTTCATATACTAAATATATACTCCATAGATACACACCCAATTAACCACTTCCTCCAGCCACACTCCACACCTGAGTCCAGTTACCACTCAATTAATCCCATCAGGTAATAATTCACTAATTGAGTTAAGACTCTAACAACCATTTCTGCTCCAAACCTTCTTGTGTTGTCTCACACATGAGCTTTTGGGGATACCACATCTAATCCATAACATTCTCCCCCTGGCCCCCCAAAGCTCACACTCATCTGACAATGTAAAAATACTCTAGGTCCATTCCCAAGAGTGCCCATACTCTAACAGTTCCAAGATTGCTCAAAGTTTAAGTCCAAAGTTCTTCTCTGAGGCTCAAGGCAATCTTACATTGTAAGGTCCTAGAAAATTAAAAGCAATTTACAAGCATTCAATATATAATGGTACAGAATAGACATTTCCATTCACAAAATTACAGGCATAGAAATAAGGGATAGGACCAAAGGAAGACCAAAATCTAATTGGTCAAACAGGTCCTGTAGCTCCACTTCGGGCACTTCAAGTGCATGGTGTTGTGATGCTCTGTCCAAAGGGTTTCTGCAGATCCACCCTGTGGCCTTGTTGGTTACAGCCCAAGTGGCCTTTCTGTTCACTTGTCTACTCAATTTCTGCAGCTTTCCTAGGATAATGTCCCAAGTACTGGCATTTCTTAATCTTGGGGGTCTCCACTACAGCTTTGGCTTCCTCCTCAAATCTCTACACATTGCCCTGTAAGGGGCTGCCTGCAGGGATTCCAACTCTGTTGAACTTTTCTGGTTTCCCAGACCTTCCTTTGAAAACTTTGTGGAAGCCTTCAGGACCCCCTAATTCCAGCATCCTGCATTCCAGATCCAGCAACATGTTGTTGATGCCAAGGTCTGCCACCATTTTGAGCAGGCCTCCAGGAATCCTGGCTGCATCAGCCCTTGAGTGCCTGATTGACTAAGCATGTTGAAAAAACTTCCTAGCCCCCTTTGTGCAAGAAGTTTTCCCCCAACAGTCTTGTCTCAAAGAGAATTTTCACTTCTACTCTCTTTAGCCAGAGATGGATGTGATCTTGCTAGCACCTGAGATGCCTCAAGCCATCTTTCTTAAGACTTTGTCTCTGGGCAGAGTCTTTAGTTTTTCTTTAAGGGCAATAATGTCTTTAACAACTGCAAATTTTTTATCCCTAGTTTTACTCCCATCTTTTAAGTCCAAGTTTTTTTTTTCAAATATTTCTGCTCTACTTTCTGATCCTGAATAATACAATAAATTTGGCTAAAAGCCACAGTAATATCCATGCTACCTCCTAAATGCTATGCTGCTAGAAATTTTTTCCATCAGATTAAGAAGTCCATCACTTTTAAAATCAGCATCACAGAAAGTCTCAGGAGAAGGGCAAAATGCAGATGACTTCTTAGCCAGAACATAATAAAATGGCCTCTACTCCAAATTCCAAGAGAGTCTTCCTCTGAACCCTCTTGAGCCCCATTCTTACTGTCCATGGTCCTATTAGCATTCTGGTTTCTGAGTTCCCACCAGAATTGGCCATTAAGCTCTGCTTGCAACAATCTAAAGCATCTCCAGCTTACACTGCTAAACATCTTAAAATTCCTCCCACCAATTTCAAAAAACTTAAAAAGCTTCTGAACCACATGGTCAGGTTAGTCATAGCAACAACCCCACTTCTTGTTACCAATTTCTGTTTTAGTCAGCTTTTTCACTGCTGTGACTAAAAGACCCAACCAGAACAATTGTAGAGGATGAAAGGTTTATTTAGGGGCTCACAGTTTCAGAAGGGTTCAGTCCATAATGGCTGACTCCATTCCTCTGGGCTCAAGGTTGAGGCATATCATCATGGCAGAAGAGTGTGGCAAAGGCAAGCAGCTCACATGATGATCAGAAAGCAGGGAGAGAGACTCCACTCACCAGAAACAAAATATATACCCCATAGCCATGCCTCCAATGAGATACTTCCTCCAGCCACTCCCCACCTGACTCCAGTTACCACTTAGTTAAATCCAGAAGGGATTAATTCACTGATTAGGTTAAGGCTACAACCCAATCATTTTTCCTCCAAACCTTCTTTCATGGTCTCACACATGAGATTTTGGGAGATACCACATCTAATCCATAACAATAACCTTGAAAATAAACAAATTCAATTCCCCATTTAAAAGACTATCTGGACCTGGGGGAATAGTTCAGTGGTAGAGTGCTAGCCTACCATGTGCTAGGCCTCCGGTTTCCATTCCCTACACTGCCAAAAACAAAACAAAACAAAACAAAAAGAGACTGACTGAATACTTTTTTTTTTTAAATGAGATCCAGAGATATGCTGCCTAGAAGAAAATTCACCAGTAAGAATGCATATAGGCTGAAATGAAGAAATAAAGATATTCCATGCAAATGGAAATTAAAAATTGGAAGGAACAGCTATAATTACATCAATACACTTTAATTCAAAAACTATAAAAAGACAAAGAAAGTTAGTATATAATGATAAAGTGATCAATCGGTCAAGAAGAAATAATTATATGTATATATGTACTCAATACTGGAACATCCAATTACATAAAGCAAACAGTGTTAGATCTAAAAGGAGAGATAGACAAATACAATACGGTGACTGAAACACCCACTTTCATCCATTGACGGATCACCAAGACAAAAAATCAACAAAGAAATATCAGAGTTAAACTGTAGGCCATATGGACCTAACAAACATTTAAAAAACATTTAATTCAACAGCTGCAGAATACACTGTATTCTCATTAGCAGAAGGAACATTCTCCAGAATAGATGACATGTTAGGACACAAAAACATGTCAGAAAAATTTTTTAAAAATGTAATCATAACACATATCTTCTCTGAGCACAATGGAATAAAACTGGAAGTCCACAATAGCCTCAAAAAAATAAAATAAAATACTCAGGAATTAACAAAAGAGATGAAATACCTCTATGCTGAAAACTATAGAACACTAAAGAAAGAAATTGAAGAAGATGTTAGAAGTTGGAAAGATCTCCTATGCTCTTGGATAGGCAAAATTAATATCATCAAAATGGCCATATTACCCAAAGCGCCATACAGATTCAATATGATCCCAATTAAAATCCCATCACCATTTCTTATAGAAATAGAAAAAGCAATCATGAAATTCATTTGGAAAAATAACAGATCTAGAATAAATAAAGCAATCCTTAGTAAGAATAGTGAAGCAGGAGGCATCACAATACCAGGCCTTAAACTATACTACAAATCTTTAGTAACAAAAACAGCATGGTATTGGCAACCAAATTAGATATGTAGACTAATGGTACAGAATAGAAGACACAGAGACAAACCCACACAAATATAGTTATCTCATATTAGACAAAGGTGCCAAAAACATACATTGGAGAAAAGATAGCCTCTTCAACAAATGGTGCTGGGAGAACTGGAAATCCATATACAACAAAATGAAAATAAACCCCTCTCTCCCACCATGCACAAAAGTCAAAGTGGATCAAGGACCTAGTAATTAGACCAGAGACCCTGGACCTAATAGAGGAAAAAGTAGGCCCAAATCTCCATCATGTCGGATTAGGCCCTGACTTCCTTAACAAGACTCCTAAAGTGCAAGAAATAAAATCAAGAATTAATAAATGGGATGGACTAAAACTAAAAAGCTTCTTCTCAGTAAAGAAACAATCAACAAAGTGAAGAGAGAGCCTATATTTTTGAAGCAAATTTTTGCCACAGGCATGTCAGATAGAGCACTAATCTCCAGGATATATAAAAAACTCAAAAAACTTAACACCAAAAAACTAAACAATCCAATCAATAAATGGGCTAAAGAGGCGCTGGGGATGTGGCTCAGCGGTAGCGAGCTCGCCTGGCGTGCGTGCGACCCGGGTTCGATCCTCAGCACCATATACCAATAAAGATATTGTGTCTGCCAAGAACTAAGGTAAAAATGTAAAAAATAAATAAATAAATAAATAAATGGGCTAAAGAGCTGAGCAGACACTTCTCAGAAGGAGATATACATTTGATCAACAAATATATGAAAAAATGCTCAACATCACTAGTAATTAGAGGAATGCAAATCAAAACTACTCTAAGATTTCATCTTATGCCAGTCATAATGGCAGTTTATCAAGAATACAGAAAACAATAAGTCCTGGTTCCCCCTGACCAAATAACAACCCTCTCTGAAACCTCAGTGGCGCCTCATACAAATTCTGATGTTGGGATCTAAATTTATTCCCTACCTTTAAATGTTAAGCCATGTAGATCATTAACCACTATTTGCCTTTGTATTATGCTTGTCAAAATCCTGTTATCTGTAAATTCCCAAGACACCCCCCTTTTTCAAATTTTTGTGCTATAAAACTTTGTTCCTAGAGAGCTAGGATACTAATCTCTAGCCCAGGGTTTTTGGGAAAGACAGTCCTGGCTAGCTCCAGTACACCAATACAAGCTTGCTTTAATTTGATTTAAAATTGGAGTCGCAAGTCTTTTCTTTGCATCGGAGTTTAACACTGATACCAAAACAAGACAAGAAAAGCTAACTTCTAACAATATCCCTAGTGAACACAGATACAAAATTTTAAACAAAACACTAGCAAATCAAATCCAACAGCACATAAGAAAGAATATACACCATGACCAAGTGGAATTTCTCCCAGAGACACAAGGATGATTCGACATATGCAAATTAGTAAATGTAATAATCACACCAACAAAATGAAGAATAAAAATTGTATGATCATCTCATCCGTTGCAGATAAAGCACTTAATAATATTAATTGAACATCCCTTCATAATAAAAATCTTCAACAATTAGATATAGAAGGAATGTATTTCAGCATAATAAAGTCTATATATGGCAATCCCACAGCCTATAGCATACTAAATGGGGAAAAACTGAAAATATTTCCTCTAAAATCAGGAGCAAGCCCAGGGTGTTCACTTTCACCACTCTTACTCAATATAGCATTAGAAGTCTTAGCCACAGCAATAGGAACAGAGAAGGAAACAAGAGGCATCCAAACAGAAAAGGAGGATGTCAAATAATCCCTGTTTGCACAAGACATGATATTATATAGAGAAAAACCTAAAGACTTCACCAAAAAATACTGTTAGAACCTCTAAACAAGTTCAGTAAGGTCACAGGATACAAAAGCAACCTACAAAAATAAGTAGCATTTTTATACAACAATTATGAAATGGAGAAAAAAAATGACGTGAGTCTATTTACATTATCTACAAAAATAAAGTAAAATAAAATACATAGGAATAAATTTAATAGAGGAAATGAATGATCTCTAAAATGATAATTACAAAATATTGATAAAAGAAATTGAAGAGGACATACAAAAATGGAAAGATGTCCAATTTTCACATATTAGAAGAGTATGTTAACACTAGACATCTATCTGCTCTCAGAGAACCATTTCTGCACCTACCATGGCCACCTTTGTGGAGCTCAACACTAAAGCCAAGATGTCCATTTTGGGTCTGGGCACCTAGAGGTCTCCCCCAGGCAGAGTCAAAGAAGGTGGCCAATGATGCAGGATATTGCCACATAGACTGTGCATATTCTAGGGGAAAATGAGGTGGGAGAAGCCATCCAGAAGAAGATCCAAGAGAAGCTGGTGACACAGGAGGACTTCTTTATTGTTAGCAAGTTGTGGTGCACCTTCTTTGAGAGAAACCTTGTAAAGGAAACTTATTAGAAGACCCCCACAGGCTCTGAAACTGGACTATCTGGGTATCTATCTTACTTACTGGCCCCAGGGATTTCAGTCTGGGAAAGACTTATTCCCCAAAGATGATAAAGGCAACAACCTTATCAGTAAAGTAACATTCTTGGATGCCTGGGAGGTCATGGAAGAGCTGGTAGATGAGGGGTTGGTGAAATCCCTTGGTTTCTCCAACTTCAACCACTTCCAGATGGAAATAATCTTGAACAAGCCTGGACTCAAATATAAACCAATGACTAATCAGGTCAAGTGTCACCCATACCTCACCCAGGAGAAACTGATCCAGCATTGTCACTCCAAGGGCAACACTGTCATACCCTATAGCTCCATGGGCTCTCCAGATAGACCATGGGTCAAACCAGAAGTCCTCCAGGTCACTACTGGAAGACCCCAATATTAAAGCGATTGCTGCAAGCAAAAAAAAAAAAAAAAAAAAAAAAAAATCCTTGGCCCAGGTTCTGATCTAGTTATAGATCTAGAGGAATGAATTCCCAAGTCTGTGACATCAGAATGCACTGTTGAGAACTTTCAGGTTTTTGACTTCAAATTGAGTGATGGGGATATGGGCACCCATACTTAGCTTCAATAGAAACTGGGGTGGGGAGGCATGTCCTGTCTGACCAGGCTCATTGGGTGGAATACCCCTTCAATGCTGAATCTCCTGATGAGACACCTAGTGGATTCTTTCTCTTCACTGAACTGGAACTTGCTCCCCTTTAAGGCCTATGTTAGCCTATGTGAAATCATACTGTGCCTGACCTTGTTATAGGTCAGAATCTAAGCAAGGTTTATTAAAAAAACTTTTTAGTGGTGCATTATAATTATACATAATGGGATTTGTTATGCCCTAATCATACATTCACACAACAAGGGTTACCCAATCTCCTCAGTCTCCTTCCCAGAACCTTCCTTTACCACTCCTCCTCCCTACCCCTAGGCAAGGTTTTATTTAGATCCATATGTTGAACTAGGAGATTTATCATAGAGAAGTATGACTCAGATGAGCCTATTTTTTCCACTTTTTTTTTATCTGACCAATGTTTGTTTAACAAGAGGATCTCTGCTAACATCGAGGATGTAAAAATGAAAAGAATTAAAAAACAATAAAAGTTAAAAAAGAGAATATTGTTAAAACATCCATAGTACCCAAAGTGATCTGCAGATTTAATGTAATTCCTATCAAAATATTGATAACATTCTTCATAGAAAAAGAAAATTCATATGGAACCATATAAGACATGGAATAGTCAAAGCAATCTTGAGCAGAGGAACAAGCTGGAGGTATTATAATATCTGGCTTCAAAATATACTACAAAGCCACACTGACCAAAATAGCAATGTTAATGGCATAAAAATAGATATATAGACCAATAGAACAGAATAGAGAAGACAAAAAATAAATTCATGGATTTACCATCACCTAATTTTCAATAAAGGCAGCAATACATATATTGGAAAGAAGATAATCTAAATGGTGCTGGGGAATATGAATATACAATGCAGATGAAAATCGACCTCTATGTCTCCCTTATACAAAAAATCAACTCAAAACTAATAAAAAATCTAAATGTATGAGCTGAACTATGAAATTACTAAAGGAAACGCTTTAAGACATCGGTCTGGAAAAATATATGTATATTTTTCAAATAAAGCCTCAAATTGCACAGGAAACAAAATTTAAAAATGGACAAATTAGATCATATCAAACTAAAGAATATTCTGCACAGCAAAAAAAAAAAAAAAAGAAAAACACTCAGCAGAGTGAAGAGAAAATTCACAGAATGAGAGAAAAGCCTGCAAAAGATTTATCTATTAAGGGGCTAATATCCAGAATATATAAAGAACTAAAAACATTCAACAACAACAACAAAATATTAGTCCAATTAAAAACGGGCTAATGATCTGAAAGAAAACATATGGCCAAAAGTATATGAAAAAACATTCCACATCACACTTTATCATGGAAATGCAAATCAAAACCATAATGACGTATGCCTCCCTCCAGTTGATGCCTATAATCAAAAGATAAAAAAGGAAAATTACAAGTCAATGAGGATGCAAGAAAGGGGAACTCTTCTACACTGCTGGTAGGAAAGCAAATTATTACAGCCATTGTGAAAAATTATTACAGTATGCAGTTCCTCAGAAAACTAAAAACAGAACTACATACAATTTACTACTGGGTATGTACCCGGAGGAAATGAAATCAGTATGCCAAAGAGACAAGAGACAGCTGCATTGCCAGGTTTATGGTAGCACTATATTCAAGAGCTGAGATATGGAATCAGACCGGTGTCCACCAATGAATGAATGGATAAACAAAATGCAGTACATCTGTGTTCCATGGAGTATCGCTATAGAATATTATTCAGCCATAAAAGAACAAAATTCCATCAGTTGCAATGACATAGATAGAACTGAAGGACATTACGTTAGGTGAGATAAGTCAGGCACTGAAAGACAAACACTCCATGTTCTCATTTAGCTCAAGGCAAAGTTGATCTCGAACAAGTAGAGAACTGAGCAGTAGTTACCAGAGCTTGGACAGGTGGGGGAGAGAGAAGTGCAAAGAGGATGGATAGGAGAATAGCGTATATTGTTCTACAGCATAGCAGGAGCACTGTAGTTGCTGGCAATTAATTGAATATTTCAAGATACCTGATAGAGAAAATTTTGAAAGTTCCTAGTACAAAGAAATGATATATGTCTAAGGTGATGGATATGTCCATTACCCTGATCTAATCATTACACATTGTAAAAATGTATTGAAGTGCCACACTGTACCTCATAAATATGTGCAATTGCTATGTGTCCATTAAAAATGTTAATCAAGTAAAAAAAAATAAAAGAGCAAAAAAATTAAGTCAGTGTTCTTTTTTTTTTTTTTTTTTTAAATCATGGCTATTGTTTCCCAGTTTCCATAGAACTTACTCTGCGTATCCTTCTTGGGCTGGTATTGTCATCCATCTTGCTGCTTTCCCTCTCAAAAGTGTTGTGATGTGGATAACAATTTGGTCACCCTGTAAAAAGACACACTTAAAACAAGGTCATGAAAAGGCAGGGAGTAAAAGGATGGAAAAAAATTATATTAGGCAAACATGAATCAAAAGTCAGCTGATGTACCTCTTTTACTAGCAAACAAAATAAAAGTCAAGATACAGCATCATTTGGAATAGATTCACTACCTAAAGATAAATGTTCAATACACCAAGACTGTTAATTTTTAAAATATCTGGCCTAATAAATGTCTTCAAAGACTTCATACAGTACAGTAATAAGTAGAAAAGGAGAAACACAGTTCCAATTTAAAAATGAGAGATTTTAATGCATCTCTTTCAAGAGATCAAATATACAAAAATTTAGCAAACATATATATTGAATAACATTATTGGAAAGCTTTACCCTAATAGTCATTTATAAGATTCTTCATCTAATAACTAGAGAAAACAATTTTTTCCTCAGGTTATTTGGAGCATTTACAAAACTTTATTATGTAGTAGGCAATAAAACAAGCTTCAACAAATTTCAAAGTATATATAGACCTGTCTTCTGAAATAGTGCAATTAAATTAGAAGTCAAAAACAGTTTAAGAGCTTGATTTAAAATTTGTATGTATTTTTTTTTTTTACTTTTGAAATACAGTTAAGATTCATTTGTCACAATCTGCAGCTCCATCCTAGGGTTTCCCCACCTCCTCAAAGATTTTTGTAAAAATTTGTATACATTAAGGTTCACCCTGGGGGGTGGGGGTAATAGAAGTTCAGAGGGTTAAACAAAGGGGAATGAAGGGAGGGATGGGGGATAGGAATAGGAAGATAATGGAATGAATGTAACATAACTTTCCTGTGTACATATATGAATATACCAGTGAATCTCAACATTGGTACATCCACAAGACTGGGATCCTGATTAGAATAACGTATATTCCACGCTTGTATGAATATATCAAAATTGATTCTACTGCCTTATATAAGTAAAACGGACAAACAAAAAGTTTTACCCTTTGGGCTTTGCAAATGCAAAGGGTGATATATCTACCATTAAACTATCATACAGCAGCAGCTCAGGAGGCTGAAGCAGGAGGATCACGAGTTCAAAGCCAGCCTCAGCAACTTAGCGAGGCCTTAAGTAACTTAGCAAGCCCTGTCTCTAAATAAAAAATAAAATGGGTTGGGGATGTGGTTCAGTGGTTAAATGTCCTTGGATTTAATCCCCAGTACCCCCCAAAAAATATCCTACAAAAGGATCACAGCCCTTGTGATACTTTTTTTTTTTTTGTGAGAGAGGAGAGAGTGAGAGAGGAGAGAGAGAGAGAGAGAGAATTTTTAATATTTATTTTTTAGTTCTCGGCGGACATAACATCTTTGTTGGTATGTGGTGCTGAGGATCGAACCCGGGCCGCACGCATGCCAGGCAAGCGCGCTACCGCTGAGCCACATCTCCAGCCCCCTTGTGATACTTTTGAAGGATACTTTTGTAGAAAACCCCTTGTGCTGCCTATTCAACTCCTCTCCCCTTCTCAAACCCCTGGCAATTACTTAAGTTTTACTGCATACTTTGCCTTTTCCACAATGTCAGTCAGTCCTTGCAGACTGGCTTCTTTCACTTAGTGATATGCACTTAAGGTTCATCCATGCTTTTTGTGGCTTAATAGCACCTTTAGAAAATCACTGAGTACTCCTCTTTTGTACCACAGAGTTTTCTCACCCTTTCATCTCTATTGAAGAACATCTTGGTTGCTTCCACTGTTTGGCAATTGTGACTGCATAATTTTGTATTTTGTATAAATACAAAAACTTGTGTGGACATAAATTTTCAAAGCAGTTGGGTGAATATCTCATGAATGCTGGATCATATGGCAAGAGTATGTTTAACTTCGTTAAGAAACTGCCAACTGTCTTCCAAACTGTCTGTACCACTCTGCATTTGTACCAGCAATGAATAAGCATTCATGTTTATCTGGTTCCTGACCAGAAACTGGTATAGTCCATTTAGTGGATTAAAATCCATTCTAATAGATATGTGGTGGTATCTTATTGTGTAGTAAATTGCATTCCCTAGTGACAAATAATGTTGACTATCTTTTCATATGCTTATTTACCATCTGTAATCTGCTTTGATGGCTTATCTCTTCAGATCTTTTGCCTATTTTTAAATTTGAGTTTTGAAGTCTTTGTACATTTTTATATAAGTCCTTTATCAGGAATGTTTCCCAAACATTTTCTCCCAGCCTGTGACCTGAATTTTCATTCTTCTAACAGTGTCTTTTGCAGAGCAGAAGTTTTTAACTTTAATAAAGTCTAAATTATCTACATTTTCTTTAATTCTGTCTTTGGTGGTGTTATTTCCTAAAACCTCATTGTGTTGGGGCTGGGGTGTGGCTCAGCAGTAAAGTGTTTGCCTCCCATGTGTGAGGCACTGGGTTCGATCCTCAGCACCGCATAAAAGTAAATAAACAAAATAAAGATACTGAGCCCATGTACAACTAAAAAATATTTTTAAAAAATTAAAAAATAAAACCTCATTGTGGAACTCAAGGTTATCTATATTTTCTGCTATGTTTTCTTCTCAAAGTTTTATATTTTGTTTTACATTTAGCTTTCTGATCCAATTTTAGTTAATTTTTATAACAAAGTATAAAATCTCTATCTATGTTAATATTTTTACATAGGTACTTCCACAATTATCCCACTACCATAACATCTATCTATGTTAATATTTTTACATAGGTACTTCCAATTATCCCACTACCATTTATTGAAATGACTGCCCCTTCTCTATTGGATGGCTTTTGGGTCTTGTCAAAGACTGGTGGACTATACTTGCATGGGTCCATTCTGTCCCAGAAATCTGTGTATGTACTCTCAATCTGTGTATGCAATCTTGACTGTGGTGGCTTTATAGTAGTAAGTCTTGACATCAGGTAGTTTTGAGTCATCTAACTTGGTTGTTCCTCACTATTAAGTTGGCTTTCCTAGGTCTTTTGATTTACTATGTGAAATTTAGGACCAGTTTGTTATCTAAAGAACAACTTGCTGTGCTTTTGATTGAGACTGTATAGAATCTATAGGTCAGCAGGGAAGAATCACCATTTTAACAAGAGGAGTAGTTCAGTCCATGGACATGGAAATACAGATATAGATATATCTATATATTTTAAGTAAAAAAAAAAACCTTGTAGATCCCTTGAAAGAAGGAATCAAAGTGGAAATTTTTAAAAATTGCAAATGAGTAATAATATAATTTCCACATGCCAAAAGTTGTGGATGGTAATAAAAAGTGGCACTTTGTGAAAAATTTATAGCTGTCACTGCTTTTGATAGGAAACCATAAAGCCTGAAAATTGCTCAATTAAACCATCCATCACAGAAATTAAAAAATAACAAAAGAATAAATTCAAACTAAGTAAAGGAGATAATAAGGTTAAGACAAAAATAAAGGAAATTGAAAAATATATATAATAAGAGGATCAAAAAGGTCCTATTCTTGGTTCTTCAATAGATTCATAAAATAGACAAACCTCTAAAATTATATTAAAAAAATAAAAAGGTACAAGTGAGTCTTCTATATATGCAAAAAAGAATATCCAAATACAGCAAAATTTAAAATATTAACTGAATACTAATATTAACTTTATGCTAAGACATATGAAAATTTAGGCAAATTGAATTCCTAAAACAAAATTAATCAAAACAGATTGTTAGATTCTATAAGGCTTAAAGAAATAGAAAGTCTGCATGGTCTGGCGACCAGGAGAGAAACATGTCCTATGCCTGCACGGAGAGGTCCACCCCACACTGGTGTTCCTTATTCACCAAAGCGTGGCTCTACAGCCCAACATTAGGGTACACATAGGCTTGAGGCTGCCTATATGTAAAAAACTGGGATATTGCCACTTCTATCAAGGGACAACAATAAGGACCTGGTAAGACATCACCAAGGTCCCTGTGGGCCTGGCTGCACCAGAGGTTGTCTCTACCAAGGGTGATAACAGTTATCCTGTTGCTAAGGTAACAGGGAGTCTTGCATGGGGTTGCCTCTCTCTTGTTTCTCCTACTAACAGCCAACTTCTTATGATTACCCTCTCACTAATCACATAATCTAATACCTCTTTATTCTCACATCCTATTCATAAACATCTCAGTCAATCCCCAGTCCCCCTTCTACCATTAGAAACTGCAAACCATTATGCAAATCTGTTGACTATATGGTAGAAGATAACCAAGTTCATCATTTCTGATTGTAGCTACAAAACTGTAAATGTAAAAATAGAAGCTAACGGATCTATAGCTGCATGTTGGGTACATTGAATGCTGTAATATTGATCTCCCCCTTAAAGGTGAGGTCCTGGTAACCTGTAGGGACACTATAAGATAATAGGGCAGAAGCTGTAATACCTTGGATCTACACTGCAAGAGAGGAAGACACATAGACATCATGAAAAAACAAGGAAGGAAAGTGCCCCAAACAAACCAAGATACTACAACCATAGAATCCATAGACAGTGCAGTAGATGAAATGTCAGAGAAGGAGTTCAGAATATACATAACTAAAATGATCTGGGAATTAAAGAATGACCTAAGTGAGCAGATAAAGGCAAAAATCGATCACTCCAATGAAGAAATAAGAGAATAGATACAGGCGACCATGGATCACACCAACAAAAAGATAAGAGAGCAAATATAGGTAGCAAGAGATTACTTCAAGAAAGAGAGATTCTGAAAAAAACAAAAACAGAAATCCTTGAAATGAAAGAAACAATAAGCCAAAAAAAAAAAAAACCCTCAATAGAAAGCATCACCAACAGACTAGATCAAGTTATAAAACCAAAGGAGAAACCCAGTCAAGTTAAATACCAAAAATAAACAAAAAAATTACCAGAAATACACTATCACTTAGAAGATAGGGCCTCAGACAATGAAGATAAAATATACAATCTTTTTTAATATTGATTTTTCAGTTGTAGTTGACATGTAGTAATTGTATTATTACTCATTTTCAAATTTTTAAAAATTTCCATTATGATTTCTTCTTGCAAGGGATCTTGTTTATTTATTTATTTTTTATGTGGTGCTGAGGATTAAACCTGGGGCCTCGCATGTGCTAGGCAAGCACTCTACCACTGTGTCACAACCCCAGCCCCAAAATATACAATCTTGAAAATAAAGTTGACCTTACAGTGAAAATGGTAAAAAACCATGAACAGAATATCTGAGAATTATGGGATACCATCAAAAGACCAAATTTAAGATTTACTGGGATAGAGGAAGGTTCAGAGATTCAAACCAAAGGAAGGCACAATCTCTTCAATGAAAAAATATCAGAAAATTTCCCAAGCATGAAGAATGAACTAGAAAATCAAATACAGGAGGCCTATAGGACACCAAATGTATACAATTACATCAGATCTATGCCAAGATACAAGGCCACAAGAGAGAAAAATCATATTACTTATAAGGGAAGACCAATTCAGATCTCAGCAGATTTTTCAATCCAGACCCTCAACACCAGGAGATCCTGGAACAACATATTCCAAGCTCTGAAAGATAATGGATGCCAACCAAGAATCTTATATCCAGCAAAATTAAGCTTCAGATTTGATGATGAAATAAAAACCTTCCATGATAAACAAAAGCTAAAAGAATTTACAGCAAAAAAGCCTGCATTACAGAACATTCTTAGCAAAATACCCCACAAGGAGGAAATGAAAAATAACAATGAAAATCTGCAAAGGAAAGAACTATAATAAAAGAAAAGCCAACCAAAGGAGAAACCAAGTCAAGTTAAATACAAAAATAAACAAAAATTACCAAAAATACGAGTTATGTCTCAATAATAACCCTAAATGTTAATGGCCTAATCTCACCAATCAAAAGACAGACTGGTATATTGGACTTTAAAAAAAAAGACCCAAAATATTCTGCTTTCAAGAGTCTCATCTCATAGGAAAAGACATCCACAGACTGAAGGTGAAAGGTTGGGATAAAATATACCATTCACATGTTCTGCATATACAAGCAGGGGTTTCCATCCTCACATCAAATAAAGTAGACTTCAAGCCAAAGTTAATTAAAAGGGATAAAGATGGACATTTCATACTGCTTAAGGGAACTATACATCAACAAGACATAACAGTTATAAATATATATGCTCCAAACAATGGAGCATCTATGTTCATCAAACTCTTCTCAAGGTCAAGAGTCAAGTAGACCACAACACAATAATTCTGGGTGACTTTAAATCACCTCTTTAATCACTGGATAAATCTTCCAAACAAAATCTAAACAAAGAAACTATAAAACTCAATAATATAATCAATAACTTAGACTTAACTGACATATATAGAATATATTGTCCATCAACAAATGAATATACTTTCTTTTCAGGAGCACATGGATCCTTCTCTAAAATAGACCATATATTATGCCACAAAGCAACTCTTAGTAAATATAAAAAAGTAGAGATACTACCTTATGTTCTATCAGACCACAATGGAATGAAATTAGAAATCAAGGATAAAATAAAAAATAAAAGCTACTCCAACAGCTGGAAACTAAATAATATGCTATTTAATGAACAGTGGGTTGGAAAAAGATATGAAGGGGGAGATTAAAAAATTTTTAGAGGTAAATGAGAACACTGATACAACATATCGAAATCTCTGGGACAATATGAAGGCAATATTAAGAGGAAATTTCATTTTATGGAGTTCATTCCTTTAAAGAAGAAAAAGTCAACAAATAAATGACCTAACATTACATCTCAAAGCCCTAGAAAAAGAAGAACAAATCAACCCAAAAGCAGCAGAAGACAGGAAATAATTAAAATCAGAGATGAAATCAAAACAAAAGAAACAATTGAAAAAATTGACAAAACAAAAAGTTGGTTCTTTGAAAAAATAAATAAAATCAATAAACGAAGAGGAGACAGAAAACTCAAATTACTAACATACACATGATGAAAAAGGAAATATCACAATATACACTAAAGAAATACAGAAGAGAATTAGAAATTATTTTGAATATTTATATTCCAATAAAATAGAAAATATCAAAGGCATCAGCAAATTTCTAGAGGCATATGATATGCCCAAACTAAATCGGATGATATACACAATTTAAACAGATCAATTTTAAGCAAGAAAATAGAGGACACCATCCGAAGCCTACCAACAATTCTTAGCAAGAAGAATGAAGCAAGAGGCGCATCACAATACCAGACTTTAAACTATACTACAGAGCAAGAGTAACAAAAACAGCACGGTATTGGCACCAAAATAGACCTGTAAACCAATGGTACAGAAGAGAGGATACAGAGACAAACCCACATAATTACAGTTATCTCATATTACACAAAGGCATCAAAAACCTATAGTGGAGAAAAGATAGCCACTTCAATAAATGGTGCTGGGAAAACTGGAAATTCACATGTAACACAATGAAATTAAACCTCTATTTTTCACCATGCACAAAATTCAACTCAAAGTGGATCAAGGACATAGGAGTTAAACCAGAGACCCTCAACCTAATGGAAGAAAAAGTAGGCCCAAATCTCCATCATGTTGAATTAGGCCCCAATTTCCTTAATAAGACTCCTATAGCACAAGAATTAAAACCAAGAATCAATAAATTGAGTGGATTCAAACTAAAAAGTTTCTTTCAGCAAAAGAAACAATCAGTGAGGTAAATAGAGTGCCTACAGAATAGGAGCAAATCTTTACCACAAACACATCAGTTAGAGCACTAATCTCCAGGATATATAAAGCACTCAAAAACCTTAACACCAAACAACAACAACAACAACAACAACTAACCCAATCAATAAATGGGTGCTCAATTTTATGCTGTGTACATTTTACTACAATTTTTAAAAAATGACTGAAGTATGTTCAAGACCTGAGTATAAAATTAAATCTACAGGAAAGTGATAAGGAAGAAAAATAAAAGATAGCTGATGGTCATAAATAAAAGCTGTTAATTTTTCCCTCTATTAATCTACAGATTCACTAAAACTCTAGTCAAACTCAAAATGTAAAAAATAAATCTTAAAAACCCAAATAGTATTTTTCAAAAAATCATTTGGCAAGATGTTTCTAAAATTTATATGGAAAAAAGAAAGTGTATTAATACCTAAGAGAATTCTAAAGAATGTTAAAGAGGAATTATTTACCATCATTATCAAAATTATAAAAATTATACAAATTTTGTTATATTAATTACAGACAATGTGGTATTAACTGAGGAACAGCTAAATGGAAAGCCCAGAAATATATCTTGGCAAAGTTTCAACATATGAAACAGAAAAAGTGGAATGATAGATATAAATAATTAAAATAAAATAAAAACAATTAAAATTGGATTCTTCATGTCATAAAATTTCCAGTTCTATTAAGGACTTAAGTTTCAAGATGAATACTTTCAGTAGAAAATACAGAGGAATGTTTTCTAATTTTTGGATGCGGAAGGATTTTCTGAATCAGGACATGCTATTTTATGCTAACAATCAAATTTAAAAATGAATCTCACTACTTAAAAAGGAAAATCTTAAAAGTAGAAAAAAAAAAAACAAGCCACAACTGGGAGAAGCTACTTGTATACACACAAACTAAAAAGGATGGAGATCAGCCTATGTCAAGAACCTCCACAAATCAATAAGACGACGATGATAGTAAAATGGGCAAGAGCCATGAACAGGCATTTCAAGAAGAGGAAGTTCATGTGACCCGCAATCATAGAAAGAGATGCTCAACCTCTTTAACAATGAGGGGAAAGCAAATCCGTTAGAGTTTTACACTGATTTGATGACAAAACTTGAGAGTTTGACAATACGGACTGGGTAGAATCTATTTTTCACTCATAAGAACAAAAATGTCCATGACGCGTTTCAAATAAGGGCATGGGGAGGACGAGCTCAAATGCCCATCAAGAGCAGAAGGCCTCAATTGTGACATATTTGCATAGTGAAATACAGCAGTTAAAATGAATAAACTTCAGCTCCATCTATTAACATGAAGAGTCTAAAAACCAGTTGGGTGTTGGAGCTTTTTATGAAGTTCCAAAGCAAGCAAAGCTAGATGTGGTCTAGGTATGCTTTGCAAATTTTTTGACAGCAAGGATGAAATTCAGGGTAATCACCTCTTGGGGGAGGCAGGAAAGATCTGGGGATATAAGTCATTAGTAATGCTCTGGTTCTTTGGTTGGGCGCTGAGTTTGAAGGTGCACAAGGACCCTTTCCTAAAATACACATTCTCATCCTTTCTGCAGGAACGCTTGCCCTCTGAGATGGATGGAGGTGGCAGGGACATCTGTTATTTAGGGCGTGCTTTGTCCTGTGAGCCTTTGCCTGCTCTTCCTTGCTCTCAGTGTTTTCCACAGCCTGAACTCATCTCACAATGACCTCGTTACTGGCTGCAGTTTTCATTAAGGCATTGTTTACTTTGTCATGCAGCTGGGCATCCAGGTTTCCATATTGTCTTCTCGGGATTCCAGGTAACCCTTCTGTACCCATCATTGAGCAGAGGGCTCTCTCCCCAGGGCTTGTATCCAAGAACTGGGACTAGTCGTATGCTTCTTATATCTTACATGTCCAGGTGTCACCCAAAAGGAGAAAACTATTTCATTTCACAGCTGTTTGTGACGGTGTTTCCTTACACCAGCCCTGGTTTGTATTGATTTGGGGTCATTTCACGGATATGATGGGACACTATCCCATCTCTGTCCTGCTGTTTCTTTTTATTCAGATGGAGGCTAAACACCCGTACTGTCAGGCCAGGTCCTCTGAAGGGACATCCTTCCATGTGTTCACACTTGTTCCGTGCTCTGGCCTTTAGTTTAGCAGAAACTTGTTTCTTGAGTACTGAATAAGACACACAGGGACAGAGTTCAGATGATGAACTGGGGCATCTCTTCCGAGTTCTCTCATTTCTGTCAATCTCCCTGCAGACTCTCTGTCATCCAGGAAGGTTTCTCCAGAAAGGTCTTTCAAGAAAGGTCTTGGCTGAGACACCATGGCTCTTGCCTGGCTGGGATTTGCACAGTTGTGGGGCCTGAGGGTGAGAAGCTGTAGGAAGACCAAGCTGCACACACCAAATCTATCCCCGCCCCTTAAACCTGGCCCTTGAAGAGTGGCCCAATCTGGTCATCAGCCCTCATGTGGTCCTCACCTAGCATGTTACCATGCTACCCTGCTCATCCCAGCTACTGCTAGGATCACTTTCAGGAGCCACAGTAAGCCCTGCACTCTACTCTGGGACAGAGTAGACAGGAATGGAGAGGAGCTCACTCTCTGCTTGGACACACACTCAAGGACACATCCCTTTCCCCCCTAGTTTCCTTCCAGCCACACTAGAAGGCTGCCTCCCTCCTAGATCATGACTCTGCTATTCCATAATCCAGGCAAGAGGTCTCCAGCTTGTTGCCCACTGGACAAATCCAGCCTGCAGGCACCTGGCCTTTGGCTAGTCCCCATGGATGCCTCTCTCTGTCTTACAGAGTGAATTAGCTGCCCACAGATTTCCCATAAATTCAGCATCTTCTTTGTGAAGTCTGGCCAATGGGACGGCATGCCCACATGGTAAAGCTGCACAGGGTCCACTTCTTCAGACTGAGGAGCCACTCTGCTTCGACATGGGCCATGCTACTTCTGATTTCTGCCAACAGGAGGCGCCTGGCATCATTCTTTCCCTTTTCACTGTCTACATCTCCTTCCCAGCCCCAGAGTCTGGAATCCCTTGAAATCAATAAGAATAGAAGGGGTACAAGGAGCAGAGAGCACGAGAGGAAGAGCATGCCTGAATGCAGGAGAGTGGAGTTGGTTGGCTGGGGATTGGCCATGCCAAAGATGTCCACATCCCAGTCCCCAGAACCCGTGAATATGTCAACTTACGTGACAAGAGGACTGAAGCTGAAAATGAAATTAAGGTTACCCATGGTCTGATTTTAAAACAAAGAGATTATCCTGGATTAGCCAAGGGGGCCCAAGGTAATCTTGGGGTCCCATGTATGTGGAAGAAGAAGTAGGAGAGGCAGCATTCAGGGTCAGAACCAGAGAGAGGCAGCATTCAAAAGATTCCACTGGCCATTGCTGGCTTTGAAGATGGAAGGTGGCCATGAGCCAGGGAAGGCAGCAGCCTGGAGAAGCTGGAAAAGGTCAGGAAATAGTCTTCCCCAGGGCCTCCAGAAAGGAGGACAGCCCTGTTGACCCCTTGACAAGAGCCTGGTATTATAAGGTATCCATGTGTGTTGTCTTAAGCTAGCAAGTGTGAGAATGTGTTACAGGGACCATAGAAAACCAAGGCACTGGGTGCAGATGGGACCAGAGGGGAGGAGATGGGTGAAGGAGACTGCCCAGGGAAACTGGGAGGGAACCTAACAGATCTGGTTTCTAAACCAGCCCCAGCTGTCCCAGTCTCCTGCTGCAGGGTCCCTTTCAGTGTTCCCTCGCACCACCTGAATACCCACAGAGGCTGACAGTCTACAAGGCCCCAGAGCCCTCCCTCCCTCTACTGATCCCAACAGTCCTCTGCCAGGTGGGCAGGCCCCAGGCAATTGGCTCTCAACATACAAAGGAAGCTGAGGCCTAGGAGAGGTATGGCCAGGAGGAGCCCTCCACCTGAGGACAAGAAATGGCCAGGTGCCACGCCTGAGAACTCACGCTTTCCTTGAGGGCAGCCTGCTCTTTCCACAGACTCCCCACAGCCGAACAGGCCCAAGCAGGCTCCTGTCCACATCTGCGCTGAAAACATGGCCCCGCAACTGCAGGGTGTTATCATAATTGACACCCTCCACACCCTCCCAGGCCCTCCTCCCTGGAGATAGGACCACAGCCAAAGCCAGGGCCCACCTGACCACAGTCCAGGCCAGCCAGACCCTTGGAAACAATCCCTTGGGTTCCATCGGTGGCTAGGGGATGGTGTCATAATGGGATGGAGAGGGTGGGCTGGGAATGGTGAGGGCAGCATTCTACTCTAGGGGCACAACTGGCACAGCCCCTAGGGACAGAATGGGACAAGACAGATAGTGCACATGAACCAGCTCTGTGCCTTTTTGCAAAGTATTTCCTGTACCTGCAATGTCCACCCTCCCAGGAGGGCCCTACCTCCACTGAGGGAAATTCTCCCACTGTCTAGATACCACTTGGTTGTCATCTGTCCTTCAAGCCTTCCTGATCCCACTGCTGGGAACAGCTTGTCCCTGCCCCCAACACCTCTGCTCTGTCTGGGACACACCCCAGCCAACAGTGGTCAGAGCCACCTGTCTCTGAACCATTTCCCCATGAGCCAGAAGCTTCCTCTGCTAGTTTGTGGGATCATGGTTCTAATCTTGGTGTGGAGTATGGGTGGGGAATCAGCACAGGGCCCATTAGGAGGCAGGCCCTACAGGGGAACTGAAAAACCCTTGATGAAAAAGAGAAGCTTGGTATCTCTGAACAGCCTGAGCCAAGCAGGACATTGCCCCCAGGTGCCCTGCTCTCTCCACTGCCCACTGCCCAGCACAGGGCCCAGAGAGACAGGAAAAGCAAGGAAGGCTGAAACCCAGGGCTGCCTGATTCCCTGATCAGCAAACACAGCATGTTCTCCGGATGCTGGCAAAACTGGGGCACCAAAATACATTGAAAACACTTTTTGAAGAATTCCCTATATTTGAGGAAAGCCACTGAAATATTAATCACGGGGAAACCTCCCTCCAGTGACTTTGAGATTTACTTCTGGCTTCAGTCTTCCTGTGTTGGGGCAGGCACTGCAATCCTCCCTCTTTTACCAGGCCTCCCTGATGTCTGTGGGTCACCTGAACAGCTGGTCCTAGTCCCCTTAGCCTCCTCTGAATTACCCTAGCAGCACTGCTAGGGCCAAAGGGACCAAGCGGGTGGCACCTACCAGTCTTCCATGAGGCTGATGGCCAGGGTGAGGAGTCCCCTTTGTTCTGGTTATAACAGACCCCCGTCTTTTGGCCCAGTCTCTGGACAGAATGTTCCATCAGCTCAGTGAGGCAGAGGTGCATAATCCAAAGAAACATACTATTTCTTACACATGTGAGTTTATTCATACTAGCAACAGATGTTAATTATCTATACTTAAAAATCACGAGGTCATATTTTTTTTTTCTTGATCAGAGACTGAGAAAGTTAGTAAATATCAGAGTCTTTCTACTCACCTGGGCTGAATGCTCAAGACTGATGGTCCCCATTGCCAAAATCTCTGAGGAGGGAGGCAACCAGGCACTAGGGAGGCCACCACCTCCACCTGCAGAGGAAAGGCCAGCTCCAGGGAGGCCCTGGCCATGTCCTGGGTACTTGGAAGCTAGACTGTTCCCAAACCCAATAGAGATGACTGTCAAGGCCTGTCCCAGGCCCCTCTGTAGGCAAGTGGCTAATGGTGATCTCTGGCTAATGGTGATCCTGGCTTGGTTGAGAGCCAGTGACTCATCAGACCAGTAGGATCAGGAGAAACTTCAGGAGCTGAAATCTTTCACCTCAAAGGAAAGTTGGGGACAAAAGCAAATTCAATTCAGAGGTCCCCACAAACTTGCCTGATGCCCAGACCCCTTGCCTAAGATGGCGGTCATAGAGAAGAGAGGCTGATAAGGAAAAGGCCCTGCCTTCAGCAGCTCCCAGGTCTTGGGAGGGGGAGTTGGAGTGGGGAGCAGAGGAAAGGGCCTTGCCCTCAGTGGTGTCACTGCCATCTCTGTGCACGATGGTTCCTTCATGCAGCAGCAGGGAACAGTGAGGGGCAGGTGAAAGATTAGGTGGTGGGCAGTCTAGGGAATGGCCACATGGTGGCTCCCTATTTCTAAAAGGAGGAGAAGGTGCTTTCAGTGAGGAAGTGGAGGATGGGAAGCACACCCAGTGGAGGTTAGAAATGGCCACTGGAGATGGAAAGCAAGCTAGCTAGGGGTCCTGGGCCCTTACAGATCTGGTTGAGGCTGGCAACCATGAATCCATGGAAAATAGACTTGCCCAGCATGTGACTCTCTAGCAATGACCAGTGGTGGGGGGTGCAGAGAAAGAGCAGGCAAATAATTGAGCTCATATGCTGCTGTGGTTTTGCTAGTGGGACACAGGGTAAAAGAATTAAAGTGTAGGGCCAGAGATGAAAATGCTCTCTATCTTGATAGAAATTAAAAGGTTGGCTCCATTCTCTCATCTGAGTAGAGAGGACAGAGAGAGGTAGGGAGAAAGCAAAGGGTCAGTAGACCAGAGGGCCCCAATGAAACCAAAAACAGTGTTATAGGAAGAATGCTTGTATCTTCCCCTGCTTCCAAATTCACATATCAAAGCCCTAACCCCCAGTGTTCTGGTATTTGGAGATGGAACCATGGGGAGTTAATTAAGGTTAGATAAGGTCATAGATAAGAGTGGGACCCTCCAGATGAAATTAGTGGCCTCATAAAAAAAGAGAGAAAAATTTCTTTCCTTGCACATGCACCCAGGAAAGTCTGTGTGAGGGCATAGAGAGAAGGTGGTCATGTGCAAGCCAGGAAGAGGGCCCCCACCAGAACCTAATCATGCTGCACCCTGATTTTAGACTTCTAGCATCTAGAACTTTGAGAAAATAAATTTCCGGTTTTAAGGAAATGTCTATGATATTTTGCTGTGGCAACCCTCGATGGCTAGGTCAGTTGGGAATAATGAGACAAAGAGACCAAGATGGAATGCAGTGGTCAGAAGGCAAGAAGTCTGAGTTAGAGGGCCCTTCATCTATTCATTTTTATGCCAGAAATGTCTTTAAGAATTGGAGGTGGAGAGGGGTTTTCCTACGAGGATGGCAGCGCTGGAGGAGAAGGGGTGACTGAACCGGGCAGGAGAGTTTTAGATGAATCAGACTGTGTGATCTGGAGGTCGAGAGGTGGGAGCAAGGGAGAGAAAGAGGCCACCACCACAGGGGATTTACAAGAAGGCGGGGACATAATGATGGAGAAGCAGTGGAGAGTAAAGAGCCCTTTCCCACAGCTCCCCAGCTGTGAGCAAGCTCAGAGTCAGAGGAAGAGGCTGAGGATGCAAAACCTTCCAGGAAGGGCTGAAGATGTGGGGACATGTGCTGGCTTTTGAGTGGCAGTTCCAGAGACACTGTGTCACGGTCTGAATATGAAGACTTTTGTGAAAGACTTATGTCAAAGTCCTGGTCCCCAGTGCAGCAATGTTCAGAGGTGGGAATTGGGGGAAGTGATTGGGCTTTAACCTCATCAACGTGTCTATCCATTGTTGGATTTGTGACTTGATGGCATTATCGGGAGATGAAGGAATTATCGGTGGTGTGATCTAGTTGAAGAGAGCCAGTGCTTTGGGATGTGCCTTTGGGGACGATAGCTTGTCCCCAGCTGTTTCTTCTCTCTCTGCTTCCTGGCTGCTGTCAGGTAAGTCTCTTTATTCTGCCACATGCTTCCTCTGCCTTACCACACGCCCACAATTAAGAACTAAAACCTCTAAAACCATGAACCAAAATAAATTTTGCCTCCTGTAGTTTTTTTTCCCTCAAGTATTTTGTCACACAAAGCTGACTAACATACACAAGTTGTACCTGTGGATAGAACTGGGTGAGGTGGAAGATAGTTTATAGGGGACAGTGTCAAGGCAGAGGTGCAGTTTGGCTGGGGAAGTATGGGGACAGCTTAGACTTTGAAAATGGAAGCAGAGAACACAAGATGAGAAGAATGGTGGTTTTAATTTCAGAGGTCCCCCTGACAAGGGCAGATTGCTAGACTCCTTTGCTCTCCATGCCCAGTCAGGGCTCCCAATATTATAATCTTGGAGGATTAGTGCAAAGGGACCTATGAAATTGTCCATTCTTTTTCTTTTTTGTGGGGTGGTGGGGTGCTAGGGATTGAACCCAGGGCCTCATACATGCTAGCATTCTAAAATAAGAAGGCTGAGACCCAGAACGGGAGGTACTCCTGCCAGTTAGGCTTGAGATCTGAGTCCTGTACCAACCCCTACAAAACCAACCATAATATTGGTAGGTTCATTGCTAGCATGTGCCATAAATATGGGTTATTCTGTATTCAATAACACCCTCTGGAGGACAGCCACCGTTTGGCACATGCTGGCCACTGCCTGGCACAGTGAGATCCCCTTTCTGCTGTGCTCCTCAGGGCTAAGACGAGATCAGGCGTCCGACAGGTACCAGCTAGTGACCTCCCATCAGCAACTGCAAAAAGACAAACATTTACCCACTAACCAGAATAAGCCTGGGGATACTTATAAATACATAGAGAAAGATCTTTTGTCTCCAAGCACCCATAATCCCTAAAAATAAAAATCCCGAAAGACTCCCAAAAGCATTAGGTGAATCTCTGCATTTACACTGGTGTCAACAAAGGGTCCCCTTTCAGGCTCTTCCAGGAATGACAAGCACTTTGCCTCCTTTGAGGAGCATGTGTCCAGAATCTTAGGGAGGAAACTCCCTGCAACTCTGAAATGGTCCTTTCCCTAAATCTATTCAGAGTGTGTTTTGTTTTGTTTTGCCATCACATTGGAAATTTCAACCTGGGTGGCACATTATATCAAGGAAGACTGTGTGTGTCCCTACAAGGAGAGTTTAGCTTGGTATTTGATGAGTTGTATGCTGTAGGAAGTTGAATAGAACTTTTACCCATCACTTCAAAACTGTATGAAATAGGGGCTGGGGATGTGGCTCAAGCGGTAGCGCGCTCGCCTGGCATGCGTGCGTGCGGCCCGGGTTCTATCCTCAGCACCACATACAAACATACAAACAAATACGTTGTATCCGCCGAGAACTAAAAAATAAATATTAAAAATTCTCTCTCTCTCTCTCTCTCTCTCTCTCTCTCTCTCTCTCTCTCTCTCTCTCCTCTCTCACTCTCTCTTTAAAAAAAAAAAAACTGTATGAAATATCCATGTATTTGAAAGAGAGGCTCTGGACACTTCCATGCTGGATGACAAAGAACTGGTCCATCACTGACCACCTCTGTACATTATATAAGAAAAGTTGAATGCAAGGGAAGAAGTTTCTGGAAGAACCTGCCATGGTTTGGAAATGGTTTCAGTGCCGTCCCCACCAAGGGTTCATGTTTTGGGATCTTGGGCCAAAGTGTGGCAATGTGAGAGATGACAACACCTTCCAAAGATGGGGCTTAGTGGCCCCTCTGCTCTTTCTGGCTTGTGATGTGATCTCTCACTCTCCCCCACACTCCTGCCACTGTAATGCCATCTGCCATGAGGCCCTTACCACACCCATGCCCTTGAACCTCCAGAATTGTGAGCTCAATATAGTTCTTTTCTTTATAAAATCACCCAACCTCGGGTATCTCATTATAGTAATGGAAAAGAGACTAATACAAAACCCTTCTAAGAGTTTTGTATTAGTCTCTTTAGAAAGAAAACTAGTCTCTTTAGAAAGAAAACTAAAATCTTCTGCTTGGCAGGAGGTGAGCTGGAGCAAGGATTGGGGAAAATGAATCTGCAAGCTCTTTTTCCACCACTTGGTGGAGCAATGATACATGGTGTTCTGTGGGCCAAAAAGATGCTGTGGAAGGTAACCTGGCTTGAAATAGCTTGCTGGGAGTCCACCACCCCACAAGGTGGTCTTCTAAAGTCTGGGGATGCCAGCAGTAATACTATATGGAACAATGCTATGGTGGGAACTGAAGAAGGGTCTAAAGAGGTCAGTTGTGAGGAGGTTGCTCATATTAAGGAACAACACAGTGACCGAGAGAAGATCTCTGAAAGGCTCATGAATATGGCCCCACAGAAGAGCCAGAGGTAAGAAGCCTGTCAAAATGCACTGGAAGATCAGTAGAAGCCTGGAAACAGTGACTGGTGGCCAAGTATAAAGACCTCTGCCCTTCTCCCTTCCCTGCCTGAGCCCTCAAAGAGCCAGAAGCAGCAGAGCACAGTGGGTAGGGGCAGAGCCATGTAGTCTCCCTCTGCAGAGGTCATCCCTGAGCCTCACGTAGGTTAGGCAAGAGCTAAGTGTGGGGCAGGGGATGCGGCAACTTCAAAGAGAATGTAGGACAGTCTTCTCTTAGCAGGATTGAAGGTCCTAGCACCTTAGCCAGAGGGGCCTGGTCCAGCCACTGGAAGAAACTACAACCTTCTCCTCATCGACAGCCCTTTATCTACCTGCCGCGTACAGTCCACAACTTCGAAATTTATTTCCTCTCCACTTGATCCCACTACTCAGAAAGGCCCTATCTAGTTCTCTGCTCTGGATTTGACTGAGTTTGAGGGGCAGGGGGTGCTCCAGACTGAGGGACCAGGATGCCATAGCCCCACAAACTATCAGAGAACAAATGAAGCCCATGACACACCCAAGACCCTAACTCGGGGCATTGGAGTGGGGCTCTGGGAATGAGAGAGGTGAAGGAAGGGGGGAAGTCCCGTCCCAGATGCTTCCAGGATTGGACTCAGCAGTGGCAGGGGCTGGGGCCATGTCCTATGCGCTGCCTCTATAAACAAGGCTGATCTGTGTCCTCTTGGGGACACAAAGGCAACTTCCTGCTGCTGGTGGTCTGATTCTTAGAGACCACAATCAGAAATATGTGCTGCTCACAGTGGTCACCCCTGGAGTAGAACTTCTTCCCGTAGACTCCATTTCTTTCTCTGGGGGCACGGCCGTCAGAGATCTGCAGGGAAAAGAAGGCTGTCATTGGTTGTCCAGAAATTGGTCCCATGGCATCACCCCTCACCATCTCCCTCCTGAGAATACGGGAAATCTGACCCAAGGTCGGGTTCCACAGGGATCCATATTGGCCACTAAGCAATGATGGACTAATGGTGAAGAGGAGGTCTGGGTTTCTAGTGGAGGGGCCACTGATGTGGGGCCCAGGTCCTGGGCTTCAGAGCTAGCAAGCTGCTCACCGTGTGCTGGGCCCCTGATCCAGGTCCTGGACGGTGTCCTTCAGGGCCTGGCCACGTGTCTCTGGCAGTAGAAAACAGAGCAGACCTGCCCCGATGGGGAAGCTGCCGTAGATGAGCATAGGGAGCTCCTTGCGGTACTCGCCCAGCAGGAGCACAAGTGGCGTGAGGATGCCGCCTATTCTTGAAAAGATGCTCACCAGCCCCATGCCTGTTTGCCTGCAGGAAGGCCAGTAAAATTTGAGCAGAATTGGCCTCAACCTGAGGCCACAGCTCTACCCCCAGACCCCTAATTGTGACACACAACCCCACCCCCAGCCAAAGGCCAGCACGGTCTCCAGTCTCCTCTGGCTTATTTAGTGCTCCTGCCCCTGCATGTACCTCCCACCTCCAGGCCTCCCTGTCTGCCTGTCCCATCTAAGGTCAAAGGCTATGGCTCCCAACCACCCCTTCCCTCATCTGACTGTTTCTTCTCCTGGGTCATTCGTTCTGAAACTTCTCCCACATTCCTGTCCTGACAAGGCCAGGCCATGGCCTACATCCCTATCTGTCCTCTGCCAGCCTGGAGATACTTGGGGACTTGCACTACAGCCCTGGTGGTCAGGGCCCCAGAACCAGCCTCATTAACTATTTGTGGGCTGGTGGTGAGGGTAGCAGAGGACGGGCCAAAATCAGGGCCCTAGAAGCAGAAAAGCAAGAGTCATATCAGCAGCTCTTACCGGACGACGGTGGGAAAGAGCTCAATAGTGTACAAGTAGGAGATGGTAAAGCCAGCAGAAGTAGCGAACTTCCCCACCACGGCCAGCACGGTGACCACCAAGGGCATATCTGCTGGAAGATGCTGGTCAACCACACGGAAAGTAGGCCGCCCACCACTTGGGCCCTGCCCGCCACCTTGTCCGCCCAAACCCCTCACCTCTTCTGTACCCAAACCCTGGGGAAACCTTTACTCCCGACAGGAGAGTGATGGCCATTGGTCCAGCCCCTGCAGCAGGGTTCAGGGAGGGAGGGAGACATCCAGTCATACCTTCTGGGATAAAGATGATGATAATACACATGAGGCCACCCAGAATCAGAGTCCCCATCTGGCTCCACTTGCGGCCCAACTTCTCCATCATGAAGATGCTGAGAAGGCGGGCAGGCACCTCAGAGGCTCCAAATATTAGCTGCGTCAGGTAGATGTCCAGGCCAAAGTCTCCCACTTGGAGGCTGACGCCATAGTACCCGAGACTGTCCACAAACCTGTAAGGCACCCAAGGGTTCCTGTCATTGCTGAGTGTGCAACGCCATCACACCCAGAGGGACAGTCTGCCTTGGTCAGTGTCACAAAAGGAGACACTGGCACAGCTAGGGAGAGAGCGCACAGCCTGAGAGCTACCATCCCACCGCTTGGTGGACACACGGGAAAAGTGGCCACGGAAGGGGCAGCGTATTGGCACTGTCCTCAGGAAGGGGCATGAGCCCTGGGCAACTCACCAGACACAGATGAGAATCAGGGTCACCTTCCGGAGGTGGGGGTGTCTGAAAAGATCCAAGGCATTCCCTGAGGAGGCTGAGTTCTCTGGGGCCAACTGAAAGAAGATGCAGGGTGAGGGGTCATGCAGAGGCTCTGGGGGGGTCAGTGTCAGGGGCAGGGACAAGCCCTGGCCTGCTGCAAGTACCTGGTTCAGGAGCTCTGGGGAGATTTTCCGCTTGTTGACTGAGGCTGCCTTCTGAACTAGTTGTTTGGCTTCCTCTATCCTCCCCTGGGTGAGGAGCCACCGAGCAGATTCTGGCAGAATCCTGTTGGCCAGGAGCGGCTGTGACCTTGGGGTCTGAAGTCCCGTGGAGCCTTCCTAGCCTTTCCGCACCTCCCTACTTGGAGACTTCCTCTCCCAGGCCAGCCTCCGACCGCCCCAGGAGGTGAGTGTGACCACTGCATTCCACCCCACAAAGCTGGCCTAGGGGTGGTTTGCTCCTGGCAAGTGGCTCCTCACCAGATGTACGAGAAGAACAGCAAAAAAGGAACAGCGCCAGCAATCTGAAGGAGCCTCCAGTTGCGGATACCATAAGCAAGTCCCGCCAGCACCATCTGTCCCAAGGCGAAGGTGAACTGGGCCAGGATCACGGCCCGAGTCCTCCACGAGGGGCTCACCCACTCTGAAACTGTGGGGACAGAAAAGCTGAGACTGGGCCTACACCCTGCCCCTTCACTCCCCGCCGCTCTCCAGATGCTGTCAGGTCAGCATGGGGGTCTCAGTCCCTGCACGAGAAGCTCCCCTGGGACTGCCTCAGGTATGGGGTGCCTGACAAGTCTCCCACGGGCGTGGGCCAGATACTCACTCAGGGTGACAGTGCTTATCATAAATCCAGAGACAGCGGTAGCCACAGCAAAGCGCAGGACCATGTAGAACTCAAAGCTGGGCACAAAGGCCGTGGCCAGGCCCACGAAGGCAGTCAGGAGGAGCTGCACCAGGAGAGAGGCTTTGCGGCCAATCCTGAGGTAAAGAAGCAGAGCTGTGGGTGGTAAGGGGAGGGACCCTGCTGCGGAGGAAGCAGGGAAAACCCCCACAGGCCTCACCTGGGCTGTCTGAGGGAGGAGACGTGGCCCTTCTCTGGGAGCCCCATGGAGGGTGGTGGGAACCAGGCCTCTTCCTGGAGGCCGGCATGAGGGGCACTTGGGGAAGCTTGGGCCCTAAGGAGCCTAAACACATGCTAGGTCAGGGGAGAGCGGGTCAAGGTTCATACCAGTCACAGAGGGGCCCAAAGATGAGGGCCCCAGCAAGGAGTCCCGACATGAACACCGACTGCGAGGTCTCCTTCAGGTGCTTCCGATGGCACACCAGGTTGAACTGAGGCAAACACGGGCAGATGTGAGTCTAGGGGAAGTGCTGAGGGCAAGTTCTTCACCACCTAGCCCTTGACAGCTCTCTTAGGGATCATGCCTATAGTTTCCAAACTGTGTTCCCACACACCCCAGGGTACCACAGTGAACTCACTGGGCACAGCAGAGTATATTCAAAGGGAAATAAACAGAGTGATATTTGACATCTGTCTGACATCACACAAAACTACCAGCCCAGGATAAGTTTGTACTTCAACATGAGATCACCCTTCTTTTCTGTCAATGACATCGTATGTCTGTGAAGTCCTGTTTTGGGTAACAGCTGTAGGAAAAAAAAAAAAAAAAAAAGTAAACCATGTACAAATCAGCAGGGAACCAAAAATGGACCTGGCAGTATCCAAGGGCTGGGAAGCTATGTGTGCTCAGGAGCCACATACATCCCATTAATAAGTTGTTGCCTTTCTTTAAGAATGAAATAAAATGTTTTTTCTTTGAATTCAGGTGTACTATTCTTTCAAACCACTCGTAAATTGTTAGGACATAAACACGTGTTATTCTTTGGACTTAACAATACATAGAACCATATTTCTTTTAGCCTAAAGGTACCATGTATAATCCCTGACACATTAAGGATATAAAATTTGAGAGCCTATGACCTACCACTGATGGTTGCATCCTGAGAAGTAGGGTCTCTTCCCCTCAGCTCAGGCAACCCTGTGACCCACTTGGGCCTCTCCAAATTTTCTCATCTGGCTGCAAAATCCCCTGAAACACTCACCAAACACAGGCAATCAGGCAATAAGGAGCGTTCACACATACCTGATTGGGACAGAGGAACATACACACATAGTGGGAGGGCCGGGTGGGAGATACATCTGGGCAAAAGCTGCCTACCCACCTGGAGATTTAGAGACAGCCTAATCCACAGTCTAGGAAATGAAGTGGAGAAAATATGTGGATCCACACAGCTCTGCACACATGTCCGCTACATGTGCACGTACAGTACACATGACCCCCTCACGGGCGTTCTGCACCCTTTGCACACAACTCAGCTTTCACATGAATGTTTTTAGGGGAACGTGCCATGTGAACCCTCCTCCAGCTTCCCTCCTGTGAGGATGCCTTTGAGTGCCTGTTTTGTGCCATGCACAGGGTGCTAAGCGCTTTACACGTATTACTTCAGATCATTGCCACAACAGCCACTGACTTATTGTTATTTTCCTCCGAGGGACGTTAGCAGCTAATCCTGCATCCCACAGCTGAATGGCAGCTGGTGGAACTGACACATTTCTATTGCTCTAGGCAGGGAATGAAACTGAGTGGAGTCTAAGGGAATGTTTGCTGAAAACGAGCAAAGGAACCAAGGCCAGCACATGGATGACCAGTCAATCACCATCAGTTAAATAACCTTTAGCAAGAAATTAACCAATCCAGGAGTTACCACTGTGCTCCCACTTCCGTTCTCAAGGACAACTGTTAATTTTTAAGGACTTTCGGTAGATGTCAAATGATTAACTGATTACCCCTGAGAATGACGTGGGACACGGAAGGGCTCTTAACTGTTGGTCCATCCTGTTTGTTTTTTCCTAGTAACTATGGATTGCCTTTGTAGCAACATACCATTTAAAATAAATAAAGGCTTGCAACTGCCAAGCTCTAGGGTCAGAACTGAGTGACTTTGTGTAACCTTGAGCCTGTTAGTCTATCCATCTGTGTCTTGGTTTTCAACGCGTACAAAGTTGGTGATAAAACCTGCTATATGGTATGTATCATCTGATAGGATTAAAGGAACTAATACATGTGACATACTTGGCTTGGTGGCTGTTACACAGGCGGTGCTCAGTAAAGCTCTGTAGGATGGCTGCACTAGCCCTGTGCTTACCAGGCTCTCAGGGCTATAGTGTTCTGCAGGCATGAATGCCAAGCTATGGGGGTCTTCCAAGTCTGGCACCTCTAGTCACTAGTCACAATTCTACTACCTCCCTTTAGTTTATAGCCCTTATATCATTAAATTCTCACGCTTAGTCCATTGTTCAGCAGCAGCAGAGACTGTGTCTTGGAGAGGTGCCAAAGTACACCCAAACTCACATAGTGTCATCATGTTGCAAATGGCACAGAGATGAAGAGGACTGCACTTGGGATGCCATTTATCCACCTCCCCAGCCCTAACACCAATAGTATTTGGTTCTGTTCAGGGACAGCCAGTAGCTTGCAGAATTCCACCCTCATTTCTAGAGCATGTCTTCCTTATTCTAAAACCTTCAAGGCCCTCTTGGATCTCTAGCAGAAATCCCATATTCTTCAGCACTGTACCTGTAACCCTACAAGAATTTCCAAACTTCATTTTTTGAGTATTCCTCAAAGATACCAGACATTTTTATACCTCCAGACCCTAAAAATGACTGTTTTTTTCTGATTCTCATTCTTTGCCATTCCAACGTTGCCCACAATCCCAGGAAAAGTGCTACTGTTTCTGCTATTGGTTGACAGTCTGTTTCCCTCCCCTTCAGAGTTCTATATGGACAGAGCCAGGAAATATTACACTGATAAGGTAAGAAATAGACAGGTACTATGACCTTCAAGGGCATGTGGCCTTAAGGAAACATGTTCTTTCTTTTCAGATTAGTGTGGTTTTTATTTTGGTTTGAATATGAAGCCCAGGTTATACTAAGGACACTGGGGTGTCCACTTAGAGAGGACCTTCTGCCTCAGTGTGCAGAGCTCTTTTTCATAGATTAAAAAAAAAAAAGCAGAAGCATAAGATCTCATTCCAAAGGAGCTCTGCTCTAGAACCAAGCTTAGATTGTCCTGTGGCACAGGTCACAAAGTCCCAATGTTGTACATTCCTTTGAGAGTCACAGTTCTTGGAAGGGTTGGAAGTGGAAGGGTAAGAGGTCCAAGGCCCAACCCAGCCAGCATGGACTAGGCTGCTGACTGAGGCTGAATTGAGGCCTCAGAGTGCTGCCCACAGGTTGTTGAAGAAGCTGAAGTCAGTTTCAGGTCTGTGCATGTCGGATCAAGTGGATACAAAACAATTTCAGTGAGGCAGACCACTGAGTGTGTTGCTGGGAGCCGTGGTGCCATTGGGAACACTTGACTCCAACACAACAAACAAATCTCCACCTGAGTATGTGCTGTTTTTGAAAAGTATGCAGTTACAGGATTGGTGGAGAGCCACAGACTCTTGACCTTTTTGACACTGAAGGACAAGCCAATTATGAGAGATTATGGCAGTTGAACATCCACAAATGAATGTGTTTCTTTTCTGTTTTTCAGGGGTCTCTGACCTCACTAGAAGTAAAAGAAAATGGGGTGCCTGAGATAATGCATCTACCATCTTGCTTGTTGAGACACAGATTGATCTCAGAGATGACCCCTCTCCTATTGAGAAATTTGCCAAGAGCAAATAGAAGACTTCAGAAAAGCTGTCCTTGACCAAAGGGCTGTCAAATGGGGTATTCTCACTCACATGGAAAGGCCTAATCAATGTGTTAGACACAGTAATATTAGTTGCCCTGGAGCCTCTTATAGCTAAAGAAGGGCTTCAGGTGTGTGCTGTCATTTATTAATATATTCCCCATGTTAGTCAATTTTCCATCTGCTATGACAAAATACCTGAGGAAATCAACTTGAAGGAGGAAAGATTTATTGTGGCTCATGGTTTCAATCATTTGGACTCAAGGCTATGGGCTTGTAGTGAGGCAGAATGTTCTGAGAAGGGTCATGTGGTGGAGCAAACTCATTTATTTCATGATCCCTAAGGCATGCCCCCAAGAACCCACTCCCTTCTACTAGGTCCCACTTCCTACAGTTTGTACCATTCCATAGGAGTCCATTTAGCTAGGAATCCATCAATGGACATTGATGAGTTTAGAACATTAATGAGTTTAGAATCCTCATGACTCAATCACTTCCCCAAAGTTATACCTCTGAACTGCATTGGGGGCCAGGTCTTCAAAGCATGAGCTTTGGGGGACATTCGAGATCCAAACTATAACATTCCTTGACAGGTGCCTTTTCTTTTCCCCTTTGAGTAGATCCAGTGCTTGATGAAACTCAGGTAGCAATCAAGAAAATTTGTTTGTCATTTGCTGGTTTTTTAAAGGGGAAGTTACTTTTTAACAAACAGCAACAGCAAAACATGTGCCAGATCCTTGAAAATACCCCCTACAAATCCTAGTTTACATTTGCCACCCCTATTCCAGGCACACCAAGTTACCTACTCCTTGAAAACCACCTGTTTCTGGCTTCCAGGCCTTTCTTTCGATACTCTTTCTGCAAAAAAAAAAAAAAAAACCTCTTCTCTGTCAACATTTTTGAGCATCTTGTTACCCAGCTCACATTACTACTTCATTTAGAAAGTTGTCTTCAGGAGAAAGCAAATTCTGGGCCTCAGAGGTCACCTAGCCCTTTTACTCCAGTACAAGGGATCCAGATCTTCCCTGACCACCAGGGGTCCTTGGAGAGGGACTCTGTGTCTAAACCTTAACAACCGGGAAGCCACAATAGCAAGGAGCTAGATGTTTCTGAGGGCCCCTCTTACTTCAAAGTGGCTAGAGAGAGCATCTTTCTGTAAATGTACCCAAGTCTCTCCTAAGAGAATGAAGTTAGTAGGAGCAAGTGCTTAATTATCCACAGGGCGAGTCTTAAGAGTCGAGAGTGTTCTCCAGCATCCCAGAGGCAGGGACCTACAGAGAGAAGCCGGAAAGTAGGAAGCCAAGTCAAGCAAGCAGGATGGAAAACAAGTGGACAGAGAAAGCAACAACCTATGAGTTAGGAAAGCACAGGACAGGCAATCAGGCCGACGTGCAAGGGTGAGCCGAAAGACAAGGGGAAATAGACAGCTAGGAACACGGGGTAGAGAGAGGCAGCATCAGAACAGGAAAACAGGGCACAGGCATAAAGGCAGGTGACTGGGCAGACAGACAGAAGGACAAGCCTGGAGACAAAAGGACAGGCAAAACTGAACAGAGAGCTGGGCAGGCAGAGCATACAGAGAAAATAGAGACTAGATGGACCAACAGGCAGAGGACAAAGAGAAAAAAGAAGGTGACTGCAAAAGTTAAAACAGGCATACAAATGGTCAGCCACACAGGAAGAGTTACAGAGATAGCAACAGTCAGTGCAGGGTCAGGCAGAGGGACCAAGACAAGTGGACAGATAGGCACAAGGCCAGCCGTACCTCGTTCAACAGCGATTGGGGCTTGTCCTCAGGATAGTGCCAGCTGGTCTCACAAGGCTGTGTCTCATTGAAGCGGTGGCTGAGGATGTCCTCCAGGCTAGCGTTATTGGGGGGTGGCCGGAACATGAGGCAGGACTCAGGTCTGCCCTCAGCATCCAGAGGCACGCTCAGTGTCAGTTGCTCAGCTGCACTCAGGTTGAGCGTGTGGTTCTTGACCCAGGCCACTGAACAGTAGTGGGTCTCATCCAGGACCATGAAGACCTGGCTAAACATATAGAAGGGGGACAGGAAGTTGGGGATACTCATCAGGATTGTCAACTGTACCTGGAAGCGACCAAAGTCACCTATTTCAGCTAGAACCTGGGCAAATTGAGCCATGGCTGCTGTTCACCACTCCTCAGGTAACTCTGGAGATTAGCTCTGGTGCACTTGTTCCTTTGGACAGCAGTGGCAGCTGCATTAATGTTTAATCCAGCCTTGCCTAGATCCACCTGTCACACAGCTCCCTAGTTGTGATCTGAGAAAAGCAGAATATAATGAAAAAAATCATTCCGTCTAGCTTGTAGCATCTGAGGCTATTTTATTTACTGTGAGCAGGCATCACAAGGGGAATTAAGAGCAGTTTTTGGGCCCTGAGCTTTAGCCAAACATTAATACAGCTTACAGTAGCCATACCCGCCCCACCTCCAATTGCAACATCCTAAACAATTCACACCAGCTCAAACATTTCCATTTGCTAGAGAATCCAAATTCTGAGACAAGTGTCTCCGAGAAACAGGAGGCTGCTCTAGAGACCAGCCCACATTAGACAGTGTAGGGTAAGTCAGGAGGACAGCAAGAAAAACCAGCCTACAGACTCCATCTCCTGGGGATCACAGAAATAGTGGTGGTGGGTGCCATGTTATGTTGGGACAAAGAGTGACTTCTACATTAGATATCCAATGGGTTTGTAAAACCTTACTTGAATTACGCATGTCTTTTAGTAATAGAAGCAGCAATGCACTTTACCTGTAATGAGGAAGATGGAAATGGAAATGAATTTCTCCCACTCCTTGGAACCTAGGGGCACTCCTATGTGTGCTCCAAATAATGATGTTCAAGGACATTCATTGTTCTAGTAAAAGTGAAAGATTGGTGAGAACTTGATTCCAGAACCAAGACCTGAATACACAGTGAGCGTGTCTGTACAGAGAGGCATTATAGGCAGCTCAGGGAAACCAGGCACCTGTCTGCACTGATGATGAGCTCCAAATTAAGTACTGAATGTGCAAGAGAAGTACAAGCAGTGAGATAATATCCCCAACACAGAAAGACCCATGAATTCCATGACTACGTGCTCTCGGTGCACTTTGTTTCTGGTGAAGCCAGTTCCTGCATCAGAAGTGGTGCTATGCGAAACACCACAATGATGGATACAGCAGTCCATGAATCCATGGTTGGTGGTTTTGGCAGAAGCAGTGCATTCAGGGAAGACAAATCCCAACCCAAAGTATCTATTCCAGGAAGAACAATGCCGCAGTCCGGCTGCAGCAAAATAAACGGGGGGTGACGAACAACTTGATACAGCAGGAGTGGGAGCCGTTTATTGTAGGATAGGAGGGGTATATATACATTACACTCAGCTCATCTTAATTAACATAAACTAGATACAGCAGTCAACCAATAAAGAATCTCCACACTTAATGGCTCGCTGGCGTTACTTCACAAACCACTCCCTCTGGCAAAATGCCAGGCACCATCTTGACTTGTTTACAGACCCTAACAGAACAACATGCTGCCACTTCCATGAGGGAAGTGGTCCAATGTAATCCACTTGTCCCCAGGTGGCTGGCTGATCACCTGAGAAATGATGTCCCAGGGAGGCTCAGTGCCATTCTCCACTGCTGGCAGATGGGGCCCTCAGCAGCAGCTGTGGCCAGGTTGATCTCAGTGAGAGGAAATCCATGTTGCTGAGCCCATGCATAACCTCCATCCCTATCACCATGGCCACTTTGTCGATGAGCTCCTTGGGTGGTGACGCAGGTTGCTAGGGAGAGAGGCTGACTGTTAGCCACTGCAAAAGCAGGTTGTCCTGCACACTTGACTATTGAAGGCTTCCTCTGTTGAGGTCCCTCTTTGGAAAGCATTCACATGGGACATAACTATTTACTTATTTATTTCCCATTCATAACCTGGTACTCCATTGCCAAGTAAGAAGGACTTCCACTGTTCAGTTTTTCCTGCATCTCTGCCTTCATTTGGCATCTGTCTCCTTTGTTCTGAGTCATCTTGCTCTCCAGGAACAACAGTCTGGTCAATAAACATCTTGTGATTAGTCAAAACTAAGAAAAAAAAAAAAAACCAAACAGCCTGTATATTAACTCTGCCAAAAACCTAACCCAGCCTCTTAACCCTGATGGACTTCCTCTTCTCCTATAGATGCCTAGTGTTTGATAGTATGCAACACCAGCCAAGCCCAGGAGGCACTACTAGGTGTGTCAGGCACAGGAGCCTTTTCTTTTTTAAGCACCAAACACAATCCAAGAGTGCAAAGTATAGTTACATGCAAAAACCATGAGTTGCATTTTGAGTACTACTCTAATCAGTGAAGAAACCATTATCATCTCCAAGAAAACAAAAAATGCAGCTGCCTGAGGTTAGTGCTGAGAAAAGAGTTCTCAAACAATCTCAGTGATAACAGGAAGACAGGACAAAGTCTCTCTCTTCCACCAAAGTCTCTCTCCTCCACCACCAGGAACATGCACACATATATACCATAGCACATGAACACACAACCTGCTTGTGTATGGAAGTTCTTCCTGCTATGAATTTGAACCATCTTAAAAGATGGGCTGGGGATATAGCCCAGTTGGTAGAGTGCCCCCAGCACCACCAAAAAAGAAAAAAAAAAAGATGGGCAGAGGAACACTAGTGGAGAAAACACAAGTAAGCAAGATTGCGCAGGGCAGTTCTGGATACTGTGTGCCTATACTGGTCACCTAGCTGGCCCAGCTGTTGAAGGTAGGGTAGACTGTGGGGGATAGGCTGCCAAAGGAGAGCACTTTCCTCTTGGCTCATCCCAAATTCCCTGATCAGGCTCATCACTGTCCCCAGCTCTATCTTTTTCTCTACCTAGCCTGCTTGAGTGTTCCCATTCTCTGCATCACCTCTATTGACTTGCCAAGAAAATGGTTGCTAGGAGGTAGGAATCTTGGGTTCTGCTATTGATTCATCCTGAATCTACCCCTTCCCACCTCTGAGCCTCAATTTCCCTATCTGAGTAAAGGAAAAGTTTGGACTGGATGATCTCCAAGGATTCTTCCACTTCTTGGATACAGAAAAAGAAAGATTAGAAAATCTCCAAAAGAAAAGCAAGACATGACTAAACACCTTCCTAGAACTCATCTCCAGTTGGAAATAGGATCCCCAAATCGGTACTGAGACAATGGATGTTTTAGTCAGCGTTCTCACCACCGTGACTAACAAACTGAACCAGAATAATTTTAGGGGAGGAAAAATTTATTTAGGGGCTCATGGTTTCAGAGGTCTCAATCAATAGACAGTAGACTCCATTTCTCAGGGCTCAAGGTAAGATAGGACATCATGGTGGAAGAGTGTGGCAGAAGGAAACAGCTCACATGATGATTCAGAAGGAGAGAGAGAGAGAGAGAGATCGAGATCTCCACTTGCCAAATACAAACACATCCCCCAAAGCCATGCCCCAATACACACTTCCTCCAGCCACACCCTGTCACTTCGACTCAATTAATCCCTATCAGGGGATTAATCCACTGATTGGATTAAGGCTCTTACAACCTAATCATTTCTTCTCTGAACCTTCTTGCATTGACTCACATGTGAGCTCCAAACCATAACAATGGATGTCACTGGTCTCACTTTGCCTCTAATAGTTTTCAAATTCTATTTTTGTTGTTGTTGTTGTTGTTTACTTCTTTCTCCTGTTAACCTTGCCCTCCCCAATTCCCAATCCCAGTGAGATTGCCAAAGACTCCTCATGATGCTTCAAGGTCCAGAACAGGTTTCCTCTTGAAGGAAGCCTTTCCAAGATCACACTCAACTCTCTGTCCAGGGATCTTTCTCTACTACATCAACCTGAGAGATGGAGCCCAACTCCAGTGGGCATGAAGGTCTCTGACTTCCCCATGCAATCTAGTTGTCCTTCTTGCCAGTGGGACCGGAGTGCGGTTGCCTTCCTTCAGGGAGAGCCAACAACTTGTATGGCTCCTTTTCTCACTGTGAAGCTGTCTCTGCTTTAGTGCACAACTAAAACCAAAAAAGGAAGTAACAGGAATTTTCTAACAACTAGGACACTTTTAAGTAGAATGAATAATTTTCTGTATAGGAAGAGTCAGTAAGCTCACCAGGAATCATCTTTCCATGGAATGGAGGGAGATGTTTGTGGGGGGGCGGGTAGAGGCAGAGGGAGGTTGTCAAACATCTTATTAAAAGAAAAAAAAAACAGAAGACAAATTAAACTTAACAGTATTGGAGAAAAAAACACAATTAATGAATTGGACCATATCCTGAATCAATAAAAGTTCAGAGAGATCCACTCAATGATGTGGGTAGGGTAGACAAACAAAAGGAAGACACACACACAGAGAAATAGCCTGATTGGTTACAGCCAGGCATTTGCTTTACTTGGACATGTTTTGGCAATGTGCTTAAAGCTCAACTGCTGTGATGGGCTGAGGCTTGGTTACATATTAAATTCACTACCTATAGAGGCAACTTCAGGTCAAATTTAGCAATTTCTTGTGGCAATGGACTTAATGGCATCTCCAAACTCTTCCAAATTTGAGAATAACTTTAGCAAATAAAACTTTGGGGCAGGACTTTTGGTTTCTGATCTGGCATGGAAGGAGCTACCTACCATACAACTGTAACAGGTAAAAATATGAACAAACTGAAAACCACATTAAATCTGTCAGAGAAAGTGAGTCACATGAAGTCACTGCCTCCAACCGGAGAGAGGTAAGTGACACAGAAAATTACCATTTACCTGAGCAGAAATCCATAAGAAGAAACCTCCACAGGAAATAGGAAATGGATAAGAAAACCTGGACTATCGATGAAAAATTACTGGAGGTTCAACATGGACATCACAAAAGTCCAAGGAAGGGCCCCCATACTTCTGTAAATTTTACTCCAGAGGCTCTCCTGGGTTCACAGTAAATAACAGGGTGTTGGGGGGGGATTCCTTATGTTTCTAGCAGGGGAAGAGGAAAATAACCACTTGAAATGAGTTAGAGCATTCTATTTTTCTTAACAAGGCCTACCCTCAAGAGAAGTTACTTTAATAGAGCCGAATTTATTGAGATTTTATCAAGCCCTAACTAATCTGGGTGAAGAGAAATGTTTAACTCCTGCCTGGTCTAGACATCCTGTCCCAACTAAGGGGGTGGAGTGGAAGACTGACAGGCACTAGTTAGTGAAGGCTACAGCCCACTGAGACCTAATTCCAGTGCTACAGACCACTTCCCGCTCCCCACACCTTACCACAATATTAAAGAACAATTTACTGGAGTTTTTCTTATACACAGAACATCATGTTGAGTTTCAATAAAAGATTACCAGACATTTTAACAGGTGAAAGAACAGTTTGAAGAAAGAACAAGCATCAGAAACAAATTCAGACATAGATATAATATTGGGATTTATCAGATTGGGAATTTTTTATTGGTGCATTATGATTATACATAATAGTGGATTCACTATGATATATTCATCTGTTCACATAACACAATTTGGTTAATTTAGTCCCCCAGTATATATCTCCTCTTTCCCTTTCCTCCTCCCTCTTCCTGAGCCACTTCCTCTGATCTCCTTTGATCTATTTGTCTTCCTTCTATTTTTAAATGTGGTGGATTTTTTGTGGTGGAGATTGAACTCAAGGCCACTCAACAATTGAGCCACATCCCCAGCCCTATTTTGTATTTTATTTAGAGACAGGGTCTCACTGAGTTGCTTAATGCCTCACTTTTGCTGGGGCTGGCTTTGAACTCGTGATCCTCCTGCCTCAGTCTCCCAAGCTGCTGGGATTACAGGCATGCACCACCACACCCAGCTCCTTGTGGTGTTTTTTTTTTAAACTTTTTTTCTTTCTACCTTCTGCATATGAAAGAAAACATATGACCCTTGACTTTCTGAGACTAGCTTATTTTACTTAACATGATGCTCTCTAGTTCTATCCATTTTCCTGCATGATAAATTCATTCTTTGAATAAGACTCCATTGCGTGCGTGTGTGTATGTGTGAGCGTGTGTGTGTGTGTGTGTGTGTGTGTGATTTTCTTTATCCATTTGTCTGTTGACAATACCGGGGCTGGTTCCATAACTTGGCTACAGTGAATTCCATAGCTATAAACACGGGTACTCACGTATCACTGTACCATGATGACTTCTAATTTTTTAGGATAAATACCAAGGAGTGGTATAGCTGGGGCCATGTGGTAGTTCCATTCCTAGTCTTTTGAGGAACCTCCATACTGGCTTCCATAGTGATTGTACTAGTTTACAGTCCCACAAACAGATTATAATTGTTCTTTTAACCCCACATCCTTGCCAGCATTTGTTATTATTTGTATTCTTGATCATTGTCATTCTAACTCGAAAGAGATGGAATCTCAATGTAATTTTGTTTTGCCTTTCCCTGAATGATAAAGATGTTCAATATTTTTTCATATATTTGTTGGTAACTGTAGGCAGGTAGGGTATGGCTAGAAGAAGTAGGTCACTGGAGCCAGGCCTTTGGGTTTTAGACTTTGTCCCTGGAGAGCAAACAGTGATAATTCAACTCATTTACTTATTGGTATCCCTTTTATTTCCTTCTCTTAAAGAATTCTCTGGCCAAAATTTTAAGTACTATATTTAATAGGAGTGGTGAGTGAACATCTTTGTCCTGTTCTCATTTTAGAGGAATGCCTTTCCCCATTTGGTATGATGTTGGCTTTGGGTTTGTCATATATTATTTGTTAAGGAAAGTTCTTATTTCCAGATTCCTTCTGTGTTTTTATCATGAACAGGTAGTACTGAATTTTGTCCAAGACTTTTTTTTTGCAACTATTCAGGTGATGATGTGATTTTTATCCTTGATTCTATAAAGTGGTGAGTCACATTTATTGAATTGCATATGTTGAGTCATCCTTGCCTCCCTGGAATGAAACCAACTTGATCATGATGTACAATCTTAACATGTTGTTGAATATGGTTTGTTAATATTTTGTTAAGGATTTTTCAATCTATATTCATCAAGGATATGGTTCTATAGATTTCTTTCTGTGATATGTCCTTAACTGGTTTGGGTATCTAGGTGATATTGGTTTCATAGAGTAAGTTTGGAAGGGTCTCCAATTCCATTTCTACTTGATGGAATAATTTAAGAGAAGTATTTGCATTATTTCTTTAAAGGGATGATAGAATTCAGATGAGAATCCTTCTGTTCCTGGGCTTTTCTTTGTTGGAAGGATTGTTTTTTGTTGGGGGGAGGATACTGAGGATAGAACCCAGTGGTGCTTTATCACTGAATCAGGGTTTTTTACTTTTTATTTTGAGACAGGATCTCACTAAGTTGCTGGGGCTGTCCTCAAACTTACAATTCTCCTTCCTCATCCTCTCAGGACACTGGGATTACAGGCATGTGCCACCATCCTGGCTGGAAGGCTTTTTATTACTGGTTCAATCTCATTTTTCTATATCTTCTTGGTTCAATTTTGGTTGGCCATATGTGTCTAGAAACTTGTCCATTTCTTCCACATTTTCCCTTGTGTTGGTATATAAGTTTCCAAAATAGCCCCTAATTGCTGAGAGCCATAGCTGAGTAGGAATGGCCCCTGGCATTTTGCCAATAGTATTGATTGACAGACAAGGCATTACTATCCACCTTGGCCGCTACTTTGCAGTTCTCACGCTACTTTGGAGTTCTCGTGGGGATTCCCGGAGAGTTCCCATTGGTTGGGGAAGTGCAGGAGGAGGGATTTCCGGAGGATTTTCTGGCTGCGGGTTCCTGGATGAGCCGCGTGGCATTCGGAAGGAGTTCCCAGGAGCGTGTGTGGAGCGTGCTGGTGGAGTTCAGAAATAAAGTTTGTTCCTGCTTCAGTTGCTCATGATTTGTGCCCAGCCAGACTGCGGCAGTTTCCAAAATTGCCCCTAATGATCCTCTGAATTTGAGCAATGCCTGTAGAAGATATGTTCTTTTTCTTCTTTTAATTTTATTAATTTGGATATTCTTTTTTTTGGTTAGGTTGGCTAACAATATAGCTCATTTGGTAGAGTGCTTACCTTGCATGTAATTTTTTTTTTTTTTTGGTCTTGACTATTTGGGTTCTCAATGCATCCTGTATTTGAATGTCCACCAATATTATTCTCCAGGTTTGAAAAAAATTCCTGCTATTATTTAACTGAATAGATTATCAATGCCACTAACCTGTATCTCTACTTCCTCCATACCAGTGATTCTTAAATTTGGTCTTTTAATGTTGTCCCAGAGTTCTTGTATATTCTAATCATGGTTCTTTTCTTTCTGAGTGTTCAAATTCACATACCTTGTCTTCAAGGTCTGAAGTTTCATCTTCTCTGTGACCTAATATATTGATGAGACTTCCAACTTTTTATTTGGGTTTTTCATTTCCAGGATTTCTGCTTGGTTCTTTTTCAGAATGTCTATCCCCTAATTGAAATGCTTTCATATCCTGAATTTTCTCCCTTAATTCATGCCTTATATTTTCACAGTCAACTTTTTTAATCCTTTATTCACTTTAATTGACTATTGATCAGTTACTGGAGTGTTATGAACTTTTGGTGGCATCTTATTACCTCATTTTCTTATGTTACCTGTATTTCTGTGTTGATTTTTTGCACATCTACTAGAATGATTCTCTCTCTCTTCTGTTGTATGTGCTCCAGGCTGGGTGTAGATCTATGTCAAGACTCCCACTCACTGTGTTATGTTCAGTCTCTAATACTGTTTTGATTAAGAAATAATAATCCTAGTAACTGCAAACGCTTTAGAACAAAGCCATGTATTAACAAGCCTTAAAATCTTATTGAAAACATTCTCTAAAACTCCATTTATCCAAGTGGAAAATGGAAGTAATGTTCTAAAATAGGCTGAGAAACTGAGCATTAAAAAAGTAAAATTACTATTCAACTATATAGGAAATGAAAAGGAAAAAAGAAAAATGAGGAGTGGTAAAGTAGGATCAGACAATGCAAGAACAGAGAAACAGAGGAGTGAGTAGAAACATAAGGAGAGGGGCTGGGGATATGGCTCAAGCGGTAGCGCGCTCACCTGGCATGCGTGCGGCCCGGGTTCGATCCTCAGCACCACATACCAACAAAGATGTTGTGTCCGCAGAGAACTAAAAAATAAATATTAAAAATTCTCTCTATCTCTCTCTCTCCTCTCTCACTCTCTCTTTAAAAAAAAAAAAAAAGAAACATAAGGAGAAAAAAGAGTAATTCCAACTAACACTTCAAAACATTAAAAAGAAATACATAAAATTGGATTAAGGAATGTAATATCAAATAATAAGGGAAAATCTATCATACCAACATAGAAAATAGTATCTGTGAAATAAAAAACTGAGTTTTATGTTACTCCATCCTGGGCTATCTGAGATGGAAAGACTTCTCATTGGGCCTTCCTGATTAGGATTTTATCAGGTTTGGGGAGGCTTAGTAAATGCCCACTTCACCTTGGCTTTGCCTCCAACTTTCTCTGGGAGTAGAGGTAGCAATCTCACCAGTCCACATCTGATGTAAATCGAGGAGGATCTGTCTGCTCTTTGGTGTTTCCAGGCACATACTGGCTTTCTGAAGTGTCAGAGGAGACAGCCTGTAATTATTTTTGGTTATGTGCTCACCTATAGAAACAGTTTATGTACCTGGAGCTCTCCAAACAGGTGTAAGCTAGCTTATCTAGGTTTCAGATTTCCTGGAGTGCAACGGCCTATAGCAGGGGCATGGCACTCCTGTGATAGTGGCACAGGGTGGCCAACAGTGTGACCGATTAGAAGTGCATGACAACTGCCCCCAGTTGGAGTACATGTGGGCCATGGGCCAACATCTGGAACTTGGTAGGGCTGGTGTCTGGGATGCCTGTCGGTGATCCACCTCTGTGGGACACACAGGGTTGCTGGGTGCAGGCTCTGCCAGCTGTTAGGGGCTTGTGCAGCCACTGTGGGTTGTACAGATTCTGCCTGTGCTGGGCCCATGCTTTGCATAGGCTGGCATCTGTGAAGCATGCATTTGTGGGTTGCTTTTGTGGGGTTTACAAAGCTGCTATGGTGTTGTGTGTGTGTGTGTGGGCAGGGCTTCTGCTGGCTGTTGTGAACACGCAGCTGTGGCCAGCAGCTGAGGCACTTGCTATTATTACCCAGGTATCACACTCTCTGATAAGTGATTTGCTTTCCAGTTCTACTCCACCCCACTCCCCTTCAGTTTCAGCTAAGTTATCTCTCCATGCAGGTCACTCAACAGCCCATATCAAAGTTGTTCCCTGTGATAGGATTTGCTGCTGTGTATAGATAAGATGCAGTTGTGTATATTTAAGTGTTATCTCAACAAAATGGTTGCCCAGCAGAGTTTTCTAGCAATTTGAGATAAGCTGTGCACTTTTGCTAAGTGGCTTTGAAGTTCCTGTCCTGGTTTAACTCTTTCTTTCTTTTCTATTGTTGCCAAGGTAAGCTTTTCTTCTCTGCCTCTCCTCCTTTTTTTGTTACCCCTCTCCCATGGCCTACCCTTAGAAGGGTTTGGGTTTAATGAATTCTGTTCGACTTTCTGTTCCAGTAGCCAGACTCTGTCCCACCTCTCTGACCAGCTATTCTCTCACTATTTCAATTCTGGACTGCAGAGGACTAGAGATTTGCTACCTAACTGCATTCTGCCATCTTGCCCCTTCCTCCAGATTGGGAATTTAAAACCCTGATTGAGATGTTAAAGAATCCAGTTGATAAAATAGCATAAAAAGAACAGAGGGGCAACATAAGCAGAGTTGGAAATTCTAATAAGGAACCAAATTCTAGACATAAACAACAACAACAACAAAAACAAACAAAAAAACATTGTAACAAATGAAAAATGCTTTTTTGAGACAGGGGCTTGCTAAATTGCCCAGGCTGGCATCAGCTTGAAGCAGCTGGGATTATAGCATACGGCTCCACATGGGGCCTGAAGAATGCCTCTAATGGACTTACTGATAGACTAAACATGGCTGAGGAAAGAATCTCTGAGCTTGAGGATATCATTAATAGAAATTTCCCAAATTGAAAAATTAAGTGTGGGGGGTGAAAGGAAATGGGATGGTGTGAGGAGCCAAAACCCAAACCAGAACAGACTATCCAAGAACTGTGGGACAACTACTAAAGGTATAAATATGTGTAATGAGTGAAAGAAGTAATACTTGAAACAACGGTAACTTAGAATTTCCCTATATTAATGTCAAGACACCAAATCACAGATCCAAAGAGCTCAGAGAATACCAAGTAAAATAAATGTCAAAAACAAAACAAATTAAAAAATTCTACTTCTAGGCATATCATTTTCAAACTACAGAAAATCAAAGATAAATTCAGAGAGATGTCAGAGGGAAAACCACACCTTAATTATATAAGAATGAAGATTAAGAATTATATCAGACTTTTCCTCAAAAACTATGCAAGAGTAGAATAGGGCTGGGGTTGTGGCTCAGTGGTAGAGTGCTTGACTCCTATGTGTGAGGCACTGGGTTCAATCTTCAGCACCACATAAAAATAAACAAACAAATAAATAAAAGTATCGCATGCATCTACAACTAAGAAAATATTTTTTTAAAAAAGAAGAAGAGTAGAATAAAATATTTAAGGTGCTGAGAAGGAAAAGCCACCAACTTAGAATCCTATATCCTATAAATTTATCCTCCAAAGATAGGAAAAATTAAGACTGAGGAGAACAAAAATTGAGGGAGTTTGTAAGTAGACCTGCTTTGTAAGAACTGTTAAAAGAAGGTCTTTAGAGAGAAGAAAAATGATATAGGTAAAAAACTCAGAACTCCATAAAGAAAGGAAAAACACTGTAAAATAAATTAAACAAAGGCAAAACAAAAACATTTTTTCTTAGCTGTGATAATAGCAACAAATAATATATGTGTTGTGGGGAAAGGAGGGGGTTATGTATACTTGAGATGAATGACAGCAATGATACAAAGGTTGGGAGTAAAGAAATAGGATCATTTTAAACTGGCACTTTCTGTGAAGCAAAAGAGTTTTTTAAAAGTGTACTTGGGCCGAGCACAGTGGCACACGCCTGTAATCCCAGCAGCTCAGGAGGCTGGGGCAGGAGAATAACAAGTTCAAAGACAGCCCCCACAAAAGTGAGGTTCTAAACAACTAAGTGAGACCCTGTCTCTAAATAAAATACAAAAATAGGCTGGGGATGTGGCTCAGTAGTTAGGTGCCCCTGAGTTTAATCCCCACCCCCCCCAGATAAATAAATAAAAATAAAAGGGTACTTGGGGCTGGGGCTAAGTGGTAGAACATTCGCCTCGCACACACAGGACCCTGGGTTTGATCTTCAGCTCCACATAAAAATAAATAAGTGAAATAAAGGTATTGTGTCCAACTGCAACTAAAAAACATTAAAAAGGGGGGGGGTACTTGGATTAGTTACAAATATATATTGCAAACCATAGTGCAACCACTAATAAAGGCTTTTTAAAAGTAGTATAGTCGGATACACTAAGAGAGAAAATGAAGTCATATGAAAATCTCAATCAAAACCACAAAAGGCAGAAAAAGTTGAAGGCAAAGTACAAAGTACAAAAACATGGGCAAAAAAAAAATAGTAACAAATAAAGTGGATATTAACTCAACTACATCAATAGTTACCCTAATGGTAGTAGTCTGAATACATTAATTAAATAACGAAGAGATTATCAGACCAGATCAAACAAAATAAACACTAAGACCCAACCAAGTGTTTTCTACAAGAAACCCACTTTTAATATAAAGACACATATAGATTAAAAGGGATGAAAAAGATAAACCATTTTAACACTATTAAAAGAAAGTGGGGGGCGGCTGGGGTTGTACTCAGTGGTGGTGTGCTCGCCTAGAACATGTGAGGCACTGGGCTCAATCCTCAGCATCACATTAAAAAAAGGCATTGTGTCCATCTACAAGTTAAATAAATAAATCGATAAATAAATAAACAAATAAATAAATAGAAATAAAGTGGGGAAGTGGGGCTGGCTGTGGTGGCACACACCTGTAATCTCACCTGCTCAGGATGCTGAGGCAGGAGGATCATATGTTTGCTGCCAGCCTGGGCAACTTTATAAGGCTCTGTCTCAAAATAAAAATCTTAAAGAGGGCTCAGTGGTACAGTGCTTGCCTAGCATGTGCAAGGCTCTGGGCTCAAACCCTGTACATGCACACATGTGCATACACTCTCACACACATAGTGGAAGCAGTTGAATTCATTTCAGGCAGAGAAGACTTCAGACCAAGGAAAGTCATCAAGGAAAAAGAGGAGGTATTACATAATGATAAAAGGATCATTACAATGTAAGAAGCTATTACAATCCTTAATTGTATGTGCCTATCAAAACACAGATAAAACTGACCGAAGTGCAAGTAGAAATAGATGAATCTACTATTATATTTGGAGACTTCGATCAACCTTCTATTGAAATGGAAAGATTCAATAGTCAGAAAAATCAGTAGAAGCACAGTGGAACTCAACACCACCACTGATCAACTGGATATAACAGACATCTGTAGATTATTTCAATCAACAATTATAAAGTACATATACTTCTTTAGCTCACATGCAACATTCCCCAAATTTGGGCCACATATGGGCCATATAACATATCTGAACAAATAGAAAAGATTAAAAATCATACAATGTCTGTTCTCAGATCACAATGGAATTAAACTAGAAATCAAAATAGGAAGATAGCTGGAAAATACCATAATATAAACACACCCTTCTAAGTAACACATGGGTAAAATTTTTAAAAAAACTCAAAAAAGAGAAATTTTTTATAATATTTGAACAAAATTAAAAAACATCAAGGGCTGGTGTTGTGGTTCAGTGGTAGAGTGATTGCCTAGCATGTGTGAGGCACTGGGTTCAATTTTCAGCACCACATATAAATAAATAAATAAATAAAATAAAGGTCCATGGACAACCAAAAAATATTAAAAAAGAACACATCAAAATTCTTGGGATACAGAGAAAATAGTGCTTACAGAGAAATATAGCACTAAATACATGTGTGTGTAAAATTAAAAAAAGACCTAAATTAATCAACCATCTAAACTCCCAACCTTAGGAAACTAGAAAAGGAAGAGCAAATTATATCTAAAGTAAACAGAAAAAAATGAAATAATAAAAAATAAATCAATGAAATTGAAAACAGGAAAATCAGAGATCAAAAGCTGGTTCTTTGGAAAGATCAACAAATTGGTAAGCATCTACAGACTAATTGAGAAAAAAAAGTTAGAAATTGCTAACATCAGAAATAAGAAAGTGGACATCACTATAGATCCCACAAACATGAGAAAGATAATAAAGAAATACCATGAGCAACTCTATGTCCACAAATTTGATAACCTAGATAAAAGAGACCAATCCCTTCAAAAAATACTATCTGTTAAGACCCATACAAAAATGGACAATTTAAGCTAGGCACAGTGGTACATGCCTGTATTCCCAGCTACTTAGAAGGTTGAGGTAGGAGTTGAGCTTGAGTCCAGGAGTTCAGGGTCAGCATGGGCAACATTTGAAATCCTGTCTCTTGATAATATTCAAAATAATAGAAAATTAGAATAAGCCCATATCTATTTCTATTTCCATTTCTATTAAAGAAATTAAATCAGTAATAACATCCAAAACAGAAAGCACCAGGCCCAGATGGTTCCACTAGTGAATTCCACCAAACACTGAACGAAATCACAGTAGTTCTCTACAATTTCTTCCAGTAGATAGAAGCAGAGGAAGTACTTATTAATACATTCTATGTGGCCAGCATTACCATAATACCAATACCAAAGACATCAGATGAAAACTACATGGAGCAGTCTCTCTCGTGAACATGAAGGGAAAATCCTCAATGAAATACTGGCAAATTAAGTTCAATAATGTATAGAAAAAACTGTACATCACAATCAAGTGGGACTTACAGGTATATACACTTGAAAATCAATGTGATCCATCCCACTAACAGGCTTAAGAAGGAAAACCATATGATCATGTCAATAGATGGAGAAAAATCATTTGACAAAATCTAACATGCACTCATGATAAAAAATTCGGCAAACCAGGAACAGAGGAGAACTTTTGTCAATTCGGTGAAGAACAAAACCCTTCAGTTAACATCATACTTAATGGTGAAAAACTAGAAGTCTTTCCTCTAAGGTCAGGAATAACACAAGAAGGTCCACTCTCACCACTCCTTTTCCACATTGTACTTGAGTCCTACGTAACGCAGTAATAAAACACAGCAAAATGTATATAAGTTGTATAGTAGTCATCTTGTGTTACTACAACAAAATATGTGAGAAAAGTTACTTGTGAAGAAAAGTTTATTTAGCTCAAGTTTTGGAGGTTCAAGATCAGGTACCCCCACTGCTTTGGAATGCTGGTGAGGAAAGCAGATAGCAATGACAATAGTGTATGGCAGAGCAAGTAGTCCCATCTTAAGTGAGGAAGCAGAGAAGGAGAGAATGGGTTCCCCTTATTCCCTAAAAGGGAAAGTCCCAACCTAAGGACCTCCCACGAGGCCCCATCCTAAGGTCCTATAGCACAGTCACCCCAAGGGCCAATTCTTGATTTTGTACCTTTGAGGACACTCAAATTATACACAAACCAGAGCAGATTGGGGAGGAAAAATAAAACCTTTCTTGACTACAGAGGACACTATTGTTTATATAGAAAACTCACAAGAATAATAGTAATTAAAACTTCTTGGAAGGAGTAGACTATAACAAGGTTTCAGAATACAGGATTAATATACAAAAGTTGATTGCTTCGATATACCAACAAAGAGAAAATGCAATTTGAAATTAAAAGCACAATACCATCAAGGATGAAGCTCAGTGGTAGACCACATCACGCTCAGTATGCATGTGGCCCTGGGTTTGCTCCCCAGCACCACAAAAATAAATTAACAAAACCACCTACACTGGCACCCAACAAAATGAAATGTATGGGCATAAATCTACAAAATATGTAAAAGTTCTGTATTAAAAAATACAAAACTCTAATGAAAGACACCAAAGAGCTAAATAAAAATTCATGGATGGGAAGACAGAATCTCTGACAGCCAAATACAATATGGAATCCTGGACTGAAACTTGGACCAGAAAAAAGAGCAGTAGTGGAGTAACTGAAAACTAGCATTGGGTCTGTAGATTAGTCAGATGGTATCATATCAGTGTAAATGTCCTGATTTTGAAAAACTGTGTGTTGTTATATAAGATGTTTACATTTGGAGAAGCTGGAGGATGGGTATAGGTATATTCTTTGTACTGTTTTTGTATTAGTTTTTTTCTGAGAGTACTTAAAAAGGTACAATTTGAGAAAAGCTCACTGAATACATACTTCACTAAAGATATATAGGTAGCAAAATGAGCATACAAAAAGATCTCAACAACATTATGCATTATGAAATTAGAAATTAAAACGATATACCACTTTGCACCTACTATGGTCAAATCTAAAATACTGATAACACTGAATACTGTCAAGGATATGGAGAATCAGGAACTCTCACTCATTGCTGATGGGAACACAAAATTACAGTCAATTTGGTGGTTTCTTAAAAAATTAAACATACCATTATAATATGATCCTGTAGTCCTGCTCTTTGGTAATTTACCCAAATGAGTTGTAGACTACATAAAAATCTGCACATGGATATTTTCAGATTTATTTACAATTGCTAAAACTTAAAGCAACTGTGATGTCCTTCAGTAGATAAATTGTGGTACAGACAATGGAATCCAGTGCTAAAAAGAGTAAGCAAGCTATGAAAAGACATGGAGGAACTTTGGATGCATATTACTAAGTAAAAGGAGCCAATCTAAAAAGGCTGCATACCGTGTGATGCTAACTATAAGGCAAGGCAAGGATAGTAAAAGGATCAGTACTAGTTTCCAGGGGAGAACCAGGGAAGGGGAGATGAATAAGAATATCACAGAGGACTGTGAAGGCTCTGAAATCATTCTGTGTATTATAATGGTGGCTACATGTTATTACATATTTGTCAAAACCCACAGACTAAATTACATTGAGTGAACCCTAATGTAAACTATTGACCTTGGGTGATAATGATGGGTCAATATAGTTTCTCAATTGTACCAAAGGTAGCACTCTGGTGTGGGATGTTGATAGCAGCTAAGGCTGTTCGTATGTGAAATCTGAGGGTAATTTGAAACTCTCTATACTTTCCATTCAATTTTTTTTTCCAATTCTACTTCTAATTCAGCTGTCAAAGATATCAGTTTAGATTGCAAGCCTTTTTTTATTGTTATATATGACAGCAGAATGTATTATAAATTATAGAGATTAATTTTTCATATCTGTACACAAACTAGAGTCACACCATTCATGTCTTTATACATGTAGTTAGGGTATAAAATCGTGACATTTGCAGGTAAATGAATGGAGTTGGAGAATATAATGCTAAGTGAAGTTAGCCAATCCCCAAAAAACCAAATGCCAAATATTTTCTCTGATATAAGGATACTGATTCATAATGGGGTTGGAGGTGGGGGGGGGAGTATGGGAGGATTAGACAACTCCAGATAGAGCAGAAGGGGAGGAGGGGGCAGGGGGGTAGGGAAGAGGGTGGAATGAGATGGACATCGTTACCCTAAGTACATGTATGAAGACATGAATAGTGTGACTCCATTCAATTTTACTATGAAACCAAAACTGTTCTAAAAAATATAGTCTATTGTAAAAGCAAATGGGGTAAATGATCTGACCCCCAAAGAAGGAACCTTGAACTGTTGCACTGAGCAACCATGCAAGAAGTAAAACCTAGTAAGCTGCTCTAAGCCTGTTTGAAAGAATGGGTAAGTGGAGAGGTCTAATTTACTCTTCCCCCAGCTTCTTATACCTTTTCCCTGTCCCATTAGGGTAATGATGTCCATCTCAATCCACCCTCTTCCCTACCCTCATGCCCTCTCCTCCCCTTCCCCCTTTCTCCCCTTTGATCTAGAGTTTGTCTAATCCTCCCATGTGTCCCCCACCCCCAACCTCATTATAAATCAGCATCCCTATATCAGAGAAAACATTTGGCATTTGGTTTTTTGGGGATTGGCTAACTTCACTTAGCATTATATTCTCCAACTCCATCCATTTACCTGCAAATGCCATGATTTTATACCCTAAGTACCTGTATGAAGACTTGAATGGTGTATACAACCAGAGATATGAAAAATTGAGCTCTATATGTATAATATGAATTGTAACGAACAATACTGAGTTCACTTTTATAACTCACTTGAAAGCAAACAAATCAGCTGCAGGTGATATGGGGCTATAATGCCAGAATCCATAGCCTTCTGCTCTGAAATACTGGGACCCATAAGAAGGCCTACCATGAATCTTGGCCACTTCTCTTGGGAAGGATTACGATCAGGAAGATTCATCTAGTCGTTAGAGGACACGAATACAAAGGAGCCTAGAATCTTACATGGAACTCAACCATTTGGTATCAAAGCTGAGCAGGGGCAGGTTTAGTCCTGCTCAACACTTCCTGAAAGGGAGTTCCAAGGGCTTGACCCTGGCATCTTTCCACTGCCCCGAAGCATGAACAAAAAAAACCAGTGACTCAGAAAAGATCAAAACATAATACAAGAAGTTCCATATCCCAGCTTCTCAGATTTCCTTGGGCAGACCTCATCCTTTCCTTTTGGGGTTTCAGTTTCCTCAACTGTCCGTGGTTTTAAGCAATTCTAGATAATCTATAGGTCAATAGATACATTTTATAGCTTATATGCACTTTGGCATCTGTTTATTACATGAAAAATTGAAGTAATAACTCCACAACCTAGTCCCCACAACTCTCAACCAACAGCCACTGAAGTAAAGGATCCATACAACACAAGGGACAATTTATTCTTTATTGATTAAAAATGAAGAAAACATGCAGTAAAATACAAAGTCAAAAAAAGGGGGAGAAAGTTGAATATTTTACATCTTCCATAATCTAGCATATGTCATAAGGAGGAACCTCCACTTATTGATACACCATTATTCTATCCTCCAGATTATTAAACAGTATCAGCTGGCTCTAAGATTTGGTTTAAAACTTAAGCAAAAACCCCAAACAAATCCATTAGTAATTTAGAAAGACGATACTTTTCACAAATAGCATTGGCACATATTACCTTGTGCTATAGTTAGTCCCTAACTCCAGGGACAGGGGTATTCTGGGGACCTAGTAACAGAGATGCACCCTGAACCACTACTACTGGAAAGGAGTGAGGAGGCTCCCTAGGTCACATGCTATCGCACCTGGGCAGTTTCTGTTCACCTGTTTTCTCAGCATCACTGCACAAGCTGGCAGAGGGAATTCACCACACAACATGCAGAAGAAGAAATAACACTGTCATGGGACTTGGTGTTTGTCTCCTATTTCCCAGCAAGGCAACCAATGAACTGAACAACAAAAAAAGATAAGCCCCAGCCCCCACCTTCTATTGTCATGCCTATCCCACTGCAATTCAAAGCTACTGGTGGGCTAGAGAAAGTGAACAAGGCCACTCACTCCCAGCCTGGGCCATACCACCTCCAAATGAAAAGCTAAAACAGTAATGTCACCCCCACCATGGGTTCATAAATAATTAAATTATAATGGGCTTGTTTGAAATAAAAAAGGACTCTATGGCAAGCAATTAGCCTGTTGTCAAAGAGGACATTGTATCTTTTCCACACCTCATTACCAACTCCCTATTCTTGCTTCTCCATCGCTCACTACCACCATGATGACCACCACCACCACCCCCCAAAAAAGGAAAAGGAAAAGCTAAATATTTTTCCAGCAAGCTGGTCAATCTCTTTTCTCTCTGCTGATTCAGCAAACTCCCTTCTTTTACCAATCATGCTGGGACCTTAAACTTTGGTATCTATTCTTCTAATCTTTCCTCCCAATCCCCATCCCAAATCCAACTCCTCTCACACTCCCCAACATCCACCCCTTTACCAACATGCCTTTACACCTGGAGCAGGTAAAGAAAGCCCATGACTAAAACTACAGATTCAGAACGAATGAAATAAAGGTATATCAAGTCAGTTATGGGGAAAACTTTCAGGTGTGTTCCAAGAGAAAACCAGGTAATCTTGTTCAGACCAACAACATTGGAAAGGGCTCAAGAGATTTTGTGAAAGTCAACTCTCCCTTCTCTGTGGGGCCACAGCCCATTGTTGTATGTCTCTTTAAGGCCAGATCAAGTATCCCATTCATACATAAAACTTGGTAACTTGGCAGGGTTATTAGCAATTAGACAAGTCTGACAATGAAATAGGAAAAAAGAAAACTCAAACCCACTGATTATTCACATATTGCATTATGAGTGCTCTTTTTTAAACCTAAAGAATAATTTATATAACTTCTGTAGAAAATCAAATGAACACTGTCTACTCATAAAACCTAAAGGTCACGGCACATGTGGTTTCATTTTCCATCTTGAGTCAGTTTCAGCGCACAGGGTCCCCCTCCACAGAGTCAGTGCAGGAGAGGGATGGAAGCCAGGCCTCTAGCCCAGTGTGAGTCTTTTATTGCTGTAGTAATCTCAGCCTTTTATACCCACTTCCTCATGACTCAGAGGCCAGGCGCACTGATTTTCATTGGAGGATCGAGGAGCAGTTTTTCTTCAATTTTATTTCTTAAAATTTGAAAATAAATACTTCCCTAGTGATATGAGTTATGATTATTTTTCCTGTTCAAAAACCACCTCTGGCAAAATTTACTTTTACAAGCTATTACTTGATGTTTTCTGCAAAAACAGTCCAAAGTTCCACTTTGAAGGATCTGATGGCTGAAGTTTGACTACAGTCAAATGTTTTGCACCAGCTGAAGTTAAGGCTAGCAACCCTTTCTGGAGGGAGCAATGAAGGGGGTGCCTGAGAGCAGCTTTAGCAAAACACTTAGAGACACCATGAACAAAACAAGAACACAGTTTAGGCTGCCTCCTCTGAGGCTGTGCTTTTTCCTAACAAAGGTTGCTAGAATTCACATCAGATACAAAGAAAAAAACACTAATTAAATTCTCTGGGCTCCAGCTAATCAACTTTTAATTGCTACTTCAGTGGTAGAGATATCCCAAGATGCCCACCTCTGGGCAGGTGTGGGAGAACAGGCAGGACGAGGTTGCCCAATGTAGCTGCTACTTTCCACCTGGGCCATTACTGGAGTAAGGCAAGAATGAGCTGAGCGATCTCCCTCCTGAGCCTTGAGGCACACGGGCCACTTCTCAGATGGCGGAAGAAAGGGGACATGTGCAGCACATTTACTAACGGAACTCTTTGAGGGGATGCTGGCCACTGGTGATCCAACTTTACTTTCCCTGTGGGAAAAAGGGGAATGATGGCAAGAAGAACATAAAGAAAGAATTCTAAAGCTCCTAGCCGGGAGGTTCGTTGCTGGGTTCTTTGGCAGTAGTGGGTTTAGGCCAACAGAAGCAACAGAGATACGCATGTGTGGAATCTCCTTAGGCCGCCTCTTCTGGGGCTGTGTTTTAGCTGATGCTGAGCTGGGCAAATCCTATTAGTTTGCCATCATCAGGAATATCCGAGCCTTCAACACCAGATGCCTGAGGATCAAACAAAATGACAAGCTGTTGCTATTTATAAACAAAATTGCAGTAGCAATTAAAATTGACATGGGACTATGGGAAGGCAGGCAGTGGGTAAAGAGTCCCTGGGACACAAATGGGAGGTTGATGTAGGTGTTTTTTTCCTGAAGACAGGACACACAGCTGAAGTCAGACTGGCTTATAATTTCACTTGAGAACAGTTAAGGGCATGGGGTTAGAGAGTTCTGGAAAGCAGAAAAAAAACTTGGGTGGGATGACGTGGGGGAGAGACAGTTAAAGAGAGAACACTGCCATATTTTAATATTCTCATTATTCGGGGAATATAAAAATCTGGTCTGCAGAGGCTGTTGATGTGTAAATGGTAAGATGGCTTAATAAAGAGAAAGGGATGAATACCAGCTTGAAAGTGACAGATCGATTTGACTGAGGTTCTTCCACAATTTTCTGCAAATTAGCTGCCACTGTAATCATACAAACAGAGAAAAGCAATAAGAAGTTACATAAATCCACTATCAAAAAGGTTAAATGGTGGTTAAGCTTTGTACAATCAAAATGGAAGCAGAAAGATCAATCATTCCTCAAATGAAAGCATCTTTCAAATTCAACCCCAAACTACACAATGAATCTTGAATCACTGGCAAATTAACTTCATTTAAAATTTATCAACTAGCCTGGGAAGGACAGGTATGTTTTGTCCATTAATGGACCAGAAATTCCCAGAATGGAAGTCAACAAAGTATGACCTATGGTCTGGTTTGGTTCTGCCTGCAAACTAAGAATGATTTAAAATGACAGATGACATGTGGCCCACAAAGCTTAAATGATCCATTGTCTGGCTTTTTGAAGGGAAACTATTCACCTTCTCAACCTGATGGTCTTTCCCATCAGTAATGTACCTATAGCTTGTGCTTGTGCCTTTTCCCTTCCTTCTTGCTTTTCTAAATCGCTAATATTTGCTCACCTCTGTGCTCCACAGACTAGATACACCAAAACAGATGAAAAATGACCAAGCTCCTGTTTTGTGACTTTAACTACCACTTTTACCAAAGTATCCCAGAGACCTGGGTGTGTTTTCATCTACTACCACTGGAAGTCACAAAGCAAACTTGAAAGTGGGATATTTCTGCTTGGTAAGGGAAATGTCCTCAGTACCTGTAGTTTCAGCCAAGGCAAGAATCATTTCAAGAATCATCAGACCAAAAGAATCATCAGACCTATTCAGTGGAACACAACCCTGATTTTCTAGGCACTAAATATATAGACAGAGACATAGGGCACAAGGCACAGCACAGTATAGTTACCTATTACTAAATCCCTTCCGTCGACCAGGCCAGCAGAAATGAGTTCCTGAGAGACACCCTCTGCTGTATCTGAAAGGACAAACAAGAAGGCATTCCATTTCTTGTGCACATACATCATTGCTAACACTCAAAGCCAGCATGTGTGACAGCATTGCTTGGACCCAAATGAGCTACTAAGTCCACAAAACCAGGGTCCTGTTCCACTGGCAATGCTCTCAACTGAGAAATTCTCTTAGGTCTGGCTAGAAGGCAGAATTGGTATGAACCAGGTGTCAAGTATCAGCTCATTGTACAGATAACTTTTAAAATGGTGGAATGTAGAGGGTTAAGGCCCATGCCAAAAGAACCTTCAACAGTGACTCTACAGAGCACAATCCTAGACCCAGGCTCTGAGATATGATGTTGAATGTGGAACATCTCAAGTGCTAGTAAAACTTTCTCAAAACCTGAGAGAACAAATTATAATCTCTTCTCTTTTGGTATTATGTTTTAAGTTTTTGTTAAAATCATTTTCTTATTTATCTTGTGGATTTTCTCCTTACCTAGTCATCCAGGTGGTATAATCTGAGCCATGGGTATAAAGAAAAAGTAAAAAAGAAGAAGATAGACTACCCCAATTTATTTCATTTTCAACTGACTCAGTGGTGCTGGTTCCTGAGGGCTGGACACTAAGCCCTGAGTGGGAGTAGGGAGAGCCAATGGGAAGGGGTACATATACTTTCACATGATGACCAGAAGTTTCAATTAATTCCTGAAAATGTGAGTTTTGCATTGCTCTAAAAAAGTCAAACAGATACACCTTAGTACATTTACATCTGTTCTCTTTAATGGCCAGATGTTAATACTGAGACAGCAACTATGGGATGTAAGGAAAGGTAACTGCTAGCTTCTGGCCACTCCTCAAATCAGAACACTGAATAACAACAGCAAAGCAAAACAAAACAAAACAAAACCAACCAACCCTTGCTCTAGAGTGAAGTTCACAATCAGAAACAGTACATGCCAAGGTTCAGTTCTGCCTGAGGAGAAGGGAAAATGGAGGTGACTTCTTCTTTACTACCATAAAGAATGAGCATGTACAGAGAGATAAGAACATGAACTATGAACTCAGATCTTGTTTGAACTTTAGCTACCTCTCTGCAGCTGTGTGACCTTGAACAAGTTACCCTGCCTCTCTCTAATCCTTGACATCATCATCTAGTAAATGGGGATAATAATTTTTCATTAGAAGGCTGTTATAAGAATTTAATGAGCTGGGCTGGGGATGTGGCTCAAGAGGTAGCGCGCTCGCCTAGCGTGCGTGCGGCCCGGGTTCGATCCTCAGCACCACATACAAACGAAGATGTTGTGTCCGCCGAGAACTAAGAAAAAATAAATGAATATTAAAATTCTCTCTCTCTCTCTGTCCCCCTCTCTCTCACTCTCTCTTTAAAAAAAAAAAAAAGAATTTAATGAGCTAATGTAATGTATAGCAAAATACTTGATCCATTGTAAGCAGTAAATAAGAGCTACAGTCATTTACTGTTTGTATTATTACATTAGATTTTCTAAATGAGTTTAGTAGTAAGTAAACTACATTTTATTTCATTCTATTCATTTGACCCCCAAAACCAAGAAATTTTTATCATCTTAAAAAAGCAAAATATATCTAAAAGACAGAAATTTCACACTTGATTAAACAACACATTAGAAGTTAATCTGTTTTTAATGGTTTTGTTGCCTCACCTCTCCCAGGAGTAAATTCAAATCGAATATCATTTAGTTCTTTTTTGGAATTCCTGTGGGGAAAAAACCAGAATTAAATAAAATAAGAATTTGTGAGTTTATGCATAAGAGTCTGCCAATATATATCAGGAAAGCTGTGCCTTGGAAAGATTAGTCTGTTCCCACAAGTTATATGATTTGTCCTGGTGTGCTGACACTTCAGGGCTCAGAGCCAACAATTCAGATTTATACTCTAATTGTCCTAAGCCTTTGAATTTATGTCTCCCATTGAAGAACATAAAAATCTCATACTTTGGGGGAGATTCTTATATGTCCACTCCTACCGTATTTCTTCTAAGATGATGTTATGGTTTGAATAAGTCCCACAAAGTTCACATGCTGAAAACTTAATTACCAATGCACTGAGTTTTGTTTTGTTTTTTTCCCTTTTTCTTTTTCTGTTCTTGGTATTGGGGTTTTAAGACATGGTCTCACTAAGTTGCTTAGGGCCTCGATAAGTTGATAAGACTGGCCTTGAACTTGTGATCCTCTTGCCTCTGCCTCCTGAATCACTGCCCTCATAAGATTGATCAATGTTGTTAAAGCAGGAGTGGGTTCATTATCATGAGTGAATCTGTCATAAAAGTGAGTTTGGCTGCCACTTGGTATCTTGTTCTTCCACCATGGGATGAAATAGCACCAAGGCCTTCACCAAATGTGAGGCTCTCGGAGATATTCTTGCTGCAGCCTCCCAAGCTGCTGGGATTACAGGTGTGTGCCAACAGGGCCCAACATAGTCTGTTCTTAATACATAATTCCTTAGTCTATTCTTTCTGGCAGCTGAATAAATTAAGATAGAAATGTTCAGCACCAGTTTACTGATTTAACTGGTACGGTAAGCACAAACAACATGATATTTAACTTCCAAAAACAGTCTGGAACATTAGTCGTTGAAAGTTCTCTAACGAATTCTATCTGCTTCTATCTCTATTATGATCCTATTGGGAAGACAACTAAGAATTCAGAAGCAGAAGTGGGGTTAGTTAATAGTAATCAGTGGGACTCTTTTTTAAAATGTTATTAATAGTTAAAGAGGGTTTGGGATGTCTCACATGACATTTTTTCAATACTAATTTTTTCAAATACATTTATGAGTAGAAAGAGACCTAACTGGAACAATATAACAGTAATAGCTATTTTGACATGAAAACTTTGGAATCCTAATCCAGAGTTCTTAATCCCCTGGCAGAAGTTGAGGGGTTAGGGGTTGAGGGGTGTTTAAAATGAACAGATTGCTACCCAGGGCACTTACTGCTGAGCAGCCTGCTAGGACCAATCTATACATCCCCACCAGAACTACCAACATTTGCCATATAACAGAGAAACAAACTAGGAATATACTTAGAGGTTTTCCTTTTCATCTTTATTTGATCTACCAATCACAAAGCACTCCCCTTCTGAGTTAGTCAATCCCAGAGTCCATAATGCTTATATAATCACTAAACTTCAGATAAGCCAGTGAGTGCTCCTCCCCTAAAACATTATCAACTACAGACTATACTTTCTAATTCAAACTATGCTGCAAATGTACACATTCGTCACTATTAATGGACAAACTAGGAGGGTATGTGCATCAGTTAGTCACAGCAACTGCTAACTGCCAGGTCCTCACACTTTGCTGTTACTTCTAAGAAAATAATACACCAGCAAATTAACACCTACTGATGCTGGGGGGACACAATCATGGCTTTAGCTATTCTCAGCACAGATTATTCAACACCTACAGGGAACTCACAAAACAGAAAATGTCCTCTTACCTTAATCTTAGTACTAGACTGATTGGGACCTTGGTTTCTTGTGAACCTGCTCCTGAAGACAAAGCCTAAAATGCATTGAAAAGTATAAAGTCATTGCCTGTGAATGTTAAGCATGGAGGTAACTGCAGAGGAATCATCCACTGGCAGCAATTCTCTTCCTCTCCAGCTGAGGTCATTCTGCTCCCTAAGACATTCATTCCCTGCTGTGGCAGGACAGGCACTCCACAGCAGCAACAAAAGCTAAATATCAACCTGTATCAAACATAATTAAATAATTTTCAAACCCAGATGAAATTACATATATTTTATATTTTTCTTGCCCCTGTTCCCCTATACAAAAGTGAAAAATGAGGTTTATCATTTTTTAAAAAATCTGCACCTGTACCATTTGGCAACACACAAGTAGGGCCTAAATCAACTGCCCCTCAGGGATCATTCAACCGAAGCGTTCCAGGTCTTTCTATAGTTAAACTAATCTCTCTGAAAACTGTTTAGCTATCTCCTGTTTAATGGCAGACATAAACTCTAAGTTACTTGTAAAATAATTCTAATCATTAGAACTTTTTTACCCCTATGATGGCAGAAATGGAAAGCTGGAAGGATGAAAGGTTAAAAGAAGTTATCTCCATGATTAACTAGACATGCCCAGTGCACTGGTCTTCAAAGCCAGAACACATGATACATGGCGCTACAAAAGGAGAAATCACAACTTTCATTTCTTTTTCACCTAAACTACTCGGGGTGGGGGACAACTTCTAACAATTAATAAATCGACACAAAACCCTTACTTTAGCAATATAGCATAAGGTCACATATGTACTATCAGAAGTTTCCTGAAGGGAGCATGGGAGTTACACAGCATACTGGGATTCACAGGGAGGACCTCATTCAGCTGCTTTCAGATAAATACAATTTAATGAAGTTTGTGTGTACTTTATTTGAGTTTATACATCACTTAGTTTTAATAAAATCAACTCTCACAAAATTAGTATTTTAAAAAGAGTAATTTAGAAAAACCACGGGCTATAAAAATACTAATAAATGATACAAAACAAAAATGAGCAAAAGAAAACAGTAAAGCAGATGATTCTCCTAGCCCCACCATGAATGCCATCATTTGCAATCTTAAGTTAATAATGATCTAACACACAGCCAATAAGAAATTAGCCAAAGAATTCTGATGTTTCAAAAGTTTTCAAACTTAACATACTGTTGTTTAAGATCCTTATGAACTCTCTTACCTTCGGGTGAATATTCAGAACTATGAAGACATAATTTCTAACTTCTTCCAAAATCTACTAGGACAACAACCTGAGCACATTAGGCTATTTCACATAAATATTTGCTTTTCTAATCTACCAGTACTAGGTGGCCATTAGAAGACATCCCTGCTTTACCTGAGCTGTTTTTGCTGGCTCTGCAGGTGGTGGGAGAGAGACTTGAGTTGGCTGGGTAGACATCTGTCCAGCTGGCTGAGGTAGATGAGCAGAAATCTGTTCTGGAACTTGGAGCAAAGTACCCATGGGATCAGTTGTTGAAAAGAGCTATAATGAAACCATGCATACAGTGCTGTTAACTTGATTGGAAAGAGAAGCAGGTTTACTGACAGTCAAACAGAGCCTTACAGGGTGACATTTTCAAAGCAGTTTTTATGATGTACTGGCTTGACAACACTTCTAAATATACACATCAAACAGAAGTCAAATATTTCTAGGCATTTTAGTTTTTTACCGACTTTCGATACAATTTACGTGCTTTTAGCTTCATCCATTTTAAGTGTATAATTCAAGGGTATTTGCACAGTTTAAAGAACTATACAATCATCACCAAATGCAGTTTTGGAACCCTTTATCACCCCCAAAAGGTTCACAAACCCTTTTAGTAAATTCTTCCACATCTAGCCCTTCACAACCACTGATCTACTTTCAGTCTCTGTAAATTTGCCTTTTTTGGGCATTTTGTGTAAATGGAGCATCTAACAAACAGTGTTTTGTGTAGCTTTTTTCACTCTGTATCATACTTACTAATTTTTTTATTTTTTCAAAATAGTTTGAAATAGTTATAAAGTAAAAAGTTATTTTCTAGGTGTAGTTGGTCACAATGCCTTTATTTTATTTATTTATTTTTATTTGGTGCTGATGATCAAATCCAGGGCCTCGAACGTGCTAGGCGAGCACTCCACTGCTGAGCTACAATCCCAGCCTCTATCATATTTATTTTTAACCACATTTACTTCATCCCCTTCACACAGCAAAACAGCTTCTCCAAAATAAAAAGTTAAGTAGGTAAAGTATTTATATATAAAGTATGTATAGTGTTTCTGTAAGAAATTATTGAAGCTACATTTTTTTACACATGGTGCTTCGATTTAACTGAATTCCCTGAATTCCCCAATACAGTGGTATGAAAAGGGGTAGAACCATAAGGAGGAGGGGCCTAGTGGGAGGTAACTGAATCATGTCTGCCCTTGTGAAGGGATTGATGCTGGTCTTGTTGGAGTGGGTTAGCTTTGTTCAGAGTGGGCTGTTATAAAAGAGACAGCCTGACCCCTCCAGGTCTCTTGCTATGTGATCTCTCATATATATTCCATGTTTCTACCATTGATGCCATCTGCCATGCTACAATACAGCCAGAAGGACCTCACCAGAGGCCCACCAAAGGGGGCCACATCATCTTTAACTTTTAGCTTCTGAAATTATGAGCTAATTAAATCTTTTTTCTTTACAAATTATCCAGCTTTAGGTATTTTGATACAGCAAAATAAAATGTGTTATGACCTGGGGACTTTTATTACATATAAAGAAAGATAATCAACCAATGATTCCTTAACATATCTAAAAATATATTTCAAAAATGGGTGTGAAGCTTTATAACAAACAGACACGAAATAAATTATCTTGCATTTTGAATTATTTCATAAATTTTGATTATGCAATTTTGGGGAAAAACTGTTGTTGAATAAAACAAAATTAAAAATTACAAGTTAGGGGAAAATACCAATGGCAATGACCAAAATTTAGAAATGAAAGAGTAAAAACTTTCAAAAGGCAACAACAGAGGTCTAGTAGCTGATAAAAGTAAAATAAATGAGATCAGAAGTAAAATTTTATATCATTTAATTTCATACATAAGAGGAAGCAAAAAGTTCTTCATTGGTTTCAGAGTTTGACAGAAATATAGCACATTAATATTAGTTGGCCTCAAAGTAGAAGGGGGATTTTCAGGGAAGGGAAGGGGAAGTAGAGGTGCAAGGGAGGTAGAGTGGAAAGAAAGGCAAGGATGACAGAAGGGAAGTTAGGTATGATCAAAGCACAATTATGCATGTATGTAAAAATTACAGTGAAGAACATTAATTTGTAAAATCAATATGTTGATAATTATAGTTAAAAAGATTACTTTTAAAAATGTACTATTTCAAAAGGTTAGCTTCCAAAGTGTATGTACATGTATGTTTATCTATAATAAAGACAAAAAGGATACATATAACAAAGCAATAAGAAGATATACAGAAACTGGGATCCCAGTGCACTGTTAGTGGAAATGTGAAATGGTGGAAGTTCTAATGAAAAATAGTATGGTTGTTCCTTAAAAAATTAAAACATAGAATTACCTCATGATCCAGCAATTCTATTTCTAGATATATACCCAAAAGAATTAAAAGCAAAGTTTTGAACAGATATTTGCATACCCATGTTCATAGCACCATTATGCACAACAGCCAAAAGACAGAGAGGTTCAAGTGTTCACTAAAAGATGAATACACAAAACAGTATATACATACAATGCAGTAATATTTGGCCTTAATATGGAAAGACATTCTGACATATGTTACAACATGGATGAACCCAGAGGACACTGTGCTAAGTGAAATAAACCAGTCAGAAAAAGACAAATACTATATGAATCCACTTATATGAAATACCAGAGTAGTTAAATTTACAGAGACGGGAAGTAGAAGGGTGGCTGCCAGGACAAATATGGAAGAAAATGGAGAATTACTATTCAATGGGTAGAATTTTAGTTTGGGAAGATTAAAAAGTTCTTTAGATGGTAGTGATGGTTGTATTCCAGCATGACTATATTTAATGCTACCAAACTAAAAATGATTAAGACAGTAAACTTTATGTCATATAAATTTTGTCATAATTAAGTTAAAAAACAATGTAATGAGTATAAGAATATGAGTGAGAATTCACATGGAGAAGTTATTTAGCAAAAGCACAAGAAGAACACTAAAAAGAAAAACTATAATAATCTATAAAATACCTTTTCATTCAATTTCTGAGAAATTATCAAGTTTGGCTTAATTAGAAGTAACAAATAATTCTAAAACATCAGCAGATTAAAACAACGTTATTTTTAACTTTACTTTTTATTATTTCTTACACATACTTCAAGTATATCTCTGACCAGCATGAGTTCATCCCTTCATTCAGTCAAGGATGCAGATTATGGCAGCAAGATTAAGGAAACACAGAATCACAGAGTGACTCTTCTGCTAACTTTACATTGGTCAAAAGAACTGACATGACCATGCATAATTTCAAGGGTCAAGGACATACAATTCTACTAATGTACCTGAGGTACAGACTTGTACACTGCTGATGGAACTGCATACTACTGCACTGTAGAAAGCAGTATGGAGATTCCTCAAAAAACCAGGAATGAAACCACCATAATGACCCAGCTATCAAATTCCTTGATATTTGTCCAAAAGAACTAAAATCAGCATGCAATAGCAATATAGCAGCACAATTCACAATAGCCAAATTATGTAATTAACCCAGATGCCTATCAATAGACGAAGGGAGGAAATGTGGTGTATACGCATACACACACACACACACACACACACACACAATGTAGTTTTACTGAGTCACAAAAAGAATGAAATTATGGCATTTGTTGATAACTGGATGGAAATGGAGAACATTATGCTAAGTCAAATAAGACAGTCTCAGAAAATCAGGGTCAAATGTTTTCTCTCCCATGTGCAAGCTAGAGCAAAATAATGGAAAGAAGGAGGAGAGGACAGGATTTCATAAAGTCACAGGGAAGATTTCATAAAGTCACAGGAAGAGCAGAAGAACAAGATCAAGTGGCAGAGAGGAGGGATGGGAAAGGAGAGAAAATGCAGAATGTTTTTTTTTTTTAAATTGAACTATGTGCATATACATATATACCACAGGGAATTTCACTTTTATGTATAAGTACAAAGAACCAATCAAAAATAGATGAGCAAAAGAAGATCAGTAGGAAGATCATGCATGTACAAATTTGTCAAGATGAGCCCAACTATAATGCTCTAATAAAAAACTGAAGTATAACAAAAATACATATATTAAGGTAGAGAATTTATTTTCTTTGTACTAGGGCTTGAATCCAGGGTGCTTTACCACTGAGCTACATTCCCGGCACTCAAAGAGGCTGGCTTTTAACTGGTTATGCTTCTGCCTCAGCCTCCCAAGTAGCTGGGAGTAAAGGTATGTGCCACTGCACTGGCTCATTTCTAAATTATAAAGTTCTATGTACATGAATCATGTATATAATTGTACATACAAATTGCGTGGTATGTACACAAATGAAGTGGGAAAATTGTTTAAGAGATACACTTGCCTTTAAACCAAATACTGAGCTCAGAATGGGAGATGCTGCCAGAGGAAGAATATGTACAGAATGGATCCATGAAATTATTTTTCTCAGGTAGTGAAAAGAAGGAAAGCCAACCTAACTGGATTCTGTTTAGTAACATTTCCTATTACACTGAAACAAACTACAGAAAATACAATTTACCCAACAAGAGAAAAAACTGAAAAAACTTTCAAAAATGTATAACAAATTCCTGGGCAGAGTAATGCATAAAGATTGCTTCCCACTTCAAGCAGCGCAAACCAAAAAAGCAAATCATGAAGTTAAGCAAGCAAGGACCAACATTCCAGGCTCTTAAACCAACTTTTAAAATGTAACTTGTATAAAGGCTCATTCCCATTTAGGCACACATATAAAGACTTTTAAAAACAAAACAGAAGCATATATAAAACAACAAGGATTTAATAATTGCAATTACTTACCTCAGAATTTGTTAATGATTCTTTCACTCGAGGAGACTAGAAGAAATACAGAAAAGGATGCTTGTTAACTCAGACTTAGTTTACTTATAGTCAGTTCCAGGTAACTTCAAGTAATGTTGAATGCAAGTCAATTTTACTTCATTCTGATTCATAAATTAACTTATAAGTTACTACAGTGAGTCTTCTGAAAAAAGAAAACTGCTATGATACAATTGTATTCTTTGTCTAATTAGCCTATAATAAATGTATCAATATACTTACTGTATTTAAAATTTTTTACAGTTTCAGCTATATAATTGAAGAGATGATGGGGACTGTCATTAGTTCTCAGGCAGTGGGGAGGTCACATTCAAAGTAATATGAAAATACTGTGTGCCTAAAATTCTAGACCAAATAAACCTCAGGCCAGCTATCCAACACACTCTCAAAGCACAGATTTGAGACAAGTGATTGAGGACTCTATGGAGAAAATTCTTGAAACAAAATTACAGAACAATGACCTGAAAGTTACTTTTCAAGAATCTACTACCTACAAAAAAATTCGACTGGGATATATATAATAGTAATGACTAGAAATTAGGAAAGTTGTGGTAGTATGGAGGCAGCAGATAGAGGGATACTGGATCAAGTTACCCAAACACAAGTAAAGAGAAGTCTAGTGTTATACAAAACAGTAGAGTGGCTAAGGTTCACAATAAGCAATAATACTAGAAGAGCTTGAAAGCTCGAAACACAAAGTACCGATGAGGAGACAGAAACATTAACCATTCTGATTTAATCAATATATGTAATACACATGTATTGAAATACTGTACTGCACCCTATAAATATATACAAGTACTATGTGTTAATCAAAAATTTGAAAAAGAAATGCTTAAGGAAATGAAATGTTAATGATTTGATCATTATACTCGAAAGACATAGATCTAATTATCATCCTGCATCCCATAATTTTGTCAATTACAATAATAATTTTTAAAAAGTAAGGAGAGGTTGGTCATGGTGGCACATCCCTGTAATCCCAGCAATTCAGGAGGTTGAGGCAGAAGGATAGCAAGTTTGGGGCCAGCCTAGGCAATTTAACGAGGACCTGTCTCCAAAAAAAGAGAGAGAGAGAGAGAGAGAGAGAGAGAGAGAGGGAGGGAGGGAGAGGGAGGGAGAGAGAGAGAGAGAGAGAGAGAGAGAGAAAGAACGAACTTGGGAGAGCTGCTCTGGGTTCCATCACCAGTATTATTAAAAAAGAGAAGGGGAGGGGGCAGGGAGAGAGAGAGAGAAAGTAAGGAGGAGGGGATGCCTCCTACTACCCCTTACTCTTATTGCTAGATATTTAGAGATCTGGTACATAAATAAATGTGGGTTGTCTGATTCTGGGATCCAGACATTGTCATTTCAAAAAGAACTTACCTCTGCACAAATATTAATGTATGGCAAATCCTACCAACTATGGATTTAGCCAGGCTACTTGAAAGGCCAATTTAGGTTTTATAATTTTCATCACCATTGTATTAAGTAAAATCAAGGTTCAGATAATAGCTAAAGTTATCACAGCAAGTAAGGGGCCGACCAAAACCCTTTTTAAAACACTTCTCTATTTGAGGGTTCTGGGGACAGCAGGGAACAGGGTATACCCTAGTGATAGAGTGCTTGCTTAACGTGAGCCAAGCCCTGGGTTCAATCCTCAATACTACTGGGGCAGGGGATTCTGTATTAGGAAATAATTCCAAGTTTTATTTCTCTTTCTTTTACAGAAAAGATGCTACAATAATAACAATACAAAAGATGCTTTTTTTTTTCATCATGTAAAGTTTGGGTGCATAATAGATATTTAAATCACTTTTCCTGTACCATGTGAGAATAAGCTGCATATACCATGGTTTACCACTTATGTGTGTTTCCTAAGAACAGAGACATTTTCTTAAAAAGTTTCACAGTACAGTTTTTTAACTTCAGTAAATTTAACAAAGATACCATACTTTTATCTAATTTACTATCCACAATCCAAATGCCAGCAGACCCTTATGCTCCTTATAATCTTGTGATTTTCTTCCAGTTTAGGATGAAGTCTAGGATCATGTATTAATTACATTGTCACCGTTTCTTTAGATTTTTAAAATCTGGAATATTAACATTTTAAAAGAATATAGTACGCACTACCATACCACTACTTTAACAGAATATTATTTACTTGGGATTTGTCTACTGTCTCTTCATGATTAGACTTACATGAACATCCAGCTGGAAATCTGCATAGTGATGTGTCGTTCATAGGGTATGAAATCTTCATCTGCCCCCACCAGTGAAGATTAATTTAATCACCTGGCCAAAGAGTTTTCTAAATTCTCCAGTAGATAGCAACTATGATTTTTTCTTTATCTAGCAACTAAAAGGTAATCTTAAAAATATCCTACTCCTCAAAACTTCCCTCTGTATTTGATGATTCTTCCCCGATCCAATGACAATGGCTATAAAATAACAATTCTTCTACCTCCAATTTTCGTCTCCACATTTACCAGACAGCACTTGGCAGTTCAGCGTAATGAAAAAACATCTTTCTCCTCATTGGTTTATGTATCTATTTATAATTGGTACAGACTCAAAGATTCCTATTTTTAAAGAAATTATTTGAATGGTTAAATTGTACCACACTGCTTCAAGCTGATTTCTGCATCATTTATTCCCTCAGACATTTTTTTTTAACTGGTATAAAAAGATATTCGTGATTCATCTAACATTTTCCCTGTCCTGGAACCACTCATTTTTCTAAGAGCCCAGTTCTTTTAGTGGGGAATGATATCAGAGAAAATTATCTGGACATAAGGTGTGCTCATTGTTATTGTGGTATCTTTGTTTCTAGGCCTTTCAATAGACAAAGCTTGAAAATACATTCAAGCATATACATACTTACATACATACATGTGCACATACACATTCAGATCACACACACACTTCAGAAGCCTGAATCCACACCAATGCCTACAATTCAAATCCACCTCCACAGAATCTTTTCTCATTTCACATTTGTACGTCTCTTCTTCTTTCATAGTTAGAATCTTGGCTCCCAAGAACATTAAGCCATTTACTCATTTGCTTAACCCCATTATACAAAAGAGTTTCAGAACTGCTTTGCATGTACAAATATGAAAAAAATCATAATAAAAGGAGTTTATGATTTATCTGAAGTTTTCCCTCTCCTCTACCAACTCTACGACTGAAAGAAGATAGTCAATTACCATGTCCCTAAATTACCTGGATTAGTTGTTTTTGTACCTCTTCAGTAGTTTCATATTCCCTTAAAATACAATTGTAGGCTCCAGCTCTGTCAACAATAGGTAACAAGGAGCTAGATTTACCCTTCTGTCTGAAACAATAATCAAAAAAAAAAAAGGAGAGAAAGGAAACAAAGAAGAGCAAAGCAAAGAAAAACAATAAATGTTTTCAAGATACTGAAAAACAAAGAAAGAGTGTGATCCCTGAAACACAGGAACCACCTTGAGAGTTTTTTGGATGCTGTGGCACAGAGAAGGGGAACCTAGGTGGAATCCAATTAACTGCATGAATAGAAGAAACAGAGCTACAAATCCAAGGAGGCCAAGACAGATAAGATAATAAGACAGAGTACTAGGGAAGAAAGAGCTACATAATGAGAGAACCCTAGAGATCTGCAGAGGATTCCTTTTGAATATTTAGCAGAACACTTATCAATGCATATATGTGAGAAAACAACCTGAGACTGAGGGAAAAACATATTTTCAACTTACTTTACTATATAATCCAGAATATAGCTCAAGAAGATCTACCAGAATACAAAATGAGTGCCATGTGACAAGGTAAAATTCACAATGCTTGGCAGCCAGTCAAAAATCACCAGGTATGAAGATGTAGGAAAACACTCCTGTACCAATATGAAGAAAGTTATAAAACAAGTAAAATCAATCCAGAACTGACATGGATGTTAGGATTAGCAGGAAAACCCGTTAAAATAGTTATTATAAATGTATTACATATCTTTAAAAGGTAGAAATGTGGAAGATATAAGATAAAAAAATAAACTTCTAGACAATTAGAACACCTGCAATATAGACTGAATAAAATTAGTAGCAGATTAGAAATTACAGAAGAAAATATACATGAACTTGAAGGATAGCATAGAAACTATGAAAAATTAAAATAAAAATTAAAAAAAAATTTTAGTTGTAGATGGATATAACATCTTTATTTTTATGTGGTGCTAAGGATTGAAACCAAGGTCTCACATGTGCCAGGCAAGCACTCTACCACTGAACCACAACCCCAGTCAAAAGAAGAATCTTTAAAAAATAAAAAGACAATTAATGAGCTCTGATACCACTTTGACCAGCTTAAAAAACATGTTAATAGAAGAAAGAAAAATTATTTGAAGATATAGTGCTGAAAAATTTCCAAACCTGACAAAAACTTATAAATCCACAGATCCAAGAAACTCAACGAAGCCCAAGCACAAAAAACATGAAGAAAAATACATGTTGCATATTGTAATCAAATTGTTCAAAGCCATTTAAAAGAAAAAAAAAATCTTCAAAGCAGCCTGGAAAAAAAAAAGATACATTATTTAAAAAAAAAAAAGGGGGGGGTGGGGTGGGGTTGTGGTTCAGTGGTAGAGTGCTTGCCTGGCATGTGTGAGGCACTAGGTTCGATTCTCAGCACCACATCGATGACTAATAAATATTTAAAAGAGAGAGAGAGAAGAGTGTAGCCAAATTTCTTAGTGGAAACAGGGAAGATAAAAAATAGTGGAAAAACATCTTTAAAATACTGAATACAGAATAAAAATGATGTATTTTAAAATAACTAGAAGAAAGTTCCCAGTACATAAAAATGATTAATATTTGAGGAGATGGAAGTGCCTGTATTCTTATTTAACCATTATACACTGTATACAGATACTGTACTATACTCCATAAGAGGTATAATTATGTCTCAATAAAATACATATTTCTAAGTCACAATAAAATTAGAAAGACTTGATTATAAACATAGTTTATAGTGAGATCAGAGGCAACATATTAATATATTTTAAAGTTTTTAGTTATAAATTTTCACAACACAATACAACAAACATTAAAAAATTGCCACATAAGGGCTGGGGATGTGGCTCAAGCGGTAGCGCGGTTGCCTGGCATGCGTGTGGCCAGGGTTTGATCCTCAGCACCACATATAAAACAAAGATGTTGTGTCCGCCGAAAACTAAAAAATAAATATTAAAATTCTCTCTCTCTCTCCCTCTCTTAAAAAAAATTGCCACATAAAATACAAAATTAAATAGAAAAGGAACAAATACTCTATAAAGACATTTATCTCTTCCTATACTTGCTTCCTCTGTCAACTAGGAGGACATTGATAGCAAGAATTAAGACTATATTTGATACTCAAAAACTTGTAAGAGTATCTGATACATGGTATAACAATAAATAACCTGTAAAAGTGTTGAGAGCCACAGCCGAAGGGGCCCCAGCAAACTTTCAGACTGCCAGCTGATGATTGGCTCACAGCGGATGTATCTTCATCCCAGTGCCGGTGAAGACAATGTAAATTGTTAAGAAAATTGTTTTCTTTTAGTGCCTAGTGGAATGTTACATAATTTTTTCTTTAGCCATTATTGCCAGAATTCCTATCTTCATCCCAGTGCCGGTGAAGACAAAGATAAGACCAATCTACAGCTTCTGCAATACCCATCACAGAACTGCTTGCAGAACTTTTGCCTGGACTATGTATCACTTATATGCATTGTGAACTATCTGTTGGTGCAGCGACTTGTGGTAGTGTTGGGGTATTTTTGCTGATGATGTCATCGGTGGTACAATTTTTCCAAAAGGAGCTGTCAATTGGCTTGGTGAATCTTCCTCCCTTCTGCTTGTCATGGTCATTCAGCTAAAATTTGGGGGCCAACAGAGGTGAGGCAAAGAACCTTACCCCCCCACCCCACCCCCCCACTGGTACAAAGACCTATCCACAAGTGTGGCTGTATACTGGACCGGTAGTCAGTGACGGGTAAGATCCAATTGCAATGGTACCAACCTAAGATAGGAGGCTCACGCCTTGAGGTCAGCTCATCCGATAACCGGTAAGGACCATATGTACTATTGGACAACCTAAGGCAGGCACGGTCCCTAAGCCACATGCTTGTTGTTTAAACAGAGAGGGGGAGATGTTGAGAGCCACAGCCAAAGGGGCCCCAGCAAACTTTCAGACTGCCAGCTGATGATTGGCTCACCGCGGGCCCAGCAACTTCTAGCTCATTGGCTCCTCTGCGGTGATGCTCATTGGGCTGTTTCCCCGCCCTTTCAGACTGCCAGCTGATGATTGGCTCACAGCAGCCCCAGCAACTTCTAGCTCATTGGCTCCTCTGCGGTGATGCTCATTGGGCTGTTTCCCCGCCCTTTCAGACTACCAGCTGATGATTGGCTCACAGCAGCCCCAGCAACTTCTAGCTGATTGGCTGCTCTGCGGTGATGCTCATTGGGCTGTTTCCCTGCCCTTTCAGACTATGGAGCTGTTCATTGGGGGACTTTTTTGGCTTCGCCCACACGACCCAGCCAATCGGCCAAGAGCAGGAGGATTGTGGGAGGTGAAGAGTCTTGTGGTTTTGGGAGAGGCTTGTGGGAAGCCGGTGGTGGCAGTTGGGCTCTGAGGGTTTTCCTGAGGAGCTGTTTTGTTTGGCTAAATAAAGTTAGTTTCTTTTGACAAGTGGCTCCTGATTGTGCCCAGCCAGACTGTGGCATAAGAGGATCTGATGTATGGTATAATAAATATTTGTTGATTGAAAAAATACTGAAAGAAAAAGCTATCAATCAAGAATTCTACAATCTGCAAACCCACTTTTTTTTTTTTTTAAAAATAAAGGTAAATGAGAGATGTTTTCAGTCACAAAACCTTAAAAAAATCCTCACCAGCAGATCCACCCCACTAACCCGACCCCCACATACATATGCACACACACATTAAGGGATGTCCTCCGGGAATAAGGAAAGTAACAAGTGGAAATCTAGATCTATATGAATCCTTATTTTGAACGTGAACTTTGTCAATGGTTTGACAAAATAAAAATTTACGAAAATAACAATATGACTTTTTGCCTTCTTAGACCTGTTAATATTAAAAGTTTTCTTAACATCGAAACATCATTGTCCCCATCAGATCATAGTATATTCTTTTTTTTCCCCCTCCCTGCTAGGGATTGAACCCAGGGCCTCATACATGCTAGGTTAAAAACTCTACCACTCAGCTACATTTTCAGCTTCTATCATGGTATATTGTCTTCTTAATATAGTTCAACTTAGTTTTAAAAGATTCATTTTCTTAGAATTCATGGTCTCAAAAACATCTATAAATATAACATAAGAAATGTTGAACATAAATTTACTTATTCAGTAGATAAGCCTATAATTTTCTATGATATTTAGACACTAGCGTGTTAGGTTATGAAAATGCTAGTGTAACTAATTTAGAAGTACGAAATTTCTCTTTCTGATAGATAGCAGGTAATAATCAGAGAGTGAAAAGCTACAATTTATCTTTCTAAATATTTGTTAGAGGGAAAATAATATCATCATCTCTTTCACAGGGAGGAAGAACTACAATATTCATGTAGCTCTAGGTTCTATTAGAAGCTTTAATGTAACATTACACAAGAGCATCAATGTGACCAGAGAGGAGTCATATGAAAAGATAAGGAAAAAAGGATGCCATGACCTCACATTTGTTAAATAATAAATTCAATTACATGCAACTAATGTTTACAATTCTTATCTTTTACAGAGCTTTTCCAAGCTTAGAGCTTAATTAAGTTTTGCCAATTTTCATTGGCAAAGTCAACAAATAACTCAGCAAAAGGACTAGACTCCAAGACTTCAATTGATAAACAAGTTCAACAAATATTGAAGGTTGATAACAGAGTGGTAAGTATTCACAGTAGAGTAGATCCTGAAAGTAAGCAGTGGTATTACCACTATTCCAATATTCATCTCACAAAAAAGATCCAGCAGGCAAGGGTATGACACTTACCTTTACACAAACTTCTGTTCTTGAGAATGAGTCCCCACAATCAACTTGAGGCATTAACTAACTTTAAGTAAGAATTATGAAACAAACAAACTAAAAGGAAGGCCCTTGTCTTTGAGGCTTCTAACAAAAATTAACACACACACACACACACACACACACACACACCCCAGACAGATAATCCAGGACACCAACTAAAGAACAGTACACTGGCAGAAGGACACAGACTTCAGGGACAAAGTTTTTTTTTTTTTTTTTTTAATTGGCAGGCCTTCAAGTTCACTATTCTCTTCTGCAATGTCTAATTAGCCATTAATCCTACCTACTGTATTTTTTCATCTCAAACATAGTTTTCATCTCTAAATTTGGGTTTGGGTTTTTTTTGGTTGTTTTGTTTGTTTTAAATTGCTGAGGTTAGCTCTGGTCACTGGGATCACAGGTGTGCACCACTATGCCCAGATTAAATTTGGGTCCTGTTTAAATAGTCTAAATATTATCATATTCAAACAGATGCACCAAGTCCAATTTTCCATGCAGAATGAATTAGACACCTGCTAAGTTTTTCAAAGAAACGCGGCCAGTTAACACTCGTACTCTACATTTTAGCTGGTTAGGCTGAACAAGAACCACATACAGTTAAATACAAAACTTGCCCTGAGTTGTGAAATTGCCGCTTTTCCTTCTTCGCTTTCTTCATCAAATTCATCATCACTCCATTCCCAGCCTCCATCCTCTGTTTTGTGAAGACGGCCACTGGAACCTGGTACTCTCCGAACCTGCACATTAGAAACAGATGTGGATTGTTTAACATTTACTAAGCAGAAAACACAACCACACCCCGCCTCTATCATTTCAACCTGCTAAATGAATAATTATTTTCCTTATGAGTAAGTATTCCCTCGTAAGTTCATACCCTCCAAACCTTACTTGCTCTCTATTCACAATCTCCACTTATCAGTCTTTAGTCACAACCTTCTATACTGAGCCCAAACAACATAAAAACATTTTCTATGCCTCTTCAAATCTGACTAATGTGTTAATGTCCTGAGACAGTTAAGAAATAAAAGGTTTTGGATCTCAAAAATAAAACCAAGATAAAGAGTATTCTTTCATTTTTTCAATTTCTTAAATCAAAATTATACTTGAAAATAGTTTACTTTCAACTCATTTTAGCTTATTATTTTAAAATAATGAATCACATTACTACTTTTTTGGTTTTAGGAATTATCTATGGAACGTTCCACTATGGAAGATGACAATTTTCACTGTATTATCAACTCTGTACTCTTTTTTCAAGTTACGCTCTAATCTTGGTTAGATCAATACTTGGTATTTACATCACATGATTATACATACATGATATCACTTTTGAGCCTTACTATAAATTACGATTAGCTCTCTTTGCTGCGTATCTTGTTTTCCTTGAAGTTAATATCTACTCTTTCAGTTGGGTAAATCTCCTCTCCCTCCATCTGCTCCAGCCAGCCTAGTTTCATATCAGGGCTAATTCAGATGGTGCTCTACCATAAGGCAGAGGATTGTGCTTCCTGGGTCATACAACTGCCCTCTTTTTAGTTTAAGTGCTTCCTCCACATTTATTAAAGTCAGGCATTTCTAAACATATCCTGTCTGTATTCCCACATTTCATTCACGATTTGGTAGACAAAAGGAATCTGAGTTAGAAATATTTTCTCCCTCCAAATTTTGAACTGTTCTACTACACTCTGGCTTACTGAGGTTATTGTGACTCCTGATCTTTCATATCCCCCACCCTCCCCCACCCTCCCCCACCACTCCGTGCCCAGCATCTTAAGAGAGTACTATACAAATATTGCTAGTGCAGAAAAAGATCAAATTTCAAAATCACGGTATGTTTCTACTGAAAACCATTGTGCTTATTAAGCACAATCACAAAGTTGAAAAAAATCCTAAATTGAACACCATCTGTACTTCATTATTTTTATTCCTGAATGATATCCCATTGTATGGACATACCATATTTTATGTATTCATTCATCAGTTGATGGACATTTCTGTCCATTTTTCAGTTACTATAAATAATGTTGCTATGAGCACTTATGCACATTTTTGTGTGTACATATGTTTTCAATTCTCTTGGGTATGCCTAGGAGTAGAAGTGCTGGGTTATATATAACTCTGGCCATTTCAGGAACCCTGAGGCTATTATCAAAACTGCTGCTCATTTTACATGCCCATCAGCAATGTATAAGGATCCCAGTTTCTTCACTTCTTTACCCACAGTTGTTACTTTTTTTTAACGATAGCCATTATTAGTTGGTGTAAAGTATATTACTGTTATTTTAATTTGCACTTCTCTGATGGCAAATGATACTGAGCATCTTTTAACGTGTTTATCAGCCATTTGTATATCTTCTTTGAAGAGGTTTCTACCCAAATCCTTTGCCCATTTTTTTCAACTGAGTTGTCTTTTCATTATTGAATTGAAGGAGCTCTCTATAAAGTTCTGATTCAAGTCCCATTTCACATTGTGGTTTAGAAATACTTTCTCCCACTTGGTAAGTTTCTTTTCACTTTCTTGATGGTATCTACTGAAGCACAAAAGTTTTTCATTCTGATGAAGTCAACTTATCAATTATTTTCTTTTATTGTATTTTTGGTGTCATAGCTTAGAAAGCTTTGCCTAATTCAAGGAAGGTCCCAAAGATTTATTCCTATGAACAAGTCTCTCCTTCCCTAGTAAATACAATCCAATACCCCCAGTAGATTCTTGAAACCAAAGATAGTACCTAATCCTATATATACTGTTTTTTTCCTATAAAGATACCTATGACAGTTTAATTTATAAAATTTTGTATTACTAGATTAATAATAACTAATACTAATATAGAATAATTATAACAACACTCCTCAATAAAATTGCCAGCATTATTATTCTTATGCTTTAGGTATATTATTGAATAAAATAATGGTTACTTAAACACAAGAACTGCAATACCACGATAGTTCAATCTGATAACTGATATGGCTACTGAGTGACTAATGGGCTGGTAGCATACACAGCATGGATATGCTAAACAAAGAGATGGTTCACACCTGGGACAGAGCAGGACAAAGCAAGATTTCATTGTGCAGAATTTTCAACTTATGAATTATTTCTGGAACTTTCCATTTAATATTTTCATAGGTAACTGTTTATCATAGGTAACCAAAGCTAAGGAAAATAAAACTGCAGGAGAGAGGACTATTGTATTTTCTTTCAAGAGTTAAAGCTTTAGCTCTTACATTTAGGTCTACAATCTAATCTAAGCTAATTTTTTTGCATGGTGGGAGGAAAGGACCCAACCTCATTCTCCCAGTTGTCCCAGCACCATCTGTTGAAGACTGTTCTTTACTAATTGAATTATCTTGGCACAAATGCTTCTTTTTTAATAGTATCATGTTCTTGTTTTATGAAGGCAAATTCTTACCTCTGAAGAGTTATGATTTTATTTAAGGAATTTTCCTCATATACCCTTCGATCCTAGATGCCTGCACTATTGCACTATTAAGATCCAGAAACTAAAAAATCAATTTGAAGCACTAAGCTTTTAAGGGAGTAAAATTTGCTGACTATGAGTTTTGCTGCAAAAAGATCTGGGTAGGCATTTCACAGGAGAACCCTAAACATCTGTACCTTTTAAATTTTTCCTCTGGGGCTAGTTGGATTGATCTTGATTAGATCTTCCAATATTCTGTCTGAAGGACAATAAGCTTTAATGCTTATGTTGAAGTAACTGAATAAAGTAATATGACTGAAGAGTTTTAACAGTATGTACACATTCAATGAAATATCCATTTTCAATAAGTTATTTCTATCTTCAACTATGCTTGGTGTCCTTTAGTATAAATACCATTTCTTTTATCTTTCTGCAGAATAAACTTCAATATAATGCCTAGTGTACAGCATGGAGTGAGGGACAGGAACTGTCAACCAATCTTCTGGCTTTTGGCCCTACTTATACTCTAAAGGTACCTGGTATTGCTACCGCACCTAGGTTTAGGGGTATTGCTGTGTAAGGCAGGTTCTAAAACTTTAATGATGATTTAGCAATTGGAGTCCTCTGACTTGCCAAGTCCCTTACCACTAGCTTATTGACATCATAATTTTGAAAACTTGGTTGCAGCCTTCATTTCTCTCATATTTTGTCAGTTTGGGGTTTATGAATTTTCTTTTAATTTTCTTAACATATCTTTTATTAAGTAGAGAGTGGGAATAAATGTAGATATTCACTGTGCTATCTTTTTGAGGGTCCATCTTCCTAAATAAATTACACTGAAGATATTAAACATCTCTCTCAATTGGGATTTATTGCAAACAATTATAAGCATAAAGATTTTAATATGCATTAAATTATTTATTGGATATCTACAGAGTGTCAGGAACTGATCTAGGCCTATTGAAGATACAGCTACAAACAAAAGTCCTTGATCTCACTAAGCTTTTGTTCTAATGAAAGATAGTAAATGTCAGATGGTGATTAAGTCCTTTAAAATATATATATATATATATAAAGTAGGATAAAAGAACAGAAAGTGATAGGAGGGGACTATTTTAAGATAATCAGAAAAAACTATTTTGAGGAAATGAAGCTTGAGTAGAGACCTGAATGAAATGGAAGAATGATGAGCCATGAGTGTCTGACCAAGTAACTATCCATGAAGAGTAATCAATCTTCAAGATTCCATTTCCTAGAGATGACTTAATTGGCTTGGCATTACACTACTTATGATGCTTTTTTTTTTTTTTAAGTCTCAAGGTAATTCTGATGTTAACAATGGATATAACCATTGAAAAAGCGGGGGGGGGGGGGGGAGTATAGCAAGTCAAAAGATCCTAAGGCAAGAGGAGAAATTTTTCCAGAAGGGAGGTAGTATAACTCTTTAAATGTAGGTTTGAAAGTTAGAAAATAGTAACCTGGTACTTCTCAAGAACTCCTTGTGAAGAAAAGAAGGACCCTGAGTGGTTATCTATTTGTTGGTTGGTTGGTTGGTACCAGGAATTGAATCCAAGAGCACTTAACCACTCAGCCATATCACCAACACTTTTTATATTTTAGTTAGAGACAGGGTCTTGCTAAATTACTTAGGGCCTCACTCAATTGCTGAGGCTGGCTTTGAACTCATGATTCTCCTGCCTCAGCCTCTGGAGCTGCTGGGATTACAGATGTGTGCAATCACACCCAGCAGGAAGGAACCTTAATAACAAGATTTAAGTATCTAAGTCTGCAGAAGATATATCTCTATGAAGTAGAGACAAGTTAATTGTGCTACCAGTGCTACGAATATCATTTCAAAGTGTTAAATATACTTTTCTGATTCTTTATCAATAAAAACTTCCTAAATAACATCAGAATTCCCAAGTACTGAAACCTATGGAGGTGAATAAGTCACTTATTAGATTTGCTCGAACTTCCCAGACAATCCTACCACCATGCTCCATGAGGTACAATACCTTTCTTTACCTTCTCCCTCAAGTCTAACATCAGCAGAAGCCAGCTGGCCTCATTTCCTTTAGACTGGATAAGTCTGTGTTGAGGAAAAGAAGGGAAAGGGAAGAAAGGGTTTTTCTCTACTGGAAGGAAAAACTCACATTTGCTCAAACTGAGATCTTAATGCATTTCTATGTTCACATTATGACCAAAGTTCTCAGAAATGACTTATGTATCAAGGTTCTTTTGGTCTTTCAGTCAAAGCAACAAAGTTTGCAGTTAGCAGGTACTGCAGCTATAAATGCTACATAAAATCACAACTCACTCAAGAAGCTGGAAAGCATGATTAAACAGGGGTCAGAATTAACTCACAGATTACTGTCCAGCATACCTTTGTATTCCAGTAGATAGCAGAGTAATGCCCTAGCATATGATATTTGTTGGATGAATATACCAAAGAATGCTTTAGAAAAGGTTGAGAGAAAATGAATAATCCTGCTTCAGTTAACAGAATATTAATTAACATTTACTTTCAAAATAAAAAATAAATCAACTCTAAGAAATTTCCTAAGAAAACTTATTAGATACTCCATTTACCTTTTTAGCTCTTTCAGAAATGGTAGGTGCTCTCTGCAATATTTTCTCTTGAAGAAATTCTTTATTCTGGAGGGGAAAAATAAGTATTTTCTTTTTATAAAAATTTTTTGTTGAACCAATAAAATTGACAAAGAAATGTTCATCACAATTAATATGTCTTATGAAGTAGTATGAAACTACTATAGTACATTACTGCCATGGTTTTAGAAACTGAGATAGAGCTTCCAATATGTTGAATAAACCATTATAGAAAGTTTGCTTTATTATATGGCAAACTTTGTTGATCCTGAATTTCCAACTATAATAACATACCACTATCTCTGGGAAATAAATGATTCACAAATTAAGTAGTAAACCTTGAAATGAGAGTTCAATGTTTTTCACAGATTATAATGGCAAAAAATTATTAAATATTGCTATGATAAGCTTAACTTGACATTTAATTTATACCATAAAGATATTTACTGAATTCCAAAGCAAGTGTCTTATATACCAAAAATTGTATTCATAATACCCTCAGTAATTATTATTTTATCTTCTATCATTCTTCCACACAGAATCACCTTAAGAAATACAACTTATGAACACTGAACATAATATGGTAGGATCATATAAACACATATAAAATCAAAAGATAAAATATCCTACCTTAGCTTTCTGGAAAAATTTGTGCCTTAATAGTTCTGCTGCTGTTGGTCTAAAAGCAGGAAAAAAAAAACAAAACAGTTTTTGCAGTATATTCAAGTGCAATGTGAGTTTATATCTTCAAAAATGAGAAAATTACTTTTTGAGCAGCAAAATAAAAACTGAGTAGGCTCCACTTTCCTTAACCTGCTAAAAAACAAAAGTAGGATAATCTGGATATAAGACATCAAGTAGAATAAAACACTCAAATAGAAATGTTTTGATAATAATTAAGACATTCTTTGAAAATTTCATTAGTGAAATGTTGTTTCTGGAAGAACACTTCCAACATATTTACTATTTAATATTATTATTTCCCAAGAGAAATTATTTACTCTAATTTTTTAGCAAAGCATAAAAACATATTTAAGATCACAAAGAGGAAAGTGAGTTACATTCCTAGACTTGCTAGTCCTCGAGGCATTGGTTTCCTACTGAAAGGAAAAACTCTGCTTCTTGTCACAAGGCTGCCTGACAAGTTTCAACTTAAGGCAACTAGATTCTGAAAACCAGATTTCACAATTTCCCTTAAAAATCTGAAGATTTGGGCCAGGGATGAAGCTCAGTAGTTAGTAAAGCACTTGCCTAGCATGTCCAGATCCTGACTTCAATCTCAATATGAGAAAGAAAGAGGGAGGAGGAGTGAAGAAAGGAGACGGAAGGGGAAGGAAGACCGGAAAATTCCAAAAGTAAAGTATATTCCCCAGATTTAACCAAAGTCAATTTTTAATTCAACTGTGAGCAATATTTTTATAGTTTTGACTAAATTCATCATTAATTTTTAAAACTTTTAAAAATACATTATTTCAGAATAAAGAATTTTACACTTAAAAAACCCACACCTGATTATGCCACACACATAACATGTAATTCTACAAAAATCACAATTCATCTAAGGTTCAATATTACCTAGTCAAGCCTCTAAGGGGTGGGGTGGGGTGTTGTTTCTTTGTTTTTGCATGCTGCAGATCAAACACAGGGCCTCAGCACACACTAGGCAAGCACCATCCCCAGCCTGAGCAGCAGTTCTTAATCACTGCTGTGTGTTAGAGTATCTGAGGTGTTTAAAAATCCTAACGAACAATGAAAGCAGAATGTATTGGAACAAAACCTAGTATCAGCAGTTTTTTGTTTTTGTGGTTTTTTTTTTTTTTTTTTAACTGTCCAGGTCATTTCAATGTGCATTCAAGCTTAAGAACCAATCCCTAGAGGACTAGCAATCAAGGAGTGCAGCTCAGTAGTAGAGAGCTTGCCTAGAAAGACTGAGGCCATGGATTTAATGGGAGAGGGCGTTTAAGAAAGCAGTTAAATGTGAAATTAGTCAAGAGTTCATTGTTTTGGGGCTGGGACTGTGGCTCAGCGGTAGAGTGCTCGAATAGCACGGGCGGGACCCGGGGTTCAATCCTCAGCACCACATAAAAAAAGAAAATAAAGGCATTGTGTTGTGTCCATTTACACCTAAAATATTTAAAAATATTTTTAAAAAAAGAGTTCATTGCTTCAACAATTTGCCCAAGATGGCTCCTTACTATTCTTTCTTCTAGGTTCATTTCCTTCTTTTTAAAGTTTTTTCCCCAGTATTGGGGATTGAATCCAGGGGAACTCTACCATTGAGTTGCATCCCCAGCCCTTTTTATTTTTAATCTTGAGACAAGATGTTGCTAAATTGCCCTGGGTCATCCCAAACTTATAATCCTCCTTTGTATCTGGGATTGCAGGTGTGCACCATTGCACCCTGATCAAAAAGTACAGCTTTTGAAGGGTTAAGTGAAAGGATGTGATTGGAAAACAATGTTTCTGTGAAAAATATCTTCACCTCATGCTCACTCTTTAATACTAGTTAGACTAGATGGTGAATTCTGGGCTAACAGTTAACTTCTCTCAGCATTATTTAACTATATGCTGGCCTCAATTATTGTTACGGAAAAGTGGTTTTCAGTCTACCTGCTATTCCTCAGTAGGTAATGTGTTCTCTGAGGCTGAATATAAGAAGTTTTGCAACACTGGAAAAGGTAGACAATGCCTGGAACCTGGGGAAAATGGTTCTTTAATCTGAAGTTATAGTGTTTAATAATAAAAAAATGTTCAGCCATTATTTCTTTGACTATTGCTTCCCCTACATTCTCTCTAGTCTTTACTGACTAGTTCATATATGTGTATATGTAAATAGGTTAATCATCCCTAATTCAAAAATCTAAAATCTGAAATGCTCCAAAATCCAAAATTTGAGTGCTAACATAATGTCACAAGTAGAAAATTCCATGCCATGAAACTGTTTCATGCACAAAATCAACAATATTGCCTTTTGTGCATGAAACAATCTTCAGGCTATGTATATGTTATGCAAGAAATAAAAACAATTTTGTGTTTAGACTTGGATCCCATTTCTAAGAGAGCTCATTATGGAAAATGCAAATACTACAAAATTTAAAAAAAAAAAAAACCACTCTGAAATCCAAAAACTCTCTGGTCCCAGGCATTTCAGACAAGAGACATTCAACCTGAACACATATGTGCATAAGCACACCCTCACTCTCTGAATTTTCTCACCCTTGGAATGTTCATCTTTCTTTCATATTTATACCATTCATTTTTTGTGCTACATGTTGAACAATTTCCTCAATAAAGTGTAATGAGATTGAAAACAGGCACTCTGAAGTCAGATTGCAGAGGTCAAAATCCTAACTCCACCATTTATTAGATGTGTGACTTCAGGCAAGGTTACTTAACCTATGATGCAGGTTTTTTTATTGGTAAAACAAAGAAAAAAAGAGTGCCATCGTCATGGATGGCATGAGAATTAAACGAGATGATATACACTAAATGTTTATAAAAGTGCCTGGTACTTGCTGAGCCAATAGTTATCTTTTCTACAGGCTCTTTAAGGGGAAGTGGTTTCCAGTCTACCTGCTATTCCTTAGTAAGTAATCTGTTCCCTGAGGCTGAATGTGAGACGTTTTGCAACACTGGAAAAGGTAGATTTTTAACCAGTTCGTTTAGGGTTCTTTCGTTTTTATCCTAGAAATGCTATATATATTAGAAATGCCCTAAACAAAGTTTTATTTTGGTTTAAATAACAGAAATTAGATTTTTTTATACTTCCCAGGTTTTCTTCTTTTTAAAAAACCACTTTATAACAATATCAGACTTATAGATTTGAGTTGCAAAGGTAGTACAAAGTTCCCACTTACCTTTCATCAGCTTCCATTAATGTTAGCATTTTACATTACCATGGTCTAATTATCAAGCCATTAATTAAAACATTCACATTGGTACAGTACTATTAACTAAACTACAGGCTTTACTCAGATTCTCCAATTTTTCCATTACTTTCATTTCTCTCTCTCTCTCTCTTTTCTTTTTCTTTTTTTTTTTTTTTTTTTTTTGGTGTGGTGCTGGGGAGTAAACCCAGGGTCTTATGCATGTGAGGCAAGCAGTCTACCAACTGAGCTATATCCCAGCCCCTCATTACTTTCATTTTTCTACTGTAGCATCTAATGCAGGACACCTTGTTGCACTGAGTTGCCAGTATCCATCATCTCCCCCATCAGTGATAGTATCTTCTTAGTCTCTCCTTTCCTTGATACTTTTAAAAAGTACTGGCCAGGTATTTTGTAGTATACTCCTCAATTTGGATGTTTGATTATTTTCTAGTTATTAACTAAAATTACAAATTCAAAGAAAGAATACTTCATAGGTGATGTGCCCTTCTAATTGCATCAAATCAATTACATAGTATTATTTCATTGTATTAATGGTGGTGATTAACCTTTATCACTTGATGGAGTTATGACCAGATTTCTTCTCTGTAAAATTGCCATTTTTTCTTTTTCATACTTTAATCCGAAACAAATCACAATCCAACCCACACTCAAGGGAATCCATTAAGTAATTTTAATTACTATATTTTTTCATTTCTAATAGTGCTACTTACATTTTCGTAATGCTCAAACTCTTGTGGGTTCTGATTTCTTTTATGATTTTAATTATATCATTGAATTATCTTAATATCTTGAACAAGGTTGAGGGTTTGACATTAATCGGGAAAGATCTCTGTTTTCTCTTAATGATGATGATATGATGGACAGTTTTATTCTAGTCTACCGTTTTACTGAGTATGTAGACTTCTGAAGATCTTAGCTTAAGCAGCATGTCAGTGCAAAATCCCCTCTGTGGTGGGGAGCCCAAGATCTCAATTCTAGTCATAGCATGGGAGTTAGAAATCCAAAACCTAGCAGGTTACTAGAATGAACAGTCCCACTGAAGGCAGCTACTGGATTAATTGCTAATACTTCTTCCCTAATCTATGGTTACCTCATTATTTCTGGTATCCAGGGATTTTTAAGTTTGATAGCTTTTTTCTGACATTTCTAATTATCTGTAACAAGAGAATTTATTCTTTTTGTTCACTAACTTGGGGGAAGCAAGTGTTTCCTACTTTTAGGTATGAACTTTGCTGCCTATTTTTCTTACCCTTTCCAATAATTCCAATAGTAAATTCTGAAGCCCCATTATATATACTAGAGATATGATCAAGGATGTCAAAGTCTTACTTTTGTCGACCTTTAGAGAAAACAAAATTAAAGAACTTTAAGTGCTAAGAAACTCAGTGGAATACACAGTTGTCCCTTGGTATCTCAGGAGAACTGGTTCCAGAACCCCTCACCACTGTCAAAAATCTGTAGATATTAAAGTCCCTTATAAGAAATGACACAGTATTTGCACATAACCTATATACAATTCTCCCATGTACTTTAAACCATCTCCAGATTACTTATAATATCCAATAAAATGTAAATGCTATGTAAATAGTTTTTATACTATACTGCTTATGGAATAATTATAAGAAAAAGTCTATGTGTTCAGTACAGTTTTACTTTTTTCCTAGAATACTTTTGATCCATGGTTGGCTGAACCTGTGAATGTAAAACCTGTCTCTATGCAGAACTTATATACATATATGAAACAGAAAAATAAGGTATAGAACAGAGGCCTAAATTATGATTCAAGACTTTTGAATTCAAGTTCCCACATCTATGACTAGGCATCTGGGTGACCACAGAGAAAAGCTTGTACTCAATGATCTCCAACATTCTATAATGCTGTTTAATAGACAAAAATATATGCATTGAATATTTTTACTTATTTGTTCACTTGCCATTCAATCTATCTAGAACTGACAAAGAAGCAACTTAAAATTCTGGTCCAGTTACTAAAAGCTTTCTAACATGGAAAGAAGTACTATTATTTGACACTAAATATAAACTTGTTATGTATATTCCTTTTGTTATTAAATTATAAATGATATTTGTTTACTTAAAAATTTTAAGTGCAAAGTAAACACAAACATCTCCCATTAACCTGGTTTTTTACTAATACAGCATTCACAATATATAATTTTATAGCTCCAGAACACTAAAAAATAGTTAAAACTATTTAGGGTATACTATATACTAAAAAGAAGACAGAAATCAAGACCATCAATGTGAAACTGTCTTGTAAAATAGTCTCTGTATACTTTTTAAAACTTTATAGTTAGCCCTTTAGATATGAATCTCAGATTACCCACAATGGTTTACATATCAATGGACAGAAAAGTATGGTTTCTTTTATTTTTTACCTTTTTTCTGGATCCTTTTGAAGGCACAATGAAATCATTTTTCTAAATGATTTGCCATATTTTTTCAGCATTTCTTTATCTTGAACACCAGTTTCCAAAGAAGGAGGATCATTCTGCAGTGTTAGCATTAAAACCTGTAAAAATTTTCAATACAGTGTAAACTTCTGAAGACTCAATGAAATTTAATTAACAACTACGGTCCAGATTTTTCAATACAGACATACTTTCCTTCCTACAAAATAAAAACAAATTAGAGAGCTGGGGCTGGGGCTCAGTGGTAGAGTACTTGCCTAGCATGCACAAAGCCTGGGGTTTGATTTCCAGCACTGCTAAATACGTAAATAAACAAACAAAAGTTCACATTAGGCCAGTTGTTTAAAACCCAGAGTTATTTGTTATTTTTTCTTAATTAGTCTTTATTTTATTTAGTTGTTTTTATGTGGTGCTGAGGATAGAACCCAGGACCTCACTGGTGCTAGGCAAGTGTTCTACCACTGAGCTACACCCCTAGCCCTAGAACCCATTTTTATTTGTGACTTCCACAGTAATAAAAAGTATACAGCTGGCTCTCCCAATAGTTTTCTCACAAGGGCCTACTGTGTCAACATTGATGTTCTTTAGTTAGAATCCTTTGTTTCTTGATGTCCCTCAGTCCTAATTCTTATACTGCCAAATTACCTTTAAAAAAAACATTAAAACCACAGCAAAATTAAGAGCGTGACCTCACTAATTTTACATATTCATGGGCCTGCTTTACCTTGACTCCTTGTCCATGGCCTTCCCTTTCTAGAGCTTCCACCACAGAAATCGCCAATGATGGGCTGGGGATATAGCTCAGTTGGTAGAGTACTTGCCTTGCATGTACAAGGCCCTGGATTCCATCGCCAGCACCACAAAAATCAATCAATCAATTTAAAAATATATAACCAATGATGTCCAAATTAACAAAGCTATGTAAGTTCTCATCCACATTCTTTCTGCCTCCCCTGCAACAACTGACAATTTTGATTATTCTGTCCATGATACATTCCTTCCTGCTTCGGATTTCATGGCAATATACTAGCTTGATGCATAGAGATATAAGGAATGAAGGTCATATTTATATGGGAAGGATCCAAGTTATTTGTGTTTTTCTATATTGCTTAACTTTTTGTATAAAAGCTTGCAACATTTTTTAAAATATAAAATCAACACACACAAAAAAGAGGCCCGAATCAGTGTTATTACTTGCTCTTCCGATTCAATTTATACTTACATAATTGGAATCAGTAAGGCTGGCAATTTTTTTTTTTTGAGCAAATAAGTTAACACGTATGTCCAGCTAGAACTGCAGGAATAATAATCTACAATGGATAAATAGACCTCACTCATCATCATCTTTTTAAAAGTAAGCCATTTGGCCTAAAAAAAGCCTCCCACCTTGCAAATGTAAAAACATATCCTTTTAAAAAAATGGATACATAGAGGGTTTTCATAACATTCTTTTACTGGTTTTGTTCCTCTCTATACTTTACAGTATTGCAGGGACAGAATAATATCTTTTCTTTAGGTTCTATGATACAGTTGTGATACCTATATGACAATTTACAATGGTGGTCATCCATCCACAGGGCGTCTTTTGCAGTGAAAAAGCAGAACCACAACCACCAGTTATGAACAGAAAAACAGAATTCATGTACATATTATAACTAGAGAACAGCCACACAGACAAATATGGTTATGAGCATTCTTGACAGAACCATACTGTAACACAAAAACTCATTCTGTCACTAATGTTGAAATAACCACATTTCCGGTAACTACTAGATTAGTACACAATGACAGGCCATTTAATAAAAGGTGCATAGTGTTCTATCATGAAGCAAAATTTATATTAATTTCTATCCAATAGATAATGAAAATAATTAGCATATCTGGCATATGAACACTATGCATGGATTATTTATTATTTGAAAAGCAATTAAAACAGTGCCTGCACAGAAAATCATGTAAAACATGTTAGCTATATTTACACAAATATGTAATCCTCCCCACAACCTTATGAAGTAGAAATGATCATCATCCCCTTTGAGGCTGCTCTGTAAATGTGACTATGGGAAACTGAGAGACGTTGGTCTACAATTTTATCAAACTAAGACTCAAGAGATGGAAAGGCATAACATAAAAAAGTCAACTATAATATAAAGCCATCCAATGCCAAGCACCTAGGTTGTATTTTAATGTTTAATTCATATTGTAACCATTACGGGGGTTTGAAGGAATACAGCACAGAACACTATGGGGGAGAAGATGGTGGGATAGGAAGTATCAGGAATCTCTTTCCACATACCTAGACAACTACACTGGATAATCTGAACTAATGATTTTGGAACTCTGGATTCTACTAAAGCTTACAAATTCCAAGGAAAGGCTTAGACAGTAAGTTAAGTTTTGGTTATTTCAGCTATTAGGAAAGAAAGAGCTACCCACCCCAACCTCCAACTCTATTACATATTCCTAGAACAACTGCACTGTTATGGTTAGATATTAGGTGTCCCTCCCAAAGCTCATGTGTGAGACAATGCAAGAAGGTTTATAGGAGAAATTATCAATTATAAGAGCCTTAACTCAATCAGTGAATTACTCCCCTGATTACTTCAGTGGTCACTGACAGCAGGTGGGGTGTGGCTGGAGAAGGTGGGTCATTGGGGGCATGCCTTTGGGGTATATATTTTGTATCTGATGAGTAGAATCTCTCTCTCTCTGCTTCCTTATCATGTGAGTCACTTCCCTCTGCCACACTTATCTGCCATGATGTTCTGCCTCACCTTGAGCCCCCAAGGAATGGAGCTGGCTGTCTATGGACTGATGCCTCTGAAACCTTGAGTCCTCAAAATAAACTTTTCCTCCTTAAAATTGCTTGTCACATCTTTTAGTCAAAACAGTGGAAAAGGTAACTAAAACACACACAGTATGAAGATCCAGAGTGAAGAACAAAAGACTATGTCTTCTACCTAATGGAGATTGGTTCTCTCACTGCTGATTACTTTTGATCACAAAGATGCATATAAAGAGTCAGCAGCCAATGGTGGTACAAGTCCTTTCCTCTCCAGCTAAAGTGACTTCCAGGAGATTGAAAGAGTCAATCCCCGCCTTTCATTTTTCTTTTTCTCTTTTTTGAGAACCAAATATTAAAGACCAGGAAAAAACTACATATATAGAGATTATTAAAAAGAGATCATCCAAACTCAAGAAAAAACAACTGTCTTAAAGATGCTCAAAGAACTAAAGAAAGATATGAAGAAATCAGGAAACAATGCTTGAATAAAATAGAAATGTCAATGATGAAATTTTTTAAAAACTCAAAAGAAACCAAAAATCTTTCTGACGTTGAGTACAACTAAAACACACACACACACACACACACAAAAAAAAAAACCCACAACACTAGATGATTCAAAGGCAGATTTGAGTAAGCAAAAGGAACAATCAATTACTTTGAATGGAAATTTCTAAGAAACAGAAAGAAAAAGGATTAAAAAAAAAAACAGAGCCTAAGAGACATTTGAAATATCAAAGATCACAGAGAAAAGTACAGAAGTAATACTGTTAAAATATTTTCAATTTTATTAAAGAAATAAATGTAAACAATCAAGAAGATCAATAAATTCCAAGTAAGATGAATATAAGGAGATTCAAGCCAAGATAAATCATAATCAAACTTTCCAAAGAGAAAGATCTTGAAAGCAGCAAGACTTCTCATATACAGGGATCCTCAATAAGAATATCAGCACATGGGCTGGGGATGTAGCTCAGTGGTAGAACACTCATAGAGCAGTCACAAAATCCTGGGTCCAATCCCTGGTACAAATAAACAAAATATCGGCAGATCTTCCTTATATTTTTATTAAGAACTATGAAGGCCAGAAGCAGAGGGCCAAAATATTCAAAATGCTAAATGAAAAAAATCTATCAACTATCAACCAAGAATCCTATAATCAGGCCAGCCTCAGCAACTAAGAGAGACCTGTCTCAAAATGAATTTTTTTTAAAAGGGCCAGGGGTATACCTCAGTGATAGAAGGCCTCTGGGTTCAATACTCAGAGGAAGGGAGGAAGGGAGGAAGGGAGGAAGGGAGGAAGGGAGGGAGGGAGGGAGGGAGGGAGGGAGGAAGGAAGGAAGGAAGGAAGGAAGGAAGGAAGGAAGGAAGGAAGGAAGGAAGGAAGGCAATTCATACTAGTTACAAAAATACATAAGAATAATTTAACCAAGGAAATGAATTACCTCTCCAATTAAAATTATAAAACATTGATGTAGAAAATCAAAAACAACATGCAAAAAATGGATAAACATCCCATGATCATGGATTGGAAAAATTAATACTGTTAACACGTAAATTCCACATGAAACAATTTACAGATTCAATGTAATCCCAACCAAAATAACAAAGGTGACTATTCCCCAAAGACCTTAAAAGAGCGTACTATAGGGATACAGCAACACTGATGTTCATAGCAGCACAATTCACAATAGCTAGACTGTGGAATCAACCTAGATGCCCTTCAATAGATGAATGGATAAAAAAAAAATGTGGCATTTATACACAATGGAGTATTACTCGGCACTAAAAAATGACAAAATCATGGCATTTGCAGGGAAATGGATGGCATTAGAGCAGATTATGCTAAGTGAAGCCAGCCAATCCCTACAAAACAAATGCCAAATGTCTTCTTTGATATAAGGAGGGCAACTAAGAACAGAGGAAGGAATACCATTAAACAGGGACGAGAGGTGGGAAGGAAAGGGAGAGAGAAGGGAAACTGAATGGAAATGGAAGGAGACCCTGATTGTTATACAAAATTACATGTAAGAGGAAGTGAGGGGAAAGGGAAAAAAAAAACAAGAGAGAGAAATGAATTACAGTAGATGGGGTAGAGAGAGAAGAGGGGAGGGGAGGGGGATAGTAGAGGATAGGAAGGGCAGCAGAATATAACAGACACTAGTATGGCAGTATGTAAAAACGTGGATGTGTAACCGATGTGATTCTGCAATCTGTATACAGGGTAAAAATGGGAGTTCATAACCCACTTGAATCAAATGTATGAAATATGATATGTCAAGAGCTTTGTAATGTTTTGAACAACTAATAATAAAAAAAAATAACAAAGGCATTCTTCACAGAAAAAAAAATCCTAAAATTCATATAGAACCAAAAAAAGACCCTGAATGGCCAAAGCAACTTCAATAAAGTTGGAGGTGTCATGATACCTGACTTCATAACACACTACAAAGCTATAGTAACCATAACAGATGGTACTGGCATAAAAACACACATACAGACCAATCGAACAAAACAGAGAACTCTGAAATAAACCCATCCATCTACAACTTATTTTCAACAAAGATGCAAAAAGTACACATTAGGAAAAGGACATCTTCTTCAAAATACAGGTGCTGGGAAAACTGGACATTCATATGCAGAATAAAACCAGAACCCTCTCACCATATTTACAAAAAAAAAAAAAAAAATTCAATTCCCAGTACTTCCCCTGAGCAAAAAAAAAAAAAAAATCAACTCAAAATGGAAAGACCTAAATGTAATAACTAAAACCCCTAGGATCACCAAAAAAAATTTTTAAGAAAACACTTAAATATTGACAGTAAGATATTTCACATTATGAATATATTTAACATCACTTAACTGTATACTCACAAATGGTTAAGATGAAAATTTTATGGTAAATGTTACAGATATTTTGCCACAATTAGAAAAAAAAAAAAATGGAAAACCAGCGTAAGACCAGCAAATGAAGAAAAAGCTCTGAAAAGAAACTGGGACTTGAACTTGGGTATAGTATTTTGAATTTGAGCTTCACCTTCATTGGTGGATACTTATGATAAGGAGCTGCCCCTGTAGCCAGTTCAATTGCTGTGATTCCAAAACTCCAGATATCAGCTTTGAAATCATAACCTCGGACCTGCAAAGAAGAGAAAGATGTGCATGATTATTTTAACCAATTTAAAAGCACTTTTTAAAAATTTTTTTCTTGGGGCTGGGATTGTGGCTCAGCGGTAGAGCGCTCGCCTAGCATGCGTGGGGCCCTGGGTTCAATCCTAAGTACCACATAAAAATAAATAAAAGAAATAAAGGTATTGTGTCCAACTACAACTAAAAAAATAAATATTTAAATTTATTTTTTCTTCTTTGCTAAAAGCTCTTTTAAAAAGGTAGTTTCTATTGGGGCTGGGGTTGTGGCTCATCAGTAGAGCGCTCTCCTAGCACACACGAAGCCCTGGGTTCATCCTCAGTGCCACATAAAAATAAATAAAGATATTGTGTATATCAACTATAACTAAAAAATAAGTAATTTTTTTAAAAAAAGGTAGTTTCTACTATATTATCATCAAGAACAATGAAAAGCATTCATAAGCATTATAGAATAAAATAATCTAAAGTAAACAAAAACTAAATATACTTGGTAATGGGGAAAGAGGCAACCTGAATGTTCACAAAAAGAGAAATTGTTAACTATGATACAGTAAATTACAAGAATATTACATAATCAATTAAAAGCAATGCTTATTAATTCTACATGAAAACAGAAAAACCATTTGTGATAAAACATTTATGAAGAGAAAAAATAATATGAATTGTCAAAAGTTTGACACAGTAACAAGAGATACATCATCTCTCTCTTTTGGGGGGGGGGGTGAGAGGTACTGGGGATTGAACTCAAGGGCATTCAGCTACTGAGCCCCATCCCCAGCCCTTTTTTGTATTTATTTTTGCATTTATAATATTTAGAGACAGGGTTTCGCTGAGTTGCTTAGTGCCTTGCTAAGGTGCTGAGGCTGGTATTAAAAGTTGGAATGCTACCAATTTCAAATGCCACCAAAGAGAAAAATAAATAAGGAATAAGAAATAAGCACTAGATTTGAGAATCAGCGGAGTTAAGTGATGGGATAAGTGACAACAGGTTGTAGATATGTGAAATGCAAATAAGAAATGGGATGTGGAGATCACTTAGACCTTCAAGAAACACCAACAAAACCACATGTAAGGGCTGGGGCTGGGGCTCAGCGGTAGCGCACTTGCCTCGCATGTGTGAGGCACTGGGTTCGATTTTCAGCACCACATATGAATAAATAAAATAAAGGTCTATCAACAACTAAAAATAAATTTTTTAAAAAAACATGTAAAACTACTAGGTCATTTATTTTGTATTAAGAAAAATTTTTTAAATTGTTATTATATTATGTTCTGAGTTATGCTTTGGCTTTTTTGTTTAGATTCTTTTGGGGGATTTTACAGCTATGGTGCACACCTATCATATCATGTACTCAGGAGGCTGAGGCAAGAGAATCATAAGTTCAAGGCCAATCTGGAAAACTCAGTGAGACCCTGTCTCAAAATAAAAATAAAAAGGGATGGGATGTAACTCAGTGGTACAGTGTTTGCCTAGCACACATGAGGCCCTGGGTTCAATCCCCTGCACCATACACACACAAAAAAGAGTAGACTAAGTTTTAACCAAGGAGGAGAAATATACATTTCTTAAAGCTAACCTGGTATATGTACTAAACAAAAGCAAACATTTAATTTACTCAGTTTCATCACAAAAACCTAAGCCATTTTTTTAAAAGACAAAAATCATAGTACCTGTTCCATAACTTCAGGTGCCATCCAGCAAGGGGTGCCAACAAAGGTCTTCCTTACTTTATTTCGGGTAATATCACCACCTGTTGCTAGAAAAGCACTAACCCCAAAGTCTGAAATTGAATACAACAGCACAGAATTATAAAGTCAGTAATAATCATAAACCAATAGGAAACTAATATGTTGTTAGTCACCATCCTATACATAAGACATATATAGAGAGACCAATTTGCTGAACTTTGTAGCTAAATTAAGGTATAGCTTAACAGGTCCTTCATTCCATTCCTCTCCACTCTCACAAAGTATCATCTTAATCTGCTCCTTGTTCAAATCTATTCTACATACTAGGATGGGATCCATCTTTCCTTCTTTCCTTCCCCTCTTTTCGTTTCCTTTTCTACCATCTGGCTCTTTCAGCTCAAAAACTCCTACAGGTTCAAAAAGCTCACAAGAAGATGGTTCCAAATAAATTAGAGTTAGTAATTCTAATTTAATATCCCATCTTGACTTCTTAATAGATGTATATCATTGGTAAACTGAAGTTTATCCAAGCCTCAGGATTTTCTCCACAAAGATTTTATTCCAAAATATTGAAACCAAAGTCACTGATGAGGAGGACTGCCTGTCTCACTAATATTCCTCCTTTTATAATAGTTCTGGTCATGTAACTGTGTTCTGTGATGTTGACACCAGGGCATAGCTGATTTGAGCCAGGTTTAGACACCTTAATCCAAGTTTGATCAATCATAGCTCTTGCCTGAAGCTTGAATGGAAAAACAAGAAAAATGGGGGTCACTGGAGTCAAGTCATGTTAACAGAAGAATCTTGTTCACTAGCACAACTGGGTTCTTGTTCATCCTGAGGCTTAGTTGTTGGTGGATTCTTTCTGTGTACTCACTACCAGCATATTCAAAAAATTCCTGCTTTGTTAAGTTAGCCAATGATAATTTCTGATGCAACCAAAGAACAATATCTAATATAGTGAAGAGTTTTATATACTTTAGTAAACACCTTATCCAATTCCCTTCTTGCTATTTCAAAACACCCTGTGGTATGTAAAATGGGTCTATACTTGAAAATAGAATAAATTATAGACAAACCTAGTGTGAGAAAGATTAATTCTAGCACTGTAAAATTCCAGATTTAGAAAACAGTTAATTCATTCATACTGAAGTGATTATTGGCTTGTCTCTATGTAAAACAGCACATCTATACAAAACAAGTTTTTAAAAAATTTATCTTAATTCTTAATGCTCCTAAACTGGTGAATATCTAGGTATTGAGTAAGTTTTTAAAAAATCAGAAGTCTCATAATTGAACCTGAAGATATAGTTAGTGTACATAACCTGATTAGTTAAGTCTTTTATATTGAAGAATTTTAAGGCATAGGTTTGTTCTATTAGTAAAAATACCCATACTTAATCAGGTGCTTAGTATTTTACAGGGAATTTTTAATTTACTCCTTAACAACAACCATTTTAAGTTGGTACTATTATTTACCACTTTTTACAGATGAAGAAACTGTATCCAGAATTCTAAATCCAGAATTTAATGATTCAAAATCTTCAGATTTTCCTTTTATACACTTCTCTTATCCCTAAGACTTACCAACCCTGAAGACTTGAGTTAAAGCAGTCAGCTAAGGCATATAAATGAGAGCATCCACTGTACTAAAATGTCCACTGTTACTCCAACTATAAAGAAGAGAAATCAAGCAGCAAATACCCTACTTGCCTCAATTTAAATTGCCAACTAAAGACAAAAAGTAACTAAAATTTGAAATAAACCATTTTAACTCCTCTGTTAACAATTTCAATAAAGTACAAAATGGAATTTGGTGCCTACTAAATGACAGGATCAAAAGTAAAGGTCAAGGGAGACATGTTCCCTACCTTTATGCAACTTCTCCTTATAGAAGGTAGAATCAGGTAATTAGAATACACTATGCTAAATTCTATATAGTGTAAAAAAAAATCTGTAAGCCCAAAAACTATTTTAAAAACACAGGGGAAATACTTTATAATATTGGATTTGACAACAACTTGTTGAATATGACACCAAATCCTGGGAAACAGAAAAACCAGATAAATTGGACTTCACCAAAATTTATTTCATCAAATTTTCTTAAAATATCGCTCAACAGAGTGCAAAACATAACCCAAGAATTGGGAGAAAATATTTGTAAGCCAAAAATTTCATAAGGGATTGATATCCAGAATAAAGAACTCCACACTTCAACAATTTTTAAAAATCCAATTTTAAAATGGCAAAGGACTTGAGTAGACATTTCACCAAAGAAGGCAAATGGTCAATAAATACATGAAAAGATGTTCAATATTTCTAATTGCTAGGCAAATACGAATCAAAACCACAATGAGATAGATACCAACTCACACCAATTAGAAAAGCTACTATTAATTTAAAAAAAAAAAAAAAAAGTAGGGCACATGGCATATGCTTGTAATCCCAGCAACCAGGAGGCTGAGGCAGGAGATTATCAAGTTTGAGGCCAGCTTAGAGAACTTAGGGAAACCCATTCACAAAGTAAAAATATAGGGAATGGGGATATAGCTCAGGGGTAGAACATTTGCTTAGCATGTTCAAGCCCCTGGGTTTGATCCCCAGCACCACACACACAAAAAAAGTAAATAGGAAAGACAAGACTGGGGATATAGCTCAGTGGTAGAGTAACCCTAGATTCAACTCCCACTACAAAAAAAAAAAAAAAAAAAGGAAAACAGCAGCTGCCATGTTTTTGAGGCAGTTCCTCCAAAAAAAAACAAAACAAAAAAAAACACCACACACACACACACACACACACAGAATTATCCAATAATTCTACTTATGAGCATATACTCAAAAGAAATGAAAAACAGGGACTCAGATGTTCATATACGTGTGTTCATAGCAGCATTATTCACAATAGATAAAAGGTAGATGAAACAAGCTTTTATCATCCTTGATGGATAAATGGATGAATATAGTATATGCATTCAATCTTTAAAAGTAATGAAAATCCACAATGTACTATAATATGGATTAACCTCAAAGATATTATGCTAAATAAAATGACCCAATCACAAAAGAAGAAATGTTGTATGACTAGTTATGATGTACTTAGAGTAGTTAAATTCACAGAGACAGAAAGTAAAATCATAGTTGTTCAGAATCAAGGTGACAATGTAATGGGAAATTACTTTTTAATAAGTACAAAGTTTTAGTGGAAGAGGATGAAAAAGTTCCAGAAATGGATGGTTGTGACAGCTACACAACATGAACATACTTAATGCCACAGAACCATATACTTAAGAATAGTTAAAATGGCAAAATTTATGTTATATTTTATCACAATTAAAAAAAATATACAAATAGGGCTGGAGGTGTAGCTCAATGGTAGAGGACCCACCTGCCTAGCATTTGTTAGGCTGTGGGCTCAATACTTTGCACCATACATACAAAAACAAATAAATACATAAAAATGAAAAATATGTAAAGTTATCTAAGGAGGCAGTATCTACCTGGAGATAGACTGGACACAGATGAAAGAGAGGCAGCAAAGTTGTTCCTGAATTCCTGTTTGGTGCCATTCACACTAGGCTAGGTTATCACATCTAGTCTATCATCCTACATTGTAATTTTATTTTTAATGTTTTTGTATGTCGCTGTAGATCTGTTCATTTCCCTCACTATATATAGTATTCTGATATATAAATTAGTCACAATTTATTTATATGCTCTACTAATGAAGTGATGAATTTTTTCAAACTCATAATGATTAAGATTACTGTGGTAAATATAGAGGTGAGTTTTTCTGGGCTATATATGCAGTAATCGTAGTCTTACAATATACATCTCTTCAATTTTAATAAATGGTTCTAACTCATTTATACTCCATCATTAGTGAATATATCACCAATAACTGGTACTGCCAGGTATTTCTACAAAGTCAGTCAATTGAGAATATTATTCCAATGTGACTGTACTTTTCATTTAATAGATTTTTATATTTAAGTTTGGATTCCTTCATTTGGGAAGTGCCTATGCCAATCTTTTTGCCCACTTCATTATTTTTTTTTACCTTAGTGAGTTATTTATATGTTCTAAATTTGATCCCTGTTAATTATTCATGTTGTAAACATCTACTCTATGGCTTGCCTTTTTACCATAGTCATAAAACTGCTTGTTCCTCTTCTGATAAACAGAATTGCTATTTTTAAAGGACTCAAATTTATGTTAGAGCATTATGTGGCTTGGTTAAAACATTTCCTTACCTCAAGGACATGAAGATGTTTGCCTAAATTATCTTCTAAAGGTGAAAGAAATAATTTAAGGTCTGGGTAACCACCTTTTTCCTGCCAAACATTTGGCTGTTTTAGCAGCTTGGGACCAAGCTGAAGGAGGCGGTGTTTCATCAGGATAGCCACCTTTGGCAGGCCTTGGCCTCCAGCTCTTATTATCCCACAGTTATGAAGCTGCCAAAAGTGCACTTCCACTTCTCAGATTCCTCTTGATAATTAACAAATACTTTCTCCTAGGACAAAAGCAGCTCTATATTATCTCTCTACAGCATATTTACTCTTAAACATAGTGAGGATTCTCGACTATTTCTCCTTTAAAGCAAAGTACAGAATGCTAAACATAGAATGCGATGAGAATCCAAAGCAGAAGACCGTGATCAGGATGAGGAGTGGACAACTGGAAAGTAATGAGTAATGGTCAGAAAAATGTCCAAGATCAGAAATGAGGGATGAGTAGTAGAAGATATCTTGAGAGTCAGCAGGGATGTACCAACACAGGATGCTTGAATAGAGATGGCCCAGAGAACAGGAGAAAATACTGACTAACATAAAAGATATGTAATGTGGTTCTACTGACCATTAAATCAGAATAAAAAGGAACACTAATCCTTACCTGCAATCTGTACTGAGCCATCTTCTCCAAGAAGAATATTTCCAGCTTTCACATCTCTTTAAGGAAAAAAAGTCACATCTCAAAAAACATATATTCTTTGGAGTAATATACTTTAAGCAATTGTTTACTGTATTTACACAACACAAGCAATATTTAAATGTTTTATTTTGTATTAAAGGGTATTAAGGCCAACAATAAGCTTTTTAAAATTTTAGTCACTTTACCAGAATCTAAACATTGACCAGAAAACCACAATAAGGTATAGGTTCTTCTTATAATATCTAGAAATAACTTAAGGTGACTAAATATTCTTGACTGAGATCACAGTGGCCAAAGAACATGACCTGCATCTCCCCTCACCTAATACTAATTTTTCTACTAAACACTTTTTACAAATACTAGATCATTCTCTCTCTGGAACCTCAAATACCCACCCACCAACTCCTAACTGATCAATTTTGTTAAAATAATCAATATGCACTTGAAAGTAGAGACTATTCTGAGCTTATAGCATAAAGACAGATATAAATTATTCCAACCCAACTATACTTTTATTGATATTTATAACAACTCAAGTAATACAGGAATATATTCTTGTTACAAAAAAAAATTTTTTAAACATTACTAAGAAGATCAAAGTCCTTTGACCATCATTCTCAAGTCTAGTATTCTCTCCAAAGTTGTCAAATGTTATTAGTCCAATTAACAAATATATTACCTATGGCTTACCTGGACATTTCCCCCAGTATAAATGATATTATACTATTCATTTAAGTCTACAACATGTTTTCTTTGGTATACTAAAAACCTCTAAGTCCTAAGAACAGCAAATCCATTTCTTGATAACCCAGAAAAAGCCTCACAGTGGAGGCTGGAGTTGTGGCTCAGCGGTAGAGTGCTCACCTAGCATGTGACACACTGGGTTCAATCCTCAGCAACACATAAAAATAAATAAAATAAAGGTATTATGTCCATCTACAACTAAAAAAAAACTTTATATATATATATATGTATATATATATATGTGTGTGTGTGTGTGTATGTTTGTGTGTGTGTGTGTGTGTATACACACACACATATACAGAGATTCCACTGCAGCATTGTTTGTAATAACTAGCACAATAACAACAAATAAGGCAATGACCTAGACAGCCAGCTATAGTGGAAAGGTTAAATTAATTCTGCTACATCCATGAAACAGAATGTCCATCAACAGACTGTGAAATGAAATGCCTTCTAACACACATTTTAAATGAACAAGTCAAATAAGAGTGCATTTTATATGATTGTTTTACTTACATTTACACACAAACACAACACACACACATATACACACACCACACACACACACACACACACACACACACACATATCCTTTAATGGTTTCCATGGTGATGAGTGGGGCTAAAGTCAAGGGGAACAGTGTTCAAATATCTTCTAAGAATGTACTCATGTAGTCATTTTGCAATTAAAACAAATATAATTAAATAAACAAAAGAAAGGCAGTACCTTAGGGGCCGGGATTGTGGCTCAGTGGTAGAGCACTTGCCTAGTGATGTGTGAGGCCCAGGGTTCGAGTCTCAGTACCGCATATAAATAAAAGTCCATTTACAACAAAAATAAATATATATATTTAAAAAAAAAAGAAAAAGAAAGGCAGTACTTAAGGCTAGATAAGGAAAAAAAGTAAGGCCAGCTCATGGAGGAAAGCTTTGTCTATCAGGAAAACGAGTCAGAGAAACACACGTCATTCCTTCCTGTCCATGTCCCTTTTTCCTCCATCTTTAAACATAACCATTTGCTGGCAAACAGTTTCACAACTGTTTGCAGCAGCATCATACCACAGCATATAATGCATTTCCTTGATATATACGGAAGCATAAGGAAATTGTGTTCTTGAGTGTCGTATATTGCTCAGAAACCCAAGCAAGTTACGAGTGTTTTCCCAGAGGCTGATTCAATAGAGTGGAAGAGGCTGACTTGCTTTTGCTCCATGAACCTAGAGTCTCTTGACTTTAGATACTACAAATAGAAAAGAATTCAGGACATTCCCTTCCCTTAGTGACAAAAGCCATTCAACTGAGTCAATCACTAACTTCCAACTCCCTTTTCTGAGCTCATCAAAAACTGTGGGGGGTAGGGGGAGAGTAGAGATTAGCCACTCTCTCATGTGTTTTTATAGCAGGTTGTATTACAATGTTACCAAAGTGTATTACTACTGTATGATTGTATTTCCAGGTCAGCCTCCCCATTTTATCCTGAATTACATCTGGACCTATATCTTATTTAGCATGTCCCAGATACCCATCAACTAAACTATGCAGGACACTACCTGACTCTAAATCCTCTTCTGTAAAGAAGTGGATTATCAACAAGTAAATAAAAATTTCAACTAAACAACAACAACAACATAAAAAAAAAAGCAACCTAGATTGTACCCTCCCTGATACTCCAACCCCTATCCTTGACCTCCTACTTCATTCCAGATGTTAGAGTTATAAACTAATACACTTCAGTCAAAGAATGTGAGAAGTCTAACCACTGCATCAGTAAGAAACCAATTAAGCTGTGGCACATCTCATTCATACCATGAAATACTATGTATAATGAATGAATACCTGTGTTTTATCCTTTCCTTGTTTTTGATGTTCTTGGCAGTTCTGAGAAGCATTAGTCAAGTGTTTTGTCAAACATTCTTCTAAAGAATTTATATGACATTTTTCTCATTGTTAGACTGGTGTTGGGTTTGAAAGGAAACTCATGAGTGTCATTTTTATCACATTACCTCAAGGTATATGGTATCAACATAAGTCAGCACAGATGAAGCTTTTTACCATATACCATCTTGTGTTGTTGGAATGCTTTAAGCCATGTATAGGGATTACCTATACCAATGTTTTTTAAGTTTCTGTCTTTCATAAATGAAAACATATCAATCCAATTTTCAGTAGAGCCTGTACTTTTTGCTTATTTTTCCTGATAATCAATTATGTTTCTCTTTTGAACCCAAAGTGCAATCTGCAGAACAATCTCCAGGAGTAAAAGCAGAGGAAAATCATGACCCAGTGAATAATCAAATACACCACAGTCTGTCCTCACACACAACAGGACAATGGTCCTTTCAAGGAAAAAGATCTGTAACTATGTATCTGAAAACCAATCTAAGGCCTCAGGTTAAAGAACATTTTTTACTTTGTCATAAACAATTATTAAGCAACTCAGCAGCCCCATCAGTTGAGTCATCCACCTACTGTTATTTAGCAAGAATAGTTGAGTTTTGTTTTTCACTGCTTACTGTCATTTCTCACATGTCACCACTGCCCAAAAGTTACACATTCCTCCTAAAATTAAAAAAGAATATCAAAGAATGCTTGGCCTTCTCATAAGTACAAAATACAGATTGAATCTCTGATTTAAAGTGTGAGAAGCTGGGCGTGGAGGTGCACAGCTGTAATCCCAGCTAACATTTTTATTACTCATCAATAGGCACAGTTTATGGAAAAATTGAAAAGAGGTCAAGAGAAGCAATGAATCAAAACCAGAGCTGGAAATATATCACATTTATGCATCTTAAAATATCTAACATTTCTGTTAGAGCTAATCTTCTTAATGGGAAAAATATTTGGGTAGGTAAACACAGAAAGAAAAGTCTAATTTAGAGATATGTTTATCCTAATAAAAATCTCTAAAGCTAAAGGATCAGGGGAAAACACAATAGAAATGGAAGAAAATTATGTGACCTGATTCAGCAGGCTAACACACAAATCCACCTTTAGTAACAACTGGACTTTAAACATATGAGAAGTAGCAAAACCTACTAAAAATATCCATTTCTGTGTAAGTCTCTGTATATTTCAGACTGCTCACTGCTAAAGTCTAAGTAGTAGTTCTCTACCGTGGCTGCATGTTAGAATTACCATGGGAGTTTTTAAAAGCTTCAGTGCCATGGCATTATTCCAGGCCAATTAAATGAATTTCTGGCAGTGGACCAAGCAGCGATACTTTTTAAAGCTTTCCAAATGATTTCACTGAATATGAAAGATTGAATCTCTGATTTAAAGTGTGAGAAGCTGGGCGTGGTGGTGCACAGCTGTAATCCCAGCAACTCAGGAGGCTGTGGCAGGAGGATTACAAGTTCAAGGCCAGCCTGGACACATTAGCAAATGCTGTTTTGAAGAAACTGTCTCAAAAAAAAATGAATAGGGTTGGTGATAGAGCTCATGGTAGAGCTCTCCTAGGTTCAATAGCCATGGTGGGTGGGTGGGTAGAGGTGCAGGGGTGGGGTATGAGACAGAAAATTCCCATCCCAAACAATATAGCACAACTGCATGGAAAGCAGAGACTACCATTACTAAGTCTGAGGCTCCTGCCCCAAAACATACCCTTCACTGCTAAAAACAAAGAAATCCTGAATAAATTAGGAAACAAAAATTACCAAGTAGATGAACATGAAACAAAGAGGAAGTCCTCATGGTGAGAAGAAATGAAAGAGACATTTAAGAGGCAGAACAGTAAATCTTGAGAAATAGAACCAAGACAATGCCCAAATGGGTAGGGGGCTCATTTTTAAATTTACACCTAAACATAGTACTGGGCTAATTTAAGGCTAGGTACTCTTTTAAGTGTGACCTTTAATAAAGCCAGAACACAGGGAAGATCGATCACCATGAAATATACTTAACAAAAGCAAGCTAGTTTAGCTATGTTAAAATAAAACATGATTGTCTTTAACATAAGCACATTTTTAGGAGTAAAAGGGATCATTACGTAATAACAAAAGAAAAAATTCATCAGGAAAATAACAATCCTGAATATGTATGTTCCAGTTACATACCTCCAATCACAAAGAATTGTAATTCAAAGGGATCATTAGAACTACAGGGCCCCCACTAGAAACTATCACAGCTTGCTAGATAGCTTCCAACATACAGCCTGTTACTTTTGTGTTTTTAACATTTTTAGTTGTGGTTGGACACAATACCTTTATTGTGTTTGTGTAGTTTTTTTATGTAGTGCTGGGGATCAAACGCAGTGCCTTATGTGTGGTAGGCAAGTGCTCTACCACTGAGCCACAACCCCAGCCCAGCCTGATAGTTCTGACCACCATCAAAGGATGCTATGTTAAAATAAAACATGATTAGCTGATATGAAGGACCAGTAGAGTGCCCAAGTGAGGTACATTCTCTCTCTAATACCTAATGTGTTCAACAGGGTGCTAGGTCTTCTTTTGGGTAGTTAACGGTGAAAACTGGAGTTTTCCTCAACTGCCAGATGAACTGAATATTATGAATCTTGTCCAAATAGTTCTGTGAAATTTTAAGGGATTGCAAGTGAAAGATATTAATGTCTTGGACCTTATTTAAGAAGTCTCTGGGGAAACCCAAAGACTTCTAAAGGGGGACAAAAATCTTGAAATAAGCCAAACAAAACACTTTATTGTAGGAGAGCAAAAAAGAATTACATCCAACTTCTCTTTAAGAAAACATGCATGCAAGAAGACAGAGGAAGTGAAATATTTAAAGTATTGAGAGAAAACCCCACCAACCTCCAATTTATATCTGGTGATATTACCTTTCAAAAGTAAAATACTTTCTTAGACAAGAATTAAGAAACTCTTAATTAAGGAACTCAATATCTGTGTTCCAAGAAATGTTAAAAGAAGTTCTTTCAGAGAGAAAAATGATATGCGTCAGAAACACTAACCTACAAAAAGCAAGAGAATGAAAGTTATATTTTTAGAGAGAAAATAAAGTGGATAAAATTGTTAGAAAAGGAATAAAAATTGATATTAAGTTCAGGCACAAAGAAGTTCAGTCAGCTTTACTTCGTATGACTGTAACATCTATTTTGTTCAGTGTGTCAGTTCTCGATTAGCTAATTAAGCATTACCCCTTTTAACACTTACCTAAGAGGCTGCCATTTAAAGAGTATTACTCTGACATAAAATCACAGCCAAAAATATCTTTGAAATTCCCACTCAGAATGGTCCTCAAAATTAGTTTATAAGCCACTGAAACCTTCTTTATAGACCCGTTTTGTAAGCTTAAGCAAATCCCCTAACAAGGCTTACTTGCAAAGTGAGATTAATAATAGCAACATATTATCTATGCTTGTGGCAATATGTAAATTTTCTTATTTAGAAATTAGTTTTAAGAATACAAAATATAACCATAAAAACTTTTTTCTTTAGAGATTTTATTTAGGGGGCTTCTTTATAGAAGGAAAATATATTTTTTATTTTTGCTTGTGTTTTTGTGTGTTACTAGGGATCAAATCCAGGGCCTTGTGCATGCAAGGCAAGCACTCTATCAACTGAGCTATATCCCCAGCCCCCGCCTTTTAAATTTTACTGATTCTTTTTAATTATATATTATAGAATTCATTTTTATATAATTACACAAGCCTGGAATATTTGTATTCTAATTAGAACCCCATTTTAATGGACGTACAGGATGGTGGGATTCATTATGGTGTATTCATATATGTACCTAAGAAAATTATTTCAGATTCATTCCACTGTCTTTCCTTTTCCTACCCCCCCTCTTTCCCTTCATTCCCCTTTGTCTAATCTACTGAATATCTATTCTTCCCCTGTTCTCCCTTATTATGGATTAGCTTCCACATATCAGTGAAAACATTTGACCTTTGGCTTTTGGGGACTGGTTTATTTCACTTAGCATGAGAATCTCCAGATCCATACATTTACTTGCAAAACGTATTTATTCTTAAGACAATCTCAAGACAAGAAAATACATGTAGAAGAGTGGATCTTCTAGATACAATTCAATGAGGAAATTAATAGACTCCCCCCCCCCCCCAATCAACCTTAAAGCTGAACAAATTGGACAAAACACCATTTCAGTACTCTGGAAATTAACCTGAGAAACATTTATGCTTGAAAACACTACTGCATCACAGATAAGAACAGTGTGATTCCATGGTATTCTGGTCTGGAACCAGCCCCAGCTTAGTCTGCATGGAGGTAATACCTCTAAGGTAGACGAAACTTGATGACTGGCAGCTCTTCTGTCAGAGTTGAAGCGCTCTCTTGATTACAAATGGTGGACAACACCTACACCCAGTGACACTGTGAGTAGAAATGACTTGAGTAGAAATGACTTTTTCAAGACTAGCCAACAAGAAAGGATCAAGAGTGCCTCTATAGCCTGTAATTTCAGTCCAGACTGAGATAAAAATATCCTGGCTGAAGACACACACATGCACAACAGAGACAAAGAGGCCTTTGCTAGTCAAACACTTCTGGCCAACCTTGAGAATACACACAAGAACACAGAAGACTTAAAAAGGCCTGGTTCAGGGTTGGGCACGGTGGCACACACTGTAATCCCAGCGGTTCAGGAGGCTGGGATGGGAAAATCTCAAGTTCAAAGCCAGCTCAGCAAAAGTGAGATGCTAAGCAACTCAGTAAGACCTTGTCTCTAAATAAAAAACAAAACAGGGCTGGGGATGTGGCTCAGTGGTCAAGTGCCCCTGAGTTCAATCCCCGATACAACCCCCCTACCCCCCACAATAAAATGCTTGGTTCAAACTGAAATCCAGGTAAACTGGAAAACAGAACTTTGAAAATGCTCATTTTTAAATTCATAGAAGGATTCTGATAAAGCAAAGCCTTAGTGGCTCCTGATATATAAGCATAATCACTAGTTATTCACTGGCTGAGTACTCAGAGGGACATAGGGTAACTCCTAGGAAACCAGACTTTAAAATAAAAAGAATTTAAACAATCACAAAAAAAAAAACTTAAGCAGAGAAATCACATCAATGACTACCTACCAAAGGGGAGAACAAATTTCACAGATTTGTCCCAGGCAAGTTAATGAAGGGGGGTTGAAAAAAAATTAGAATACTAGCCTTCAGAGAAAAAACAAATCAGAATCCAGAGTTTCTACAAAATTGCATCTAAAATTTCAGGTTCTCCAACAGAAAAACAAGAGATTTGCAAAGATAAATGAAAAGTGTAGCCCATATTCTGGGAAAAAAAAAAAGTGTAATCAATCAGAAATTATCTGAGTGTTCACAGATATTGATTTAGGAAAGATTTGAAATCATTTACTATAAATAAATTATGTTCAAAGAATCAAAGGAAACCACATTTAAAGAAGTAAAAAGAAGATAAAGAAGCAACAAAGGGGGCTGGAGTTGTGGCTCAGTGGTAAAGTGCTTGGCTGGCATGTGTGAGGCACTGGGTTCAATCCTCAGCACTACATAAAAACAAATAAAATAAAGGTACTGTGTCCATCTAAAACTATAAAAAATATATAAAGAAAAAGAAGCAACAAAGATTCTTAATGCTGATATAAAAACATTTTAAATAGAACCAAAAGGAGCTGGGCACGGTGGCGCACACCTGCAATCCCAGCGGCATTGGAGGCTGAGACAGGAGGATAGTGAGTTCAAAGCCAGCCTCAGTAACAGTGAGGCACTAAGGAACTCCGTGAGACCCTGTCTCTAAATAAAATACAAAATAGGGCTGGGGATGTGGCTCAGTGGTTGAGTGCGCCTGAGTTCAATCCCCAGTAACCAATAAAAAAGGCCCAAAGGAAATTCTGGAATTAAAAAGTATGATTACTGAGCCAGGTATGGTGCACATACCTATAATCCCAGCAGCTCGTGAGGCCAAGCCAGGAGGATCATGTGTTCAAAGCCAGCTTCAGCAAAATAGAAGCACTAAGCAACTCAGTGAGACCCTTGCCTCTAAACAAAATAGACCTGGGGATGTGACTCAGTGGTTAAATGCCCCTGAGTTCAATCCCCAGTATCAAAAAAAAAAAAAAAAAAGAGTATGGTTTCTGAAATGAAAAATCTACCAGCAGAGTTTAACAGCAGGTTCAAGATGGCAGAAGAATCATTAAACCTCATTAAGCCTAAAGATAGAATTATCAATCCAAGAGATAGAGAGGAAAAAGATCAGAGCCTCAATTTGCTTTTCCTTCCTTTTATTTTATATATACTTCTATTTTATATAAATATAATATCAACCAGATTGCCATTTGGACTCTGGATGTGGGTGGGCAGGGCCTGAGTAGCCCCAGGCAGGCAGCAGACTGGGTGTTCAAGGTAGAGATAGGTTCTAACCTCCCAGCTACCACAGCACTTTCCCATTGTTCAGCAGGGTCCCACAAGGTCATGGTCATGGAGACCTAGCCATACATGGTTTGCTTTTCTGGCTTCCTCCATGCTTTGTAGCCAGCCTCACTCTCCAGTTTAGAAGTTCAAGCCTGAGATAATAGTGTATACTCTACATCATCACTCCGATTCTGCTCTAGATCTATAAAAATTTAGTGGAGCAATACATATACCCTCCAATTTCCCCTTTGTTAGTCATATACAGACTAGAAAATCCAACCATAGGGCTAGGTTTGTACGTAGCTGAGCTCAGCGGTAGAGTGCTTGCCTAGCATGTCTGAGGCACTAGGTTCAATTCTCAGCACCACCTATAAATAAATTAATAAATAAAATAAAGATTCATCCACAATTTTAAAAATATTTTTTAAAAAAGAATCCAATCGGGCTGGGGTTGTGGCTCAGCGGTAGAGCATTCGCCTAGCACAGGCGAGGCCCTGGGTTTGATCCCCAACACTACATAAAAATAAATAAATAAAGATATTGTGTCCAACTATAACTAAAAAATTAATATTTTTTTAAAAAGAATCCAATCATAAAAATGAAGGCAAAGTAGACAAAGAATGCAGACATAAATGGATTACCAAAAAAATGACCAATACATCTTTGATAAAAAGAAAAACTAAAACAATTTTTCCAATGGATCTCAATTATTATTATTTTTTTTGATCTCAATTATTTTGAAAATGAATCTGATAATATAAAGTAAAGCACTTTCTTTGTAACTATTTCTGATTTTTTTCCTCTGAGACATAAACTCAGGATAATTAAGATATTTACTTGACACTAATCAGGAAATACATGGTATTTATATTTAAAATGTATTTTACTTAATGACCTTGTCCCGGAGTTCTTTTTTCCTTAAAATGGCTATCATTTCTATTGTTGTAGTTTTAATAATATGAGTAAATATAAGGTTTGTGCCAGCAGACATTTTATTACTAAACCAGCGCTTAAAAATCCTTAGGCCTTTAGCATTCATTCATATGAATTTGATAACTATTTGTTCTAATTTCTTTAGGCTCTACTTTGAGTGGAGTTCAATTTCACTGTGAAATAGTACAAATGATGATGTGAAACATAAAGATATAATTACTGTCCAACACAATGGAGCAGCTTATCCATGAAAGTAGTAATTACTATTCTTTGCTCTGAGGAAGACAGAAATGATAAGGAAATAGGGGAAAACTTCTTGGGGGAAAAAAAGGCAATATCTTTTACATAAATGTCTATTATATATTATAGAATTCTAATCCTTTCTCGGTTCCTTTGAATCCCACAAATGTATTAAACATTCAGTTAAAAGAAAAATTCCCAGAATGGGGTGGTGGCTCAGTGGTAGAGACCTTGCCTGGCATGTGTAAGGCCAGGTTGAATCTTCAGCACCACATAAAAATAAATAAATAAAATAAAGGTATTGTGTCCATCTACAACTAAAAATAATTTTTTAAAAAAACAAAAAAGAAAAATTCCCTTCAGGCATTGCCATCCACCGTCTTTATTGCTGCCATCATTCAGTTTCCCAGTTGTTTATTTAAGCCCAAATGATCTTGCCATTATTCTAAGAAACTTCAACCATCACAGAGATGATCATGCAATGCACTCCTTCTCAGTTCACTAATGCCACCTCTACAGACCTCCTCTTCCACCACCCCTTAGTCATCTCCTTCCTCAGTTTTTTATCTTGTTTTCATCAAAATGCAGTCATGTACAAAATTACTACTCTCTAACCATAACCTCCTATTTTTCTAGGAAACCATTCAATCACTCCACTATGACTATTCTTTGACTTCAATGATGTGTATGTATGGAAGTAAGTACATCTCCAATCAACCAACCCATCTTGACTTTCCATCAGCCCATCCTATTTTCCAGATTTTAATCATAATCGGACAACCTCATTCCCTCTTGCCCCTATATTCTACAAGTTGACCAAGACCCAAACAGCATATCCTTTAGCCAAACTAATAAGACAAAAACTGAAAAAAAGGCCATTCTGAACACATAAAAAAATTCAGAATAATCAAAGTAGCAGTGAAATCCCAAAGAAAAACAGGCAAAAGTCAGAAGCAAACATTTCACAAGAGGAAATACCAATTATTCCATACAAATTGATATTTAAATTCACTAATAATCCAGAATATTAAAGTTAATACCATTCTTCCTTCATCAAAATTAGCAAACTGAAATTTTAATGGGCAAGGCTAGAACAGGTCCAATGAATTCTACCGTTTACATAACCTGCTAACAGGGGCATAAATCTGTACATTTCTGAAAAGATGTGGCAATTTTTTTTTTATAAAATGTTTTCCCTTTGACTCCTTGACTCTTTATAGAAAGTTAGATTTTAAAAAAATAAAAACCACAGAGGAAGATGTTTATTACAATGTTGATAACAATATAAATAGAAAATATTCAGAGAATGGGCCCATATAACATGTAAAAACCTGTCATATTACACTCAGAATCTTAACTCAGGAATGAAATAGATTAAAATGGTGCCATCCCAAATCTAGGGATTTATTCCAACCCCCTCAAAAATTATATAAATTTTACACAACAGAATATTACTCAACATTAAAAGAGAATAAAATTATGGCATTTGCAGGTAAATGGATGGAGTTGGAGAATGTCATACTAAGGGAAGTAAACCAATCCCAAAAAACCAAAGGCTTAATGTTTTCTCTGGTAAGTGGATGCCGATACATAATGCGGGGAGGGGCATGGGATGAATGGAGGAATTCTGGATTGGGCAGAGGGGTAGGGAGGAAGCATGAGGATAGAAACCATGGTGGAATGAGATGGGACATCATTACCCTAGTCACATGTATGACTACACTAATGGTGTGACTCTACTTCGTGTATAACCAGAAAAATGAAAAACTGTGCTCCATTTATGTACAATGAACTGTAGTGCATTCTGTTGTCATGTGTAATTAATTCAGGTAAATAAAAAAAATTTTAATTATATAAATTTACTTTCCCCTGCTCCTTCTCTTTAAATACAACTAAAATTCCCAGACATAATTCAACAATCACAAAAGAACTCTGAAAAGTGAAAAGAGAAGAGCAGAGTGTTTAAGGGCCTTAGGACATGAAAAGCAACAGGTCATTAAGTTTCCTAAGCTTTCTTTTAATCTTCTACATCCTAGACTGGGCACTTGAGGACCCTGAAACTAAGAACTACAAGCATAAGTCAAAAAAAGGCTCAAGCATGCTTTCTCTGATCAGAGAAGCAGTGAAGGGGCAGCCTGGCAAAGTACTAACAGGAGGCCTCACCCTGGACTCCACAGTTGTAAGAGAGCCCACTATTCCAGAACCAGAGTCACCAATGAAGACCAACTCAGAAAACTTTACATCCTGCCCTATCCCAAGGGCAGCAGGTAGGCCCATACCACCATCAGTAGCACAGCTGGCATCTCACAGCCCTCCAATTCAAGAGCAGAGGTCAAACCAGGCCTAGTATCTACCAGCCTTTTGTCAAATAGCAAAGGACAACAGTAGGCCCAGAGTGTCCAAACACTCCAAAGAGCACCAAAAAGTGGCCTAAGGAAAAAGACTTCCAATTCCCATAGGATTGAATGAGAACTCCACCTGCACAATATGGTAATCCACATAATGGGCCTGGGAAAGTGCTCAAAGACTCCTGTACCCAGAATCTATCACTATTCACTTAGCTATCACTATTCATTTAGCAGTATCAGAACCAGGTTATGTTATCTATTTGAAAAGAAAGGGAAAAAAAGTTTTAATAAAAACAGTGCTATTTTACAAAGAACTTTTCATAATTTGGGAAAATACTGGAAATAGAAAACAAAACAAATAACAGACAAAATTATATACACATCATTATCTTAGATACTTTTAAAGCACATGAAAGAAAATGGAAAACAATGTTCCAAATGTTATTAGTAACTGCCTCTCAGTAAAAAATTGCTAATTTTATGTTTTCTGATTTTATTGAAGTACTTATAACTTTTTTAATACTCACCAGATGTATAATTAAAGGTCTAACCACAATGTACTGAAACTATTGATACAAAGTGCCTTGACAACAACTAGAGCTATGAGTAATTCTGTAGAAGAATGAGACTGGCCTCAATAACATGATTCAGCACTGCTATCTATACAAAAGATTGAAGTATCATCTTTTATATACCTGTGAATCTGCCCATTTTTATGCAGGTATTCCAACCCTTCTAATACTTCTCGAAGGATCGTAGCAATGGTAGGTTCATCCAGGACTCCACTTTTGTGTTCCCCCTTTGCCACAATGTGCTTAATAATATCCAAAACAGAACCTGAAAACAGAAAACACAGTTCATGAAAAATTTTTAACTTGTTCAGTATAATTCAGATCCATTCTGGAATCAAAACACATTTAAACCTTTTCATAAAATTAATTATGTAAGAAAGGAAAAAAGAGTGAACATTAGGAAACAGACATTTAAAAGTAATCATTTATTCCCAATTCCAATCTAAAACACAAAGTAAATTGCTATCATCCAAACAGTATGTTAGACCAGCATCTCCTTTAGACCTCTAATGAGAATTTGGAAGAAGTAGGGAAAGAATTTTAACCACATCTGTATACTTCCTAAGTGAACCATGCCCATCAGTACTATTCAAATCTAAGATATCACAAACTAATACAGACCTCCAATACCAGATTAGAGTAAGCAGTGTTGTATGACTAAAGATATTGATCTCCAACACTGTAAGAAACAGAGACAGAGAGAAAAAGGAGAGAGAAAAACACAACTGAAATAGAGTTAAAACAGGGAAGTTAGAAAATGAGGATCAGATTTGTATACAAAGTAACTTAAACACTTAAGTTTTCTGGTTAATAAATTATAGAAATAAAATAGGTAAAGACAAACATGAATAACAATGGAAGTTCTCTTTAAATAATACCCCAGATGTCTTATCAATCCTATTCTTCCCAGGATAGGAAATAATGTTTCTATTAAAGAACGAGAAGAGAGAGAGGAAAAAACAGTAATTAAAATCACAGAATGTTGACTACAAAAACTGATAATAATAATTATTTTTAAAAAGGCATGCCAGAGATTTGGTTCCTAAGGTGTCTGGAATATACTGACCTATAAAGATCATAGAACTAAAACAAAACAATCCTCACTATTAGAAACTATGTCAAGAAGTCTGAAACAGAAGATAGACTATACTAGAAAGATTCAATATCCATTTTTTGGTACAAAACCTCAATGATCAAGACTAAAAATCACTTACTCAACCCTGCTGAAAACATACCCTATTGGATGGTTTTATTTCATTCACTTAAAAAGAAAACAATACTAATTCCAAATACATGGAAAGAAATGGTCTAGGTAAGATCCTCAAAAACACAAAGGATTTGGGGCTGGGGGTATAACTCAGTGGTAGGTAGCACACCCTGAGCGCAATTCCCAGAACTCATGAAGGACTGAATTTAAATTCACTCTAGCTCCCACTTAAAATACAATAACTTGATAAAGTTTATTTTTAAAAGGAGGGGGCATAAATCCAGGATGAACGAAGAGAACAGGAAAGAGATTTTTTAATAAGGTTGTGTGGCAGGAGGGGGGGAAATGGCAACAATATTATAGAAGAAAGCAGAAATATAAAAAGTAACTGACTAAACAAAGTGAAAAAATTTTACTTTCAATGCCTGCAGAGGAGGTATACATTTAAGAAAAAGTGATCCTTCTGCAGTTCTGGCTCCAAAAAGGCCAGAACTATACACAAATACCACATAAGAAGTGAGAGGGCAGTGAAGGAGAGGACTGAAAACGAGAAAACTATTTTTATCTTTGGTTTTCTTCACAGTACTGGGTATCAAACCCAAAGCCTCAAATGTGCTAGGCAAGCACTATACCACTGAGCTATATCCTGAGTCCTAAAACTGGTTGAAAATTCAGATGAAAAAGAGTAAGGTTCTTGTATCTTTCCTCCCCTATGAAAGCCTCAGTTAGTTTATTTTCTCAAGATGATGAACCACAGAGGCTCCACATTCTAGACAGTGTTTCCCTTTCTTGTTTTATTGGTACCAGGGATTGAACTCAGAGGCACTTTACCACTGAGCCATATCCCCAGTCCTTTTTACTGTTCTTTTGAGACAGGGTCTCACTAAGTTACTTAGAGCCTCCCTAAATTGCTAAAGCTGACCTTGAACTTGCAATCCCTCCTGCCTCAGTCCCCTGAGTCACTGAGATTACAGATGTGCACTGTTGCACCAGCTCAGACAGCACTTCCTAGCATATTATCAAACTAGTTCTTTCCCCTCTTATTGCTGAGATTCACATGTTTGTGATATGGAAGCAGGGAGGCCTAAGGGAGAAACTTGGTTCAGTTTAGTTTTATCAATCACACATTGATCCCTAAAGCAAAATGATTACACCAATGGGCCATGTTTCATTCTTCTGAGACTTTCAACCCACATAAAAGTAGTATTTACTGCTTAGCAAGAAGACACAAAAGGCAGGATGATCCCACAAAGTAGGAGAAGGGTTTACAGCCACAGCAGCTCTTCAGGAAGATGTCCTGGGAGTTTTTATGTTTTCTACTGGCATCATAAAACTGGCACACTACCTTGTTAGCTGCAAGGAAGAGCATCTTAGACTTTCCAGTTCCTGACAACTACCACTTCCTGGGTTCCTGGCCCAGCATGTAGCAGAAGGCTATCTGCTGTTCCTTGGTGTTTCAGCAGCAATGATCCCAGGATGCCAGAGCTGAAATCCCTTCTGTGGCTACTAGGCTAGTATGTGGCACCTGTGTAGTACGACATGGATACTGAAAATGAGAAGTAAGGCCTAACCTGACCATGTTGACACTAGTGAGAAGTGAAGCAGAATTTGTATCTTAATTGAGCAGATTTGAAGCCTCACGTACTTCTGAAAGGAATCAGCAGTATCTTGTTCTTGGCCTGGGCCAAGAACATATATTTAAGAGAATTTTCTGGGTCCAGGTTTGGGCCCCATTTTCTTCTGCCTCCAGAATAAGCCTGGCTGAAGGGCCTCAGGCCCTTCTAGCATCTCCCAAATGAAAAATGAGATATTCAGGGGCTGGGGTTGTGGCTCAGAGGTAGAACACTCGCCTAGCATGCATGAGGCTCTGGGTTCGATCCTCAGCACTACATAAAAGTAAAATAAAGATATCGTGTCCACCTATAACTAAAAAATAAATATTTGTTTAAAAAATGAGATATTCAATAAACATTGTTTTAAATGTGTAAAAAAATTATTAGTTCTATATTTTGGAAGAGTGTGAAGGAAGAGCTCCTTTTCAAAATTTTAAATTTTCACATTAATTTCACATCATCCAACAATCAAAATTAAGAGTAATGCACATCCCAGTGTAAGTCCAAATCAGGCATCTGAACAAGGAATAGACAAAACTCTCCCTTCCTTGGTATAACTATTTCTTTTCCATTTTAGTCTCCTTCCAACAATAATTTTTATAAGTGGCAAATCTTCATCCTTAATTGACAGGTATTATTTCTAGAGTCCCCCCAACCCTTCTTATCTGTTTGATTTTCCTGGCATCACAAGATGCTACAAAGCACCAAACTCAATGATGGTGCTTGCAATACTTGCTCCTCAAATATCAAAATCATATAATTTAAATGTTAACTAAGAGAAAGTTGAAGGTAAAGCATGCTAAAGCAAAAGGAAACTACAGATTATCACTGGTGACTTTATTAATATCTTTTTTTTAAAAAAAAGTAGAAACAACTGGGAAAGTTATAATAGTGTAGACAATATTGTGTTCTCAAGCATAATCTGGAAAAACAAATACTCTGCTAGGATAATCAGATCTTGAACTCTAACATATGAAGGAATTACTTGGCAAGTAAGTAAAAGATGCAGACCCTAAAGACAGTCATTCAAGTTATCTGAGCCCAAGAAGTGCTTTTTCAGACATTTTAACAACCTATGCTACTTTGATAAAAGCTGTCCACCACTAAAATTTAAGCATTTTTCAAAATAAAGGCAAATAAATCACATGGAAAACTAAGGGGATTTAGTAAAAATTCTATAACATAAAGCAAAAAGTTAAAACACAGATCTATCCCCCCGCCTCCAAAATTATATTCTATGTCTTCACAGCCTGTGGCACAGAACATTTAAAAAACAATGCGATGCTAGGTGTGGTGGCACACACTTGTGATCTCAGTGACTAGATAGGCTAGATCCTGTCTCAAAAAATAAAAAGGGTTAGGGATGTGGATGAGTGGTAAAGGGCCCCTAGGTTCAATTCCCAACACTCTACCCCCCCACCTCCACCCAAAAAAAACTGCAAAAGCTTTAACTGTCCCAAAAAATCATTAAGATAAAATAATATTGACAAAGTAGTGAAGTACTGGCTGGCTTAAGATTCCTATTAAACTGACAATTACAACTCAAATTAATTACTCAGTCAACACATTAATTTCCTCATTTACTTTTATGAAAAGGCACTCTGCCAGGCAAACAGGCACAAGTCTGTAATCCCAGCTGCCTGGGAGTCTGAGGGAAGAGGACTGCAAATTTTAAGGGCAGCCTGGGAAACTTAGCAAGACCTTGTCTCAAAATTCAAAAAACTAAAATGGCTGGGAAGGAGTACCCCAGTTTCATTACCTAATAAAGGGAAGTTTGTTTTAAAAAAAAAAAAAAAAAGACATTCTTCAAATACAAAATTAACTCATTTGGACTGAGGCTGTAGCTCAGGGGCAGAGTGCTTGCCCAGCATGTGTGAGGCAGTGGGTTCCATCCTTAGCACCATGTAAAAATAAACAAATAAAGGCATTCTTTCCATCTACACCTACAAAAAAAATTTTTTTTAAAATCAACTCATTTGATTTAGTTAAAAGTGTCTCTACTATGAAGTTTTAATCAATCTTTAGGCTGGGTTTCAAAGGGGCCAAAATTGGCTTGGTTAATTATTCCATTTCAGGCCCCTAGAAGGTGCAAAAGTTTAAAACCTTCCACTGTTGACTGAACCTTCAAAACTAATCTATAAATATCTGGTACCGGACCTGGGTTCTGTGTAGATCAAGGAAGTACTCACACTTTTTATCTCTTCGAAAATGACAAAGTTGGTGGGATTCCTAAATAACAAAATACCTCACTCTCTAGGGCAGTTCATTTAAATTAGATTTCTTCATCTCTACATACTACAGATACTTCTTTCTCTTCTTCTCATAAGTTTTCTTAATTATCTGGGTTTCTAAAAAAAATCTCACATGACAGTTTGGTACTTATAAATTGTATGAACAGCTATTCAAACAAAACATGCTTCTAATTTCTAAAGATTCATTAGAGTACTAACAAATCCCAACATTCAACATCAGGGTTTTAACTAGCAAAATATAAGAATATTACTGTTATAAGAAAGCATTATGAAATAATTGCAGTACTGACATTTAATGAAACTTTTTGTTTTGTTTTTGTGCTATTGTGGATTGAATCCAGGGGTATTCTACCACTGAAGCTACATTGCCCTTTTATATTTCATTTTGAGGGTTGACTAAGTTGCCAAGTTTGGACTCAAACTTATGAATCTCCTGCCTCATCCTCCCAAGTAACTAAGATTACAGGCAATGTGCCACCACATCCAGCTAACTTATTTAACCATGATGTTCACCCAGTTGATGATTTAAGAGTGTCAGTTACTATTTATTTTATGATTTAGTTTATTAAATTCTACATTAGTACAATGTTGCTAAATCAAAAATATACTTTTGTTTTAAATACTGTGGCTAAAGAAGCTGATATAAAAGAAGATATTATATTCATATTTGCATATTTTTTAAATTATTCAAAGAGATTGTCATAGCCTCCCCCAAAGGTCTTCCCAAATCTTCCTGTGGCTGTGGCACCCAGATACCCAGATTCTTGAGACACTCCACACTCCTCTATCTTTATTCCATCCCTCCTTTGTAGAGTGTCCTCTATCTGGATCGCTTCTCTCATCCTTCCCCTTATACTACCTCCATCCCTCATTTCACCTGGCTAATTATTGCTTATTCTTCTAAGTCTCAGCTGGATGTCACCTCTTAAGGGAAATCTGTTAATCCTAGTGCATCCATTACCCCTCAATAAGGTTAGGCTCTCCTGTAACGTATTCCCATGGCACTTGGTACTTCTTCATGGCACTCTACACACTTGTAATTACATGGAGAGCAAGGAACTATCTATTGTATTTACCAAAGTAGTGGTGTTCAATAAGTATTGATGAATAGTGTTTTTTTTAATTGGTTTTATTTTTTAAATACATGACAGCGGAAATGAATAGTGTATTAGCTGCACTATAAACCCTCATGTAATTTCCTCTACTTAAAAAAATTTTAAGATGTACTTGGTTCTAGCTTTTTGTTTCCCTAAATACTGCTTAATGTATCTCTTCTGTTTAAATGTTTATTCACTTAATACTAACAAAAGATTTCATTTTCCAAAAAAATGCAAAAATTTTAATATTTAAGAAGTTTAGATGTAAAGATTACGTTGGTTCTTAAACATGTAAATATTATGAGTTCTGACTGGAACATGATTGAAAATTATCCTTCAGGAAATTTCTGACTATAAGGATGGAAAAACTAGACACTACCCAAGGAAATGAAAGACCAGAAGGGACAAGGAGCTATTTTTAAAAGGCATTTCACCCATCTACATGTCCACCCCTTCTGTGATCAGAACATATACTCATTAACAAAAGAATAGGAATCTTTTTTTTTTTTTAGTTATAGTTGGCCATAATACCTTTATTTTACTTATTTATTTTTATGTGGTGCTGAGGATCAAACCCAGGGCCCCCGCACGTGCAAGACGAGCGCTCTACCGCTGAGCCACAACCCCAGCCTGGAATAGGGATCTTTAAAAAAAAGAAGAAGAAGAAGAAGAGTCTTTCTGCTTAGAAGTAGCAGAAAAGATGGGCTAGCATACAGAAGACAGAATTATGTATACAATTTATTCCTATATCAGAGAATTTTTCTGCAAAACATTAAAAACTCTGTATTATACATTTTTCTAAATTACAAATAAATTATACCATAGGTGATCAATAAGGAAAGATACAGTATTACCTAATGTTCCCATATCTGTCCATACAGAAAGAACCATGCTTGACCACCATCTTGAAAGGTGGTTGGTGTTAGCAAGGCTTCCAACCATCATATGAACAGGGCCTTTAACAAAGCAATCCAGTTTCTCCAGTGTGTCACTAATGGGATTGAAACAAAAAGGTGATTCTGGCTACACTGAAAAGCATCAAAATATAGCAAGGGAACATTACTACTTAGGAATAAAAATTTCTTGTGCAACTCTTACATGTCAGCACAATAGTAGATGCTTTACATTTATCATCTTATTTACTCCTCACCAATATACTGAAATGCAGGAAGGTATCCTCATTTAACAGCCATGTTTACAAAAATCAAAAAAGGTTTAAAAGGTTGAAACAGTTTTCCCAATGACATACAATTGCTAAGCTGGAAAGGCGGAACTTATTCTAAAGCCTATCTTTTTAACCTTTGGAGCTTCTCTGGAGAAGTACAATGTTCAGTGAGGGACAGTATTAAAATTACAAACTAAACAAATATGGATTTTTTTTCTGTAACTCTGCATTCTAAAATGAAAAATCATATTCCCTCACAAAATACATAGGCACACAAAACCAACAGGCAGAAATGAGAAGCCTGGAGTGGCTCCAGGTCAGCATTCCTGAGTCCTACCAATGTTGCCACATAACTCAAATCCAGGCCTGGCAAAAAGACTAATTTATCATGTGGCATGGACCTTCAGGTAACAATAACAAAATTTTCAATCTATTCATGCCCAAGTCCTTTCTTTGCAATTAGCAATATTTATATTTTATTGTAAGGATAAAGTAGAAATAATAGCATGTGTGTGTTGTATGTATGTGTCTGTCTGCAGGATACAGCGCACATGTAATTATGTTAATATTGTGGACCAAGATCTTTTTGTAAGAGGAAAGAGATTCGAGCATAGTATTACAGAAGTTTTGTAAGTCTACAATATTAAACTTTGAATTAGAAATATGAATGTCAAATTATTATTTATAATGTATATTATATTTCCAAATTTTAGGAGCACCAACAAGGCAGGAGCAATGAGCATACCAAGTACCTAAGTTATGCTTTCTAAATATCATTCCCTAGAAAAAAATAACAGAGCTGCTTAGAGTATTAAATGATTCTGGGTCTGGAAAAAAAAATATGTCAACCTAAGAAACGTTCAATCAAAAAGAAAGGATGTAATCAAAGATCAGTGGGCTCATGTCAAAAGAATACAAGAGGGATCTTAAAGGATTTTCACTAACAAAATCTGGACAACCAAAGCAGCAAAGAGAACCAAGTACAACTGACTGATACACTGCCAACATACAAAAAAACTTGAGTCAATGATATGCAAAAAAGTGAAGGCCCAACACAACTAGAAAAAAGAAGGAGGAAAAAAAACCCTCTCATTTGCTACTGTTGGAGGTAATTTTTAAGCAACTTTTTACTCTGAAAATTGGTTTATAAAACCTGCCTTTTTCAGTTAAACTACAGTACAGATTAAGTACAGGGCATCAGTTGGTAAGGCAAAGTTCCTCTTCACAAAAGAATGACAATTTATAAATGCGAAAGAAATGATACAATAAGAGAAATCACATTTTAAAATCCTTGATGAACTAACTGATGCAAACAAGGATTATTAATGGATGGTAAAGTCATTTTAAAAGACATGGGGGCTAGATATTCACACAGTGCCAGAGTATCATTTCAGAGATTACTTGCTGGATACAAAGGGAAAAAAAAGTTAACTTTCCCATGGAGAGGTCTGGCTATCATAATCTTAAGCAAACAAAATTAAAATCACTATTAAAGATACAACCAGACAGCAAACACTTTCTGACCTGATGTAATACGAAGTGTCCAGCATCACCTACAAAGTATTCTGCCCCAAAATATTTAACTTGAATTTAATAAAGTATTTACAGCTAATTTTCAAAAAATAGAGAAATCTAGATCAAATTAAACATCAACAAGAAGAAAAATCAAATAAATCCAGAATGTGAAACCTTCCACAAAATAACTGAATCAAGACTCTTCAATAAGCTTATGGCATGGAAGGCAGGAAGGGGAAGGGAATCATCCTAAATTAAGAAAGATTTAAGAGGCATAACAACCCAATGCAATGTGTGAAATCTGTCTCAGCTTATACACTAGCCTCTTTAACAGATAATACATTTTTGGTATCTCCCCAAATACAAATGTCCATGAAATCAAATCAGGATAAAAAGAAGGAAATTTTAAACTTTTCAACCTGTGGAACAGAACATTTTACTGCACACCACTCACCTCCACTTAGCAGCTTCATGACTAGCCACAGCTCATCTTTTACCACAAAAGATGTGTAGTAAGACACAATATTAGGATGATGGCACTGACTCATAGCTTGAATTTCTTTCTACAAACAGAAAACATGATAATTCATTATATGCAAGCTTAACACATACATTGCAAGTTAGCAAATACAGACAGGGATCCCAATACTGTCACAACGTTTTAGAAACTCCACAGCCCTGATCTCTTCAAGAATAATTAAGCCAAAAAGCCACTTGCCTTCCCACAATCCATTCCCAACCTACCCCTTTAACTCACTTCAGTAGTCATCTTTGAAACTTGAAACACACACTATATACCACACCCTGTTACAATACCACAAGAGTCCTCCACTGGGACACACATTTTTATTTCAAGGTGTCCTGAAAGAACCATCTTGGGAAATATGGTTTAACAGCCACAGAAAGTAATTACTAATAAACAGAGAATAGGGGTTTTTGTTTATGTGGGATACTTTTTTTAAAAAAATATTGTTTTACTCCCATTTTTGGAAATAATTAACAATTCTCACCCTAAAGAAAAACATACTGAAACAGGACAAGGTTATATACTAAAACAGAGTAGAAACCTGAACCAGATATCTAAGCTTACTCTACCATAGATTATGAGTTTAAATTAGATTTGGTATGATAAAATGCCTTAGAAAGCCCTGGGTATGATCAGGGCCCTGTTTAACACCCTGGTTTCATTCCTAACTACTCTGACCCAGTCCTATGATCCAGCCACAGAAAACTTGAAATTTGCCATGCTTCTTCTAACCCTGGACATTTTGCTTCTTCCTTCTGATCTCACTCTAGATAAAATTTCCTCCCAAGTCTGTTAGGTTCCCTGTCTCTTATCTTCCAAGTACCATGTCTTTCATTCCATCACTCATATAATGTACTGGATAGTACACTGTATGCTTATTCATCTCTCACTCCTAGATTAAGAGCCACATGAAGGCAAGTACTTAACAGTTGATTCCCAACCCCTGTGGAATTGATCATACCATACTATAACTGCCTATTTATTTTCTGCATCCCCTGCAAAACTGTAAGTTCAGTGAAAACTAAGACTATTCTTAGAACTCATCATTGCACCCAGCACACAGAACACCTTCAATAAATATTTGCTGAGTAAATGAAATCCAACAGCACTTTATGTAGCTTTTCATTTACTCATACCCTTGCACAAGGTCCTTGATATCTGTTCAATAAGATACACAGTGTGTGAATTGCTCATAATTTCTGATTCATAAGAGGTGCTCACACAAAAGCCAGTTTTCTTTTTTCTCAACTTCTACTTGAATATAAATTCACTTATGTCAAGGACCTTGTCATATATATTTTGTAAACCCCAAATTCACCTGCATGGTCTTCTGCACTAAAAGCTAAGTAAATATGAAAGAAAAGGAAGAAGGAACTGAAGTAAGCACTTGTCTACTGACATACAGAGTTGAAGAGATAAGATATGTACATAAAAGAGCTAACTGACAGGACAGCACATATGTGCTAAGTGAGTAATAAATATATTAAATGTTACAAGAATCATAGGAAAGAATAGTTAAGGCAGGCAAATGTGACCAAAGAATTCTTTACAAAGGAGGTGGGAACCAGGTTTAGATCTATAGGATGTGAAAAAAAGGATAACAGTATAAGGTGCAAGGTAACGTGATTTTTAAATAAGGTGAAATATGTCAGATACATTTAAGACACAATAAATAAATCTGCCTACGGTAAACAATTCATGCTTTCTACAGATATTTTTTATGTGCCTACAATACCAACTGTGTGCCAGGTACCTTGCTAGTTATACTGTTACAACAAGAATAATAAATATAATTTTGAGAGAAAAGTACTAGATATTATATAAATTCAGTGAAGAAACATATTGAGAAAACATAGGAGTCATAATCAGTGAAGTCTTTTAAGTTTTACTGCACTGACACTGAAATAGGAAAGATAAGTAGGTTTTTGATTTTAAGGTTTTGATAGTTTAACTACCTACAACCAGAACATAAATGACCTTGTAAGTATGTCAAAAAAGTTAGTCTTCATCTTAACAGCTATAGGAAGGCATAAAAAGTTTAACCATATATATTTTTTTCATAAATCACTCTTGCTACAACATAGGAAGTAAATGAAGCCAAGACTAGAGGCAAAGACTTTTCAAGCTATTGCCACCATCTGTGAGAGATGATGGAAGAATGATAAATTTCTCAATTCTGTTAATTGCACTACAGTTATGTTAACATTGGAGGAAGTTGGATGAAAAGCACGTTGGAACTCTTTGTACTACTTCTACAACTTTTCTGTTAAAAGTTTTCTCAAAATAAAAGGTTTAAGGGCTGGGGCTGGGGCTCAGTGGCAGAGAGCTTGCTTGCCCGTGTGAGGCACTGGGTCCAATCCTCAGCACCTCATAAAAATAAACAAATAAAATAAAGGCATGCTGTCCATCTACAACTACAAAAAATAAATAAATAAAGGGTTTAAAAATTTAAGTGGCTAGGGTGCAGCCCAGTGGTAGAGCGTTTATCTAACACACATAAGCCGCATTCTATCCCTTGCACTGTTTTAAAAAAAAAAAAAAAGAGGAGGGGTTGGGGTGGTGGCTCAGTGGTAGAGCGCTTGCCTAGCATGTGTGAGGCACTGGGTTCAATTCTCAGCACTGAATATTTATAAATAAAATAAAGGTCCATTGACAACTAAAAAATATTTTAAAAAAGAAGAAGAAGAAGAGTCAAGAGGTAGTAATAAAGAGATACAAGAGGTCTTAGTGACTTAGTAACAGAGAGGGGTAAAGGGAAAAAGAATTACACAGGAGGGTGACAATAGTGCAAAGACTTGGGATCAAACTATGGAAGGTCTTAAACGTAAAGCTAAGGATTTTGAGCTTTAACTTGAAAAGGGCTTACTACAAAGGGTTTTCCAATAGGAAACTATAAAAAAACCCACAAAATTCAAACATGAAAAGGGACTTAAATATTTCTTTTTTTCCCCTCTATTCCTTTAAACCCTAACTTGTTGGGAGCCGGCGACCGCACCCTGAAAATGGCGCTGGCTTCCTGCTTCTGATGACTTAGCGGTTAGAGTTGTTAGAAGTAAACAACTCCTTGTAAGGCTGTGGGCTGGGTTCTGGCCTGCTTCCGCTGCGCTGTACCTACTAGACTCCTCCATGTGGTGCTAGTTCATTGGCGAGGCTGGGTACTTAAGCTACGGCAGACCGACCGCTCGCTCTCTTGTTCCTGTTTTCTCGTCATGATTCAAAGGTCCTGAGTAAACTGCTGAAAGAAGAATCCTGTGTGTTTCCCTTACTGGCGAGGGGTCACGACAGTTGGTGGCTCCAGCGTGGAAGAATATTCCTCGAACCCAGGATCCAGAACTTTCAGCAGTCAGGGTGGTGCACCGGACCGAACGGAACCGTTGTGGGTGCCAGAGCGCCTCGTGCGGAAAGTTCTTCAGGCCCCGTCAGGAAGGAAGAATGAAGATGAACAAGATGAGGTGCTTGATGCTTCTCCTGATGGTGATCGGACATGAGGTCGTCTGGACTGCAGAACGACTTCTCTGGGCGGTGGTGGAGACGTGGCCATGTCCATTGCCCGTTACTTCTCAGGCTGGTGTACTTCCATTTTTCTTCACTATTGATGGCTCTGCCACCATGGATTGGTCGACCTTGCCTATGGATACTGTAGCAGCTATTGATAACTTTTCTATTGTTTCGTTGTTTGACACATTGTGTTTCTCTGTACATGTTGATTACTCTGATTTCATACCTTGTATTATGTGAACCAATCAGTCTTCGGGCTGGTTTGATAGTGATGGTTACCGGGACTCAAATGGTAATGCTACTGTAATCAAGGGTGTTTTTCCTGCTAAGGTATTGAGAGCCAATACTTCTATTCCTCAACAACCAGCATTGTTGCCCCGTAGTACTTATACAATGCTGGAATGCTTCTTTGGAGGACTCTGTTGTGGTAGTACGTGTGCCCTCCTACTAATCTGCCTGTATTATTGCAAAGAAACAAAAGAGACTTTGGTATAACTGCAGCCATTGTGGCAGCCGTTGCAGCTTCTGCTGTTGCGGCGGCCACTGCTGTGCTTACTGCTGATGCTGTGAACAAGCTTGCGGGTACTGCTGCAACAGCCATGGAGACTCAGACTATGATGAATCAACATCTACATCGTGGCATTGTGCTTCTAAACCAGCGGGTAGATCTACTACAAGACCAAGTGGACATTTTGAGTCAAGTACTCACTCATGGGTGTTTATTGCCCATGGATGGACTACAAGAAATTGTTAGAGTAAATAAGACGCGAGTCCATATTGTTCCCGTGAAAGATGTAATATCATGGTTGTTTAAGTCTTTTAGTTTCTTGAAGCAATGGGCAGGCATTGGGTGCGCTGGCTGTGGTCCTGGTACTTGCCATTGGATTGTGCCTGTGGTGTCTGGTTCGTATGCGCAAGCGGCAGCGGGTGCAGAATCTTATGCTCATACAAGCCTTTGCCGCTTTAGAGGCAGGACAGTCCCCTCAAGCATGGCTCACCATGCTCAAGTGATCGACACAGCACAGGGTGCGAGGCAAGGCACTGCACTTGGGAGCTCTAGGTTTGAGTCCCAAGAAAAGCATGTCCTATTGCATGTGGGTTTGATGTCGACGCCCCACCTCCATGAAAAAGGCATCGGTCGGAATGGTGATTCGCCTGGGGAGGGCCCCCTCAGGAGTGTGCCATTATTTACGGCCACTTTTGCACAATGGAGATAGGACCTCTACTTTTACCTGTTGCTTGTAAAACAGAAAGGGGGAACTCTTGGGAGCCGGCGACCGCACCCTGAAAATGGCGCTGGCTTCCTGCTTCTGATGACTTAGCGGTTAGAGTTGTTAGAAGTAAATAACTCCTTGTAAGGCTGTGGGCTGGGCTTTGGCCTGCTTCCGCTGCGCTGTACTTACTAGACTCCTCCACGTGGTGCTAGTTCATTGGCGAGGCTGGGTACTTAAGCTAGGGCAGACTGACCGCTCACTCTCTTGTTCCTGTTTTCTCATCATAATTCAAAGGTCCTGAGTAAACTGCTGAAAGAAGAATCCTGTGTCGTGTTTCCCTTACTGTCAAGGGGTCGCAACACTAACTCCCACTAAAATTATTTTTTTCCTCTTCCTTTCAAAAGGAAAAATAAATGTTTTCCAGAAGTGGTATATTCATTCTGACTCAAAGATCCCAGCAGTTTCCTCAACAACCAATAGTAGGGGTAAATTCTACCCCTACTAATGAAACTGCTTTCTTAAAAGTCCTTTATTAATCTGTTATGTAAGGCTTTCTATTAAGACTACTTAGTTCTCCACCTAAGCTTTCTTCTTCCTTTAATAGTGACTTTATATTCCTTTGTGAAACTCACTCATCTTGATTTCTAGCATTTACACTCCAGTTTTCTAATTACTCAAAAGTAGGCAGTTTTCCTCCATTTCACACAATTCAGTCAGTCCCCCAAGTAATGTTACTGTATTCATTTATTCATATAGAATAAATAAAGCCTCTGCCCTCATGGACAGTTTATTTGGGACTATAAACAAATTTTGCATCTAAGAAACCTGTGTCTTCCTTTCCTTTACAATTGTTACAACCTGAAATGAAGAGTCTCAATACCTCTCAGTACACCTCAAATTATGAGTTGTAACCTATTTATGGGTCACAAAATCAATTAAGAAAGTTGCATTTAAAAATATAATAATAGAAAATGAGAGTATGTTCCACACAATCAAGAATTATTCCATGAGAATGTTGTTTCAGTTACATTAACATTATATCTAATAGAAATGGACAGATACACATATATATGTATTTCTACAAAGAAAATATGATTCATTATAAAATTAGAGTATTAGCTGATTCCAGCATTCCATATATTCCTGAAATTTCTTCAAGTCCAGTGGAATTTTCTTGCTTATTTCCCCAACTCCCCCAAAAGCCAATTATTTTTAACTTGTTCTATTAAAAGTCACTTTTGCTCTTTTTCATATTTGCTAATAAGTACATATGTACTATACTTGCCATTTAAGACTTTATTAAAATATTTGGATAACCAGCATGGTGGCACATGCCTGTAATCCCAGCAGCTCAGGAGGCTGAGGCACGAGCCTCACCAGTTCAAGCCAGCCTCAACAGCTTAGTAAGGCCCTAAGCAATTTAGCAAGACCCTATCTCAAAATAAAAAATAAAGAGGTCTGGGGACGTGGTCTAGTGGTTAAGCACTTCTGGGTTCAATCCCTGGTGCCAAAATATATACTTCTGGATAAAATTTAGAGATCTCTAACCAATTTTATTTCTTTTGATAAATCAATTTGTACTCCTCTAAAAGTAAGGCCTTGACATAAAAACAAAAATACTGTCCAGAATGTTTTATGATATTTAAGAAGAGATGTTCTACTTTTGGACTAAGATTAAAAGCAACATATTACACAAAACAGAATAGACTTGAGTCAGAAAAACTGACTCCACCTCTTCTATGATTTGTTTCCCTCATCTAAGAAATAATGCTACTACCTATCTCAGACATGTTTGAGGGTAATGTACTGAAAGATGTTTGCTATTATCATCATGTGAACTTAGCTTTGAACCTCAGTTTCTTTAGTCCTTAAGTAGTAAATAATAAGGCTTTTTATTTATCTTGTCTCTTGTCTCTATCATTATAGACAATGTACAATAAGTAGTAAATAATGAGTATTCAAATTGGGCTTCTCAAACTCTAGTATTAATATGTAGGTTAGAATTTTGTTTTGCTTTGACAGTTTACAATTTGCAGGCTTCCCTTATCATCACTGCAGTTCAAATGTTGCTGTATGATATTGCTGGCAACTGTAAATCTAGATCTTCAAATAGGATTACACTCAGCCTCACATTTCAAGTGCATGTTCTCTCACCAAAGATGGGACAAGATCATTCCAGCAACTCACTCCAGCTTCTGTGCATGTGTTACCAATTCCAGAAGAAATACATGTGTCATACTTGCTAAAAGTTCGAAATATAAATCCATTTTTTTTCATTTCAATTACTATGTAATACTAAAACTCTGTACAGACAATATCAGAAATTAAATCCGACTTGGGACAGTGGAAGGCTATAGGTATATAGCTCAGTGGTAGAGTACTTGCCTAGCATGAGAGGCCCTGGGCTCTGTCATCTCCAGCATCAGGAAAAAAAGAAAAAAGAAAGAAAAAAAAAACACTTTAAAAAGAAAAGAAAGAAGAGAAACAATCTGAGTCAGTGGAAAACTTTGGATAGGCAGGTCATCCTAGTCCTAAGCCCTTCCTTTTCTATTACTAGCTTTATATGCTCTTAGAAAAATTACTAGTTCATTTTATATGGCTTTAAATACTGTTTATAGCTTTATAGCTAAATAAAAGAAATTAAAGTTTATAGTGGGTTTCAAGAAAAACCTCATGGGCTGGGGTTGTGGCTCAGTGATATCGCGCTTGCCTGGCATGCGTGAGTCACTGGGTTCGATTCTCAGGACCACATATAAATAAACAAGTGAAATGGAGATATGTGTACAACTACAACTAAAATAAATTAAATATTAAAAAAAAAGAAAAAACCTCATGAGGTACCCAAAAGAGGTATTATTATTTCCATTTAATGCCAAAGAAAGAGGATTCAAAGCATTAAATGATAATTGATATATTTTCCTTGCTGAACCCTTATTACATATTTAAAACTATTCTAAGCATCACTGTGCACAAAAGTAGTACAAAACAATTATTGTATGATGACATTTTAATCTCTTTACAGTTATTAATCTTTGAGACTCACATTACTTCTTCCTTTCCCTAGCCTTTGGAGAAGACAATGCTGCCTCGGGAGGGTGGGAGTGGGTATTTTCTCAACTTGCATCAATGGTCTTAATTCAAATTGGTATTTAGGAATCTAAATTTAGGAAATCTATGTCTTTTTGGAATATTCCATTGATCCAGGAATCACAATACCATAATATTTAAGGGAACAGAGAAGTAAGCAAGCATTATTTATACCAAGAAGAAAAGAAGAAACATGGTAATCATCCAGTACCAAAGAACAACTTAAATAGTCATCTATCAACAGAATACTACGACAACAAAAAAACATTAAATCCACATTTATAGACACAGAATCTGAGTTGAATAAAAAATTTTTCAATAAAAAAATAAATATATAATTATCTTGCCACTAAAAAAAAAAAAAAAAGATGTATTTTGTTTGTTTATTGGTGGTGCTAAGAATCAACCCCAGGGCCTTGCTCATGCTAGGAAAGTGCTCTACGACTGAGCTATTTTCTCTAGCCTGGAATAGATTTAAATGTTCACAATTTGAAAGATTACATAGTAAATGTTAATCTTGAAGTGAGAGGATTATAACTGATTTTTTTCTATTTACCCGGGTTTTATACATTTTACAATAAACATTATTTACTAATGAAGAAATAGTAAGTCCCACCCAAGCATGGTGGAGCACATCTATAATCCTAGCTACTTAGAGAGGTCAGGCAGGAGGACTGCAAGTTCAAGGCCAGTCTAGACAACTTAGAATGCACAAGGCAATAGGTTCAATACCCAGTACCACAAAATAAGTGAATAAATATAAACCTTTTTTTTAAAGAAACAAACCAAAAACTTCATATTATTTCCCACATAAATATATAGACGTATGCCCCTCCATTTAAGAAATCAGATGTGCATACCAGCAGTTCATCCATGCTAGTTTGACATTTTTCAAGATTTATCCGTTTGATTGCCACTTTCTCCTTTTTAGGGGTACAATAAGCTGCTTGGACCACAGCAGTTGCTCCACTCCCTAAAAATAAATACATAAAATGATTAAATAAATAAATGTACACATAGAGAGACATGACACTTCTAATTCCCATACTATTTAAACAAGAGTCATATATTATTCCTAGAGTAAACAACAGATGCAAAGAAACACTCTAAAGAGCAAAGTGAATAAAAGCATCAACCACTTTATATTTACTGAAAATAAATACCAGTGCAAAAATTCAAAATTTCTAGGGTACTAGTTCTAGAATATGATGGCACAGGCTCACATTTCCCTCTCTTCTACCATACAACTGAATACCCTAAAAACAACAACATACAATTATATAAGGACCCTGAAAGTTAGAAAGGAGGCAGAAGATTAGCTAGGGAACTCAGGACTTGAGGAAAGCACTACTGTGAGTTCACTGGGGTTTCCTTCTATCTTCCACATATCCCAGACTACACACCAGAGAGGCCTGTAACCAGGTACCAACAATAGTGAGGGAGGTGGGTGTACGGGTGAATACACAGACAGACAAATGAGAAAATTCTGCTCTCTGGCCAAATGACTATGAAAGGGACAGCTCAACAGAGACCCAATGGAGGGAAACATTTCCTAGTCCTCATGAAAAACAGTGATGCGCCAGCTTCCCCACAGCATCAGCAGGGCCCTCCATCCCACACCTAAAACAGTGGTAGGCCAGATACACTGCAGGGCAGCTGCATCCCTGCCCTACACCTGCGGCAATGCCAAGGCAAATTGCCCTTAGCAGTAACGAAGCCAGGGACCCACTGCCACCAGACAGCCAAGGCAGCATCTAAAAAGAAGGAACAGTGGTGTCAAGAGAATAAAGTAGAAGAGAATAGCACTGCAAGAGCTCTGAAAACTAAATTACCATAGGAATTACAGCTCACAAAAGTAGGACAGAAGCTACGCTAAACCTAAAGAGGGAACTGCTAAATTAGAAGATTAAAATAGACTCAAGAGTGTTGAATGTCCAGGATACAATCAAAAATTGACATGTCCATGAAAAAACAGGAAAAACACATCCGAACAAGAAAAAACATCATACTGACATCAATACCAAGATCAATAAGATGTTGGAATGTTATGACAAAAATTTCAAAGCACACTGGGTGTGATAGTGTGAAATCCCAGCAGCTCAAGAGATTGAGGTAGAAGGATGGTGAGTTCAAAGCCAGCCTCAACAACTTACTGAGGCCCTAAGCAACTCTTAGCAAGACCCTATCTCAAAAAAAAAAAAAAAAAAAAAAAAAAATTTAAGGGCTGGGAGGAGGTTCACTGTTAAGTACCTTGTTCAACCCCTGGTACTTCTCTCCCCCACCACCAAAAAAAAAAATTTTTTTAAGGCAGTCATCATAAAAAAAAATTCAATAAACAGTTGTGAATTCTACTGAAACAAAAAAATAGAAAATCTCAGCAAAGAAATGGAATTTGACCAGAGGGGTTTCTGGGGATTACACCCAGGGTCTCACACACACTATGCACATGCTCTAGTGCTAAGCTACACCTCAGCCCCATAAGTTATTCTTACACGTATCAAATGGAAATTATACAACTAAAACTTATATACTTACTGAGATAAAACCTTTCCTGAAAGGGCTCAATAAGAGAGTAGAGATTACAGAGGATAAATTCAGTGACTTTAGGGACAAGATCAATAGTTTACTCAATCTAAACAACAAAGATAACAGACAAAAAAAAAGAACAGAGCCTTAGGGAACAGTGAAATAATGATGAAAAGATCTAAAATAAAATCCATGTGGTATATAAAAATAATGCCTCCCACCCCAACATGTATGTGTTCTAATCCTTGAAACTTGACAGTATGTTACTTATGGCAAAGGGATTTTTCAGATGTTATTAAATTAAGGATCTTGAGATGCGATTACCTTGGATTATCTGTGCAGGCACAGTACTCACAGGAGTCCTAATGTGAAAGAGGGGAGCAAGAGGGTCAAAGTCAGACAAAGAGATAAAATAATGGAAGCAAAGGTTGGAGTGATGTAGCCATGAGCCAAGGAATAAATACTGATACATGCTACAACGTGGAGAAACCCTGAAAACACCATGCTTAATTAGTAAGAGAAGCTAGGCACAAACACTCACATACTATTTGATCACATACTATTTGATTCCATTTATATGAAATGTTCACAATAGGCAAATCCAGAGAAAAAGTAGATTAATGGTTGTCATGGACTGGGAAAAGAGGGAGGTGAACTACTACTTAATGAACATGGGCTTTTTCTGGAAATGTTCTGGAATTAGATTTTAATACACTAAAAATAAATGAAGTGTACTTTAAAATAGTAAAATCTTACCTCAATTTAAGAAAAAAAAAAAGGATAAGGGAATACTACAAACAACTTAGCTTGTAATTCAATGAATTAGAAAACATGGAGTTCCAATTTCAGTTCCAAAACAACTGAAATTCAGCCAAGATATGGATAATACAATAACATAACTACTTTGAAAATTAAATTTGTAATTCTAAAGTTCCCCCAAAATCTCCAGGCCAAGATGGTTTTGCATTAAAAGAATTAATAGCCATTTTACACATGTTTTCTAGAAACAGGAAGCAGAAGCACTTCCGAATTCATTTTAAGAGGCCATTTTACCAATACTAATCCCAGATAAAGATAAGAAAACCACACACCAGTATCTGTTATGATTTAAGATGTAAAATCTTGAGGCTGGGGTTGTGGCTCAAACCCAGTACCTCACACATGTGATCCTCCTGTACCACATAAAAATAAATAAGATATTGTTATCCATCTACAACTAAAAAATGTATTTTGAAATAAGATGCAAAATCTTTAATAAAATATTTGCTAACTGAATCAGCAACACAGAATAGATCACAACCAAGTAAAATGATTCCAGATATGCATAGCTAGTAAAATATTTAAAAATCGATGTAATACACTATAGCAACACATTACAGAAGAAAAATTACATGATCACATCAACTGGAATAGAAAAAGCATTGGAAAAATTCATCAACATGATAAAAAGCCTTTGCCAGGAATAGAGAATTTCTGGCCAACTTCATTAAGAATATCTAAAAAATAAATAACTTACAATTTATATCCTATTTAATAATGAAAGACTATTTTCCCTCTAAGATGAGGAATACAATAGGAATATCCATTCTTTTTTTTTTTTAAAGATAGAGTGAGAGAGGGGAGAGAGAGAGAGAGAATTTTTTAATATTTATTTTTTAGTCTTTGGCGGACACAACATCTTTGTTTGTATGTGGTGCTGAGGATGGAACCCGGGCCGCACGCATGCCAGGCGAGCGCTACCGCTTAAGCCACATCCCCAGCCCCAGGAATATCCATTCTTAACTCTTACTTGACAAAGTATTGGAAGTCCTATCTACTACAATAAATTAAGAGAAAGGAATAAAAGTCACCCATATCAGAAAGGAAGGAAAAAAAAAAACAATTCCTATTTGCAGATGACAGAACTATAAGAAAGGTTCATATAATTAGTAAGCAAGTTTGGCAAAGCTGAAACATACAAGATCAATGCACAAAAATCAATTTCATTATACACTAACAATAAATGAGTAAAAGCAAATTTTAAAATGTTAATACCATTTATAATTGCTCCCTCCAAAATTTAATAGGTATAAGTCTAATAAAACATGTACAGAATCTCATGTATGCTGAAAATTACAAAATACTAATGAAAAACTTTCATCTTAAAAATCTTTCAGGATGAAAAACTAATGACATTTAACTGTGTTTGTGGATTAGAAGGCTCAACAGAGTAAAAATATCAATATTCCCCAAACTGATAGATAGGATAGAAATTGCATTAAACCCAATTCCAAAGTATTTTGTAGACAGGCTTATTCTAAAGTTTATATGGAAAAGGAAAGTCCCTAAAATAACTGCTATGATTTGGGTCTGGAATGTTCCCCAAATGCTCACATGTTGACAGTATGGACCTCAATGCAGCAAGGTTCATAGAGGGAAAACTGTTTAGACAATGTCTGGATCATGAGGGCTCTGATCTCATTAGTGAATTAATCCATTGATAGTGGAATGGATTATTGGGAAATGGGACTTAGATGGAAAAGCAGATCATTGGCAGTGTTCCCTGAAAGAATATATTTTGACCCTGGCCCCTTCTGTCCTACCTCCATCCACCCACAGTTAGGTAGCTTTCCTCCGCAACACCCTTCCACCATGATGTTTCTGCCTTGGAGTACGCAGAACACGGACTGAACCTCTGAAACCGTGTGCCAAAATTAACCTTTCCTCCTAAGTAGTTCTTATCAGATAATTAATCACTGCAATGAAAAGCTAACACAATAGCCAATGCACTAATGAAGAACAATAACAAAGCTGAAAGACTGGTCTGGGGAAGTGGCTCATCGTTTGCACCTAACATGCATGAGGCCTTAGATTTAATTCCTAGTATCACCAAAAAAACGAAAAGACTCACTACCCAATTTCAAGACCTATACAGTTACAATAATCAAGACAGTGTGGTATTGGCAGAGGGATAGATACACGAAACATATAGAAACCACAAACAGATTCACATAAATGTGCCCCATTTTTAGCAAAGGTACAAAAGCATTTCGATGGAATTAGATAGCTTTGTCAATAAATGGTACTGGAGCAGATAGACATCCAAAGACAAAAAAATGAACTTCAACCTAAACCTTTTATTTAAATAAAACAACTCAAAATAGATCACAAACTTAAATATAAAACAGAAGACTATAAAAATTAAAGAAAGGAACACAGAAGAAAATCTTTGGAACCTAAGGACTAGGCAGAGTTCTTAGGCATAAAATCAAAAGCACAATTCATAAAAAGAAACACTGATAAATTTAACTATTAAAATTAAAAACCGGGCTGGGATTATGGCTCAGCAGTAGAGCGCTCGCCTAGTGTGTGTGGGACCCGGGTTCTATTCTCAGCACCTCATAAAAATAAAGGCATTGTGTTGTGTCCATCTACAAAAAAAAAAAAAAATTAAAAACCAAGGAGGCTGAGACAGGAGGAGGATCACAAGTTTGAGAAGCCTCAGCAACTTAAGCAAATTAGTGAGACCCTGTATCAAAATTTTTAAAAAAAGGATTGAAGATGTTGCTCAATGGTTAAGCACTCCTGGGTTCAATTCCCAGTACTTAAAAAAAATTTTTTTTAATTAAAAACCCTTGCTCTGCAAAGACCCTGTAAAAAATATGAATGTACTTGACAAACGACTTCTATGTAGAATGTATAAAGAGGGCTGGGGATGTGGCTCAAGCAGTAGCACCTCGCCTGGCATGCATGCGGCCCGGGTTCGATCCTCAGCATCACATACAAACAAAGATGTTGTGTCCGCCAATAACTAAAAAAAAAAAATTAAATTCTCTCTCTCTAAAAAAAAAAAAAAAAGAAAGAAAGAAAGAAATGGGCCCAAAGCCTGAAACAGTGGTACATGTCTGTAATCTTAGCTAAGGCAGGAGGATCACTAATTCAAAGCCAACCTCAACAATTTAGTTAGACCCTGTGTTAAAAAAAATAAATAAAAAGGTCTGGGGATGTTGCTCAGTGGTAAAGCACCTCTGGTTCAATTCTCCGTACCACATACACAAAAAAAGAAATGAGCCAAAGAAATGTGACATTTAATCACAGGATATACAGATGACCAATAAACACAAGAAAAAGACGTTCAACACCCTAGCCATTAGGGAAATGCAAATTAAAACTACAATGAGATATCACCACCCAATATCAAAAACGGCTTTAAAAAATAATAACAGTACCAAATGCTGATTAGGATGAAGTCAAACTAGATTTATCACTTATATACTGCTGGTAGGATTGTAAAAAACGGTACAGTTACTCTGGAAAATAGTTTGGCCATTTCTATTAAAACAAAAAAATGGACTTTTCATATGACTTAGCATTTGTAATCCTAGACATGTAACCCAGAGAAATGAAAACTTACATTCACATGGAAATTTGCATATGAATGTTGACATAGTTTTATTTTAAATAGCTCAAATTGGAACTTATCCAGATATGCTTCAACAGGTAAATGGTTAAACAAATTTGGTACAGCCACACCAAGGAATACAATTCAGCAATAAAAAGGTATAATTACTGGCACACACGATAACTTGGATGAACCTCTAGTGAGTTCTACTGAGTTAAAAACAGTACTCTCAAAAAGTTACATATTTTATTCTATGATTCTACTCTTTAAATAACAAAACAATAGAAATAGAGAATAGATCAGTGGTTGTCAAGAGTTGGGAGCGGGGGCAGATAGGACTCCAAAGGGATAGCCCAAGAGAGCCCTGCGGTGAGATGCAATTCTATTATCTTCACTTTAATGGTAATTACATGAAACTACTCATGTAATAAAACTGCATATAACTATACACACATGCATACAATTGAGTTCATCCTACAGATGAACAGGACACAGAAGAACTTTGAACACACAAAGTGAAACCAGACACAAAGGCCATATATAGTATGATTCCATTTGTATAAAATATCCAGAATAGGCAAATCCATTAGGAGCAGAAAGTAAAGTAGCCGTTTCCAGGGACCATAGGGAGAAAGAAATGGAAAGTACTGTTAACAGGAATGGAGTTTCTTTTTTGGAATCATGAAAATGTTCTGGAATTAGTGGTGATGGTTACACACCTCTGCAAATATACTGAATTGTACATTTTAAAAGGCTGAATTTTATGGTATGTGAATTACATCTCAATAATGCTACTACTTAAAATCCTTCAAGTGTGTCAAATTTCTAAATTAATGTGTTTCAAACATTAAAAATTGCAAATAATACATATATACAACTAACTAATTCAACAGAGTGTACATGTGTTAAATTTAAATCCATTTGAAAAATCCTTGTCTAAAGCCACACACACATAACCACAGTCAATACTGACATAGATAAACCCAAATCCCAATGATAACAAAAACTGCACAAAACTCAACACAAAATTTATATTGAGATCCAATATTTAAGAACATGTTTACATTCAATAACATCATCCAATATTGTAACTGAACAATTTTCACAACTGTTTAGGAACACTAAAATCCTTTGCTTAATAAAAATGATCCAACAGGCTACTACTGAAATTGTTTAGTTTGCTTCTTAGTTGAACATCCTCTATTGCACATGAATACAGGTAGAGTTGAGCAGAATGGTAGTGCTTGCAATTAAGCTCCCTTCCTTTCACATCACTTCAAGGAATCCCTAAAAAAATCTAAACTCTCTTGTCTTCAGCAAGTAGCCACTGCTTGACTCTTGGAAACACTACAGAATAGAAGGAAGCTAATCATGGAGCAGAAGCATTCTCAAATCACAGAAGACACAATGTGGCCTCTAATGGTACCTTTGACCCTATATAACAGACATCTTTTAATACATAGATGTATTCACTGATTATTAATTTTCAAAAATGTACAAAATGGTGTTAGTCTTTTTAACTAGTGTTAATTCTCACATCTACCCCTGGGTAACCCTATATTGACTATTTTACATACACAAAACCTGAAATACCAGCCTTAAACATATTAATGTTATACATATGTAAACCAAAACCATGCCAAGGTTAAAAATACAGTACTCTCCCCTTATCTACAGAGGACATCTTCCAAGGCCCCCAGAGAATGCTTGCAACCATGCACAGCACTAATCCCTATATATACTATATTTTTATTATACGAATATACTTATATAAGATTTATTTTTAAAAATAGGCACAGTAATAGGTAAAACAATAATAAAAGAACATTTTAATAACATACTTTCCAGTTCTTAACAATTTCCCAGATAGAAGACTCATGCTTACCATATATCTTAGCAACAATTTTTTTCTTATTAGGAATCTTTACCCTTTTGCATAAAGAAAGCACTTTGTGTCTTCTCTTTGGAATATTCAAATTGCCCACATTTTGCACTTTTACTGAGTAGATTACTTTAACACCAGCATTATAATACCATGACATTAAATCTGATAACCAAGATGGCTATTTAAACAGGCAAGGGGACAGGTAGCAAATACCACTTGGAAACACTGGACAAGGGAATGATTCATACTGGGGACGGGTGATGTGATACTTCATCATGCTACTCAGAACAGTACACAATTCAAAACTTGTGAATTATTTTTTTCTGGAATTTTCCATTTAAAATTTTCAGACTTCAGTTGACTGCAAGTAACTGAAACTGCAAGAAAAAAAACCATAGATAAGGGAAGATACTTCACAGATAAAGGAATAAATTTAGTTACACCAACAATGAAACATCAAACCTAAGTATTATCAATCATAATTGTTCATCTATTAAAGTATCTTTATTTCAAAGATTCACTCACTTAATGAATAAATCTCCCTAAGTTCTGGTGTGATTTAACCAATGACCAAAGACAAACTGTAAAGGTTTCACCAAACCCAGTATTAAAAAGAGACTTGCAAGCTCCAGTTCTATCCAACAATCATTTTCATCCATCATCATATGATTTTTCCCAAAACAAAAACAAAATATTTAAAGATTCTAAAATAGAGAAGTACAGTAATCCAATAAAAACTCAATACTTTCAATACCATTAATTAGAAATAGTCAACCATGTTCTTTCATTAGAAAAAAATTTACTTTATAGAAAATAGCAATTTACTGGGTATAGTGGTGCACATCTGAAATCCCAGAGATGGAAGGCTAAAGAAGAAGGATTACAAGTTCAAAGACAGCCTCAGCAATTTATCGAGGCCCCAAGCAACTTAGTGAGATCCTCTCTCAAAAAATAAAAACAGCTGTGGAAGTAACTCAGTGGTTAAGCACCTCTGGGTTCAATCTCCAATATCAAAAAGAAAATAGTGGGCTGGGGTTGTGGCTCAGCAATCACCTCATACGTGTGAGACCCTGGATTCCATCCTCAGCACCACATAAAAATAAATAAACAAAATAAAGATATTCTGGGGCTGGGGTTGTGGCTCAGCAGTAGAGCACTCGCCTAGCATGTGGGAGGCCCTGGGTTCGATCCTCAGCACCACATAAAAATAAATAAATAAATAAATAAAGATATTTTTAAAAATAAAGATATTGTGCCCATGTATAACTAAACAAATATTTTTTTAAAAAAGAAAGAAAATAGTAATTAATAATGTAAATAGGAGGGTAAAAGAATACCTAAAAAATTTTATTCATAATTATTTTTAAGTGAACTTTTTTATTCTAATTTGTTATATATGACAGCAGAATGCATTACAATTCTTACTACACATATGGAGCATAATTTTTCATATCTCTGGTTGTATACAAAGTATATTCACATCATTCATGTCTTCATACATGTACTTAGGGTAATGATACCCATCTCATTCCTCCATCTTTTTTACCCCCATTCCCCCTCACTTCCCCTCCCACTCCTTTGCCCTATCTATAGTTCATCTAATCCTCCCATGTTCCCCCCCCCCCAATCCCATTATGAATCAGCCTCCTTATATCAGAGAAAACATTTGGCATTTGGTTTTTGGGGATTGGCTAACTTCATTTGGCATTGTATTCTCCAACTCCATCCATTTACCTGCAAATGACATAATTTTATTCTCTTTTATTGCTGAATAATATTCCATTGTGTGCATATACTATATTTTCTTTATCCATTCATCTTCTGAAGGGCATCTAGGTTGGTTCCACAGTTTAGCTATTGTGAATTGTGCAGTTCTAATAAACTATTATCTCCAATATTTTTCAAAAATCTAGTAACAAAAGGATTGCAGAACAAATTTTTTAAATGCTTTATCTCCTCTTTAAAGCAGGCTTCTTAATGCAGTTTTTTTTAAACTACAACTCTATTTATGGGGCTGGGGATGTGGCTCAAGCGGTAGCGCGCTCGCCTGGCACGCGTGCAGCCCGGGTTCGATCCTCAGCACCACATACAAACAAAGATGTTGTGTCCGCCAAAAACTAACTAAATAAATAAATAAAAATAAATAAATAGATATTAAAAAACTCTCTCTCTGTCTCTCACTCTCACTCTCTAAAAAAATAAAAAAATAAATAAAATTTAAAAAAAAAAGTCTATTTACACTGGGCTTACCATCATTTTTCTTAGTATGAACACAATGGGTAAGCACTATAGGCAGCAAACATAAATGTTACTTTGTAAAAACTGTTATTTCAGTATGAATACACATACATATGGGTAAGAAGCACTACTCAGGAATGATTTCAAAGTGTGAAAAGCTATCTCCCTGATGTGCCCTCCACTAAGCACTGACCTGATATAATGATAATTTGAAAGCAATTTCCAATAAAACACCCAAAGTCAGACTTTCATTATTTTGCACTGGTTTGTATTCTAACTTCTGTTCTCTCCTAGTTAATTCTTTAACTGCATTGTCAGTGTGCACGCCAGAATGGACTGGTGTGCAAAAATAGAGGTGCAGCTTTCTCCTAAAACCTTTCAAAATGGAAAGTAAGAAAAGGAGTTACCCACACATGAGGGAAACTAAAAATAAAAAAGTTCTGAGTCTCTCTCCAACTTACCAGACCCAGAAATTAAGGGAAGGTAAAAATGGATATTACTCCTAACCTGTGAGGAAAAAAAATAAGTCAAATAAGTCAGATCAATTAAAGATATTTTCCCCAAAATTTTGGTCACAGCTCTAACAGGTAAATTCCAAAGACTATTTAAAGTAATCCTTAGTAAGGTTTTGCATTTATTAAAGGAATGAGCCAACCCAGACTGTTCATTCTAAAAGGCAAACAAGGTATTCTCACCTGAACTGTGGAGTAAGCCCTTTTCTAAATAAGAATCTTGTCAGAGTCACACTGAAAATTAAGGCTCCTAGAATTGGCACACACACACACACACACACCAAAAAAAAAAAAAAAACAGGCACCATCATAAAAATCAGGCTATTCTCTTCATACAAGATGAAAATAAAGATACATTGCCATATGTGTTGAGTAATTATTCAAACAGCATGATGGTCCTGCAGTGAATCATCCCTCACCCTCCTCCTCATTCTGGTGCTCTCCCAGCTCAAGGGACAGTAATGCCAATCTTCCTGACACTCCAGCCAAAAAGCTTGGAGTCATTTTATCTCCCCTTTCTCTCACATCTAATCCAACAGCAAATTCTCTTTTAACTTCAAAATATATCATATCCAGAGTCTAACCAATACCACCTCCACTACTACACTTCCCCCTCCCCTTGATAACCTCTCCTATCATCCTTACAAAAACTATTTTCACAACTATTTTACCTCTGCTCAATATCCTGCAATGATTTTCAATCTTACTCAAAGCAAAAACCAAATTCTGACAATGACTTATCTGATAAGGACCATGCACCTGTACCACTTACCTTTCTGACCTCTTCACCTGTCACTTCACCCTGTCTCCCCCAGCTCTGGCCTCCCTCACCTCCTTCCAATTCCTTATTCACATCAGCATGCTTCTACTTCAGAGCCTTTGTGTTCATTGTTCCCTCTAATTGGAATAAGGTTCCTATAGATAAGCACTTCTCATCTACTTCAGGTCTTAATTCAAATGTCACCTTCTCAGTATGGCTTCCCCTGACCTATTTAAAACCATACCCCACCTCCATCCCTAGTAGTCCCCAGTCCCTAGCACTGCTCTATTTTTCTCCTTCACTACCACCACTAGATTACAAACCCCATGAAAGTGGGAATTTTATCTATTTGCTTTACTACTTTATCTCCAGTATTCAGAACAGTGCCTGGCTTATAACAGCAGTTCAAGAAATATTTGTTTAATGAATTTATCAATCAAGTATAGAATATATTTTCAAGGAGAAAAAAAACCTACTTGCTTGGGTCAGAACAAACATAAAATAACCCAGTCATCTTCAGCATGTCCAAACTGTTACCATCATGAATGATAACATTTATTGTATACTTATTCTGTATACCAAGAACTATACTGAGCACTTTCTTTACTTGTATCCCTTTTTTTCATCTAGCTATTAAAATAATCCCATGAGTTAGGTATTACTGATTTTACAAACAACGTAAGCAAAGGTAAGACTTAAGTCATAGAGTTAATAAGAAGCAATACAGGGCCTCCAAATCGAAACTACATGTTTCAATATTAAATTTTTAATTGGTAGGCAATTACCTCTTTAGTTTCCACACCCCCCCTCCATTGGTACTGGGGATTCAACCTGGAGCACTTATATCACTGAGCTACATACCCAATTCTTTTTGATTTTTTAAAAATTTTTTAAAATATTTTTGTTGTTGTTGTAGATGAAGACAGTACCTTTATTTTCTTTTTTATGTGGAGCTGGAGATGGAACCCAGTGCCTCACGCATGCTAGGCAAGCATTCTACCACTGAGCCACAACCCCAGCCCCCCCAGTTCTTTTTATCTTATTTGATTTTTTGACACAGGGCTCACTATGTTGCTGAGACTGGCCTCGAACTTGCAATCCTCCTGCCTTATCCTCCAGAGTTGCTGGGAATACAGGTGTGCACCACCACACCCAGTCACCTCTTTAGATTAAAGGTAACTTACATATGATTACTATGTTAATTATTTACTTTCAATGTCTTTTTTAAGTATTTTAACTTAAAAAACAAAACCCAAGGCCAACATTTTTAGTTGCTTATCCAACATATAATTTCCTCTTCTTTAATAAGAGAACCCCAACCTATTTTGTTTGAAGTAAAAACATATTACTCAGCTAAAAAGCTTCATTTACCAACTTCCCTTGCCAAAAAAATAAAATAAAAATTACACAGTTCAAACCAATAAATAGAAGTGGAAATCACTGAGTAAGGCACCCAAGAAACGAAGCCCTTTGAACAAGAGCCAATTTAGCTGTCATGTGTCTTTGTCCTTTTGCCACATTCTTCTTCTGGCCCACATGCAAGCATGAAGCTAGAGAGGGAACAACTATCTTGCAGCCATGAGAATGAGAGCTAAAAGCAATGATATGAAAAACCAGGATCATTGGTACCTGACAGTCTGGACTGGCTGCCACCTCCAGTTCTCTTGTCACATAAGGGGAAAAGTATTTATTAAGCCATTGCTATGCCTCATTTGCATTACATGCAGACAAACATAATCCCTATTTTATAGAACCCTATGAAACTGTTGTTTCCCTCACTGAAAATGTTACCTCAGCAGAGTCTCCCAATCAAGGGGAAAATATACCATTACGCATCACTCTATTGATAAGAGCACGAAGATCCTCACATTTATGAAGGGATTTGAGGTGAAGTTCTGAAATCTGTGTTTGGAAACTACTACTTAAATATCAATATGTGTAGCTAATTAAAAACTAATAAAACAAAAAAAAGCAGGGGGAGTAGAGAATAAAGCTTGTGGGTTGCCTTCACCAAAGCCAAGTGAATCATGCCCATCTTAAAGAAGAAGAAAAAATCTTAAACCTAGTCTGAAATTTTCAATTTTCTAAACCTAGTCTTAGGTATATACTAAATATTTATTGAGACTTTCCAAGACATGACAATAAAAGCCACATGGTGCAGACTGGTTTTCATCTTTGCCATCATACTGCACTGTTGGCAATACCACGGTGGCAGGACTTAGACAAGGTATACTATCATGTCTAACATGAATCCCTAAATCCATCTAATTTGAATAAGACCTGGAACTGAGAAAGAAGGAAAAAAAAATGGAAGATGAAGGAATGTTCCAATACACAAGAATAGATTCCAAAATATTGAAGTGTTACAGTGTTACAAGATTACAAATCACATAGTATTTTATATTTTGTCAATACCAAAATTTGAAAATTGTAAATACAAAAAAGAAAGGAGGAAAAAAGTTGGATATAATAACAACCACTTTTTGGACCATTTAATACAATCAATCCATGTAACAGCCCCAATGACACGGGTACTATTACCACCATTTTAGACAAAAGCTAACAGTAAAACCAGTTATATAATTTGTCCCCAAGATCATAAAGCTAGTAAGAGCCAAGATTTGAATTCAAGTCAGTCCACACCTTTATAATAAAAGCCCACACTTTCACAACTACTTCAATACATGTCAAATACAGTATAAAAGGCTCAATAATCCCAATACAAAACTACAGGCTAGAAATGAGCTCAAAAATAGTAAAAAGATAATTAATTATAAGAAGAGCACATACCTTTTTTTTTAACAAATAATTATACATAGATAACTTTTAAAATCTTACAAAAACATGCTTAGGATGATACAATTCTTACAAGAAAGTCCTTTGAATTCCCAATTGGTACACTTTTAATATGTTCCTAGGGAGAGATTTTTTTTTTTTTCGCCTGTAGGATTTTTCCATATTTTTTTGGGGGGGGGGGGGGACAAGGGAAGTTGGTAAATGAAGCTTTCTAGCTGAGTAATATGTTTTTACTTAAAACAAAAGAGATTGGGGTTCTCTTATTAAAGAAGAAGAAATTTATGTTGGATAAGCAACTAAAAATATTGGTAAAATCCTACAGGTGAAAAAAAAACAGAATGAGAGAATAATTAAATATCACAGTGCTAAGTAGCACATGTGAAAAATATTACAGGCCAAATAAATATACAGGTTTTGAAATAATTACACTAATTTCCCTGGAACATAATCCTTTGAAAATTAAATCTAAATGATTTCTCAAATCTTTTTTTTCTAGATTCCAATCATTTGTCTCCTGAAAAAAAAAAAATGATGAAATATAAAGGAATTGTGAAGATTCACTTGAAGGGCTGGGGTTGTGGCTCAGCAGTAGAGTGCTTGCCTCGAACATGTGAGAACCTGGGTTCGATCTTCAGCACCACATAAAAATAAATAAGTGAAATCAAGATATTGTGTCCAACTACAACTAAAAAACAAATATTTTTTAAAAAAAGATTCACTTGAAGATTATAGTTAATTATGAAATACTGTGTTTATGGACTAGGAATTGTAGCTCAGTGGTAGAGCCTTTGCTTAGAGGGTACAAATCCCTAGGTTCAATCCCCAATACTGTCCAAAAATAAAATAAATAAAATAAAAAAGTGACAAATCAAACTTCATCAAAACTTCTGTATTTTAAAAGAACACCACTAGGGCTGGGGATGTGGCTCAAGCGGTAGCGCGTTCGCCTGGCATGCGTGCGGTCCGGGTTCGATCCTCAGCACCACATACAAACAAAAGATGTTGTGTCTGCCAAAAACTAAAATAATAAATATTAAAAATTAAAAAAAAAAAGAACACCACTAAGGGGGCTGCAGTAGTGCTCAGTAGTAAAATGCTTGTCTGGCATGTGTGAGGCCCTGGGTTCAATTCTCAGCACCACATATAAATAAATAAATAAATAAATAAATAATCCATTGACAACTAAAAAAAAAATGTATATATTAAAAAAAAAAAAAAGAAAGACAAGGCTGAGTTGGCTCAGTGGGACAGCACTTGCCTACTATGTGTGAGACCCTGTGTTCAATTCCCAGCACCACACACACACACACACACAAAAAGGAAGACAAATAAAAATACCTGTACTGAAATCATACACCAGATGAAAGACTTATATGAAGAATGAATACACATATACCACTCTCTTTCCCTCTCCTATAAATCAGTAAGAAAACAAAACATAGCAATGGATAATCCAGATAGGCAAAAGATACTGTTATCAGTCATTAGAGAAATAAAAATCAAAACTACAGTAAAATACCACTTCATACCCACCAGGATGGCCATAATCCAAAAGACAGGACAGGGCTGGGGTTGGAGCTCAGGGGCAGAGCGCTTGCCTAGCAGGTGTGAGGCACTGGGTTTGATTCTTAGCACCATGTATCAGTGAAGAAAATAAAGGCCCATTGACAACTAAAAAAATATTTTAAAAAAGACAGGGCTAGGGATATAGCTCAGTGGTAGAATACATGTGAAGTCCCAGGTTGAATCCCCAGTACCACATAAATGTATACAAGATAGCACACAGACAACAAAGCTGACCAGAATGTTGACAAATGGGAATTCTCATACATTAGTTAGAAGAATGTGAAATGGTATAACTACTTTGAAAAAAGATTGGCAGTATCTTAAAAAAATTACCAAATTTATCATATGACCGAGCCATTCCACTCCTGGGATATACTCAAGGAAAATGAAACATGTTCACATGAAGATTTAATGTGAATTCTGATAGCAGCCTTATTCCAAATAGCCAAAAGCAGAAACAATCCAATGTCCATGAACCGATGTCCAATAAAAAGGAACCATGTACTGCAACATGCTACACCACTATGATGAACCTCAAAAAACATTATGCAAAAAAATACAAATACAAAAGACTACATATTATATGATTGCATTTATATGAAACATCCAGAGCAAATCTATAAAGACAGAAAGTAGATTTGTGGTTGCCTGGGGCTAAGGGTGGGTATAGGGAGTTACTACAAATGGACATGAGACATCTTTTTGGCATGACGGAAATATTTTAAAACTGGCCTTTGGTGATGACTGACCAACTCTGTAAATTCACCTTTAATCAGGTAGACTTTTAAAAAATCATGTTATATGGATTCCATTTATGTGAAAAGTTCAAAAAACACAATCTATAGAGGAAAAAAATAGATTTGTGGTTACCTGAGACTGGGGAAGGGAAGAGAGATTAACTATGAAAAGGCACAAGGGAATCTCACTGGGCTGATAGAAATATCCTAAAATGGGGTGATGGCAACAATTATACAGCAAACTTACTAAAACACTGTTACATTTTATAAATAAAATAAGAACATTTTATAGTATTAAATGTAAAAGTTGTTTTAAAAAATAACCTAATCAGGGGCTGGGGACGTGGCTCAAGCGGTAGCGCGCTCGCCTGGCATGCGTGCAGCCCGGGTTCGATCCTCAGCACCACATGCAAACAAAGATGTTGTGTCTGCCGATAACTAAAAAAAAATAAATATTAAAATTCTCTCTCAAAAAAAAAAAAAATAACCTAATCAAATCACAGTAGAGTTCTTAACCTTTGATGAGCCTTGGACTACTCTGTGGTTAATGGGAAAAGAAGTAACCCTATCCTGAAGGACTGGATGTCACTCTCTATTGCCCACTTACAGACAATTTATGGTTCTGAGGACACCAAATTAATAATATCACTAACTCTCTAGAGCCTTTGCAAATCTGAAATTCCATGTCATCTCAACAACAAACATACTAAGAATGACTACAGCCACCCTTTCCACCTTAGAAAGAAGTATCCCTACCAGAAAATAAAGCAAAACTCCTCTTCTAAAATAACTGTAGAGAGGCCTTTCTTTATTTTTCTGTTATCATTTTGGAATCTCCCATTTAATCCCTTAGTTCAATATGAAACCCTAATTAAGGGACCCAGAAGTAATCAATCAAAAACAGAGATCTCGCTGGGTGGGTGGCACAGGCCTGTAATCCCAGCTACTCAGAAGGCTGAGCAAGAGGATAGCAAATCTGGGGACAGCCTGGCAACTTAGTGGAGACCCTGTCTCAAAATTTAAAAAAAAAAAAAAAAAAATTTTAAAGGCTAAGGATGTAACTTAATGTTAAAGACTCCCAAAGTTCAATCCCCAGCACCCCTCCCCAAAAAGATCTAACTAGCTCAATCAATACATGTCAAAGACCCAACATGTAGCAAGGACATAGACCCAAGAAGTGACTTAAAGTAAAAGATATGGTATCTTTTAGATAAAACTTAGCTTAGGCTGTTTTAAAACCAGAAACAAAGCCATGCATAGTGGCACATGCCTGTAATCCCAGCAGCTCAGGAGGCTGAGGCAGAAGGATTGCAAATTCAAAGCCAGCCGCGGCAACTTAGTAAGGCCCTGTCTGTCTCAAAATAAAAAATAAAAAGGGCTAGCGGTGTGGCTCAGTGTTTAAGTGCCCCTGGGTTCAATCCCCAGTACCAAAACAAACAAACAAAACAACCAAGAGGCAAGAAAAGTGGGGGGAAATAAAAAAGTTGACATTTCTTTAAAACACAGACACAATGCTGATAACATTGACAGCCAGGCAAGACAGCTCAAGAGTCTTCAGTTAGTCTTTGTTATAAAACTAATTTTAGCACAGCATGCTGGCAAAGTAGACAATTCTTCCTCCAATACACAGGGGTCTGCTCATGTCAGCTGGATTGAGCCTCTGTTTAGCTAAACCCACCCCCTTTTGATTTCTAAGGTCACTTGAGTTATTGTTGTCCAACAAACAGTACCCTCATCCACAGTCCCCAACCTCCCCCTTATCACTAAGCCTCTCTGAAAATTACAATCCACCTTTGTGAAAGTTTTGGTCTCTGCCAACTAGTATTCCTGGACCCCCTTCAAATTCACTCTAGCACAGCAGTCAGATCTATCAGATCGTGTCATATCCCTGGTTGAAGACCTCCAATGACACTTAAAAATAAAATTTCAAAATCCTTACATGGCTGAACAGGTCCCTAAGATCTGGCTCCCCCTTATCTCTACCTATGCCAGCCTTCCTTCGGGTCCTAAAACATATCAAGTTCTTTCCCTCTCCAGGGCCTTTGCATTTCTTCATCCTTCAGTTAAGGGGAAAAAACAAGTCTTCCCTAGGCTCTTAAAGACTCACTTCTCATCCTTCAGAGCTCAATTTAAATATCACTGCTTCAGAAAAAGAATTTTCCCTGAAATCACCCTAACTTGGTCTCCAGGTTATTCTCTATTTGAACATCTTATTTCCTTCCCATCACCTGCCAAAATCTGTTCTTTTTAATTCTTTTTTTTTTTTTTTTTTGACTACTTACTTAATGTCTACCTCCCTGACCAGCAAGTCCGTTGGAAGGAAACAGAAGTTGGGTCTACATTCCTCAGCGCAGTACCTGCAGCTTCCCCAGCAACGTCTGGCACTTCCTGGCGGGGTTCTCGAACGGATGCAGGAATGAATCTACCTTACAATCCCAGAAATAGGGGGCTCAGCCCGCAACTCCAATATCCCACTTCTCACACGACCCCCAAAAGGCCTCTCCCACACCAGCACTTCTCTTGCTCTTCAAGACAATCTGTCGCTCGCGTGCAAGCATCTGTCAAATGTACACAAATCTTCCACGAGCCCCTCAAGCCCCACCCCACCCCGCCTCACAAGCGCTCCACCAACCCCGTGCTTCATACACGCGCCTAACAAACCTCTGGCCCCACGAGCGCCCCTCCAATTCCCGTGAATGCTGCAATCCTCGAGTTTCCGCAGCTCCCCACGTTCCCGCGTGTCACCCGCCGCCCAGCGTGACGCCTCCCCCCTCAGCGGCGCCTGCTCTCACCGATCACCTCCTGCAGCTCATAATCGTCCCTGTTGATGGACCAGGGCAGGGCGCTCGAGTCCTCAGTCATGACGGCGGCAGCGGCTCTCGGTCCTCCCTCAAACTCGCTGACCTCTCTCGTCTCCTCGCCGCGCGGCTCCCCACCCCCAACCGCCGCCGCCGCGCCCCCACCAACTGCCTAGGGAACAGCCGCCGGTCGGACAGCGCCTGGGTGCGAGGTCACTGCACGGCAAAGCGACCAGGGTTCACAGCTGCAACGTATCTCGCCTCCTGGTCCTCCGCGTCCAGCACTCTTCGTCCGGGTCCACGTCCCAGCCTCGGCCTCCGCAGCAGCCGCAACAGAAGGTTCTCCTGGGCCCAACCCCTCTGTCCCGCCCTCCACCCGAGCCCCACGCACGGGCCAAACTTTCCCTTCTCCCTCCACCTGCCGACACGCAGCGCGCTGACGTCACCGCGCCGGTCACGCCCCGCCTCGGCCCCGCCTCCAGCGGCCATCTCAAGTGTGGCTGGTTACTTAGCAAGCAAGTAAAAACTCCAAGAAGTTGTAAGTTGAGGGTGAAAGGAAAGAAATGTGAAGGAAGGAGTTCTTCAAGGGCATCGAAAATCCAAAGAAGAGACAAAAATACTACAGAGGTAGTGGGTAGCCACACTAAGCATGGCGACCAGAGACGCCAAGTAAGGAGGGAGGAGCCACTTCTAGAGGCCCGGGCACGTTGCCGTCTCCGTCGTCGCATTCATTGGTTGGTTTGAGACGGAATGAAAAGAGCAACGGGTGTGTGTGGATGCCAGTCACAACTTTAGTCCCGCCACCAGGCTCTCAGCTAGTGTCTCGGCGGTAGGATTCCAGTCCTTCAAGATCTTCTGTACTTTGCTCTCCTAACCCCTTTATCTGCAGTGACGTCACGACGTAACCGTCACACCCTGGAGACGTGCAAATTGCTCCTGAGGGTGTGGAGAAACCCAAGGGAGCGGCTGGGTGGGGTCGCTTTTGAGTGTGGATAACTGCCAACTAGGATTAAAGGCCTCGAGCTGCCAGCAGAGTGGAACCGGAAGTTTGCCCCGTGACGACATTTTTTTTTCAAGGCGGAAGTTCTCTGCAGCGTCCGACGCGGCGCGCCCTCCAGCGTCTTCTTGGAGAGAAACGAGTTCTGTGGGTTCTCAGCTTTAGGACTGGAGCTCAAACGAGCACCTTCCTTGCAGTCCTCGAGATCATCTATTTTTTCCCCGTGACGCGGCTGGGGCTGTTAAAGTAAGAGCCGGCTCACGCAGCTTGGGGTCATTTCAAAGGCCTTGAATTTTGTGCACCCTTACTGAACCTCACTTTTCTCAGGTTTACTAGATGGGGCCACTGAACAACGCTTTGGTAGCATGGCCAAAAAGAAAACAAGCCTCGGCTGATAGGACTTGGTGCGAAACTTCTTAACTGAACACCTCAGTCCAAACACAATCACCAAAGGAAGAGACCTTCACCGAGCCACGCATTGGAAACCCGGTGCTGAGCCCTCCTGTAGGAAGTCCACTGGCCCGTGAAGGGTAGCAAGTCTCCTCCTGGTTGATGGGATTGGAGAACGTTTCATGGACGCAATAGAGTTTGAGCCTGACCGTGCAAAGCTAACATGATTTCAACAGATGGAAATTGAGAGACCATTGCAATCATAGCAAAGGTGCCAGACTTCCAGAAGGCATGGCACAGCCCTTACTACAGAAATCGGTTTCAGCCATTAATACTGACACCTTTGTTACTGCCGGTGCTACCTTTTTTCTTTTTTGCGGGGAGAAGAGGAGCTACATCTGATGGTAAAAGTTAGAAATCTCAAGGTTTGTGCCAATAGAAAGACCCACAAACCAAAGATTAACTTGGGATTGTTAGGCTATGTGGACCATGAACAGACCAGAATTTTTTTTTTTTCACATCCATGATATCGTATGAATAATAGTAAAGACTTCAGGGAAAGATTTGAAAAACCTTCCTTCCTCTCTTCCCCTTCCCCCGAGAAAAGGAACTACTTACTAATCCAATGGTGAAAATTAAAGATGTTATTTGGCCCACGTTGTTGGGCAGTCACTATATGACCTCTACCTCCTGAACACACATGGGTTGATGCATTATTCAAACTAGAACCTCCTCTGCAGATCTGGTCATTTTATTTTCTCTGTGGCTTGATAGAGGTTACTATGATTTTTAATGAACAAAGACCTGGTGACTGTTCTAGGCCAGAAGTCCAAACCTCAACCCCTTTCTCAGCCTGTGGAGTATCTTCCCATGTGAGAATGCTGTCATAAACGGAATACAGTGGTGACCAAAGCAGCCTTAGTTCCTCTTTTTGTAGAGAATATGGTTTTCTTAGAGAGGAGTAAACAACAAATAGATAAGTAATTTTAAGTTACAAATTATCATGCAGGAAAAGGTAGTTATACTGTGATAGAGAATAATTAGGAAACCAGCCAGGCAAAGAGTGGGTGGTGGTGGTGGTTTTGGACCAGAGGTTGAACCCAAGAGCCACTGAGCCACATCCCCAGTCCTTTTCATTGTGAGACAGGGTCTCTTGCTAAGTTATCACTAAGTTGCTTGGGGCCTCCATAAATTGCTAAGCCTGACTTTGAATTTTCAGTTCTCCTGTCTCAGCCTCCTGAGCCTCTGGGGTTATAGGCATGTGCCACCGCACTCAGTTAAGAGTGTTTTTAAAAAACAGGATTCAGGGGGATTTAGCCACATTTGAAGCTATTAATAATACTTGGTATTCCAGTTGTGTTGCTGGGCCAGGTGTGCTGTAATCCCAGCAGCTCAGGAGACTGAGACAGGAGGATCACACGTTGAAAGCCAGCCTCAGCAACAGTGAGGCGCCAAGCAACTAAGACCCTGCCTCTAAATAAAATACAAAATAGGGGTGGGGATGTGATTCAGTGGTTGAGTGCCCCTGAGTTCATTCCCTGATTACTCCCCACCCCCCCCCCAAAAAAAAAACAGTTGTGTTGCTGGTTTTTGCATATGGCTCCCTCAGTAATTATTTTAGGAAAGAGAGAAAGAGAAGAAAGTAGGGTAATTCTGGAACCCTGTGCCTTATATCACAATTTCCTCAGATCTTACCCAGGATTCTTGAATGTATGACAAATTTTCCTGGTGAGAAGGACCTTGTTTTTCCCCTCATTGTCAAAAGAGTTCCTGACTTAGATTCAGTTTCCCCTAAAATCAGGCTCTGAGACTGACCAGGATTTAGGTGCAAATAGTTTGTCCAGGAGGTTACCCCAGGAGGTGCTCTGTAGGAATGGAGCAGTGAGACAGGAAGGGAAGGACGGCTGTTAAAGGGTACATTAACAAGGGGTTACTGTACGGCTCAGTCATGTCAGGAGACACCTAAGAACTAAAACATCTTAGAATGGTTCCACTTGACAAAGAAGGTGAGTTGTTAAACCACAAACTCCTTTTCTTCTTTAATAAGTTAACACTTGGCCTGGAGATGTAGCTCAATGGTAGTGCTTGCCTAGCATGCAAGTAGGCCCTGGGTTAATCCCCAGTACCACCAAAAAAGAAGCTCAGTACTTTGAAGAACACATTTCTAAGACCAGAAAAAGCTACAGACAATCATAGGTGCTCTTTCTCATGTATTAGGACACTGAAAGCAACCTTTGCTGCAGGCCCAAAGACTATGAGCAGGGTGTAGCCAGCATCTACCATTTTGTGTAAACCTAAAACATGAAAATCACTCTGGATTGAGAAACCAAGAGTGAAAGTGTATTCATGCTTTGCCTTCTTACTGTCATCCCTAAGCAACTTATCAGCCTTGTATTTTGCTTTTACACCTTCAGGATAGAGAAGGAAAGACTAGGGACATCCTTAGTAATCACTAGTAATTATAGAGCTATAATAATTCAAGTTTTATAGGTGTTTTGTGTGTGTGTGTGTGTGTGTGTGTGTGTGTGTGTGTGACTGGAGATTAAACCCAGGACCTCACACATAAATCACTATACCTTATCCCCATCCCTGTTTTTCTTTTTTCTTTTTTTGAAACAGTCACTAAGCTGCCCAGGCTGGCCTTGAACTTGGAGTCGTCCTGCCTCAGCCTCCTAAATTACAGACATGTTTACATTACAGACATGTTTTACTATATGCCTGGCTTTATAGACCCTTTATGAAAGAAACTGAAGTCTGAACATTAATATAGAAATGTGAGAAACTAAGAAAAGCACAATTTTATGTTGCTGGGATGAACTGACTTTCTCAGTTCCCTATCAGTATCTGCACTAACAGTAGACTCTTAAAATCTGTTCCCTACCATCAAACCCTTTATCATATGCCAACTGTAGTGTGATGTCATCCCTTGTTATGAGAAGGGACAATAACCTTGCATAGTGTACTCTGCTTAATGTCTGGAACAGTGCCATGTAAAGGCACACATTGTCATAGTGTTGATTAAAGAGTATAACTTAGAATCTGAAGCCTACAAGAAACTGACATCTTGATAAATTCAGAAATGAATGTCCAAGGCACTCAGGTCCTATAAGATAAGTAGGTATATAGATTATTTTAGGTGGGTAGTGGGGAATCAGTCAATACAAGGAATCTTATCATTGCTAGACTTGGAACAAGAGAGGAGCTTCAGAGTCTCCCAAGCTGACAACATGCCAGCTTGATGAGCTTCAGCTGAATTGAGCAGAAGGCAGGAAATACCTGACTGAGGTAGAGCTGGTTCCTAAATGCCATCAATGTTTCAAACAATATCTCTTAAAGGTTTCATGTGTCTGTGCCAGTATTGGTAGTGGTACATATTTGTAATCCCAGCTACTTGGGAGCCTGAGACAGGAAAATTACAAGTTCAAGGCTAACCTGAGTAACTTAGTAGACCTCATCTCAAAATTAATGTTTTTTTATTTCTGAAGTATGGCTCAATGGTAGAGAACTTGCCTACCATATGTAAGGCCATGGGTTTCATCTCCAGTAACATACACGCACTCACAAAAGTGTAATATGACTAAAAATCTACTTCATTAAGATATTTATTGTAGCATTATTATAAAGGGGGGAAATTAGAAACAATCTGTGAGTCTATTGATAGAGAACTGGTAATTATATATATTATGTGGAAGATCTTAGGACACATAAGAAGTTTGTGAGTGTAATTTAACTCTAGCTGAAGTAACAACCTAAAAATTAATCTAAAAATCTTAGTTTTCATACACACACACACACAGGGTAATGTCTCTTTCATTCTATCATCCTTCCCATCTCCACCACCCCAGTCCTCCCCTCTGCACATTCCAAAGTTCCTTCATTCTTCCCTACCCACCCCCTCACTATGGATCAACATCCACTTATTAGAGAAAACATTTAGCCTTTGTTTTGGGGGGATTGGCTTATTTCATTTAGCATGATATTTTCTACTTCCATCCATTTACCCGCAGATGCCATAATTTCATTCTTCTTTAAGGCTGAGTAATATTCCATTGTACACATGTACCAGATTTTCTTTATCCATTCATCTGTTGATTGATTGGTTCAATAGTTTAGCTTTTGTGGACACCACAATCTTATAAGGTGTCTTTGGAATCCTCTACTAGATCCTCCATATTGAGCCAGCCCATCAGTTCAAAGAACACTTACAAACATGGGCCAACAGTAGATGCTGTGTCCATTACTTTTTTCCGTGTGTGTGTGTGTGTGTGTGTGTGTGTGTGTGTGTCCATTGCTTGTGAGGAAATCCCAAGTCAAGGAAACTGGGAAATAGTTTCCCATGTGCTCAGGAAGAAGAAACTGATGGTACTGGTGAGCAGCTAACCAATTTGCTACACCTGCTAACTTTGGTGGTACACAGGTTAAGGACTTGTTGAGGATAAAAGTAGAAAGACTATATAAACTTTTATACATTTTGAAGTTGTAAGTCCAAGTATTGCCTATTAAAAGAACAATTTTTATGACTTTTTGGTTAATTTGAAAAGTAATCACATAAATAATATATTTTTCTTAGTTAAATATAGGCTGACAAACAATATGAAGATCAATTGTCCAAAAAATGGAAGAGAGCCAGGCATAGTGGCATGTGCCTATAATCCAGCTACTTGGGACTGAGGCAGGAGGGTCACAAGTTGGAGGCAACATAATGAGATCCCATTTCCAAAAAAGATAATTCCATAAAAATATCTTGGGAGCCCATAAACATAAACCTTCACTACATTAATAATCAAAAAAGTACAAATTAAAACTAAAATGAGAAAATTTCAACCCTCCAGATGGGCAAAAAAAAATTAAAGCCACATAATATTAAGTGTTGGCCAAGATAAAAAACAACAGAATCTGCCATCCTCTGTAATTTGGAATGTAAATTGATGTAAGGTCTTTGGAAAACAATGTGATATTACCTATGCTGCCCCTACATTCCAACAATCCTACGCCTAAATATTTACCTAAAATAAACTCTTATACATGTGTATTCCAAGTAACATACAAGAATACCATCATCAGGCATGTTTTGTAATGACTAAGGAAACCAGGGGAATAAAATCTTAAAATATTCGTACGATGGATACTATACACCAGCAGAAATGTAGGAACCCTATGCAAAATAAATTGGATAAATCTGAAAACAATGCTGATAGAAATGAAGTAGCAGGATGGGGGTGAAGTTCATTGGTAGAACCAATGCATTCAATCCCCCACCTCAAAAGATAAATAACAAAAAAACTATATAGGGTACAATTCCATTCACAAAAAAATAAAATAAAAAGCGGGTACAATTGAATGAATTTTTTTTTTTTAGATTGTATACTTGAGAAGAGCAAGAGAACAAAATTCAGTTTGTTGATTATCCGTGGGGGAAGGAAGGCTATACACCCACAATAGAGTATAGGGAGGACTTACTAGAAACAAATGTTTCACTTCTCAAAACCACAAGTATTCATATATATTAATATGCTCTTTTTAGGTGAGTTTCACAATTTGTAAGGTTTGGTTTCTCACATCTCAGGTAGTAGCAATGTTTATGGCATCCATGCTTCAGCCCCTTCCCCTCTTTCAGACCTAGGGAACTTCAGCCAGCACTCTCCAGTGTGGTCTCATGGTGCCTGCCTTAGCCTGTCACTCAGGCCACACCTCCTTCCAGGAATGCCTTCACTTCAGCCCCACCTATCTGGGTCTTACTTTCTCTTCCAGAAGCAGCAATGGCCCAGCCTCCCTCCTACCCCACCGGCCCACAGGAATGCTTTTTCTGAAATTGTTCCAGCCCTGAGGACAATCTTGAGTGCTGATTTCCTCTTTTAGACCATTTCTGGACACTTAGCCTGTGCTGCCCTGTACCCATAGTCTTTTTGTGTGTGTAAATAGTCTGTATTTCAAATTAGGTTGTGGGTGGCCTGTGGGGAGTGAGGATATTTTAAGATAAGAAGTAAAGGATTTTTATGACATTTATGGGGATGTGCCCACCTGTGCCATGCCAGCACAAGGGCAGTGTGGAAATTTATAAAGAGCTGTTTTTCTTTCCTTTTTTTAGAAAAATTGACAAAATATTATATACCAGTTTGAACCTCAAGAATATTAGAATATCCAGGGGGAGGGAGCATAATTTACAAAAAAAAAAAAAAAATCCCAAAATACAGATATCCATCAATAGCTAAACTAGGAACTAAATACTCATTTAACTTCTAATAACTTGATATCCCCCAATCTCTGAACTCAGGAACTGAATAAAGTCAGACCGCATAAAATATTATGCCTAGTTTCATAATATAAATTCAGAGAAAAAGCCCAATAAAACCTCATGGCAACAATTAAACTGTCAGGCACTGTGCAATATAAATACTTCTACTCAGTAAAATAGCCTTGTGAGGTTTTATAGGTGAGGAAATAAACTTAGAAAGGTTAAAAAAAAAACTTGCCTTCAGAAATTCCTGGAAATGCTGAGCATAGCTCATGTCTTATTTTGAGTGCTCTGTAAATATAATTGCTACTAATCAGCTGGTGGGAATAGAGTAAGAGCATTATAGAGACAGAGGTTGAACAACAGTGCTACATAGTTTGATTCAGGTCTTCTTACTCAGGAAAAACAGGTTTCAACCACCATCTGCAGGATGTCACACCAGTTGCTGCTGTATCACTGCTTGCTTAAATTTCTCATTGCAAAATCTGATTAAGGAAATCAAGACTTTCTCCTTGATTCCTAGTGGATTGGAAGCCTTGTTTGCCCTTAGCACCCAACATGAATGATTGAATTAGGGTTGTGTAACTGTAAATATCAGAGTCCTCTACCTATCTGACCATTGAGTTGGAAATCTTAGGACACCAAGAAAGAGTTTTCCTGGTACACTGGTCCATCAGGTTGGACAGGCACCTCAACCCGCTCTTGTGCAATGGAGATGGTGTACACTGAGTAGGTGCAAAGGCACAGTGACCTCTTCTCACATGCAACCCCACTGCCTGCCTATGTCTCCTCCAGCCTTCCACTTGTGCCCCCAAAGGGAACAGACCTGATTGCATAATGAAGAAAAAGAAAGCACAGGCCTCATTTCTTTTGCTTATTTTGAATCAATTCTCTCTGCTCCCCCTGCCTCTTGACCTGTTTCTTTTTTTTGTTTTGTTTTGTTTTTTTTTTTTTTAAAGAGAGAGTGAGAGAGGGGAGAGAGAGAGAGAGAGAGAGAGAGAATTTTCAATATTTATTTTTTTTTTTTAGTTCTCGGCGGACACAACATCTTTGTTGGTATGTGGTGCTGAGGATCGAACCCGGGCCGCACGCATGCCAGGCGAGCGTGCTACCGCTTGAGCCACATCCCCAGCCCATTGACCTGTTTCTTAAGGTAGAAGCTGAGGTCATTTGATTTGCAGCTGTCCTTTTGACTTCTTAGCTTCCTAAAATCTGTTTCCCATGAGCCTCTGTTTAGCTGGGTAGGAAGGGTAATCTTAAACTTGCCTATTATCTACCCTACTGAATGGGGAGGTCAGAGCTTAAACTCCACTCTAAGGTCCTGGGGAGCTCCCACTCTGTCAGGGTCCATTGCTCTGTACCAGGAAAGCAGCCCCAGTTCTGGATGATGGATCATGATCTCCTTTTTAGGCTAGTTTGTCACAATTGTGCACATGAAGAGTAATTCATAAATGTTTATACAATGCATTTCATAGAGACTGAGGGGCAGTCTGATGGACCAGTGCACCAGGTAACACCCAGGTCAGAACAGGTGCTTTTTGGATTGATCAGCTATCCCCACGCCTTGTCCTCTACCTGTGTACCACCAGTAATCATCATTTTATTTGCAATGATATGAACACCATGAATTTCCAGGATGCCAGTAAGGAGGCTATCCCTGCCCTCCTCAACACATGAGCAACTCAATTCCAAAATCCTATTTTAAGGCCACTTCTCGTATCAATCATTGTGCCAGTCAGGAGTCAACAGGAAATGAACTGTGCAGTCAAAATGGATAATCTGAGATCAGTTTCATAAAGAAGCTATTTGTAAAGTCAAGGGCAAGGTGGAGGGAAATCTAAAGGACGAATACTATACTCCAGGGCTAGTGACCTTGGGAAGCCATGACCACACAGAACCCTGAGGGAGCAATGAACAGAGGACTACAGGAGCCAGTAGGGGAAAAGGAAAGAGAGGCTACCTGAAAGCAGCTGCATCTTTGGTAGAGAAAACAAGAGGATAAATACACTGACCTCACTCACTTCCTGCTCTCTGATCTCCAGCTGGTTCCACCCAAGGCCCAAACCCAATAGCAAACCAGAGCCCATGGGGAGCACAGAGCCTGCTGGAGAGCAAGGGGAGGAGTTGTGGAAGAGAAGAAAGACAATATTAATATTAGCACATGAGCCCATCTAGTTTAAACAAACAGGAAATTTGCTCTCACATACCTGAAAATCCCAGCAGTAAAACTAGAAGTAGGGGTTCACATGATGTCGTTGGTGCCAGACCCTGGGAACTTTGACTCAATGAGAAGAGAAATAAAACCAAGTCAGGCAAAAACTTTATGGGGACCCCTTCTTGGGAAAAGAAACACAGCTGGGACAAGAAGGTATCTGTCTGGCCCACTGCAACAACAAAAGAAGCTAGTGTTATTGTATTGGCTGCTCGAAAGGGTGAGGTGTAAGACTTGCCCTGATGAGGAAAATGAAAGGACCCTGGCTCTAATGGTGCACCTAGTCCTGTTTGAGGATGGATAAATGAAGAACATTTCTTATCTGACAAACTGAAGGTTAAGGTGAGACCTTTTAAATGGCTGTCAGGTTATGAGCTAAGACCCAGGACATTTGCTCTTTGGCCCTGCTACTTCATCATCAGTAGCTGGCTTGTTTCTCTTTGCAGTTCCCTACACAGTGTAGTCCCATCATGTTCCAAAGTGGCTACAGAACTTAACCTTTTTTTTTTTTTTTTTCAAGTACACTGGGATCTGTCAAGGGCTGCAGTGTATCTTATTGACTCTGGCTGGGTTTCATGACATGCTTGAACCCATCAGAGAGCTCAGAAGAAGGAGAGGTGCTGCTTGATGTAGGTCTGTGTCTGAAGCTGGGGCTGAGGAAAATTATGGTGGGAAACTCCAAGGAGGAAGAGGAATGCTGATGACTGGTACCAAACGCCACCACCCTACAGATCCCTCCCCACATGGATGTGATGGAGCTTCTCAACCTTTCTGCACCTATGAAACACTGGGGGACCCTACTAAAGTGCAGAATCTGATCAGTTAGGTCTGGAGTAGAACCAAAGAGTACCTTTTACTTTTTTTTTTTTTTTTTTTTTTGGTATTAGTGATTGAACCCAGGAGCACTTAATCACTGAGCCACATCCTCAGCCTTTTTAAAAATATTTTATTTAGATGGTTTCACTGAGCTGCTTAGGGCCTCACTATCACTGAGGCTGGTTTTGAACTTGAGATCCTCCTGACTCAGCCTCCTGAGCCACTGAGATTACAGGCATGCACTGCCATGCCCAGCTGAGAGTCCTCATTTCTTTTTTTTTCTTTTCTTTTTAAATATTTTTTAGTTATAGACAGATGCAATATTTTTATTTTGTTTATTCATTTTTATGTGGTGCTGAAAATCGAACCCAGCGCCTCACATGTGCAAGGCAAGCGCTTTGCCACTGAGCCACAACCCCCGCCCCAAGTCCTCATTTCTAATAGGGGTTGTCAATGCTACTGGCCCAGGGACTACACTTTGAGTAGCAGAGTTCCTTAGTCACTCAGTCCTGTCCCTAGGGTGGCTACTAGCCACAGTAGGGATTGAACCCTTAGAATAAGGCTACTTCAGATTGGAATATACTGAAAGCATAAAATATAAACCAGATTATTAAGACTTGATAAGGAAAATAAATGTAAAATCTCATCAATTGTTTTCATATGGTTTACATGTTGATATGTTACTTTAGATATAATGAATTAAATAAATTATTCATTTTATCTGCTTCCTTTTGCCTTTTTAATGTGGCTATTAGGAGATTTAAAATCATATATGTGGCTCAGATGCCATGTCTGTTGACTAGAGCTCCACTAAAAAGAGGTAATCCTTGAAGTCGATGAGGCTGGCACTCTGACCACACTTCATTTCCACTTAGGGTGAGAGCTAGAGCAGCCTATCTACACCAGAGAGCACAGGAGACTTCCCTCGTGGGTCCTCAGACTCCACTTTCCCTCAGGCCCTCAGGGGCAGGTCATGGCAAGTGGTATTGATGTGTGTGTCCTTGGGCAAGGGCATCTGGGATGGACCCAGTGGTGTTTGCTCAGGGAAAGAGGAAATTCAGAAACCACAGAGTCTCTCAAGCTAGTCAGTGTCACTTCCTTGCTCATTTTTGTTTGCACAACTGCCTGAAGCAGAAAGTGCCACCATGCTTTTCCACTTCCTTAATCCTCCTTGCATGCAGCCACCCAGCTAGCCTCTCTGTGCTGAGGTTCAACAACCCTGCGCTGCCAGCCTCAGTCCAGAGCCCTGTTGAAGCCTAAATTCCTGGGACCCTGGTCATCCCTGAAAAAACCTCAAGGGTCTTGTCTCACTAATTTGTTCTCCTTTCCAGATGTGCTTCTTGGTTTTCCCATTCACTTAAATTATTCCTTTTCTGCTTGCATCTCCTTCTCTTGCTTTTGGTTCACCCTGCCCATTACACCATCTTTTAGAGCCCACCTTAGGGCCATCTGCCTCCAGAGGCCCTATCAAGGCATTTGGCCCACAGAGGCCTGTCCTTGGGACTTGTAAAACTTGCTGCTGGGGGCTTGAGCAGCACAACTGCTGCCGGGGCTCTGCTGTCTGATTTTGAGTTACTCAGGTTCTTGCTTTGTGTCTTGATTCTCCCATTGGGTCTTAATTTCCTTGAAGACAAAACCATGCTTGGTTTTCCTTCCTATTCTGCCTTGGTTTAGACCAATACAATAAGCAGCTCCTCCAAAAATGAGCTTATGAAATGAAGTGGTATTGGGAAACAATACTTTTATAAATGTGTATTATCAGTGATTAGTTTTATAAAAAAAAAATAACATGATGGAAAACTAAGCTTTAATAATTTCTTAGGGACCCAGTGGCTTTGGTTTTTACTTTCTATATTAACAATTGAAAAAAAACTTTATTTTTAGATACTTATAGATTTGAAAGAAATTGCAAAGCTATTCCAGAAGAAGATCCTATATCCTTCTCACAATTTCCCCAGTGAACGAATGTAACTGTAGAACAATATCAAGACCAGGAAGGTGATATTGGTAGAATATGCATGTGTAGCTCTGGGCCATCTTATCACATGGGTAGATTCTGTCACACCACAATCAAACTCCCTAACAATTACAACTGTATAGCTCTGCTTGGGCCATCTATTCATTCCACCCTCCCCTCCTTGATGAGCTCTAGGCCCTGGCACTTCTGATTACTTCTCCATCTCTGTAATTTGGGTGCATTTGCAGTGTTGTAAGAGTGTCTCTGTGTATAGGATTTCATAGCTCTGGGCAGAACATTCCCTGTAGCTAATGTGTCACAGTTCTACCTGTGTTGACAGTAGACCAGTTCACTGGGATAAGAAGGCCTGTGCTCCCTTTGGGCTACTTGACTCTCCCCATCTTAAATAAATTTGTAACCATCTTAAATATTTTCCCTACACGATTTGAAGGCACATCACAATACACAGTGCTTAAGACAGGGGACCTGGTAGAGTTTGATCTTCTGAAGAAGGAGGACCTTCTGGGAACCCCACAATCAGTCATTTCCTTTGCCTTTTTCATTAATGAAGTTGCCCAAGGCAGAAATTTTCACTGCACTTCTCCTGTTTCTTAATCTATCTTGCACTCAACTGCTAACTAGTCTTTTGGATTGAACAGTATACAGTCCCAAACTGAAAAGTAGACAGAAAATAGACTGAAAAGAATTAACAAGTAGAACTTCCAAACATCTAGGAAAGCAAAGGGCTTTGAGCTTGCCCCTATTTTTTTTTTATTATTTCTTTAGTTCTTCTTTCTTGATGTTTTAAGATTCCTCCTCTTATCTTTTCCAAGAAATTCTGATAGCCCTTCTCTTAGGAAATCTTGCAGATTTCCATCTGAGAACGTCTTGATTTCCTCTTCTGAAGACTGTTTTCACTGGATGAAGGATTTTTTTTTTTTTTTGGAGAGGGGTGAAGGATTTTGAGTGACAGTTCTTTCTTCCCAGCACTTGTTAAACCCCTGCTTTCTCACCCCTACAGCTGCTGAATGGAAACCTGAGGTTGTTCAAATATTTCTAAGATCCCATTTGTCCTGACTGCTTTCAAGATATTGTTTTCTTTGTCTTTGGTCTTCAAAGCTGGACTCTGATATGTCTTGGTGAGGATTTCTTTGGCTTCATCATGGATGGGGTTTGCTCAGTTTCTTGATTTATGCTCAGTTACTTCATTTTTATAGTTTCAACCATATCTCCTTGAATGCTTTTTTTATTAGTTGCTGATGGACCTTTATTTATTTATATGTACTGCTGAGAATTGAAACCAGTGCCTCACACGTGCTAGGCAAGCACTCTACCACTAAGCCACAACCCCAGACCCTTGAATACTTTTTTTTAGCTCAAATTTCTTTTCCTCTCCTTTCAGATTTGGATGGCAAACTAGTTCTTTTTTGTACACAGTCTCATAAATTCCTGAGACTCTGTTAATTATTTTCCAGCCTTTTTGTTCAGGTTGGGTGCTCCTGGTTCTGCATTCTGCCCTGTTGAGATTTGAGCCCAAGAGGAGGAGGGAGCCCCTGCCAAGCCCTCTGGAACCCACCCAACCAGCCAGCCTCTCTTACTGGTGAGAATGCTATCCAGCTTACTGCTTCCAAACTCCTTTCCTGAGTGTGTGTGTGCACACACATACCCACATATACACACCTTCCCCAAATAGAATATTTTTATTATAAACCCAAAATAGAGAAAGATAAATGACAAACACAGGCATTTTTCAGATCTCTTTGAAATTCTCACAAATCATATGAAAAAGGGGTGGATAATGCTTTCTTGAAATTGCTGTAAAATTCCCAATATCAATGGGAGGACAGGATTCTTGGAATCCTGTGGGAAGGCACCTTGCCCCAGCCTGGCCAAGGTGGAGCAGAGAAGTGATTTTCTATTATTTTAGGGCCTTGGGGTCTGTCCTTGAGCACAGAGAACTGGGACCATGGCATTTTCTCCCTCATAGAGAATTTGAGGGGAAGGTACAAACCACCTTGGGAGGAAGAAAATGTCCTTGCCTGCTATGCCAGTCCAAGGAGCTCTCCTACTCTGTCTGCCCTTCATTGAAACGCTGGCACCTTGGACCCTTTCCAGACTTTGGTTTTAAAGAGAAAAAAGGAATCAAGAGCACCCATTCTTGTCTGAGGAGATGGTCAGACCCCCTTGAAGGTGGAACTTTCCCATGCAGCTGTCCCTGGGAGCTGCACCAAAGAAACATGTACATGTAGGTACCTCTGTGGGTGAGAGTGTATGAGTCAACTTGTATGTGCTCATGTGGGGAAGATTATGGGTGGCTGTGTGCCCACAAATTTGGGGGAAGGATGTTCTTATGTGGCTTCTGTTTGTTGACAAACAAAGCAATGGAAATACAGAAAGATAGTAGGAAAGCTCTCTGTGGGTGACCCAGGAAGGAAGGTTCTCTGTTGACATGACCCTGGTGACTCAACCCCAGAGGCCTATCTGATGATATGTCAGAGGCCAGGATGCCAACCCAGGTCAAGAAGAACTGAGGAGAGCTGACAGGCGTCTGGATGAGTAGAAGTGAAAAGCAGCACCAGCTGTTCAGGATGGTCTTTTGGAGCAGAGGCTTGGGGGAGTCAAAGATGTAGCTGAGAGAAGACCCATTAGAAGCAGGCTCAAGGCAGGTTCTGTTAGAAGGAGTAGCCAGCTTCCTCAACTGCCCTACAGAGAGGAGGAAGGGGGTTGTGAGGTGGTGAATAGACATCACAGTGGAAGCAGCTGCCCCAGCAGGTGCATGGTCCCACTGGTGGCCAGCATGTGGTCTAGCAGCAGTTAGTTCTTTCTCAGCCAAGATCATCTTCTCCAAGAGAGCCAGAGCAATACTCAACCTTTTCCTGCAGTGGTTTGAACACAGCTCCCACCAAAACTCCACATTGTACTGCTCAGGTAGAGAAAGTGAGGTGGAAGATATGTGAATGGCTCAGAGATGACTTGACTGCTCCTCTTCTTACTTACTCCTGAGCAGCTTTTTTTCTCATCCAGCTGACCCTGGTTTACACTGTCCTGGCTGATAACTCAGCAAGTGAAGGTACCAATCCTAGTGGTGGTTCCATCAGGACAGAGAGGTGGTGTCCACATGATGTCTGATTAGTGCAGATGTATCTGTGGAGTTGGCACCTCTAGGAACAGAGAGGCAAGTGGAGCACAGATTCCCCCCACAATCCCAGGAAGAGGCACCAGCAGAAGCACATGAACAAGGAGACAGATGGAGGCACCCCGGGGATCCTAGAGTCATCTTCAGGGCAGGGACAAGGCCCTGGCAAGGCGTGTCCAGAACCAGGACTGGGTGCAGGGGTTGGTGTAGTCACAGACAGTGATGAACCGCAGGATGCTGGGGAACTCCTTCTTCATTGCCTTGTACTTGATGGGGATCAGGCGCTTCTGATGGGCACCTGTAAGCAAGTGTTACAGCACTTTCACCAGGCCCTTGGCCCAGTCAAGGGATAACATCAGACCACCCCCAGTTAAATACATAACACCTATTTACTCACACAAAGGCACAGGGATGCACACAAGCTCAGGTGTGCAGAGACGTGCATCTGGCCAGGGAAGAACTAAGCTTACCTGGGGAGAGGCTGAGTGCAAACTTGGTCTGGAAGTCACATTCCTTGCTCTGCAAGTAATCATCTGACACAACCACCACCATCCGGCGACACCTAAGGGAGAGTGGGCAGGCTGCACATACTATGGTAACTTACTTCAGCATATTCCCAGGGGGTAGCCTCAGAGGAAGGAGGGCCATTGTGACCAGGGCCAGCTGGCAGGAAAAGCCCAGCATCTGGACCTTTGAGCAAGTCATCATTCACCCACCCACTATTGGGCCCTAGTCAACCTCTTTTCGATGAGTTCACTAGCGATGGACCAGACACAGGTGCCTGGCAGGACATCACGATCAGACACACACAACTTCAGCCGATATTCTGTCTGTTCTAGTTGCCGGATCATCTCCTGCACAAACTGGATATCGCTGGGGCAGTAACAGATGAAGGCATCAAAACGCTCAGGTACTTTCCCTGGGAGCAGAGCACAAGGTGATGGTCAGAGCAACAAAGAAGCTGTGAAGGAAACCAGCCAAGAGTTCATTGCCTAGGCAACCTAGTCCTGGACTCTACACCCATCCCAAGATGACATGACTCAGAGAAAGTGCCCTTCTCAGGAGAGGACAGGTGAGGCCCTGGAGGCCAAGCCCTGGGTTAACCATCATTTCGTGAGAGTCTCTGAGCAACATAGTGGTAGGACTAGTAGTAGCCCCATTTTTTTTTTTTCAGTGGGAAAACCAAGTCTCAGAAACCAAGGCTTGCTCAAGGACTCACAGCCCATCTGCTTCCAATATCCATGCTCTGCATATTACACTGTCCTGTGGCTGTCGCCCACCTGTCTGCCTGTGCCACAGGAACAGTATTGGGCCCTTACCCATTGGGTCATCAAGTGTAGTGATGCCTGACAGCTCCTCTGTCCGTGGTACACTGCTGTCTACTCTGGCCACCTGTAAGGGCTTCTCAGATTCCTGCTCTTGCTGCTTCAAAATGTACTTCTTGCAATCCTCCTCTGTAGGAGAGAGACAGGGTATGTCAGGTTTTTCAGCCCTCCACCCACAGACAGGATCTAGCCTGTCTCACCTCTTTTGGCCCTTTTGGAGTCTAGGCCTTCAGCTGCTGGTGCCATGGGCAGCTCCACAGCTCTGACAAGCTGAGCATGCACACATGCACTCACCCCCCCACCACACACCACCAGAGCTTTGACTCTCCCAAAAGGATATTGTGGAGTTCTGGCCTTGTGGGAAGCCAGCAGCATCTCCTGTCCCTTGTCCTTGACCCCCTTCTAGGGCTCCTGAGAATGGAATGAAGGTCTTTTTTTCAGGATCAGGGGCAGATGTGAGAAAGGGGGATGAGAGCATGTGAGGAGGGCTGAGAACCCAGGGTTATGGTGCAGTGATGGCAGTGACCCCAACCCAGCAATGTGTGCCTGTCTGGGCAGCTGGACCTCCTGTGCAATACATTAGAGAGTGCCAGTGAGTGGCAGAGGGGTTCTTTTCCCAGGCACCTGAAGTTTCTAGACCATCAGCTTCCAGTCCCTCAGTTGTCCTGTTGCCCTACCTGACGCAGCTCAGAGGCTCCAGTGCAGCCTCAGACTAACATCTGGCCCAACCTGAGAGCCTCTGCTAAGTTTTGCCCTCATCTTCTCTGCCTCCCAGGGCCTTTGCCGCATTTGCTCTATCCTTATCTTGTCAGAGATACTGACAAGGGACCTGATCGTCTCCCTCTGTGAACTTTTCCAGCGCCCGGAGCCATCCCACAGGCTGCTGAGGCCTGAGAAAGTCAGCCTCCCACACCCTGGATCCAAGGCCTCACCGATGCTGGGCCGCAGCTCCACCAGCACGTCTTCACGGCCCAGCGTGGAGAGCAGCTCCAACAGCCGCCCTACGGAAGCGCCAGGGCGGCCCTGCCAGGCGTCCAGCAGGCTGCCGGTTGGGTCTGTGCGCGCCTCAAACTGCCGAATCTCCAAATACTCGAAACCCATCTCCTCAGCCAGCACGGTCCAGTCCGCGGCCACCTGTGTCCGCGCGTTCAAGAAAAGCGACAGGCGGCGCCGCACTCGCACGTTGAGCGCAGCCAGGGGCAGGGAGGATGTAGAAATGGCCGGGGGTGCAGACTCATCACTGGGGACTCCTGAAGACATGACAGGGTCGTCCTGGAGGATCCTTGGCTCTGTAAGGTCGCGTAGCAAGTCCCACTTCCTCCTTCTACGGCTCCCTCCCCTCGTCGCCCCAGCTGCTTTCGCTTTTTGAGAAGCGCCGCCCTGCGGTAGAATCTGAAGGCCCACGCAGGGGTGCCAAATTGGAGCGCCCCACCCCTCACTTGGAGACTTAAGGGCGGTGAATATAGGAATCCAGTACCTGCCCTTTGAGTCTCTTTCTTTCTTTTTCTTCTCTTCTCTTCTCTTCTCTTCTCTTCTCTTCTCTTCTCTTCTTTCTCTCTCTCTCTCTCTCTCTCTCTCTCTCTCTCTCTCTCTCTCTCTCTCTCTCTCTCTCTAATACTGGGGTTCCAACCCAGGGCCTCTTCTATACTGGGAAAGCGCTCTACCACTGAACTATATCCCCCAAAGCCGTCCCCTTTTAATTTTGAGTCAGGGTCTCGCTAATTTGAGTGTGCTGGCCTGGAATTTATGATCATCCTAGCTCAAACTCTGGAGTATCAGGGATTACAGGCATATGCCTCCGTACCCAGCAGAACCTGCTCTTTGAGATCTGGGTAGGTCGTCTGACTTGTCCTCAAGGGGTCAGATGGTGGTGGTGAGTGAAAGACCAGAGAGAATGGCCCTATTTCGGGAATTGTAGGAAACCGGCCTAGCTCTATGGGATCTGATGGTGTTACATCCATTTCACTGGGGATCTAAGAGGTTCAGATGGTGCTGCCCTTGAGGTAGTGGAAGAGAACAGGGGGAGTCACCAGGTCTGTTCTCTGCGGAATACACAATCCGAAGGAGAATGGGAAGAGACCAGTTTTGCATCTCGAAGTGGCAGTGGAAAAGGACATACTGCTTTAAGTTTGAGGCAGGCTATGGTTCTTCGCTCAAAAGGCGGAGGGTTGTGATTTACTAGGCGCCTGGTCCTTTGGTATCTGGGTAAAACACAGCACTACTCACACAGGTCTCTAGTAAATGCATGGTCCTGCTATTGTCCGTCAAGGAGTATTTGGTTTTACTCTTTAGTTAGTATTAGGGACACAGTACAGATCTAGGGAGCCTTGATTGGTTTCATTAATTCAACAAGTATTTATTTATCACTTACTATGTGTCAAATACATTGCAGGCCCTCTAACATAGGGTTCTCTCTACCTTGGTGTGGATCCGTTCTAGAGAGGAGGATGGATACTAATGAGATACTCCAAGCCATGTAAAATTGGTATCAGAATTGTTCTCTCTCTAGCTATAGAGCTTGTCACACTTTCATACATTTGAAAATCCGTTCTCAGCACCGGCCAAGAATCTCAAATTGCCTAGTTCTGGAAAGACTTCCCGGGAGAGTCTGACCCCTTCGGAGTAGGATTGGGAGCATCAGAAGTATTTAGGTCCTTGGGATTGGATGCTGGGGAACCGAGCAGACTAGAACCTGGGAACTGGAATTAGAGCCCCGACCTCCTCCAACCAAAGCAAGAGGCGGGCTCCAGGTGGTTCAGCCTTCTGTCTGGCGGCGGGCAGCGAGCGGGCCGGGCCGTTGGAGGAAGGGGCTCCTGTTAGAGGGCCCGATTATTTCAAGAAGTTATTTCAAGAGTCCCGCCTCGGATTTGGATACTAAAGTCTACCAAAGGGGGTAAATTTCCAGGCTGCATTTCTGGGCGTGGCTTCAGAAAGAACCGTACCCTGATTGGCCAATAGGCGGGACTTTGAATGGTTGTGCCTCTGGGTCCGGCTTGGGAGGGCCGGGAGAGAGGGGCGGTTCCGCGCTTGCGCGAGTGACTTTGTTTCCGAGGGTCGGTCGTGAGTCCCAAAGCTGGTCAGCTTATCCGAGCGCGTGATGTGGAGGCTACAGGTTGTTCTGGGTCATCTCACTGGCCGGCCCGAGTCCGGCCCGGCGCTGCAGGCTGCGCCGAGCTACAGTAGCTTCCCGCAAGCCTCGGCCGCGGACGTGGTGGTGGTGCACGGGCGGCGCACTGCGATCGGCAAAGCGGGGCGCGGGGGCTTCAAGGTGAGGTCCCCCGGCGCTGGCGCCTGGAGTAACACGGTGGGGGGCGGGGAGCTGTCATCTGCTAGGTGGACCCAAGGATGCCGCAGGCAATGAGAACTCGAACTGCAGTCGCTGTGTCTCCCTGCGGTGGGTATATCGGGCCAGTCACCACAGCTGCGCGTCCCGTTGCAGGACACCACCCCCGACGAGCTTCTGTCAGCTGTCTTGACCGCAGTTCTACAGGATGTAAAGCTGAGGCCTGAGCAGCTGGGGGACATCTCCGTGGGTGAGTGCACCACCCAGGCCCTGCTATGGAGTCTCTTGGTCTTCCCATCCCTCCAAAGTCCTGCTCCCACGCCTCTAGTCCCAGAGTTGTCACTAAGGAGAACTATGGACTATGAACACTGACTTGGATGTGCTCTCCTCCTGATAGTAGACTTAGACACTTTGCTCTTCTTCCTCGTGTCTTCTGCTTGTTAGAGAAAAAGCAGACATCCCAAACACAGACAATCTAGGGGTTCCAGGTCATTCTGGGAGGCAGATGGGTGTTCTGAATGTGTCCTGATATCCTGTCTGTGCCAGGACAAAAGAGAATGTCAAAACCCATCTAATCCACTCCATTCTTTACAGATGGAGGGACTGAGGCCCAGTGTTATTTGCTCCAGAGCTAGAACATGAACCCAGAGTCTGGACCTTCAGGCCAAACTTGATTCCCACCCACACACCTCTTCCCTTGAAATATAAAAACATAGTATGTAATACTGTTTCATCCATCAGGTGCCACCACTGGGTCAGGAATCATTGTTTCTTCTCTCTGCAGTGACAGCAGGGCCTGGAGGAGGACACTAAGGGGATGTACATTTTCAGAATCTCATTTCCCTTGCCCAAGTATCAATGCTGTTGGCCTTCAGGCTTTGCTTTGTGTTTCTCTTTCCCTTCAGTCTTCCATGTTACTTGGAAGGGTAGGACACCTGCCTAGTCTGTGCTGATTTGGAAGAGCAGGGTGCATGGGCAAGTCATTTTGGAACCCTCCAGCATGGGGACTGGTATATGACCTGGACACACTGTCATATGTCTAGCTGTCCTTACTCTATACCCTGAAATTCCAGAGCATCAAGTGGGCCTGCCATAAACTCATGTTCCTGAAGAAAGATATGGAATGTTTCCTCTGGGGTACTCGGAGCTGTACCTTTTTGCCCAGACATCAACTGGCACTGAATAAAGGCTTTTCTGTCCGTAGGCAATGTACTTCAGCCTGGGGCTGGGGCTATCATGGCCCGGATCGCCCAGTTTCTGAGGTAATCTTTTCTACCACTAGCTCTGAGTTGGCCACTGTGACTAATGAGTGGGTCCTGGATCCAGGGAACTCATTCTGTGGGTGGTGGAGAATAAAATTGGATACCATGTCAAAAGATTTCAGGGAAACCTGAATGCTGCTCTTGTGGACCCAACCTTTCTCCCACTTTGAGGTTGGTATGTTACTAGCTATGAGCCAAGACCTACAGGGCTTTGGTAGTGGTTATCTGTGGCATGATTGTAGCCAAAGCTAACTTGTTGTTGTGTTTTGAAAAAAGTGGACTCTGTCCTCATCTATCAGGTAAATTAAACACATAAACATGCTGAAGAGTGATTTTGCTTTCTTTGCTAGTTGGGCAAGCTGGGAACTCCAGGTCAGAACCCTGGGGCAGCGAGGAACCCAGGAGGAGCCCTGGTCATCTTGCCTTTTAGCACTTTACCTCCCACTATGGGCAAGGAGTGATTCTGTTATTTTCACTTGTAGATTTAAGACACACTTGTCTTTGTCCTTTTATTTGCATTGAGTAGAAATAGTAGGGACATTAGCCAGTGACAGAACAGGAAAACTTCTAGGAACTGGGAAAGCCTCAGACTGCTTTGTCTGCAGTTCAGTGTCTCCCACTATCTCCAGGCTAACCTTCCAGCCTTATCTCTCAACTGGTTACTCACCTTGATTTTTCCTCTTTCTTTTCCCTCCTCCTTCTCTTTTTTGGCTTCTCTGCCTACTATCCTCCCTATTCTCTTCATTCTGTGCCTGGGGAGTGTTGTCCCTCTCTCTTTCCTAGCTAAACCCTGCCTAAACAATCTTGCCGCTTAGACACTGCTTCTCCAAGTTCTCAGGCTGAAAATGAGAGACCTTCCTCTTGAATAAGAGTCTTATGCTACTCTTTGATGTGGCCTTGCCATCTGGTCCTGCTACTTCACTCTCCTCTTGTGGATTCATTTTCTGCATGTTGGTTAAGCATCCTCTAGAAGTTCTATAAGCATCTAAGAACTTTTACTCAATAGGTATTTGGTAAAAACTTAGTGGATCGGGTAAAGAGGTAAGAATCAGGTGTAATGGAATTAGGATATCTGGGAAAGGTTCAACAGGCCTAGGAAGCCATGTACTTCTAAGGGTCCCTACAGAGTTTGGCCCAATCAGTACCTCCAGGATTACCAAGCCTGGCTGCCCATTGGAATCACCAGGATGCTCATGGAACTCCCTGAAGTTTTAAGTGGGTTGGAGTATGGCCTGAAAATATCACTAGAGCTTTATACTGTTTGCCAAGGCAGGTTTCATTGGAAGGGCCAACACTGTACTACCTTTCAGGGCTAAGCCCATGGTGAGACCCTTGGGAGCTCCCAGTGGATGGGATGTTAGAACAATGGTGCCTAGAAGAGCTTTTCTTCCAGGTGGGAACAGGCTTTTGGGGGAGAGAATAGAAACATAATACCCAGCCATGTGGGTACTAGTATGCTGGAAGGTAGAGATGGTTGCTGGCCTCATACTTGACCATGGCTTTTGCTCTGGTAGCTTATCTAAGCAAAATGCCCTCTCCTTTCTACTTTTGGGAAAATATATGACTAGTTTTTACTGTTAATTTTTCAGAGGGACAGAGAGAAGGACTCCTGTGACACAGTCTTCCCTCTTTCTAGATTGAGGAAATTCATAGGATGGAAGGGCATGCTCTTGTAGGACCTGGGGAGCAAGTACATACAGAGACACAGTTTGCCCAGGAGCTGCCCACCCCTATCCAATGGATCTATCCTGGCATGGGCACTGGGTTTTCAGGTTGTTCTCCTGATCTTTGCACCCTCTGATGGGGACAGTCACAGGGCCCTGGAGTACAGACCTGCTTTCCATGAGAGCCTGCAGGACAAGGGATTGACTATGCCTCTTGCCTTCTGTTTCAGTGGCATTCCAGAGACTGTGCCTCTGTCTACTGTCAATAGACAGTGCTCATCAGGGCTGCAGGCATTGGCCAACATAGCTGGTAAGTTGGGATGGGTGGTGCCCTAGGCCAGGGCCTGGGCTTAGTCCTGTCCCTGAGGGTTACAGTCAGTGATGTCACTGTCTCCTGGACCAGCAGTAAGCATTTCTGAGAGGACTATGAGCACAGAAAGAGTTCAGGAGCTCCCCTTGGCACCGCCCCACTCCTCTTCAGAACACTCCTGGGTCTTTATCTCTGGGACTGGACTGAATGGCACCTAGGCTGAGAGCAGGTGGGACAGGGGCTCTGCTGCTCCCAGGACAGACAAACTTTGGCCGAGGATGATTATGAAATGCTTTTGTTGCAGGTGGCATCAGAAATGGGTCATATGACATTGGCATGGCCTGTGGGTAAGAATTTCTTTCTGCCAGAGCTCCTTAACCAATGGGGATAAATTAATTCCCTTCTCCTCAGTTCTCAGAGGCCACGATTTCAGTATCATCCCCTGGCTCCTTTAGGCAGCTAGCTTGGTGTAGGTTCGTATAGATGAAACCTAGGAGTGGCCCCCAACTCTGGGTGATCAAGAATAGTTCACATCTGAGCACTAGCTGGAGAGGGCAGGTGGCCTCTAAGCTTTCTTTCTTGAAAATCTGTCAGACTGGAAACTGTGACCATGTTGGAAAAATACACCACTGAGACTTCCGTCGGTGACTTTTGTTGATTCTCACTGCTACTGAAAGAGAAGTGGCAGTTTCAATTCTCTAAACCTAGGGACAGTTCCCTACTGTGTGTCTATTCCTTTTCCTACACGATGTCTTTATCTCTCCCCTGATACCAAGATGGAAACTTCTAATTGCCCACCACGTTTTCAGGGACATAGTCAGATCTCAGGTGATTTGGTCACTGTCCCCTTTACCCAGACTGTGACTCTATCTTTACCTGTAGCACATTGAGCGCTAGAAATTTTGGGTAGAGCCTCCAAGGAAGGGCAGGGTGCTATGTCCCTGGCTGGGGGCTTCTGATGCTGGGTGGGCAGGCTGGTGAAGACACTGGCAGGCTGAGGTGGTGACCAGCCCTGGTTCTGATGTCTTTCCACTGTCTTTCAAATCCTCTCTAGAATGTTTTTTGATGAAAAGTATTGCTGGTCCCTAACTGGGTCCTAGCTGACCTGCACTGGGTTGCCCCAACTTATATCTCAAAGAGAGCAAAGACTACAAATAGGGACTTTATTATGACACAGGTCACAGCCCAGCCTGCCTTCTGATGTGTTTCTTGTTACATTCTTACTGGGAAGAGAGCAAGTTTGGAAACTTGAGGAGAAGGCCTGAAGCCTTAATGAGTTCCATAGGGAGCTTCTGATTCTTAAGCAGCTTAAAGATTCTTGTGCTTGCACAACACCCATATCACAATCTGACAGTCCCCAAGGGCTTGAACATTCAGTGTTGCCTAGGGCATCCTAGGTAGAAGGGGAGTTCCTGGTATAAGCTGTATAAATTCGGGTCCAGGCTGAATGACCATGGGCAAATTACTTATTTCTCTGGACCTCAGTGTCCTCAGCTATAAAAGGGGATACTATCTGAGCTTGGCCAATGCTTATAAGAATATTAAATGAGGTCAGGTATGGTGGCATACGCCTATAATCCCAAAGACTCCCGGTGACTTTGGAGACCGAGGGAGGAGGATTATAAGTTTGAGGCCAGCTTCAGGTACATAGTTAGACCCTGTCTCAAAAGTAAAAAATAAAAAGGGCTGGGGCTAAGCACAGTGGTACACACCTATAATCCTGGCCACTTAGGGGACTGAGGCAGGAAAATCACAAGTTGGAGATCAGCTTCAACAACACAGCAAGACCCTCAGCAACTCAGTGAGACCCTGTCTCAAAATTAAAAAAAAAAAAAAAGATCTAGGAATGGAGCTCAGTGCTAAAATCACTCCTGGATTCAATCCCCAATGCCAAAAAAAAAAAAAAAACGAAGGGGGGAGGGGGAGGAAGAAAAGGAGAAGGAGGATGAAGAAAGTGGAATCATAACGAAGCTAACACTATAGGGTACATATCATGGGGTGGGTACTATTTGAAGCCTGAAAAGAGTTCAAAGTAATGCAGGGAACACAAAGCACTAGTCAAGGTCATCTGTTACCATTTTTTAGGGTTTCCCCTTCCCCAGTCCTTCTTGATCCTTCTGCACTAGCCACCTCACTTTCCTCTTAGAACATTGCACCTCCTTGTCTGTGCAGGTCAGGTTGCTCTTTGATATGAACTTATTGGGCCTTCTCCCCTCTGAATTTGTGGACCCTGGTTGGGACAGGGCCTGGGCATGTTGGATATGTTTGTAGCAATGTGGTATATACTAGAAAGCTTTCCTCGGGAACTTCTAAATGGCTGGTTCAGCAGATGTATAAGGAAGCATGCCCCTGCACCCAGGAGTGCAGACTGTGCAGTGTACACTGTCCTGGGGTGGAGATAGAGACGAGGCTCAGCAGCCCCCCAGCCCCAGCTCTGCCTCACTTGTCTGTGCCTCCCAGACAGGGCACTGCAGTTCCCGAGGGCTCCCTGGCTGTTTCCCAACACTTGCCACATGTCCCCTATCCTTGGGTGTGTTCCTGTTAGGACTCAACTCCCTCCTTCTCCTCCCTCTCCTCAGGGTGGAGTCCATGTCCCTGGCTAACAGAGGAAACCCTGGAAATATCACTTCACGCTTGCTGGAGAATGAGAAGGCCAGAGACTGCTTGATCCCCATGGGGTGAGTGCCTGTCCATAGCTCTGTGTGCCTGTGCCCCCTCAGCTCTGTCTCTCCAGGAGCCGGGGCTGAGGAACTTTCTCATCTGTGCCTGCCAATGCTAAGGCTTGGCCTGCTTCCTGTGTGTAGCATCTGTTCTTCAGAGACTCAGCATGGCACTCAGTACTTCCTGTTTCTGAGGTCCTCAAGTCTTCTCTGAGCCGGAGTTTCTAAACATATCCTGCTCTGTCATGCCCCCTCTGAGGTGTTCATTCACAAGTAGGTCCCTCCGATAAACTTTCCTTCCCCTCTCCTCTGTGCTGAGGCAGCTCACCCAGGGAACACATTCTCTTCTGCTCTGCTGCCAATGCAGGCTGCCCTCCCTCTTTTGGGAGGAGGTGTCTTTGGTGTATGAACTCTGAGCATCTGGCCAGCATTGGTGACTCCCTCTCTGCCCCATTCCAGTGCTGGGGGTGGAGTGCCACTGCCTGATTCCTCAATACTGTCTCTGTGGCATGCATGGCCCTGGTCCCCATGCTGCCAGCCTTATGCCCAGCTGGGTACTACTTTTGTCCTAGGATAACCTCAGAGAACGTGGCTGAGAAGTTTGGCATTTCACGAGAGAAGCAGGATACCTTTGCGCTGGCCTCCCAGCAGAAGTGAGTGCTGCTTGGGGTGGAACCTTGAAAAGACTGGACGGTGAGGTTGTGAGGCCATCCTGGGTGGTCTGAGGTCTGAGGTGGATGTGTCCCAAGAGTACAGCTATGTACTAGGGGTTTACAAGCCTCCTGCCTCCCAGCTGGGGATCGGAAAGGGGGCAGTGTCATTCTGAGCTGGTGGCTCTTCCCTGAGGACTGTCCATGCAGAGTACCTTCTCCCTACCTAGGCTTCAGTTTACCCTCTGTTCTTTGGGGCATAATGAGGACCAGATCATGTCTAGCTGCTGCTCAGGAACTGAATGGGGCAGCCAGAGGCTTCCTGGGGACCTAGAGTGTGAGGTCAATGATGCTCTGGACCAGCCACCCTAGTTTCTGGAGCAGGCCTGTGTCAGGACAAACATCCTGAGCCTACGGCAGAAAACCTGGGGCTCAGCCTCAGGGCATCAGCAGACAGGTTTGGCCAACCCTGACCAAGCTGAGGAAGGACAGCAAAGCCAGGTGGGCTTCTCCAAGGCAGGGACTGTTAGCCTCTTGGGTCAGGTGGGCATGTGGGCTTTGCAGGAAGCTCTGGGTTCCTCCCATTGAAATGCCCCCTAAGTGTTATAGTTTGCATAAAGTTGTAAAGGTAACTCTAAAATGCCTTGGGGTTCAACTCTGTTTGAATTGGAAAAGACATCAAGGAGTTTAGGATATTTCACTTCAGATTTGAGGAACCTGGGAAAGGGAGGAAATTCAGATGTGGGGTCACCCAGGAAAGCTGGAAAAAGTCATCACAAGTGTTCCTGGGACTCCAGCCTCAGTGGAGCAGAAGAAACTGACAGGCTAAGCTCTTGGATGAAGGGCTTTAAGAAGTAAACACAACCCAAAAGCTTCTTTCTCCCCCCTTGAGTTTTAAATCAGCCATGATGTGGACATCTGGAGTTGATAGTAAATGATGCTCTGGATGGCCCTAGACAAGCCTCCCCCTCCCAACAACAGGGTTTCCTCAGGACCTCCAACGGATCCCTCCAATGTCCCCTAGGACCAGACATGTCCCTGAATTTAGCAGGCTGAGGTTGCATGTCTGCCACAATGGGCCAGAGTGGAGACAGGAGGAAGGGAGCTCCAGGGGAGCCTAAGCCGGTCTGTCTGCTGCTGGCAGGGCAGCAAGAGCCCAGAGCAGGGGCTGTTTCCGTGCTGAGATTGTGCCTGTGACCACCACCATCCACGATGACAAGGGCATCAAGAAGAGCATCACTGTGTCCCAGGATGAGGGAATCCGCCCCAACACCACCATGGAGGGCCTGGCCAAACTGAAGCCTGCTTTCAAGGATGGCGGCTCCACCATGGCTGGTGAGTACAGGCCAGGATGCTGGAGTAGGGCTGCCTCCAGGGACTGTCATCAGGCTGGCTCTTATGCTATGGAGTCTGGGGCAGACCAGATCCCTTGGAAGGGGCCCGTGGGAGAACTCATTCTCCTCTGCTCTGCCCTGATGCCTCCTTACCCCAATACTTCCTCCCTAGGAAACTCTAGCCAGGTGAGCGATGGGGCAGCTGCAGTCCTGCTGGCCCGGAGGTCCAAGGCAGAAGAGTTGGGCCTTCCCATCCTCGGGGTCCTGAGGTCCTATGCAGTGGTTGGAGTCCCACCTGATGTCATGGGCATCGGACCTGCATATGCCATCCCTGCAGCCTTGGAGAAAGCAGGTCAGGTGGCTCCTTCAGGCCCTAGACCTGGGTCCCCTCATGACCTGCTGCTGGGGCTGGGGGTGACTACTAGGGTGTTCCTGTGGGTACTGCAGAGTGGAGGTTGGGCAGGCTAGCACTCCATACCCAAGGCCTTCATGACCCACAGCTGAGACCCATTCACTTGTCAGAAGTGACAGACATACTACTAGGCATTGTGGGTCTGTGCATGGCTGGAGGTCTGGGGAGACCCAGATTTGTGCTTGGGGGCCTCTATCATCTCAGGTCTAAATCTTGCTTGCAGGACTGACAGTGAATGATGTGGACATTTTTGAGATCAACGAGGCCTTTGCAAGCCAGGTGAGTCTTAGTCTCCCTATTGCCTGGGCCCTGGGCACCCAGTGGAAGCCAGTGGACCAGCCATGCAGGGGAGGGGGTCAGCACGCCCAGGCGCTGCTCTGGCTCCTTCCAGGCTGTCTACTGTGTGGAGAAGCTAGGAATCCCCCCTGAGAAGGTGAACCCTCTGGGAGGAGCGGTGGCCCTGGGCCACCCCCTGGGCTGCACTGGGGCACGACAGGTCATCATGCTGCTGAATGAGCTGAAGCGCCGTGGGAAGAGGTGAGGCTGTTCCCCTTGGGGTGATGTGGGGTGTCATGGGGGATGCTGAGCTGGGGCATGGAAGGGTGGGGGTTTGGGAATTCAACATGCACTTTGAACTGGGCATATAGGGACATGATCCCTGTTGTCCCTGAGGGTCAGCCTCAAAAGGGCCTCTGGCCTACAGAGGGCATCTGCCACTGAGTGTGTGCCTAGGTGGGCAGTCAGGGGTCAGATTTCCCACAGATCTGGTCTTCTGGTTTTGCATCCTCTGTTTAGGAGGGCCTTGGTCAGGGAGTTGGGCCTCTGGTCAGGGGATTGGGCCTCTGTCCAGAGTACCTATGCCCAACCAACCTAGTTCCCTCTCCCAGGGCATATGGAGTGGTGTCCATGTGCGTTGGCACTGGGATGGGAGCTGCTGCTGTCTTCGAATACCCTGGGAACTGAGTCCCTGGCTCAAGGCACTACCCGGAAGGCCCTGCTCTGGCAGCCAGAAAATGACTCTGAGGAAGCGAATCCACGTGGGACCTTCAGCACTGGTGGTGGTGATGGGGACAAATCAAGGCACTTTAACTAATTTGGAAACTGTGAACACTGATGACACACTACATGAGTGGGTGGGGTGTTGGGCCTTACCACCAGGCCCCCTCTAGCTGGGCCAGTGTGAGTCACCCAGCCCACAAAGCCCCCATGTAATTCCGAGGGAACTTTGGCCCTATGAATGAGGGTACAATGGACATAATAAACATGTGTTATCTCATCTTGGTGGCTGTGGATTTTTCCAAGGGTGGTGGTTTTCCTTGTTGGACTTCTGTGTGCTCCATCTGAGTAGTGAGTCTAAACTGCTGTAGTCTTCATGGTAGTATGGCCTATCCTTTGTGTTAGCTCTGGGAATTATAATGCAGGGCCTAGGCCAAGACCATTGCCCTGGAGGGGGCTCTTCCATACCAGGAGCTGTTCAGAACCTCTGGGTCCATGTCCCTGCCCCGCTGATCTGCTCCCGTGCCTGTGCCATCCTCTTCCCTCAGCTGTTTCTGTTCTGATCACTGCACTCTCCACACTCCCAGGGGCAGGATGATGTTCTATATAATTCTGCTCAACCAGTGAATTGTGAGTTCTCACAGAAAGGCTTCTAGTGAGGGCTGCAGAGTGGGGATCACATCCTTTCGGCCCTTGCCTGCCCTCAGAGTCCACCAGATGTGGACTGCAAATGTGTTTGAAGTCAGTGCAATAATCACATCCAAGAGGGACCTGACCTGCACAGAAAAGGAGGTGTGATGGCATTGACAGGAAAGCACAGTGGCCAGTGTAGACAGCTATACTGTCCTCAAAATGGACTGTGAGTTGAGGAGGCATATGGCCTACAGAATGACAACTGGTGGCCCTGATAGTGTTCCCATGCCTGTAATGCTACTTTGAACTATTTTCATGTGTTAGTAGTGCAACAGGGTGAGCCACATAGTGTTCCATCATTCCATTTAATTCTCTTAAAAACCTTGCTAGAACTGAGGTAGGCATCCCCTTTTATAGAGGAGAATTCTGAGGTCCTGAATGGTGGGTAATTTGTCATGGTCACCCATTCTGGACTCTAATTAAGGCATTCTGGCCCAAGAGCTTGTTCCCAGCTAGAATGGCCTGAGCAATACTTCACTCTCCAACTCTTGGCAATGTTCAGCATGTGCCAGTGCCAGTGGTATTGTCCCTGCCCCTCAGACACTAAGAGCCAAGGTTTTTCAGAATCACAGTTCTTAACCTGCTTGGTGATCAAATGCCTCCAGAGGAACTTACGAGGCTCCAGTCATGCTTCTTACATCACTCGCATCTGTTGCACAGTGAGACCAGGGAAGGTGAGAGACACTAAATGGCAGGGGATGCAGTGACCTTTGCCCTGCCAGAGTCCCTGTTTGTGGGCTTTGGATGTCTTCCAACTAAGACACAGGCCAGGCAACCAAGAGGAGGTCATCTCAGCCCTGGTCAAGGGCCAGTGATGCTTCCTGTCCAGAAACATTCAGAGAGGATCCCAAGGCAGCCCAAAAGGTCAGAACCAGTGCTACTTACCTCCTGAGCCAGTCAAAGCCTCCTCAGCTTTATTTTTCCAAAGAACAGAGACTTTTTCAAGCCTGAAAAATTTTCAAGAGAGCCAGGTGTGATGACACATACCTGTAATTCAGCTACCAAAGAGACTTAAAGATGAGGTTTGTAAGTTTCAGATCAGTGAGGGGAATTTAGCAAGATCTTCCCTCAAAAACGAAAAAGATCTAGAATGTAGCTCCCTAGTCACACCCTCTGGCATTCACTATCCAAAGCAGTAGAAAAGGAAAAAATGTGAGAAGAAACTTAGAGGCTACCTGTGGGACGCCATTCTCACACGTGATCGGGTGCCTCCCGTTGAGGGTCTGAGGCACTTTGGCAAAAGTCGAAGTTTTTCCCGTCCCTCTCCTGATGAGAGAGCCCATCCGTGTGGGGGTGTGCCTGACCACTGACCCCGGGGACCCAATCGCTGACCCTGACCTTGGAGTGCAGCCCCCCCTCAACCTTCATTGGATGGAATTCTCCCCTGAATCTCTGGTTCCCTAATAAAAGGCTACTCCCCGGCGTGCTCGCTCTCTCTCTCCTGCTAGCCCTGAGTAATCCTTGCTGCCCTGCTGGGAGGCTAGAGGAGCAAACCAGAGAGGGGAGCCGTCTCGGACCTAGCAATAGAATTAAGGTAATTGAGTCTTGTGTTTTTATTTCGATCTCGTCTAACTAACTTTATGCCTAGAACCTCATTAATGAAACCACTGCGCAGGCCGCGTGGTAGATTTGGCGCCCACGAGGGGGGCATTCTAGATTAGTTAGATTGAGTGGGAGCGCGCTATAAAGATAAGGAAAAAAGATATAAGGACAAGGAAAAAGGAAATAAAGAAATAAAGGAAAAAGATAAAGATAAAGGAAGAAGTGACATTGGGTCACAAAAGTACCTAGAGTTATTGAAGGAAAGAGACGTTAAATTAATTAAAATGGGAAATTCAACTTCTACTGATAAGGAAATGTACCTGACTATTTTAGACAGTATAATTAATCAGAAAGGGAAACAGATTAAGAAAACTCAGTTATTACAATTTTTAAAGATTGTAGGTGAATATTGTCCTTGGTTTTGCGAACAGGAATCTCCAAATTTACTTACTTGGGAGAAATTAGGAAGGAAGTTACAGAGAGTTTGTATTTCTAATGAATTACCTGGAGACATTGAAAATATACAGAAAACATGGACAGCTCTAGAAGTTTGTCTTTTTGAATATATGGGCCAAAGTTCGTGGCCCCCTGAGGACCTTTTAAAAGGCATTCAAGGAGCTGTTAGGTCTATTCAAATGGAGAATCAGCCTGAGGCTAAGTTAATTCCCTTTCCCTTAAACCATTTAAAAACAAAGGCACTAAGGGCCAAGCCAAAGGTTAGAAATGTGAACTTAAACTTGCAGCCCCATGTGGAGGATTCAGATGGCGCAGATGAGCCCGCCTTCTCGCCGCCACCATTCCCTCCTAGCGGGAGCCGAGCAACAATATGGGGAATTCCGGGGAAGGTCGCACAGTGTGACGTCACTGGCGCCGACCAGAACAGTCCGCGATTTTTACCGGGACAGGGACAGAGATCACAGACAGTTTTCTTAGGACCTTCAAGGACAGTTGAATTAAATCCTGAAACGGGGCCAGAACAAATTCCTACTGGGATTTTCGGGCCGCTTCCTGATAATACTGTAGGTTTAATTTTGGGACGAAATAATTTGAAGGGAGCCACTGAGGTAATACCTGGTGTGATAGATTCAGGATTTAAAGAACAGCTATATGTTACTGTAAAAGCCAATTATCCCCTAAGACTCACCCCAAAGGATACTTTTGCCCAATTAATATTATTGCCTTGTGTCTCTGAAAGGCACCTGCCGGCAGATTCAGTTTCTAAGCAGCCGGACAGAGTATATTGGTCACAGTTAGTAAGACAAGAACGCCCTTTATTAAAACTTAGAATTAATAATAAAAATTTTCTAGGAATAATCGACACAGGAGCCGATATTTCGGTATTGTCTAGTCGGTTTTGGCCTAGAAACTGGCCTTTGCATGTAGCACCAGCTAACCTAGAGGGAATAGGACAGGTTTCACAGCCTGCTCAAAGTGCCAACTATCTCCATTGGGAAGATTCTGGTGGGAACAGTGGAGTATTTAAGCCTTATGTGTTAGAGTCTTTACCAGCTAACCTATGGGGAAGAGATATTTTAACCAAAATGGAATTATTATTAGTTACTCCAAATTCTATAAGGTCAGTTGAGGAAGTCAATCAGAGGTATTTTCCTAGAGATGATAGGGAGACCTTTCAGGAAGAGTATCTGTTTACAAGCCAGTCTCCACGACAAAGATTAGTAATTGCTCCAAACCAAAATTTTTACTAGGGGCCCTGAGCACTTCCCCGATCCCTAAGACAGCTGAAAAAATCACGTGGCTCACAGAGGAGCCTATATGGATTTCTCAGTGGCCCATCTCAGGGGAAAAGCTTAAAATAATTCATAGATTAGTTGAGGAACAATTTCAGGCTGGTCATATTGAACCAACGCTTAGTCCTTGGAACACACCTATTTTTGTTATTAGGAAAAAGTCAGGAAATTGGAGATTACTACAGGATTTAAGGGCAATAAATCATGCAATTCAGCCTATGGGATCATTACAGCCAGGACTTCCCTCCCCCACAGCCATTCCCTTAGATTATAGCTTGATAGTAATAGATTTAAAAGACTGCTTTTTCTCTATAAGGTTGCATCCTGAAGATTGTGAAAGGTTTGCTTTCACTGTCCCAGCAATTAATTTTAAGGAACCTGTTAAGAGATATTGCTGGAAGGTTCTTCCTCAGGGAATGCGTAATAGTCCTACACTGTGTCAAAAGTACGTTGATCAGGCAATAGATCCCATAAGGAATAGCTTTCCTGATGCATATATTATTCATTTTATGGATGATATATTATTGGCTCATGCTAATCCAGAGATACTTTCAGAAATTTTTACTCAGTTAGAGGCTTCGCTTACAGCAATGGGTTTATGTATAGCTCCTCAAAAAATTCAAAAGGTGTCTCCTTTTCAATATTAAGGCCAGATAATTCAAGGACGTACAATCCGTCCTCAAAATCTTCAGATAAGAGTTAAGGAGTTACGTACCCTTAATGATTTTCAAAAATTATTGGGAGATATTAATTGGCTAAGGCCATCCTTAAAACTAACTACTTCTGAGTTAAGTCCTTTATTTCAGATATTACAAGGGAATCCTTCTCCAACCTCTCCACGTCAGCTAACTTTGGAAGCTAAGGCAGCCTTAAGGAAAGTTGAAGTTGCAATTAAAAATGCACAGCTTACTAGAATAGATCCTAAAGAAATAGTGTATTTATTAATATTTCCAACTGAGCATACCCCAACAGGAGCCATATGGCAAAGATTAGGAGTTATTGAGTGGATTTATTTATCCCACTCTCCTCAAAAAACATTAATTCCTTTTCATGATTCTATAGCTCAATTAGTAATTAAAGGTAGAACTAGGATTTTACAATTAATTGGATCTGAGCCTGATATCATAATTATTCCATTTTCTGCTCAACAAACTAACTGGCTTTTTCAAACTTCTAACTATTGGCAAATAGCTTTTGCTGATTTCCCTGGACAGATAGATAGCCATTATCCTCGTGATAAGATTGTACAATTTGCATCATTAACATCACTCATTTTTCCAAAAATTGTAAGAGCTCACCCAATAGAGGGAGCTTTATCGGTGTTCACAGATGGTTCTAACTCCGGTAAGGCAGGTTTTTTCAGTCATGTTCACACAGAGGTGATACAAACTTCTTATACTTCTGCCCAAAGAGCAGAGCTTCAAGCTCTGATCTGTGCCTTAGATTACTTTTCAAATGAGCCTATTAATATTTATTCTGACAGCTTATATGCAGTCGGAGTTACCAAAAATATTGAAACTTCAATGATTGGGTTTACTTCATCACAGGAGTTATTTGAATTATTTCATAATTTACAAAAGACAGTGCTAATGCGAAAGTACCCATGTTTCATAGGACACATTCGAGCCCATACTAATCTTCCTGGACCTCTAGTTTCAGGTAATGACAAAATTGATAAGTTAGTAGCTTTTTGTCAACAGATGTCTTCATATGACTGTGCACTAGCTTCCCATTCCTTGCACCATCAAAATGCTTCTAGCTTACGTAAAAAATTTAGTATTACCAGAGAACAAGCTCGTCAGATTGTAAGCCAATGCCCAAAGTGTGTTATTCACACTCCATCTCTGCCATCAGGGGTAAATCCCCGTGGATTAAAACCAAATCAGATATGGCAGATGGATGTAACTCATATTCCTCAATTTGGTAAGCAATGTTATGTGCATGTCATAGTGGACACTTATTCTAGATTTATTTTTGCCACAGCACGTACTAAGGAAAATGCTCAACATGTAATTTCTCATTGCTTAGCAGCTTTTTCCGTTTTAGGGTGCCCTATGCAGATTAAAACAGATAATGCTCCAGCTTACGTAAGCTCTTTTCAACAATTTTGCCAAGAATTTAAAATTAATCATAAAACAGGAATTCCTTATAACCCCCAAGGTCAAGCCATTGTGGAACGAGCTCATTTATCTATTAAGCTTCAATTACAAAAATTAAAAGGGGGGAATAGGATTGTCACTCCCCAAAATAGCCTTAATCATGCCTTGTTTGTTTTAAATTTTTTAAACTGTGATGCAGAAGGTCACACTGCTGCTGAGAGACAAATGTCTCCTTCAGTAACAGGCCCCTTAGGCAGAGTTCTGTGGAAAGACTTACAGACTGGTCAGTGGAAGGGTCCAGATCCGGTAATAATGTGGGGAAAAGGCCATGCTTGTATCTTCCCAGAAGGCTCTTTCCATCCTATTTGGGTGCCTGAACGTGCTATCAGACATGGAGGAGATAGAACCCAGATTCAAGAGACTGAGGATCGACCCAGAGGAGTCCCTACCCAGAAGGAGGAGATTTCGGAAAAGGATGAAGAAAGACCAGATTGAACCAGTCGAAAAGCTGATTTCATGGAAAGACATAAAGAAGCTAACAACCCAGGCTTCCCAAATACTTCGACGCCTAGGAAAGAACAGGACCCCAGTCTTGATGGTAGCGACAGTAATTGCCCTACTGGGCTGTCAGGTAAAAGGGAATCAAGTAGACACTTATTGGACATATTTCCCAGATCCACCCCTGGTACACCCAGCTGTGTGGACTGGAGAATCTATTCCAGTATTTACTAATGACTCATTCATGATGGGAGGATTTACAGATACTCATATTACTCCCAATCATGTGACTAGATTTAATTATTCTGGCTACAGTGCCCAATTACCTTTGTGTTGGTCACATGATAAACATGCTGGCTGTCTGAAAGTATCATTTGAAGAAAAGACAGCGATTGGTAAACCTAGATTGACAAATAATTCTATTTATGGGGACTTAAAACCTAATATTAGATCAGTAATTAAAATGGGACTTTCCCATAACAAGCCAGTCATTTCTACAAAACCTCCACAGATACCCCACTGTCCAAATAGTTCTATAATTGAGATCGGCACCTTTCCTAAATGGATGGATTGTGTAAATGCCTTTCCTGTACAACATAAGGTGTCTAAAGATAGTGGGTATATTTTAGACTGGTCTCCAAAGATTGATAAAAGACAATTACGAAGAAATTCTGCTATGACACCTGCAGGATTTGTCAGTAATATTTTGACTTATAGTGAAGGAGGTATTCAAAAAGATATTTGGCGCTTAATTGCTGCCTCAGAGTATTTGCATTTTACAGATAAGCCTTTACCAAAATTTGTCGGCAAGAACTGTAAAGAGGGATCTTGCTATGGCTTAAGAGCTTGTGTCCAATCTCCTTATGTTTTAATTATTGGAAATGTAAAAGTTAAATGGATGGATGACAGATATATTATTACTTGTAATAAGTGCAACCTAACCAATTGTATTACTAGGTATAATGGAGGAAAAGGAGTGCTGATACTTCATCAGCCCTCTTTTGTTTTATTACCTGCTAATATTTCAGAGCCATGGTATGCTGATGCTGGTTTACAAGTCTTGCAGCAAATTCATGCTCAGCTAACAAGACCTAAACGTGCTATTGGAGTCATAATTGTTGGTGTCTTAGCACTGGTCTCATTTATTGCCTCAACTGTCTCTGCGTCTCTGACGTTGTCTCAAAATATTCAGCATGCAAAATTTCTTAATAATTTAGCTCAAAATACTTCCAAGGCTCTGCGTAATCAAGTAAATATTGATGAAAGGATTGAGACTAAATTAAACGCCTTAGAGGCAACTGTTATAGACATAGGTAATGAACTTTCAGCCTTAAAATTTAAGGAAAGGCTTAAATGCCATGCTAATTATAAGTATGTATGTGTTACAGCTGCCAAGTACAATGCTTCTCTCTGGGATTGGGAGAAGGTTAAAAACCATTTATTAGGTATTTGGCAAAATAGTAATAATAGCTTGGATATTCTGGAACTTCATCACCATATCCAAGACATTCAAAATAATAAAGCTGATTTTTCAGATCCTTCTTCTTTGGCTAACCAAATATTGAAGGAGTTAAATGGATTCAACCCTGGAAATATTCTTAAACACTCCGCTTGGTACATTATTGGATTATTCTCTTTGCTGTTAATTATCTTTTGTATTGTAACTATAGGATGGAGAGTCTTCCAATCAAGAATCCAGGAACTCCAGAGAATGAACCGCCGCCTCATTTTTAAGACAAAAAAGGGGGAATATGTGGGACGCCATTCTCACACGTGATCGGGTGCCTCCCGTTGAGGGTCTGAGGCACTTTGGCAAAAGTCGAAGTTTTTCCCGTCCCTCTCCTGATGAGAGAGCCCATCCGTGTGGGGGTGTGCCTGACCACTGACCCCGGGGACCCAATCGCTGACCCTGACCTTGGAGTGCAGCCCCCCCTCAACCTTCATTGGATGGAATTCTCCCCTGAATCTCTGGTTCCCTAATAAAAGGCTACTCCCCGGCGTGCTCTCTCTCTCTCCTGCTAGCCCTGAGTAATCCCTGCTGCCCTGCTGGGCGGCTAGAGGAGCAAACCAGAGAGGGGAGCCGTCTCGGACCTAGCAATAGAATTAAGGTAATTGAGTCTTGTGTTTTTATTTCGATCTCGTCTAACTAACTTTATGCCTAGAACCTCATTAATGAAACCACTGCGCAGGCCGCGTGGTAGATTTGGCGCCCACGAGGGGGGCATTCTAGATTAGTTAGATTGAGTGGGAGCGCGCTATAAAGATAAGGAAAAAAGATATAAGGACAAGGAAAAAGGAAATAAAGAAATAAAGGAAAAAGATAAAGATAAAGGAAGAAGTGACATTGGGTCACAAAAGTACCTAGAGTTATTGAAGGAAAGAGACGTTAAATTAATTAAAATGGGAAATTCAACTTCTACTGATAAGGAAATGTACCTGACTATTTTAGACAGTATAATTAATCAGAAAGGGAAACAGATTAAGAAAACTCAGTTATTACAATTTTTAAAGATTGTAGGTGAATATTGTCCTTGGTTTTGCGAACAGGAATCTCCAAATTTACTTACTTGGGAGAAATTAGGAAGGAAGTTACAGAGAGTTTGTATTTCTAATGAATTACCTGGAGACATTGAAAATATACAGAAAACATGGACAGCTCTAGAAGTTTGTCTTTTTGAATATATGGGCCAAAGTTCGTGGCCCCCTGAGGACCTTTTAAAAGGCATTCAAGGAGCTGTTAGGTCTATTCAAATGGAGAATCAGCCTGAGGCTAAGTTAATTCCCTTTCCCTTAAACCATTTAAAAACAAAGGCACTAAGGGCCAAGCCAAAGGTTAGAAATGTGAACTTAAACTTGCAGCCCCATGTGGAGGATTCAGATGGCGCAGATGAGCCCGCCTTCTCGCCGCCACCATTCCCTCCTAGCGGGAGCCGAGCAACAATATGGGGAATTCCGGGGAAGGTCGCACAGTGTGACGTCACTGGCGCCGACCAGAACAGTCCGCGATTTTTACCGGGACAGGGACAGAGATCACAGACAGTTTTCTTAGGACCTTCAAGGACAGTTGAATTAAATCCTGAAACGGGGCCAGAACAAATTCCTACTGGGATTTTCGGGCCGCTTCCTGATAATACTGTAGGTTTAATTTTGGGACGAAATAATTTGAAGGGAGCCACTGAGGTAATACCTGGTGTGATAGATTCAGGATTTAAAGAACAGCTATATGTTACTGTAAAAGCCAATTATCCCCTAAGACTCACCCCAAAGGATACTTTTGCCCAATTAATATTATTGCCTTGTGTCTCTGAAAGGCACCTGCCGGCAGATTCAGTTTCTAAGCAGCCGGACAGAGTATATTGGTCACAGTTAGTAAGACAAGAACGCCCTTTATTAAAACTTAGAATTAATAATAAAAATTTTCTAGGAATAATCGACACAGGAGCCGATATTTCGGTATTGTCTAGTCGGTTTTGGCCTAGAAACTGGCCTTTGCATGTAGCACCAGCTAACCTAGAGGGAATAGGACAGGTTTCACAGCCTGCTCAAAGTGCCAACTATCTCCATTGGGAAGATTCTGATGGGAACAGTGGAGTATTTAAGCCTTATGTGTTAGAGTCTTTACCAGCTAACCTATGGGGAAGAGATATTTTAACCAAAATGGAATTATTATTAGTTACTCCAAATTCTATAAGGTCAGTTGAGGAAGTCAATCAGAGGTATTTTCCTAGAGATGATAGGGAGACCTTTCAGGAAGAGTATCTGTTTACAAGCCAGTCTCCACGACAAAAATTAGTAATTGCTCCAAACCAAAATTTTTACTAGGGGCCCTGAGCACTTCCCCGATCCCTAAGACAGCTGAAAAAATCACGTGGCTCACAGAGGAGCCTATATGGATTTCTCAGTGGCCCATCTCAGGGGAAAAGCTTAAAATAATTCATAGATTAGTTGAGGAACAATTTCAGGCTGGTCATATTGAACCAACGCTTAGTCCTTGGAACACACCTATTTTTGTTATTAGGAAAAAGTCAGGAAATTGGAGATTACTACAGGATTTAAGGGCAATAAATCATGCAATTCAGCCTATGGGATCATTACAGCCAGGACTTCCCTCCCCCACAGCCATTCCCTTAGATTATAGCTTGATAGTAATAGATTTAAAAGACTGCTTTTTCTCTATAAGGTTGCATCCTGAAGATTGTGAAAGGTTTGCTTTCACTGTCCCAGCAATTAATTTTAAGGAACCTGTTAAGAGATATTGCTGGAAGGTTCTTCCTCAGGGAATGCGTAATAGTCCTACACTGTGTCAAAAGTACGTTGATCAGGCAATAGATCCCATAAGGAATAGCTTTCCTGATGCATATATTATTCATTTTATGGATGATATATTATTGGCTCATGCTAATCCAGAGATACTTTCAGAAATTTTTACTCAGTTAGAGGCTTCGCTTACAGCAATGGGTTTATGTATAGCTCCTCAAAAAATTCAAAAGGTGTCTCCTTTTCAATATTTAGGCCAGATAATTCAAGGACGTACAATCCGTCCTCAAAATCTTCAGATAAGAGTTAAGGAGTTACGTACCCTTAATGATTTTCAAAAATTATTGGGAGATATTAATTGGCTAAGGCCATCCTTAAAACTAACTACTTCTGAGTTAAGTCCTTTATTTCAGATATTACAAGGGAATCCTTCTCCAACCTCTCCACGTCAGCTAACTTTGGAAGCTAAGGCAGCCTTAAGGAAAGTTGAAGTTGCAATTAAAAATGCACAGCTTACTAGAATAGATCCTAAAGAAATAGTGTATTTATTAATATTTCCAACTGAGCATACCCCAACAGGAGCCATATGGCAAAGATTAGGAGTTATTGAGTGGATTTATTTATCCCACTCTCCTCAAAAAACATTAATTCCTTTTCATGATTCTATAGCTCAATTAGTAATTAAAGGTAGAACTAGGATTTTACAATTAATTGGATCTGAGCCTGATATCATAATTATTCCATTTTCTGCTCAACAAACTAACTGGCTTTTTCAAACTTCTAACTATTGGCAAATAGCTTTTGCTGATTTCCCTGGACAGATAGATAGCCATTATCCTCGTGATAAGATTGTACAATTTGCATCATTAACATCACTCATTTTTCCAAAAATTGTAAGAGCTCACCCAATAGAGGGAGCTTTATCGGTGTTCACAGATGGTTCTAACTCCGGTAAGGCAGGTTTTTTCAGTCATGTTCACACAGAGGTGATACAAACTTCTTATACTTCTGCCCAAAGAGCAGAGCTTCAAGCTCTGATCTGTGCCTTAGATTACTTTTCAAATGAGCCTATTAATATTTATTCTGACAGCTTATATGCAGTCGGAGTTACCAAAAATATTGAAACTTCAATGATTGGGTTTACTTCATCACAGGAGTTATTTGAATTATTTCATAATTTACAAAAGACAGTGCTAATGCGAAAGTACCCATGTTTCATAGGACACATTCGAGCCCATACTAATCTTCCTGGACCTCTAGTTTCAGGTAATGACAAAATTGATAAGTTAGTAGCTTTTTGTCAACAGATGTCTTCATATGACTGTGCACTAGCTTCCCATTCCTTGCACCATCAAAATGCTTCTAGCTTACGTAAAAAATTTAGTATTACCAGAGAACAAGCTCGTCAGATTGTAAGCCAATGCCCAAAGTGTGTTATTCACACTCCATCTCTGCCATCAGGGGTAAATCCCCGTGGATTAAAACCAAATCAGATATGGCAGATGGATGTAACTCATATTCCTCAATTTGGTAAGCAATGTTATGTGCATGTCATAGTGGACACTTATTCTAGATTTATTTTTGCCACAGCACGTACTAAGGAAAATGCTCAACATGTAATTTCTCATTGCTTAGCAGCTTTTTCCGTTTTAGGGTGCCCTATGCAGATTAAAACAGATAATGCTCCAGCTTACGTAAGCTCTTTTCAACAATTTTGCCAAGAATTTAAAATTAATCATAAAACAGGAATTCCTTATAACCCCCAAGGTCAAGCCATTGTGGAACGAGCTCATTTATCTATTAAGCTTCAATTACAAAAATTAAAAGGGGGGAATAGGATTGTCACTCCCCAAAATAGCCTTAATCATGCCTTGTTTGTTTTAAATTTTTTAAACTGTGATGCAGAAGGTCACACTGCTGCTGAGAGACAAATGTCTCCTTCAGTAACAGGCCCCTTAGGCAGAGTTCTGTGGAAAGACTTACAGACTGGTCAGTGGAAGGGTCCAGATCCGGTAATAATGTGGGGAAAAGGCCATGCTTGTATCTTCCCAGAAGGCTCTTTCCATCCTATTTGGGTGCCTGAACGTGCTATCAGACATGGAGGAGATAGAACCCAGATTCAAGAGACTGAGGATCGACCCAGAGGAGTCCCTACCCAGAAGGAGGAGATTTCGGAAAAGGATGAAGAAAGACCAGATTGAACCAGTCGAAAAGCTGATTTCATGGAAAGACATAAAGAAGCTAACAACCCAGGCTTCCCAAATACTTCGACGCCTAGGAAAGAACAGGACCCCAGTCTTGATGGTAGCGACAGTAATTGCCCTACTGGGCTGTCAGGTAAAAGGGAATCAAGTAGACACTTATTGGACATATTTCCCAGATCCACCCCTGGTACACCCAGCTGTGTGGACTGGAGAATCTATTCCAGTATTTACTAATGACTCATTCATGATGGGAGGATTTACAGATACTCATATTACTCCCAATCATGTGACTAGATTTAATTATTCTGGCTACAGTGCCCAATTACCTTTGTGTTGGTCACATGATAAACATGCTGGCTGTCTGAAAGTATCATTTGAAGAAAAGACAGCGATTGGTAAACCTAGATTGACAAATAATTCTATTTATGGGGACTTAAAACCTAATATTAGATCAGTAATTAAAATGGGACTTTCCCATAACAAGCCAGTCATTTCTACAAAACCTCCACAGATACCCCACTGTCCAAATAGTTCTATAATTGAGATCGGCACCTTTCCTAAATGGATGGATTGTGTAAATGCCTTTCCTGTACAACATAAGGTGTCTAAAGATAGTGGGTATATTTTAGACTGGTCTCCAAAGATTGATAAAAGACAATTACGAAGAAATTCTGCTATGACACCTGCAGGATTTGTCAGTAATATTTTGACTTATAGTGAAGGAGGTATTCAAAAAGATATTTGGCGCTTAATTGCTGCCTCAGAGTATTTGCATTTTACAGATAAGCCTTTACCAAAATTTGTCGGCAAGAACTGTAAAGAGGGATCTTGCTATGGCTTAAGAGCTTGTGTCCAATCTCCTTATGTTTTAATTATTGGAAATGTAAAAGTTAAATGGATGGATGACAGATATATTATTACTTGTAATAAGTGCAACCTAACCAATTGTATTACTAGGTATAATGGAGGAAAAGGAGTGCTGATACTTCATCAGCCCTCTTTTGTTTTATTACCTGCTAATATTTCAGAGCCATGGTATGCTGATGCTGGTTTACAAGTCTTGCAGCAAATTCATGCTCAGCTAACAAGACCTAAACGTGCTATTGGAGTCATAATTGTTGGTGTCTTAGCACTGGTCTCATTTATTGCCTCAACTGTCTCTGCGTCTCTGACGTTGTCTCAAAATATTCAGCATGCAAAATTTCTTAATAATTTAGCTCAAAATACTTCCAAGGCTCTGCGTAATCAAGTAAATATTGATGAAAGGATTGAGACTAAATTAAACGCCTTAGAGGCAACTGTTATAGACATAGGTAATGAACTTTCAGCCTTAAAATTTAAGGAAAGGCTTAAATGCCATGCTAATTATAAGTATGTATGTGTTACAGCTGCCAAGTACAATGCTTCTCTCTGGGATTGGGAGAAGGTTAAAAACCATTTATTAGGTATTTGGCAAAATAGTAATAATAGCTTGGATATTCTGGAACTTCATCACCATATCCAAGACATTCAAAATAATAAAGCTGATTTTTCAGATCCTTCTTCTTTGGCTAACCAAATATTGAAGGAGTTAAATGGATTCAACCCTGGAAATATTCTTAAACACTCCGCTTGGTACATTATTGGATTATTCTCTTTGCTGTTAATTATCTTTTGTATTGTAACTATAGGATGGAGAGTCTTCCAATCAAGAATCCAGGAACTCCAGAGAATGAACCGCCGCCTCATTTTTAAGACAAAAAAGGGGGAATATGTGGGACGCCATTCTCACACGTGATCGGGTGCCTCCCGTTGAGGGTCTGAGGCACTTTGGCAAAAGTCGAAGTTTTTCCCGTCCCTCTCCTGATGAGAGAGCCCATCCGTGTGGGGGTGTGCCTGACCACTGACCCCGGGGACCCAATCGCTGACCCTGACCTTGGAGTGCAGCCCCCCCTCAACCTTCATTGGATGGAATTCTCCCCTGAATCTCTGGTTCCCTAATAAAAGGCTACTCCCCGGCGTGCTCGCTCTCTCTCTCCTGCTAGCCCTGAGTAATCCTTGCTGCCCTGCTGGGAGGCTAGAGGAGCAAACCAGAGAGGGGAGCCGTCTCGGACCTAGCAATAGAATTAAGGTAATTGAATCTTGTGTTTTTATTTCGATCTCGTCTAACTAACTTTATGCCTAGAACCTCATTAATGAAACCACTGCGCAGGCCGCGTGGTAGAGCTACCTGTCCTCACCTACAAGTACTCAGGCAGGGTTTTTTCCTGAGTAGCCAGATTTGGGGACCACTCCTAGGCTGCATCAAGAGGGACCTATACCAAGCCAGCTACCTAAGGGAACCAGGGAATGATCCCCAAATCATGGCCTCTGAGAACTGACCAGAGGGAAAGTAGTTTGATTGTCACCATTGGTTAAGGAGCTCTGGCAGAAAGAAATTCTTACCCACAGGCCATACCAATGTCATAAGCCCCATTTCTGATGCCACCTGCAACAAAAGTATTTCATAACCATCCTTGACCAAGGTCTGTCACCCCTGGGAGCAGTAGAGTCCCTGTCCCACCTGTTCTCTCTCTAGGTACCACACAGCCCAGCCCCAGAAACAAATACCCAGGGGTGTCCTGGAGGTGTGGGGCAGTGGCAAGGGCAGCTCCTGCACTCTTTCTATGTCTATGCTCAGAGTCCTCTCAGATGTTTACTACTGGCTCAGGAGACAGCAATATCACTGATCCTAACCCTCAGGGGCAAGACTAAGCCCAGGCCCTGGCCAACAGCACCATCCAGTCCCAACTTACCAGCTATGTTGGCTTCAGCATGAAACCACTGGAGTACTGCAGCCCTGAGCACTGTATATTGACAGTATATAGAGACACAGTCTCTGGGATGCCACTGAAACAGAAGGTGAGAGGCACAGTCAATCCCCTGTTCTTCCAGGCTCCCTTGGATAGCAGGCCTGTGCTCTTGGGCCATGTGACTGCTCCCATCAAAGGGTGCGAGGATCTGGAACAATCTGGTAGCCCAGTGCCCATGCCAGACCAGATCCATGGGACAGGTGCACGCTCCCCAGGACCCCATAAGCACATGTTCTTCTATCTTACAATTCTCCTCAACTGAGGTGAGGAAGCCTGATTGGGCTATAGAGGTCCTTCTTTTTCTCCTTTTGGTGACTGAACAAAGACAACTAGACCTTTCTGTTTCCCCTGGAGAACAGAGCCGTGAGCTTTTCCTGGGACAGGCCACCAGGGTAAAAGCCAAGTCTCGAATATGAGGCCAGCACCCATCCCCACCCTCCACAGCCTTACTAGTAACCTGGAAGTCTTTTTCTCACATTCCATTCTCTCCCTGTGGGTCTGCTCCCACCTGGATAAAGAACTCTGCTGGGCACCATTGTTCTACTATCAAGGGATAGTAGGGCTCACATGCTGTCACACTGGGCTCAGCTTGCAGTTAGGAAGGCTGACTTTCTCAGTGGAAACTGCCTAGGCCAACAGTACCTGGAGACATTTCCAGGTCATCCTCATACATATCTAGAACTTTAGGGAGTGAATGCACCGGGTGGTTCTGGGCTGCAGCCAGGCTTGGGAACCCTTGAGCTAGTGCCCAGGCCAGACTCTGCAGAGGGCCTCCCAGGTGGATGGCTCCCTAGGCCTGTGTAACCCAGACCCGCTGCCCTAATCCCAAAACACTGGTTAACACCCTTCACCCGTTCCACTAAGTTTTCCCCAAATCCCTTCTGAGTATAGGGTTCCAATGGTTTCATGCTGAGGAGCTACAGTACTGTGCCCTAGAGGAGATCCGACCAACATACAGGAGATGAATAGCAGGGCCAGGTGTCACAGTCACATCACAGGGAAGCACAGGCTACCTACTGGAGAGGATGAGCTCTCACTGTAAGTCTGAGAGCTTGGGGAAGCCATGTGCAAGTAGTGAGACTGTATTTGGGACAGGATTTAGCTAGGGCAGAGAGAGCAGGTAGGAGCAGCTCTCCATGGGGACAAAATGGGCAAAGTAGAGAGGACAGAAGGAGGCAGATAGTTTAACTGAAAGGAGAAAAGTCACATGAGTGAGAAGTCAGGAGATGAGGCTAAAGGGTTGTTCTGGAGACAGGGAGTGGGAGACCCCTGAACTGCAGGCTCACCAGTCTGAGCCTCTGCCAGTTCCTAGAGATTTGATTTCCTTTGCTGTTCTCTCAGTGGCTAATGTCCCTATTATTTTGACTTCATGAAGCTCAAAGGACAAAGACAATTGGGTCTGAGCCTACATGTAGAAACGATTCAAGGTTTTCGTGGGTCATTTACCTGATAGAGGAGGAGAGTCCACACTTCCAAAAGTAAGCCACAGGTTGTTTGGAATAAAAATCAGGCCACAGAAAACCTTTGCCCCAGTCCCACAGACCTGTATGTGTTGGCTCTGGTCTGGATAACACAGGTTTTCCCATTCCAAAAGCAGGTGAAAGGTTGGGTCCAAAAAGCAGGATCTCAAGCACTCTGGTTGCCCTGACATCTTTTGACATCTGATGTCCATCCTGATCCCCGCTTCCAATGGGCTGAATTTTAAGGGGCTATGACTCACTCAAGATTCACAGTGGCTAACCCAAAGGTAGAAGTAGAAGAGGTTACCTCAGAAACTGAGCAATCCAGGCCACAGTGGCTCCAGCTCCAGGCTGGAGCTCATTTTCTATTGACAAAAGTTATTATTCAGTTCCAGGTATCTGGAACTGGTATCCTGGGAACTAAGGTACAGCCATGAGTACCAAAGAGAAGACATTCCAGATCTTTCTTCATTATATGTCCTTGGCAAATTTACTAATATTCTGAAATTTCAAGGTCTAGAGAGGTACAGCCAGATACACAAGATCCCATCCAGGTCATATACCAGTCCCAGTGATAAAGTGTCCTAAGCTTATCCACAGTGGTGTCCTGTAGTTCAGGAGATCAAGGGACCATGGCTTAGATACACTGCCACCTCTAGTATAGGAAGAATCCAAGCAGATGACCCTGATGAGCTTCTGTTTGCTGTCTTGACTGTGGGTCTATAGGACAGGAAGCTGAGGCTTGAGCAGCTGGGAGACATCTGTGGGTGAGTGCACCCCCCAAGCCCTGTGCTGGGAACTCCCTGTCTTCTTATCCCTCTGGTGTCCTTTTTCCATGCCTTCAGAACCCAAGTTGTCACTGAGGGGAGTAACAGTGGACTCTGCTGAGTTCACCATAATTGCCTCCTGAGAGTCAGTGAGCCCCCATCCCCAGAGGCTTTGTGCCCCCTCCAGGCACATTCTGCATTTGACGGAGGATAGAAAGCAGAAATGCCTACTGGCAGACACTCCATGCTTCAGAGGCCTCCGGAAACTCCCTGAGGCAGGAGATCCACAGTTGTCTGTGCCCCTTGTTTTCCTGTCTATGTCTACGTCAGGCCAGAATATCAAAATACACCTGGTCCAGCCCACCATTTACAGACTGAGAATAAGGCTGCTGAATTTGCTCTAGAGCTAGATCTGGACCCAGCACCTCACCTTAATTCCAACCCTACACCAACCCTACACCTCTACTCTTGAAATGTAACAAAATCATACAAGACACTGCTTTATCAGAGTGTGCCTCGCTTAGGTTAGGAATCACTGTTCCTCCTGTCAGCCGTGACAGCAGGGCCTGGAGGAGGACCTGAGGGGATGTGTGCACTTCCATTATCTCATTTCCCTTGCCCAAGTACCTTCAACTTGTTGGCCTTTTGCATTATGTTCCTCTTGTCTCTGGAAGAGAAATTATGTGAACATAATTTTGCATTATGTTCCATGTTACCTGGAAGGCAGCACAACTGCTCAGTCTGAGCTTATTTGGAAGAGGAAGGTGACTGGGAAAATGAGCTTGGGACCCGCCAGCATTGGGGCTAGTATATGAACTGGGCAAGCTGTTGTATGTCTGGAAGTTCCTCAAAATGTTAGGCATGGAACCAACGTATGAACCAACTGTACCTGAAAAATTGAAGTTATCACTCTGTAGTGATACACACGTACTGTGTTGATAGCAGGACAATCCAGAATACCTACACTATGGAACCAGTCTCAGCATCCATCAATGGATGAATGGATAAAGAAAATGTGGTGTATATACACAATGGAGCTTTCTTCAGCCGTAAAGAAAAATAAAATTATGTCATTTGCAGGAAAATGGATGGAACTAGAGACCATCATGTTAAGAAAAATAAGTTGAACTCCAAAGGAGAAGGGTCTTACATTTCCTCTCCTATGTGGAAGCCAGAAAGGAAAGGAAAAGAAAGGTGGGGATGGATCTCATGAAAATCAAAAGGGAGATCAGTAGAGGAAAGGGACCAAGATGTAGAAAGTGGGGAGGGCGGGGGGAAGTACAGGAAAATGATATTGGCCAAATTATATTGTTGTATCATGTGGATGCATGAATATGTAACAACGAATCCCATCATTGTACAACTATAACGCACCGATAAAAAATGGGTGTGAGGAGCTGGGGTTGTGGCTCAGAGATAGAGCGCTCACCTAGCATGTGTGAGGCACTAGGTTCGATCCTCAGCACCACATAAAAATAAAATAAAGATATTAGGAAAAAAATGGGTGGGGGGAAAAAAGAATTCAATCCCTTCCCGAAAAAAAGGAATCTACCAAAAAAAAAAAAATCTGCACTTTCCCTGGGAGCAGAGCACAGGTGATGGTCAGTGCACCACAGAAGCTCTGAAGAAGCTAGGAGTTCATTGTCCAGGCAACCTTGGTCCTGGGCTCCACATCCATCCCTAGATGTCACGACTAGACTAAGTGCCCTACTTGGGAGATAAAACATGAGGTCCCTGAGGGCTTAGCCCTGGGTTAGCCTTCACCCACACACATTTTATGAGAGTCTCTGAGCATCATAATGACAGGACTAGTAGTAGCCCTATTATTTGGTGGGGAAACCAAAGTTCAGAAAGGTTAAGCGGCTTGCCCAAGGACCCACAGCCCATCTGTTTCCAACATGCATGCTCTGCACACCACACTTTCCTGTGGCTGTGGCCCACATGTCTGCCTATGGCACGGGAACAGTATTTGGCCCTCTCCTAATGGGGAAAGTGACAATCAATTGAATCATCACAAACAGATGTAAAATTGTTCTAAGAAGTGTGGCATGTTCTCTGTCCAGTTAAAGAGCTTGCTACACGTATTCCTCAGCTTGGTAAATCTGCTCTCCACGACTACTGGGAATTAAATTGCTTGGTTCTTCCAGAAAGAATTCCTGGGAGAACCTGACTTCTTCAGAGTTGGGCTGGGAGTATGAAAAATATGTAGATTCTCCAGATTGGGTGACAACACAGAGCAGAACAGATTAGGATGGGGGAACAGGAATTAAAGAGTCCCGAACTCCTACCAAAAAAAGGCAAAGTCTTTCTGTCTGGCAGCAGGCAGGATGCAGGACTTTGGAGGAAGGGTCTTTTGGTGGAGGAAGGGTCTTTTGGTTGAGGCCCAGTTTATGTACAAGACTTTGGGGACCAGCCTCGGTTTGGGCTTCCAAATTTGGATAGATAGAATGATTTCCAAACTGAATTTGTGGGCAGGACTCCAGAAAGAACCGCCTCCTCTTTATTGGCCTGGTAGCCCAAGGTAGGCAGGACTTTGAGTGGAAAGAACAGCCGCCCCCCCCCCCAGCCTGCCTGAGTCAGGTCCCGTGCTGCAGACCGTGCCTTGCTTTGGTAGCTTCCTGCTACCAAAGATGTGGTGCTGTTGCGTGGAGGGTGCACTGCCCTGCAGGGCCGCAGGTGAGGCCCCTGAGGGTTTGCACCTGTGGTGAGACCAGATGGGGCCTGGGTCCATCACCTGCTCCGTGGCTCAGGGCCAGAGGCAGCACGCAAGGTGTAGTCACTCTCTCTTTCTGCTGTGGGTATCATAAGCCAAGCTCACCACAGGTGCGAGTCCCGCTGCAGGATACTATCCCAGATGAGCTTCTGTCTGCTGTCTTGACCGCAGTCCTCCGGGATGTAAAACTGATGCCTGAGCAGCTGGGGGACATCTCTGTGGGTGAGTGCACCACCCAGACCTTGCGCTGAAGCCTCCTGGTCTTCCCGTCCCTCCTAAGTCCTGCTTCCATGCCTCCAGTTCCTGAGTTGTCACTGAAGGGAACTATGGAGTCCACTGACTTCAATGTGATCTCCTCCTGAGAGCCAGTCTCTGTTCCAACCCTAGACACTTTGGACCTCCTCCACGGGCGTTCTGCTTAATGAGTATGAGGAAAGTAGGTATCCCAAGGGCAGAAATTCTAGCACCTAAGGGTCCCAGGACAGGAGACCTGAGACTAGGGTTCTCTATGCACCCTAGATCCTGTCTAGTCCACAACAGAGATGAGGGAACACCAATAACTATGTAGTTCAGGGAGGTCTCCTCTCTGGGCACCACTGCGGTCATCTCAGATGCGAATTCTGATACTACCTCGCTATCTCTGTGGTCGCTGAAGCTGAAATGAAAGTGTCCTATAAATCAACCACCTCCCGCACCCCGACAGCCATTGGTGCTGCCTCTGATTCCACTGCTACCAGCCTGAGGTCTTCTTTCTGGGTGCTGCTGTCGCAGGAAAAAACGCTGCCCTGAATGCAACTGAAGCTGAAACTGCGGCTGACCCCTGGAGGTCGCCTGGTGATGCTGCCCCCACAGCTGAAGTTGCAGCTGCTGCTGACCCGCTGCCGACTGCCATCAATGACTGCCACTACCACTGCTACCACAGCCTAAAGGGCTGCTTCAGGGAAGACTCCAGGTTTGATTGCACGTGGCTGCACCCATTTTGGGACACCGGCCAGGGGCCTGGGGCCTGAGTATTAGCAGGTTTACCACAAGACCCTCTGTCTGGGGACTTCAGCTGGGACCTGCAGGTCCAGTGTGGGGGTTCCTGCAGGTTTGGAGGAGCCTGGGGTCTTCCTGCTAAGAGTGCTGGTGTCCCTTGTCTTGCTGATGCATCTCGGAATTGCTCCTTTGCATGAGTGTATCCCTGGTGGTCTCTCTGCAAGTGGGAGCGGCACTGAGATCTTGGGACTGCAGCATGGTGGATCCTGATGTATTTGAAGCCCAGATCCCTGGGATAGAGACTGGGTTTTCAAGGGCTGATCTGAATTTGGTGGTCCCAAGAGATTGTCAGAGACAGGACTGAGAAACTGTTGAATACTGACAGAGACAGTTCCTTTCCAGCAAGATTTATTTTACTTTATTTTATTTTTTGATTTACTAATCTATCATATTTGGAACAGGATTTTTTTTTAATGCATCAGTGTGTGGAGGTCAATGATTAATGAATGGGATTTTGCATCTTTGTTATATTCTTATGTCTTAAATTTTTTCTCTTTGTCTTCTTCCTCTCTCTTGTCTGTTTTCTTTCCAACTTTTCTCCAGCCAATAGCCAATCTGTCAGCTCCTCTTTCACTCTTCCTGTGAATTTTTACTTCTAGATTCTCTCTTCCTCCCTCGTGAATATTGCATACTACACTACCTCAGTTCTCTCATCCACCATTTGAAATTGTAAATCATTTTAACATATATTCTGTTAGTACTGTAGATAGTTATTGAACTCATCATTTTGGTTTAATGCAAGAAAGCAGTAGTTGCCTTAATTTAAGGCTATACATTATGTATACTGGGTGCGGTTGATACTGGTCTCACCAGTAAAGGCCAAGTGCTGGAAACCTTCAGGAACACTATAGGTCTACAGGGTAGAATTTATCCTGCCTCAGAGCCATACTTTTAGATGGGAAAACACACTAAGAACATGAAAAAACAAGGGAATAAAGTATCCCAAACAAACCAAGATGTTTCAACAACAGAAGCTACTGATAACACAGTAGAAGAAATGCCCAAGAAGGAGTTTAGATTGTATATAGTTAAATTGATATGTGAAGTAAAAGATAGTATAAGGAGTGAAATCAAAGAAAAAATATAGGAAGTGAAAGACCACTTCAAAAAAGAGTTAGAGATCATGAAAAAAAAAAAACAAGCAGAAATCCTCAAAATGAAGGAATCAGTAAACCAAATTATAAATTCAATAGAAAGCATCATCAACAGATTAGACCACTTGGAAGACAGAGCCTAAGACAATGAAGACAAAATATATAATCTTGAAAGTAGTGTTGAACATGTGGAGAGATGGTAAGAAACCATGAGTAGAACATCCAAGAATTATGGGATAACATGAAAAGACCAAATTTAAGAGTTATCAGAATAGATGAAGGAGCAGAGATATAAACCAAAGAAATGCACAATCTTTTCAATGATATAATAAGAGAGGGTTTCCCAAGCCTAGAGAATGGAATGGAAAATCAAATACAAGAGGCTTTCAGGACCCCAAATGTTCAAAATTACAGCAGACCCACACCAAGACACATTATAATGACAATGACTAACGCAGAGAAAAAGATAAAATCTTAAAGGATGTGAGAGAAAAAAAAATCAAATTATATATGGGGGAAACCAATTCGGATCTCAACTGATTACTCAGCCCAGACCCTCAAGGATAAGAGGTCCTGGAATAATATATTTCAAGCTCTGAAAGAAAATGGATGCTCACCAAGAATATTATATCTAGAAAAATTAAGTTTCATATTTGAAGATGAAGTTAAAATATTCCATGATAAAAAAAATTAAAAGAATTCACAACGAGAAAGCCTATAATATGGAGCATTCTCAACAAAATATTCCATGAGGATGAAGTGAAAAAAAAAGTGAAAACCAGCAAAGGGAGGATCTACACTAAAGGGACATTCAACCAAATGAGAAACTAAGACAAATAAAAACCAGAAATAAATCAAAATGACAGAGATACAAATCATATCTCAATAATAACCTCGAATGTTAATGGCCTTAACTCATCAATCAAAAGACATAGATTGGCAGATGGGATTAAAAAGCAAGACCCAACAATATGCAGTCTTCAAGAGACTCACCTCATGGACAAAGAAGACATCCACAGGCTGAAGGTGAAAGGATGGGAAAAAACTTATCACTTATATGGATTGCATGCACAAGCAGAGCTTTCCATTCTCATCTCAGATAGACTTCAAACCAAAGTTAATTAGAAGAGACAAAAAAGGACATTCCTTACTTCTTAAGGGAAGTATATAGAAGCAGGACATAACAATTATAGATAAGGGAAGTATATATAAGCAAGACATAACAATTATAAATAAGGGAAGTATATATAAGCAGGATATAACAAATATAAACAATGGAGCATCTACATACATCAAACAAGCCCTTCTGAATTTCAAGAGTCAAATAGACTACAATACAATAATACTGGGTGACTTTAACACACCTCTCTCACTACTGGACAGATCTTCCAAACAAAAACTAAATAAGGAAACTATAGAACTAAATAATACAATCAATAATTTAGACTTAACAGACATGTATAGACTATTTCATCCATCAATGAGCAAATATACTTCTCAGCAGCACATGGCTCCTTCTCTAAAATAGACTATATGTTATGCCACAAAGAAACTCTTGGTAAATACAAAAAAAAAAAAACAAAACAGATAATACTCTGCATTCTATCAGACCACAATGGAATGAAATTAGAAATCAATGGTAAAATAAAAAATAGAAGCTACTGTAACAAATGGAGATTAAATAGTACACAATTGAATGATGAATAGATAGTAGAAGAAATCAAGGATGAAATAAAAAAATTCTTAGAGGTAAATGAGAACATTGACACCACATATCAAAATCTCTGGAACACTATGAAGGCAGTACTAAGAAGAAAGTTTATTGCATTAAGTGCAATCATTAAAAGAATAAATAGTCAACAAATAAATGACCTAACATTATATCTCAAAGCTCTAGAAAAAGAAGAACAAATCAACACCAAAAGAAGTAGAAGACAGGAAATAATTAAAATCAGAGCTGAAATTAATGGAATTGAAAAAAAAAAGAAACAATTGAAAAAAATTGACAAAAGTTGGTTCTTTGAAAAATTAAATAAAATAGATAAACCCCTGGCCATGCTAACAAAGAGGAAAAAGAGAGAAAACTCAAATTACTAAAATACAAAAGGAAAAAGGAAATATCACAATGGACACATCTGAAATTCAGAAGATAATTAGAAACTATTTTGAAAATTTATACTCTAATAAAATAGTAAATATCAAAGATATTGATAAATTTCTAGAGACCTATGACCTACCCAAACTGACTGAGGAGGTCATACATGCTTTAAACATCAATTTCAAGTAATGAAATAGAAAACACCATCAAAAGCCTACCAACCAAGAAAAGCCCAGGACCAGAGGGATTCTCAGCAGAGTTCTATAAGACATTGAAAGAAGAATTAACACCAGTACTCCTCAAAGTATTCCATGAAATAGAAAAGGAGGGAACCCTTCTAAACTCATCCTATGAGGCTAGCATCACCCTGATACCAAAACTAAACAAAGACACATCAAGGAAAGAAAACTTCAGACCAATATCCTTGATGAACATAGATGCAAAAATTCTCAATAAAATTCTGGCAAACTGCATACAAAAACAGATTAAAAAGATAGTGCACCATGATCAAGTGGAATTCATCCCAGGGATGCAGGATTGGTTCAACATACGGAAATCAGTAAATGTAATTCATCATATTAACAGACTTACAAACAAGAATCATATGATCATCTCAATAGATGCAGAAAAAGCATTTGACAAAATATAGCACAACTTTATGTTCAGAACACTAGAAAAACTAGGGATAGTAGGAAAATATCTCAACTTGATTCTAAATGGAGAAAAATTGAAAGCATTCCGGCTAAATACTAGAACAAGACAAGGATGTCCTCTTTTACCACTTCTATTCAACATCATCCTTGAAACTCTATCCAGAGCAATTAAACAAAAGAAAGAATTTAAGGGAATACAAATAGGTAAAGAAAAAACTCAAACTATCACTATTTGCTGATTACATGATTCTATATCAAGAATATCCAAAAAATTCCACCAGAAAACTTCTATTACTAAAAAATGAATTCAGCAAAGTAGTAGGATATAAAATAAATACACATAAATCAAACATATTCCTATAAATCAGTGATAAATCCTCTAAAAGAGAAATTAGGAAAACTACTCCATTCACAATAGCCTCAAAAAAAAAAAAAAAACCTGATAATCAATCTAACAAAAGAGGTGAAAGACCTCTACAATGAAAACTACAGAACACTAAAGGAAGAAATTGAAGAAAACCTCAGATGATAGAAAGATCTCCCATGCTCCTGGTGTAAAGGTAAAATTTCTAAGCTGATTCTAAGCTGCAAAAGCTTGAGTTAAAGTGTAAAAGACTGGGCATTGTAAAGCTTCTAAATTACAAGGCCTGGGCTAAAAAGTAAAGACTAGGTATTGTTACAATTCCTCTGCTACCCCCGGAACCTGTAATCTCTGTAGTTGTTAGGACAATTCGGGAACTGCCCAGTAAATATCTCCATTGATTCCCTGGTTGTTTAATAGCTAAGGGCTCCAAGTAGCTTGGCACATAAGCATCTAGGCTCCAAAACCAATCAGTTTAAATGTGTATCCCGCTTAGGAGGGACCAATCACCCCTGCCCAGACTGTTCCCGCCAATGAATGTACTAATCCTGTCTCAGAGTTGTTGTTCAATTTTCCCGTGCCTCATGATGATTTGTTCTGATGTATGCAAAGCCCACCGCCTTCTCCAAAAAGTGTACTTAAGCTCTGCTTGACCTCTGCTCTGGGCTCTGGGCTGCTCTCCCTTCTTGAGTGAGCATGGAGCCCCAGCGCGGTGGAATGGATCCCCAATAAATTCCCTTTTGCCAATTGCATGGAGCCAGTCTCTTGTGTGGTCTCTTTCTCCGATGCTCCACTGGACCCTTACACTGGATAGGCAAAATTAATATTGTCAAAATGGCCATAATACCAAAAATGTTATACAGATTTAATGCAATTCTTATTAAAATCCCAATGATATTCTTCATAGCTATAGAAAAAGCAATTATGAAATTTATTTGGAAAAATAAGAGACCCAGAATAACTGAAGCAAGAAAAGTGAAGCAGGAGGGCTGGGGATGTGGCTCAAGCGGTAGCGCGCTCGCCTGGCATGCGTGCAGCCAGGGTTTCGATCGATCCTCAGCACCACATACAAACAAAGATGTTGTGTCCGCCAATAACTAAAAAAAAAAATATTAAAATTCTTTCTTTCTTTCTCTCTCTCTCTCTCTCTCTTTTTTTTTTTAGAGAGAGTGAGAGAGGAGAGAGAGAGAGAGAGAGAGAGAGAGAGAATTTTTAATATTTATTTTTTAGTTCTCGGCGGACACAACATCTTTGTTGGTATGTGGTGCTGAGGATCGATCGAAACCCTGGCTGCACGCATGCCAGGCGAGCGCGCTACCGCTTGAGCCACATCCCCAGCCCCTCTCTCTCTCTCTCTCTCTCTCTCTCTCTCTCTCTGCTGAGAGCCATTGCCAAGTAGGAATGACGCATGGAAATTTCCTTGCCAGCGTACCCCATGTTGCTTAGAGGAAGGACTCGTAGAAATGGACTTGCCTTGGACATTCGCTGTGACATTGCATGTATGCTTGAGTAAGGTGACCTTGCTCAAGGACCAGGGCGGATCCAGGTTTAGGGCGGATCAGGTTTTAGGGAGTATCCCGCTCCTTGGGTTTAGGGCGGTTCGGAATAGGGCGTATCCTGCTGCCTCAGGCACGCCCGATCCTTGATCCATTGAGTTCTCGTGGGATTCAGAAAGTATTTTGGGATTCAAAAGCCTGGTGGAGTACGTGAATTTTGCGGCAGAACGTGGATTTTGCCCAGAACGTGTTTGTAGAGGGCCGGTGTGAGTTCGGGAATAAAGAATTGCTGTTTGAATCTACAAAGCTGTGAGTGGCTCGTGATTTTGTGCCCAGCCAGACTGCGGCATCTCTCTCTCTCTAAAAAAAAACTTAAAAAAAAAAGTGAAGCAGGAGGCATCACAACACCACACCTTAAACTGTACTACTGAGGTATAGTAACAAAAACAGCATGGTATTATCACCAAAATAGACTTATAGACCAATGGTACAGAATAGAGGACAAACCCACATAAATACAGTTATATCCTACTAGACAAGGGTGCCAAAAACATTCACTGGAGAAAAGGTAGCCTATTCAACAAATGGTGCTGGAAAAACTGAAAATCCATATGTAGCAAAATAAAATTAAACCTCTCTCTCTCATCCTGCACAAAAATCAACTCAAAGCGGATCAAAGACTTAGACACTAGAACAGAGACCCTCCACCTAATAGAAGAAAAAATAGGCCCAAATCTTCACCATGTCAGCCTAGGATTTGACATCCTTAATAAGACTCCTAAAGGGCAAGAAGTAAAATCAAGAATCAATAAATGGAATGGATTCAAATTAAAAAGCTTCTTCTCAGCAAAGGAAACAATAACATGAGGAGGGAGCCTATAGATTGAGAGAAAATCTTTACCACATGCACCTCCAATCAGGCATTAATCTCTAGGTTATATAAAGAACTCAAAAAACTTAACACCAAAAAAAACAAATAACTTAATCAATAAATAGGCTAAAAAACTGAACAGACACTTCATAGAAGTATTATAATTGATCAACAAATATATGAAAAAGTGTTCAATATCTCTAGCAATTAGAGAAATGCAAATCAAAACTATTCTAAGATTTCATCTCACTCCTGTCAGAATGGCAATCTTTTTTTTTTTTTTTTACATTTCTTTATTTATTTATTTATTTATTTTTTTATTGTTGGTCGTTCAAAACATTACATAGTTCCTCATACATCATATTTCACAGTTTGATTCAAATGAGTTATGAACTCCCAATTTTATCCCGTATACAGATTGCTGTATCACATCAGTTACCCTTCCATTGATTGACATATTGCCTTTCTAGTGTCTGATGTATTCTGCTGTCTGTCCTATTCTCTACTATCCCCCCTCCCCTCCCCTCCCCTCCCCTCCCCTTTTCTCTCTCTACCCCTTCTACTGTAAATCACTTCTTCCATTTGAATTATCTTGTCTTACCCCTCCTTTCCTCTTATATGTCATTTTGTATAACCCTGAGGATCGCCTTCCATTTCCATGCGATTCCCCTTCTCGTTTCCTTTCCCTCCCACCTCTCAACCCTGTTAATGAAAATCTTCGTCTCAAGCTCTTCGTCCCTACCCTGTCCTTGTTTCCTCCCCTTATATCAGAGGAGTCATTTGGTATTTGTTTTTTAAAGATTGACTAGCTTCACTTAGCATAATCTGCTCTAATGCCATCCATTTCCCTCCAAATTCTATGATTTTGTCATTTTTAAATGCAGAGTAATACTCCATTGTGTATAAATGCCACATTTTTTTAATCCATTCATCTATTGAAGGGCATCTAGGCTGATTCCACAATCTTGCTATCGTGAATTGTGCTGCTATGAACATCGATGTAGCAGTGTCCCTGTAGCATGCTCTTATTAGGTCTTTAGGGAATAGACCGAGAAGGGGAATAGCTGGGTCAAATGGTGGTTCCATTCCCAGCTTTCCAAGAAATCTCCATACTGCTTTCCAAATTGGCTGCACCAATTTGCAGTCCCACCAGCAATGAACAAGAGTGCCCTTTTCCCCACATCCTCTCCAGCACTTATTGTTGTTTGACTTCCTAATGGCTGCCAATTTTACTGGAGTGAGATGGTATCTTAGGGTAGTTTTGATTTGCATTTCTCTGACTGCTAGCGATGGTGAGCATTTTTTCATGTACTTATTGATTGATTGTATGTCCTCTTCTGAGAAGTGTCTGTTCAGGTCCTTTGCCCATTTATTGATTGGGTTACTTGTTGTCTTATTGTCTAATTTTTTGAGTTCTTTATATATTCTGGTTATTAGGGCTCTATCTGAAGTGTGTGGAGTAAAGATTTGTTCCCAGGATGTAGGCTCCCTGTTTATCTCTCTTATTGTTTCTTTTGCTGAGAAAAAACTTTTTAGTTTGAGTAAGTCCCATTTGTTGATTCTAGTTGTTAACTCTTGCGCTATGGGTGTCCTATTGAGGAATTTGGAGCCTGCTCCCACAGTATGTAGATCCAGAATGGCAATCTTAAAGAATACAGACAACAATAAATGTTGGTGAGGATGTGGGGGAAAAGGTACACTCATACATTGTTAGTGTGACTGCAAATTGCTGTAACCACTATAGAAAGCAATGTGAAGATTCTTCAGAAACTTGGAAATGGAACCACTGTTTGACCCAGCTATCCCACTCCTTGGTTTATACTCAAAGGACTTAAAATCAGCTACTATATAGTGATGCAGCCACATCAATGTTTATAGCAGCTCAATCCACAATAGCTAGCCTAGGTGTCCCTCAATAGATAAATGGATAAACAAAATGTGGTACATATATTCAGTGAAATATTACTCAGTTTTAAAGAAGAGTAAAATTATGGCATTTGCCAGTAAATGGTTGGGATTGGAGAATATCATGCGAAGAGGAATAAGCCAATCCCATAAAACCAAAGACTGAATGTTTTCTCTACTCAGCGGATGCTAATTCACAATAAGGGGCGGGGCACTAGGGAAGAATAACGTTACTTTAGATTAGGTAGAGGGAAGTGAAGGGAGGGGAGGGGATGTGGGAATAGGAAAGATAGTAGAATAAAATCGACGTTATTACTGTAAGTATATGTGTGACTGCATGGCCAATATGATTCTGCAACAGGTACACTTGGAAAAATGAGAAATTATATCCCCTCCATGTATGATATATCAAAGTGCACAAATGCATTCTACTGTCATGTGTAACTAATTAAAACAAATTAAAATTTTTTTTAAAAATGTAGTTCAGGGGCTGGGGATGTGGCTCAAGCGGTAGCGTGCTCGCCTGGCATGCATGCGGCCCGGGTTCGATCCTCCAGCACCACATACAAACAAAGATGTTGTGTCCGCCAATAACTAATAAATAAATAAATATTTAAAAAAATTTTAAAAAAATGTAGTTCAGCACCAGTTTACAAATGGAGAGAGTGGGGGCTGTGCATTTGCAACAGAGTTAGAAATTGAACATGGGCCCTCAACCTGTGCTTCAATCCAGTTTCCCACTCCTACACCTCTTCCCTTGAAATGTAATAAAAGACAATACAGGACACTGTGTGCCTCACTTAGGTTGGAACTCACTATTTTTCTTCTGTAGTGACAGCAGGGCCTGGAGGGAGGACACTCAGGGAAGTGTGCATTTTCAGAATCTCATTTCCTTTGCCTAAGGGCCAACGCTATTGGACTTCAAGGTTTGCATTGCTCTTTCCCTCATGTCTTCCATGTTATGTGGACAGTCAGGTCACCTGCCCAGCCTGTGCTGATTTTGAAGAGTAGGGTGCATGGGCAAGTGAGCTTGGGACCTTCCAGCACAGGGGTCCATATATGATCTGAACAGGCTGTTGTGTGTCTGGCTCCCCCTGCTGCAGACTCTGAAATTCCAGAGCCTCAAGGGAGCCTACCAAGGGCTAATGATGCTGAAGAAAGATCTGGAATATCTCCCCTTTGATACTCAAATGTTGACACTGGATAAAGGCTCCCCACCAGCCCCACGCAGGAAATGTGCTTCAGCCTGGAGGTGGAGCCATCATGGCCCGGATTGCCCAGTTTCTGAGGTAATCTTTTCTACCTCTAGCTCTGGGTTGACCATAGTGATTCTTGAGTGGGTCCTGGCCCCAGGGAACTTAGCCTGTGGCTAGTGGAGATAAGGTTGGACATCAAATATCAAAAGATGTCAGGGCAACCAGAGTGCTGGGGATCCTGCTCTTTGGACCCAACCTTTTCCCTACTTTGGGGAGGCAGGTGTTACTTGGCTGAGAGCCAAGACACATTAGAGTTTGGGGAGTGGAGCAAAGGTTCTTTATGGACTAATTGTAGCCAAAATTGACTTTTGCTTTACCTTTTAGACTCTATCTTCCTTTGTCAGGCAGATGACGACATGAACACCCTGAATGGTGACTTTGCTTTCTTTGCTAATTGAGCAAGCTGGGAACTAGAGGCCCATCCCATTATTAGTACAGGCTGGGAGATGGGGAGGACTCTGGGTCAGGGGGAGCCTAGGAGGAGCCCTGATCATCTGACCCTTCCTGGAGAGAAAACAGAATGTGATAACCATGTGATTACTAGGAAGGGTGGGGTTGGTTGCTGGCCTCATATTCGAGACATGACTTTTGCTCTTGTGGCCTGTCCCACTGCTGTTTTTTTGGGGAAACAGATATGTCTGGTTTTCATTCTTGAATCTTCAGAGGGAAAAAGAAGGATTCTATGGCCCTGACAGACTTCTCTGCCTTGGGTTAAGGAGAAACATAGGATGGAATATCCTATGCTTATCATATGCCCTGGGGAGCATGCACCAATAGAGAGGACTGCTGAGTATCTCCCACCCCGTCACATGCATCAGACCTGACATGGGCTCACGGTTACCAGGATGTCCCCGAGATCTTTGTAATTCTTGATAGGAGCAGTCACATGGCCCTGGAGCATAGACTGCTGTCCATGAGAGCCTGTAAAACAGGGGATTGACTAGGCCCCTCACCTTCTGTTTCACTGACATCCCAGACACTGTGCCTCTGTCCATTGTCAGTGGACAATGCTCATCAGGGCTGCAAGCAGTGACCAACATAGTTGGTAAGTTGGGACCATGTCATGCCCTCTGCCAGGACAGGGACTTATCCTGTCCCTGAGGATTAGGTCTGCGATGTTGCAGTCTCCTGGACCAGCAGTAAGCATTTCTGAGAGGACTCTGAGCACAGAAAGAGTGCAGGAGCTCTCCTTTGCCACCGCTCCAAGCTTCTCAGGACACTCCTGTGTTTTCATTGCTGGGGCCTGGGCTGAGTGTCACCTAGAGAGCAGGTGGGACAGGGGCTCTGCTGCTCCCAGGACAGTCAGACCTTGGTCGAGGATAGTTATGAAATGCTTTTGTTGCAGGTGGCATCAGAACTGGGTCTTATGACATTGGCATGGCCTGTGGGTAAGAATTTCTTTCTGCCAGAGCTCCTTAACCAATGGTGACAATCAAACTACTTTCCCTCTCCTCATTTCTCAGCGGCCATGATTTCAGGATTGTCCCCTGCTCCTTAGGCAGCTGGCTTGGTATGGGTCCCTCTAGAGGCAGAGACATGACTTTTGGAGCCAACTCTGGCTGCCCACATCTGAGCACTTGCAGGTGAGGGCAGGTGACCTCTTAGCATTCTCTCTTTGAAATCTGTGAGGCTGGAAACTGGGCAGCGGGTTGGAAATACATAGCAATTGAACTTTCTTGCTTGGTTTTACTTGATTCTTGATGATTCTGATAATTTGCAGCTTTGGTTCCCTAAAGCCAGGAATAGTTTCCTACTATATATTACTGTTTGTTTTCCTGGGGTATCTGTGTCTTTGTTTCTACCTCGGTCCTCAGATGGAAATATCTGGATGTCTACCAGTTTCTGAGGGGCATTTTCATATCTTGGTGATTTGCCCACTGTCACCTCCATCCATACCATGGCTTCATCTTTGCTTGCAAAAAAAAAAAAAAAAAAAAAGGAGCTCTGAAGTTGTTTTTGGCAGTGTCTACAAATTTGGGCACAGCTGCTGGGGCTGGTCAAGCAGGGTGAGGGAGGTTGTGGCAGCCTTAAAGGTGACCAGCCTGGGTCATTGCATGCTTCTGCTTGCCTTTTAGAATCCTCTTGTAGAATATTTATTGATAGGAAGGATCACCGGTCTCAGGCCAGGTCCTGGCTGACCCTTGTTTGGCCTGACCTATGTCTTAGGTGGAGGGTAGCCAAAGACCACAAACAGAGGCAGGGCAAGGGCCATAGCCCAGATGGCCCCTTGGTGTCCCTGGTGTTTCTGTCTTACTGGGGAAGCGTAGGGGTAGGTAATTTGAAGCATTGAGACTTCATGAGTTTCTAGTGGGCATCTGATTTCCCAGCAGCTTAAGCTGTGTTGCTGGGGTACCAAGGTTTGGGGCTAGGAGGATTTCCACATCACAAACTGACCATCTACTAGACTCTGTGGACTGTTTCCTGGCACTTTCTAATAGGGAATGAGCTCTGGTGCAAGACTGCCTAAATTGGGATTCAGGCTGGGTTACCATCCACTCAGGACCTCAGTGTCCTCCTCTAGAAAAGGGGATCTGTAGCTCAGCTCTGTCCTGATTCATAACAGGATTAAATAGAGTCTTTAACAAGCTAAAACCAGCAGGTGTTTATCATGTGACTGATGCTTTTTGAAGTGCTCTCTTGCTTGAGTTCAGCCTAGTGCTTGGACACTGGATGGAAATCACCTGTTGTCCTTTCTGAGGCCTTTGCCTCCCTTCTCCTCACAGAGGAGAGAACTCTCTACCCTAGCTATCTCCCCTTCTCAGCCTACACCTCTCTGCCTGTACAACTCAGGTTGGCTTTCAATGTGAGCTTTGTACTGACTTTAAATTTTTTTGTCTTTCCTCCTCTGAGTTTGTGGGCCCTGAGGGCAGGGCCTGGGCTTACTGGATATGTTTCCTGTACTGTGGGGGATACTAGAATGCTTTCCTCAGGAGCTGCCAATTGGCCGGTTCAGTGGAAGTTTAGAGAGGCCTGTTCCTGCCCCTGGGAATGCAGTGCTCTATCCTGGGGTGGAGTAGAGACAGGGCTCAGCAGTGCCCCAGCCCCAGCTCTACTTTTCTGGCCAGGTGCTTCCAAGACACTGCACTTCCTAAAGGCTCCCTGGCTCTTCCCATCTCTTGCCAAATGTCCAGCTATTGCTACTGGAACCCTAGCTGGTTTGACTCACCTCAGTTTCCTCCTTCTAAGGTGGAGTCTATGTCTATGGGTTGGAGGTTGAACCCTGGAAACATTACTTCCCGTGTGAAGGGGAACCAGAAAACATTCTAGTATCCCCCACAGTATAGGAAACATGTCCAGATGGCCTGGAGGTCCATCCTCAGAAGGCCAGAGTGCCGCAGTCTGGCTGGGCACAAATCACGAGCCACTGAAGCAGGAACAAATTTTATTTTTTCTACTGCAAGAAAAAACCTCACACACGCTCCTGGGGAATCCTCCCGAAAAGCCACGAGGCTCCTCCAGGAACCCCCAGCCGGAAATATCTCCCCGGGAAAACCCTCCTCCTGCCCTTCGCCAACCAATGGGAACTCCCAGGGAATCCCCGTGAGAACTAAAAATAGCGCGAGAACTCAAAATTAGCGCTAGAACTCAAAAGTAGCGGCAGAGGCGGATATTAACGCCTTGCCTGTCAATCAATACTGTTGGCAAAATGCCAGGGGCCATACAGACTCGGCTGTGGCTCTCAGCATCTCCCCCCTTCTGTTTAAATAAACAACAAGTAATGTGGCTTAGGGACCGTGCCTGTTAGGTAGTCCAATTCAACATATGGTCCTTACCCGTCATCGGATGAACTGACCTCTAGGCGTCAGCCTCCTGTCTTAGGTTGGTACCACTGCAATCGGATCATACCCGTCACTGACTACCGGTCCAGCATACAGCCATACTTGTGGATAGGCCTTTGCACCAGTGGGGGGGGTGAGGTTCTTTGCCTCACCTCTGTTGGCCCCCAAACTTGTCCTTGGTGCCAATGGGGGGTGAGGTTCTTTGCCTCACCTCTGTTGGCCCCCAAATTTTAGACCATCACTAGTAGAAGGGAGGAGGATGAAAAATGCCATGACACCAAGCCAATTGAGGGCTCCTTTGAAAAATTGTACCACCGGTGACACCATCAGCAAAGATGCCAGCATTACCACAATTCGCTGCACCAACAGATAGTTCACAATGCATACAAGTGATACATAGTCCAGGCAAGTTCTGCAAGCAGTTCAAAGTAGAGGAATCTGTCAATATGTCCATTTCTTCCCAAAGTAAATCTACTCCTTGATTGAGCATTACTTGTTGAGTTATTATTCACTGATGCATCAGTTTATACAGTTTGTTGATAGCTACCGAAGAAGCTGTAGTTTGGTTTTATCTTTGTCTTCACCAGCACTGGGATGAAGATAGGAATTCTGGCAATGATGCTAGGAAAAAAATTATGTAACATTCCAACAGGCATTAAGAAAACAATTTTTTGAACAATTTACATTATCCTGAACAGAATTATTAAATATAATGAGAAGGAGAGGTGAAAGCAAACAAACAGATCTGTTAACCTCCTTATTTGTTCACATATAAAAACAATTTTCAACAGCTGTTTACCCAATCTAAATTAAACCATTAAAATCACGTGAATAAAAAAATTCGGATCCATTTATTCATGAGCGCTCCTCATATAAGATATATGGACATACACACATACAGACATACAACACAAAACAGAAGTGTGCGCACATAACATACAACATATAAGACAATAATAAAGGCCTTGTAGCTTTACCTAGGTTGAAATCTCCATTGCAATGTTTAAAAACTCCACAGTCAAAAAATAAAACACAGTCAAAAAACAAAACTGATCAGAAAAACATTAACCTAGGTTTGTATGAGCTCAAAAAATAAAATAGAACTTTATGATGTGGGAAAAATGCAATAATAAAATAGATATTGAAAAAAGGCACCGTGGTTAATCACTGTCGCAGATGTAAGAATAGCCAAGCTGGAGCTCTGGATATCAGCTGTTATGGATTTCAGTCAAATCATCTTCTTTTTCTGTAGAAATTGTTTTGGTTAACCTCTCTGGAATCCAAATCGGCTGCTGTTCTCCCTGTGGGAACACACAAACGGAACCCCGACTCCAGACAATAACTGGGTCGGGACCTTTCCATTGTCCTGTTAGAATATCTTTCCAAAGTACCTTAGGCTTATGTACATTTTTCGGATACATATGTCTTTCCGCAGCACTAAGTCCTGATGAATCCAAATTTAGAAAGTTTAGAGTAAAAAGGGTTATTTTAAGTTTATCTTTGGGGGATATATACCCCTTTCCAATTCCCTCTTTTTGCTTTAATAAGTACGTTTTAATAGTTTGATGAGCTCTTTCAACTATGCCTTGTCCCTGTGGATTGTATGGGATTCCTGTTATATGAGTAATACCAAAAGATGAGCAAAATTGTTTAAAAGAGTTAGAAGTGTAACCAGGACCATTATCAGTTTTTAACTGTTTAGGAACACCCACAGTGGCAAAATTTTGTAAGCAATGAGCTATAACATCTTTAGTTTTTTCTCCGGCATGAAGGGAGCCCATCAAAAATCCGGAAGAAGTATCAACTGTAACATGTAAATATTTTAATTTTCCAAATTCTGGCAAGTGTGTGACGTCCATCTGCCAAATATGGTTAGGTATCAGTCCTCTAGGATTGACTCCAAGATTAACTTGTGGTAAAAAGGTCACACAATTTTGGCATTGTTTTATTATATGCCTGGCTTGTTCCTTAGTTATTTTAAAACGCTTTTGTAAAGTATTAGCATTAACGTGAAACCTTTTATGAAAATTTGTAGCTTCTTCTACAGTAGAAAAAATATGTATATCATGTGTAGTTTTATCTGCTAAATCATTGCCCAAACTAAGGGCTCCAGGCAATCCTGTATGTGCCCTGATATGTCCTATAAAGAATGGATCTTTTCTATCCCAGATTAGACTTTGTATAGTGGAAAACAAAGAGAAAACAGTAGAGGAAGGGGAAATCCTACCAGCATCTTCAAGGGATATTATAGCATTAACTATATACTGACTATCAGAAAATAAATTAAATACAGAATCTTTAAACATCACAAAAGCTTGTAAAACTGCATTGAGCTCTACCTTTTGAGCTGATTGTTTGGGAACTAAAAATGTAAAAGTTTGATCAGGGGTAACTACTGCTGCTGTACCATTATTAGACCCATCAGTGAATATATTTGGAGCATTCACGATAGGTGTTTTTCTTGTCATTTTAGGAAAAACTACAGGATGCTTAGACCAAAAAGACAACAAAGGATTAGATGGTAAATGATTATCAAATGAAACATTTGATTTACACATGATTATTGCCCATGTATTTAACTCATTAGCTAACTCATCAATTTGCTCCATAGTATATGGAGTAATAATTTTATTGGGAGAAATTCCAAACACTCCCTTTGCTGCTTTTATTCCTTTCAGTATTAATTGTCCTACAGCCTCAGGATACCTAGTAAGAATAGTGTTAGGAGAGTAAGATAAATGTATCCACAATAATGGACCTTCTTGCCAAAATACTCCTGTAGGAATATTTTTTGTTGGTATTACAATGAATAATAAAGGCAAACTTATATCAATTCTGTCCAAATGCATATTTTCCATATATGTTTCAATAATTTTTAATGCCTTTCTTGCTTCAGGAGTTAATATGCGGGGTGAATTTGGATCTGATGGACCTTTTAGGATATCAAATAAAGGTCCCAACTCTCCTGTTGGTATGCCTAGATAAGGCCTTATCCAATTTATATCTCCCAACAACTTTTGAAAGTCATTAAGTGATTTGAGTTGATCTACTCGTATTTGAATTTTAGGTGGACGGACCATGGTTGAGGATAATAGAACTCCTAAATAATTAATTGGAAAATTTAATTGTACTTTATCTATTGCTATCTCTAGATTATAATTTTTTAACAAATTTGTAAGTGTGGCATAACATTCCAACAATGTGTTTTTATCTTTGTGTGCTAACAATACATCATCCATATAGTGAAATATTTGTAGTTCAGGATTTTGATTTCTAAGTGGCTGGATTGCTTTATTAACATAAATTTGACACATAGTTGGGCTGTTAGCCATCCCTTGAGGGAGCACTTTCCATTCATATCTCTGATCAGGACCTTCATGATTCAGTGCAGGGATAGTAAATGCAAAATGTGGACTATCCTCAGGATGAATTGGAATTGAAAAGAAACAATCTTTAATATCTATAGCTAAAACACACCAGGTTTTTGGTAAAGCAGACAATTGAGGAATCCCTGATTGAGCAGGTCCCATAATAACCATCTCATTATTAATGGCTCTTAAATCTTGTAATAATCTCCATTTACCAGATTTCTTTTTAATGACAAAAATGGGAGTATTATAGGGAGATACAGAAGGTTGTATATGTCCCTCTGCTAATTGTTGTTTGACCAGGTCATGGGCTGCTTGTATCTTTTCTTTAGTCAGGGGCCACTGAGAAACCCATACCGGTCTATCTGATTTCCAAGTGATTTTTATTGCCTCAGTGACCCCTTCTGAAAACCCAGTCCATGTCTATTTATTCTTTGATCTATTTGTATTGGTGCTGCTATACCTTGTTCTTGTTTTTCTAATCTTTTTCCTTTCCTAAAACCTTGTCTAGCCATAATAGTGGGTGCATTTTGATTGATATTATTTGTTAATGTCAAACCTAATTGATCTAAGACATCTCGTCCCCATAAATTTACGGGAAGATGATCCAATACATATGGCTGTATAGTTCCTTCACATCCTTCAGGATCCTTCCAATCTAAGACCATTGCACTTCTATGGGGATTAGTTGCCACTCCTAGGCCTCGAAGCGTTTGAGTGGCTTGTTGTAATGGCCAATGTTTTGGCCATTCTTGACGAGATATGATGCTAAGGTCTGCACCTGTATCCAGTAGCCCATTAAATTCATGTCCTTGAATATTTAGTTTTAGCATTGGGCGAGAATCTAAATTCAAAGACAGCATAGCCCAATCTACACCTGTGGAGCCTAAACCCCTGGAACCTCTTTCCATAGTAGTACTGGAAAATTTATCATGTAGGCTGGATATTATTAATAACTGTGCTATTCTATCTCCTGGTGAAATTACTGATATACCCTTTGGAGAACTAGCTATAATTTTTATTTCACCTTCATAATCGGGATCAATTACCCCGGGACTTATCATAAGTCCTTTTAGCGTAGAAGAACTACGTCCTAACAATAAGCCTACTGTTCCTTTGGGAAGAGGTCCTTTTACTCCTGTGGGAATGATTTGAACTCCCATCTCTGGAGTTAGTACTGCTCTGGCGGAGGCGCAGATGTCCAACCCTGCGCTCCCTCTGGTTCGTCTGATGAGAGATCGGATGGATAATGTGTCCTGGGTACTACCCTGATGGGGTTGCTGGGTTCCTCCATGGTTTTTCTGGGTTCCTCCAGTGCCCCGTACATTTGTGGTCGTGGGCCCCGGAGCATTGGGCCCCCCTGTCCGTTTTTTGGCAATGGAGCCTGATGCCTTTCTCCACGATATCGTGGGTAACCACCTGGTCCTTGTCCATTTTTTGATAATGGAGTACCCTCTATGGTGGTTTGAGAACGGCATTCATTAGCCCAGTGTCTCCCTCTACGGCATCGTGGGCAAATATCTGGTGTTCTATTCCTTTGATACCTAACTTTGTTATACCTTCCTCCTATGGGGCAACTCCTTTTAAAATGTCCTGTTTGTTCACAATTGTAGCATGTTTTTGGCCTGGCATCTAAAGCCTGTTGTACTGCTGCCAAGACTTGTCCTTGTTCATTAATGTCTCTACATAATTTAATATATGTGTTTAAATCTTCATGTTTCCATGGTCTAATGACCTCTCTGCAGCAACGATTTGCTTGGTCATAAGCCAGTTGTTTTATAAATGGCATTGCTTGTTCTGTGTCACCAAAAATTTTGGAGGCTGTTTGAATAAGCCTATCTACAAAGTCAGCGTAAGGTTCATTAGGTCTCTGTATTACCTTACATAGCTGACCTTGTAAATCTCCATGTCCTTGTAAAGTCTTCCATGCCCTAACTGCGTCTGCAGCAATCTGTGCATATACAGCAGGATCATATTGAATTTGTTGCCGCTGACCCTCATAAGGTCCTTTTCCTAGCAACATCTCTAGACTTCTTTGAGGGTAACCGGCTGCTGCATTTCGTCTAGCTGTCTCCCTGCAAAATTCCTCATTGGCAACCTTCCATAACAAATATTGTCCTCCATTTAGCACAGATCTACACATGCTAGCCCAATCTGCTGGAGTCATGTCCAAGTTAGTAATGGATTCGACCATGCTTACAGTGAAGGGTGCATGAGGACCATAGGTTGTTACAGCCTCCTTTAATTGCTTCACTGTTTTGAACTCTAACTCACGGTGAATTCGCTGCCCTCCTGCCTGCTCAAGTACAGGGCATGCTAATCTTTGAGGTCCTGTCTCAGGATCCCATCTATCAACTACGGGGGTTGAGGGGGTTGAGGGCCGCTCAGCTATCTCCATAGGTGGAGCTGTTGGCTGAATTACGCCCTCTGGTGATAGATCGGTGTTAGTAGCAGCCTCCTGTTGTTGCTTCCCCCCTGATAGCTGTTTCTCCTCTAAGCTTTCTTCCTTTAAATTTTCTTCCTCTGTCTGACTAGCTTGAGAGACCTTCTCTTTTGCTTGATCTAAATTGTCTTTCTCCATGGTTTGAACCTCTAACAATTTATTTAACACTCTTTCAGTTTGTTTTTTACTAATTTCTAATCTGTTACAAAGATAACGCAACCCAAAAAGATAACACAAAACAAGACCGAAACAGAATGAAACAAAAATGGAACAAAAAATCGTTGTATCAATTTTCCTATTTTCTGGACATGTGCATTTGTGGTCTATTTCTATCTCTTCCTCAGGGGCAAACAACTTCAAACCTTGAGCCAACCATTTTTCCCAGTCTGCCTGAGAAAATTCTAGGGATAGGCAGCTTGAAACAAAACCAAAACAAATCAAAGCAAGAACATATTGTTTTTTAAAATGGTCACCCATTCTCTTGCCTTCCCTTAGGGGTAAGCAATTTCACTTACCCCGAAGCTTCAGACGTTCCCCGTCCGGGCCGCCAAATGCCGCAGTCTGGCTGGGCACAAATCACGAGCCACTAAAGCAGGAACAAATTTTATTTTTTCTACTGCAAGAAAAAACCTCACACACGCTCCTGGGGAATCCTCCCGAAAAGCCACGAGGCTCCTCCAGGAACCCCCAGCCGGAAATATCTCCCCGGGAAAACCCTCCTCCTGCCCTTCACCAACCAATGGGAACTCCCGGGGAATCCCCGTGAGAACTAAAAATAGCGCGAGAACTCAAAATTAGCGCTAGAACTCAAAAGTAGCGGCAGAGGCGGATATTAACGCCTTGCCTGTCAATCAATACTGTTGGCAAAATGCCAGGGGCCATACAGACTCGGCTGTGGCTCTCAGCACCAGAGACTGCCTGATCCCCGTGCGGTAGGTGCCCATCCTCAGCTCCTCCTCATCTCTGGCAATGCCAACCCTCTTCCTCTCTCCTTTGGATGACATCTGCTCTGCAGGGACTATGAGCATAGAATTCAAAGTTGCCATAATTTCCTGTCCCTGAGGCCCCTGAGTCTTCTCTGAGTTTCCACATATAGCCCATTTTGTCATACCCCCTCTGAGTGCTTAATCACGAGTAGGACAATGACAGCCCATCTCCTGAAACCATGGGATCCTAGAATGTTGACTGTGGGGAGCTTCTGATCCCTGAACATGCTGGTGAGGGACCTTGGGGCCTGTCACATGCAACCTGTGATGTGTGCTGCATCAGTCCAGCACCTTGGTCAGCAGCCAGTGCCACTGAGCTGGGGCCATCTGCCAGGCCTGTGGGCAGGGAGGCCTGGTTCCCATGGATGTACGAGGAGGTTGAGGCTTGGATTGTATCTTGGAATTGTCCACATATAGTACCTCCATGGGCAACCTGGAGACCTTAGTAGAAGCTGGCCATAGGGAGCCATTAGGGCCCCCAACAAACCCCTTGACTCTCTTCTTCAGCTGAGGCAACTCACCAGGGAACAGGCTCTCTTCTGCTCTGCCCTGTATGCAGCCTACCCTCCCACTTGGAAGAGAGTCTGGCCAGCAGGGTGACTCCCTGTCTATTCCATGCCAAGGCTGGGGAAAGGCGTGCCACCTCTAGAGTGCTCACTATTGTCTCTGTGGCATGGACCAGCCCTCCCCACCTTTAGTCCCATGGGCCCAGTGTAAAAACACAGTGTTATAGCCTGGCCTTGGCCCCCAGGCTCCCAGACCAATGCTGAACCAGTGTGCTGTTTGTGTTCTAGGATTACCTCAGAGAACGTGGTTAAGCGGTTTGGTGTTTCAAGGGAGAAGCAAGATACCTTTGTGCTGGCCTCATGGCAGAAGTGAGTGAGACCTTGAAAGAGCTAGAAGGTGAGACTGTGAGGCCAACCTGAGTGGTCTGAGGTCTGAGGTGGACTTGTCCCAAGGGTAAAGCTGTGTATCAGGGTTTTGCAAACCTCAAACCTCCCAGCTGGGGAACAGAAAGGGGGCAGTACCATTCTGAACTGGTGGCCCTTCACTGTCCCCTACTTGACTGTTGATGTTGAGTATCTGAGTGCTCTAAGAAACAAAAACTACCTGCAAGCTCCCTTCTCCCCATTGAGCTTGGAATTAACCATGATGTGGACACCTGGAGTTGATAGCAAAGGAGGCTCTGGATGACCCTAGGCGAGCCTCCCCCTCCCAAGAACAGGGTTTCCTCAGGACCTCCAGCTGAGCCCTCCAATGTCCTCCAGGACCAGACATGTCCCCGAATTTAGCAGGCTGAGGTTGCATGTCTGCCACAATGGGCCAGAGTGGGGACAGGAGGAAGGGCGCTCCAGGGGAGCCTGAGCCTGGCTGTCTGCTGTGGGCAGCGCAGCAAGAGTCCAGAGAAAAGGTTGTTTCCACGCTGAGATTGTGCCTGTGACCACCACCATCCACGATGACAAGGGCATCAAGAAGAGCATCACTGTGTCCCAGGTTGAGGGAATCTGCCCCAACACCACCATGGAGGGCCTGGCCAAACTGAAGCCTGCTTTCAAGGATTGCGGCTCCACCACGGCTTGTGAGCATGAGCCAGAGCAGGTCCGGGACCAGGACTGAAACACAGCTATCACCAGTGACTGCCACCGCCTGGCTCTTCTGCTCTGGGATCCAAGAGCCAACCGGGTCCTCGGCAGGAGCCCATGGGAGGGCAGGTTCTCCTCTGCTCTGCCCTGATGCTCCTCACCTCCAATACTTCCTCCCTAGCAAACACTAGCAGTGGGGCAGCTGCTGTTCTGCTGGCCTGGAGGTCCAAGGCAGAAGAGTTGGGCCTCCCCATCCTTGGGGTCCTGAGGTCCTGTGCAGTGGTTGGGGTCTCACCTGATGTCATGGGCATTGGACCTGCATATGCCATCCCTGCAGCCTTGGAGAAAGCAGGTCAGGTGGCTCCTTCAGACCTTAGACCTGGGTTCCCTCAAGCCCTGCTTGAGGTACTACGAATGGTCCTCAGGGTGCTGCAGAGTGAAGGTGGGGCTAGAACTCCATACCCAAGGTCTTCCTAACCCATAGCTGTGACCCATTCACTTCTGAAATAACAGACACACTAAGCAATTGTGGGCCTGTATATGGGTAGAGGTCTGGGAATACCCGGATGCCTCCCCACCCAGGGGTCTCTGTCAGCTCAGGTCTGAACCTCGCCTTCAGGGCTGACAGTAAATGACATGGACATCTTTGAGATCAATGAGGCCATTGTAAGCCAGGGAGTCTTAGATTCACCATAGACTGGGCCCTGGGCACCCAGTGGGAGCCAGTGGACAAGCCATGCAGGGGAGGGGGCCAGCGTGGCCAGGCACTGCTCTGGCTCCTTCCAGGCTGTCTACTGTGTGGAGAAGCTAGGAATCCCCCCTGAGAAGATGAACCCTCTGGGAGGAGCGGTGGCCCTGGGCCTCACTGGGGCACAACAGGTCATCTCATGCTCAACGAGCTGAAGCACTGTGGAAAGAGGTGAGGCTGCTCCCCATGGGGTGTTGTGGAGTGTCATGGGGAATGCTGAGCTGGGGCTTCAAAGGGTGGGGGTTTGGGAGTTCAACATGCACTTTGAACTGGGCATATAGGGACATGATCCCTGATGTCCCTGAAGGTCAGCCTCAAAAGGGCCTTTGGCTTACAGAGGGCATCTGCCACTGAGTGTGTGCCTAGATGGGCAGTCAAGAGACAGATTTCCCACAGATCTGGTCTTCTGGTTTTGTATCCTCTGTTCAGGATGGCCTTGGTCAGGGGATTTGTTTGTTGGGCCTCTGCCCAGAGTGCCTGTGCCCAGCCACAGTAGTTCCCTTTTCCAGGGCATATGGAGTGGTGTCCATGTGCGTTGGCACTGGGATGGGAGCTGCTGCTGTCTTTGAATACCCTGGTAACTGAGTCCCTGGCTCAAGGCACTACCCAGACGGCCCTGTTCTGGCAGCCAGAGAGTAACTCTTGGGAAGCGAATCCACGTGAGAAATTAGGCACTGGTGGTGGTGATGGGGACAAATCAAGGCACTTCAACTAAGTTGGAAACTGTGTACATGGATGACACACTACAGGAGTGAGTGGGGTATTGGGCCATACCACCAGGCCCCCTCTAGCTGGGCCAGACAAAGTCAGTGTGAGTCATCAGGCCACAAGGCCCCCATGTAAATCCTAGGGAAGTGTGGCCTCATGAATGAGGGTACAATGGACATAATCAACATGTGTTATCTCATCTTGGTGGCTGTGGATTTTTCCAAGGGTGGTTGTTTTCCTTGTTGGACTTCTGTGCGCTCCATCTGAGTAGTGAGTCTGAACTGCCATAGCCTCCACATCGGTGTGGCCTATCCTTTGTGTTAGCTCTGGGGACTTACAATGCAGGGCCTAATCCATGATTTCCCTGAGGGGGCTTCTTCATCCCAGGAGCTTCTTAGTATCCCCCAGTCCATGTCCTGACCAGCACACCTGCTCCTCAGCTTGTGCCATTTTGTTCACTCAGCTGGGACTGGGGTTGGGGGTGGGATGAACCTCAATGCTGGTGAGGTTCCAGGAAACTTTCATCGTAAGAACCTGGCCCTGGAGCCTTAGGGTGCAGAATCCCCCACCCAGCATAACTTCGACTACCAGGGTGGACTCAAACAGCTCATTGCTCCTGTGGGAGGGGTGAGGCTGAGGTTTTTAGAGCTCTGGGCAGGGGCCCCCAGCCCTGTGCCAGGGAGAGGGGAAGGAGCTGTGCCTAGGAGTGAAGAACACCTGCAAGGTGATGGATCTTGGAGTCACATTGGTAGGTCATGCCTCCAGAAACCCACTTGCTTGGGGAGACCCCAAAGGCCTCAGCCTTCTGGGTGGCACTCTGCCATCCTGCATCAATAGGAATGGAAGACACACGTGGGCTCAGGCAGCTTCATCTGTTATGCTGGTAGCCTTCCCTTGCTCCAGGTCAGCCCATCCTCTCAGGAGTCACCTTTGGTCTTACCAACACCACCAGGCAAGGCAACTGGGTGGCAGTAGCCCTAGTGTGCCAGCCTTCACAGATTGGGCACATGGTTTTAGAAGTTGATTTGATCTCAACTCCACAAGAAGCAGTGAGCAAGTTGGCCATCAGTATATACAGCCCAGTAGCTCCTCAGCTGCTGAGGTTCATCAGGTAGATTTCCCGGACTCTGCTGGCTCACAAAACAGGTTCTTATGTCCACCTCGCTGGTGAAGAGCTACAGCTTAGGCACAGCCACAGTGACGACGGGGCCACCACCTGGGGGACAAAGCCTTTGACTTGGCAGGAAATGGAGCACTGCTGGAGGCTCTGAGCTTGAGTCACTGGGACAGAGGGAACCTTGCACGGGCAGCAGCATAGCTAGTAGCAGAGGGTCCACATCATCATCAAAAGCCAGGGACAATTATAATTATGCTTGGGAAGAGGCCAGGATGGCACCATCTGCTCCCACTGCTGTCCCTTCCAACTTCACTGCCATAGAACTCTGTGCTCTTCTCTATGTTGGTAGGTCAGTCAGCCATAAGGTTTCCTTCTCCTCTCTTTTTCTCACCCCTCCTCCTTCCTAAAGTGCTAAAGAATCTTCTCAGGTTGTTAAAAGGAGATGATACTTTCACATTTGGAGCTGAGTTCTGCTTCCCTTCTTTGCTCCCTGTAGGCCCAGCAAAGTCTGGCACAGTCCCTGGCCCAGCTCAGTCTGCTGGGACCCAGACAAGTCCAGGCTGCCTGATGAACAGCCCCGCAGCGCCACCACGTGGACATCCATTCTACACATGCTGCCCCAACCCTTGTCTGTGCCCAGCAGGGACAGCCCTGCTTGCCCTCAGGAATCAAAGGCTAGAGGAGAGGGTCAATAAGCAAACCACCATTTGCTACCCAGAATGACCAGGGCTGGGTTCTGGCCACCTGTAAGGCTGAGAAAAGATTTTGACTTTATCCTGAGACCAGTGAGGGGCCTGTGATGGGTTTGAAGCAGGGGTGTGTCCAAGTCTTCTTTGCCTTCCATAAGGTCTGGCTGCTATTAGGAGGTGGGCAGAAGGAATATGAGTTGAGGAAATCAGTCAAGTGGCCAAGACCAAACAGACCTACAGGATGAGGCATGAGCTCCTGGCTCCCAAAGACAAGTCTATGGACCTAGCTCAGCAGATTTCCCCAAGGCACCTATTGCCAATATAGATTCCTAGACCACAGGGGTCAACAGCAAGTCAGTAAGACCCTTTATTAAGACCTTAGAGGGTTGGGGATATGGCTCAGTTGATAGAGTGCTTGCCTCACATGCACAAGGCCCTGGGTTCGATCCCTAGCACCATAAAAAATAAAAATAAAACCTTGGAAATATTTGATTGTATCTCCTAGGCGTTTTCAACTATACCAATACAATTTCACGTAAGCTGCTGCAATGTTTTATATCCATGTTATCCAATTCAGTGACCAATAGCTGCATGTGGCTATAAGGACTTTAAATGTGGACAATATGACAAAGAAATTGCATTTTAAAACTTATTTAAATTAAAGTGGCCAGGGCTGGGGATGTGGCTCAAGCAGTAGCGCGCTCACCTGACATGCGTACGGCCCGGGTTCGATCCTCAGCACCACATACAAAACAAAGATGTTGTGTCCGCTGAAAACTAAAAAATAAATATTAAAAAATTCTCTCTCTCTCTCTCTCTCTCTCTCTCTCTCTCTCTCTCTCTCTTTAAAAAAAATAAAAAAATAAAGTGGCCATTTGTTACTAGTGTGTATTGTCATGCTGAATGGAAACTCTGGAAGTAGGCCCCAGAAATCTGTATTTTAACAAGGTGATTCTGATAAATGGTCAAGGTTGAGAGTCACTAACTTATTTAGAGTTCAGTAACAAAAAGATAAATATAGCACCTTTATATATTTGGAAGTTTTAAAACTTTTCTAAACAATTCTAGGTTTAAGGGAAAAAAACCACTACAGAAATTATAAATGATAACAAAAATAAGATTGTGTATCAAAACCTGTGGATCGCAGTTAAAACAATAGTAAGAGGAAATAGAGTCTTTTTGCTTTTATTAATAAAGAAGAAGGGCCAAAAATTAATGAGGTAGGGATTTCAACTTAAGAAGTTATAGTAGAATAACTAAATATGCTCATCAAATACGTCAGGAGTGGAATAATGTAGATAAGAGCAGGGGTTTGGGGGTGCAGACTATGTGCTTGCCATGGTTCAATCCCCAGCACCGCCCCCCAACCCAAAGAGAGAGAGATTAGTGAAATAAAAAACAAAGAAAGAAAGGCCTAAAATTGGTTATTTGAAAAGATTAATTATATGGGCAAATACAAAAGCATCTGCCAATTCCAATTCTTTTTTGTTTATTTGTTTGTTTTATGAGATAGGGTCTCACTATGTTGCGCAGGCTGGTCTTAAACTCTTGGGATCAAGTGCCCCTTTCACATCAGTCCTCTTACTAGCTGGGACTATGTGTGTGTAACACTGCACCTAGCAATTTCAGTTCTTTTAAAGAAAAATAAGTGAAGGTACAAGAAAACAAGATTAGGAATGAAAAAGGGAAAGTGAGGCCAGGGGTTCAAACCCAGGGCCACTAGGCTACATTTCCAGCCCCCAAGTGTTTGTCCTTGTAAGAACTCTGGTCACTGGATTGGAGCCCAACCCTAATCCAGTCTGATCTCATCTATGAGGACTCCATTTCCAAATAAGATCACAGTCATAGTACCAGGAGTAAGAACTTGAACATATCTTTTTGGGGTACGTAATTCTATCCACTACATGGCAATAGTTCCTTTACTTTCACTCTTTAATGAAAATATTTGAGAATATACATTTACCTCTTAGTATGTTCTAAATGTTCTAATAGGATGTTTTCCTTTTCTTGCTTTTTGTATTAGGGATTGAACCCATGGGTAATCTACTACTGAGCTACATTCTCAGTCCTTTTGTTTCTTTTTTTTTTTTTTTTCAAGTATTTTTTTAATATCTTTTTTTTTTTTTTTAGAGAGAGAGAGGGAGAGAGAGGGAGAGAGAGAGAGAGTGAGAGAGAGAGAGAGAGAGAGAGAGAGAGAGAGAGAGAATATTTATTTTTTAGTTTTTGGTGAACACAACATCTTTGTTGGTATGTGGTGCTGAGGATCGAACCCGGGCTGCATGCATGCCAGGCGAGCGCACTACTGCTTGAGCCACATTCCCAGCCCCTTTTTAATACCTTTATTATTTTATTATTGGTATTTTTTGTGTGTGTGTGGAACCTGGCCCAGGTTAGAGCACTCTACCATGGAGACACAACCTCAGCTGCCCCCCTCTGCCCCCCCCCAACCTTTTTCATTTCTTCTTTTGAGACAAGGTCTTGCTAAATTGCCCAGGTAGGCCTTGACCTTGAGATCCTCCTGTCTCAGCCTCCTGAGTAGGTGGGATTGCAGATGAATCCTATGGTGTCCAGCCATGTTCCTGCTTTCTAAATAGCGTACTATATTTTTATTTCCTTTTGCAACCCACTGATTATTTAGGAGAATTATTTAAAAGTTCTAAGCAGTTCAACATCCCCTCAGTGATTATCTTCTTTTTCCTTATTTTTAGTCCAAAAGTTAAAAATTCAACAATTCAGAGTGAATTAAAATGCAAACATCCTCTAGACACTGGTTTCTAAATCTCACTCTAACAGATAATTGTTATCTTTTTGAACCTTTCCTTCCTGTATACAGAATTACTGACTTTCATTAGCTGCCTTAAGTGCTCAAAAGGGTGGAAGAGTTGATCCTAAGGAAAAAATGAAAACACAACATATTCACGATATTTAATTTTCATAAACCAAATTTGCCTCTAATGTGAGTACAGACACACAAACTGCAGGTATATTCACACTGGTAAAATAAGCACTTCTCTCTTCAGAGCTCTTTTAGAGTGTTTGCTTAAACTTCAAAGTCCACCCAACTTTCCTCCAGATATAAATGCAAAATCAGCTTTTTAAAGATCTTAACCTCAGCTGCATGAGTTACTTATTTAACAAGAGGTAGGCACACCCCCACCCTCAAACTTGAACAAACAAATCTGTGATGTTTGCCCTGCTGGGGGCTATAGTCCAAAATATTTATTTTCACTCATAACAGCTTCCCATTTATTTTAAAGATAATTTTACTGCCTTTAAGATAGAACAGACAGAAGAAACATTTAATTCCTAACATATCCCAGGATAAAGTCCTCTGTATATACATATGTTGTAAAATTGCAGATACATATAATAAATTAATGAGTCTGAATTATAAGTGATGTATCTATTTCTTTTCCTAATTTTTGCTTATTTTAATTCAGTAACTTTATCTTGGAAGTAGAATGGATAGGAATCAAAACTACTAATATACGCCCAACTTTTCACTTTAAGAACTACTTATTCATTAAAAAAATATGTAACTCTGGATGGTTTCAATATTTATGGATACTAACACAGATTTAGGGATGTGTAGGGTAAAAACATCAACTAGTCTGCTATTTTTCTATTAGCAGTAAAATTAATATTAAGGCATCTCAGGAGACTGAGACAGGAGGATTGTTTGACCTAGGAGTTTAAGGCCAGTCTGGGCAAGGTAGGAGAAACCTGGTTGAAAATAAATAAGTAAATAAATGATAAAACAATGCATCTTCGGGCTGGGGTTGTGGCTCAGTGGTAGAGTGCTTTGCCTAGCATGCATGAGGCACTGGGTTTGATCCCTGGCACCACATAAAAATAAAAATTAAAAAACAAATAAAATAAAGGTATTGTGTCAATTTATTACATATATGTGTATATATAAATATATATACAAGATTAGTAATTTAAAAGGGAAAGTGAGGCCAGGGGATCAAACCCAGGGAAAAATGAAAACTCAACATATTCACAACATTTAATTTTCATAAACCAAATTTTTCTCTAATGTGAGTACAAACACACAAACTGCAGGTATATTCACAATGGGAAAATAAGCACTTTTCTCTTCAGAGCTTTTTATTACATATATAAAATGCATCTTTATGAATAAAGCACACTTCCCTAAGAATTTTGCAAAGAAAACATTTTATGTAAAATCCATTGGATGTGACTGCAAAATCTTCAAAGAAAGAAGAATGTCCTAATATTTTCATTGGAGACCAGAGGACAAGAATTGGATTTATATTTATCTCTGCTTTCTTATTTTACAATGAGTTTTGTATTATATATACAACACAAAGCTTTTTCTGTCTCCAAAAAGCTTATATCTAGTGTGTAATCCAAGATGAATTAGTTCTCACTGATTTCTGTTCTGATGTAATTTATTCAGCTGAAAAACAATAGATTCAAAGAAAATGCAATGATTCAAAATCAAAGACTTTGCAAAGAGAAGAAAATTTAGGCTAATGTCTTTGTAGAATATGTAGCATCAAATCTTTGTGGCCTTAGGGTGGAGAAAGCACTTCATAAACAAGGCCGAATAACCTGGAAAACAGGGCAAAAAATGTATGGATTTTAATTGTATTCAAATTAAAGATTTCTAGTCAATAGAGGGAAAATGGACAAAGCTAACAGATAAATGGCAAATTGGGAGAAGAGATATGCAACATATAAAAGCTACAGGGAATTTACATCTTGAGATTTAAAAAACTTTTGAAAATCCACAAGGAAAAAAATACTCAATTTAAAATGTGGGCAAAGGACCAGGTGCAGTGGCACATGCCTATAATTCTAGCTGCTTGGGAGGCTGAGGCGGAGGGATGGCAAGTTCAAAGCCAGCCTTGCAACTTAGCAAGGCCCTAAGTATCTTAGCAAGGCCCTAAGCAACTTAGTGAGACCCTCCCTGTCTCAAAATTTAAAAATTTAAAAAGGGCTGGAGATTGTGGCTCAGTGTTTTAGTACTCCTGATTTCAATCCCTGGTACCAAAAAAGAAAAAAAAAAAAGTGTGGGCAAAGGACAGAAGCAGGGAATTCACTGAATGGGAAACCCCAAGTGGCTAAAATATGTGTGTGTGTGTATATATATATCCAAATGAATCAATAATGAGAGAACTATAAATTAAAACAATATTAAGAAATTGTTCCTCACTTATCATTCTGGAAATAGAAGGTTGAAAATACTAAATATTAAGTGTAGGATGTGGGCCTTGTACATTCCAGGTGGGAGTGTCTGCTGGCATGGCATAGCCAACCTCAAAAGGCAATCCAGAACCTCTTGGTTAAATCAGCTATGCAAACATTATATAAACCCTACTCTCATATGTAAAACCTGGACACATTCTTTCACCCAGGTCCATAGCCATGGAGGAGGACATTCCCTGCCGTGCTCTTTGCAGTGAACTAGAGTTCACCCATGCAGACTGGGCCTGGGCTATAAAATATGGGGTCAGCTTGCTATCAAATATGATCAACTAGATCAGGGGTTCCCACATGTTCTCCCTGCATGGCACCCTTAAAGTCTCAACAATTTTTTTAGGTGCTCCTTGGTCAAAAGAAGTAAGAGTTTTGGTTAATCTTGGTGTTCTCTTCTAAGTAATTAGGTCCAAAGAGCTTAATACATTTTTATGTCCCAATAACAATACTATAAAAAGGCCATTCCTTTGGAGTTGTCCTTTGCTTCCCCTCCCTAATACTTTTAGGTACCCTCCCATTTGTCCAGCATTCTAATTCTAGAGAGGCCCCCTAAATGGTTAAGATGTTAACTGCTAAATCTTTCTTTAAGTTTACAGAGCCCAGAACCTCTGGTGACTTTGGCAACACCTTGCCTTAGTCATTAATTTTGGTTGTTTTTTTATTTGTTTGTTTTTGTTTTGTTACCTGGGATTAAATTCAGGGGTCCTCTACCACTGAACTACATCCCCAGCCCTTTTTATTTTGAGACAATTGCATTTCTTTTGGAAGAAGTTTTCTCAGTCAGATAAGAGAATTTCAAAGAGTGAGAGAGAGAGAGTCATGTTTTCAGGGGGTGGGTAAGTAATTGCTGAAAATACAGCTTCACAAAGATGTACTATGAAAAGGAAGGTAGCACAGTCTAGTCTTAGAACTCAACCACATTTCAAGTTAATTGCTCACATGGTACCTGGCATGTTAAGTATTTTGGGGGCTCAAAAAAAATATCACCCAAAGTGTGGCATCTGGCATGCTGAGCTGAAGGAAGTCTTAGAATCCAGGTCTCTCTGACCTTCCCTTTTTTCTCCCTCAGATTCAGAGTGACTCTCTCTCTTTTTGAAGTTCCATTTTCTGACTGAGAAAACTTCTTCCAAAAGAAATGCAATTGTCTTAAACTTCCCTCCCTAGGAATTTCAAATTTTATTTTTAATTTCCTACATATCAAATAACTAGGAAAAATTAACCAGGAGTGAGTGGATTCTTCTCTTAGAAGCAGGTCTCGAAATTACCAGGGAGGTTTTATCTGCATAGTAAGTCACTCTTTACTCCAAATGAAGGTCCACTCCTCACTTAACTGTAACTTGTCACAACACCTCTGTTTCTGTCTCCCCTATTGATATGCAGCAGATAGACATAAGTGGCAAGGACAGAAAGTTAAGGGAACAATTATATAGACTGAACCTATGTTTGGGCTCTACACATTTTCTTTTTTTTTTTTCTTTTTATTTTATTTTTCTTTTTCTACACATTTTCTTTTAAGAAGCTATTTACTCAAGGCCATTCTGACTCTGGCTTAAGTCAATAGGATATATTATGTTCCTTAACAAACAACCTGTTATCCTCAGGGTTATTCTGAGGGCTGAGGAATGCATGTCCAAAAACTCTTCCACTGATAAAAAGAACACAAGTTACCCTGACCCTTGTTCAACAGGGATGAAAAGGGGACCTTTGTGACCTTTACACAAACCAATGATTCCAGGACTCAGGGAAACAGGATAATTAAAGGCAAAGCTCACTGACTGTAAAATCTGAAAACAAATTCCAATTAGGACTGGTCAGTGCAGGCCACGGTGACTGAGAATTGCTTTAGATCTTTAGCATGTCATTTTAATCTCATTGTAGCCAGGTGCAATGGTGCATGCCTATAATCCCAGAGACTTGGGAGGCTGAGGCAGAAGTTCCAGGCTAGCCTAAGTAATTTAGTAAGGCCCTAAGCAACTTAAGGAGACCCTGACTCAAAATAAAAAATTAAAGAGCTGGGGATGTGGCTCAGTGATAAAGTGCCCCTGGGTTCAAGCCCCAGTACCAAAATAAATAAAATAAAATAAATAAAAACAAAAATAAGAAGGTAAAACACCCCTAGGTTCAATCTCCAGTGTGTGTGTATGTGTGTGGGGGTGGGTTCTTAAACTATTGTGGGTCGATGTTCCTGTCCTTGCAAAATTCATTAAAGCCCTAATTCCCACTGTGATGGTTTTAGGAGGTGGGGCCTTTGGGAGATGAAGTGGAACCCCCATGAATGGAATTAGTGCCCTCTCAAGAGGAAGGCATATGAGAGTTTCCCCTTTCTGCACACACACAGGGAGGAAAGGCCATGTGAGCACACAGGGAGAAGATATCTGTCTACAAGCCAGGAAAAGAGCCCTCACCAAGAGCTGAATCTGCCAGCACTCTGGCCTTAGATTTTCCTGGCTTGAAAAATAATTGTGTGCTGTTTAGGCCATGAGCCTGTGGTATTTTGTTATAGCAGCACAAGCTGACTAAGACACTGAGTAAGGTCTGTGGGCTCTGCTGAGTCTGCTTTTACTGAGGTTTCGATGACCTCCCTCTTCATTGTTAAACACGAGGTACTAGTTTCTAGGTAGTATGAAACCTGTCAAAATCTTTACCTCCCAGGAAGTTCTTCTAGTGGCTTCTACCACATGCCTTTTAAGGTATCTTCCTGTGTTTTGGACTTATTCTTCCTGGGAGTCTCCATCTGTCCTACTCTGAGCCCTTTCTGACTTCTAACTTACGCCCATTGGGAGCTGGTAACTCCCAAATCATTGTTTTCAGCCCAGACCTCTTTTCTGAACTGTATCCAATGGACTGGCCTGCTCAACATCTCCTCTCAGATACACCACAGGCCCCAAGCCTACCATGTCCTGACTAAACACCATCTACCTTCCTTTCCCAGACCTTCTCCAGTGTCTCCTATTAAGAGAATGGAACCACTGTCCTGGTAGTGACCTGTGGTAGATTACATTTTTTCCTCAGCCTTCCTTGCATCCACACCCTTGGTATGGCCTTACCCCACCACTTGACTTACTTTGGCCAGCTCCATGGAGTTAGAAGTGCAGTATGCCAGTTCTAAGTCGAGCTTTCACAGGCCTGACATGGTTGCCCATGTCCTATGCTGCTCTCTTGCTCTCAGGAGACAAGCATGCCCAGGATACCTTGCAGGTTCTAGGAGGAGGATGATAGACACATGAAGCAGAATGACCCCTACTGAGCCTGCCTTGATGTGCTGACTGCTGACCTTCCTGACCTGCTGACAAATGAGTGAAAACAAAAGATAATTGTTTTAGTTAGGCATAGTGGAGCATGTCTAATATATATATATATATATATATATATATATATATATATATGCATATGTATGTGTATTTAAAAATATATAGTTATTGTTTTTGGCTACTGAGTTCAGGGATGTTTGTTATGTGTCAATAGTTAACCAAGTGTTCCAAGGTCTTAGGCTGCTTTTTCTAAAAAGCACTAATTTTTCACTTAGGTCTGCAGATGCCCAGTGGGTAACTAAAAACAGAATAAAACTTGACATCTCTGCCTTTTTTTTTTTTTTTGGTACTGGGGATTAAACCTAGGGGTGCTCAACCAGTAAGCCACATCTCTAGCCCTTTTGATTTTTTTAAAAAAATTTTAAATATTTATGTTTTAGTTTTTGGTGGACACAACATCTTTATTTTATTTTTATGTGGTGCCAAGGATCGAACCCAGCGCCCCGCACATGCCAGGCGAGCGCGTTACCACTTGAGCCACATCCCCAGCCTTGGTCAAACTGTGGTCTGGTTAATCATTCTCTCAGCTCCAATCGTACAGTCTTGTGGGTCTCATGGAAATTGCTGAAGCTTAGGGGTAAATATCCACTTGCTTCTACAAGATGTTTATCAGACTTGGATTGGAGGAATTCAGTTACCATGAGTGGTGACTGAATCCCCTTTTGATTTTTTTTTTTTTTTTTATTTTGAGACAGGATCTTGCTAAGTTGCTTAGGACCTTGTTAAATTGCTGAGGCTGGCTTTGAACTTGCAATCTTCCTGTCTCTGACCCCCAAGCCTCTGGGATAAAAGGTGTGCAATGAAGTGTCCAACTTCTGCCTTCATTTTGTATCTGACTCCTTTATTACCTTAAAGTTTTGAGTCAGATTCCTGCTTGTTTCTGCACACAGTCATGCTAATACAAAGCTTACCAGCCCTAAATCTACCTAACCTATCTTGTCCCCCTTCAAGAATGAGGACACCAAGATAGAGTAATGAAGGTATTCTTGAGATTTGCAGGGACATTCAACTGCCAGCTTTTTACAGCATCCATTCCAGATGCCCTGGAGCAGTACCGAGAAGCCTCCAGTCATCACTGGGTACTTTCTAGGAACAGTGAAGCCTTGTAGGCAGACCACTCCATGATGAAACGGACCCCCCACCTACACCCCCCCAGCAGAAGCAATCCACTCATGGTAACTGAATTCCTCCAATCCAAGTCTGATAAACATCCTGTAGAAGCAAGTGGAGATTTCCCCCTAGGCTTCAGCAATTTCCATGAGACCCACAAGACTGTGTGATTGGAGCTGAGAGAATGATTAACCAGACCACAGTTTGACCAAGACTGCTTAAATATGCATACCTCTCACCCACTTCTTCCCTCCGAAGATGGGAATGAGCCACTTGATCTCAATTGTCTTCCCAATATGGCCATATTGATTAAAGTTGCTTTCCTGCTTTTCACCATTACTTTTTCTGTTTGGTTTTGGAGTGGCCAGACCTGATTTGTTGGGACCCCCCAGAGTCAGGCCTCTGACCTAGTACTCTGGCAACACAATAGATTACCTAAACCAGAAACCTGGGCATTACCTTTGATCCCTCCCTTTCCTACTTCACAGAGTCCTCAGAGCTTCCTAAGTATCTTCCAAATCCATTTAATTCTCTCCATCCTCAGCACTTGTGTTCCAGTTGGCCTCCTGTGATTATGTTCTAAGGATTTCTTCTTCTTTCTTGTTGCCCCCATTCTGCACATAGCATCCTGAGCAAACTTCCTAATATGCACATCTGATCTAGGAATCCTATTATGTGCATCTACTTCACCCTTAGGTTGGAGTGTCAGGCAGTGACTAGATAAGAGAAGACACCTGCTGGGGAAGGTAGGCAACCCTGGTCACTTTGATACCGTAATGCCAGATTCGTGGGACTCCAATAGACCTCCAGGAGCCGAATCCGATGCAATCACACAAGAGTCTTTATTGCAAACTCGAGCCTGGACTCACAACTGTTTCTGACGCAGCAGTCCCAAGGAATGAGCCCCAGGCCTTTGTTCAGTGAGATTTTATAGGTTTTTGGGGATACTCTATGTGTCACTACATCACACAGCAAATCATTTCACACCTCAGAAAAGTCAAACAACAACTCTTAACATTCACTGGCAGGAAGAAGTTGGGTAGAGGAGATTGGTTAATACAAGAGGGGGATTCATTTTAACTGATTGGTTTAATCCGTGAGGGGGGTACATGCTAAACTACATGGTTTCCCAACATGTTATCAACCACCAAAAAATACTGGGGGGGTCATCTGACATCCCAGGTATTTTCCCTGTCTCATGCTGATTGGTGGTTACTAGAGGGTTGCTATGAGTCCTCACCTAGCCTAACTGAGTCAGGGACACCTGGTGCTGCAGATCTCTCCTGTTATTTGCAGACAAACAACTCAGCAAGGTAGGTATGTGCCTTGGAGTGCTCTGTGGGTTTTTCCAAGGACAAGGGTCACGCCCCCTTCCTTGGACAGGCTTTGCTCTGAAGTAGAGGCTGGTTTCTCAAAAATGGAGTCACATCAGTTTCTCAATACCACCCAATATCTACCTTGTCACTAATTTAGTGCAGGGGGTCTTAACAGGTCCTAGGTAGGGAGGTAGGTTCCGGCTCAGAGTATAAGCCAAGCTTAGGCTTATACTAAGAATGATAAGCAAAATACCAGCCTCAGGCTATGGGGATTCCAGCCAGAATGCTGAGGGTTTTCCAAACTTCTCACCTACTAGGTTGCCTTTTCATGGATCAACAGGGAGTACAACTTGAGAGGCACTGACAACTTGGAACAAAGATATCTGTCTTCCTTCCTTGATAAAGGATCAGATCAGCATTCTCCCTATTTTGGCAAACAAGCTCTATGACCTCATTTCCCCTAAGACTACAGTAAAAGGGCTGTTATCAAAAGAGGGGATGAGTCACCAGAAACGGATAGGTGCCACAGTCCATAGAGAAAGGCACCCCTGAACAAGACAAGGTCTTTCTGTGAGGCAGCTGGGGAAAGCCAGTAGCCTTGGCATTTCAGAAACATTCATAGATTGCTGAGTCTTCCCACAAGGCTGCCTAGTGAATGGCTGCAGCATAATTACTTATTTAGTTGTCAAACGTGGATTCTAGAGGCAGGTTTCACAGCTTCAGGCCCAGATCCGCCATTGATCTTGGGATCTGGGCCAAGTCAATAAACTTGTCTATGCTTCAGTTTCTCATTCTGTAAAATGAGGATCATAATTTATTTGGAGTTCACACTGAATATCTGTTGGTAGATACCAGAATAGCAATTATCTTGAGGGTTATTGATTGGGAAAGGTCATGAAGGAAACTTCTGGAATGCTGTACATTTTCTATGCCTTGATCTTGGTGCTGTTTATTTGGGTGTATACATACTTTATTTTTATCAATTGATTGATTGATTGCAGTGCTGTGGATCAAACCCAAGGATCTTGCACATAGGCAAGTGCTCTACCACAGAGCTATGTCCCCAGCCCTATTTTTAATTTAACTTTTTTTAAGACAGGTTCTCCCTTTGTTTTCCAGGTGGCCTTGAAATCCTGGACTCAGTGATCCTCCTGCTTCAACCTCCTGAGTTGTTGAGACTATAGGCATGTGCCACTGCATCTAGCTATAATAGATTTTTAAGAGTCAAGATTAGTGTACTTTATAACCTTTACTCTATTTTATTTATTTATTTATTTATTTATTTATTTTTTTAAAGAGAGAGTGAGAGAGGAGAGACAGAGAGAGAGAGAGAGAGAGAGAGAGAGAATTTTTAATATTTATTTATTTTTTTAGTTCTCGGGGGACACAACATCTTTGTTGGTATGTGGTGCTGAGGATCGAACCCGGGCCGCACGCATACCAGGCGAGCGCGCTACCGCTGAGCCACATCTCCAGCCCATCTATTTTATACTTTAATTAGAAAGTTTAAAAAATGGAGTTAATGCCATACTCTGCTGATGGTACTGCAAATTGGTGCAGCCAATATGGAAAGCAGTGTGGAGATTTCTTGGAAAATTGGGAATGGAACCACCACTTGACCCAGCTATCCCTCTCCTCGGTCTATACCCAAAGGCCTTAAAAACAGCATACTACAGGGACAAAGCCACATCATTATTTATAGCAGCACAATTCACAATAGCTAAATTGTGGAACCAACCTAGATACCCTTTAGTAGATGAATGGATAAAAAAAATGTGGCATATATATAATATGGAATATTACTCAGCAATAAAAGAGAATAAAATCATGGCATTTGCAGGTAAATAGATGGAGTTAGAGAATATAATGCTGAGTGAAGTTAGCCAATCCCAAAAAACCAAATGCTGAATTTTTTTTTAATATAAGGAGGCTGATTCATAGTGGGATAGGGAAAGACAACATGGGAGGAATAGATGAAATCTAGATAGGGCAGAGGGGTGGGAGAGAAACGGAGGCGGCATGGGGTTACTAATGATGGTGGGATGTGATGATCATTATTATCCAAAGTACAGGTATGAAGAGACGAATTGGTGTGAATAAACTTTGTATACAACTAGAGATATGAAAAATTGTGTTCTATATGTGTAGTAAGAATTGTAACGCATTCTGTTGTCATGTATAAATATAAAATAAATAAAATAAATTTAAATTTTTAAAAACTAAAAAAAAAATGGAGTTAATGCTATCTAACTCCTAGCATCACTGTGAGAATGAAATGTGCTTAGCAGGTCACATCATTGCTCCTGACCAGTATCCAGTATTTGGCTATTTTCATAGCAAGTGGTGACCACTGGAGGGCCTGTGCCCCCCAACAAGCAGAGAACATTTTGGAGGTCAGGTACTTTGGTACCTTCCTGTTCCTTCAAGGAGGAGGATTCCATTTGGGTGCTAAGCAGTTCAAATTCAGCCAGTAAGAGAGACAGCGAACAGACCATTGCTCTGGAGGCCTGGGAAAGGTTTCAGACAGGTGGGTGTTTTGGAGGGCTTCTAGAAAGAAGTTGGTCCTTGGAACAAGAAGGTACTTTAGCTCTCTGAAGGCAGTGGGTCTGATTTTGGTTCTTGTCTCTCTTCACCATGCCCTGCACACATTGGACCATCAATACCAGCTGGCAACAGGAATGAATGAGCCCCATCCGTGGTGGCATCATGAGCTCTGATTTTAAATAGAGAATGAGATGTGACACAATGGGGAAACACTCTGATGAGTTGAGTCTGGACAGAGCCTGTCAGGACACAGAGCTTCCAACTCCAGGACACTTTTCCTTGAGACCCCTGAGTCACCACCATAGTTGAACAGCTGCTCCAGTACCCAAGAGACAGCTCTGGAGGATTCTCAGAACCTGGGCCACCAGAAGGCCAGGCAGGGACAAATTAGGTTAAAGGTGAAACCACTGGGTCTGGAGTCCTCGGAGCAAGCGGGGCGCGTTAGGGCAGGCTGGTGTTGACAGCAGATGAGGATGGCATCCCAATGAATCTGGGAGGGAAGTGGGCTGCTCAGGTGGCCGGTCTATTGCACAGGTGCGAAGCCAGAGTCCCAGGCCGGACGCGGTCCCAGCTCTTGTCCCCCCGCAGGCGGCGCCAGAGCGCAAGCCCGCCAGAGCGCAAGCCCGGACTGTGACTCCGGTCCACAGTCCCGCCGGGCGGGGCGAGGGGCGGGCCCGGGGAGCCTGGGCGTTGGAGCGCGGTCACAGTCACGCCGCGGGACGGACTCACGGACGATCGCTCAGCCGCACCTTTCAGGGACATGGGGGAGCACGTCACTCGTAGCTGCTGCCTAGGCTGGGACTTCAGCACGCAGCAGGTACGGTCGCAGGACCCCACTGCCTGCGGGGCGGGGCCATCGCCTCCGCTACGCCGCGCGGGCTTGCTGGCACCGGGCCCTGGGATCCCTGGGCCGAGCAGCGCGTGCGCCGCACTTTGGAGCTTCCCGGGGCTCAAGCGCCCCTTCCTGGTGCGTGGTTGCGGGGCGATGCCCTGCCCGAGAGGTGCGCTCTAGACTCCAGCCTTTCCGGAAACGGCGGGCGCCCCCCGGCGGGACCCAACTGGCACGTAGCAGGGACGTGTCCAGAGAAGGGCGGTTCGCCTGCTGACCTGGGCACTGAGTAATAGGAACTCGAAGACATTCAAATCAGTGAGGCAGAGAAGCCAACAGACTGGTAGACGTGCGTGCTACGTGTATAATCAGTGACCTGAAATGGATCACCCTTCCAAACGCCTACCCCCATTCTTTTTTCTTTTTTGAAATGGGCACAATGTACAAATGGACTTTGCCCCTCCCTTTGGCCGCTCTTGGATGCACCAGTGTGCTTGGATCTGTGGACCCAGGACTACTGGCCAGAGGAGGTCTGTGCTGCTTTCAGGTCCTGCAGACAGGCGAGCAGAATTAAAATGTGCCATCAAACTGAGCATGGGATGCCCATGGGACTCCTCTTTATAAGTACTGGGGGATAAATACAGTCAAACCCCCCCCCCCCCCCCCCGTCTTTAGATGGGCCAAGGGAGCAGGCCTCAGATAGCTCTAAGGGGAATGTCCTGTGGGACTCCAGTTGCCTTGCTAGGCTTCAGTTTCCCCATCTGTCCAGGAAAGGAACTAAATTCCCGAGCTTGGAAATATGCTTCATCGGGACATTAAATGTGTCTTGATCATGATCATGGTTGTTGAGACTTGCCCATGGGCCTTGCCTGGTATCTCAGACCTCTGCAGACATGAGTGACACCTGCCCCTTTGCCTCCATTCCTTGCCAGGCACTGGAACCAGCTCATCTGTACTGGTTACCTTTAGAGGGTCTTGGCTTTTGGCTGTTTGGGGAGCCACGATTCAGGTTCTTCATTTTATTAAATCTTTGGATATGTCCCCAGATGAAGCCTTTGTTGCCATGGCTACCATGATATACCCTAGCCTCCCAGGGGGTGTTTAGGCTGAACCTTGCCTAGTGATGTTAGTAACTCCTGGGCCAGTATAGAAGCTGAGGAAAATTCTATGCAATTTTTTTTTAAAATGTCTTCCAGGTGAAAGTTGTTGCTATTGATGCAGAGCTGAATGTCTTTTATGAGGACAGTGTGCATTTTGACAGAGACCTTCCAGAATTTGGGTATGTACCTGTGTGTGTGTGTGTGTGTGTGTGTGTGTGTGTGTGTGTGTGTTGGGGGCCGGTGGCTTTGGGTTTCTTCCAAAATTTACATTCATGAACTACAGTGTTATGGTTTTATAAAATTTTAGGAACGGTGATCTTGACAGATCTCTGAGTTTTTTTTTTTTTTTTCTCTATACCTGGAATACTTTCTTCTCCATTTCTTCCCAATGCTATTCATCCATTTGCTCATTCATTCCTACAAGTCTTAAGTGTCATTTGAAATCTGCTTTGTAACAGACACTGTGCTGGTTGTATCAGTCCATTTTCTGTTGCTGATGACATAATGCCACAGACTGAGTAAGTTATAAAGAAAAAAAAAGTTTATTTTGGCTTATGGTTCTGGCAGAAATCTAAGGGCCACATCTGGTGACATCCTTCTTGTTTTCAGAGTCCTGAGGTGGCACAGAATATCATGTAAGAGATAAAAAGTATGCCTGTGTATTTGTGTCTGAACTTTCTCCCTCTCTCTCTCTCTTTTTTTTTTCCTTTTGGTGCTGAGGATCAAATTTAGGATCTTGTACATGCTAAGTACTTGAGGGAGTTACTTCCTCAGCTGTTGACACTGTCCCTGTTCTCAGCCTAAGCTTCTAGAGGCCTTGCACACTTCTGCTTTTATTCCCAGCTAGCAGCAGAGCCCTCTAGCTACTGTTAGCTGACCACAGATGCACCAGTGAGTCCAGCTGAGCCCAGCCCAATGTCTGACCAACAGAATTGTAAGCTAAGTGAGCTTAGTGCTTTCAAGCCACTACATCCCTCTCTCCCTTTTTTGGCATCAAACTTGTAGTCCTCCTGTCTCCAGAAGACAGAGCTTGGATTATAGGCATGCATTACCACACCTGGCCTTGTGTGAATAGTTCTGTGGACTCATACTTTCCTTTCTCTTAGCTATTAGGGATAGAATGGTTAGACCACGAGATATCTAATAGATGGTGTGGATTATGAACCTATTTTAAAATATTAATTTATAGTTGTAAGTGTTGGATTTTATTAAACCAGCTCTTTGAAGAAAGGTCCTTTAGGGGTGAGATAAGGATGAAGATGAGGAGAAGGTTCCAGGAAACTTCCAGGGCTTCCAGTTCAAGGAATCCCTGGTAAGGGAGCACAGTGGCACTCACCTGTAATCCCAGCTATTTGGGAGGCTGAGACAGGAGGATCCAAAGTTCAAGGATAGCCTTAGCAGTTTAGCAAGACCTTGTCTCAAAAAATAAAAAAGGACTAGAGATGTAGCATAGCAGTAGAGCATCCTCAGGTTCAAACCCCAGTACTGTGCGTACACACACATACCTACCCCTCCACCACTCCAGGGCTGCTGTGATAGGTGAGAACTTCCTGCAGATATAGCATCTCTGTATAACAGCTGTCCCTGACTTCTCCAAACTCATGGGGTTTCAGAGGGCTTTTAGTTCATCCCCACATTCTCCCAGTTCCTTTCTGGCCTCTGCACCATGCCTTCCCTGGTCAGACCCTCATGCCTAGAAGATCCTTTCTGAGAATTGCCACCTCTGGGCCACCTTGGGTGATTCCATGCCTTCTCTCTCCATCTTTCCCTCTCAGAGTTCCACTTAAAGCTGGGATGGGGGTTGTTCATCAGCCAGTTTCTAGCATCTGCCACCCTTCACTTCGGTCAGTCTGCCCTGAGGCTCCCCCAACATTCTCTCCTGTTCTCCCTGCAGGACTCAGGGTGGTGTTCATGTGCACAAGGACAGACTGACAGTCACCTCTCCAGTCCTGATGTGGATCCAGGTAAGCACAGGCATCCTTTCCTTCTGTCCCTAGCCTGTCTCACTGACAGTCTTAGTGATTTACTAGGAAGCCCCAAGGTGGAAGCTCATGAGAGCATCTATTGAGACCAGGTCCTCATGGTTTAAGGGAGTCTGTTTGGTTCCTAGGGCAGGTTCAGCCTTAGCCTTTGTGAGAGGACTCACAAAGGACTTCCAGGTACCAGAGTCACACAGCTGCCAAGTTCTGCTAGCACCATGTTTATTTGTTTGTTTTTGGTTTTGCTACTGGTGATGGAACCCAGGGCCTCATTCATGCTAGACAGGCACTCTATCCTGAGTTAAACCCACAGACTTTTTTCAAAATTTAATTTGAGACAGGGTCTCATTATTCCCAAGCCAGCCTCGAACTTGTGATTTTTCTTGCTTCAGCCTTCTGAGAAGCTGGAATAATAGGCTTGGGCCACCACTCTGAGCTCACCAGTGCCATCTTTAAAATACCACAGAGAAAGCCTTCCAAGATACTTGGAAGTATCAGTCAGGTGCTGTGGTCTGTCTTCTACCTTGAATTCCAAACAGCCCTTGGAATGTTATGCTTTTCTCCCTGGACCCTTCAGCTTCAGGGTGTGGGCATTCACATTGGTGACTTAGAGCCTGACCAATCATGCTCAAATCAGCCTGCCTGCTTAGGACTAACAAGAAAGGAAGATGCCTGTGGCTGGATCTAGTGACCCATGGGGCTCCAGGACCAGGGTTGTAGACAGCACAGATAGACATGATAGGGCTTGGACTGCCTCACGTCCCATGGGAGACCAGAGTCTCTGAAACTAGAGGCCAAACAGGCAGCATTTGGTGTATCTGCCAAAAGCTTTTTGAGTCCTCCGATACTTGTTAACCAATTCCTGTATTAAATTCTTCCTGATAAAAGTAACTAGTATAAGTTCTTTTTTTATCCATCTGACCATGACTCATATACTGGAGGATTGGGTAAAGTATAGATTTTAACCTGATAGATTAGCTGGAATGTATTTCAGAGAGCTGAGCCAGACCAAGTTGGGGGTTCAGGGAGTTAGAGGCAAGCTTTTTTGTTAAGAGGTCGCACAAATGACATTAACAGCATCTGATATACAAAGGCTTTCTTTGGGGAGGCAAGCACAGGAGAAAGGATCCAGGCTTCGATGGGGGGGCAGGGTGATTTCTGGAACTGTTCCTAATTTGTTAGACCCTGCCTAAGGTTTGACAAGCAGGGAGGCAGCTGGCAGCATAGTCAGGGCTGGAGGGAGCCCTCCCAGCATGATGCAGGGACAGCAGGATCAAGCAAAATCTGGAGTGATTTCTCTGTCCTTAGGGAAGACACAGGCTGAGGTGAATCTGTACTTCCTACCGTGAAATCTCAAGGGTAGTGTCATGGTCTATTGGTCGCACCATTCACCCCACCCATTTTCTTGCTGGAAAGATAATTTCAACCAGATACTGGAGGGTGGAATGGGGACTTGTGACAAATGGCCACCATCTTTACCCACATCCTCAACTTTGGGCTCCTGGACACAAGGAGTCTGGGCCTGGAGCCCTCCTTTGATGGAGGAGCTCTCCCCCTGCTTTGCTCTTCATTTCTCTGTTAAGTCAGATCATTAATATGGTGTGTTGAAAAGAAACCTAAATTTAGGCTGATTTGTTTTTGCTTCTCCTGAGTGCTTGGAAGTCACAAATTGAAGAACAAACTTTAAAGGTTTGTGGTTTGTGTTTCCATTTATTTCAAACATTTTTAGCATAGTTGACCTTTTTATTTGATTGATGCCTACTTGTATAATTAACGTATTCTGGTGCTTACAGATCCTGTCTTTAGGACCTTCTTCCTCTGCCCAGAGCCCTTGCTGTAATGGCAAGCACTGCATTTCCATTTTGAGGCTGTGGCTTACCGGATTCAGTAGTTCAGTGTAGTCACGGTGGATTCTGTTCTTCTTCTCAGGCTCTGGACATCATCTTGGAGAAGATGAAGGCTTCGGGTTTTGACTTCTCTCAAGTCCTCGCCTTGTCTGGGGCAGGCCAGGTTTGTGTGCAGTAGCCATGTCGGTCCTCTGAGGGTGGCTGTTGGAGACAATGGCCTGGGTGAGAAGGTGATGGCTCCTTTTGGGACATACATTTTGTTGTTAGTGAAAGTGCCTCCAGCTATTTTACCTTAGAGACTGTATGGACTTACTTTATCAAACAAGGATCTGGGACAGTTTTTATGATGAAGCAGCATGTAAAATAGAACAATTTGGTGAGCGAACCAAATAGAGGTCCTCTAAAGAGGATGGAACATTCAACATGAATTTATTATGACTATTTGGGGGCACTGAAATTGCTTTTCTGTTTCCTGGAAGTAAAAGCCAGATAAGAAACGATACTAATGATGGCAGTAATTTTAGTAGTAGGAGTCATAGTCATAATAATATCAAAGAATGCTGACTGAACCTTTAGTATGGCCAGAGACTGCACTGAGGAGTTCATTCCATTATCTTAGACCCTGTAGCAATTCTACGAGGGTACTGGTTATGTTGATCAGCGTAAGAGCTCTGGGCATGCCCAACTTTGTCGTTTACAAGCTGTGACCTGGGGAATGTCACAGGCCTTCTAAGTGCCTCCAGATTCTCATCTGTCATAGAGTTATGTGAACATTATTTTATAGAGAATACTAGGACATAATAAACCTTATTTAATGTTATCTATGGTTTTTATTATTATTGACATTTACCTAAGGACATTGAAGCACACAGAAATGATGTCACCTGCCCAAGCTCATGTAGCTGCTAGAAAGGGAAGTCAGTACCACCTCCAGTCTCATCCTCTAGTCCCTGGGCTGTGCTGGAGTCCCTTCACTTCTCACTGGGTCACTAGGATTTTACCTTCTCACTAGATGGACTTCTAAAGAGGCCTTTTGCTCCACCCCTGACCTAATAGGAATTTATTGTTCTTATTCTCATTAAACTAAAAGGATTGCTCGGTAATCCATTTCCTCTCACCTGAACCACAGGCCTGGATACCTGTTGCCTTCCTAGACATCTGTTTTAGTCAACTTTTTTATCAGTGTGATTAAAAGACTTGATAAGAACAACATAGAGAAGGGAAAGTTTATTTGGGGCTCACGGTTCCAGGGGTCTCAGTCCCCTAGCTCTGGGCCCAAGGTGATGCAGAATATCATGGCGGAAGAGCATGGCAGAAAAATGCAGTTCAGGACATGGCAGGCAGGAAGAAGGGAGCTCTGCCCTCCAGGGACAAAATATAAACCCTCAGTGACCTGCCTCCTCCAGCCACAGCCTGCCTACCTATAGTTACTGCCCAGTTAACCCCTATCTGTGGATTAAGTCACGGATTAGGTCCCACTGCTCATAATCATTGCACCTCTGGAAATTCTTGCATTGTCTCTAAACCATAATGTCTCCAGTCCCCATGACTAGGTACCCTACAAGTGCCTCAAATAGAATGTCCTAGACTGAGTACTCTGTCTTCACCCCATACTTCCTTCTCTTCAGATTCCCTTTCTCAGGGACTCCTCATTGTCCTCTTGTACTCCTTGTCCAGGAGTACAAGCCATGTGTCATCCTTACTACTCCATCTTCCCACTCCACATCCAAGTTGTAAGAAACTCTTGAATCTACCATGTCTCTGCCAGCACCGTCTCTGTTGTCCCAGGCCAGGTATCCGTTACTTCCCTCTAGGCCTCTGCTGTAGCTTCTCTGCCTCCCTCCTACTTTTCCCTGACTCCCATGAGCCCTTTTATACGCTCAGCCCTGGCCACATCACTCCCCTCTAGACCCATGGCTCCTACCACCTTCAAGATGATCCCAATCTCCTGAGCCTGGTTTTCAAGATCCTTGGTGCTCAGGCCGCCTCCTCTCCCTCCATCACATTGCCTAGCTCCTGCTCTAGCAAAAGGCTCATTGCTTAGAATACCACCCTTCACCAGACCTGCCAGGCTGTCTCTCACCTGTGGATGCTTTCTCTGTGGAGCACCCATATACCTAACTCTGTCCTAACACTCAGCACCCACTTGACTTATCAATACTCCAACCTGGTTAGGTTCTGTATGTTCTCACAGCCCTGTTGCTGCAACTCTACAGGGTTTTGTGATTATAGATTTGTATCTTTTCCCCTGACTTAACTCCAATATCCTGAAAAATACAGTCAATAATCTCCTTTTCATCTGTCCTGTGTCTGGTGTGATCTAGGGTCTCAATTGATTGAATGAGTAGGACGAGTGAATTTTAGGTAATGTTGCAATCAGTATATTTAAATACAGTTTTACAACAGGCACCAAGATACAGAAGAGTAATTCTTTCTTGGAACTTTCCTATAAGTTTTGGTGTGACGGGGCAGAGTTCTTTCCCATTTTATTGAAATGAAAACCAAATCTCATAAAGGTGATGAGCTCTTTAACTAGGATTTTGCAGAGACAGGTGTGTGGTCTGGGTCTTTCTGTGTCTCCAGGAGGCTGTGATACCAGTGTGTGGTCACATGAGCATGTGCTTGGGTTTCCTTTCAACAGCAACATGGAAGCATATACTGGAAGACCGGGGCCAGCTTGGCACTGACGGCACTGTCACCAGACCTCCCATTGCACCAGCAGCTGAAGGTAACTGTGACCATGTCTGTGAGTCTGAGAAACTTCAACAGAGAGGGCAGAAGGGCCCCAACTCCTGTGGGCCTGGAAGTCTGGGGCTTTATGCATTGTTGAGAGTATAAGGAGTTGGCTTCAGCAGTAGTTCTGTGGGTGGTCTGTCCTGCCTCCCCAGGTGGAGTTTCCCCACTGTCTGGGCAGGGGGTCAGGTGCTAATGACCTGCATCACATAAGTCCCTTCCTCCCAAAATGACTTTGGGCCATCCTCTGCATGCCTCTCGAGAATCTCCCCTTGGTGCATGCTGTGAAGTCAGGGGCTCTGCCTTCCCCCTTTCTCCTGAGTTCCAGAAGTCCCTGAAAAACCTGCACCTGACTAGAGCTGCAGCTCTTTTCTGGTAGTCTCTAGTGTTGTCTGCTGTGCTCAGGTGCCCTCCTTGGAAGAGCCTTTGCCTTTAGGCCTTCAGGGAGAGACCCCCCTGGGCCAGGCCAAAGGGTTGCCATTGATGGGTCTCCCAAGGGCACATCCTGGGAAGAAGTGCTATACCTGCTCTTTGAGTCTACCGTGGAGCTCAAGTCTGCACCTTTGTGGTTCCTTCCAGACTTGCTTCTCCATCAGCGACTGCCCAGTGTGGATGGACTCCAGCACCACAGCCCAGTGCCGCCAGCTGGAGGCCGCTGTGGGTGGGGCCCAGTCTCTCAGCTGCCTCACAGGGTCCCGCGCCTATGAGGTGGGCAGCACCCACAATGGGTTGGGGAATAGGGCAGATCTTTTCTCTAAAAATGGGTGTCTAGGAGGGTGGAGTGGGCACCCAGTCTCTGTGGGAGTCATGTGAAGTGTTGCTGGTGCTACCCAAGGGAGCCAGAATGGGACATGGTGTCCCGGCCTCCTGATCCAGGTTGTCCTGCTTCCCTGGGCACATACCAGGCCAGGGCAGCCTCTTCCCATGAGTTCCCAGGTCAGGCTGGGATGTGAACCGAGCTAAGCTACTCACATCAAGCTACTACTGTACATGGGTATGATCATGGCAACCTCAGTCTCATTCTCTGAAACTTGGACACAATAGCACTTCCATCGTTGGTATTGTTTATTTTTATGGGTTTTTTTGGTGGTAGATGGACCCAATATCTTTATTTTGTTTATTTATTTTTATGTGGTGCTGGGGATTAAACCCAGTGCCTCACACACGCTAGGCAAATGCTCTATCACTGAACTGCAACCCGAGTGCACCACTGTAGGTATTTTTGTAGCTGAAAGGAGTCAGAGAATATAAGACCATGCAGTGCCTGGCTGACTTCAGCCCCAGCCCCAGGGATTATGTGATTGGCCACCATAGATCATGTGACCTCACTGGAATCGAGGTTTAGGGGATCAACCCCACTTAAGCCACCTGAAACAAGAGGAAGTTGGATGGAGAGAATATTTGCATAAAAGTGCCTCAGTTCATGAGGCTTGTCCAGTCCTGACAAGTGAGAGGCCCTTCCAGAAGGCCCAGAAGTTACTTCTGTGTCCTTGGGTACAGGGGGATTGTTTATTGCCAGAGTATTTGATTACCTAGAACATTTTAAGGATCCAAGGGCTAAAATACACAGTGTGATTATACAGCAGAAACTAAGCATTTCCAGATTAGGGGCCTTTTAAAAGTTTTTATTTTACCACCAAATATTCAGTGCATGCTATGTTAAACTCTCTTTATGGAGTTATTTATTCTGTGTAGGATTTTGATTTCTAAGAATTTGCACTCTTTTTTCAGCGTTTTACAGGAAACCAGATTGCAAAGATATACCAGCAGAATCCTGAGGCCTACTCACGCACAGAGGTTGGTTCAATGTTCATGTTTGATTGAAAGTCACAGATACTCAGAAGGCTGAGGCAGGAGGGTGGCAAACTTGAGGCCAGCCTAGGCAACTTAACAAGACTCTGTCTCAAAGTAAAAAATAAATAGGGCTGGGGATGTAGTTCAGTGGTGGAATGCTTGCATAGCATGTACAAGGCCCTGGGTTCATTCCCTAGTACTGTGGGGAAAAAAAAAAAAAAGATTACAGTGAGCTGAACACCTCCTATTGTCTAGTGACATTAGAGCTGTCTTAACTTTGCAGAGCATTCTCATGTGTTTGTGACAATGATGCTGTAAATAAAACTGCTATGCTTCTAGTCTCTTAAAAGTATTTTTATTTGTTTATTTTTATTTTTTGAGTTTCTGGTATTGGTTATTCTGAAGATACCAAAACTATGCTTATATAAGAACATAAAGGCAAAAAAAATATATTTGTACCTTTTCTATGTTAAGATATGTTTAGAAGTCAGATGTGGTAGCGTATACCCATAGTCCCAACAACTAAAGGAGGCTGAGGCAGGAAGATCTCAACTTAGGAGGATTGCCAGCCTCAACAACTTAGTGAGGCCCTGAGCAACTTAATAAGACCCTGTCAAAAGGGCTGGGATATGGCTCAGTGATAAAGTGCCTCTAGGTCCAATCCCCAGTACCCAAAAAAGAAGATACATTTAGATACACAAATATTTACCATTGTGTTACTATTGCCTACAGTATTCAGTATGGTGACATGCTGTATAGATTTGTAGCCTAGAAGCAAGCAGTAGGCTCCACCATCTATCCTGGGTATGTAGTATGCTTGGTTTGTGTAAATATCCTGCATGGTGTTCGCACAATGATAAAATTGCCTAATGACGTATTTCTTAAACCATATCCCTGTTATTAAGCAGTGCATGACTGTATTCAACTTGCTTTTTTTCCCCTCATTGTCAGGCTGTTGCCAAAAAAATAGCCTTGTGAGAAAGAGAAGTCAGGGGCTTTCATGACCAGCAGGAGTCCGGGGCAGGGGCAGGGAAGAAGTGGTGGGAATTTGGGTCTTTCTGAGACCACCTGAGAGGGAGATCTGGGTGCCTTGGGGCTCTCTGTCCATTCACTTTCCTGTATGGTTGATGCAGGATGGCATGGCTGCTGGGCACTTGATTGGCATGGGTCAGGGTCTTCTCTGTAGACAGGTGGGACTGGAGCTTTGTGTCTCCAGCTGTGGTCCTTCAACTTGGATCACAGGAACCCAGATTCTTCCTGGCAGCCCAGTTGCCAAAAGCCAGCACTGAATGCTACCCAAGAAGCAGCTCCACACCCTGGCTGTTGATTTTTTCCTTGTAATAAGAAGATGACCATCTCACAATAAACTCAAAAGTACCCTTTTAATCTTGGAAATTCACATGAAGTTTATTATTTAATGATTTGAAGGTCCAGATTACTCTGTTGCATTAGCCATGGGGGATTGCCTCTCCAAGCTCTGTGTGTGGAATAAAGGTGGCCTGATGGGGGGCAGGAGGTGGCAGCACTAGTCCTGGAGCCCATGATGCTCATGTGGATTCTCAGCCCCTCAGGCTGATATTTTAAGTTCTGTCTGTGGTTCCATCTGTCACATGATTTTAAGGTCTGGGTTCTTAGGGACCCAGCTTTTATTTAAATATATCCCAAACCCCCAGGAGTGTCTTGGTTCATTCTGAGTCCTGTGGTTGCATCCTGTTTCCTGTGGAGGAGGAAGTCAGGGCACATGTTTCCCAGCCACGGATTCTATATGGAAAATCAGCTTCTCTAGGCCCAGATTTTTCACGGGCTTTTGGTTTGTGTTTTCATTGATCTGGACAGTTCCATGGCCTGTCAGAAATTGCAGACAGTGAGTGCTCTCCCCACGAGTCAGTTCTTGGAATTCCAGCTGCTCTTATCTGGGATACTCAGTCTCCACTGTTTGCGTGGATTTTGCTCAAAGTTTCCACTTCCCTCCCCAATTTAAAACTCTCTTCCTGTTGTGTCAGAAGTATTCAGTAACTTAAGGTATGTGGAAGCGAGTAACCTTTGACCATTTCTTTTTCAGAGAATTTCTTTGGTCAGTAGCTTTGCTGCTTCCCTATTCCTTGGTTCTTACTCCCCCATTGACTACAGTGATGGTAAGCCTCTGGAGTGCTGACTGGGTGCTTGTTTCGAATGCATGTGGGCACATGGGTATGCAGGCAGTAAGAGCCCCATCCACCCTGGGTGGATGCTAATCTTGCAGTTCTCATCATTGGGCAAGAAGGGAGTGTATTAGTTTTCTTTGCTGTGTAACAAAGGACCCTGACACTTAGTAGCTGAAGACCCTAAGTGTTTATTTTTTCACATGGTACCTGAGGGTCAGGAATGTGGGAGTGGCTTAGCTGGATGGTTCTGGCTCAGGATCTCTCTCAAGGTGTCAGGCAAACTGGCAGCCAGGGAGGTAGTCATTTGAAAGCTTAACTACAGGATTGAGCCTTCCAGGATCCTGCACAGGACTGTTGACAGGGGGCCATAGTTCCTCACAATGTGTCTCCTCTGTAGGACTATTAGTGACATTAGAGAGGAAGAGAAAGAAAAAAAGCAAGAGAGGAGGTCAAGCAGAAGCTGCATAGTCTTTTACTTGGAAATTTTGGAAGCAACAAGCCATTGCTTTTGCCTCATTCTGCTGTTCACACTGACCTATCCCAGTAGAATGAGGTGCCCCCTCAAAGCCAGCAAAAAGCAAGGTACCGAGCAACTCCGTGAGACCCTGTCTCTAAATCAAATACAAAATAGGGCTGGGGATGTGGATCAGTGGTTGAGTGCCCCTGAGTTCAATCCCCAGTACCAAAAAAAAAAAAAAAAAAAAAATAGTCCATGAACTTGGGAAATCCATGTGGGCAGATCCATGTCAGCTCTGAGGCTGCCTTTGAGGGGGCAACTTGAAACCCAAGAAATAGGGCTGAGGTTGTGGCTCAGTGGTAGAGTACTCGCCTAGCATGTTCGAGGCCCTGGGTTCAATCCTCAGCACCACATAAAATCAATCAATCAACAAAATATAGATGATATTGTGTCCAACGAAAAAAATAAATATTAAAAAAAAAAGAAACCCAAGTAATATGTGGAGCAACAGATTTGCAGGCTGCCTGTGGTGTTTGATCTGTGAGGACATTTGGAGAAAGGGATGCTCCATGTGCTCCAGGGATCCTGCTGTCCTCTGGTTCTCTGGTTCAAGAACAGTGTGGTATGTTGCAGACGTTCTATGAATTAAGAGGCCCAGGCACCAGTTGGCTGTAAGATAATTATCTCCTTTTTGCCAATTTTCACCAAAGGTTCTTTTCTCACAGGTTTCTATTTTGTTGTTGTTGTTGTTGTTGGTGTGTCTGTTTCCTTCCTTTTTCAGGTTCTGGAATGAATTTGTTACAGATCCAAGACAAAGTCTGGTCCCAGGCTTGCCTTGGTGCCTGTGCCCCTCATTTAGAGGAGAAGCTCGGCGTACCAGTACCATCATGCTCAGTTGTGGTAGGTGCCCCCTTTCTAACCTTCAGTTAAACTGGATTTTCTGCCATTATGATTCCCGTGTGTGTTCTTTTTCTTTAGCTCTACAGTGTTATCCTTCATAGCAGACCAACAGCGACTCCTTCTCAGGTTCTTTTCTCACAAACTTGCAAGAATGAAATTCAGGACAAAGGAGAGACCAAGGGGACAGCTCTCGCTGAGTGAGAGAGATCCTAATAGAGGATTGCCACCAAAGGGTACCAGTCTAGGGTTTATATAACTGCTGGGTAGGGATGTTGCTCAGATGTTTATGCTAATCAGGTACCAAAAGAATGCCAAACCTATTGGTCCTTTTATGATAATTAGGTATCTGGAAGGTGACTTCATGGGTCAGACCTGTGACATTCTGACGATTTGTTCCCTCTTAACCCTTGAGTTTGAAATTATCTACAGTTTCCAGAGCTGTCCCACCTTCCCTTTTCCTACTTCTCTTGAGTCAAAGGATTTGGGGTGATTATAAGGCTTGGAATGTTTTGACAGAGCCATCTATTTATATGCAGTAGTGCACACTTTGCATTTACTTAGAGAAATCTTTTTGGGGCCTGTTGCTATAACTGTCTGCTTGTAGCTTACTATCTGACTAACCTACCTATTCATCGGGGCTCCTGAAAGAGCTGGCAGCTACAGGGAAGCACTGACACCTGTGCAGGCACACTCATTCATCATTTTACTCACAGGCGTGGACACATGGGGCTTTCAGTTTAGTCTAAGACAAGAATTTGATGTACTTCAAAGTAAAGTATCTGGATCAGCACCTTGCACATAGCAGGACTCAGGGGCATGTATAGATTGCTGGCTCATAGCAGGGGTGAGTTTCTGGGTGATTGCATACCTGAGGAAAAAATGCAGACTGCTGGAATTCTAGGACTAGGGACTACTACTGAGGCTTGAAGCAGGCAGGCTTGGGGGAAATAGAAATGCCAGGGAACCCGGATGTGCATAGACTGCTTGGACTGAGTTCTAGATCTACCATGAACTGCTTCTGTTTAATCTGTGCCTTAGTTCGATCATCTGGAACAATGGGAAGAATACTGTTTTTCTTGTGGAGCTACTGTGAAAATCAAATGAATTATGATATATTTAAAGTGCTCAAGATGGCGCTTAGTAACATGGATAAAAAAAGACTTGATCATCAGTGTGGTACCCAGTTGAACAGTTGAACATCCTGGTGGGCCCTGGTTGGCTGGCCCTGTTCTTGGCTGTCCTGAGGGGATAATGGAGTAGAAAAAGTCCTGGGTGGTGCCCTCGGGGTCCTGTGATGGGGCGCACATGCCACATGGCCAGAATAAGCAGGAAGAACTCCATGTGAGAGTGTTGGATGTGAAGTGGCCCTGAAGCCTGCAGAAAATCATGGAGCTTCGAGGGACAGGCCACCAGGAAGATGGAGTTTGGGGAAGTATTCTCCACTGGGACTTTCAACCACAGAAGCACTTTTTTTTTGGAGGATTCTCACTGACATGATGAAAATCACCTTGACCATTTTGGGGCAGAATGTCACAGCCAAACCCCTATCACACAAAGTGTGCCATGGAGGCCAGTGCACAGGACTGAAGGAAGAACCAGCTCGCCCCAGAGGAGCCAATGGCGCGAGACCCAGCTAGATAGGTCATGCACGTCAGAAGGACAAAGCAGCCTCCTCCCCGGGGTTGGCATCCATCCCATGCATGGCTTTTAGTTTAAGGTGAAATGGAGAGCAACGTTTTGTCCAGGGAAACAGACTTTGTTTGCTCTGTACCAGGAATGAGTGACCCCCAAGAAGGAGCCTGTAGAGAGATAAGCAGTGAGAACTGATTCTGAAAAGATGCATTTTCATTTGTCACATATCACACAATGGGGGAAGCCATTGTGGCTTCATACAGGTGTCCCCTGCTGCCCCCTGCCTGATCTGTATCTCCTTGCTTTCCATTCTGGGGCTTCTCTGATTGTTTTTGTGTTCTGGGAACTTGGAGGTGCAAGATGTTAACACCCCACAGGACCCCTGTCATCGTTGAGGTGAGGGAGCCTGTGGATGGGTAATTGCTCCTCCCTCTCTGTCCCCAGGAGGCCATTTCCTCTGTCCATTTCCAGCTCTCAGAGGTTCCTCTGTGGCCTGAGCCTCAGTTGCCCACAGTGATGATCCTTGGGCCAACTTGTCCTCCTTCCCTGTTTGTCTTTCCTACTCCCTGCCTCCTGAGATCACATCCCCAAACAAACCACCTGCATGCAACCCTGTCTCAGGCTCTGGTTTTGGAGGCAGTCTAAGTAGAGATGTCAGATTTCCCAGGTTGTTCTGATGGGCATCTAAATTTTTCCTAGCTGGAGCAAAATTTTCTTCCCAGACACCAGGAAATCTTCATTTATTTTAAACTTTTGAAACTACAATATAGTCAAAGATTGGAGAACATGTGCTATATTTTATAACTGCTTTCTCAAGCATATACATCTGTTGGGGGTTATCCTATGCTCTTGTCCCACAGTGTCTTGTGGTTCCTGGATGGGTCCCCTCCCCTACCACTGCCATTTTTTTGGTTTATTTTCTTTAGAACATTGTTCTCTGCCCTAGCATATCTGATTATTGTTAATCCAGTGGCTGGGATCATAAGTAAGTGTGTAAGGTAGTATCAACTTCCATGAGTTTTTTTTTTTCTTTTAAACTGGTGCTGCGTTGCTTTTTTTGTATGCTGTATCCAAACTTTGGAGCTTACAAAGCAGGTACAAGTTGGGGATTGTTTTGTTCTAACTGCCCTGAGTCTCAAAATCCAATAAATGTTCTTCTGCGGGTCCTGATGCTTGTGATTTCAAACCTGCATTGGGCTTCTCCAGCAATTTGTGAATAGGAAGGACATGCCTGGTTTGTGACAGGGAGTGATACACCCCCAGGCTTTGCAGAAGATTCCTTCAGCTCCAGCGACCCAGAGCCCGGAACATTCTCATGGCCTGAGGTGTGGACAGCTGTGCTGAGTAGGCGGGATTTATCTCAACAGAGCATACATGCTTTTTCTTCTCAGGGAGCCATTTCTTCCTACTATGTCCAGCGCTATGGATTTCCTCCAGGATGCAAAGTAGTGGCCTTCACTGGTGACAATCCAGGTGAGTGCTTTGGAGGATTTCCCTCTCCAACTGGACCTATAGGGTCGGTGCTAGACTTCTGGGAATTCCAGTTCAGTCTCTTGGTAAAAGCCCTTCTGCGCTGTCCCCTTTTGATTTTCAAAATCTGCCTCCTAGTCCCTGCCCCAGCTGGGTCCTGACTACCCTCAAGAACTGCTTTGCCAGTCCGTCTACTCCCTCCAGGTGAGGGGTGATGAAAGAAGGTCATTGTGCGCACCTCACCCCCTGCCTCTTTTCATTCCAAGCTAATGCCTCAGCTCCCCCTTCCCCTCCTGTAGGACCAGGTTTTGAGTCTCTGCCGGGTCATTTGATCTCTAAATGACTCATTTCTCACTTGGATACTTTGTCTTCTTCCATGGTCTCTCTGCTTTTCCTCAAAGGGGCTTCTGAGGTTCCTGGATAAAGACCAGGTGAGCCACACTGAGTAGCACCCTGACCACTGGCCCTCAGCCCCACCCTAGGTAAAGCAGCCCCTTCCTGAAGTACTACCAAATACCAAATTAGGGTTAAGATTGTGATGCCTCCCCTTCCAGTTTCTTCCTATGCTCATAAATAAGCAGCAGTGATTGATTGATTGATTTTTCTCATCAACCTGGGCAACCTTATTTTCCTGGTGGTCCAAGGTTCAGCTGTCCCAGAATTTATTTCATTGATCCCTTGTGGATGGAGGTTGGTGTTCTTCCAGTGCTTAGACAGTGCAGACAGCCTGAGATGCACGATCTGCCCTGTCCCTTTGTCACTACAGGGTCAGTTCTCAGAGGTGGTATTCCTGGGTCCAAGGCTTCTGGCAGCCACTGCCGACTGCATCTCGCTGGCAGAGCTTGAGTGTGCCTGTTCTTCCCCCCACTTCTTGTTCAGTTGTTTGTCCCTTCACTGAGCATTTAGTGAGCACCTGCTTATAGACCAGGTCTTCTTTTAGTACTGGGGTACACCAGCAAACATGCAGATAAGGATTGCTATTGTGGTCCTCCCATCTAAGGTGGGGACAATCTGCACAACCTCGGTCCCTTCCTGCCCACACTCTGCCTTGCTTTCATCTTTCTCTGCCATGTGTATTCTTGGTGTCTCGTCCTGGCCCCTTTGGTTCTCAGCACTCCTTAGAGTGCCTGGCAGTGGTGTGGAGTTTGAACCCCTTTAGGGAAGAGACTTCCTAGCCCAGATCAGAGTTCATGACCACAGAGACTCTACCCTTTGACCCCTGCAACCTTCTCTTGGGCCTCTGAGCCATCAGCTTGCCCTGCTCCTGTGTCAGAGTGGGAGATAGATAGGGGTCTGTGCTGTTGTTTGGGGGGCACTGTGGTTTGCTTCGTGGTTCCTGTGTGGCCTCCAGCTAACCAGAGGCTCCCCTCCCCTTCTCAGCGTCACTGGCAGGCATGAGGCTGGAGGAAGGTGACATTGCGGTAAGGTGACTTCTCATTCCCACAGGCTCTTTCTGCCCTGGGGACCAGGGTGCTGGGTCTTAGCATCTTTACTATCTATTAGAGGGTCTTCTGTTCCTTAAAGGGTATGGGGGGACCTACATCTCCTTCCTTAGAAGGTCATCACTCTTTACTGAGTAGACAAAACCCTGCCTGCTCAGTGGTGACCAGTCTGGTGGGCAAAGTGGCCAAGGGTCAGACATGAGGGCTGGGAGCTCCCCAGGTGAAGAGGAGGATGTAACTCATGCCTTCCTGCATCTAGCAGAGAAGTCATTTGGGAAAAGTCACCACCTACACCATTATTTTGATGCAGTTATGGTAAGTTCTAGAAAGTTAGTAAGGGAGGTCCACAAGAGCCTGGATCTGGGGAGCTGACTTTTGACTCGTCTGGTGTGAGAAGGTCAGACGAGGTGTCTGAGGAAGGAGCATTTCATCTCAATTGAGGCCTGCAATACGAGGAGTGAAGCGATGCAGTCAAGATGGGAGAAGTGCAAAGTACATCTCTAGCAGAAAAGAAGCATTTGCAAGCAAAGCCCCAAGCCCCTCACCTCTGCCCTTCTTGCCCCAGGTCAGTCTGGGCACCAGCGACACCCTGTTTCTCTGGCTCCAGGAGCCCACACCTGCCCTAGAAGGCCACATCTTCTGCAATCCAGTTGACCCTCAGCACTACATGGCACTCTTGTGGTAAGCCTGGGTGTGGGTGGTGACCATTCCCTGGGGTGGGGCCAAGGAGGGATGGGCAGATCTGGCACATCTTGGGCACCTCAAGTCATTCCACTAAGCAGGCTCAGATGGGCAACTGAGACCCCCGGGACCTATCTGCTCTTGCCAACATCTGAGTTGGGTGGGGAAGAACCTAAGACCTGGGGTCCTCCAAACCTAAGTTCAAATTCTGACCCTACCACTTATATATCCTGTGTGGTGCTGGGCAAACCCCATGGCACATCTCAGCCATACCTTCTTCATAAAATGGGGAGAATAAGATTGTTGACTTGATAGAGTTGTGGTGTACCTAGCTCATGGTAGAACTTCATCAAATAGTGAGAGGGACATACTGCATCCTGACTATTCTCACAGAAGGCCTGGGCTCTGTGCTCTGACCATAAGCCTTTTGGAAACCTTAGGAAGCTAAGCCCCAAGATCTATGGAGGATTTGTAGGTTAGTCAGCCTATCAGCCCCACCCTGTTGTATAGATTCCCCAGCTCCCTGACTCTGCCTGGGCTCCTTTGTGGCAGCCTCCTGTGTAAACAGCCTGAGATAAGTGATTCCAGCTCCTCTTAGGGATGTGCCCGGGTCCTGGAACTTGGATCAGAGCCTCAGACATTGGAGGTTCTGGTTCCCTGCTGTGCACTGCTTGTAGGCTGTGGTCCAGCCTCACCTGCAGGCTCTCTGCCTGAGACTTTTCCAAAACCCATGGGTCCAGTGCTCAGAGTTGTGTACACTTCTGCAGCTTTAAAAATGGCTCCCTCATGAGAGAGAAGATCCGCAATGAATGTGCTTCCTGTTCCTGGAGTGAGTTCTCTAAGGCACTGCAGTCCACAGAGATGGGGAACGGCGGAAACCTGGGTAGGCCGTTTAGTGATGCCTGGGCCTACGAACGGGCCGTAGCTGTTTGCTGGAGGGGCAGGGTCTGGAGCCCCAGGAGTTGGGGGAGAGGAGGCCCATGGAGAAGCCCAGGGGAGTCCTGTTTGTCTGTATTTCTACTCCATAGACCTCACAAGCTGATGTGTTATCCCATGTTCTAGTGAGAGTCCTGAGACAGCTGTTGGCCACTGCCCAGTGTATTGGGTAGAGGTCAGGCCATAGCTGCCTCTTCTGACCTCCTTGAAGCCCCTGGTGACAGCATCAGAATTGGCATCCATAATATCTCCCCTACCCTGGTGCTTCCCCATACACAGCTTTCTGCGTGGACACAAGGTTCTGTTAGGAAAGGTGCCCAGCTCCTGGGCAGGCCTCTGAGCAGGGAGAGGATGTGCCTCCCTTGGTGAAACCTGTGTTGGCATTTCAGGAGGGTTGGTTAAGCCATTTCTTTAAATGGGCTGCCAGGAGGGAGTAGGAAGTCACTTCTAGGAAAACCTATCTTGGGCCTTTCTGGGTCTCCTTTTGTTCTCATGGAAAGAAGGAACTGAAAATATTCCCAAGGCTCATCTGTGGACATGGATATGGGTCATTTCACCTTGCCCTTCTCTAAGACTGTTGAGAAGCTAATCTTTGTTTTTGATGCCTGATCAGCTGATCTCTTCCGGGTTTTGTTTCAGGTTTTTATTTTGATGTAATGGAGATCACCCCTGAAATTATTGGGCGTCATAGATTTAATGCAGAAAACCATGAGGTAGGTATGTTATTAGCTGCATTGATTCCAGTTCTGAGAGTTAAATTTAACAGTTGCCTGTCAACTTGTGCTACTTTTAGGGACTTCTTTTCCCCCCCATCCACTGGTGAAACAGACATTTTGCATGTGCAGCCTGCCTTCTAGAGGCCGGGGAGGTAGCAGGGTCTAAGACAGACACCACCCTTTCCCCCAAGGAGGAGCGTGGGAAACCTGAGCGCTCTCTGAGCTAACACTCGCTCCCTTGCTTCCACTGAGTGTCACGGAGCTTGTTTCTTTGTTGAGCCTTACCCTACACCTACCAATGGCTCATAGATTTTAAGGTCAAAAATTGCTTCCTTGTAGAAAAAAGCCTATGGGATGGGAGATACTACCATTTATTGAGCACTATTTGGTTCCAGGCACTGTGTTTGTGGTTTTCTGCATCTTTCATTTACTTCTTAAAGCAATCCCAGGAGGTAGGCATGATTATTCCTCTTTACAGATGGAGAAATTGAGGCTTAGGCTTAACCTGCCCAAAGTCACAAAGTGACAGTGAATGCAAGAGGGACAGACCCAGTTCTCTCTGCCTCAGAAGCCACTGTTCTCTTTCTCCTTCACCACATGGCCTCTCCCAGGAGGGATTTAGTCGGTGGGTTTGGATTGACTTTTCTGATAGTTACCCAATAGTCATCATCCCATTTTGGGGTTGGACCTGAGAGTTGCTGTCATCCCGTTGAATGTGGATGAACCTCTTTAAGACACTATTTAATCATTGTAACAGGTTGGTGTTGGAATAGATGGCTGACAAAGGCATAATATATTTGGTTTAAATGGAAAGCTTTCGAACTAATGAACTCTCTACCACTGTAACAAAATACATGAGAAAAACAATTTAAAGAAGGAAAAATGTATTATGGCTCACTGTTTCAGAGGTTTTGGCCCATGGTTACTTGGCTTGGTTGACTGTGGGCCTGTGGTGAGGCAGAACATTCTGGCAGGGAAGGCATGATATAGTAAAGCTGCTTATCTACCCAGAAGCAGGGTGTGGGGTGAGGACAAAATAAAACCTTCAAAGGCATTTCTCCACCACCACCTACTTCCACTAACTAGGCCTCATTTCCTAAAGTTTCTACCACCTTCCAACAGTGCCATCAGCTGGGGACCAAGCTGTTAGCACATGACCTTTGGAGGACATTTATGATCCAAACCATAGAGACTTTATAGGAAGTGAAAGGAGTTCCTCTTGATCCTCTGATGGGATCAGTTTGGTTTCTGTTCAGAGAGAGAAAAGATATATCTGCTCTCTTAGACACGTCAGTCCCAGCTTTGGCAAGGAGAAGGTAGCAGACATGTCTGATTGGTGTCAGGCACTAGGGACACAAAGGAGAGCAAGACACAGGTGGTCCTGGCTCTGTGGAGTCCACAGTCTAGAAAGGAGATGGACAGTAAGCAGGTAAAGGAAAACGAGTGGCCGTCTCTGAAAAAGGGCCCTTAGGCTAAGACCTGAAGGATGGGGAGGCTCTCACTGTGGGCTGGAGTAAGCTTCCAGGGAGGGAAGGCTAGAGCATAGTAGTTGGTGAGGGAGGGAGCGGCAGGTTCTATTCTTGGTCTCAGGTCCTAGAAAGACAGGGTGGAGCTTGGGGGTGACACCCGTCAGTGTTAGCTTGACCAATGCCCCTCAGCTCCACAGCCCTGGGCTTTCAGCATAAGCTCATGGCTCTCACCTATCAAGTATTAACTCCATCTATCAGGCTGTGATTTGATACGATCATTATAACAAGCCTAAGAAACAGGTGCCACTCTTACCTCAGTCTTGTTAAGAAAGAGAATGACGCTCAGCAAGATGGAAACAAATCAGGATCACAGCACTGACTGGTGGAGTCAGACTTTAACCCTTGGCTGCCTGACACTGAGCTCTGTGAGGCCTCTGACTCCCTAAAGTGTTACACACGTGAGATGCGAGTCTCTCTCTCTCTCTCTCTCTCTCTCTCTCTCTCTCTCTATCTCTCTATCTCTATCTCTGTGTTTCTTTTTGTTTGTGCATGTGACAGGTGAAGTTAGTGGTTGAAGAGACCAGCTACTCTAAGTCTGGTGTGTTGTTGAAAAAGTTATCTCTCTCTCTCTCTCTCTCTCTCTCTCTCTCTCTCTCACACACACACACACACACACACACACACACACACACACAGGCACACCTGCACACCAGTGGGCGTTGGGAGTGCCTCACTGTGTGCCTACCTTCTCCTGGAATCAGGTCCCAGCATTCCCCAGAGATGTGGAGATTCGAGCACTGATCGAAGGACAATTCATGGCCAAGAGGATTCATGCAGAAGGCCTGGGCTACCGAGTCAGTAAGTGAACTGCTGGCAGGGTAGGTGCTGGAGTAGGGGCCCAGGGCCCAGTCACACCTTTGGCCACAGCAGGCAGGACAGTGTCTAAGTCTGTTGCAGGGGCCTCCCACAGGAGGGTGGTGGAGCCTGACCCTGGGGGGGGGGTGATAAAGTGAGTCTGCCTGCCTCTGTGGGCAGGTGTGGAAGAGGAGGCGGTTAGCCTGCTTCTCAGCTGCTTCCCCAGGAGCCTGCTTTCTTAGCCAGGAACCACAGGACTCAAAAAGGATCCCGAGTGCCTAGCCACAGACCAGACATCCTGAGCTCTGGATCCCAGGGACATGGGCAGTGCGAGTGGCAGGCTCTACACTGGGCCATGACTGAGACTTTCCGCTTGGGCCAGGACAAGTGGGGTTTCAGTACCACCATCAAAACTCAGAGGACCGGTGTGAAGAGGGCAGACCCAGGGCTCAGAGGGAGGCCACCAGGAAGAGAAAGGGATTCATGAGAATTTGAACTGTGGGGTAGGTGATTCCAGAAGATCAGTGGGTTCCCGTTACTGAGGGTATTGAAATGGTCTGAGGTTCTGGGAGGAAACGAGACTGGATGACCATAGAATTCAGGTTTCCGAGATATATTTGTCCCTCTGAGAAACAACTGTTGTCACTGGACAAGGTCAAAAACCTCTGAAGCCACTTTGCTCGAGGGCTCCCTTAGGATCCTTTTATGGGCAGTTCATGTTCTGTGTAGGATATGCTTTATAATGTCTTTGAACCAACCCTGTAAAAGGATGCTATAAAAATAAGCACTGGATAAACCTCTTGGAAAACCTGTTAGACAGCAATCTTCTAAAGCTGGATATCCACTTTCCCAGCAATCTTACTTCTATGTAAATGCACAATAGAAATGTATACATATGTTCTTCAGAGGTTCATGAGAACCTTTATCAGGGTGTGCTTAATAGCCCCATGGTGGAAGCAGTCCAATGCCCATCCACAGTAGACAGGATGAATGCATTGTGGCCTACTCATGCACCAGGATGCTAAGCAGAAATGTAAATGAACCAGCTTCAGCTACCTGCAACTAAATGGGTAAATCTCATGGAAGTAGCACTGAGTAGAAGACGCCAAACACTGGAGTATAAATGGCAGCGTTCTGTGTACATCAGACTCAAGACAGACAAAACTATTTGCTGTTGTTGGAAGTCAGGGTAATTAGTAGTTATCTTTCAGAAAAGAGAATGAAGCCAGGCTTGGTGGTACCTCCCTGTGATCCCAGCACCTGGGGAGGCTGAGGCAGGAGGATCACAAGTGCAAGGCCAGCCTCAGCAACTTAGCAAGACCCTGTCTCAAAATAAAATATAAAGGGCTGGGGATGTAGTTCAGTGGTAGAGCACTCCTGAGTTCAAACCCCAGTAACACACACACACATACACACAGGACATTTCTTGTACAAAGCAGCATAGAGATATTTATCCCCTTAGCAAACTTAAAATCAGAATCAAACCTCTTTCCAGCTCAGCTTATTCTCAAATAAGACCTCTCTCTCTGTCACTCTTATTTTTTTGATCAAGCCCAGGACCTTGCACATGCTAGGCAAGCACTCTACCACAGAGCTACACTCAGCCCTACTCTTTTTTATTAGAGCATATTAAATATATAGAATAATAGGTTTCATTGTGGCATATTCATACACGTGTATGACATTTTGATTATTTCCACTCCCTATCACCAAACGCTTCTCATCTCCTCTATCCTTTTCCTTCTTTTAATAGTCTTTCTTCTAATTTTATATCATCTTTTCCCCCCCTAGATTCCACATATGAGAGAAAACACGAAATACTTGTCTAAGTCTGACTTCTTTCATTTAACATATTCCGTAGCTCCATTTACTTTCCTGAAAATGACAGGATTTTGTTCTTTGTAGGTTAATAATACTCTATTATGTACATATACCACATTTTTAAAATCCATTCATCTGTTGACGGACACCTAGGCTGATTCCATAACTTGCCTATGGTGAATTATAATAAACATGGGTATGTGGGTATCTTTATAGCATACTGACTTTTTTTTTTTTTTTTTTTTGTATATGTGTGGTACTGGAGATTGAACCAGGGGCATTCTACTACTAAGCTACATTTTTCTTTAAAGATTTCTTTTTTAGTTGTAGATGGACACAATATCTTTATTTTGTTTTTTTATTTTTTATGTGATGCTAAGGTTCAAACCCAGGGCCTCACACAGGCTAGGCAAGTGCTCTACCACTGAGCCACAACCCCAGCCCCCACAGCTGTTTTTTAAATTTAATTAAAAAAAAAATTTGACACAGGGTCTCACTAAGTTGCCAAGGCTGGCCTCAAACTTGCGATCCTCTTGCCTCACTCTCCTAAGTAGATTACAAGTGTGTGCTACTGTGCCCAGCTAGTATATTGACTTTAATTCCTTAAGCTATATACCCAGGAATGGTAAAGCTGAATATGTGGTAGTTCTGTTTTTTAAGGAACCAATTCCCATGATGGCTATGCTAATTTATGTTCCCACCAACAATGTTTAAAAGGTGCTTGCAGCATTTATTGTTACTTGTATTCTTTTTTTTTTTTCCTCCAGTATTGGAGATTGAACCCAGGGTGCTTTACTGCTGACGTACCTCTCCAGCCCTTTTTATTTTCTATTTTGACACAGGGTCTTGAGCTGTTTTGACCTTGCCTTCTTCCTGCTCAGCCTCCTGAGTACCTTGAATTACAGGGGTGCACCACCTCAACATGTTATTTGTATTCTCGATGATAGGCATTCTGACTGGGGAGACCCAGCCCAACTTTTATCTTTTTTTTTTTCAACTTTTATCTTTTTGTATTCCTTCCTTCTATGTCATTTGAGTCCTTTTCCTTTTCTATATTTTACTATATTTATTCCTATTTTGTATTGTCTTTTGATTAATGCATTTCAAAAGGCTAGATGTTAACTGGGCCTAGTGGCGGCATGCCTGTAATCCCAGCAGCTTAGGAGGCTGCGGCAGGAGGATTTTCAGGTCAAAGCCAGCCTCAGCAACTTAGTGAGGCCCTAAGCAACTTAGCAAGACCCTGTCTCTAAATAAAATATTTTTTTAAAGGACTAAGGTTGTGGCTCACTGGTTAAATGCCCCTAGGTTCACTTCCTGGTACAAAAAAAAAAAAAAAAAAAATTCCGTAATATGTTGTGTGTTCAGTTTTGCATTTTTTTCTTTTTTTTTCCATTTCTAGAAAGAGTAATTTTCATCTTTTTCTGTTCTAATGAATGTTCTTTAAAACTAGCCCTTTGCTCTCTTGATATATTCTCCATTTCTTTAGTTTGTAGGGGCAGGATGAGAGAGAAAGTATGTCTGCACCCTATATTTCTTAGCTCAGCTCACTGAAAGAGGCTGGGAGCAACATAATCCCAGTAGCAAAGAACATCCAGAGAACGAATTTAAACACCTTTCTCCACCCAAGGAGCCAGGGATCCTTGGATTAATGGAGGTTATAGGGGCTGATATAAGGATAAAACAAGTTGAACCTGCCACATTTTCTGTGCTATGTCTTGTCTAATTTTTTTCTGTCTCTGTTTACCACTCTAGTTTTAAGAAATTCCCTGATTTGTATCCTTCAGGTTATTAAATTTGACTTTGCCATGTTTACTATTTAGCCTTTCCATTTTGTTTTTTATTTTTGTAACCATGCATTATTTTTTAATTTCTCGGACTCTTTCTTGTCTCCTGGTTCTTTCTTATAGTGTTATATCCTTGTTTTTGGAACGTTATATTCCTTCAAATATTTCTGAAGATTCATATTAGGATTTATTTCAAATTGGCTTTTTTAGTTCCTTCAGTTATCGCCTTATTTCTAGGGTACTCTATTTGTTCACATCGATCCTTCTCTTTCTTGCTACTGTTGTGGTTGTTTTTTCTTTTTCAAGAACAGAGTGACTGGGGGTTCTTGGCACTAAATGAATCACATCTCTTAGTGGAAACAGCAAGCTTAGGTTTCCTTTTCAGGAGCAAGGTCTCTTCTCCTAGTGGACCTTCCTCCCTGCCCAAATACAAGAGATGCCTAGACAGGCTTCCTATTTGGGTGAATGTGTTAACTTTCTGTCACTGTGGCAAAATACCTGACAGAAACAATTTGAAAGGAAGAAAGGTTTGTACTGGCTCACAGTCTCAGAGATTTCATTCAGTTCACGTTCACTTGGCTCTGTTGTTTCTGGGCCTGTAATAAAGCAGAACGTCATAGCAAGGAGTACGTGTGGAGCAAAGCTATTCACCTCCTGGTGGCTGAGATCATAAAGAAAGGGGCTGGGAACAAAATCTACTCTTGAAGGGGATACCCCAGTGACCTACTTCCTCCAACTAGGCCCTACCTCCTAAGGTTCCCACCACCTCCCAGTAGCCCACTAAGCTATGAATCTGTCAGTAGATTAGTTCATTGATGAGGTTAGAATGATCCCATCACCCCACTAGAGGCCCCACTTCTGAACACTCCTGCATGGGGAACTGAGCCTTCAACACCAGAGCTTGGGGGACGTTTCATTTCCACACAATAGTGAAAAGATAGATTTAACTTGATGCCTTTGAGCCCTGTAAATGCTGTCAAGAGGGAGTCTTCCCTACAATGTCTTCAAATGCCAAAATGAGCAGGATGTTATTCTGGTTAAAAGATGAGCCCAGCTTCTTTTTCTAGTAAATAAGTGCAGCCACCGTCTATCTGTCCACGTCTATCTGTCCGTCTGCCATGGGAGTTTGGTGTTACTTCAGGTTCTACTTCTCTGTCCACTGCACCCCAAAGACTTCCCTTTTCACTTGAGGTCAGACCAGGGACAGGGAATGGAGAGAAGGGGTTTCATCACCACCAACACTTAGCATTAACCACCTTTAAATTTGCTGCCCATCTGATGGGTGGGTCTAAACAGAGATCTCAGTTTTAGTATAATCAGTGTTTCTTTCATTAATGAGTTTGAACAGCTTTGGGTAACTTTAGTTTCTTCCTCTGTGAACTGATTTATTTATATCCTTTCCCATTTTTTCTGTTGAATTGCCTTTTTAAAAATTGATCTGCAGAAATTCTTGGTATATGTTGAAGAGTAGGTCCTTGTCATTTTTCTGTGTTGCAAACCTCTGTTAATCTTACAGTGTTGGCACTGGAAAAGAATTTTCACCAAACTAAAGCCATCACATTTTCATCTTATATTTTATGAGTTTGCAATGTTAAGAGGGTTCCCCCATGCTAGTGTCCCAGAAATACTGTTTTGCATTCAATGAATGTTATAATTTTACCTTCCCTATTTTTGACTTTTATCCATCAGGAATCTGTGTATGGTATAAATTGGAATCTGATTTAATTTTTTTCTACATGTTGATCTAATTTTCTCTGTTTTTCCCCATTACTTATGGTGCCTCTTTATCATTTATTAAATTCCTACATATACATGGACCTCCCTCAGTCTTTCCTTTTCTACTCCATTGGTTTGTTTGACTGTTCTTGGGACAAACTGTATTATTGTGACTTTGTAGCATGTCTGCATTAGTCCTCTAGGGCTTCTATAACAAAGTACATCAGACTGGGTGGCTCAAACCACAGAAATTTATTTTCTTACAATTCTGGAGGCTGAAAATCTGAGATCAAGTTATTGAAGCCTCTCTCCTTGGCTTGTAGATGACCATCTTCTCTCTTTGTCTCCTTCTGTGTGCCTCTACATTTTAACTTCCTCTTCTTAAATGACATCAGTCATATTGGATTAGGGTCCACCGTAACGACTTCTTTTAACTGAATTACCTTCTTTTTTTTCCTATGGCAGGTATAGGGGATTGAACTCAGGGGCAGTTTGCCACTGAGCTATATCCCCAGACCTTTTTATTTTGTGTTTTATTTATTTATTTATTTATTTATTTTCTAGGGATTGAACCCAGGGGGCTCTTAACCACTGAGCCACATCCCTAACCCTTTTCATATTCTGGGTCTTGATAAGTTGCTGAGTCTAGCTTTGAACTTGTGATCTTCCTGCCTCAGTCTCCCTCTACACTGGGATTACAGGTGTGGTCACCGCAACCAGCTTTATTTTATATTTTGAGGCAAGGATATTGAGGTTGGCCTCAAGCTTATAATCCTTCTGTTTTGCCTTCCTGAGTCTCTGGGATTATAGGCGTGTACCACTGTGCCAGGTCTAAATTACTTTTTTTTTTATATTTATTTTTTAGTTGGACACAATATCTTTATTTATTTTTATGTGGTGCTGAGGATCGAACCCAGGGCCTCTCATGTGCTAGGCGAGTGCTGTACCACTGAGCCACAACCCCAGCCCTCTAAATTACTTTTTAAAAGAGATATTTATCTTGCTTTTTGTCTCCAAATACAATTATATTCTGAGATACTGGCTGGCTAGGACTTTACCATATGAATTTGGGAGGGAGATGCAATTTAGCCCATAATAATGTCTTGTGTTTATTTTTTATTTGTTCTGATTAGTTATACATGAAGGTAGAATGCATTTTGACACATTGTACACAAATGGAGCATAACTTCTCATTCCTCATGTCTTAATATCTAATGTATCAATTCTCCTCCTGGTTTTTCTTCTTGTTTATAGGACTTTATTTTTCTATTAATATCTTATAACAATTTGGCTCAGTTCCTAAAACAAAAATCCAATTGGAATTTTTATTTAGATTACACTGAATTTATACTTTCATTTGAAAAAATAGCATGTTCATAATATTAATCAAGCCCAACCAAGATTGTGGAATATCTTTTACTTTATCTAGATATTATTTTTTGTCCTTTAATAACATTTCATTTTTTCTTCATAGAAACCTTTGAATTCTTTGCAAAGGAACTAACTGGCTACATTACATTACTAGTTGCCTTTGTGAATGGTAATTTATTTTCTACTGCATTTGCTATCTATTGTTATTAAAAATGCCACTGATTATTATGTTACATGCAAGTATCTACTAACCTTATTAATATTAGTTCACTTTTTTGTTTTATTTTTCTAAGTAGATGACCTATAGATGACTATTTGTCTGCAAATAGTAAGTTTTCTTTGATCCTTTTACCTTTTTTGTTTATCTTATGGCATTGATGACTATGCCACTTACTATGTTAAGTACTACATACTATGGATCTTTGCTTTTTTCTGAATTCTATTATTTATCTATTGCTGTTTAACAAATTAACTCAAAATTTAGCCCCTTAAAACAATAATCAGCCTTTATTATCTTACACAATTCCCTTGGTTCAAGAATTTGAGTCAGCATAACCAAGTGGTTCTTTTTGTGCATTTTTTGTAAAGGTGTCTTCTTATGTTGCTCAGGATAACCTCTAAATCCTGGGCTCAAGGGATCCTCCTGTTTCAGCATCCCAAGTAGCTGGGACTCTAGGCACACAACAGAGTATCCCAGGTAGCTGGGACTACAGGTGCACACCACTGAGCCAGGCTCTGCCTAGTGGTTCTTACTGAGAGTCTGTCTTGAGTTTGCAGTTGAGCCATCTTCCAGGGCTCGAGTCTTCTGAGGACTCCATGAAGGCTAGAGGATCTGCTTCTAAGATGGTATATTCACATGGCTGTTGGCAGAAGACCTTGGTTCCTTACCATGGAGACTTCTCCATAGGGCTGCTTGAGTATCTTCATGACATGGCAGTTAGCTTCTCTTGAATTGAGTAATCCAAGAGAGAATGATCTACATCAGAGCAAGATGGAAGCTGCAGTATCTTTTATGACCTAGTCTTGGAGTTCATACCTACCCTGTCACGCACACAAGTCCTGTTGGTTACATGAGTTAGCCCTGTTGAACGTGTGAGGAGGTTACATGAGAACATGGATATTGGGAGGCATGGGTCATTTGGAGGTCATTTTGGAGTCTGGCTGGCATATCAGTCTTAAAGATAATACTTCTTAACCTTTATATTAAGAATGGTGTTCGTTGTAAATTTTGGTGAATTCTTCTGTCTTGTACAGTCCTTTAATCATCTAAGGAAATTTCTTTCTATTCTTGGTTTTTTGAGAGATTTAAAAAAAAATAATGAAAATGTAAGACAATAAAGGTGGATGGACAGCAGTCTCCCTAACAAATTACATGTGACAGGCCTACGTGGACAGAGTCAGCTTTGGTTCTCTTCCTGGTCATGGATATTACAAGAGGCATTGCTCCCTCACAATCACTCAGTGACTGAAGAACTCTGGAAAACAGCCCTCTCTGCCGTGGGGGAATTGTCACAGCCATTACACTTTTTTTTTTTTTTCCTTGCAGTGCCCAAGACAAAGATTCTGGCCACAGGAGGGGCATCTCACAATAGAGACATCTTACAGGTAGGTGCTGGTAGTGGACCGCATGCCATGGCCCCTTCCATGTCTGTCATGTCTAAGAGCCAACAGGAAGGGCTGCCTCTGTTTCCACACCTGCAGGAATGGGGAGCCCATACTCAACACTCTCAGAAGCTAGCTCTTTGGCCTTATAGCTCCCACTGTGAGCGGGTTCCATCTTACATCCAGGTGAATTCTTTGGTCTTTTATAGTCCACTCTCTGATAGCAGCAGTGACCTCTGGAAGCCCATGGGAAGTGCCTGTCCTTCCCCTGTTTGAGCTTTCTGACATCTAAGACAGTGTTCTTATTCCTTAATGCTTCTCCCTTCCAATTTAATTCTCTGACTCTCCAACCATTCCTATTGTAACTCAGTTTCCAGGCTTTGTCTCTATCCCTCTGGTCCTCCATTATGCTAGAAATATATGACCCAAAGTAGAATCAATCTACACATGTCTGACACTCAGGCTATCACATTGTACAGCCATTAGCTCCTCTTAAGGGGACACTGTACATTTTAGGGTTTAGCCTGTGGTTGCCTTAGCTATTTGAGTAATGACCTCAACTGCTGTGCTCTGGCATACCTATCTTAGGTAAGATTATCTAGGAGCAGAGCCTGAAGTGAGGATTCTTCTATAAGTTGTTTGTTGACAGTACTCCCAACAGGAAGGGAGAACGGAACTCAGGACAGGGTTGGGGAAAAAGAATAAGCAAGGATATGACCTGGAGTCTGCTTTAGCTTTGTCCTCTGAGGTGCTCTGGAGCATGAATTAACTACTGAGCTAGTTCTGCCTTGGGCAGTGGGGCCAACTAATTGTCTTGGAGAGGGCTGAGTTGAGAGGTAGCCTCTGTAATTTGTTCTCATGAGGAGGAAATACTGTGAGCCATTAGCTTCCAATACTCAGCATCTGGGTGGGGGATACACATGGTCCAGTGACGAGAATCCTGATGGGGTGCCAGTGGCGTCTACTACAATACCTCTGGGCAATGATAAGACCTTCCTCCAGTCTTTTCCATGTGAAATCGTCTTAATACAGTTCCTCCATTCTAAATTTATGCAATTTAATTTTTGTACCTAAATGAAGAGGTTCATCATGATCCCTATAAAATGTGACCTTGGCTGCATGCCTATAATCCCAGTATAATCCTTGGCCTACCGAGGTAGGAAGATCACAAGTTTGAGGCCAGCCTTGGCAACTTAGACCCTCAGAAACTTAGTGACCCTCAGAAACTGTCTCAAAATGAAAAATAAAAAGGACTGAATATATAGCTCAGTGGTTAAAGTATTCCTGGGCCCGATCCCCTGGACCAAAAATAAATAAATAAATAAAGTTCCCTTGATAGTTTGTGTTTGTTAACATTAGTCTGTGTCCCAGCTGACAGTGGTATTTAGTAATCATGCCTCCTAAATCTCCTGCCTTGTCTTGTTAAAATGGTTTAAAAGTACAGGGATAGCCTGGAGAGCTGTTGCCCTCCACTAGGGACTTCCCCCAGGTCACCCTTCCTCTGTTATCCCTGGGGCAGTGTGGCTATGTGTATTTCTTCTTGGGGTTGAACCCAGGGGTGCTTAGCTACTGAGTCATATCCCCAGCCCTTTTTATATTTTTGTTTTGAGATAGGGTCTTGCTAAGTTGCTTAGGGTCTCACTAAGTTTCTGAAGTTGGCTTGAACTTGTAATCCTCCTGCCCCAGCCTCGGGAGCTGGGATCACAGGCATGCACCACCACACTTGGCCCAAGTGTACTACTTTGAAGGGCAGCAGAGGTGGAGTGGAAGGGATCAGAAGACATGAGTAAGGAGAGTCTGGAAATTTATCCCAAAATGTCCTTGTGTCCTCTGAGGAATGACTCACCACCATAAAAACTCTGTGTCCTTCCCAGGTGCTTGCAGATGTATTTGGTGCCCCGGTGTATGTCACAGACACTGCCAACTCAGCCTGTGTGGGCTCTGCATACCGAGCTTTTCATGGTAGGTTGATGAATGAGGGATAGGTGTCTCTGGAAGCATTCTGGCACTGTCTGGGCTGAGGAGGGTGGGAAGGGAAAGTAAGATGTTCCCATTTTGGGGAACTTGGGGACTTTAGCTTCATCTTTATCTCTCCCAGCAAACAAGGACCATCCTGTACCCTTCATTCCTTTATTCTCTACTTAAAATCGAGACAGGGATGTAGAATCCAAACTGAATGAGTCCTGGTAATAGTCTGGCTCTGCAGAGGGACACTGGAATAGGGCACAGGACATGCTTGAGTGGACATGGGCCTGGGTCTGGACAGATGGTGGGCAGGAGAGGTGAATAAAGCCGAGCCCTGTGTTCAGCAAGAGCAGGAAGTTGAGACAATAATGGAGGCTTCAGAACCAAGCATTCCAGCACCCTGGACAGCTCCGTGTATGCTCTGATTGAGGCCTCGCAAAAACTCCAGATAGCATCCTCATCCAGGCCAGTTCTGGAGGGAGCAGCTCTTGCCCACAAGGGCGATCTCCCTCAATTTGGACCAGTTTTCCCTGTTTCCTGCCTGCTGAGGGAGCTTCTGGCTGCCGTGTACCTCCAGGGCTTTGTCCCTTCCCTCTCTAGTGCTTCCAGTCTTTGCATGCTTGCTCTCAACTCTTCAACATACTTATTCAAACTTATACTTTTCTTTTAATGTTGAGAATAAATCACAGATATTTCCTCAACAATTAACCTTCTTTATTCCTCTCCCTTTTGCCTCATCTTCCTCATCCCACCTCTTACATCAAGATCACTGGGGGTTTTATTTCCAGATTTTTATTTCCAAAATACAACTATTTTTAATTACATTTTACATCATATTAGCTCTTATTTGCACTTAACTATGAGTCTTTCTTCCTTTCTTTCAACTCTCTGCATTTTCTTTTCTTTTTTTCTTTATTAATTTTGTTTGTTTGCTTTATTTTTAAATTTATTTTATTTATTTATTTTTATTTTATTTTATTATTATTATTTTGTGTGTGTGTGTGTGTGTGTGTGTGTGTGTGTGTGTTTTGGCACTGCGGATCAAACGCAGGGATTTGCACATGCTAGGAAAATGTTCAAAGTGACCATAGGTGGTATAACTGTTGCCCTACTGAAGTGTTTTTATAGGTATTCTATATATAGTATGATAGGATGTAATAGGTTAAAATCATGCTTAGAGCTGTGTGTAGCCACTGGTAGAGGCACTTGCCTAGAATGTGTGAGGACATAGGTTCAATATCCATCTCTATTTCTATGCTAGTTTTATTGACAAATGAAACCAAAATTGATTGATTGATTGATTGATTGTGGTTCTGGGGATCAAACCCAAGTCCTCATGCATGCCAGACAAGTCCTCTGCTACTGAACTACCTACCCAATCCTCTAAATGAATATTTTAAGATAGAATCCAGCCATTGATGATTTTGAGGCCTGACATGTCCAGCAAAGTTTTGGTTTCATTGTCCCAAAGAATGCTGGGTAAAAGAATCTGAGTTCAGAATACTTTTCCCAAGAACCTTGATAATGCTGTTGCCTAATCTGGCCTTCAGCATTGCCAGGGAGAAGTCTAGAGTCCATATGATACTCCTCCTACTGCAGAAATGGGAAGGAGTTACCCTTTAGTGACTTCACTGCTGTGTTATCCTATGTTTTGATTTTCTTTTCCCTTTCTATGCTTCTTTAGTTGCTGAAGGGTATTGGGTCTGTTTACCTGCTCTGCCCTCCAAAACCAAAGCCTGATCTGAATCCTAGCTCAACCTCAAGGCCTGTTAGCTGCTTTATTTGGAGCTTTCTCCTCCCTGGCTGGTCTGGGAATGAACCTCTCCTGCAGCAGGGTTGTGAATGTGAGTGGAACCAGGAACAGAGTCTTTGATTTGTTTCTCAGCTGGCCACCCACCACCCATCCCACTCCCTCATCCATACCCCTCTGGCATGAGATTTTCTAGCACCTAGTTGGGAAAACTGGTTCTTACATCTTCAGGGGACCCTCCTTCACTCAGGGTGCTGATGGATTACTCTGGCCATCTGACACCCCTGCTTAAAATGCCTAGGATTTCCATACTGCTTCTTGCCCACCCATAGCAGCCTTCCCTCCTTTCCAGCTCTGCTATGAATTTGCTTGATGAGCAATGATTGAGTGCCTCCTATGTGCCAGACCATGTGCTGGGCTCCTTGGGTACCGTGGTGACTCAGAGAGATGCAGTCTCTGGCTTCTTGGAATTTGTAGCTTGGCAAAGGAGGAACTTTAAACAAAGGATCACCCAGGGCAATGTGGCTTATTGTTAGTGTGCCTTACTGACAAGTGCAAGGCCCTGGGTTCAATTCCCATACAAAACAAAGAATCACCTAACAAATTACAAAAAGTGCTCTGGGGAAAAGTAGATGGTGCTCAGGGCTGGAGGCTGGGGGAGGCTTCCTAGGAGCTTCCTAGGAGCAAATTATCTAAGAAGGAAATGGGTACATGTAGAGGGAAAGAACATTCTAAGGAAAAACATGTGGAAAGAAGACCAGGGTGGTCAGAACATGGTGAGCAATGGGAGAGTGAAGCAGTACACGGGAAGACAAGCAGGTTGTCTGCTTCTGTCATATCTGAGGGTTGGCTTGGCCACGCCATGAAAAGCCACTCTACAGCAAGCAAGACAGACTAGGCCCCTGCTGAAAAGCAGTCTGACTTGAATTTTTTTTTTTTTTAAAACAAAGTTATTGAGGGGCTGGGGTTGTAGTTCAGAGGTAGAGTGCCCGTCTAGCCTATGTGAGGCACTGGGTTTAATCCTCAGCACCACATAAAAAAAATCAAATAAAGATATTGTGTCTACCTATAACTAAAAAATAAATATTAAAAAAAAACAAATTTATTGAGGTACAGTATGTGACACAAAAGTCACCTATTTTAAGTGTACAACTCAGTGATATTTTTAGTAAATTTGCTGATTTTTGCAACCATCACCATAATCCATAATCCAGTTTTGGAATGTTTTGATTTTGTCTTGTTGCTGGGGATCAAACCCAGGACCTTGAACATGCTAAGCATGAGCTTGGCTTAGAACCAAACCCCTAGTTTTAGGACATTTTGTCACCCAAATATGATCCTTTGCAACATGCACAGATAGGAAATGGTCCTTCCCTTCTTGAACTACAGGTGGAAAAGACGTGTCCTTTGCAGAGGTTGTGAAGTTAGCCCCAAATCCAAGACTAGCTGCTACTCCAAGCCCAGGAGCTTCTCAGGTGAGACACCATCATTTTTTGTCATGCATTTGCATTGTGAAAGCAGACCAGGGTATTTTTTTCCCAAAAAGGTTAGTTTTTTTTTATCATATACATTAAATTTGATGTGTTCAACTGAAGAGGAAATCCTATTTTGAAATTATCAAGAAAATGAGGCAAAAGAAGCGAGATTGTCAGCTGGAATGCACAAATATTGCTGACACTGATGGGAATTCTGAAGATAGTGTTGGTTTGGTGGTTCAGCATCAGAGGTCTGAGTAATGTTCCTTGCAGTTCCCCAGATCAGCAATGGACAAAGGGAACCTAATGTGAGCCACCTGTGTTATTTAAAACTTCCCAATAGTCTCATTTTTCAAAAGTAAAAATAAATAAGATTAATTTCAATAATATATTTTATTTAATCCAACATATCAAAAATATTGTCATGACAACATGTAACCAGTTAGAGCCAACTTGTGCACACAAATTGCTCTAATCCCAGCTCTTCGGGAAGCTGAAGCAGGAGGACCATAAATTCAAGACTAGCCTGGACAACTTAGTGAGACCCAGTCTCAAAATAAAACAATAAAAAGGACAGGGAATGTAGCTCAATGATAGAGCACCTTGTTGCTCAATCCTCAGTTCCATATCAAAAAAAAAAAAAAAGGAAAAAAATTTACTAATATGATATTTTATTCTTTTTTGTATGTGTACGAAGCTTTTGAAATTTGGTGTGTATTTTGATCTTACAGTTCCAGGCAGGCTTCACGTGCAAAGGCACACGTGGTTTGTGGCTGCTGTCTTGGATAGTGCAGCTCTAGATGTGCCCCATGTGGTCTCAGGATGTCAGAGCTGCTTCAGACATCATGCTCTCATGTAGCTGTGTTCAGAGGCAGGTATTGGAAGGTACCTGAACTGTCATGTGGAAGGCAAGAGGGAGAGAGATGAGCAGGTAAAAAGACCCTCTCCTGGACCACTGTGGGAAATGCTGGATGGACCACCCTGTGGTCCCCATTGAAGAGGAATGCTGGCCAAGGTATCTCCAGTCTATACCCTTCTGAGGACCAAGGTGTGGCCCATGGCAATCATATGAGTCTGAATGTTTAGTGGTATCTAAGAGGACTCCTACTGGGCTGAAGACCCTACATGTAGAATTATTTCCTTATTAGAGTTTCACAGAAGTATAACAACCAGGTCACAGACAATGGATCCCTTAATACAGATATAAAGTCAAGTGGATTTCCATAAGGGTTGTACCATCAATTTTCACTAGATATACAGTGAGACAATCATTCCCAACTACCCTCACCAGAATTTTTTTTAACTTTTGTAGATTTGATAACAAAAATTGGTTTCTTATCATAATGTAAAGTTTTTTTTAAAAAGTCTTAAAATACAAGTTTGAGAACTAATAGCAGTTCTTTTTATTTTCTTCAGTATTGGGGATTGAACCCAGGGCTTTGCACATGATAGACAAGTGCTCTACCCCTGAACCATATCCTCATCCCTTTTTGTAAATTTTTTTTTTTTTGAGACAGGGTCTCCCTAGGTTGCCTTAGGCTGGCCTTAAACTTGTGGTCTTCCTAACTCTGGGTCCCAAGACACTGTGATTACAGGCATACTACCATGCTCCTACTGACTAGCATTTCCTCTTTTATGAATTGATGCTTCCTTTCCTTTGTGTAGGAAAAAAGCTAAATTGCAAGCTAATAGGATTTAAAATTTTTAAATTCCTAGTTGCAACCAGATGTTAGAGCACCCTCCCCTCCTGTCCTAAATTGCTCTTTCTGCCCTTGTAGGTCTACGAGGCCCTTCTCCCCCGGTATGCTAAACTTGAACAGAGAGTCTTGTTCCGGACCCAAAGGCCTCTGGAATGAATCTGCAGGCCCAGGCACCCCTGCCCACCCCTGCCTGCCCAGATTCACTGATCCCACTTGGAGACACAGCCCTGAACAATAGGGACTGTCTTCCCTGTACTGAGCTGCTCTTCCTGCTCATGTTGACTCCTCAGAGTGCTCCTGCCCATCCAGGATCATCCTGAAGCTGACTTCAGCACATCTTCCTGAAGATATTTGGGCTGCCTGTGCCCTACGCCCTAGGTCGGGAGAGCATCTCTCCTTTCCTGTCTTTCAAGGATGCAGGATAACACCAACTCTGGAATATATCCACTAAAAATTGTGACCTTTCTATTTTCAAAGGCAGAATGAAAGCTGATCTTGGGACCTTAATCAGCAGAATGGGAGAAACAATGCCTTCTCCCACCGCCTACCCTGGCCCTGACTACGCTCACCAAGCACAGATGCCCCACACTATACCTTGACCCTGCTGTTCAGCATCTTCCATCACCCAGAGCCCACAGACACTTCTCTCCTATACCCTGGCCCTCCCAGCTGTTTCTGCCCTGTTCATTTCACCTTCCCAGGTGCCCTCCCAGGACTTCTCCTGTCCCATACCCTCCTTCCTTCATGTGCTCACCCTTCTCTGCATACATCACTTGTCCCTCCCTTATGGGTCACCCAGTTCCTCCCCACACCCACCTGGTGTAATTCACCATTTCCTACCCGAAAAGAACTAATAGTCCTGGTGGACACACTTCCCATGCCTTCCCTCAGTTCTGCCCAGAGTCTACTAGACTCTGGGTCTGGTTGGGCCATCTCCCAGGTGGTGGATTTTAGGGCTCTCTTCTCTTTCTCATTGCAGTTCAGTTTTTGAAGACATTATATCATGTTTCTGGGAGCATTTTGCAAATTCTTGATTTCTTTTTTATTTGGAGTATTTTCATCAGGTAAAGAACTGATCTCACTTTCAGTTATCTTCCTATATTTTTATGGATGTTGGGTTCCTTCTTCCTTCTTCTCCACTGCTCCTGTTTTACTTTATATCTCTCTATTTCTGGATCAGTTATTTGCAAAAGCTTCCATAGAAAGTCCTTTGTGATCTTACTCCTGTTAAAATCCTCCAGATTTTTCTTCTGTCACAGGCCTTTGCTGATTCCAGTTAAACCAAAATACTTGTGGGCTCATCCAGAGTGGCAAGATGCTGCAGGCAGGTCTGAGACCTGGTGAATGAATAGTGACTGGTGGAAACTCAAAAGGGAGGTGCTTAGACTGGGACTAGGACCAGAGCGTCACTTCTGTTAAGAATTGAAGCCATCCTGAAAGGGAGTGGTGTCCCTGGGGGGTTGGTGGGTGAAAAGGGAAAAAGGAAGCAAAAATCAAAAGATAACAGCCCATCTGATACAACAGCAACTCCAGGATACAGAAGAAAACACAACTCCCTCATCACCATCTGGACATTGCATGTTAAAGAAATTTTATATCGATCAATAGAAAAGGGCTCTCTTGGACGAGTGAACTGTAACACAGCTCTCCAACAGAAAATTTTAAATCAATTAAAAATTCGTGGATGTGAAAGAAAACCACAGATCACAAATTCAAAAACAAAATGAAAAAGCTTTTCGAATGTGGAAAAGAATTTTAACAAAAAGATAAAGTCATGACAATATGGAGACTAAATTCCAACACATCCAAATGTGTTGATAACAGGAAGTAGATAACAGCTGTAATACAGTAAGGCTCAAAGAAGGCAGGAAGGAGAAGAAGATAGACAAAGAAGAGACAGCATGGGTAAATCGGAGCTCCTGAAGGAAAAAAGAAAAGAAAAAGAAATTGAAATGGTATTAATATTTAGAACTCCCCAAAAGAAACTTCTGAACACTCTGAGCAAATGCTCCATGACTGAGCTACATCCCCCACCCCTGAAACTAGATCTTGAAAAGATTACTCTTGTCACTTGTGGAAATTGGCCCCAGATGATCAACTCTGAGACCTACTGCAGCAAACTATTACATGATGAAGCTGAAAGAAAAATTCTCCAGGCCAAAGATCTAGTCCCTTACAGAGGAAGATCAGATTGGTGTCAGACTTCTGAAAAAAGCAAAATAGCAATGGAGCGACAATTTCAAAAAGCTTTTTTTTAAGTATGAACTATGGATTTTTATATCCAGTTAAGCTGTTCTTTAAAATCCAAAGATACAGAAGGAAGTTTTAATTATGCAAGAGCTCAGGGAATATTATAACTTCTACGGAAAGAGAAGCTTCATCCAACTAGGAGCAAAAGTACATCTTTAGTTGTAGATCTGACATCCAAATGCAAGTGGGGGTAAGGGTGGATGAATAATTTCAAATGGTACATGCTTTGTGTAGAGGTAGACAACTAGAAAAGTGGAAGAGAAGGGAGAGGGAAAAGGGAAAGTATAAGAGTTCTTCATGGCATAAGCAATATGTAGGAGTCATATTTTTAAAATTGACAAACCAAAGGTTTGAGGCTTAAGTAAGGAAAAAGGGGAATTAAGAGCATTAAAGTATACTATACTATTGCCTTCAATAGTATAATATAAACAATATCATCACTAGAATAAAAGTGCAAATCTCCCTCAATATCCAAAGAGACAATAACTAAGTGGAAAATGTAGTGAATGTAGCATCATTCACATAGTAAATAATAAATCCAAGCATGTGAATCCCATCAGTAAATGTATGTGGACTTCATCCACCTATTGAAAAGAATTTCAGATTGACTTAAAAACCAGCATGTCTGTTCTTTACAAAAGGCACACCTAAAATAAGTGATTCAGAAAGTCTTAAAAGTAAAGGAATAGGCAATAGCATACCAGACAAACAGAAACCACAGAAGGCAAGGTTTACAATTCATTTCTTTTTTTAAAATTGTTTTAATTAGTTACACATGACAGTAGTATAATGATCTTGACATATCGTACATTTGAATCAGATGGGATATAATTTCTCATATAATTCATTTCTAACAGGGTAAAATTCAGGAAAAGAAGAGCATTAAGATACTCAATGCGAAATAAAGATACACTAATTATGAATGTTATAGTCTGAACTGCTCGGTTTGTGAACTTTGAATGATATTCTTCAACTCCCACCCTATTTCCTGTGTAACAAAGAGTTCTTTGTACTTTTCTTTCCCTTTCATTTTTCATTATTTTAGTTGTGTTGCTTCTGGCTTGTCAAAGCATATGACATTTGTACAACAAACTGCAAAGAAAAATAGCTAGAAGTAATAGAGAAATTTAACATAGCACTCTTATTCAAGACTGAAGTTGAGGCAACGAGAACTACATAAAGATATTAGAGACCTAAATAACAGTTTCTATAAAGTAGATCATCTGAATATATATATTGAGTTTCACACCTTGGTAATATTATCTATTCTCACAAAATTGATAATTTATTATATTATAAAGAAAATCCTAGTAGCTTGCACAAAATAGTAATAGAACTTTTAACTACAATGCAATGAAATGAGAAATTAATAGAACACTTTTTTTTAAAAAAGTCTTACCTGGAGAAGAGCTTCCTGTTAAACTGCTCTTGGGGGGAAAAGAAGAAGCTAAATCAAAATTTCAGAACTTCTCAGAAAAATGATTAATAATGAAATTGATGTTATGTAATTAAAGCAGCAAATGAAATATAGCTTATAATATTGGAACACTGATAAAAATGAAAAGTGAAATGAATTGATGTCCAACTCAAAAGGGAAAAGAAGAATAACCAAATGAAAAAGGAAAAATAAGGATGAGAACACACAGGTTAGGAAAATGAACAAAAAATAGGATAAATGAATAGAAATTAGATAATAAACATGGACAAACCATTATGTAATGTAAGGGGAGAATGCAGAAATACATGGAAAAAAAATAGTGAAAAAAAATTTAATCTTAAAGATTATTTTTCACAATTGGATGGAATTAAATATGACAACCTAAATTAAATGGATAATGATCTAGGAAAATACAATATACTAAAGTGATTCCAATAGATAAAAGTTTAAATGGACTAATTTTCTTAAAGGAAATAGAAACAATTATCAAAAAACTACCCTGTAAAAAAGAGGTTAAATGGGGAATTCTGCCAAATCTTCACTGACCAAAACACTAGAAAAGAAAAAAAAAATACCTCCTGATTATTTTAGGAAGCAAACATAGCTTGATCCCTTATGGTAGGTTGCAGAAAACAGCCCAAATCTTTAGATGTCCCTGTAACCTCATAACCTGCCATGGAATTCTGTTGTGCCATCCCTGTGTGATTCTGGGCTGTGCATGTGACTTGCTTTAGCAATGGGATTGTCATAAATGTGATGCAAAATGGGATTACTCCCACTTGTGCTCTCTGCCTTTGTCATGAAAATTCTGTAGCTAAATGGACCTGACCAAAGCCATTCAGTTTCAACCTTAGGGTTGTTGACTATCTCAGACATATGAGGGAGCCCAGAGGAGACCAGGACTACCCAGCCAAATAATTATTTTTTTAAGGCATTGAGATTAAATTGATTTATTACACGGCGATAACTGATGAAAATTAGTGCCAAAACAAAAACCTAAAATATTTAACATTGGAACTAGGCTGCAGAAGGAAGCTGGAAAAATGGTGAGAAAACCATTATAGGAAGCTAAAAACAAAATACAAGGAGAGTAGAAAAAATGGTGACCCGTGTTACCACCTGAAGGTGACTTGGAAGCCAGCAAATGTACCCACAGAACATTTAGCCTTGGAATAGAGATGTCTAGGTGAAATGTTGGAAATGTCCACTTGCTGTTACTCCAAAGAATCAGTCAGATGTTAAGTAGAAAGAATTTAGAGGGACTACAAAGTACTACATTGGAATAATAACTTTCTCATCTCCATCCCTTAAAGCCAGAATAAGATTATGAAATGAAAACTTGGCTTTAAGTAAAAAAAACGAAACTAAGGGCTTTGAGATACTTTTCCATGACTTTTTGGTTTTTGCTTGGTGTTGGTTTTAGTGCTGGGAATTGAACCCAGATTCTCATGCATGCTAAACACACCCCTCCTTACATACACCCCTCTGAAGGAATCAAGGCACTATCTAATAGATTCTTCCACCTGCTTTTAGGAACAATTAAGATTGTTCCACAGCCATCGGACACACCTAGAGTATCAATGATTAAGATTGATGGGGGGAGCTCACAAATAATTGTGGGTGTGGCCTTTTGCACATAGAGTGGACTCCAAACAGAGTTTTCCCCAGAAAACTTTAGAGAGCTACACTGATGAAAGTGGTATTAATCTAGACTAAAAGGAACTACATGTAGAAAGACTCTGGGCCCCTGGGTAGGAAGCAAGCTATGAAAGTTGCTGAAAAGGCATATTTTACACTGCTGTCTTCATAGGTGTCCAAGGAGGACAATAGAGAGTAGAAGGTACAATTTTTTTGAAGCCAAGAGCCAAAGAAAGCAATGGATTGGAGTAGACAAACTCCAATGTGGCCTGCAATGATCCCTGCCTCCCGGAATTTATGCCTTAGTGTAATCCCACCTCTTAAGTATAAGTGGGATCTGGGATATTCTTCTATTAGGATATGAGAAAGGTGATGGAATGTCACTTCTGTAATTATGTTGTGTAAGGTTTTAACTTCCATCTTCCTAGCAGGCTGTAATGACTCCCATGCTGGCTTTGATGAAGCAAGCTGCCCTACAGAGAGACCCACATGGCAAGGAACTGGGGCCAGCTTCTTGCGAATTTCCATCAAATAACTGCAGCCCTTATCCAATAATCCACAAGAAGCTGCATCCTGCCAACAACCCCATGAGCTTGGAAGTGGATCCTTGCCCAGTGAAGCCTCAAATGAGACCCTAGTCCTGGCTAACACCTTAATTGCAGTCTTGTGAGAGATTCTGAAGTAGAGGACCCAGCTAGACCATGCTCAAATTCTTGACCCACAGAAACTCAGATTACAAGTGGGTGTGGTTTTTAAATCACTAATTTCATGCTGATGTTGTTAGATAGCAATAGATACCTAATACATGTAGGATACAGAACTGGAGCTTATTTGCAAAACATTGCCCATCTACAGAGCAAAGAGACCTGCTATCACTTTCCCATTGGGATTTTGGAATTGCTATGAGCAAGTAAATGTTATGATGCCTTCCATTCTCATGCTTTCCAAATGGAAGTGCTTTTGTAATTACCCTGTCCTTGTTTTACTGACTTACGTTAGGTACATGGGGGGGGGGGCAGGTAACTAATTTGACCATTTTGGGGGTGGGTACCAGGGATTGAATTCGGGGGCACTCAACCACAGAGCCGCATCCCCAGTCCTATTTTGTATTTTATTTAGAGACAGGGTCTCACTGAGTTGCTTAGTGCCTTGGCTTTGCTGAGGCTGGTTTTGAACTCAAGATCCTCTTGCCTCAGTCTCCGGATCCTCTGGGATTATAGTCGTGTGCCACCGTGCCTGGCCTAATTTGAATTTTAATTCATGTATCTTTTGTGTGTGTGTGTGTGTGTGTGTGTATGTGTTTATAAATATATATTTTAGTTGTAGTTGGACACAATACCTTCATTTTATTTTATTTATTTTTTTAACTTGGTGCTGAGGATTGAATTTGGTGCCTCGCATGTGCTTGCAAGTGCTCTACCGCTGAGCCACAACCCCAGCCCCCAATTTGTGTATCTTTGGATTATGAGTAGCCACCTCCAGACGTTACAGGAGGAATTATGAGATCTTGAATTTTGAGTCATGTTTGAGATTTTTGGAGGCTGCTGGGATGAGAATGCTCACATATCATATGTAGGAATGATGTGAAGAATGGTCATGAGGACAAACACTTGGCAAAAATGGCCCCAAATGCTTCATACCTGGGTTAGCCAGTTTTCCACTACAGTAGCAAAATACCTGAAACAAGATTGGGGGTGTAGAACACTTTCCTAGCATGTGTGAGGCCCTTATTAAATCACTAGTTCCACAAAGAAGCCAACAAACAAACAAACTCTGAGATAAACAACTTAAAAAGAGGAAAACTTTTATTTTGGCTTACAGTTTAAGTGGTTTCAATTGGTGGTTGGCTGGCCTTGTTGCTTTTGAGTCTGTGGTAAGGCAGTATTTCATCAGCTGAAGCCTGTATGGAGGAAACTCCTCACCTCATGGTGGCCAGGAAGCAAAGAGACCAGAAGGGACCAGGGTTCCAATACCCCCTTCAAGGGTATAGCCCTGATGATCTAATTTCCTTCCACTAGGGCCCGCCTCCTAAGGATTCCACCACCTTCCAATAACACCATGGGCTAAAGATCAAGGTTTTAATCATGGGCCTTTAGGGGACATTCCAGATCCAGACTATAGCCACACCTAACTTATCCACAGACTTTGCTGCATAACTTGGTCATGCCCTTCCACTACAACTCTAAGATTGGCAGTGCTATTTGGTTTAGTTAATGGGGTGTTAGCAAACACGCAAGATGAGGCTTGAAAACAACTTGTGTTGTTGAGCTTGCTTTCTTGCAGGAGCACCATTTCTATGATAACATGACAAGGAAGGATGACAAACGTGGAGTAGAACCTGGTCATTCCAGCTGTTTCTTCCAGCCAACAGTTAGCTGAATTCCATATATGTAAGCTCAGCCAATATCAAAATCGTCAGTCACATAAACAATAAACATTTTATCTCTGTAGGCCTCTGAGAGTTTGTTGTTGAATGTTAGCATTATAACAATAGACAACTGACAATACCTAAACTCATACATGTTATACAAAATAAAACTAGATCAATCTCTTATTAATATCAAAATTAATTTCATCAAATTATTGATTAGTATAAACTATGTTTATAAATGATATATTTGTCAAATAGTATCAAATTAATATCAGTGAAAAAAATCTCAAATAAAAATATCAAAAAACCATTAGGGTATTAAAGATAATGTTTCATGACAAATGTAATTTATTACCAAATGGTTCTGTATCAGAAAAATCAATGAATGCAATTCTTTATTTCAATAGGTCTAAGAAGAAAAGCAGTTTGATTGTAGCTGCCAAAAAGGTCTTTGACAGAACTTAATGCTCATTCTTGATTTTTAAAAACTAATAAAAGTCAACATGTATTTAAGGAGGAAATGCTAGAGTCATTCCTGCTAGAATCAGGAACAAGCTACTCCACTAGTACTTAATATTTTTTGAATGTAACAACCATTGCATGCAGGCAAAACCAAGACATAAAAATTGAAAATGAAGATATAAAATGAAAGAAAATCAATGCTAAAACTAATGCAAACAATAAGAAAATTCAGTGAAATGGCAGGATATATATAGTCAATACAAATTACATGCTGTGAAGGATGAGAGCCCAATTGCATAGCAACAAAAATGTTAAGATACTTAGAAATAGAGCTAACATTTGAAGAAAATATTCAAACATTTCTTAAAGGTATAAAAATAGACTTGAGCAAAAGAATTACTCAGAATAATTAAGATTTTATGTGTTCCAAATAAAAATACCAATTTTTGTAGGGCAGGGGATGTTTGCCTGGATCTAGACAATGAGATTGTAAGTTCATTTGGAAAAGCACACAAACAGAAATAGCTAGGAAAATTCTGAAAAAGAAGTTCAGTGAGGGTATACCAGCCATGTTAGATGATGAAACAAAGTTTCTATAAAAAAATAAAAATGTGCTGGTTTAGAAATAGCTCAAGAGAACGAAATAAATAGTAAGTCCAAAAACACACATAATTACATGTGGACAAGAACTATATGAAAAAGATGCTGATTTAAAACACTGAAAATATGGAATTTTTGATGCATAATGTTAGGGAAATTAGACAGCCATATGGAAAAATATAGTAGTAGAATCATGCCTCATGTCATATACCAGAATAAATTTCAAATGGATCAGAGATCTAAATATAAAATGTGAAGCCATACAAATCCTAGAAGAAAACATGATAGAATTCATTTGTAATTTGGGACTAGGAAAAGCCTTACATGTCTCAAAATCCATCTTACATTCCTTACAGTAATGTAAAAGGGACTCCATTCTCCACATCCTTGTCAATATTTATTATTTATACACACACGCATACACACGCATATCATCAATATCTTAGTAGGTATGGAGTAGAATCTCATTGTGGTTTTGATTTGTGTTTCCCTAGTGACTAGTGATGTTGAGCATTTTTTCATGTGCTTATTGGCTATTTGTATATATTTTGCTGTTTTGATGCTATTGTAAAGATATCTCATTTTTTAATTTTCAGTCATCTATAGGATTGTCTTGAGGTATTCTACGGTGTACAAAATTATTCATTGTTAATATATAGAAATTTATTTTTATCTGTTGTATCTTGCAACCTTAGTAAATTCACTTATTACTTCCATAGTAATTTGTATTAGTGAATGTAGGATTTCTACATATTATGACATATTTTTGGTAAAACAAACAAACCAAAAAACAGACTTTCTGTTTTTTATTTTTTCTGATCTGTAAGAATTTTCTTTTTCTTGCTTTATTGCAGTGGCTAGAATGCCCAGCGTAATGTTGAATAAAAGTGAGAAAGCAATAATTCCTGCCTTGTTCTGGATCTTAGGGGACAGTTTTGTGTTTTTTTTTAACCACTTAAGGGTCATGTTAGATATTGGGTGTGTGTGTGACAAGGGGTGAATACATGCATGTGCATGCCTTTCATTAGATTAAGAAATTTTGCTTCTATTTATAACTTACTGAGAAAAAAGGAAAAGAGATAGGGGCATTGAAGAGAATGTGTGTGTTTGTCATGCATTTGGCAAATGCTTTATATGCATCGATTATGGTTTTTCTCCTTTATGCTGTTAAAATGGTGATTACATTATTTGGTTTCAGATGTTAAAGACAACTTTGTATTTCAGGAATAAACACCACTTAGTTATGTGCTGTCATCCTTTTTATATATTTCTGGATTTATTTTAATACTATTTTGTTAAGAATTTTTCATCTGTGTTCTCAAGGATTTTTCCAAGGTTTTTGTTATTATTGTTATTTTGTGATATTAAAGATTGAAGCCAGGGCACTGTGCATGCTGGACAAGTGCTTTACCACTGAGCTATGTCTTCAGAACTTTTTAAAAATTATATTTTGAAGGGCTAGCACATGGAGGCACTGGGTTCGATCCTCAGTACCACATAAAAATAAGTAAATAAAATTAAGGTATTTTAGAAAAAGGATGGGAATGTAGCTCAGTGGAAAAGCACCTCTGGATTCAATCCCCAGTACCAACAAAAGAAAAAAAAAGAACGTTTATAAAAATTATTTTGAGGGATCTTGTTGTCTCACTATTGCTAAATTGCCTAGGCTGAACTCTAATTTACAATCCTCTTGCCTTAGCCTCCACGTAGCTGGGATTACAGGTATGTGGCACTGGGCCAGGCTTCATGGTTTTTTAAAAAATATCTTTATCTGGTTTTGTTACAAGATAAAGAATACTTGTTCCTTAAAACAAGTTTGAAAGGTTAGCATCATTTATTACTTAAATGCTTGTTAGAATTGGACAGTGAAACCATTTTAGCTAGATGCTTTCTTTGTGGGAGTTAAGAGTTACAAATTGTTTATTAAAATTATAGGACCCTTCCTATTCTGTATTCTTTTTTTGTGTCCATTTTAATAATTTGCATCTCTCAAAGAATCTCCCTTTATAAATTTTTTTCTCATTTGTAGATGGATACAATACCTTTGTTTTATTTATTTTTTATATTATTTTTATGTAGTGTGAGGATCCAACCCAGTGCCTCACACATGCCAGGCAAATGCTCTACCACTGAGCCATAACCTCAGCCCCAAGAATCTCCCCTTTTAACTTATATAATTTATTAGCATAAATTATTCATAATTGCTGTGATTTGGAGCTTGTATTAAAGGAGGCTTGATTACTAGCCTATGGTGCTATTGGGAAGTAATGGAGCCATTGGGAAGTGGGACCTAGTGAGAGGTCCTTAGATGACTGGGCATGCTGTTGAAGAGGATTTTGGGACATAGCCTGTCTTTTTGTTTTGTGGCTGCTATGAGGTGAGCAGCCTTCTCTGTTATGCATCCCCCCAAGATGCTGTGTGCCACCACACACTCAAAGCAATGAGGCCCAGAGACCCCAGACTGAGACCATGAGCCAAGATAAAACTGTTGCTCCTTTAAAGTTGAGTCATCATGGGTATTTTGTCACAGAAATCTCACATGGTAATATTCTATAATCCTTACATGTCTACATCATCTATACTGATGTCTTCTCTTTTTTCATTTCTGACATTGGCAAGTTCTATCTTCTCTTTTTTTCCTTACTCAGACTAGAGGTTTATCAATTTTATTGATCATATTCTTTTTCTACTTTATTGATTCGTACTCTTTATTATTTACTTCAGATTTGTTTGTTTTTGATACCCGATTGAACCCAGTGGCACTCTACCACTGAGCTACCTGCCCAGCCCTTTTTAGTTTGTATTTCAAGACAGTGTCTCAGTTGCTGAGTGTAGCCTCAAAATTTTGCTCCTCCTGAGTAGCTGAGATTACAGATGTACACCATCATGCCTGATTCATCTCTTAGCCCTTTATATCAAAGCTTAATTACTTAATTACTCTACTTTTTTTGGCTTTTCAAGGTAGAAACTTAAGATTGTAGATTTAAGATATTTCTTATTTCCTAATATAAGCATTTAACATTATAAACTTCGTTGTATGTACTGCTTATCTGCATCCCATATTGTGGGGTGTGTGTGTGTGTGTGTGTGTGTGTCTGTTGTTGGGGATCAAACTCAGGACCTCATACATGCTAGACAAATGCTCTGACATTGAGCTATATCCTCAACACCCCAAAACTTCTATATGCTGTGTTTCTATTATCAGTTCAATTTTTTTCTGATTTTCATGATTTTTTCCTTGACTAATGACTTAATTTCCAATTATTAGGAGATTTTCCAAATATCTTCTTGGTATAATTTAATTTTGTTATTTAATTGGTCTCTGTGGCCCAAGAACATACTTTGTATGATTTCAGAATTTTAAAATTCATTGACATTTGTTTTTTGGCCCAGTATATATATCTTTGGAAACATTCCATGAGCAAACTAAAAGAATGAGTTTTCTGATCTTGTTGAGTGTACTGTTGCCGCAGTCTGGCTGGGCACAATTCAGGAGCCACTTGTCAAAAGAAACTAACTTTATTTTTAGAACTACACACGCCAAACAAAATAGCTCCTCAGGAAAAAACCCTCAGAGCCCAACTGCCACCACTGGCTTCCCACAAGCCTCTCTCCCCCACACCAGCCTCTCCACCTCCCACAATCCTCCTGCTCTTGAGGCCGATTGGCTGGGTCGCATGGGCGGAGCCAAAGAAGTCCCCCAATGAGCAGCTCCGTGGTCTGAAAGGCAGGGAAACAGCCCAATGAGCATCACCGCAGAGGAGCCAATCAGCTAGATGTTGCTGGGGCCGCTGTGAGCCAATCATCAGCCGGCAGCTGGAAGTTTGCTGGCAGCTGGAAGTTTGCTGGGGCCCCTTTGGCTGTGGCTCTCAACATCTCCCCCTCTCTGTTTAAACAACAAGCATGTGGCTTAGGGACCGTGCCTGCCTTAGGTTGTCCAATACTACATATGGTCCTTACCCGTCATCGGATGAGCTGACCTCAGGGCGTCAGCCTCCTGTCTTAGGTTGGTACCATTGTAATTGGATCTTACCCGTCATTGACTACCGGTCCAGTATACAGCCACACCTGTGGAGAGGTACCAGCGGGGGGGTGAGGTTCTTTGCCTCACCTCTGTTGGCCCCCAAATTTTAGCTGAACAATCATGACAAGCAGAAGGGAGGAAGATACACCAAGCCAATTGACGGCTCCTTTTGGAAAAATTGTACCACCGATGACATCATCAGCAAAAATACCCCAACACTACCAGAAGTCGCTGCACCAACAGATAGTTCACAATGCATACAGGAGAGTTCACAATGCATACAAGTGATACATAGTCCAGGCAAGTTCTGCAAGCAGTTCAGTGATGGCTATTGCAGAAGCTGTAGATTGGTTTTATCTTTGTCTTCACCGACACTGGGATGAAGATAGGAATTCTGGCAATAATGGCTAAAGAAAAAATTATGTAACATTCCAGAAGGCACTAAAAGAAAACAATTTTCTTAACAATTTACATTGTCTTCACTGGCACTGGGATGAAGATAGGAATTCTGGCAATAATGGTTAAAGAAAAAATTATGTAACATTCCAGAAGGCACTAAAAGAAAACAATTTTCTTAACAATTTACATTGTCTTCACTGGCACTGGGATGAAGATAGGAATTCTGGCAATAATGGCTAAAGAAAAAATTGTGTAACATTCCAGAAGGCACTAAAAGAAAACAATTTTCTTAACAATTTACATTATCTTGAAGAGAATTATTAAATATAATGAAAAGGAAAGGTGAAAGTAAACAAACAGATCTGTTAACCTCCTTTTTTGTTCACATATTAAAACAATCCTCAACAGTTGTTTACCCAATTTAAATTAAACCATTTAAATCATGTGAATAAAAAAAAAATTTGGATCCATTTTTTCATGAGCGCTCATCATATATGATATATGGACATACGTACATTCAAACATATAACACAAAACACAAGTGTGAACACATAATATAATACATACAACACATAACATAATAGTAAAGGCCTTATAACTTTTTACAGGTGAAATCTCCATTGCAATGTTTAAAAACTCTATAGTCAAAAAAAAAAAAAATAGAACTGATCAGCAAAACATTAACCTAGGTCTGTATGAGCTCAAAAAACAAAATAGAACTTCATGATATGGGAAAGGGCAATAATAAAATAGATATTGAAAAAAGCATCCTGGTCCTGTCGCAGATGTAAGGGTAGCCAAACTGGAGTTCTGGATATCAGCTGTTATGGATTTGAGCCAAATCATCTTCTTTTTGGTCTGTAGAAATCGCTTTAGTTAATCTTTCTGGAATCCAAATCGGCTGCTGTTCTCCCTGTGGAAACACACAAACAGACCCCCGACTCCAGGCAATCACTGGGTCAGAACTTTAGTTAATCTCTCCAGAATCCAAATCGGCTGCTGTTCTTCCTGTGGAAACACACAAACAGACCCCCGACTCCAGACAATTACTGGGTCAGGACCTTTCCATTGTCCTGTTAGAATATCTTTCCAAAGTACCTTGGGCTTATGTACATTTTTTGGACACATATGCCTTTCTGCAGCACTAAGTCCTGATGAATCCAAATTTAAAAAGTTTAGAGTAAAAAGGGTTATTTTAAGTTTATCTTTGGGGAATATATACCCCTTCCCAATTCCGTCTTTTTGCTTTAATAAGTACATTTTAATAGTTTGATGAGCTCTTTCAACTATGCCCTGTCCCTGTGGATTGTATGGGATTCCTGTTATATGAGTAATGCCAAATGATGAGCAAAATTGTTTAAAAGAGGTAGAAGTATAACCAGGGGCATTATCTGTTTTTAACTGTTTTGGAACGCCCACAGTGGCAAAATTTTGTAAGCAATGAGCTATAACATCTTTAGTTTTTTCTCCTGCATGAAGGGAGCCCATCAAAAATCCAGAAGAAGTATCAACTGTAACATGCAAATATTTTAATTTTCCAAATTCTGGCAAGTGTGTGACATCCATCTGCCAAATATGGTTAGGTATCAATCCTCTAGGATTGATTCCAAGATTAACTTGTGGTAAAAAGGTCACACAATTTTGACATTGTTTTATTATTTGTCTAGCTTGTTCCTTAGTTATTTTAAAACACTTTTGTAAAGTATTAGCATTGACATGGAACCTTTTATGAAAATTTATAGCTTCTTCTAGTGTAGAGAAAATATGTATGTCATGTGTAGTTTTGTCTGCTAAATCATTGCCCAAACTAAGGGCTCCAGGCAATCCTGTATGTGCCCTGATATGTCCTATAAAGAATGGATCTTTTCTGTCCCAGATTAGACTTTGTATAGTGGAAAACAAAGAGAAAACAGTAGAGGAAGGGGAAATCCTACCAGCATCTTCAAGGGATACTATAGCATTAACTATATACTGACTATCGGAAAATAAATTAAATACAGAATCTTTAAACATCACAAAAGCTTGTAATACTGCATTAAGCTCTACCTTTTGAGCTGATTGTTTGGGTACTAAAAATGTAAAAGTTTGATCAGGTGTAACTATTGCTGCTGTACCGTTATTTGACCCATCAGTGAATATATTTGGAGCATTCATGATAGGTGTTTTTCTTGTCATTTTTGGAAAAATTACAGGATGCGATGACCAAAAAGACAATAAAGGATTAGATGGTAAGTGGTTATCAAATGAAACATTAGATTTGCACATGATTATTGCCCAAGTATTTAACTCATTAGCTAATTCATCAATTTGATTCATAGTATATGGAGTAATAATTTTATTGGGAGAAATTCCAAACACTCCCTTTGCTGCTTTTATTCCTTTGAGTATTAATTGTCCTACAGCCTCAGGATACCTAGTAAGAATAGTGTTAGGAGAATAAGATAAATGTATCCATAATAATGGACCCTCTTGCCAAAATACTCCTGCAGGAATATTTTTTGTTGGTAGTACAATAAATAATAAAGGCAAACTTACATCAATTCTATCCAAATGCATATTTTCCATATATGTTTCAATGATTTTTAATGTCTTTCTTGCTTCAGGCGTTAACATTCGGGGTGAATTTGGATCTGATGGACCTTTTAGGATATCAAATAAAGGTCCCAACTCTCTTGTTGGTATACCTAGATAAGGCCTTATCCAATTTATGTCTCCTAATAACTTTTGAAAGTCATTAAGTGATTTGAGTTGATCTACTCGTATTTGAATTTTTGGTGGTCGGATCATGGTTGAGGATAATAGAACTCCTAAATAATTAATTGGAAAATTTAATTGTACTTTATCTATTGCTATCTCTAGATTATAATTTTTTAATAAGTTTGTAAGTGTGGCATAACATTCTAGCAATGTGTTTTTATCTTTGTGTGCTAATAATACATCATCCATATAGTGAAATATTTGTAGTTCAGGATTTTGATTTCTAAGTGGCTGGATTACTTTGTTAACATAAATTTGACACATAGTTGGGCTGTTAGCCATCCCTTGAGGGAGTACTTTCCATTCATATCTCTGATCAGGACCTTCATGATTCAGTGCAGGGATAGTAAATGCAAAACGAGGACTATCCTCAGGATGAATTGGAATTGAAAAAAAACAATCTTTAATATCTATAACTAAAACATAGCAAGTTTTTGGCAAAGCAGGCAATTGAGGAATCCCCGATTGAGCAGGTCCCATAATAACCATCTCATTATTAATGGCTCTTAAATCTTGCAATAATCTCCATTTACCAGATTTCTTTTTGATGACAAAAATGGGAGTATTATGGGGAGATACAGAAGGTTGTATATGTCCTTCCGCTAATTGTTGTTTAACCAGGTCATGGGCTGCTTGTATCTTTTCTTTAGTCAGGGGCCACTGAGGAACCCATACTGGTGTTTCTGATTTCCAAGTAATTTTTATTGTCTCAGTGGCCCTTTCTGAAAATCCAACCCCATGTCTGTCTGTTCCTTGATCTATTTGTATTGGTGCTGCTATACCTTGTTCTTCTTTTTCTAATCTTTTTCCTTTCCTAAAACCTTGTCTAGCCATAATAGTGGGTGCATTTTGATTGATGTTATTTGTTAATGTCAAACCTAATTGATTTAGGACATCTTGTCCCCATAAATTTACAGGAAGATGATCCAATACATATGGCTGTATAGTTCCCTCACATCCTTCAGGATCCTTCCAATCTAATACCATTGCACTTCTATGGGGATTAGTCACCACTCCTAGGCCTCGAAGCATTTGAGTGGCTTGTTGTAATGGCCAATGTTTTGGCCATTCTTGATAAGAGATGATGCTAAGGTCTGCACCTGTATCCAGTAGCCCATTAAATTCATGTCCTTGAATATTTAGTTTTAGCATGGAGTGAGAATCTAAATTTAAAGAAAGCATAGCCCAATCTACACCTGTGGAGCCTAATCCCCTGGAACCTCTTTCTACAGTACGACTGGAAAATTTATCATATAGGCTGGGTATTATTAGTAACTGTGCTATTCTATCTCCTGGTGAAATTACTGATATACCCCTTGGAGAACTGGCTATAATTTTTATTTCACCTTCATAATCGGGATCAATTACCCCAGGACTTATCATAAGTCCTTTTAGAGTAGAAGAACTGCTTCCCAATAATAAGCCTACTGTTCCTTGGGGAAGAGGCCCTTTTACCCCTGTGGGAATGATTTGAACTCCCATCTCTGGAGTTAGTACTGCTCTGGCAGAGGCGCAGATGTCCAATCCTGCGCTTCCTCTGGTTTTTCTAGTGAGGGATCTAATGGATAATGTGTCCTGGGCACCACCCTGATGGTGTTGCTGGGTTCCTCCAGTGCCCCGTATAATTGTGGTCATGGGCCCCGGAGCATTGGGCCCTCCTGTCCGTTTTTTGGCAATGGAACCCGATGCCTTTCTCCATGATATTGTGGATACAGGGCATGCTAATCTTTGAGGTCCTGTCTCAGGATCCCATCTCTCAACTACGGGGGTTGGGGGCCTCCCAGCATATGGAGGTGGAGCTGTTGGTTGGACACTTATGCCCTCTGGTGATAGAAAGGTGTTAGTAGCAGTCTCCTGTTGTAACTTTTCCCCTGATGGCTTTTTCTGCTCTAAACTTTCTTCCTCTGTCTGACTAGCTGGAGAGACCTTCTCTTTTACTTGAATTTTTTCCTCTGTCTGACTAGCTCGAGAGACCTTCTTTTTTAGTTGAATTTTTTCCTCTGTCTGACTAGCTCGAGAGACCTTCTCTTTTAGTTGAATTTTTTCCTCTGTCTGACTAGCTCGAGAGACCTTCTCTTTTAGTTGAATTTTTTCCTCTGTCTGACTAGCTCGAGAGACCTTCTCTTTTACTTGAATCTTTTCCTCTGTCTGACTAACTTGAGAGACCTTCTCTTTTACTTGAATCAATATGTCTTCTCCTTCCTCTACCTTTGTCTGAACTGAAGGCTTTGGACTAAGCAAACCAGATACCAACGCCCACAATGTCAATGTGCCAACTGGCAGAGTTCCTGGGCTTTTCTTTTCTATTCTTTTTAAATCTTCACCATGATAGTTCCATTGTGATATATTTAACAACTCCTCCTTAAAAAGCCATGGGCTACATTTTTGTATTGTATCAACGTATGCCCTGACTGTTCTTGATTTTACTGAGATGCCTCCTTCCTCTAACAATTTACTTAACACTCTTTCAGTTTGTTTTTTACTAATTTCTGATCCCATATTTCTACTATAATACAACTCAACAAGATAACGCCAAACAAAACCGAGACAGAATGAAATAAAAAGGGAACAATAAAAAATCATTATAGCCTTTCTATCCTCCTGACATGTGCATCCGTCCTTTCTCCCTATCTGTTCCTCAGACGCAAATAGTTTTTCCTCAGATGTGAGCGGTTTTTCTTCCGTCTCACTCATCTCCAGGGACAGGCAACTTAAAACAAAAGTGAAGCAAAACAAAAGAGGAATCTTAAAATGGCTACCCATCCTCTCACCCTGCCCTCAGGGACGAGCAGTTTACCTTATCACTTACCCTCAGTCGCTCCCCTTGCGAGCCACCAAATGCCGTAGTCTGGCTGGGCACAATTCAGGAGCCACTTGTCAAAAGAAACTAACTTTATTTTTAGAACTACACACGCCAAACAAAATAGCTCCTCAGGAAAAAACCCTCAGAGCCCAACTGCCACCACCGGCTTCCCACAAGCCTCTCTCCCCCACACCAGCCTCTCCAACCTCCCACAATCCTCCTGCTCTTGAGGCCGATTGGCTGGGTTGCATGGGCGGAGCCAAAGAAGTCCCCCAATGAGCAGCTCCGTGGTCTGAAAGGCAGGGAAACAGCCCAATGAGCATCACCGCAGAGGAGCCAATCAGCTAGATGTTGCTGGGGCCGCTGTGAGCCAATCATCAGCCGGCAGCTGGAAGTTTGCTGGGGCCCCTTTGGCTGTGGCTCTCAACATACTGTAAATGACAATAAGGTCAAATTGGTTGATGATGTTATTTGAGTTTTTAAAAATATCCTAACTTATTTTCTGTATACTTGTATCATTACTGAAGGAGGAAGAATAAAATATCTAACTATAATTGTGAATTTCTCTTTTTTCTTTCAGTTCTTTGCATATTGCTTCATGTATTCTGAAGTTCTGTTACTGGGACATGCACATTTGGGACTATTAAGTCTCCTTGATGATTTGACCCACTTATCATTAAGAAATGTCCTTTATCCCTGGCAAAATCCCTGCATACTATCGTTTTTTATAGTAATATAGCTCTTTCATCATTTGTATGATTAGTGTTTTCATGGTATGTATTGCTTTAAATCCTTTAAATTGTAGCCTAGTTAGAACTTTAAATACAAGCTTTTTTTGGGGGGAGGGGGTGGTACCAGGAATTGACCTTAGGTGACTCGACCACTGGGCCACATCCCCAGCCTTACTTTGTATTTTTTTTTTTTTTTGAACGACAGGGTCTCACTGAGTTGCTCAGCAACATGCTTTTGCTGCCACTGGCTTTGAACTCAACATCCTCCTGCCTCAGCCTCCTGAGCCACTGGGATTATAGGCATGTACCACCTCGAATGGTGACTTGCATAAATTTCTTTCTGTTTTTTTTTTTTTTTATTTTTCAGTTTTCGGTGGACACAACATCTTTATTTTATTTTTATGTAGTGCTGAGGATTGAACTCAGCGTCCCATGTATGCCAGGCGAGTGTGCTACTGCTTGAGCCACATCCCCAGCCCTTGCAAAAAATTTCTAATGAGTTCTGTTCTCCGTCTTTCTTATCTTTTTTCCTCCCTATATAATATGTCTTTTTCCTCTGGCTGCTTTTACAGTTTTCTTTTTATCACTGATTTTCAACAATTTGATTATAATGTTTCTTGGTTTGTATTTAAAACTATGGGACTTATTGCACTTTGTGGATTTGAGGGATTATAGTTTTCATCAAATTTGCAAAAATTCCAGCCATTATTTTTACAGATATTTTTTTCTCTAAGACTTCAGTTCACTTCACATATTCTCTAGGGCTTCAGTTAAACATGTCAGACAAGTTGATATTTCTCCATAGGTCATGAAGTGTATATTCACATTTTCCTTATCTTTTGTTCTCCCCATATTTAATTTTGTTTTTCTATTACTACATCTTCTATTTCCTGGATCTTTTTTTTTTTTATTGGTTGTTCAAAACATTACAAAGCTCATGACATATCATCTTCCATACATTTGATTCAAGTGGGTTATGAACTCCCATTTTTTACCCCAAATACAAGTTGCAGAATCACATCGGTTACACATCCACATTTTCACATAATACCATATTAATGACTGTTGTATTCTGCTACCTTTCCTATCCCCTACTATCCTCCCTCCCCTTCCCTCTCATTTTCCCTCTCTTCCCCATCTGCTGTTGTTTAATTCTCTCCCTTGTTTTTGTTTTTGTTTTTTTTTTTTCCTGGATCTTATTTTTCTGTAGTGTCTAACCTGTAGTCTATTCCATCAATTAATTAATTTTTGTTTGTACCAGGGCTTAAACTCAGAGGCACTCGACCCCTAAGCCACATCTCCAGGCCTATTTTGTATTTTATTTAGAGACAGGGTGTCACTGAGTTGCTTAGCACCTTGCTTTCGCTGAGCCTGGCTTTGAACTTGCGATCCTCCTGCCTAAATCTACAGAGCCACTAGGATTATAGGTGGGCACCATCGCACCCTATTCACTGATTTTTATGGGGTTTTTCTGTCATATTTTCCTCTGCCTTTGCCTGTGTTTAGCATTTTGTGTATGTGTGTGTGTGGTGCTGGAGATAGAATGTAAGGCCTATGCATGCTAGGCAAGCACTCTACCACTGAGCTACAACCCTATCCCCATGCCTAGTAATTTTTTATTAAATGTTGGACATTGTTCTTGAATCCCTTTAAAAAGTGTTGGTCTTGCTGGGCGTGAGGGTCCACACCTGTAATCCCAGCTACTCGGAAAGCTGAGGCAGGAGGATCTTGAGTTCAAAGCCAGCCCCAGCAAAAAACAATGTGCTAAGCAACTCAGTGAGATCCTGTCTCTAAATAAAATAAAAATAGGACTGGGGATGTGGCTTAGTGGTTGAGTGCCTCTGAGTTCAATCCCCATTAGCCCCCACCCCTCCAAAAGTGTTGGTCTTTGTTCTGGTGGGTTGTTACTTATAGAACAGCTCTATAATTTTGAGAATTAGATTGTTTTGTTTTAGCTTAGTATTGTGGATTTATTCTTTATTCAAGGGCTAGTTTAATTCCATTATTCTGAGTTTCCACTGAATATCCTGGGTATTCAATGAAGAATCTCCATTCTCTGCTAAATTTTTTTTTCTAAACTGTTTGAGTTCTTGGAGCTATTCAGTTTATAAAGCTATCTGTTTTTCTTTTCCTCACCACATGGGGTTTCATTCTATGTATGCGAAACTTAGAATTCAACAGAAGACCTAAGGAGACTCTCCTGCAGATGAGTAAAGCTCCCTCTTCTCTGGTACACTGCCCTACAAGTTTGCAACAGCCATCTCAATCTCCAGTCTTCATTCTCTCTCAGCTCTACAGGGTTGCCAGGTTCTAGTTGGGATCCCCTCACTGCATTATGAAGTGGAATTTGTCTCTAGACAGAAACCATGGAGCAATTGTATGACTCACTTTTTGTGTCTTTTTCTCAGGGATTAGAGCATTTTTAAATGTCCAAGATTAATTATCTCCTATATTTTGTCCAGTTTTCTTCTTGTTGTGGCAGAAGGGAAAACACCATCCCAGGAACTACATGGTGGCCAGAAGTAAAGGTCTTATTCAGCTCAAATTGTATTTCATTTCTAGCAGTTTTTCCTCAATGTCAGATTCTGACCCAAAAGGGAGACTCTGGGCTAGTGAATTTTAAGACTTCACTGGGCAGACAGTTCCAGATCCTTTTATCTTTACCAGAATCTCCTTACATTCACTTGCTATTAGATTGGAGAAAACCCCTTCCTGTTTCACTGGCTATTCTCAGGTGATTGACCCCATGCTGTCCAGCAAATAACTCTTAGCTACTTAGGGATTCTTTTACTCTAAGGTACCTCATGCATCTACTGTGTTCCTCTTGCATCGATGTTGGTCCTTGCAGTTTTTATTGCTGTTGGTAGTTTGTCATTGGTCTCCATTTGCTTATATTTTGATATTTTAGAGAAAACTTGTCACCTAACTTTATCATGAATATGTATGGTGTTTTTTTCCATGTCGATGCTTAGCGTTTGTGGGGATTTTTTTTTTGAATGGGCCTTTATTTTGTTCATTTATTTATATGTGGTGCTGAGAATCAAACCCAGTGCCTCACATATGTCAGGCAAGCGCTCTACAACTGAGCCACAACCCTGGCTATGTTTGTGGGGATTTTGAAAGATTTAAAAACGATGACAGCAATATCCTAATCACCACTTTCTCAAAATCTGGTAGAAGTTTTAAGAATTAGCATGTAATTTACTATACTCTCTTCCCCTTGTCTCTGCAATTATAAAGGTGTGTACCAAAATATAGCCTTTATTTATTTATAATATTTTTTAAGTTGTTGATGGATCTTTATTTTATTTATTCATATGTGGTGCTAAGAATTGAACCCAGTACCTCACACATGGTAGGCAAGTGCTCTACCACTGAGTCACAAACCCAGCCCCCAAATGTAGCCTTTAATAGCCTGGATCCCTGAATTATTACAATGAGTAGAGCTTGTTCGGTGACCCCTAATGGATGTGCAATATGAGTGAGAAATAAATTTTGTTGTTTTAAGCCATTAAGGTTTGGGGATTTTCCATTAGCATAGTATAATCTAATATTTCTTAAGAGAGAGTGTTATCTTTCTACCCAAGCCAATTCATTTACTTGACCTCAAGGTAGCCACCATTAAGAAGACAGGGGGAGGGGAAGTATGGAGTCAAGGAATAAAAGAAATAAGGAAAAGAAAAAAAGCAATTTGAGAACTATGTCTAGGAAATAATGAATAAAGAGCTTATTAAGCTTTGCGGGGAATTATATGGCCATAGAAACCATGCACCTTTTTCCCCATTGTGCAGTGTGAATGGTACCCTTGATACTATACCTAAACTACCCATTACACCTTATGTCTAAGCAAGACCTCTCAGAGGCTGAGGGGCTGCGGCCACTCTTTCTTCTGAACTGAAGAAGTCTACAAATTTAATATGAACATTGTTGGCTACTTTAAAAATATACTTTAGGGCCAGGGCTTTGTGGGTGTAGCTCTGTGGTAGGAGAATTGGTTGGCATGCATGAGGCCTTGGGTTCAATTCCCAAGACTGCAAAACAAACAAACAAATAAACAACAAATAAATAAACAAAATAAACTAACTAAATAAATAATATGTATGTGTATACTTAGATAGAGATATAAACTAATACATTTAATCCCACCATAGACTGTATGATAATTATACAGATACCAAGTCTTATTCTAAGGCTATTGTGTTCTGTCTTCTTCCATTAACTTGACAGTGAAGGTTGCCATGCTCAGTTGTTTCTAATTCCTTGGTTTCTGATCTTGATTGTTGAGGAAGGAAAAGACCAGGTCCTCCCATACAGAATGCTTTACTGGCAGAACTTTTTCCCCTACCTTTTTAAAATTGGTGCATTATAGTTGTACACAATGGTGGTATTTGTGGTTACATATTCATACACACACACACACACACACACACACACACACACACATGAACCATATAATTTGGCCATTATCACTCCCCTACACTTTCTCCCTCCTTCCTGTTCTCCCACTCTGGTCCCTTTCCTCTCTGCTGTTGATCTCCCTTTGCTTTTCATGAGATCACCCCCTCCCCCACACCTGTCTTTTCTTTTCCTCTCTAGTTTCTACATATGAGAGAAAACCTACTGACCCTTGACCTTCTGAGTTTGGCTTATTTCACTTAACGTAATGGTCTCAAGTTCCATCCATTTTCCTGCAAATAACAATTTCTTTATGGCTGAATAAAACTCCATTGTTTATACATACAATATTTTCTTTATCCATTTGTTATGATTTAGTTAATAGGTGTCCCCCCAAAACTCATGTGTGAGACAACATGAGAACCTTCAGTGGTGAAATGATTGGGTTACTTGAGGTATAACCTAATCAGTGAATTAATCCCTGACAGGGATTAACTGAATGGTAACTACAGGCTGATAGAGTGAAGCTGGAGGAGGTGGGTCCCTGGGTGTGTGCCTTTGGAGCATATATTTGGTAAATTGAGCTTAGCTGCTCTGCTTTCTGATCATTGTGTGGGCTGCTTTCCTCTACCACACTCTTCTGCCATGATGTTCTGTCTCACCTTGAACCCTGGGGAATGAAGTAGTCTTCTATGGACTGAGACCTCTGAAACCATGAGCCCCCAAATAAAATTTTTCTTCTTCTTCTACAATCGTTCTTGTCAGTTCTTTTTGGTTACAGCAGTGAAAAAGCTAACTAAAATACCATTCATCTATTGAGGGACACCTAGGCTGGTTCCATAGTCTGGCTGTTGTGAATTGTGTTGCTATAAACATGCATTTATCATTAAAGATGCTTTTAATTTACATTAGTCCTCCCTTATGAAAGGGGATACATTCCACGACCCCAGTGGATAGTACCAAACTCTATAACTTAATGCCTTTTTCATCTTAACTTAGCATTTACACACATTGTGGCCACAACTTCTGCAATTTGAGATGTGTGGGCAAAACTAGAATAAATTTTTCCTTCCTTATAATTTCACTGTAAGATTTGTTCTTATATCTTAGCAACCTCTCCATGTAATTTTTTTCCTCCATGTATTTTTTTTCTTATTGAGAACATTCATCTTTTTTTACTTAAAGGAAGCACTTTATGTTTTCTCTTTGGTACATCTGAACTTCCAACATCATTACTCTTGTGTGTTGGGGCTATTATTAAGTGAAATAAGGGTTACTGGAACACAAACACTGTGATACCATGACAATTGATCTAAAATACAAGTCAGCAATTAAATGGGTAACAGGCAGTGTGGATACACTGGATAAAGGAATAATTCATGTCCCAGGTGGGACAGAGTGGGATGGTGAAAGATTTCATCAGGATAGTCAGATGGATGAAACTGGAAGTTATGAATTATTTATTTATGGAATTTTCCACTGAATATTTTCAGAACTTGATTGACCATAGGTAGCTAAAACCTTGTGGAAGAGAAACCACAGATAAGAGGGATACTATTGTAATGTAATGTGAGTTCCATTTCTAAAAAATTTGCCAGACACAGTGGCAAACACCTGTAATCCCAGCAACCCAGGAGGTGAGGCAGGAGGATTTCAAATCTGAAGTCAATCTCAGCAATTTAGTGAGGCCCTCAGCAATTTGGAGAGAGCCTGTCTCAAAAAAAAAAAAAAAAAAAAAAAAAAAAAAAAGTACTGGGGATGTAATTAGATGGTGAAAGTGCAACTGGGTTTAGTCCCAGAACAACAACAACAACAAACCCATTCACTTCAGTTGCTGTTCAGAAGATTTATTATAGCTAGGCAAGAATGAAAGCAGGTGACCAATTAAGATCTTTTCTAGTTCACTGTTATCAAAGAGGTCCTGATATGAGATGTTGGGTGAGGGTAGTACACAGTATATGGAAAAAGGGGCAAGATGATGGCCATGTTCTTAATGCCAACTTGCTAGGAACTGGATACCAGACAAATCAAGAACAACTTATAGCTGGGGGTGTAGGTCAGTGGTAGAATGTTTGCTTAGAACATGCTAGAATCTGGGTGTGATGCTGGTACTGTTAAAAAAAAAAAGACTCATGATTTTTTTTTTTTTTTTTTTTGTGTGTGTGTGTGATACTAACAATTGAACCCAGAGCCTCATGTGTGCTAGGTAAGTGCTCTATCACTGTTTCACCCCCAACTACGTCTTTTTTTTTTTTAATCAGAGCATTAGTTATACAAATTAGTTGGGTTCATCCTAACAAAATCATACATGTATGGTCCCTAGCCCTTTTTACTTCAATAGAATCTTGTTAAGTTGTCCAGGCTGGCCTTGAACTTGTGATCCTCCTGCCTCAGCCTCCGGAGTTACAGGGATTACAGGTGTGTACCACTATACTAAGCTACTCATAAGTTCTTTTTTTAGTACTGGGGATTGAACCCAGGGGTGCTTTACCACAGAGCAACATGCCCCATTTTTTTATTATCTTTTGAGACATGGTCTCACTACGATGCTCAGGCTGGTTTTAAACTTGTGATTCTCTTGCCTCAGCCTTCCGAGTAGCTGGGATTATGGGCATGTGCCACTATGCCTGACTAGTCATAAAGTTTTGATTTGAGTAATTATTTATACCATTGTTTTAAACAGGGATAGATGGGAGCACAGTAGGTTTAAGGGGAAAATGAAGAATTTTGCTCTGTCTAGGTCAAGTTCAAGATGCCTAAGAGGCTGACAAAATATATTTTTGTCAAAGAGGCAGTTGGATATACAAATTCAGAGATTCCACAAAGTTTAGGGTGGAAGATACAGATGTGCAGGCCAACTTGGACCACCCCAAGTCCTTCCTGTTATAAGTGACCTGGTGTGGAATAGAAGAGCAAAACCAGCTGATCTCAATTTTGACTCATGAATTTTACTTGGTTGCTTCCAGTATGTAGGAGGCAATGATTTTTCTTCCCTAGAAAAGATATTCATGCTGGATATGGACTCGCCTTCCTTATCACTGTGGGTCCATCATAGGGGCCTTCTGTGGGATTATCAAATACTACATTAAACATAGCCAAGGTATGTTTACATACAACACTGCTTCTTGCTTGGAACTTAGCATGCTTGGAACTCAGTAGCATCCAATGTTGTAGAAAAGGGCCTACATAATGAGTCACCTGTAGGGGTTGTGGCAAGGAGGAGTTACATAGGATTTTCTAGAACTACAAAGAGCCCTTAGAAGTTTTTCTGGGTAGAGACTCCAAAATATTGATCCAAAATATTGTGGTGTTTCTAGTGCTTTGGAGACTGGAGGTGGTGATTCCCATTTCAACTTCAATCAGGGCAATGTTCATTCTACATGATGGACTTTATCTTGGGAGGGGTTCTGCGGGTTGAACCCAGGGGCACTCTCCTACTGAGCTACATTCTTAGCCCTTTTTAACACAGGGTCTGGTTAAGTAACCCAGGCTGCCCTTAAATTTGCAATCCCCCTGCCTCAGCCTCCCAAAGGCGTGCTCCACTCTTGCCAGACCCTACATGACGGATTTTTACATGGCTTTTGAATTGGTTTCTGCTATTCAAAAATGGAAAGTCAGGCAGTAAGTGTAACTCAGTAGTAGACACGGGAGCTTAGCATATGCAACGCCCTGGTTTCAATCCTCAGTACCAAAAAAGGGCAAACAAAACAAACCATAAATCTGATTTAGACATTTGGGGGCCACCTCTCTCCAGGATACTTTTGCCCTGCACCAAGCAGGCTTATGGCAACAGAAACTGGAGGACGATTACTATATCTGATTTTACAGACTCATCCCTGAGCTGGGCTTTCTTTCCATCACCACCTTCACAAGTTCCGCTTGTGTAATAAAGAGTGTGGAATCTGAGACTGGGAACTGTGATCCCCAAGGAGGAACCTGGGAGCGAGGAAAGCACAGACATTTGCTAGACAAGATCAAATGTAGGTGTATGGAGGTAAATGAGAACAGTTTTCAAGGTACAGACTTAAAGAGGGGGATGTACTGAGGACCACTGGAAACCAGTCGCCCCTTTGCACCTGTGGATGCTCTCCGTGGCGGAGCTCTGTCCTCCTTTGGATGGGTAGGAATCATCATTCCCCAGGATCCCCCGCTGTGCCTTTGTGTTTGTGGCTTGGAGGACCACTTATCAATTCCAAAAAGCCAGCCTTTTTCCGCCAATTAATCCGCCCATCAATAAAGATGCCTCGCCCACTACTCATGCGGAATTGGAAGACAGAGGAGTTCAGGCTGGGGCAGGCATTGAGGAGCTTCGGTTCGAGGGAGCAGGGCAGGAATCCTAGATGGGGTGGACGCTGGGTCCACCAGAGTTCCAGAGTCCGCAGAACGGAGTGGTAGTCCACCTTCCAATCCCACCACCTCCAAACCAATGCCTTGCCTGGCCTTCCAGCGGGTGGGTTGCACAGGCGTCCTCCTAGGGGTAGCGGGCTGCTGGGCGGGGCCTCGGTGTTGTTGTTTCTCTGGGGCCCCGCCCCCGAGGGGGGCGCGGACCACGCGGCCAGAGGGCCCGCCTCCCCTCCCCCTCCCGCCCAGCTCGCCCGCCTCTTTGTATCCAACATCCGGGTTTCCCCGCTGGCTCGGCTCCGTGGCCGCCGCTCAGGAGCCATTTTGGACTCGGTTCAGCTCCCCTCCCCCAACCCCTCCCCCTGTTCATGGCCCCTCCGGACTCGGCCCCTACGCCCGGGGCCCGGGCCCAGCCCCGCTGCGCTATGCCTGAGTCGGGCGCGCCCCGGCCCGTGCCCCGCCGCCGTCCCCCGGCCCCCGCGTCGCCCCGAAGCCCGGGCCGCAGTCTGCGCCTCCCGCAGCGTCTCTGAGCCCGAGCCCGCACGCTGCCCGTGGACGAAGGCGCAGGAAGCGCGCGGGGAACAAGACCGAAAGAAGGAGCGGGAAGGAGAGCGCAGCCGCCGCCGGGCCCTGCGCGCCCCGGGAGCGCAGCGCGGCCCTGCCCGCGGGCTCCGGGTGTCCGCGGGGCGGCGCCGCGGAACATGACGGCGCCCTGGGCGGCCCTCGCCCTCCTCTGGGGATCGCTGTGCGCGGGTAAGGACGGGGCGCGGCGTGGGGGGCGCGGGGAGGGCGTGCGGGGCCGGCATCGGGCGCCGCGCGCTGTTTACCAACAAAGGGCGGGCCCGCGGCCTCGCAGCCGCGCCACCTGCCCCCAGCCTGCACCTCTCAGGGCGGAGAGTGGGGGCGCGCCGGGCGCCCGCCTCCCAGGTCTCGGGGAAGATCTTGTCCGTGCTGTCATCTGCGGGATTCTCGTTCACGGAGGCGGCCCGGCGATGGGGGCCAGGACCCGGAGCGTCAGGGTCGGGGTTCAGGCTACGTGGGCGCGTGGAACCCAGGGAGAGAGTGAGGAAAACCTGAGCGTGGGGAAGGCAGCCAAGCGGGGCGGGCAGATCTAACCGGGGGGCGGCGTGTTTGTAGATGCAGTAGCGGCCGGGGGAGGGTTGCGCGTCCCTCGAGCCACTAGGTGTTGCGGAGTGAAGGAGGCGGCTTCACACAGCCCAGAGCCCCTTCATCCTACCCCTCCAGACTCCCTTGCCTTCCTCGCACGCCTGGCAGTTGGCACTGGCTCCCACCTGCTCCCGCTTTCCTCGCTCTGAGCCTCAAATGCGGAGTATGGTCACTTCGTGGTACTGCTTTGTTTGGGGCACCTGGGAGGGGAAGGTGGGGGTGGGCAAGAAGGAAAAACAACAGGTATCTGTTCTCTCGGGCCTCCCCGAGGCACGTGGCAGGCGTGGGTGACCCGCACGCAGCTCGGCCGCGGTCGTGTGGTTAGGGGTGTTCGATTTGCTCGCGTTTGGCTTGGGATGTGTGGGTTCAGGTGTATTCTTGCGGAGTTTTGCCGGGAAAGCGCTTTCCCTCAAATCCGAAGCACCGATTTCCCTCTCAGTGGTGTTGGGGTGTGTGTGTCCAAGCCTGTGGGCGCGCCGGCCAGGCTCGGGCAGTGCTGGGAAACGCTGAGAGCCGGACATTTGAGGATCGGGCGAAAAGCTCTGGGAGGTGGGGGCAGCTGGTGCCTGGCGGCCCGGGCGGTGGGTCCTGCGCGTCTTTGTTCCCAGCCCCCATTACACATGCAGCGCGGGTCCCCTGCTGCCGTGGTGGCAGCAGTGCGAAGTCTGGGAAATCCGCGAGGGGCGGGGCCAGGCTTGCAGGGGACGGGCTGGGATCCCCGCGCTGCTGCGGGAATGGGAGGGAATCTGGGTGAGAGTGGGGATGGTGTGGACAATCCGGAACCGCATCCTCACTCTTCTTTTTTCTTTGCAAGGTATTGAGGCTTAGTTGTTAATGCCAACAACAAGAGAATTCCCACGTGGTCCTGCGAGCCTTGGAACCCCAGTGCAAGGACCCGCAAAGACCACTTCTGGTAGTTAGGCACCTTGTGGGAAGCTGCATCCCTGCTCCCTTGAAGCCACTTCCAGTGTGGCGGAGGCAAAGCAGTGCTCATGTTGAACATTTTATTTCTCTCTTTCCCCCTCTCTTATGTGCTGCTTTTGAGATACTTTTCCCCAAGGAGGAGGACTTCAAAGTGAAAGAGAAGGCATTGGCTTGCCAAGGGAAGGGCAGCAACAGGCCAACTTAAGTATACTCAGCAACTTAGCAGCCCACCTGGCTGCTTGCTGCCCAGACCTCTTGGACTCCTGGACCAGTCTAGGCCTTTTTTTTTTTTTTTTCTTTTGTACCAGGAATTGAACCCAGAGGGGCTTAAATACTGATCCCTACTCTCACCCCTTTTTCTTTCTTTCTTTTCTTTTTTTTTTTTTTTTTTTGTGGTGCTGAGGATTGAACCCAGGGTCTTGTGCATGCGAGGCAAGCACCTCAGCCCTTTTTTATTTTGAGACAGGGTCTTGCTAAGTTGCTAAATCTGGCTTTGAACTTGAGATCCTCCTGCCTCAGCCTCCATATCTGGCTCAGCCTGGGCTTTTCTAAGTCTAGTCCTCCTCTCAGGACAGAAGATCTGGGATCTGGAGACCACCCTCCCCATAGTTTGTCAGTCTCACCAGTCTCACCTCCTTCATTAAGCAGGGCATGGTGGGATTGATCCCTGGGATGTATTTCCTTCCTCTTTTCTCCTCTTGGGTCTTGTGCAGCAGCATACCCTACTAGCTGGGAGGTGGAGTAAGACTCCAAGGATCTGTGTTCTTACCCTGGGAGGAAGGTAGAGTCACTGTTTTTTTCTTGTGGTTATACCAGCCAGTCCTTTGACCAGTGCCTTGCACTAGGTCCAGGTTGGGGCAGAGCTGGCTTCCTGTACCTTTGGTTTCAAGGTGGTCTTTCCTTCATAGTCCTGGCTTGTTGTTTTTAATTATGCCCACCTTCTGCATCACACAGTGCCCTGGTAGAAGGAAGATCTATAATAGTGCTGTCTAAGAGAAAAATAGGATGAACCATATATTTAAATTAAAATTTTCTAGTAGTTGTGTTAATAACCATATCTTAATCTGCTCTGGTTGCCCTAACAAAATGCCATATACTGGGTGGCTTAAACAACAGTAGTTTATTTTCTTGCGGTTTTGGAGACTGGAAATCAGACCAGTATGCTGGCGTGGTTGGGTTTTGGTGAAGACTCTCTTCCTTGCTTGCAGACAGCTACCACCTCACTGCATTCTCATGATAGAACGGGTGAGAGGTCACTTCCTTTTAGGGTACTAATCTCACCATAAGGGCAGCACCCTTATGGTCTAATCTAACCTAATTCCTCCCCAAAGGCCCCATCTCCAAATACTGTTACATTGGGGTTAGCACTTGAACATGAATTTTGGGTGGACACAAATATTCTTTTTCATAATGAGGAAGAATTAACTTTAACAGTATATTTTATTTAATATGTAGAATAATTTCAACATTTAAAGTTAATGAGTTTTTTTTTACTGTCTTTAAAATCTAGTGTGCATCTTACACTTATAGATCGTCTCATTTCTGACCTTCCACATTTCAAGTACTGTGTAGTCATTGGCTAGTGTTTATTATATTGAATAGCACAGGCTTAGAAGAAAAGGCAGAATTTTTTCTGTAATCAGAGATCAGTTCTGTCAGTCTTTTGTGATCTGTACCTTGCCCAGTATCCAAGCCATTTGACTCTTGCATTGCAGTGGACATCCTAGATTCTCTGTATTCTACAAGAACTCCTGATATCTTCTTCTGTACTTGGAGTTTAGATCAGAGGGCCTTTTGGGGTGGGGTGGAACACTATCCTGAGCTGAGTGTCAGGAGCCATTCTCATAGTCTGACCACTTTCTGACATAGAAGTGTTTCTTATCCATTATGTTGAGTGAGTGAAGTGATCTTCAGCTCTGTGGTCCAGTGTAGTCATGAACAAAGATGTAGGCTATAGAGCTATGAGCCATGGGCTATGGGTACCTCTCCCCTAGGAGGGATGTCCTCTGGTACCTGTTCTACCTGCTTTGCATTCCAGACTGTCTGGGTTGCTCTTTGGGAGAAGTGGTACCCTCCTCAGCTTCTTAGAGTCCCTTAGATGATGTGAGACACTTGCCCACTCTCTCAGATCCTGCAGCTGGGTGGAAACAGAAAACATGACCTTTCTTTGATAAGCTAGCTTCTTTTTTTTTTTTTAAGAGAGAGAGAGAGGATTTTTTAATATTTTATTTTTTAGTTTTCGGCGGACACAACATCTTTGTTTGTATGTGGTGCTGAGGATCAAACCCGGGCCGCACGCATGCCAGGCAAGCGCGCTACCGCTTGAGCCATATCCCCAGCCCAAGCTAGCTTCTTTAGTGTACTCTTCTGCAGGTTTTTGTGGGCATTCAGAATTCCCCAAAGTCCCTGAACCAGCCCTAGCACTTCACCTAGGGAACTCCCTTTGCAGGGAACCCAGCAAAGAAGACCCATCCTATAACATGGTCCTTTTTGTCACAGAGAATCTAATCTAATAAATTATTGCTCTTCCCCCAGGAAAATACCTATGTGTGTACATGTGTATCTCTGTGTGCATATGCATATTGTATGTGCACACTGTTTTGCACCTTGATTGGGCTCAAAATTCTGGTTGCCCTGCATATAACTATCCTCCTAAAGGGCAAATGGTCCTTGGATATGGGTGTACATTGAGCCTGTTCCTGCCTTGCTGACTCTACTTGCCCTATTCTGGCTACTGGATAGCTCCTTTACTTCTGCTTCTTGTAATTGCCCGATGTTCAGATTCCTTCCCCTTTATCTCCTCTACCAGGAAGCCACCCCTCTGATTGCCTGTGCATTTAGCACTCTGCTTGGGAGATCAAAGTAGTGCCATTGGGAAATAAAAGGGGCATTGAGTCAGGAGTTTAGATCCACTTGAAGATACTGACCAATCACCATGGAATAAGATTTCAAAGTGAAGGTGTAGGAGCAGGTCTGGTTAATACCTTTGAGAGTGAATGGATAGAAAACCCTGAGGCAGGGTCCTGGTTGCATGGACCTCTTTATCAAACAAAATTTCTCAACCTTAGATACTACTGACATTCCAGACTTGATTCTTTGTTGTGTGTGGGGATGATGGTGGTGGGGGTGCTATCCTGTGGACTGTGATTGTTTAGCACAATACCCTGGCCTTTGCCCATAAATTCTAGTAGCTTATTTCTCATGGAGACAATCAAAAATGATTGTAGAGCTGGAGTTGTGGCTTATCAGTAGAGCGCTTGCCTTGCACGTGCAAGACCCTGGGTTCGATCCTCAGCACCACATAAAAATAAATGAATAAATAAAGGTGTTGTGTCCAACTACAACTAAAAAATAAATTTAAAAAGTGGTTGTAGTTATTGCTAATTTTCTTTGGTGGAGATGAGGACAAAATCATTCTCAGGTTGAGGACCAGTGGTCTAGAATGTTCTCTAGTTTCTAATGAGACAGCTGGGAGAAGTGGGATTAATGGTTGCACCTTCATCTTTATTCCCTAGGATTCAGGCAGCATTGGAGGTTTGATTCTTCTCAAAACCTAGGAGGTTCCTGCCCAGATAAACCTGTACAGTGTGTGAGAGTTTGGCTCAAATTAGTAAATTGGGTATATTGCTTGCCACCAAGAAGAATCCTGGCGTCCTTGAGTTTTCCCAGAAGTGGTTCAGGTTTCAGGGAGGCGTCCGTTGTGGGTGGCCAGGCAGCTTGCCTGCCTGCACCCGCCTACCCGCTCTGACTCTGGCCGTCGCCTTGAGGCTGGCAGGAGTGCCTTTTCCTCCTGCACGCACAGAATGTCAGGAAGTGCCTGTTGGTGGGGCCTCTCCTCCTGCCTGGCACCCCCTCTCTGCTCACCTGGGAGCTCCACGAGCCGAGGCTGGCCCATTCTGCCAAGAGGAGCACTGGGGTTGTAGCAAGACGCAGGCATGCCCTTTCCCCCAAGTGGGCCTGCTGGGTGGCGCTCCGAGGAGCCACAGTGGCTATGGGCCTGGAGCTCCCAGGCCGGGGACACCAGGGCAGGGGGGCAGCCTCTTTCCAAAGGTATGGGTGCAAGTTTCTCCCCTCTCCTTAGAGTGTGGTGTCCGGATGGAATGTGAGGACAGGGCCAGGCTTCCTCCTCTGGGCCTGGGGAGGTGTGGTGGGCAGCACTGCCTGAGATAGGTGCTAGTGCTGGAGGCCCTGACGGACATGGTTGATTTCTAAGGAGGCCTGTGTGTTGGGCTCAGCAGATTGGTGGTCCCCTGTGGCTGCCCCAACATTGTTTTTCTACTCCTCCCCTCTCCTCCTCTGCCTGTGCTGGGGAGGGGCCTTGGGGTAACTCCTCCTTTCTGACTTGTAAACTCAGCTAGACACAGCTGGCTGCACTGGGAGCTAATTTCAAACTGGACCTTATGGTGGGAGGAAGCATTGTTACAAGCCTCAGTTTCTAAGTGCTCCATATCACTTGTGTGTGGAGTGTGTGCTGGGGTGGAGACTTATAGTGTCCTCTCTTTTAGACTCTTCCCAAGGAGACTTGCTTTCCTAGAATTCTTTGTCTTGTTTCCCTTCCCTCCTGTTCCATCGCCAGTATTTTTTTGTTCCAGAACAAACACTCACCCCTTTTCTGGGATTCCTTTTTGGTCTCTTGTTCTCCACTAGACTCCCAGGTTGGTCCCAGCCCTGGAGGTGCCTGCTCCTCGTGGTCCTGTGGGGCTGCCCCTGGGTACCAGGTTGCTGGGTGAGGAGATGCTGCTGCCTCTTCTGGGTCTTTGTTTATGGAGGTTGTCAGTGGAATCTCTGCCTAATACAATGGTAGGTACTGGAAACCAATGGATCACACAGGCTGTGATTATTTGGGGGTCAGCTGTGCCTCCTCCTGGCTCAGGATCAGTAATGGCTTCCTGCCTCTGGATAGCCCATGCTTTGCCCTGGTTATTCCCGTCTTGCTGTACACGTACATGTGCCTTTTTCAGATCCTCTTGGGGACTGGCAGCTCCAGCTGGGTGTTTTCATTCATGGACATGTGATCCATGAAAGCCGGTATTGGAAAAGAAGCCTGCCCCACTGGGCAGATTTGTGGATCTCCACCCTGGGGAATATTGTCTAGAGGGGCCTGTGCTCCTCCTCAATGGGGCTTCTCTTTCGTGGCCAATTTCTGAGCTGGAGCTGAGGTGTTTTGTGAGGCAAGCTTATGCTCCTGTTTGCAAATGTGTTCCTCGGCAGACTATTTCAGTTCCACTTTGACAACCAGGGAGGCTAAAATTAGTTCTGAGGAAGGAAAAGGAAGGCTGGTTGGTAACCCAAGCCCTTGGCTGGAAGATGGAAAAGGCTGCTTCCCTGGGTTTGTGACTGAACATTTCAGAGGATATGACCAGACCAGCTGTTGTCTGTCCATCTGGGAAGATAGAGGGGTCCTTGTTTGACTCTCTGATCTGAACCAATTAAAACAGAGGCTGATTTGGAACCTGACTCTTGAGTGTTGATGCCAGGATGTTTTTTCTTTCAGGCTAAGCCGTGGTGCATAGTGTTTTCATGTGTGAGGACAATGCTTTTTGATGCCCAGTGTCATTGACAACCTTTTTTTCCTGTCTACCTTCAACATGACAATTATCTATCTGTCCATTGGTTCAGAAAGCATGCTTAGGCTCCCAGAGCTTTGGATTGACAGGCATGGGTTTAGAAACCTTTATTTGATGTACTTTTGGGAATTTCCTTCTCATCTAAGTTTGAAGTAGGGTTAGATGGGATGAACCTTGTGGCCCAAGCCTCAGGGAGAGGTTCAGCCTCCCTGTGTGGAAGACATAAAGGTCAAGGCTCATCTGCTCTATGGCTTAGAAAGTAGAGGAACACAGGATTTGAGAGGTGGTGTCTAGTTTTTCTTATCTTCTGACTGCTCCTCTGACCCCTCTAGAAGCCCTAGAGTGGGTCTTGCAGGGCCATATGAAAGTAGAATAAAGGCTAGGGAATAGGATTCTCTTTCCTCTACCCCTCAAAAACTTGCACCCAAACCTCCCCTTACCCAAGGATCTCCTTCCTGGTCAGCCCCTCTGGTGTATAGTTGGAAGAGTAGAAGTCACAGTGGCCCTAATTTCTTTTCCCATTTTAAGTTTTATTTATATAGATAACATACATATACTCAATTGCAGAAATTATCTGTGAACCAGGGTCTCTTACCACCCCTATTCCCCTCCCAAGGTAAGCCTTTTAATTTTAAGGTGGTTGTATATTTTTCCAGGCATTTTTACCTGTGCATCTACAGGAAGTACGTAGAGGAAATAGAGAGTTTTTAGTTATACATGGACATAATATCTTTATTTTTGTTTATTTATTTGTTTGTGGTGCTGAGGATTGAACCAAAGCATCACACGTGCTAGGCAAGCGCTCTACCACAGAGCCACAACCCTAGCCCTGTTGTTTTTTCTTTTTTAGCTTAAAAAGATATCACTCTTTTTTTTTTTTAAAGAGAAAGTAGAGATAGAGAGAGAGAGAGAATTTTTTTTTAATATTTATTTTTTAGTTCTTGGCGGACACAACATCTTTGTTGGTATGTGGTGCTGAGGATCGAACCCGGGCCGCACGCATGCCAGGCGAGCGCACTACCGCTTGAGCCACATCCCCAGCCCAAGATATCACTCTTTTTCAGGCATTTAACTGAAGTATAAAATTACAGAATAGTGTAATTATGGATGTAGGTGTAGCTCAGTGGTAGAGCACATGCTTTGAAAGTACAAGGCCCTGGGTTCAATCCTCAGCACCAAAAATTAGCAAAGAAGAATAGTGTAATTATCATAAGTGAGTGCTCAATGAATATTCATGAACTGAATACATCTATGCCATTGGTGTGTCCAGATCAAGAACCAGATTATAATTCCCCTCAAACCATTAGGCCCGCCCCCATCTCCCCAGCTTTGGTGCTGGGATTAGAACCCATGGCTTCTGCATACTAAGCACATGATGTACCACTGAGATACTCTGGCCCCCAGGCTCTCTCATGTTCATTCCAGTTACTGCCTTCATCCCCTGAGGGTGTTTACTATCTTGACTTCCACCAGCATAAATTAGTTTTCCTGTTTTTATACTTTTTTGACTCATACATATGAACTAGGTTTTGCCCGTCTTCTGGTCACCTTTTCTTTGATTTTCATCTAGTTGTCATGTCTTTTAAAACCCAGATTGGTTTTGTCAACCTTTCTAATACACATAGATCTACTTTGATCTTTTAAATAGCTGTGTAAATTCCAAAATTTAGATGTAGACTACATTCTATCTAGTTTCCTGTTGATGAACACTGCATGTCATTTATGCAGATTGTTTCTTAAAGAGAGATGACAAGAAGAATAACTTCTGGGTCATATGATGTGTATATTTTACATTTTAATAGATACTGGAAATGCTATATTATTATTATTATTATTATTACTACTATTATTATTATATGAGGCAGCTCAGGTGATGGCAGGATGTGTAGAAGTTAGGTGAGATGGCAGTTGGCCCTCTGTGGCAATCAGTGTACAACCTTCTAACTCTTCGTCCTCTTTATCCTGTAATGCCTGATTGTAGAGGTTGAAATAGCCCTACATCCTGAAGTTGCTATGATAGGAGAGGGCTCACTTCCATTGGCTTACTGTCTGAGGAGAGCCTGAGAGTCCGAAGCCTCTTCTGAGTGTCCTGATAACTGAGGTGATGAGGGACAGAACAGTGGACTAGCTAGGATGTGCTGGTCTGGGTTTGGGGTACATATGCATGTGTGTTTCTTTGATCATTTCATATTCCTTGCTGCCTCCACCTTTGAGAGGGACTAAAGCATTTGTTGAAGGTAGCCAAAGAGCTCTGGGTAACAGGGCACAGTGAGTGTAGTGCATTTGACAAAATCTTGGCATGGTAAGATTCTGATTTCATATATGGAAATAAAATATATGTTAGTGGTATTTCTTATAGTCGTCGGTGGTATTTCTTATTCCTGTCTGATTGTATTACTTGTTCCTTTGTATAACCCCCTGTTATAGTGGGCAGAAGAAATAGGGAAGACAGATCAGGATAACTCATTCTCTAAACCCCCTGTTTCTTAGTCTCTCCATTTAGCATGTTGCCTACTTTTTCTGTACTGTAGTCCTGGGATTCTTTGAGTAAGTCTACTTTTCAGACCCTGCTCGGGGATTTAGATGACACTGAATTTGTGGAAATGTTTCTAGTATGAATAACACCCAGTCAACTTTCCTACATTGCTTGGGTGATGTATACTGTTTGTGCCTTAGTCTGCTCAGATTGTTGTAATAGAATATCATAGGTGACTTAACAGAAACTTGTTTTCTGCTAGTTCTGGAGGCTTAAAGTCCAAGATTAAGGTGCTAGCAGAGTTGATTTCTGGTGGGACTTTTGTGTCTTACAGGCAACCACCTCCTTGTTATGTCTTTACATGGCTTTCTCTCTCTGCACACTCCAGAGTCTCTTTTCTTATAATAGGCCCATTGAATGAGAGGCCTGCCTTTATGACCTTACTTAACCTTCTCTAACTACAGACCCATTGGAGGTTAAGATGTCAACCTAAATGAATTTTGAATGGATGTAGTTCAGCCCATGACAGCTTGAAACAATGAAGTTGTTTGAAAGTGAATTATTGTCCTCTGAGTTACGTTTTGGAATGATAGCTACTTTTTTTTCAGAGCTTTGCTCTGGGGTCTCTGTTCTTGTTTAATACTTTCCATGGGCAATCCCATGCTGATGGGTTCAGTTTCTGTGTATTTGTAGATATGTCCTTGCCTTTGAGGATATTATAATCATGAAAAAAATGTCTAGAAGGTGAGTAAAAAGTAGATATGGAGACTTCCTCTTCTGATAATCAGGACCAACCTCCCCACCCCTTTTTGAAGACAATTGGAAAAAACTGATAAACTAGGGAAGACTTCTGATTGAAGTCATTGTACAGCTAAAATTAATAGATTTATCAGGCCAGGATCTGTGTGAGAATAAAGACCCAGGGTGATGACTTTGGGGTTTTGGTTGTTTTCAATCATTCATGGGGCAATTGAGAGACAGAGCATTGTATTTGACAGCCTTGTGGGGTTAGGAAGAAAGGAACTGAAATTCTAAGCAGAGGATGGGTAGAGTTAACCCCTCCTTTTAGGTTGGGACTCCAAAGACCTAGGGGTGAGGTAGACTCCAAATCAGTTAAACCCTAAAGTTGGATCAAAATGTTCTGGGTTTAATAGAATCTTTAATGCCTGGCAGAAGCACATTTAAAATCTTTCTGCATCCTTGGCCTCACACTTACTTCTATAAACAACTTGTAAATTTAGTGACTGGCTGGTGATTTGAAATAAAGAGCCAGCAGAAATATCAGTTAAATCAGGGCTGGATGAACTCCAGATTGAAATTATTATGTACATATTTAAAAGTAGCATGCTTACTGTGGTTTAGGAGGTGAACCAGTGAAAATTTCAGTGGAGAGGAAAGATCTGTTATAGAACTGATGTGTATATAATATCAGAAATTAAGAACCCCATACATGAGATTGTCAAATTAAGTGCAACTGAAGAGAAGATTAGTGAACTGGATGGTAGAGTAGAAGAAAATGTACATGGAGAGACAAAAAGAAGAATGATACAGAGAAAGAGATAGCTGAGGCCAACCTTGAACTTTTGTTTATTTAATTAGGTATATATGATAGCAGAATGCATTTTGATTCATTGTACACAATTGCAGCCAACTTTTCATTTCTCTGGTTGTACTATGTGCAGTCATTAGGATAATAATGTCCATCTCATTCCACCATCTTTCCTGCCCCTATACCTCCCTCCTCCCCCAACCCCTTGAACTTTTGATTTTCCTACATGGTTGGGGTTACGGGCATGTGCCAGTGCACACAGCCATTTTCTCTTTTTTGAACTTGAACTTATTATTTAGGTTTTGGATTTCCTGGACTGCACCTCAAAAACACCTTGACTTTTTTTTTTTTTGTCTACTGTTTTTTTTTTATATCTTTGTATGCTTACTTTATTAGTTATCAATGGACATTTATTTATTTATTTATATGTGGCGCTGCAAATCAAACCCAGTATCTCACACATGCTAGGCAAGTGCTCTACCACTGAGCCACAACCCCAACCCACTTACTTGACTTTCTTAATGATGTTTCTTTGATTTTATCATCTAATCCTTCTGTTGATTTTAATTTATGCCATTGTGTGTACATGTGTGTACATGTGTGTTTGTGCTTGCGTGCACGTGTGTGTATATAATGTCCCATAGATACAGTACCTTTTCTCTGAGGATAAGTCTTGAAGTTTCTTCTCTTTGCATAGTCTCAAAGTTATTTCTTTCTACCCGTTTTTATCTTTGTTGTTTACTAAGTGGCTTTCATAAAGCTGTTCATACTTAAAGATGGACCTGGATACTGATTGAAAACTGTGAGCTCTTGAGTGAAGCCGGCCAATAGTCTGGAAACTGGATTGGAACTAGTAGGATTCTCCTGAAGAGTCTCTTCTGATTTTTCCGTCCGGAGGTTAAAGACTACACTACCAACATGCTAGAAGCCACGGAGGGAAGAGAACTGGGGTATTGTGTATGATATGTTCTGTACTTATTCCTATTTTAGAGTGTGATTTGTGCCCTCAGATTTGCCCACTTCTCTCTGCAGGGCTTATCATCTGTTTTATCATCTTCAGAAAGTGAATTTCTTGTCCCTGCTAGTTTGGGGTGGGGCAGCCCCCGGACCTGACTGGTGGTAGGATCTGAGCATCTGCTTGTTCCATCCTAGTGGACCCTTCTATTTTTGGATTCATTTTTACTCCATTTTTCCAGAGACATCTGGTGTTGTGGAAATCATATCTTCCTCATCTTTCTATACAGCCAACGTTTAAGAATCTGTGTGGTCAGTTACCACTTATTTGTCTGCTTTCCAGCATTGAAATTTCATTTCTGTAGTTTTCTCCTATTCTTGTCCTCATGGGTTTATTCCTTAGACATTTTTTCTTTGCTGTGGTTTTAATGGGATTACAGAAGAGAGGGAAAGGAAATGTTTTTTTATGATCCTTGTCCTTTACCTGTAAGTTGTCTCTCCAATGTTCTTCAGGAATGACAAGGAATGGAGAAAGAGATGTTCTTCTGAGAATTGGTCTTGGCCACACCTTTTGTGGGGCGATGGTGCCAGGGACTTGTTTACAAAGTCCAATCTGGAATTGACTTGAGGTGACCTGGCTTGGTTCCTTGTTTCTAGGCTAGGCTTTGGAAGGCAGATGGGGCTCCTCCTGTCATCTTGGAAAGTGCTTCTGGACTTCCACTCCTGGCATTTATAGTGAACAAATGAGCTGAAAAGCTTCATACAAAACAGAAATGCTAGAAAAAGTGTAGTAAATATCTTTTTAAATGCATCTAGATAGCCACATTTGTAAGAATAAGGGAAAGCAAAAAGTTGGTAGGAGTAGAGCTGTGTGCTTCAACTAATTGCAATTACTGTCCCCCTCAAGTCTTTGCCCATCTCTAATTTAGAGATGTGGGTTTTGTAGCTGGGTTAGGGTCAGGACATAATTGTGGAATTGGGACTGAAGCCTTCACATCTTCAGAGTTCAGTATAAGTGTGGACTAGAAAAACTATCCTTTTGTTGACAAAGGGATTAGATAATGAATTTTCTTGGGCTAAATTGATAGGGGAGGGGGTTAGGTTATGTTTAGTTTCCCCTGAGTGTTTATAACCATAGGCCCGTGTATATATGAGTCTGGAGCTGAAGTTTGTATCATCCTGCTCTCCGGGAAATTCTAGATTGAGGAATTAAAGTGGTTCTAAATTGGTAATTTGGAGTTTGGCAGAAGCAAAAAAAATATAAATGATCTCTGGAAGGTTTCCCCCTCAAACTTGGTCTCACAATATTCCCACAGAAAAGGTTCCATTGAACATAAGCTCATTATCCAAAATTCTAAAATATGTGAGGAAACTACCATGAGTGAAAATGATCTGAAATAAGAAATGTCAGAAATAGACTTTCAAGAAGTTTAATTATGGAATCATAAGAAGGAATTAGACAAAGAACAGAAGTGCCATAATTGACCAGGTAGTTTTATTTTATTTTTTTTTTTACAGTACTAGGGATCAAACCCAGGGCCTTGTGCATGCTAGGCAAGCATTTTATCACTGAGCTATATACTACCAGAACAAGTTTTGTCTTTTTTAAAAAATAAAACGAAAACAAGAATAGTTGAATGTATAAATTAAATAGAAGAGCTATACAGAAGATTAGACACAGTGAAAGAGGCAATTACTGAATTGGAAGTTAGATCTTAAGGAATTATTTGTAATGGTTTTTAGACACAATAGGAAAACATGAAAGCAGGGGCATCTTAGTCTGTTTTCTGCTGTTATAACAGAATACCACAGACTGGGTAATTTATAAACAGTAGGAATATAGTTGGCCTCATTGTTCTGGAGGTTGGGAAGTCCCAAAAGTACGGTGTTGGTATTTGGTAAGGTTTTTGTTTATGATCCTTGTTTTTTACCTGGACAAAGGATCTTAACATGGTGGAAGGGATCATAAGGAAAGAGAGAAACAATGGGAGCCTTTTATAACTCACTCCCAAAGACCGTTAACCCACTCTCTGATGATGACATTTGTGAAGTCTTATTTGTGAAGACAGCCCTTAAGATCTAATCACGTCTTAAAGGTCTTCTCAGCACTGTTGCATAGGGGATTAAGTTGCCAGCTTTTGAATATAAACCATAACGTGGAGTTACGAGACTGGACAGAACATGAAGGTTTAATTTTCATGCAATAGGAATTTCAGAATTACAGAATAGAGCAATGCAATACTCAAATTGATAATAGCCAAGAGTTTCTCAGAATTGATAAGTGGCATGAATCATCAGACTCTAAAAGCATAGTGAACCCAGTCAGCAGAAATAAATTTAAATATATACTGAGATACATTCCTTATAGTGAAACTATAAAGAAAAGAAAAAAAGAAAGCAGCCAGAGGGGAAAAGACAGAATATATATATAAAGTATAGTGGATTTTTAAGCAATAATAGTGGAAGCTGGAAAATAACCACTAAGTAGTATTTTCAAAATGTTGAGAAAAAAATAACTTGAATCTAAAATTTTATGTTCATTTTAAACTTTGATTTAGGAAGAAAGGTAAAATAATAATTCAGAAAAGCAAACAAAGGCTCTTTTATTAACAAGTCTTTCCTGAAGGACTATGTTTTTCAGCAAGTACAATGGTCTTAAATAAAGACAGAGATGCAAGGAGGAATGGGTGAGCAGACAAACTGATGAATGTATGGATAAATTTTAAAAATATTGACTATGCTACTGATTGAATGTGTCTCCAGAATTCATGTATTAGAAACTTAGTACCCAGTGCATTAGTGTTAAGTGGTAGAACCTTTAAGAAGTGATTAGGAACAGGACATGGTGTTGCACACCTGTAATAACAGATACTTGGGAGTCTGAGGCAGGAGAATCACAGTTCAAGGCCAACCTTAGCAACTTAGTGAGGCCCTAAGCAACTTAGTGAGGCCTTGTCTCAAAATAAAAAACAAAATGGGCCAGGTGCAGTGGTGCATACCTGTAATCCCAGTGGCTTGGGAGACTGAGGGAGGAGGATCACGAGTTCAAAGCTAGCCTCAGTAAAAGTGAGGCGCTAAGCAACTCAATGAGACCCTGTTTCTAAATAAAATACAAAATAGGGCTGGGGATGTGGCTCAATGGTTGAGTGCCCTTGAGTTCAATCCCTGGTATCCCTCCCCCACAAAAAATGGGCTGGGGTATAGCCCAGTGGTAAAGTGCCTTTGGGATTCAATCCCTAATAACAAAAACAACAACAACAACAACAAAAGGTGATGAAGGAAGTGATTAGGTCATAAGGGGTCTGTCCTTATAAATGAATTAGTGTGGGTTTCCTAAGAGTGGGTTAGTTATCCTAGTAGTGGGTTCCCTGTAAAAGGACACATTTGATCCATTCTATCTCTTGTCCTTCCACCTTTTGCCATGGGATGACGCAGTGAGAACACATTGCGCAGATATGGGCCCTCAACTTTGGACTATCAAGCCTCCAGAACTGTAAGAATAAGTCTCTGTTCTTTATAAATTACCCAGTTTCCGTCTGTTATAGCATCAAAAAAAGGTCTGAGATGGTGTATAAAACAAAAGTAGTATCTTTTCTTGGGAATCAGGTAAGAAGAAATCAATAACATTAAATACTGAATGCAAGTAATAGATTAAATCTAAATTGAAAATACTTAAAATGGAAATTAAATGTGTAGCTTTCAGACCAGAAGTAACTAAAATATGAACTATAAGGGCTGGGGGCATAGCTCAATGGTAGATTACTTTCCTAGCATGCATCAGGTACAACCAAGAAATAGAAAAATAAAATAAAAAAAAGAAATATAAAAATATAATCCCATGAGGCTCAATGGTAGAACTCTGTGCTATGTATGTGTAGGACCTTGGGTTTGAACCCCAGTACCACAAAACAAACAAGAAACATAAATGGAGGTAGCAGTAGAGAAGAAACAAATCTAAACATATGCAGTAGTCATAAATGTAATGGAACTCAGTTCCCTGATTGAATCAGGGAAAATAAAAATAGGCAGAAATGTGGGTGTTTTGTTTTTATGGTTCTGGGGATTTAACCCAGGGATGTTCTATACCACTGAGCTAAATCCCTAGGCCTTTTTCATTTTTATTTTGAGACAGTCTCTCTCATTTGCCCAGGTTGGCCTTGAACTTGTGATCCTCTGAAGCAGAAAGATTTAAAATAAAAATTGGAAAAGATTGAGAAAATACTAACCACAACCAATGTTAATAGCTATTATAGCATTGAACAAATAGATTTTTTGACAAAAAAATATTTGAAGAAAGTTACTATATAGTAAGAAAAGTTTTTATTGCCAAGAATATATAAAGATTTTATATTACTTAAAGGAAAAATGACCCAATAGGAAAATGGGAAAGGATATAACAGGCAGTATGCAGAAGGAGAGGTCAGTGATCACAGAAAGATACAGTCAGTATCACAGAAATGTAGATTGAAGCCACATTAACATTTTACACTCTGCCAGGTCACCGAAATTCAGAGTGGATGAGGGTATGGCTCAATGTGGACTGTTGGGAACATAAATTGGTATATCCTCTTTGGAGAACAGTTTGACTAGTTAGTGAGTTAAGGATGCTGAGATCCTGTGACCCAGCTATTCCAGCTTGTGTGGATGTACCCTGAGGAAATGCCCACACATGAACCCAAGGGGGGGCTCAGTAATGTTGCTTACATCAACAAACATAAATAACCTAAGAGTTCAACAAGAGAGTGGATGAAAGTAAGGTCATACAAGGGACTGTCACATGGCTTTGGAAATACGTGCATTTCCGAACTTTGGTGAGGGAGCAGTATATAAAGACATGTACTCTAGAGATGGGCTGAAGTCATTGATAAATGACTTGGGAAGTTACTCAACCTCTTGTGCCTCAGTTTTCTTATCTGTAAAATAATGACTCTGGATTGTCATAAGGATTAAATATTATTTGAAAAACAGTATAGTGTCTGAGATGTGGCATGAACTATGCAGTTGATTAATAGATATTAATCTGGATGGTTTAACAATATATGGACAAGGTTAAAACAGATTTATCTAGGGTTATGATATTATAGCCCTGGGTTTGATCCCCAGTACTGCAAAAAATGAAAAGAATCCAAATTTATCAAGATTGTGTTTAGTTCTCTTGTGTGAAAGAGTCTTCATCACTCACAATGCTTGTGCACCCTGAGTGTCTGGATATTTCTCATGCTCTATCCTTCCCCTTCCCCCTCTCTTATAGGTTTTTGGGTCTTTACTCCCTATCCACCTTGACTCTGGTCCTGGTGAGGTGGAGGGGATGATACTGTGTACAGTTTAGAAACCTCACCTTTAGGTCTCATGGTCCTCCTTGGCTCTTCTAAAGGGACCTGCTAGGGTAGCATTTGCTCAGTAAACTTGGGGCCATCTTCCTAGGGACATTGACAGTAGGGGAGAGGCTGCTTCTGCCTCTGGGCAGCCATGGAGGCTGGATACTGGAGGGAGCACTAACTCCCTGAAGTCACCCTTATTAGCTTCATGGAGGCATCTGGGAGAGTGTATCTTGCCCAGCTGGCTGGGGTTGTCCTGAGGTAGGTAGATAGAGTGGTGAGGGGCAGTTGCTCACCTCTTTCAGTGACCATATGGGTGAGGCTGGGTGCCTGCTCCCTATCAGGGTGGCTGCTGAGGTGACTCCAGGAGCCAAGAATATAATGGCCTGCTGGGTGCTGGAGTTCACAGATCTTTTTTTTGCGGGGGGCGGGGGGGTACTGGGTATTGAACTCAGGGCTACTTAACCACTGAGCCACATCCCCAGCCCTATTTTTTTTTTTTTTTTTTAATTTAGAGTTAGGGTCTCACTGAGTTGCTTAGTGCCTCACTTTTGCTGAGGCTGGCTTTGAACCTATGGTCCTCCTGTCTCAGTCTCCCAAGCTGCTGGGATTACAGAGTGTGCCACTATGCCCAACTGGAGTTCATAGTTCTGAGAGATGTTAGTTGACTGGGGATACCCCAAGCCAGAGCTGGGGGAACCCCACAGGAGGCATGGTCATTCCAGTTCTGAGCCACCTTCCCCATTTTCCATTCCTTCCCCCTTCTCTGTTGCACTTTGAGCCCCTCACAGGCTGGACTTTGGTGATATTTCCCTCTGTTTTCCTCAGGGCATAGTGAGATGTGTCCAAAGACCAGTGGACTGAGTTGCTTCAGAGGGGAAGGAGCCTCCCAGTTCTTGTCCTTGAGCGTTGAAACTGATCCCTTGATGTCCCATTACATGTAATGTCAGTTCAGAGCAGAACCTGCATGTTAGCTGACAGTGTGTGTGTGTGTGTGGGGGGGGGTTTCCTGGGACTGAGTTTTTTCCTTCCCTGCCTGCATAGAGGATTTGGTTTGGAGAGCCTAGATTTTTTTTCTTTTTTCTTTTTAAACTGCCAGGACTTGGGCATAAGGACTGCCTCTTAGGGATAATCAGACATGAGTTACCTGGTTCCCTTGGAGAGCAGCAATTGAGATGGCTGTGGCTCAGGGATGTAGCAAGTCCTTTGTCCTGGTATCCTGGGGGGGATACTCTCTTCAGTACTATAAGACAGCAAGTGTGAGGGGGGTTAGTGCCCCACATCTTGGGAGGACTGCTTCCTCTCCTGCCAGAAGGGGATAGTAGACTAGGGTAGGGAAGCCTCCTGTGCATGAGTGCCCTGGCTCATGAGTGTGGGCAGGAGGCCTTCATCTATTCAAAAGCAGAGGTGTGTGGTTGGAGTATTGCCAGAGGCTATAAATAGCTAAGTGTGTAAAGAAACAGAGCCTGGGAGAGGCCAGGAAGCTTGGAGACCTCTAGATCTCCAGCTGGCAGCAAAGCCTGGGTGTGGTGTGGGAGGGGCATGGAATGTCACTTCAGCTCTGAGAACAAAGCTCTCCTGGGTCTAGTATGACTTGATGGGCTGGGGGCTTGAGGGGAATTGGCTGTAAGGGATTATTACAGGCAACAGGGAAGGGTATGGCTCTGATACAATGAGTGGCATGCCAGGCCCTTTCTGACCACTCTTGAAATGTGGTCATTTATTTTTTGTGACAACCCTAGGATTTATTATGAACCCCTCTCAAAGAGTAACTGATTCTGTAAAGTGCTCAGGGCACACAGTGGTGAAGTGTCAAAGCAGGATTTAAAGTCTGGCGGCTCAAGGCTGTTATTTTGTTGGATTGCTTGTGGGAGGATCTGGTCATATGGGGCTCAAGTGACATCCTTAAACTTTGGGTCCTTCCTGGAGCCTTGATTTGGAGCTCCCAGCCCTTTCTACTTGGGTTCTGCCCATGGTAGTGGCCAGAGGGGTCCTTGCCTGATGATGGCTTGGTGAGAGGAACTGGGCCAGCCTTAGGACACTCTCTGTTGGTCTCCTTTGTTGGAACTCCTAACACTGAACAGGGAGCTTGTTGTTTGTTGACCAAATTCTTGCTCTAGGAGTGTAGATTAGTGGTAGAACCCTTGCGTAACGTGTATGAGGCTCTGGATTTGATTCTCATTTCTAGCAAGAAAAATAAAAAATGTAGGGGCTTCAGGCTAAAACTATCCTTCTTTCCTGTCCCCTTCTTTTGAAATCTTGCTCTAGCCACACATCCTACACCCTTCTTTTTTTCCATGTGTCCATCCATCCATCTATATGTCTGGAACTGGTTCTAATACTCAAGATGGGCAAGGGCCCTGTTTTCATGTCTTGTAGAGGAATTTGGCATTTTCCCCCCTTTTATTGATGCCTTATAATTATACATAATAGTGCATACAATATGTGCATACAATAAAACAGTATAATTTGTTCAATTTTACTCCCCAGTTAGCTCCCCTTTCCCTCTCCTCTTTTCCCCTGATCCCCTTCTTCTTTTCTACTGGTCTCCCTTCTATTTTTTTTAAATTTGCCCTATTTAGATATATATCACATATATATTTTGACACATTGCATTTTTTGCATTTTGACACATTGTACACAAATGAAGCACAACTTCTCATTCCTCTGACTTTATGTGGTGCATAGTCACACCAGTAGTGCAATCATACATATATGTAGTAATAATGTCTGTCTCATTCTATTGTCCTTCCCATCCCCTCAGCCCCACTCCTCCTCTCACTCTCCTGCACAATCCAAAGTTCCTTCATTCTTTCTTACCCACCCCCTCTCCACTATGAATAAGCATCCATTTATGAGAAAAAACATTTGGCCTTTGATTTTTTGGGGATTGGCTTATTTCACTTAACATGATGTTCTGTAGTTCTATTCATGTACCTGCAAATGCCATAATTTCATTTTTCTTTGAGGCTGAGTAACATTCCATTGTGTATATATACCACCTTTTCTTTATCCATTCATCTGTTGAAGGGCATCTAGGTTGATTCCACTGTTTAGCTATTATGAATTGAGCTGCTATAAACCTTGGTATGTCTGCATCACTGTAGTATGCTGATTTTAAGTCCTTTGGGTATCAACTGAGGGTGGGATAGCTGGGTCAAATGGTGGTTCTATTCCATGTTTTCTGAGCAATCTTCAAACTGCTTTCCAGAGTGGTTGTACCAATTTGCAGTCCCACCAGCAATGTATGAGTGTGCCTTTCTCCCCCACATCCTCTCCAACACTTATTATTGTTTGTATTCTTGATAATTGCCATTCTGACTGGAGTGAGATAAAATCTTAGAGTAGTAGTTTGGATTTGTATTTCTCTAATTGCTAGAGATGATGAACATTTTTCCATATGTTTTTTGATCAGTTATATTTCTTCTGTGAAGTGTCTGTTCAGTTCCTTAGCCCATTTATTGATTGGGTTATTTGTTTTTTTGGTGTTAAGTTTTTTGAGTTCTTTATATATCCTGGAGATTAGTGCTCTGTCTCATGTGTGTGTGGTAAAGATTTCTTCCAATTCTGTAGGTTCTTCACGTTATTGTTTATTTCCTTTGCTAGGAAGAAAACATTTTAGTTTGAATCCACCTCATTTATTGATTCTTAATTTTACTTTTTGTGCTTTAGGAGTCTTGTTAAGGAAGTTAGGTCCTAAGGCAACATGATGAAGATTTGGGCCTACTTTTTTTTTCTATTAGGCGTAGTGTCTGTGTTCTAGTGCCTATTTTGAGTTGATTTTTGTGTAGAGTGAGAGGAACAGGTTTAATTTCATTTTGCTACATACAGATTTACAGTTTTCCCAGCACCATTTGTTGTCTAGGCCATCTTTTCTCCAATGTATGTTTATGTTGCCTTTGTCTAGTGTGAGATAGCTGTATTTATATGGGTTTGTCTCTATGTGGAAGCTGGCATTTGTAATGCAACTGTTGAGCACATTTGTAATATTTTATTTCTTATGCAAGTGTTCATTATATTAATATTGTTATTTCTTCTTGGGAATTATTTTTGGTTATGTTAAGCATACAGTTTTTGGGTGTCTGAAATAGTCCTTTAAATAAGAGCAGGTGATTAACCAAGGGTGGTAAATTAGGTGCTAGAGGAAATATAAGGCCAATGGAAGTAGAGTGTGCCTGGTTTTAGGGGAGAGGCCAGGCTGAAATCCTAGGGATAAAGTGGGGAACATCTTACAGCCAGAGGTGGTAATGGGTACTAAGCCTAGAAGCCCAGCACATTCAAGAACCTGGCAGTGAGGTATGGCTGCAGAGAGGGAAGTAGATGAGGGAGTGCATATCTCCTCTGTCTGCAGCCCAACTTGGAGACTTTCCGGCAAGTCTCAAGTCTTCCCCCGCTAGAATTGTTGTTGTGGAGGCAGTGGGGCCGCAGGTTGGGGAGAGTTGACATGCACTGTGTGGACTGGGGGCTTTGCATAGCTAAGCTACTGGATGCTGTTGTGAGTGGGCAGGGGCCCTTGTACTTGCTCAGTCTTTGGCTCCTACCTGCATTGGATCCCCTCAGCTTCTCCCCTTACACTATAAGCCTGTATTTGAGGAAGGGTCTGACTGGGGGAAGTCAGTGTACGCCCCTGTGTGAGTACCCATGTAGACCCTGAGGCCCTTTTTTGAGGGCTAGGCTGAGTCCCAGCTGCTTGGCTTGTCACAAGGCCACTTTTTCCTTTTACAAGTGTCAGAGTCTAGGCCACATGGCCTTGGATGGCCAGAGCTATGGTTGGATGTTTTCATTCTAGTTGGGTGATAATTTGAACCTACCTGGATGATATGGTCCTACCTGGAGCCTTGGAATTTGATGCTTGGTCTTGGCCAGGCCCCCCTGGAAGGACCTTTTATCACTGCAGGGAGGTAGAGCAAGGGTGAGTCTGAGCAGAGTGTGTTCCTCCTTGTGGTAGAGGGGCTCCTCCCTCTACCAGTCAGTATTCTCCTCGATGAATTGGCCTTAGGAAATCAAGCCGTGGGCTGTGCTAGAACTCAGGGCACTGCCTTCCCCAGGATCAGGTGGGCTTCCTTCTCCTTGCCTGGCTTTCTTGCTGTCAGTGAAGTCAGGCTGCGCATGGGCTGGCTGGTAGTTTTTTGGGATTGACTTTGGCTCCTTCTCCTCGTACGGTGGGCACAGTTGTCAGGGGAGACTCGGGGAGCCCAGCCAGGGGTGGTGATAGGCATTGCCCCACAGTAGGCTCAAGGAGTGTGGAAAGACTGTTGAATGTTTACCACTGGTTTCCTCTCAGATATCTTCATGGAGTTCTGGCAGTGAGTCCTTCGTGTGGATGCCTGATGAAGGGGCCATAGCTGACTACTCCCAGGCAAAATCTCTTTTGCCATCTGCATATTCTTTTCCATCCCAGGGCAAAAGAGTTCATGGGGGAATTGGGAACAAGCTAGGACTGGGTCTGGGGGTCATCTTGTAGGGATAGTGAAGAAGGTGGATTTGGTAAATGTTTGATGCCATGTTTAAAGGAAAGCAGTTGAAGGTTAAAGCAGTTGACCACCTGGGTGGCATTTCTTCCGGAGATAGAAGGAAGTTCAGGAGTGGAATGCCTGCCTGGGGGTCATCATCAGGGGCCAAGCCCAGCTGGGAGATTGATCTGTGTTTACAACTTAGCCACTATCCAGCTCTTCTCCTGCTAGAGGCACATATCCCTGCTGGTGATTCTGGGAGGTTTACCTGTGCAGGCCTCATTATCTTTAGAATTCTGAAGCACCAGGTATGGATGCTGGGTGTAGAAGGGACACTGGAGGGTCCTTGTTCCCTTGTGGAGGACATTCCAGCTCATCTGGGGGCGGAGCACCGTGGTGACCAAGGAGAGAGGGGGCAGTAGGAAGCCGCTTCTCCTTATATTTCCTCCAGATGTAGTCCTAAAGGTTTGCATCAGTATCTCCTGAGATAGACAGGAAGGTTAAAAATGGAGATCCTGCCCTTATTCCTATTGGATAGATCTGGACTATGCCTGAGAGTGTTTGTTTTTATTAAATACTATAGCCCCACCCCTGCACTTACAGAGATTTTGCACTGGGGCTTTTGAGGGCTTCTTCATTAATCCTGGTACTGCAGGGAAGCAGCCCGCCATCACCCAGCTTCAGGCACTATTAATGCCACCTTTTGTGCCAGTGGCTGGCTGCTTGTCCATCCTGCATGGTGTTAGGTTTCCTTCCTTTCCCCCTTGCTTGGGCTTAGGGCAGCTATAGTGGGAAAAGTGAGCTGAGGATGGTGCAGGCTGGCACACAGTAAGCTGAGGTGTTGGATACAGAGGGAGCATGGTGCCCAGTAGAGTGGTTTGGGATAGTAGCCCTGTGGGGCATGCTCAGTGTCTCTTCTCTGGGCACAGGTTCAGGGCGTGGGGAGGCTGAAACACGGGAGTGCATCTACTACAACGCCAACTGGGAGCTGGAACGCACCAATCAGAGTGGCTTGGAGCGCTGTGAGGGTGAGCAAGACAAGAGGCTGCACTGCTACGCCTCCTGGCGCAACAGCTCAGGCACCATCGAGCTCGTCAAGAAGGGCTGCTGGCTGGATGATTTCAATTGCTACGACAGGTACCACAAGGCTTGCCCTTCCTCTACTGAAGCCTGCCTATACTTGCACTTCCCGCTTGGCCCTGTGGTTCTCAGGATAACTGAGCAGGAAAGGGGCTCTTCAGGTGATAAGCAGGCTCCCACGCTCTTCTGCAACCATGTTTGCCCTGCTCCAGCTCTGAGGAGGGGTTTCAGGGTGTGTTGACTCCTAGTGGTCTCTCCCCAACTTTGGATGGGTTCACCTGTCCTGCTGATGTTGCCCAGGAGATGCTCTGTTTATAGGGAGGGGTTTGGCTGGGCAGGCCTGGGAGAGTCTTGCATCCCCTGCCTGAGTAAGGAAAGCTCTCTGCTTTCAGGCAGGAGTGTGTGGCCACCGAGGAGAATCCGCAGGTGTACTTCTGCTGCTGCGAAGGCAACTTCTGCAACGAGCGCTTCACCCACTTGCCAGAGGCCGGGGGCCCAGAAGGTGAGGGGCCAGTGGGAAGAGGGCATCTGACCTAGCAGACTTGGGCCTCTCCTTGGCCCAGAGTGCTCAGCTCTGGAGCTGGATGGGGAATGGCTACAGGGCCCTGTGAAGGTGTGGGAGTGGGCGGGCTATGTGACGCAGGGCTCCGTGTGTCCCCCAGTCACGTACGAGCCACCCCCGACAGCCCCTACCCTGCTCACGGTGCTGGCCTACTCGCTGCTGCCCATTGGGGGCCTCTCCCTCATCGTCCTGCTGGCCTTCTGGATGTATCGGCATCGTAAGCCTCCCTATGGCCACGTGGACATCCACGAGGTAAGAGTGCAGTCTTGGGGCAGGGGTGAGGAGGGGACATGAGGCTAGGCCAGAACTGGTTAAGACTTTGCTTTCTGCTAGGACCCTGGGCCTCCACCCCCATCCCCCCTGGTGGGTCTGAAGCCACTGCAGCTATTAGAGATCAAGGCTCGTGGCCGCTTTGGCTGTGTCTGGAAGGCCCAGCTCATGAATGACTTTGTGGCTGTCAAGATCTTCCCACTCCAGGTGAGTGAGTGAGGACTCCAGGTCATCTTCCCTCATTGTGGCCTGAGCTGAGACTCTTCTACGCATGGGCAGTCCAAACCCTGGACACTGGTGGGATGAGGAAGAAATAGCTGCATTGAAGTTGCCATTTACGTTACTCTCAGCTATATGGGGACTGCATTTAGCAGTTAAATTGCATTGAAGAACCAGGGCAGGGCTTTGCTATACCTTGATCTTCTATGGTATATGGGTTTTTGTTCTTTTTTTAAAATTTTTTTAGTTGTAGATGGACACTATCTTTGTCTTATTTATTTTTGTATGTGGTGCTGAGGATCCAACCCAGTGCCTCACGCATGTGAGGTGAGCGCTCAGCCACTGAGCTACAGCCCCAGCCCCAGGGTTTTTGTTCTTGCTGTCATGTTCTGCTCAGCAACTCTGGACACCAGGCCACCCCATGCATTTGCCTAGGACACTTAATAAAGCCTGGCGTGGCGTGCCTTTCACTTTTTGGGTGATGTGGGGCAACTTGCTTCCCATCTCTGGACCCGCAGTGGTTTCATTTTTAAATCATGGCTGATGTTAAGTGATCTAAGAGGTTGCTGCTGGCCTGATGTTGTGTGGCTCGGCTCAGTCCTGGTCTCCTAGGCCCCTTATGGATGCTGAAACTGAGAGGCTAGTGGGAAGGGGATGGATGAAAGTGCAAACGCCTTGCTGTGGGGTTGTGTGGCTATAGCCTGACTGATCTGCCTCCATGCTCCAGGACAAGCAGTCATGGCAGAGTGAAAGGGAGATCTTCAGCACGCCTGGCATGAAGCATGAGAACCTGCTGCAGTTCATTGCTGCTGAGAAACGAGGCTCCAACCTTGAGGTGGAGCTGTGGCTCATCACGGCCTTCCATGACAAGGTGGGCCATGCTGTCAATCCATACGCGATGGAAAGGTTCCCATGAGGTGATTCTGCCATAGGTGTGGACCAGGTTGTCCCTATAAGAGCCTTTGACCCTGAGGTTAAATCTATAATAAGAGTAGTGACTTAATGATTACCCCTGGACTTTCTATCCTGGTCTCATTTGCCTTTCCTGTTCATTATAGACTCCCAGGAGAGGAGCCCAACCATTGGCCTTCAAAGACATCTCTCCTAGGGCTGGGCTGGGTTGGGTTGGTTGGGTTGGGTTGGGTTGGGTTGGTTGGGTTGGGTCTTGCCATTCACTTAGAGCCTGTGTCTAAGATTTGTGCTTCCTTGTCTTAGGGCTCCCTCACGGATTACCTCAAGGGGAACATCATCACATGGAACGAACTGTGTCATGTGGCAGAAACGATGTCACGAGGCCTTTCGTACCTGCACGAGGATGTACCCTGGTGCCGTGGTGAGGGCCACAAGCCGTCTATTGCCCACAGGTACCTGGGCTAGCAGGTGCTCTCTCTGTGCTTGGCCTGGAACTGGAGAGGGTTGGTGGGTGAGAGGAGGGTGTAAGGGGTGTCTCAATTTTCTATACATGCCTAGTCTGCCTGTGTTGTATTGTAATGACTGGGTACAGAACCAGGCCTTTACCTGCGTGTGTCCTTTGGATGGCATGGCCTCCTAAACTGGTTTTCTGATGCCCTCTAATGGCTATATGAGGAAGTGCCGACTGCGTTACTTTGAAGAGTTGGCTCAGCAATTCTTGAACTTTATGGTTAGAACCCCTTTAATTAACTCTTAAAAGGAATTTTTGCATATGTGGGGTTTGTCTGTTGATATTTCCTAGAGTAGAGCACACACACTCTTATCTTTTTAGAGTGAGGACATCATCTATCATATAGTCCTTGGAAAACTCTTTTCTATATTTCTGAGAGGAAAAACTTAAAAAGGCAAATGCTAGATAATTAAAGAAAAATTTTGACCTTGAGAGCTCCTGAAATAATTTTGGGAATCTTTTGGGGTCTTTGAACTATACTTTTTGTGGAGTGGAGTATTGGGGATTGAACTCAGGGGCACTTGACCCCTGAGCCACATCCCAAGCCATGTGTTATATTTTATTTAGAGACAAGGTCTCACTGAGTTGCTTAGTGCCTTACTAATTGATGAATCTGGCTTTGAACTCATGATCCTCCTGCCTCAGCCTCCCAAGCTGCTAGGAATATAGGATACACCACTGCACCAGGCCCTTGAACCATACTTTAAGAACCATTTTTAACTTGTCACCATTGTGTTTTACTGAATTGCAGGCAGTAATGCTTGAGAAATACCTGAATGCTTGAGAAATACCAACCCATTGACTCCTCAGTTACCACCTTGTAAGGTAGAACCTGTTTCTTCTCCTTATCTTAAAGGTGAAGGAACAGTAGTGCAGAGAGGTTGAGTGCCTTAGACAAGGTCCCATATAACTAGTTAGTCTGTCTCCATAACTATGAGGGAGGGGAATGAGACTCAGAAGTCCAGGTTTCTAAGCTGAAAGGTCCCTAAGGGTATTAACAGTAGTGATAAAGAGGTTGTGTAGACTTGCCATTTTTGTAGGTCAAAAAGTTGAATGTAGACTCTTGGATATGGTTCCACTTAACAGTAATGCATAGTAAGTTTGCCAGGGGTGGCCCAAAGCATTTTGTTTGCTGCTCACTCAGTTTTATCCTCATAGCAATGCTGGGACAGATGCTGGGGAAATTGAGGACCAAAGTGGTTCTTATTAAAGAGTGAAAATGAACGCACACTCCAGGACCCTGTTCCACTCTGCCTTTGTGGCCTGTCAGGATCTTTGGCAAGCTAATTTTAAATTCCTGTTTTCACTCACATTCCAAATATTTCTTCCCAGAAAATGTGCATCCCAGGCCAGTGTACCTGTCTCCCAACCCCTCTGAGGATGTGTGGGCTGGCCTTTGATGCTGTGGGGACTGGGACAAGGTCTGACCAGCCATTGGGGTAGGAATTGCTTTGCCAACCTTGACAGAAGTCTTTTATCAAAGGCAGTGAGGGATTCCCACACCTGTTTGGGCTCCTGAAGCTGCCTTACCTCTGCACCCAGGCACAGACCCTGCACCCCAGATAGGGTGGGATGATCTGGTCTAGGGGCTCTGGGGCACAGACTCAAATATCTTAAGAGCCAAGGTGGGAGTTAGATCATAATGTTCAAGCACAAGGGATGTTGGATCATGATGTTCTACTTCATTGGGGCCCAATTGTCTCCACAGGGATTTTAAAAGCAAGAATGTATTGCTGAAGAGTGACCTCACAGCTGTCCTGGCTGACTTTGGTCTGGCTGTTCGGTTTGAGCCAGGGAAACCTCCAGGGGACACCCATGGGCAGGTATTGAGCCTGGGCCTGGGAAGTGGGGGGGCTGAACCAGGGTGGATACTCTGGGATTGAGCTGACAACTTCTAGGGGCATGGCTTTGGAGCTAAGAACTCAGGGAACAGAGCTTGTGTTAGCAGTAAAGAAGCCAAGGCCTGGTGGCTTGTAAGCTTCCCCAGGCCAGTCAGCTAAGAAACCTAGATTCCCTGTTCAGGTTTTGGCCACTTGTCCTTGTGGTCTCAATCTTTTTTTCCCCCTAGTCATAATTATCAATCAAAAAACAAAATAGAAAAGTATTAAGACTCTAAGCCAAGAACCTAGAAAAAGTAGCCAAGAAATTAAATCTAGCAAATCATCCCATAGCAGTCAATTTTGATCTTAAGTATTCTCTTCTTGCTTTATTTTTGTTTCAAACCTCAGAAAATACACATCATTGATATAAATGTCTTGTGGTCTTGCTGTTGGAATTTGAAAGCAATTCCATTTTCTACCACTGCTGACTCCATTGTGGGATATTTTAAAATCATCCGCAGGTACAGTTCATGACCCTGCTGTGAATGCAGTGAGTCAGGGCTTGCTGTCTTTGGTATCCTGCTGTGGTGCACACAGGTTATGGTTTCTGTGCCCTGGCTGAGTGTGCATTTATGCTTGGTTATTGTCTGGAGACCCTGCACTCTTCTGTTCTCATGCAGGTAGGCACCAGACGGTACATGGCCCCTGAGGTGCTTGAGGGAGCCATCAACTTCCAGCGAGACGCCTTCCTGCGCATTGACATGTATGCTATGGGGCTGGTGCTGTGGGAGCTTGTGTCTCGCTGCAAGGCTGCAGATGGTGAGTGGGATAGCAACTTTGGGCATCCTGAGTTGGGAGCTGAGGGGCTTCCATGTCATCCAACCAGGTTCTCTCTTGCCTTCAGGACCCGTGGATGAGTATATGCTGCCTTTTGAGGAGGAGATTGGCCAGCACCCTTCGCTGGAAGAGCTGCAGGAGGTGGTTGTTCACAAGAAGATGCGACCCACCATTAAGGATCACTGGCTAAAGCACCCGGTGAGGGGTCTGAGGGCAGGGATTCCACAGGGGCATAGCAGGAGCCTGAGATCAAGGGAGAATGGGACAAAGAGGAAGCTTGTCCATTTTTTAGATCCTAGAAAGGTGCTCCAGGGTCTGTGCGGGGTAAGGTAGAATGATGCCCTCTTCTTGGTTCTCACTATGACTCTTATGTTATACTTTGGGCCTTTGTGTTTGGGCTTTGCATAAAATTTGATTTAATACCACTGCTCCAAGGTAAGCAGCTGTATCTCCTCTAGGAGGGGTCTGGATCCCTCCCCTTCGTAAGCTGAGGAGTAGCAATGTTCTGGGGCTGACGGAAGCCAGTGGGCTCAGGGTAGTGGCTATCAGAAAGGCAAGCATGGCGATTGCTGCAGTTTCCATTAGGCACCTGTTAATTGACCTGCTGGTGTGGTTTGGCCAATAGGCTTTGACTGATCCTTGGGATCATCATCAAGTTTGGTGTCTTCCATGCTTGTCCTTACTTAGAGGTCTTAACAAGGTGCCTTTTCTCATTCTCCCACTGCTGTACAGGGCCTGGCCCAGCTCTGTGTGACCATTGAGGAGTGCTGGGACCATGATGCAGAAGCTCGCCTATCTGCAGGCTGCGTAGAGGAGCGAGTGTCCCTGATCCGGAGGTCGGTCAACGGCACTACCTCGGACTGTCTTGTCTCCCTGGTGACCTCTGTCACCAATGTGGACCTGCCCCCTAAGGAGTCCAGCATCTAAGCCCAGGACATGAGTGTCTCTCCAGACTCATTGGATCTGAAGAAAAAAGGAAAAAAAAAGTTGTGTTTTGTTTTGGAAATCCCATAAAACCAACAAACACATAAAATGCAGCTGCTATTTTACCTTGACTTTTTATTATTATTATAATTATTATAATTATTATTATTAATATTATTTTTTGGATTGGATCAGTTTTTACCAGCATATTGCTCTACTGTATTGCAAACAGCGGACACGTCAGCAGGCGTTGAGGTGCTGAGCTGTGAATGCAGAACCAGCGCCATGCTGAAGAGCCTCAGCCACCTCCTGTCCTTTGGGATTCATTTTTCCCACTTTCTCTTTGTTTGTCGTCTCAGAATCTGTGACACAAAGAAACCCATCTCCTGTCTTAGGAAACTTAATGCTGCAAACTCTACTCGAGGAACCTTTGAAGACTGTTACATAAGAACATACCTTCCTCAGAAGAGGCATTTCCTCTCTCCTTGGCCCTCACCCCCTCCTCCCCACCACTTTATTATTTTTTTGTTGTTGTTGTTTCTCCCTTTTTAGGCAGTGAGCTTAAGAAACAGCAGATGTGTCTTTCACGGATTTAACGGGTGTTGTCCTGATCAAGGAAAAATTGGGATGAGGACGAGGAGTTTGGACTGGGGTTGGAAGGGGAGGATGGTGCTAGGGTAGGGTTTGGAACAGAGCTACACTGGACTTGGGCACATTCAGAGCAACATCCTTTGCTGTAGAGGCTACTTCTCAGGTAACCAGGAATTGAGAGCAAGGACCTTGTGGAGGCCGAACATTAAGGGCAGGTGCGGGGTTTGGAGAAAGTCTGAGAGCAGGGGCAGCTCTGACCCACCTGCTGGTCCCACCAGTTTCTTTCTGTTGACCTGGGCTTGGCCTAAGATGAAACATTTTTTCTGCCCAAATTTTAAAACTATGTGGAGGGCAGAAATCATCACAGTTCAGTGAACATTCTTCATTCGATATGAAGCTTGTAAGTATCTCTAATGGAGGAAATATTGAAATTGTTTCCTCCTGGGGCAGTTTAGGAAAATGCCCTTAGGGGGCGCCCTGCAGAGCTAGGGCAAGAGAATTCCTGGATGGGCCCCACAAAGACGGCCGGTCTCTCTGGGGACCTTGCAAGCCCTGCAGCTCTGGCTCAGCCCCATGTGGTGACATTACTGACCCCATTCTGTGGCTTGTGGACATGGCTTTCTCCAGACCCCTTAAAGTGGTGCATATTCTAAAAAACGTTTTCTATTATGCCATAACCTTGCTCTAATCAGTGAATGTTCCTAATGCTGCTGTTTCAACATTTGAAAATTTTTAATTTATAAAACATGCTAAATTTTTTTTTTCAGACAAAACACACATCCACATATACACACATGCTTTGCTATGTGGCTTCCGAGGTTTAAATTTTAAAAAAAGTAAAAGAATTAAAACTTCACGACCACAGACCACCTCAAACCAGAAATACCTCAGAATTTTCTACTTGTGTAAGTTTTATTATATATTTTGTTAGTTGTGTTGTCTTGTAGTAAGTATATTTTAATGTAAGTTGACTTTTATGACAAGGATGTTTAAAAGAAATAGAGGAAAAAGAAAAAAAGTTTTGTCTTCTAGGGAGTACTACCATTTCTGTTTGATAAAGCCCCCTTGTAAATAATTGTCATCGAGTATAGGTTGGCTGGCTGGGCTGAGTCTGGGCGTTCATCACTATTGTTGGTGAAGGCTCCTCCTGGTTTCCTTAGATCATTTTATTTTAAAACAGTGTGTCTCTTAATCTCAAGAGTAGACGAGTTGGCAGGTGATGGAGAGAGGTTGACCTGGGTAGACTGAAGAGGGCTGCTACCTCCTGGGTTATTTGGAAGGTCAGATGTTTCCCATAACTTGATTGGTTGATGTTCAGAATAACCTATGACCCCACTTTAATTTGTAAAACTGTGACCCTTATACCCTCATGAGGTAATTTTACCTGAGATTTAATTCCTTCAGTAGATGAGCAGTAGTAATACTGGAGGGGATTAATAGCACCAGTGGGTACACACTATGCCCTGAGGGCAGTTGCCAGAGCTGCTTGTCTGGGGTAGAGAGTGTGGGAGTCCGAGTGTGATGGACCAGCTCACATTTGGGTGGCTGCTCCACTCAGTTGCTGTGTGTGGCATCTGGGCCTTCTGCTTGTGGGTGTCCTTTTCTCTGAGTGGGTACGGGATGCTGTGGGAGGCCAATTTACTTCCCTGTCCAAGCTCAGTTTTTGCTTCATGGGTCAAAATGTGGACTGGCCAAGTGGTTACTGGGACAGATGGTTTTCTTTTTGTTTTGGTAAGCTATGTCTTTTTTTTTTTTTTTTGTCTGTTTTATTTTGTGCTGTGGTAATTTTCTTCCCTTGGAATAATTTTTAATAGCAAACAGGCCTTACAGCAGTTGCTTTTCTTTTCCACTTATTTCTTTAAGAAGCTTTAAAATATTTATTGAAAAGTGCCATACTTTTTTTAGCTTTTTCCTCAGGCAGTGGGGGCATCTCCACTTTTCACCCTCAGAAGAAACAAATAAACCACTAATAAATGTAGCTAATTCACTGCAGGAATAATCAGATCACTAATTCTACCCAGTGCCAAACACTAAACCCCAACTTCCCTGTTTGGTTTTTCATTTCCTCTGGGTGGTTGGTTTTCTTTTGTGCACTGGCTTAATTCTTTTGGCCTGGCCAAAGGAGCGTTGAGCCCTGGCTCTGTGGGACCTTCTGGTTGGGGTGCATTACAGGAGGGCAGGCATACCTTTTCTCTGAGTGGCTTTTCTTTGCTGACCCCTCACCCAGGCCCTGCAGTGGCCCTGTGGGGCCTTGACATCAGAATGGAGTGTAAGGAGTGGTATCTGTTTGGTGTGGCTGGGAACAGGGAGAGTTTGGGGGTTTGTGCAGTTCTCAGGGCTTCAGGCTGCCCCCACTACTACCCCTACTCTGTGCTGCAAGGTGCTTCCTTTAGCTCCAGGTGGCACATTTGGTTGCTACTGGCTGGAAGGTGGGTGATTTCTATCCACCACCTTCTGGGAGCTTGGGTAGGCCTTTTGCCACTGGGTAAAGGTTTCATTTGCTGCTATCACGTGCTCTGTGAGTTGGGAGACTCCTAGAGTCCTGATATGCATCTGTAATGGTGGTGATTGGATCATAGGGCCTCTGCCTATGTTTCTGTCCACAGATTTCATGTAACATCCACTTTTGGGGCATCCAGAGAACTGCTATTTTTACTTTACTTTTTTGCTCCAAGCTTTGTGGAAGACTTGTAAATAAGGCCTGGTCTCATTGTCCCTGCCCATGGGAGGCACTGACCCAGCCCTGTAGGTTTACAGGGGGCCAAATCAGGGAAGAGAAGTAGCCAAGGATCCTTGCTCTTTCCTTTCCAGTGTTCTGTCATCTAAGCAGCCCCTGGCTTTGGGGATGGGCTTCCATAGATAATGTCCTGGTTGAAAACCCCTGTAATAACTGGGATTTTATCCTTAGCTAGAGATCCGGAAATGAACCAGAGAAGGAGGAAGCAAGTAAAGACAGAGGCCACTGTGTCACAGTGTCCTACAGAGGGTCCTCAGTGATAGGGTGAGCAGGGGAGGCCATGGACATATCATCAGAGCATACTGGGCTGTCATGAGCTGGATTTTCTCCTGGGACCATTGGTCCTTAGCAGGAGGGAACAAGAACTGCAGATGGGGTATTCTGGGGAGAAAGGGGAAAATCTGGCTACAAGGCAAAGTGGTGCCAGCTGCTTGAGTCTGAATTTATCCTATCCCCAGTTGGGGCCATTTGTGCAGAATAAGAAGCACATTGCCTAATCTTGAATATCACCTTCTGCTCACATATTCTGAGCAAAGGGAAGGGGCTGTCCTCTCCAGGCTACCAAACTTGCCTCAAGAGGCTAGGTCAGCTCTCCTGACATGCTTGATGCTTTAGGAAGCATAGCACTTGATCCTGTAGTTCTGCTTTACGGCCTTTCTTTCCAAATTTGATCACATTCATATTCTCTCTGTCCTGCTAACTATGCCCTGGGCTTGGGCTATATGTGTTTTTTTTTCCTTGGGAACCTGATCTGTGTATTGAATGTTCTTCATGTGCTCTGTGTGTCTCAAAAAAGCCTGTCATGTGGCCCCTCTGGTAGAGCCACAAAGGTAGGGAAATGATAGTCCCATCCAAAATGGGAGGACTAGGTGGCCCTCTTACAAATAGAATTTTAGTATGTAAAGTTCCTAGTACCTACTGGTATTAATGAGGATTTGCTGTTGTTGTTGTTTGTTTGTTTGCTTGTTTTTTGCTAAGTAATATAGTAAGCATGAGTTTTTAGGATTGGAACTAGAAGTTAAATAATCATTATTCTCAAGAACTTGGCTCACTAGAAACTTAACTAAATTGGAAAGGTGTCCAGTAGTTAAGTTTGATTTTGTCTTTATTGCAGCCTGTTGGGTTTTCAGTGGTGTACTTTCGGAGAGATGACTAGGCCTGGTACACATTTCAGGGACATTAGACCACACCTTTTCAAGAAGTGCAGTACATCTATTATTTACATGGTAGGGGAGCATCCAGAAAGGGGACAATATGGACTTTTCCTTCACACTTGGGTGACATGACTTCTTGATCAATGGCTGTTTGCAAAAGCTAAACTGATAAAATACTCGGCAGCTAATGTGTTCAGCCTAGTAATAAGGAATTTAAGACTTGATCAATATGTTTTAGATGAACAGGCCCAGTAATTCACTTGATGAACTGTGTTATTTTCTCAGTCTATATTTTAAACATTTAATGCATTCAGGGTTATATTCATAGTTCTTTAAGTAAGATTCCAGGTAGTTGATTTGTAACCAGCAGTCTACCTATGAATGTATCCCAAACCTTTAGAAGGCTTGGAATAGTTTTTTGAGATAATAATTTAGTTTTGTAGGAAAAAAGAAATTGAAGTTTAAAATACCCTTAATCCAGTTGATCCAATCACATTTTTTAAGACAGTAAGTTCAAAAGGCCTAGCAGCTGTCAACAAAAGTCCAAGTTATTTAGTGGGATATTTTGAATGTGCACGTTTCACATCTGTTTGGGGGTCCACTATAAATTTGGTTTGGACAAGAATTTGAATGTAAAGTATTTACCACTGTTTAAGTTTTTATCAAGTTTTAACATTTTCATGATGGTATCTTCCAGGTATGAATGAAGCAAGACTTCAGTTGTGGTACTCCATGTATATCCTGTAGTGCCAAAACAGTGATACTTTATTTGCTCCTATGGCAGCTTGTAGAGATAACTGAAGTGGATTTTCCTTAAGAATTAAAATGCATATTCTCTAAACACCTGAGTGGGTGATGGGCTCTGCGCTGACCTTTTTTCCTCTGGGGCAGTATCTTCTGATAGTCTGGGGTTTAGGCAGTCACAGGACACTAAAGAAACATACATGTAGCTGTATGGATGTATGCAGTATGTTATTTAAAGGAGGGCTATTTTGGATGCCTACAGAAGTGTGACATTCATTTGCAAAGTTTATGTTGTTGAGCTCACAGTTAAGAAAATTGTGACCCATTAGTCAGTTGGCTTACCCCCTTGCCCCCAGTCAGTGACGATGGGTCTTTTTGAATGAATGAGTTGTGTCTTGAGTTCTGGGAACTTCCACTGTTGGGTTGGGTATGGACCCATTCCCTGACTCTCCTAATCATGTTTGCATCAGTACTGTTAGATAGCATTGTAAATAAAAGAATAGGTTATATAATAGAGACATAACACTTGAAATTTTACTTCAAAAAATCTATAGCTCTACATATATATTTAGTTATATCACCTGACAGATTTCTTCTACACAGTGTGGAGATTGTTTTATACCACAGATTATTTTTATAAAGTCTAGTGAGTTTGAATAAGAATGCTTTTGTAATCAGAGCTACTGAGCTTTACCTTTCAGGATAAATGTACACTGGAGCATGAGGGGTGTGAACTTTTACTTAGCACTCACGCAGATTCTTGTATACACTGGCAGCCTAGAGTCAATTTATGATTCTCCTGGCCAAAATTCCCACTTGTGGCTGTGAAGCACAGATGCTTCAGCTAGGCTCCTTACAGACCTGAAGGAGGGGGGGGCCTGCAGTGTGTTTGACATTTATGCTTCCTCCTGAGAATTCTGAACAAAGGGTTCTGAGGTTAAACATTCGGTTGTAAGCTCCTGACACAAAATATAGTTGTGTTGAGGGTATTTGGGGAATGGAAATTTTATGGGGCACAGATTGGGGCAGGATGCACAAGAAAAAGATTTAGGCTACAAAAACTTCAAAATGGGGATTTATTGGTTTGAGTTCCACTAAACTGAATTACCTAGGACCAAATTATTGAGTTGAATAATTCTTGGATATAGTCAGAATTGGGTAGGGCATGTGGACATAGTGATTAAATTAAATGAAGAGCTACCGGCATATCTTGTCCCTAGTGGTCAGGGCCTTTGGAGATGAGAGTGAGTGGTTGGCTCACTGCTTTAATCTGTTGAATCAGCCAGGAGCCTACTGAGGAAACTAGAAACCCAGTAATAGCAGGGCATCTTTCACATGTCCACAGAGGTTTTTTCCACTTTTCCCACAAAGGTCAGCATCACTGCCATCAAGTGGAAGGGGGTTTCATTTTAACCTTTTTAATTTTGGGTAGAGAGTGGATGGTTATTTGAGTGCAACTTTTGATGGGGATCTAGGGAAACTGAATAATTAAGCTAAATCCTAGTGTCCATAATGGCTGGCTTTGAGGCCCAGGTAAAGGCCTGACCTCCACACTCTGCCTACTGGCTTCGGGCCATGGCTTCCAGAGGTACACTGGAGGTAGTTGATGTGTCATTTAAAGCCAGCTGTGCTTTCTGTTCCTTCTGGTTTAGAGTGTAGTTTACACTTCACCCTTTTATACTTAAAACAAATGTAGTTCCAGCAGATCCAGTAGCACTCCAGGAACCAACCCGCACTCCTTTCTCTGTTCCCATAAAAGGACATTTCTGTGCTCTCCAGCCACCTGTCTTGGAATGTAATTTTGTTGTGCCTTTGTTTTTGTCACCTTCCTCCTCCAAAAGCAACTGCTGTAAGCTTTTTTCCTACTTGTCTTTTCTATCCCCAAATCCCTTGCCTTTTTCCTTTTTCCCAGCTCTAATTTCTGGATGCACTTGTGTGATCCAGGTCTTTAAGAACCAGTTACCTCAGACCTCATGTTGAATGGTGTCACCATCTGGGTCCTCTTGATACTGCAGACTTAACATACACACGCAGGAACCCTGCTGAGTGTGGGCACTTAAACTTGTTTTAGTGAAACAAGGACTGAGAAGGGCTTCTGGTGATCTCATCCTGGCTGTGGTGGGGTTGGTCTGGAGTGTCATCTGAAGGTGCTTCCTGCACTCCTCTGCATTCTGCCGTTTTCAGTATTCTTGTGTGTCTGATTAAGTGAAGCAACTTAACTGGCTGATCTTGCATGCAAACTAGTTCCAAAGATGAGCTCTTTGTAACACATTTCCAGTCTCTAAAAGCTCACATGTAGAACATTCCTTTAAATGGCAGGATAAAAACCCACCATCCACCACAGTGCATTTTTGGGAAGATGTCTGTAGCATATGTTGCTGTGAAATTAGGCCTTGTTGGGATATGGCTGTTTGTCATTATGATGTATTTTAAATAAATATATATATATATATATATATTTTTAAAGAGCCTTTTTTACCAGTTCAAGAAGCTTAATTAACCAGCAGTCACCACATCTGAATTTTGTCTCTGGGGCATAGATGGCAGACCAAGATTAAAAGTGGTAACTCAATTATGCCATCTGCCTGTCTGGCTGTCCTGCTGCCCTGCTGACCATGGGACACCAAGGTCATTGTGTTCCCAGTGGGTCCAGGCTCAGCCCTCTGAGTGTTTGATCTTTGCCCCTTTCAGTGGACTGTTGACTTCAGTCCCTGCAAGTGCTTTAGCCCAAGTGGGGTTTTCTCAGAGCACTGCCATGAGTTAAGTGTATGTTTAGCCAAATAATTTCTCGGTAAGGGAAAAATGCAGTCATCCAAATTTTACAACAATGACAGAAGTGCGAGTAGGAAAGATTAGGCAACATCTGAGTTTTAATTTGAAAAGTGTCCAAGTCATTGTCAGGCCATCTAGGAGCGAATGATTCGCTAGAGATTCTTTGGGAGACCCCATCTGAAATACTAAGACCACCAGTGAGGGGAACAAGTGTTAAAATGCCAGCGGCTTTTCCCTCTCATTTTTTTTTTTTTTTGAGAATTCTGTAAAAATGCAATGAAAATTGAGTGGTACTTTAGAGTTGAAGGAGAGAGTTACCGCAGATTAGAAACATATTTCTAGATTTCATTTCCATGCCACAAATCCACATGATGCCATTTTTCAACTGTACAGAAGAATCTGCTTTTGAATCTGACATAATTGTAATGGTAATGTCAAAGGCCAAATTTTCACTTGTTAATACTTTCCCACATTTGTCCTTGAATCTAAATAACTTTATACAGTACTATAAATTTAACTTACATCGAGTTTGATGTCAATTCTTGTGAAAAGAGCTTTCTGCATATAATAGACATACAGTTAAAGAACACAGCAGAGTACAAAGTTTTCAGGAACAGTTTTGGAACCAACAGAAAATGTCACCTTTTATTTACCATCTTATATATCAGTTTTACCAGCTACTTCTGAATTTGTACATTATTTGTAAGGAAAAGGAGGAACACCCTAAGACTTGTCTAACCTAGTGGAGAATGTGTGTGTTGGGCTTAGGATGGTAGCTAAGTCTTATTGAGCTGTGTTATCTAACTTGTATATACAAATTGTAATTAAAAGTTTGGATTCACCTGTTTCTCACAGTTTAAAACGACAAGTAATCACAAACTCTGGAATTGTGACTAGTGTATGATTTAAGACTGTAGAAGCAAGGAAGCTCTTTCAAGTGCTAAAACTAAAAACTTATAGTTTTTGGCTCAAATTCAATAAGTACTGTTTGTATACCAGGATATGTGAGATGTAAATGTAGTAGGTCACTTTTCACCCTTGTAGCTATACAATAAAAATTTTGTAGAACAGAAATAGCTTGTACTACTGAATTAACAAAAGTTATACTAAAGTATCATGTTTAAACAAAAAAATATATATATATACAGAGTTAAGCTTGTTGCTGTTACCCTGTCTGGATTTGAAAAGTGTGCTGATTTATATATATATATATATACATACATATATATATTACATACAGACACACACACACACACACACACACACACCTACACACCTAAAATGGCCTGAAGCAGACATCCATGTAATTACAGTTGTGAAATGAAAACATTTTGGAAAGAACATTGTATCATAGTTCATTCATTTGCAGTGGATCTTTGTTCCTTTTTACTGTGGTACTTTTAGAAATGAGTGTCAAGTTTGAAATTAGATCTGCTAAATTGGGGTTTTGCTGCTTGAACTCTGCACTGGGTCCTCAAATAAACCGATGTGAATGTAGTCCCCCCCCCCCTGTGTGAAGCAGCAGCCACACCCCAACAGAATAGGAGGAAAAATCTAGAACTATTTCAAGTTTTATCTTTTTGTATATGAAAATAAAATAATAATAATAATAAACACTTTGTTGTCTCTTTTAATCATGGGGCAGGAGATTGAAATTTCTTTTCATGGGAATTAGAAAAAAAAATAATGGCATTCCCCTGCTTACAGGACTGGTGCCTGTAAGTGTGCCTGTGAGTTCTGCTTGATTCACATGCTGTTGTTGGTGGCTGCAGACCTAGTCTGTGGTGGGGCTGGAGCCAAGCACAGTTCTTCATTTCTGTAATTGAGAAGTCCAGGGCCTACTTAGGAACACTGCAGGCTTCTCATAAATGAACTGATCTGGGACTCTGGGTAAGTTCCTGCAGAGCAGGGGTGTGTTTTCCAGATCATCAAGATCCCACCCTCCCACCCATTCCTATACTTTGCAAATGACCCTGAGCAATATTTTTATAAGTGGAACAGAGAAGCCTTGAAGGAAAGTTGTATTCAGAACTTGCAGAATACAAGTCCTGCCATTGCCAAACTTGGCTAAGTACCCCAGTCACTAGCAAGCTACTTAAAAAAAAAGGCATGAGCCCCTAGATCTGAATCAGTAAACCAAATCTCGTGTTTTGGAGATCCTAACTTAAGTCTCACTAAACTGAAACATGGTTGGTTCCTTGGTAATAAAATAATTATGGCCTCTACAACCTAACCAAGAAAACAGGAAAGCCTCAAAGTACCTGCTTTCTGCAATAAAAATGTATTTTGCAGGGCTCAAGACTAGTGTTTAAATGTTGAAGTGCAGAAAAGACCCTTTGAATCTTTCCAGTGGGCTTAATGTCCCCCTTTTAATTTGTCTTTTATTAGGATTAAGCAACCTGCATGATAACTTCTGGAGGAATTTTTGATGAAGGGGCTTTTTATTTAGGGACTGCTTGTAAATCTTTGGCTCTTTCTGTTCTTTCAGATTTAGAAAGCTCGCCTTTTGTTAGCGATTGCCCCTGAGGAGCTGGAGAATGAATGACAGGTAGGCAAAAGGCTGACATTTTTGATAAAGGATCCTGGGGGTGGAAAAGGTGAAAGGCTGAACCTCAGGGCCCATCTGATCATATATTTCCTTCAGCAAAGAAACCTTCACCAGAAGATATTTTACACAGGAGGTGGTTTATAAAAACAGGTTTGTCTGAGAGCAAATATGGGAGGGCTCAGGCCATTTGGTCTCAAGCACCTCTAGGGAGCATTTAGGGTTCCTCCATTTCCATTAACACTTTAAAAACTAGCATAGTCCCCTCATATTATAGGTAAGAAAACTGGCTCAGAGAAAGTTTGACTACCCAATATCAAGTAGCCCAACCAATTCCTCTTGGGGGTCAAAGTATGGATTTACCATTTCTTCCAAGTGCAGGATCTGGATGAGGAAAATGATCTACCATTATCTCTTTCTGAATTTAGCACAGTGCCCAGCATTTAGTGAAGGCCTTGAGAAATGATTCTAAAGCGACTGTATTTAATAACATTCTGGTAGACGCTGCCAAAATAGCCTTGAAATCTATAGATAGTAGTATTTGGTTGAATTTTCAGGATTCTTGGTTGCAAGTGACGGAAACCACTAGGCAAAAAGGGGCTCCAATAGAAGATCCTAGGGGAAAAAAAACAAGCTAAGCCTTGGGAAAGGCAGGTTGGGCTTGAGGAAAGCCAGTGACACAGCATTGTAGACCTTATCTGTGTCTCAGCATTTCTTCCATTATTGCTCAGTATGGGACCAGATGCATCTGTTCATTTGTCTACTTGGCAGAAAACAATGCTGCAGACTGGTAGTTTGAGTCACAGCTTTGTTGCCTGATCCAAAGTCCCTAGAAATGACTCTAGTTGACCTAACTTTTACACAATCAGAGCCAGAGACCCACAGGATTATATAATATGACTTCAGAAGAGGTACTGCTAGGGAGGGGCAGCCTCCTGTTTGAGACTGGCAAAAACAGCCTGTACTACAGTTAAGTTATCATCACTGAGATCAGATGAAAGATATTGCTACTAGTTGTCTAAGAAATGGGAAACATGAAGTTATGCAAAGAACTAAGTCCACATGGAAAGCTGGAGATTGTGTTGCAGTGAGTTTTTTTTTAAAGTGGGGATTTATGAAAAAAAATACATTGTGTGTATACATACACATAATATATTGCCAACAGGCATTCAGCAATCTAAATTTTAAATTCTATCAAGACAAAGTGGCTCAAAAATCACTAATATTTATAGAGGGCTTAAAGATATGCCCTGGGCACTTCACTAAATGCCCTAATGTGTCCTCTCCTTTAATCCATACAAGAACCCCAGGGTCTAAGTAGTTGTAGTACTCTGGCTTAAAAAAAGGAAACAGAAGCCTAAAAAGGTGAAGCAACAAACCCAAGGTGGAAAGCAATTGAGGGGGTTCCAAACTTTTGCACTCTGGTCCAAGGTCTTGAGCCACCACGTAGAACTGGCTCGCCAAGAAACTCTATAGGATGTACAAAGCTATTTTTAGAAGTTATAATTTCGAAACCATATGACTTTGAAGCCAGGTGTCATAAAGAAGCCAGTGTGGCATAGATTTTGGAACCAGATTTCGAATTTAAGTCTCAATTCTGGGTATCTGAGGTGGACCATGTGCAAGTGTTTATTCACCTAGTCAATGAAAGTAATGGTATTCGGACTGTGTATGCACACTATTAAGACCTTAAGACGTGGGATGTGGGTCCGTGGTAGGCCGCTTGCCTTGCACGAGGCCCTGGGTTCAATCTCCGGTAACACCACCTCCACCACCTTCAAGACGTCATACTCTACCACACTACCAGGTGGGTCGGCCAGATATAGATGGGGGTAGCTCCTGGTCCTTCAGGTTTGTCACCAGGGGGCGCGCGAGGACTTAAGCTGCGAGGGCGTGACTGCGCTCTGGATCTAGCATCTCTGGGAAGCTCGAAACACAGCACTGCGGATCGCGCATGCGTCTCGATCCTGCGGCTACGATTGGTCGTCGGGCTTCGGACCCACAGTGCACATGCGCAGTGGCAAAAAGATTGGAAGCACGGGAGAGATGGCTGCGAAGAGTTTTGCTTCCAGACTTAGAGGCTCCCGGCGATTTCTGAGTGGTTTCCTGGCCGGGGCTGTAGTGGGCGCGGCAGGAGCAGGGCTGACGGCCCTGCAGTTTTTTCGGAGCCGGGGCGCTGGGGCAGCGTTGGCAGCGAGGGAGCCGGACGGTAAGTCTGTGGACCCGCCCTCCGGGCCCGGTCCAGGTGGCAGCTCGAAACCCTACGCGCCCCGCGCAGCCTTGGCGCGGTCGGACTCCCTGCCCCCTTTCCCGACCTTAATTTTCTCTGCAGATCTTTCCCTTCGTCCCCGAAGAATTCACCAGGGTATGTATTTTTTTTTTTTTTTTAATGCCTGTGTCCTTCACTAGATCGTTAGCCCCATCAGCATTGAGACTGTCTTTTTTTTTGTTCACCATATGCCTAGCACGGTACAGAATTGGCATTCAAGAAGTATGGATGGAAAAGGAGATGAACTCATAGTTTTGGCAGATTAGCTAACCACCCTTATTTTCACTATTCCAATGAATTAATACGCTAGCCTTTCCTCAAATTACCAGGTGCCTTATCTATTGCCAAAAAATGACCAAAGTCTTGTTTCTTGCACTTTCTCAGACATGCTAATTTAATTTAATTTGTTACTTCCTTTTTTTTTTTTTTTTTTTTTTTGAGTGTTGAGGTTGAACGTATGCCCCCAGTCCCACATGCTAGGCAAGGGCTCTACCACTGAGCCATATCCCTATCCCTGACTTGCTCCTTTTGAGCAAGAGAACTGATCTGGTGGTTGAAGACTGAAGAAGTCATCCGAAAGATTCGCCACTAAAGAGTGTGCTTGGTTTCTTTCCCTAGGAAAAAACAGTACCCCATTTTATTGTCTTGCTACAAGGCACATCTCTGTCCTTAGTAGGAGACTGTCAGTGAATGATAGTGTGTGTGTGTGTGTGTGTGTGTGTGTGTGTGTGTTGCTGGGGATGGAACCTAGGGTCTTGTGCATGCAAGGCAAGCACTCTACCAACTGAGCTATATCCCCAGCTCCTGAATGATAGTCTTTTAAAAAACTTAAGCTAAGACTGTGATTTTTGTCTCCACACTTAATCCACATTCACTCTTAAACTCCATGCTCAGTTTTAAAAATAAAGAGGCAGGCTCTTTCCCCTTCAATCACGGGAATGATTCATTACCATGACATGGAGTGAAAATAGGACCTACAGAATGTAATAACTCATGTTACCATTTGGTTGATCACCTGAAACATATATTTAAAAAATATTATACAGAACTTTTAATAGGGGTTTTCTGTTGCCATTGACAGAATATACTGCAAAGGACATTGCAAATAAAGCAGAAACAAACTGATTGCAACTATTTGCCCTAAATGATGACTGGGTAGAAGAGATACTAAGTACCTCTTCCATCCATACTTCTTGAATGTCAGTTCTGTACCAAGTACCACGCTAGACATATGGTGAACAAAGGATGGTTGAGTAGAATTCTGAGCTAATTCTTTGTAAATGTCACACCTGTTCTTATAATCTTTTGTTCTTAATTAGAGTCACTAATTATTTGCTGTTTTTGTCCTCTCTCTCCTTCTCTGTCCTTTATAATTTTTAGAATCTGCAGAAAAGGCTGTATTGGAACAATTTGGATTTCCTCTAACTGGAACAGAGACTAGGTGTTATACTAATCATGCCTTGTCTTATGATCAGACAAAGCGGGTGCCTAGATGGGTTCTCGAACATATATCCAGAAATAAGATAATGGGTAAGTGGTTGAAAAGAAATTGAAGTAAAGGTATCAGGGAAAGATGTTTCTAAATTTTTAACAAAGTTATTCAATATTCTCAACCTTTTTTTTTTTTTTTAACCTCACAGCACATGTAGGAAATGATACTTATATGGCTTACTAATTAAGTGGACCCTGCTTGGCAGCCAGGGAGCCCCCAGATCCTTCCCAATTGTTTCAGAGGCTGACAGAATTCAAATCGTGACACTTGAGATGGGGTGCTCTGTCTTGTTGTTGCTGTAAGGAGCATCCTTCATTTTTTTTTTTTTTTTCTTAACCTCAAGTGCCTACTGTGTGTTGGGCACTGTGTTAACTCTTGGGGATATAGCAGTGACCAGAGTAGATGGTCTCTGTCCCTATGAAACTTTCAGTTGGGGGAATAGATTGACCTATTAAATTATCGTGAATATGTAATTATAATTGGTAACTTCTCTGAAGGAAGTGATTACAAGTTAAGGTAGCATAATTAAGGAACAGTAAAGAGTATGATGAGAGATTATAATTAGAGAACATAATTTTGATTAGTGAGACTTCTCTGATAGTAGACTAAAGGGTAGACGGATGTCACCTAGACAATAGGGATTGGTTGGCCATGGAATGTGGAAAAGAACATTCTTGGTGCAAAGAAGCACATTTTTTTTTTATCTGTGAAGGCCTCAGTGTAGAGGTGAGTTTGTTCCTTTAGGAAACTAAAAGAAGGCCAGAAGGGAGAATGTGATGTTAAGTGAGACTGGAGAGGTAGGCAGGTCTGATTGTGTGTCTTTACAAGATTTCTTTAATTAAGATTATGAGACCTTGCAGTTTGGGTAGCTGAGGCAGGAGGATTATGAGTTTAGAGCCAGCCTCCAATGCAGCAAGGCCCTGAGCAACTCAGGGATGTGGCTTAGTGGTTAAGTGCATCTGAGTTCAATCGCTGGTACCCCAAAAAAAGATTTATCAAATCTTTTTTTTTTTAATTTGTTCTAATTAGTTATATATGTCTGTAGAATGCATTTTGACATATTGTACACAAATGGAGCACAAGTTCTCATTCCTTTGGTTGTACATGGTGCAGAGTCCTTCCAATAGTGTAATCATACATGTATATAAGGTAATAATGTCTCTCATTCTACCAAGATTATCAGAATTTGACGATGAGTATCAAATTTGTTTCAAGGTAGATCCTTCCAGTTTACTCTCCCACCATTACTGTTTGTCCTTCCTCCCCATCCATATCTGTATGAGCATTTTTAAACTTTTATCAGTTTAATAATGATTATAGTTGTGCTTAATTGATTATCAGGGAAGGATAACATTTTTGTGAATTGTTCTTTTCTGTAAATTGTTCTCTATTTTCAGTTTGGATAGCTTTTTTTTTTTTTTTTTAGTATTTCTGTTACGTATTAAGGGTATTCCTTTCATTACAGTTGTTTTGTTCCTATTTCGTTATTTGCATTTGAATTTGCTATGTAGAACATATGTTACTTTTATTTTGCTTTAAAATCTGTGCTATATCTGAATATTAAAATGCTAATATTAAAAAGAATGTGTACTTTTCTAGGGTATACAGCCTGCAGCATGGCAGGAGGCTTGGAATGTACTTGCTGCTAGAGGGAAGCTGATATAGTTGAAAACCTTATCACAGAAACTGAAAGTCGATTATAAATTTATGTCAAGAGAAGCCCGCTTGATTTTATAATAAATTTTTATAGCAAAAATGTTCCCAATGTAGAAGGAATTTCAACTTTACTAATTTTTTTCCTATTAATTATCATTTTCAGAAGCATATCAGAAAAGCAGTGCATTTTATATTGTAAATCCTTGAGTTTCAAAGTAGTAAAATAGAACCAATTAATATTTGAAAAAAAAGCAGTACACCTGGATTTTACTTGTCTTTGGTGTAAAGAGTCTTCTGTTTTCAGTATTGACAGACTAAGTTATTAAGGCTAACTCTCTTTCTGAAAATTATAATGTTATTAGCAGTATATAAAAGAATTTTTAAAAATCACTTTTAGAAAATGAAGAGCCAACAGGATGTTGGAGAATTGCCTGGCAAAATCTGGGGCAAAGACAGAGAGACAAGGTCAGTCCCTGCAAATTTGCCTTGGATTTCACAGCCTTATAGGGTGAGAAGGATTAAAGGAAAGACTAGGGCTCACCCAGGGTAAGTTGTCTTATAGGATACATTTCTCCCCCATTAACCTGGAACTCCAAAGGGCTATACTCTTGGAGAAGAGTAAATCAGAACTAACCTGCCTATATGCTGTAGGGTACTATATGGAAAGTTGTCTTGACATTAGCAGAGGCATCAAATGGGAAGCTTGTTTCAGAGAGGCAGAGGCTACAAACTGTCCCATCTGCAGACTGGTATCCCAAACCTGTGCAGAGGAGAGAACCTTAATTCCTGAACTTGGTTTAATATGGTCACTACTGGTAATGCTGCTGGATGCCTGATAGGAGTAAATTTACCTCTTCCCTCAAGGAAGGGATCATCTTATTGCATCTTTGGAAATTTCCACAAATGAGATTTAAGGGCAGTGAGGGCCAGGCAAAGATAAGTTGGCATGAAAGAAGGCAATTCCAAAGTTACTGACACTTAGAAGTTTATTTATGATAATTCTGTATTATCAGTTATTTTTTTTTCTTTATGAAGTGATTCCAGAAAGCTGGGTATTAGGTACTTTTCTATGAACCTTGGGATCTGATCATTTTAAAATTTTTTTTTTTTTTAAAGAGAGAGTGAGAGAGAATTTTAATATTTATTTTTTCTTAGTTCTCGGCGGGCACAACATCTTTGTATGTGGTGCTGAGGATCGAACCCGGGCCGCATGCACGCCAGGCGAGCGCGCTACCGCTTGAGCCACATCCCCAGCCCCATTTTTAAAATTTTTTAAAAATATTTATTTATTTATTTATAGGTGTAGACAGAAATACAATGCCTTTTTTTTTTATGTGGTGCTGAGAATCTAACCCGGGTCCTGCTCATGCTAGGCGAGCACTTTACCGCTGAGCCACAACCTCAGCCCCCTAAAATTTTCTTGGATCAAAAAAATGACACTGTAATCAGTGACTTCATTGATCTTCATCTTACACTTGTTTGAGTAACAATTGAGTATATTCTGTAGCCCTTATCGTTCTTGTAGTTCAACAAGTTCTGAGCTGATGACAGTGGAAAATATAATATTAGAATCTGCTCATATCCTCTGTGGCAAACCATTTTGGAGGCTTCAGAAAATAAGCAAAAGTGAAATTTCTTTTTTCCTTTGTGATGCTAAAATGTTGTGTTTTAGAAATTCCTGAGTGGAGCTCATAACTTAAACATTTGTGTTGTCATGGCTTTAAGAGGCAATGAGCAATATGTCAGAGACACCCCCTCCTCCGTGCTGTGCCTGCCCAGAACAAATTGTTTTGTTTCTATATTTATCCATTATTTCAGTACAAATAAACTTGTCAAATTATGATTGTATAAAACACATGGTTTTTTTGTTTTCTTTTCTTTTAAACAGGAGTTTATCTAGTAGCCAAGCTTTTTATGTATTTGAGTTATTTGATTGATCATTGTTTTACTTAAATACTATCCAGGATCGTCTTCCTTGAACTGGGAAGGCTAGAATCAAAATCATGAGAGAGCTACCCTGTATGAAAGGATTCTTTCCCAGGTCAGTCCTTTCTAAATTCAGATGAAGTATCTGAACTATCCCAGGAACTCGAGAAGTGCATGCAGTCTCCAGTACTAGCTGCTTGAAGAGATGCCAGCCAGCAGCAGCCAGCTTGCTGTGTTTAGAGAACTTCGAGGGATATTTGTCCACTGACAACTTAACCATTTTGTGTGTTTTTCTTAGGTGATGCCGACAGAAAACATTGTAAATTCAAGCCCGATCCCAACATCCCTCCAGCCTTCAGTGCCTTCAATGAGGACTATGTTGGAAGCGGCTGGTCACGAGGACACATGGCTCCAGCAGGAAATAACAAATTTTCTAGTGTAGGCATATTTGGGGCAGGATAGGGATATGGGGCTGATGTTATGTGTACCACGGGACTTAGAGGTTAAAAGTCTAGAGGCCACAATCTTAAAATTTGAGAACTTCCATTCTCTGTTTCTTATTTTTCTTCTCTCTCTCTCTCTCTCTCTCTCTCTCTCTTTTAAATCATATGCCAAGACATTTTTAAGCAGGGTGAATGAGGAAAACTAAATGCCACATAAAAAGAAACTGAAAAACTACTGGAGACTAAAGCTTCTCACTCATCCTTGTGTGTGTGCCACATGCATGTGTGTGTGGGGGTGTCTAGGAAATCCAAATCCAGGACTTCAACTATGCTAGGCAAGTGCTTTACCCCTGAGCTACACTTCTAGCTCCCAACTCACTCATTTTTATTTTGAAAAGTTGAAAAGATAGTACTACAATCACACTTTGGTACATGGACTTTATATGGATATAAGTATGTATGTGTGTGTGCATGTGTATGTGTGTAATGTATGTGTTTATCTAGTAGCCAGGCTTTTTATGTATCTGAGATGTTTTAAAGCCATCAAAAGAAAATTGCAATTTCTTTCTAAATAGATTGTTCAGGGCCATGAGTCATCTAAGAAGGAGAATATATTATGGCCAGAGTATCACACCAAAAAGTGTGTACAAATGAATTTCTGTATATTTGTAGAGTCTTATTTAAAAAACAATTGATGGTCAAGTTTCCTGAATGCTCCCAATTATGTCTATAATAGTTTTTTGGGGGATCCAGTATCTAATCATGAATCATACATTACATTCTGTTTTCCTATTTCTTTTTTTTGGGAGGGGCTGGGACCAGGGATTGAACTCAGGAGTACTCAACCACTGAGCCACATCCCCCAGCCCTATTTTGTATATTTTATTTAGACACAGGGTCTCATTGAGTTGCTTAGTACCTCACTTCTGCTGAGGCTGGCTTTAAACTCGCGATCTTCCTGCCTCAGCCTTTTGAGCTGCTGAGATTACAGTTGTGCATCACTGCGCCTGGCTGTTGTCCAATTTCTCAAGTCCCCTTTAATTTTGAATAGTTTCCTGGCTCCCACCCCTTGCAGAAAGGGAGAAGTATCTTTCATGACACTGGCATTTTATTATATGAATTGTTGATGATTACTATCTACAATAGTGGTTTCAAAAATCCCTAGACTTGCTAAATCAGAAATCTTGGATGTTGGATGTAGGCATCAATGTTTTTTAAGCTCCCTGGTTTATTCCATTGTGCATCTAAGGTTGAGAGCCTCTGCTTGAAGAAAAGATGGTAATTATGACATTGACAGTATAGATATTTGAAAAGGAATACAGTGAGAGAGAGCCTTGTGTATGTGAGTGAGAGGTGTGAAGTGAGTAAACCTATTGTGGCCAGGAACAAAGGGAATTTTTCTCTGCCACTTTTGAACTGTGCTATACTTTTTAAATTCCTCAAAGTTGACCATTTTTGAGAAATTCTCAGCCACATGCTTAAAACCAGAATTAACACTTTTAAGCTTTATATTGGAAACTTTTAGTTCTTGGAGTTTACGTAATAAGTTTTGATTTTGTAAATGATAAGCAAAGCTAAGCACACTTAACTACTTATTTGTTATAGTGCTTATTTTGAGTAGAGTTTTCTGTCCTCAAATACCTATGGCATTCCTTTATCTAAACAAGAACTGTAGTCACTAATTCCCTAGAGCTAATGATTAATAAGAACTGGTTTTTCTATGTCTGATTTGTAAAATATTTCAGTGTAAGTTACTGTTTTAATTTCTTTTCACAGAAAGCCATGGCTGAAACCTTTTACCTTTCTAATATTGTGCCTCAGAATTTTGATAATAATTCTGGATATTGGAACAGGTGAGGTGGAAAGTTTATAAAATACATTCTGTGGAAGATGAATGGTGTAACAGGAGAATGTATAGTACTGTCTGTCTTTGTTTTTCAGAAGTAACCCCACCAAAGTTAGAGACTTGGACCATTTTCTATATTTTGTGTGTAGAGCCTTCTGTGGATAAATATACTTCAAAACTTAGCCTACCTTTTTATTTGCCACTGTTTAAAAGTCAAATTTTGAAAGAAACTTAATGATATTTCTGTCAATAACTGAGGCAGTAACATCTCTTGTTTTTTTTTTTTTTAGTGTGTCCAAAGAGGGCACTTTTTCTTTTTCTTTTCTTGTATACCAGTGCTTCTGTTTTTTAAAGAAAAAGGTTGGTACTGCTCAACATAACCATTAAGCAGTTTTTGATGAAACTTAAATATAAAATTCTTTGGACCGTCTGCATTTTTCTGACATTAAGTTCTCTCAGATGGTCTCTTTAAGCATTAAAACTGGCTTTGATGAAGGTGGTTTCAGGCTATTGTGTTTTCCTCATATAGTATTTTATGATTTAAAAGAATTAAGAGCACACCACACTAAAAGAAGACTCCAACAGTTACCAGTCGTGGCCACATGCATTTCATCTGCATGACCATACTTCTCCCCATTCAGATTGCAGATATATTGTTTTATTTGCAGGTATTTCAATGTATATTTTTAGAAGATAAGAATACTTTTAAAATACCCTAAATTTGCCCCTAAAATACATAACAGCAGTTCTTTATTACCAGGTTCAACTTTCCCTAATTGTCTTTTATTTTATTTTTGTTGGCTAGTTTAATCAGGATTATAATAAGATCTGTACCTAGATTTGGTTGATATATGTATGTCTTCAGTTCCTTATAATCTGTAGGTTTCCCTTTTTTCTCATAAATTCTTTGTTGAAGATCTAGGATGTTTGTCCTATATTTCCTTCCTATGTTCTGGATTTGCTGATTACATACTTGTGAGAACATTTAACATTTTCTTTTCCCAGTGGATAAATTTTTAGGAGGAAAACTTTAACTTATAATTGGACATATATGCTATAAAAACAATTTAATTTTACATTTTAGATAAACAGGAATGATGACAAGTACTGTTATCTCATTTAGAGATCTCTTCCAACTATAGTGTAAGTGCAGATTAAAACTAACATTTACCATTTTTATCTGGTAAGTTTGAAATGAATAATTTTTTTTGTTGTTTTGAAACTACTGTGTCATATTTTGGAACTTAGAGTGAATTCGTAGAATTTCATTAAAAAACAGTTTTTCAGTTTTTCATATAATCAGGCCATTAAAATATTTTTTAATATTAATTTTTGTAGTTGTAGTCAGACACAGTACCTTTATTTTATTTATTTATTTTTATGTGGTGCTGAGGATCGAACCCAGGGCCTCGCAAGCACTAGACGAGAGCTCTACCACTGGGCCCCAGCCCCAGCCCTCATTAAAATATTTATTCAGTTATTCTAGCCCTTGACATTTATGCTAAGGATTTAATACAGTATTGCATTAATTAGACATGTTAAGATAAACCAAATTGTCCTGCAATAGGAATGGTTAAATATTTTTTTGAAAACTATGGCATAGATTTTTTGTGTGTATGCCATGCTGGGGGATCTAATAAATGGCCTCGTGCATGTTAGCTCTACCACTGAGTGTGACACTCTAAGCCCTGACAAAATTTCAATTCTAAAATGTGTGCTAAGTGTATACAGGGAAGAATGTAGATAGTTAAGTTTACATGTGTGATTTTAAAAAACTTTTTTTTGCAATAAAACTTTGAGAACACCATTGCCTATATGCTTATAAAATTTTGTGCCATGGTTGCATTTAAGTTGACACAAATGCAGTATTTTTATTATCTTTCCTAGGAACTGATGTGGTGATGTGCTTTTCCGCATGTTTGTCAGTTTTTTTGGTTTGTTTTTCAGAATAGAAATGTACTGTCGTGAACTGACAGAGAGGTTTGAAGATGTTTGGGTGGTGTCTGGACCTTTAACCTTACCTCAGACTAGAAGTGATGGGAAAAAAACAGTTAGTTACCAGGTAGGAACTTATAACATTCAGGCTTTTGTTATTTGTATGAAATTATAATCTTATTTTGTGTTGTACTTTTTAGTTTCATTTATTCAGTAGCATTTATTGAACATCTATTGGGATTATAGGCATGGAGGAGGTAGTGAAGGATAAAAAACAACCTTTGACTTCAAGGAGCTCACAGTAGGAGACAAATGCATTAACAATGAACCACTTTAAAGTGTAATATGCTTAGTAGAGATTAATACATAGATACAATGCTGTCACAGAAGCCCTCAAATTCATGTGAGTCTCAAAGGCTTAACAGGGGAGATACCTGAACTAGAGCTTGACAGGTAGGTAAAGAGTAAACTGAGTCAGGAGGAAATCATGGGAATTCCATAAGGTGGTGCAGTGTGAGCATAGGGCATTTGGTAGCTTGGTTTTAAGGCTGTACATGTCATTCATAGAGACTAGAGCTTATGTACCAAAATGTACGGATGACTCAAGGGCAATGGGAATTTTTGCAACAGGTAAGTCAGGAGCCAACTGATAGATGACTTTGTATTCTGTGATGAAGACTTGGGTTTTAATTTTTAGGTACTATAAAACCAAGGATTTGTTTTATGTGTGGTCAAATGTGATTTGTTTTGAGTCTTACTAAGAGTGTTCCCGTGGCAATGAACACAGAGGTATAGGAAAGGGGGCATTAGTGTAGACTCAGAGGCCAGAAGATAAGTTAGTTCACTGCTGTGGTAGTCCACGTGAGAAGAGAGAGGGAGCTGAGTGCAGGTGGTTGGAGTGGGGAAGAGTAGAGGAATCCAGGGAGAGTAACCATCATTAACTCTTTTGGGTGAGGAAGAAGGAAGAGTCCAAGATAACAACCAGACTGCAATGAATTGAAAAAATGGGGAAGAGTTTTTCTTTTAGAAGCTTGGATTTTTGATAATTTTTTTTAACATATGCAAGTTATTTGAACACCTTTGTAGACTGAAGGAAAGACATATAAAAGGTGTGAGAGAGTATTCTTAGTGATGTAAGAGCTTCTGATGTCGCTGGGGAATTCTTAGGCAGTTTACAGAGTAGCACATGAAGAGCCAGTGTTTTTACCAAAAAACGTGTAACTCTGAATTTCATCATGGAGAGGGTTCTGTCAAGAGCAGGGCTGAAGTGATACACTATTACTTTGGGGTCTGTTAAGGCAGGGAATGAGGAGGAGATGCTAGAGTAAGTAAAAAGAGGGATTGCTGATCTTGCTGGTGAAGTCAGAGAGATGTTCTTTGAGGGAACACCTGCTCAGTTCTGGGAATAAAGTAGGTCTTTAATAAAGGTGGTTAGGTTCAATGATTACTCAAGAAAATCTGTGACAAGATTGCATAACTTGAGGAACAGATTTAGGAAAACAAACATAGAAACTGTGGAGTATTTTCCGTCCTGCTTGGCCTGCTTTTGATCAGCCAGTGTGGACCAAATACCCAGTGACTACATCCAGCACATTCACATAGGTCTTTATGAATAGCCCTCTTCCTTTTTCTCACTTGAAGTTACTGGTTCAACTACATCTGTTTGTTGGCTGAAAATGGTAGAAAAGTTGTTTCCAATGACTGTCACACCGTCAGAGAATCCCAGTAATTCTTATCGGAGTGAGGCATGGCAAATGAATTAGTGTTTCAAAATTAATTATTTTAAACTTTTCTTCTCTGATTAATTTCTCAAAATGGCATAAAACTCTCTTTATTCTCTTGTCAAATACTAACTATTTGGGGCTTTGTTAAATCTTCTTTGTACTCTTATCACCAGAAAAAAAGGTTCTTTTAATTTTGACTTGTAAACCTGAAATGATCAAGTTACAATTTTATGAATGTTGTGTATTCATAAAATTGAAAGATTTATTTGACTAGCTTACTGTGCAGTAGAACAGTTTACCCAAGGTTTCAAAGGAAATATTAACCAATAATTAAGAGTACTTCACAGTTTGTTTATGGACATTTCTGTTAACTGTGTTGCTTAAATGCTGCAGTGGAAGATGATTTGTTTTTCTTATACTAGATACAGTTTTTAAAAATATAACATATATATATCTCCTAATTCTTCCTGTTGAGAGGGCCTAGAAGCAATGATATGCTATTAGCAATGAGTGTATCTTGTGACAAACCTTGGTTTCTAAAAAGTCATCTCTTTCTACAAGGACCCAACCCTGTAGAGAAATGGCTGATTCCAGGGCTGGTACAGGGAAGGTTCAAAATGGAACATCTTGTGCCAGGGAGCAAGGGACTACTCAGGCATGTGGTGGGGACATGTCAGAAGGACTTAGAGGTCTGCTTGAAACAATTCTCAGTCACCGTATCTGGGAATATTTTAATATAAAAATGCAAATGGATTATAAACTTGTTGAATTAAACAAGAATCCATAATTTTAATGAGTAAATAAATACATGGGATATAAAGAAAAGTTTTTGTTTAGTGCTGTGGTGCATGCCTATGATTCCAGCAGCTCAGGAGACTGAGGCAGGAGGATTCTGAATTCATACCCAGCCGCAGCAACTTAGCGAGGCCCTAAGCAACTCGGTGAAACCTTGTCTCTAAAAAAAAATATATATATAAAAGGGCTAGGGATGTTGCTCAGTGGTTAGGTACCACTTCAATCCCTGGTACCAAAAAAAAAGTTTCTGCTAACTGAAGAATGTCAATGAATAAATTTTCAGGAATGAAAAGAGTTATAAAAATCACAGTCACCTCCTTAACCAAGTGATTAAAGTTAATATTGCCAATAATGAATGGGATTTGCTGGTATGCTGTACTTTCTGGTTTGATGCACTGAGAAGCATAACTTTGAATCCCATTGTGTAGAAATATTAGTCAAACCCCAGTTGTCAGACATTCTGTAAGACAGCTGTCATCTTTTTTTTTTTTTTTTTGAGGCACCGGGTTACTATACCACTGAGCTACATCCCCACATCAAGGCTGGCCTCAAACTTGCAGTTCTCTTGCCTTAGCCTCCCAAGTCACTGGGATTATAAGCATGCACCACCACCCAGTTTAAAACACCAGTCTTGTACTTCACTAGAGAGGATAGTGTCATAAAAAGCAAAGCCTTAGAAACCAACTCTTCCCCACTAATGGAGACTAAAGAGTCATGAAAACAAAACACATAGTGTAATCTTAGACTAGAAAAACAGAAGTTGCTGAAAAGGACATTATTGGGAGAATTGTCTACATTTGAGGTCTATAGGTTAAATAGTTGTATTTTTTTATTTTGGTAATTGTTTTGTCTTTGTTCTTAGGAAGTGTATCCTGAAGTGTTAGGGGCCCAAGGGAGTGTCTGTGACTTATTTTCAAAAATTTAGGGAAAATGAGAGTGATAAAGCAAATCAAACAAAAATAGTAAAACTTGGTGAATCTGAGGGAAGAAAGGAGTTCATTGTGCTGTTCTTGCAAATTTTAAATCTTAGTTCAGAATTTAAAAAATACATTTTTTTTGTATTAGAATTCTTATTACACCAAAAACTATTAAATAATCTTAACTTATTGAAACCATCAAATAGACAACTTGGTTCTCTTGAATAGTTTATCAGTGAATGGTATTCAAGCATGTTCAAGTAGCCTTGAAGAGTTTCAGAAGAGACCTGTCAGCTTTCCTCAGTCTTATTTGGCATCATAGTGCTCACATGTGTGATGTTAGTCAGGATTAGCTTCCTGAAAAGTATGCTTTGAGTAATACTCTTATTTTTTTGTTTTTATTTTAAAGCCTTTCTGGTCTTAAGTCTTTCATTTCTTTCAGATTTTTGGCCTTTGAGCCAGTATCATTAGTTTTCCATGTCTCTGTTAATTTATAGGACTTATCCATGTTTACACTGGCAGATCTTTAGTTCAACAAATGTGTGGGGGAAAGGTGTACAGAATTGCATGCAGAAGCTAAATGGCATCTCTAAACTGTATTCTTTTTTTTAATATTTATTTTTTAGTTGTAGTTGAACACAATATCTTTATTTTATTTATTTATTTCATGTGGTGCTAAGGATCAAACCCAGGCCTCGCACATACTAGGTAAGCGCTCTACTGCTCAGCCACAACCCTAGCCCCCCTCTAAACTGTATTCTTGATTAGTTTCTCCATTCTTTCCTGCATTTTGCAACTGGAGTCATCTCTTACTCTTAATTTCTTTGACTCAACAAAATTTTTTTTTAGTGTTTATTTTTTAGTTATAGTTGGACACAATATCTTTATTTATTTTTATGTGATGCTGAGGATCGAACCCAGGGCCTCTCACATGCTAGGCAAGTGCTCTATTGCTGAGCCACAGCCCCTTCCCATGACTCAACAACTTTTATTAATTTTTCTTCTCTCTCCCTTTTTTTTTTTTTTTTTTTTTTGGTCCTGGGGATTGAACCCAGGAGCACTTTATCCCAGTGGTATACCCCCAGCCTTTTTTAAAATTTTATTTTGAGACAGTCTCATTAAGTTGCTCAGACTGGCCTTGAACTTGCTATCTTCCTTCCTTACTCTCCTGAGTAGCTGGGATTACAGGTGTGAGCCACCACACCTGGCATAATTCTCTTTCTTAATATCTGAACACCTACAGTATTGCAGCAGTTTCTATTGAGTTTCTTTGTCTTCAGTTTTATTGGCCAGCAGTCTATCTGGAGTCCAGAAATCATGACAGAAAGTATACATATTTGCTTTTCTCATCCTCAGAACCATCAAAAAATGAGCAATACCAAATGAACAGAAAAGGAAACTTCATTTATATTGAAATCAGTATAAATGAAAGAGTTATAAAAATCACTTTGCAGCTATCACAGTCACCTGAAATCAGGGAATATCAACAGTCTCATATCAAAGAATTTCAAATAATATCTGTAGCATACAGTTTGGACCAAATGATTAAAAGATATTACGTTTTGACATTTCTCCTCTTATCAAAGCATGGGACAGGGTGCTGGCATTAGTACAGAAATTAGGAATTCCTGTAGCAGAGCGCAAGAGAAATTTCTTTTTGTCTTACTTGAAATTTATCCCATAATGGCTTTCTACCAGTTACAGAAGGTATAAGATGAAAAGGTAAAGTCTCCCACTTCTGGTGTGAACCCCACTGTTCATTTTCTAGTTCTTGTGGTGGTAATTTCTATATCTTAGAATAATGATAGGTAAAACTATTTTTAAGCATTGATTCACCATTTATTAATAGTTGATTCATCTCTATGAAATATATTGTTTATTTAGTTCATTTTTTGTATTGTTCCAGTCTCCACCAGTCACATAGTTTTATTTTTTCAGTAAACTTTACATCATTGACTTTACATGATATACTTAAATCTTTACTCAGAATCTATCACTTAAATATTGTCAAGGTTCACAGCATTTCCATTTGTTTGCTAACTATAATTTAGTCTGAGCTTTGCCTATTAGCACAGGTTGTAAACTGATGCCAGACCGTAGATGTAGTTTACTGGAATTAGTAGGTTGTTTTTTGGATTGGTTGGTAATGTTTAATGATTAGGAGAGCTCATATAAATCCAGATTTTAGGTTTTCTTTAAAAAAAAAGTCAGATGTATCAGTCACATTTGGCTTATATTCTCATAAACACCAGTTAATTAGTAAGAGTCTCAGCATTCTCCTTAAATTGAGCACATGTTCTTCAGTGCATTAGTGGTCCCCTGACCCATTTTACTTATTTACAATCATAACTTGAATAAGAACATTATTGGTTCTTGAGTTTGTAATCCTGGGTCTATTAAATATAAAACTAGAATTTATAGTATTAATGATTTTATAAGTAGTATGTTTGGATCTGTAAAAAAGTAGATGTAATTCTATATCATTAAGTCTGTGCCACTTGAGAGATACTATGACAAATGAAAAATAGAAGTGGAAGGTAAAGTTGGCAATGTATATTATACTTGCTATTTTTAAAAATGTAATAATATAATTTTATTATTATTATTTTTTTTAAGTACTGGAGATTGAACCAGGGGTGTTCAGCTACTGAGCCACATCCCTAGCCCTTGTTATATTTTATTTTGAGACACTGTGCCTGACTGTACAGCAAATTTTTATCAGGTTTCTGTTATGTACCTGGCACTATTGTGGGTACTTGTGTTATAGCCATAAGACAGACAATGGGTGCCCTCATGGAGCCTTTTTTTAATATATATATATAGTGAATAAGATGTAAACAAAAAGCCATGTAGAAAAAGAATAGCAAAGGATTGTAGAGGGGGTAGGAAAGAAAGACAGGCCAGGCCAGTGAGGGGAAATAAGATCAAGCAGAATCCTAAGTAGGGTGCAAGCCACATGAAGAGTTTTCCATCTAGCCGATACGCAGCTACAAAGACAGATGGGTGAGACTGAGTTTGACATGTTCAAGGAACAGTGTTCTGCTCAAAGTGGTGAGAGCAGAAGCACCATTGAGAAGGAGGTAGATCATAGGAGGCAGCAATGGGAAGGAGTCTGGACTGATTGAGATGAAATGCTCTTGCAGGATTTTGATCAGGATAGTGATATAATCTAGTTTACTTCACCCTTCCCCCGCAATACTTGGGGCCTGATGCATGCTAGGCAAGCACTCTATCACTGAGCTACACCCCTAGACCTTTTTAAAATTTTGTTTTGAAACATGGTGTCTCTTGAGTTGCCAAGGCTGACTTCAAGTTTGTGATCCTCCTCCTTTAGCCTCCAAGTACCTAGAATTACTGGTGTGTACTCTTCTGCCCAGCTGGTTTACATTTTAAAGCCCAGGCTGGTTGCTTGTGAAGAATATAGTAGGTGGAAGTGGGGAGAGTGGCAGTTAAAAAGATAATGGTGGGTTTTTTTTTTCATATTTTTTTAGTTGTCAATGAATCTATTTTGTTTATTTATATGTGGTGCTGAGAATTAAACCCAGTGCCTCACACATGCTAGACAAGTGCTCTACCTCTGAGCTGTAACCCCAGCCTGCTAATGGAGTGTTCTTAGGTGAGAAATCATAACTTGAATGGGATAATGTGGTAGAAATGGTGAGGAATGCACTGATTTAGTATATGCTTTGAAGCTAGAACTGAAGGAACTTCCTGGTGGGTTGGTGGTAGAATGGGAGGAAAAGAGTTTGAGATGGGGAGGACTAGAGAGGATCAGGGTTATAAGCTAGAAATTGAGGGTTGTGTTTTGGCTATGTAAATTTGAGAGTATTTGAGGGGTGTGGTGGTACACACCTGTAATCCCAGTGACTTAGAAGGCTGAGGCAGGAGGATCATAAGTGGAAGGCCAGCCTCAGCAGTTTAGTTGTGCCTTATGCAACTTAACAAGACCCTGTCTCAAAATAAAAAATGAAAAGAGCTGGAGATGTGGCTTAGTGGTAAAGTGCCCTGGGTTCAGTTCCCAGTACCAAATAAAATATTAAATAATTAAATTTGAGATTTAGATGTTCAGGTTGGGAGTGGAATTTGTCTTAGAAGGGGTTAGCACACAGATGGGTTTTTTTTTTTTTGGTACCGGGGATTGATTTCAGGGGCACTCAACCACTGAGCCACATCCCCAGCCCTATTTTGTATTTTATAGGGTCTCACAGAGTTGCTTAGCGCCTCACCCTCGCTGAGGCTGGCTTTGAACTTGAGATCCTCCTGCCTTAGTCTCCCGAGCACAGATTGTAAACTGATGCCAGACTGTAGAGGGATTACAGGCGTAATCCCAGACTGCTGGGATTACAGGCGTGCACACCACATCCAGCAACAGATGGTATTTAAAGCCAGGATGAGAAAATAAGTGAGGATAGGTAGGAGAAAACAGACTGAGGTTATCGGCACCCTGGAATACTAGGACATTAGGGGTCAAGAAAAGTGGAATCCAGTAAGAGAGTCGCGGGAACAACCTTTGAATGTGGGAGGAAAACCAAGGGAGAGTTATGTCCCAGAAGCCTACCCATTGGTGGTCTTGGTTTTAAGTCAGCTATACATTTGTTTTTTGTGACATTATTTAGGTCCACTTTATCTTAATCTCCTCTTCCTCCTCTTTCTTATTTATAGTGGTGTGTGTGGTGGGGGGCAGGTGATGGTGGTGGTGGGAGAGTATATCCTCAGATTCTGTCTGAAAGTCTGGATGGTAAACTTTCTAAGTTCTTGGTTGTCTGAAAATGTTCCAAAATCCTGGCAACAGGACTTTGGAATCTGCAGGTATGATACGCTCTCTAGGAAAGTTTTAAGTGTACCATTTGGCTATTGCTTTTGTTGTACAGTAATTCTGCAGATGAAATTTTCAGTCACACACCTTGATTTTGACACCTTTATGCAGTGGAACGCTACTTAACTTCAGGAGCAGTAAAAATTTGAGCTTTGGCTCCTTCTTCTTTGTTTTATCTAATGGTCTCATCACATCCATCTTTCATCTTCCCAAAGTTGCTGGTGGTTCTTACTTAGTCTGTTAACACTACTGCCATGCTTAGCATTTTCATGCATGTATTCTATTTTGTACCTCATTGTGGCCATTGTGTATGTGGGGGGGAGGGGGTGTTAATTTTTTAATTGGAAGAAGGAAGCACAAAAACCTGTGCTCAGGTTGCTTAACTTAGAAACCCACTTGAATCTTTTCATTTGTTTTTTGAAAAGCAGGTTAATATTTTCAACATTTTATTTGGAATAATTTCATATTTATAGAAGTGTTGTAAGAACAGTACAAAGAACTCTCCTGTATCTATCACCTAGATTCTGTAGTTGTTAACATTTCAACATATTTGTCCTTCCCTTCCCCATATGGATATGCATTTACCTGTTTTTATTATTTTCTGAAACATTTAAGAATTGCTTATGAATATCTTGTCCCATTGCTCCTAAATATTCTGTTTTCTCGCATAACCTTAGGATAATTATCAAATTCATGAAATCCAACATGTAAGAATATTATCTCATACATAGTCTGTATTCAAATTTTACCAGTTGCATCAATAATTTCTTTTATGCAGTCTTTTTTTCTGATCTAGAATCCAATCCAAGATTGTACATTCCATTTAGTTGTTATATCTCCGTAGTCTTCTTTAATCTGAAATAGTTTCTCACTCTGCTATTTTTAATGAACATTTTTTAAGAACATAGACAAGATGTTTTGTAGAATGTCCTTCAATTTCGGTTTGTCAGTTGTATTCACACGATAGTTATGGTTTTGGCCAAATATCACAGAAGTGATCTTGTGTCCTGCTGATTGCATTGTACATGAAAAGGCATCTGATATCGTTAGTCCTATTATTGACGATACTAACTTTAATTACTTGGGTAAAGAGGCATCTATCAGGATTCTACGCCAATTTCCCCTTTGAAATTAGTAAGTAATCTGTGGGAATACTTGGAGGCCATGGGAGTCCTCTTTAAACTCTCACGCAGTAGTTTTATCATCCATTGATGATTATTGCTTGATTCCCTAAATGATGATTTCCTAATTCTTATTTATTCTACATTTATTAATTATTTATTAATTACTATTCCACCATTAGCACTTTTCTCTCTAATTTATTATCAATGTGAATGCATGGATTCTTTATTTTATTCAGTGAGGTTTAATCACTTGGCTGTGAGTATTGATTTTGGTGCTCAGGTGGCCCAGATTTGGCCATTAGGTGCCCCTTCAAGTTGTCTCCTTTGTTTTTTGGCCTCATCATTTTTCAAAAGCATTTCTTATTTCTGAGCTAGACACATGAAATGTGCCACATGACTGTGATACCAGCAACTCCAGAGGCTGAGGCAAAAGGATTGCCAAGTTTAAGGCCAGCCTCAGCAAGTAAGCAAGACCCTGTTTCAAAATAAAAAAGAAAACAACTCCTGAAGATGTAGCTCAGTGGTAGCGTGCCCCTGGATTTCACGCCCAGTACCACACAAACACACACAAAAGAGCACTTCCTGCTTTTGGCTTAGGGCTATGTTTCAGCCCCATCTTGGCCAAACTATGGCGTCAGCCATTTCTCCAAGGAGCCCTGATTCCTTCTAGTGGGATTGATATTTAGAAACCAAGATTTGAATGACAAGTTGATTCTTGAGTGCTTGTTCTGCTGTTTGGCTTGTCATATGTGTTCACCACATTTATTTTTAGCCTGTTTTTTTTTTTTTTTTTTTTTTTTACGGTGGGTGGAGAGAGCCCCAAAGAGCATAGTACATGAATTCTCTTGTCTTTAGTGGCTGTCAAGAAGGTTTTTCTTCCCTATCTTCTGTGTTCCTGTGTTTTTTTTTTTAAATATTTTTTTCAGTCAGTGATGGACCTTTATTTATTTTATATGTGGTGCTGAGAATCCAACTTGATGCCTTGTGCATACTAGGCAAGCGTTCTACCACTGAAACACAACCCCAGCCCTGTTCCTGTGTTTTTTGAGATGAGGATGTATAGACCCTGGTCACTAAGAAAGCAAATAACTGCATTGAGATGGGTTCTTTTTTTTTTTTTTTTTTTTTTCATACATAAAGTTTAATGTTGACAATCTATATCCCCATAGAGTCATAGTTTTTCGTCTTTCTCAGAAGCATATCAAAGCAACTTATAATTTGATGTATTTATGTTTTTTTAATTGACAAATTTTTATAATAATATAGCTTTTGTGAAAATTTACATTATATTTCAGATTAAATATTTTTAAAAAATTTTGGGGGGGGGGGTGGTACCAGGGATTGAATCCAGGGGCACTTAACCACTGACCCACATTGCCAACCCTTTTTTATTTAGAGACAGGGTCTCACTGAGTTGTTTAGGGCCTTTCTAAATTGCTGAGGTTGGCTTTGAACTTTTGATCTTCCTGCCTCAGCCTCCTGAGCTGCTGGGATTACAGGCATGTGCTATTGTGCCTGGCCAAACCTGATTTTACACCTAAAAAAATTTAATGTGTCTTTAGTGTATCTGTTAGCATGAGAGCAAAATATGGTCTGTTATTAATTGGGAAAACTGTCTTGAAATTTTTGTCATTTTAAGAATAATAATTTGGCTCAAATTTTATATGTATGCACACACAAATCATATAAACTTGGGAGAATTTGGTTAAGGAAAACACACATAGGAGGGAAGATTAGGAAAGGGGAGGAGACAGAGAGGTAGGGTGTGTGCTGAGAAATACTAAGAATGTTGGATTTACAAGAGACAAAAATGAAAGGTTGGGCCTGTTGGTAGAGACCTGAATGCCCAGGTAAAAAATTCAGGCTACTCTTTAATAAGCAGAGTCTTTTAAAAGTCCTTTAGCAATGCTGGGAAAGGTGACATAGCATTGCACAGCCCTAAATCAGTCTGTGATTTGACTCGTGAATTCCTATCTCCAAGAGAATGCCTTGCAATTATGTATGGCAGTTCAGAATGCTCGGAAAGTGTTTTGTTTTCTTATTTAACCATTCATTATTTATTGTTTGCTTATAGCTATCCTCTGAACCTTAATTTAGAAGAATGTAACCCAATGAAAATGGGGTGTTGATTTGTTTTCTGTTCAGGCAATATATCATATATGTGTTTATACTTAGAAGGAAGTGAAGCAAAAGAACTGATATTTATTGAGGGCCTGTATTCCAGGTGGTATATAAATAGCTTTATATGTGCTAATCTCATTCAGTCCTTATTGTAACCCTTACAAAAAATTAGTGGCTATCCTTTATAGATAAGGAAATTGAGGCTAGGAGGGTTCAAGTCCAACTCAGATTGCTAGTAAAGGGGAGATCCAAGCCTGGTGTGGTGGGGCATGCCTCTAATCCCAGTGACTTAAACGGCTGAGGCAGCAGGATCGAAAGTTTGAGGCTAGCCTCAGCAACTTAGGCCCTTAGCAATTTAGCAAGATCCTATCTCAACATAAAAACTAAAGATCTGGGGATATGGTTCAGTGGTTAAGTGCCCCTGGGTTCAATCCCTGGTACCAAAAACAAAAGGGAAGGGATTCAAATATAGGTCTGACTTTTACAACTGTTGCCAATCATTTATAGCATTGTTCTTTGAGGCTCTCAAAAGTTTACACCACAGGGACTGCTATGCTCTTCATGTACAAATACTTAAGGCCAGCAGGTAATAAAAAATGTGCAGATGGAGAGCAGTTACAAATAATATTTGCTAGCATGCAAAAATAAGAACAGAAAATGGGCCATGAGGAGGATTCCTTATAGCCAGGCAGAAATGTCTGTTGGAATATGTAGGAGAGGATCACAGCATTGCAGAACTTGAGTAAATGTGAGCCTAAGGGAAGATTGGTAGCAGTGATTTTATCTGAAGTGAGTCATCTGACGGCTCTAATCAGAATCACCCCCTTTATTATAGCTGAGGTCATCCGTGTGCTTTCTCTGATGTGCCTGTTTCAAGAAGAAATTGATTCCAGACAAGTGAAACATACCTGAAGATTCTGACTTGGACATTATAAATGACCTGACAAGAGAGTGAGCTGCATGCAGATTTTACAACTCAGTGGTGGTGGTAATGTTAGAAGTATTTAACAATCTCTATACTGTAACAAGCAGCACTTTCCAGATGTCCACCAACGACATTGAGAGGGGGAGGAAATTGAAAACATGCCTCCAGGAATCCCAAGCTATCACATGATGGGATAAAGGAGTCTTTTTTAAGTCTCCTGTTTTATATTTCGGGAAAACATTTGTTCATTTCCTTATCTATTTGTTTTAGTTGAAAAATAAATTATTTTACTTGTTTATCTCCTTACTCCCACCCTAAGCCTTCAAGGACAGTTGACAGTCTGGGGAAAGGTGCTTGTTTTGCTGTGATTTAGCAGGCTCCCACCCACCTCCTTGCCTGGAGCAGGTGCCCCAGTGTGGGGAGCTCTGTCTTGTAGGGTTTGTGCTGCCTCACTAGCATCTGCTGAGGCTTTGCAGATAACAGAGGGGTGACCTCCTTCCGCCTCCTGTGACTGCCTCGATTTTCTTGTTCCTTCTGTCCTCTTAGGTATGAATTCCCTATTTATCAAACTACCCATGGTTTGTTTCTTTCACTTGACTGGCATAACTTTTTAAGGGCCTGGTCTCTTGATATGTCCTAGCAGTTTTATTTTTGGAATTTCTTTTTTTGTCTTACTAGGGGAATATCACCAAATATTTCTGATTCTAGCAAAAACATTTTTTCTCTCAAGATACTGCTTAATATTTAAGGCACAGTAATTTTATATATGGCAGGCTTTGTTTGGGTTTTGTTTCTTGTTGTCCTCTTCTGGGGGCTGGAGTGGAGGTTTTGGTGATAGCAGTGGTAATTGTTATTTCTGTCTCTTGGATGGACAAAAACAAGCTCAGACCAGCATGTAAGAAAACTAACTTAGGGTTCCAGGTTGTATTATATTATATTTTCTATTCAATCCCAGGTGATTTCAAATTTTTGTTGTAGTCTTGACAAGAGTTCAGTGCTTTTGAGTAATTGAATAGCAGTAAAGGTTTTTTTTTGTGGAGTATTTTTATACCTAAATCTTTTATGAAAAGGGTTGTTGCTGATTTACTGATATTAAAGACTTGGTTCATGGTAAGACCTAGAAGTCCTTTGTTTGGGGCATCATTTGTGTCCAACTTGATTTCTTTTCCTATAACCCACTGTTGACCTTTAACTGGTCTAATTTTGCTTGATCCTGTTTTCTCACTATCCCACTTGCAAAAACATTTTTTTTTCCCCTGTTGATATCCTATTTTTTGAATGCCATTCACTACCAGATAGCTTTTAACATAGGCCTGGCAGGTTTTGAAGTCTTTTTCTTAACTAACATGTCAATATGTCTCCACAACGATCTTGAAGATTGGCAACAATCTTGTGAGCCTGTTTTGTAAATGAAGAAACAAGAAACAGGTGAATATCACTTGCAGCTTAGTGGCAACCCCAGGAATTGACCAGACATCTGGGCTTCCAGTCCACTGAACCCTTTGCTTCAGTACCCATGTAGTGTCTAGAAATGTTTTCTGGAAGTTTTCCAATTTTTCCCAAAGTGGGAAAAATTATGTAGGTTGAGTTGTCTACAGAAAAGATAAAATATCTTAAGATTTTTTTTAAAAGATCTTAAATTCAAACAGTGGGTTTTAAAGATTTCTAAATTAAACTAGTACCTGTTTTAGACAGCTTTAAGGATATATGTTTTCTGAGAATACAGCAGATTGAATCATAGAAGAGATAATAAGTGGGTAAGTTTTCATTTTCCTACTTGTTTCTAGGGATAATGTTTTATTCCTCTTGGAATATTGTGAGAAGGTCATGGCTAGAAGGATCACATCTGGTTCCTAGGAGGAATTCCCGTGTCCAGAAGGATTCTCAAAAGTAATAGTGGATTGGGGGTGTATCTCAGTGGTACAGTGTATGTGGGTTTAGTATGCTTGAGGCCCTGGGTTCCATCCTCAGCACCAGAAAAAGAAAGGAAGGACAGAAGAAAAGGAAGGGAAGGAAAGAGAAGCAAACTGTCAGAGAAGTAAAACTGTCAAACATAAAAATGCCAAACTTCATTACTTTTGCCTGGAATTTAATGAACCTAAATAGAAGCTCTATTGGCAGAGAATAGGCATGATCAGCTAATCTGTTTTGAAGATTGCCATTTGTAGACAAGAAGTCCATGAGGCCACGAAACAGCCAAGAGGAGTGGTGTGGAAGGATTCTTAATTTGGTCTGAGAACTGTGCTGCAGTGGTATGGAATGCCCACGAGGTGGCACCAAGAATTTGCTGAACTGATGGATCCCCAGTAGTGGCCAGAACTTCTGAAGCCCATTTCAGCTTCTCCCTCCTTGCAAACAGTGTGGCTCAGCTGTAGCTGTGCCCTCAGTTCTGGTCCCCAGCTTCTCCTGAGCCCCCTCAGAGTATTGGCAACTAGCCACATTCTGTTGCAGGGAAAGCTGCAAATATTGTGCCCTCCCCCCTCCCCCCACCTAGTCCAGATGGAAGCCTGCTGCTTTTTTTTTTTTTTTTTTTTTTTTTTTTTTTTTGTACTGGGGATTGAACCCAGAGGCACTTTACCACTGAACCATATACCCAGCCCTTTTAGGGCCTCACTGAGTTGCCAAGGCTGGCCTCAAATTTATAATCTTCCTGCTTCAGCCTCCCAAATCCCTGGGATTATAGGCATATGTCACCATGCCTGGCAATGGTAGACAATTCTTAAGAACAGGCCAGCTGCATTGACTTGAATCATTTCTTTTTGTATCTCCAGCAGTTTCAGGCTCAGGGCTTCTGAGTGACAATGTTGAATTAGCATGTGTTGGTAATCTGTGGGCTGGTTTTGAACCTCTGTGGTTTATTTTCAGAATATTTTTTGCTTTGATATGTGCTTATGTTCCCAGCTACATGAGTTTACTTTTTGGAGTAAAGATTTTTGTGCCTATAGATTGTGTAGTTTCATAAACCTCAGTCTACATTGAAGCTTGACTAACCACTTTCAGGAAGTTCAGACAGTTGCTTTTAGAAGTCATTCCTGTGGATGGGTGTTCCCCTCAACCCTTCCATTGGTCATGGCTTTGGGACCTCCACATGTGACAGCAGATGGTCCTGGAGTTCCCAGGCTGTGTGTCTTGTAGGTAGGAGTTTGGGAAAATCAGTAAACAATCCTCCTTTGTAGTTCTCATCTCTCTGCAGTATTTGAGCTCCCAACAGGGAATCCTATAGCCAGCAGAGATATCTGATCAGGAAAGAAAACCTACTCTTACCAAGGAAGGACCTGGGAGGGGCGGAAATGCCATGAACATATTTTAGTTGGATTATGTCATGTTATTGGGGACCATTAAGTAAATGGATGGTTCAATTTTTCTTTTTTAGACAACAGATAAGGCTTTTAAGCCTATTGGAAGGAAATTTGAAAAGGTTTCATGATAATGTTATTTCATTAATACGGCCAACCTCCACAGATAGCTAGTTGTTTTCTCCTCCTGATCCTGGCTCTTGCTTTTTCACTGCGTGAATACCTTTCCCAAGGGTTTTGTTTAACAGCGTATTGAGAAGTTCCATGTTTGATGGTCCAAGATGTGCAGAAGTCAGAGAAAAAGCATTTACATTTACTTAATTAGAAAAATGAGCCACAGTCTAGGTGATACTAGAAATACTGAAGATGATGTGCCTGGCTGTTTCTTTGAAGATGGTTTATTTAGTTTCCTGATGAGTTTAAGAAACCAAGGCCACATTTTTATTTCTAGTGCTGGGAGTACCCAGTCTAACAGTTTTGACTTTTGAATGTTTAGAGCAACAGAAGTTCTATGGGATGAAGAGAAAATGAGGACTTTTCTTGTCCATTAAAAACTCAGACCTCACTCATGGCATGTCTTTGTCTTTTGTCCCACATTCAGAGAAGACAGTGACCCCTGCTGTTTGAGTTTGCATTATTTTAAAGAATGTGATCAGAATTGATCTGTTACATATTCCTCTTTTCTGTGATGGATCTCTTGCCACTTATTATGTCTGCCTTGAATATGAATTCATTGGGATGGGGTGATTAGATTGGCTTATAAGGCCAATTGAGAAAAAATTTGTGAACTGTTAGTATAAATCAGCATCATTAATATGGTCACTTTATTTTTAGGTGATTGGTGAGGACAATGTGGCAGTCCCCTCACACCTTTATAAGGTGATATTGGCTCGAAGAAGCCCAGAGTCTACTGAACCGCTGGCACTGGGGGCCTTTGTGGTGCCCAATGAAGCCATTGGTTTCCAACCCCAGTTAACTGAATTCCAAGTGAGCCTCCAGGACCTAGAGAAGTTGTCGGGACTGGTGTTTTTCCCTCGTTTGGATAGAAGCAGTGATATCAGGAATATCTGTTCTGTGGACACCTGTAAGCTTCTGGATTTCCAAGAGTTCACTCTGTACCTGAGCACAAGAAAGATTGAGGGAGCCCGTTCAGTACTCAGACTGGAAAAGGTCATGGAAAACTTGAAGAATGCAGGAATTGAACCAGATGATTACTTCATGAGTCGCTATGAGAAGAAGCTAAAAGAACTCAAAGCGAAGGAGCAGTCAGGAACCCAGACGGGAAAGCCATCCTAGTTTTTAATCTCATAAGACGTGCTAATCAGCTGAAATGAGGCAGGCATGCATTCTTCAGGCTGATGTATTTCGTGGCTTTGCTTTAAAGAAATGATGGAATCCTAAATTTACAACTGAAAATTCCTTTGAAGGATGAAAAATCTACAATTTTTTTTTGTCATTGTCTTTTTGACTTGTGAACTAATTACTAAGAGCATTGTCATATCTCCAGATCAAGAACTGGTCTTGTGTCATGTTATTAGGACTGTGTCCACTAGTTAACACTGCATTCATGTCTCTGGAAGAACAGTGTGTGAAGGAAGGCATTGTTTATTTTTTGTATCCAAATCATACATTGTCTTTGATATATCTGCTTTGCTATCTTGGAACTCGGTATTGTATGTTGTCTTTCCCAAGGATCTGAGTTGGTCTTAAAGAAGGCTTTTAGAAACCCTCTATTATCCTGTCCAAATATATAATTTTATTGTTTCTTTTCTTATGCCCCATATTTCTCCACCTCTGTCTTCTTTGTGCTAAGCTCAGTGTTTTACTTATATTGTGTCACAGTGATCCTCTGGGGTAAACCCCACTACCCTCATTTTATATCTGGGGAAATTGAGGCTTACAGAGCTTCATATCTTACCCTTGTTTTCACCTTTCCAGAGATATCACCACACAGAGCTAAGTGAAGACTGGTGGATTTAGGTCTTCCTAACATGAAGATTTTTTGACTAAAAAAATGCATTGCCCACTCCCATGGATATTTGTCCTAAAGCCTGCTTGGTAAGAAGGGTCTAGTTTTCGTATGCTACATGAGCCAAAGGGACTTTAATGTCCTCTAATGTGAATAGTCCTTAGCTCTTTGGAACAGAAAAAGTAGGTATTTGAAAGCTCTTACTTGCTCCAGACATGCCATTCTTTTCTCCTAGTGCTCAGGTGGAGCTGGGTCCATGTGTTCCTTGCTTCCCAGGTGAGCTTTTGTTCTCAAGACTAAGGGACCTAACAAGAGTGTGTGCTGAGTCACCAGTGCAGGACTGGCTGCCTCTGCACCTGCTTGTCTAGACCTGAGCGGCACAGGGCAGGTGGAGCTTGGGGCCAAAGCTCCAAAGACAGTTACCCCTGGAGGGAAGGGTGGCTGTTACTCTGAGTCAGATCTCTAGATTTGGGTTTACCCAGCATCCTTTTATGGGCTATCATAAGTTATAGACAGTAACATATCTTGAGGGAACAAGAACTTATCTGTCATACTGCTGATGCCTTTCCAAGTAGTATTAGAACAATATTTTGGTGTTTTGTGTTTGTCTCTAATAGAAATGCCAAGGCTTTAAGATAAAGATAAGAAGATAATGAGCGGCCTTGTTCTGCTCCTTTATTTGAGTAAAAAGGAAAAGTTGGGGGGTAGAACACAGTAGCCTGATTGATTCCATTTTGTTTTATCACACTGTTCCCCATTAGCTTGTGCCAGTCCTTTTCTTAGGGATATATAGCCAAAATGTCACTGTGACCAAAAAATTCTGCTACTTTCTTTCCTCAGTGAAGAGGTGATGGTGGGGCCTGGATGTTTCTCCAGGAGCCCAAGGGGCAGTTCTGTGGGATAAGTCCTGGCTACCTGTTGTGATTCTTTGCAGTTGAGCCCGACTCCCTTTCCCCATCACTGTGCCTTGCTCTGTGCTGCCCTGACCTTCAGCAGCCTTGGAGTTACCTCCTGTGCTCCTCTTGGGATAGTGAACAAGGCTGATATTTTAGCTCAATAAACTAATGTCTTAGGTTTTTATTTATGAAAAATGCTACTTGATCATTGTGAAAAATGAAGCTAAGGTCTCTGCCTCCTGTCCCCTTTACCCTCAGAGACCCTGGTCAGAGGGGAAGGCTGCTGTGGAGGAACTGTGAGGCTGGGCAGGCCCTTCTGCAGGAAGTTCCCTCTGTGGGTGAGGGGATTCATTCCCTATCTTTCTCCATCACCAGTGACACCTTCACACTCTTTGGTCTCTGGATGAATGCTGTTTGACCTAAGGTAGATCTTATACAACAAGCTGCAAAGGTTAGGAGAGCAGGTATGTCTGCCTCTTGAATACCTGTTAACATTTCTGCACCTGCACCTTAAAACAACTGAAAACTTGTGTTCCTCCTTTAGGCCTTTGATTAGAGCCCAGCAGGAAAGACAGTCTGATCTGGAGGGAATGGCTTCCTGCAGAGCTGGGCTCAGCTTGCAGTCCTACACTTCGAATGATCCTGAGCATTGCCATGTGTGTCACCTGTGTCCCCTAGCTCTATCTTTGTGCATATGTGTCACTGACATCAACTCCATGAAACAGACTTCCTGTTAGCAGCCCATCCATGAATCTCTCTGTGCCTGGAGCCTACTGTTCTGTTCCCTGCTCACTCTTAGACCTTCACAAGGTGTGCCCTTCCTACTCTGGGTCCTTCTGGTCCACCTCTACCTTTCTCCCTCATTCTGGTTCCTTCTGGTGGAGCTGAAAGGGGCTGGCCTCACATTGGGTACTCCTGCCAGCCTTCATGCCCTGCCTCTCCATCTGGACTGCTTTTCTTGATGTCATCATTGGAGATTTGTCTACATCACCCCCATCTTCAGAAATCAACGCTTAGGTTATTAGAGAGGGTCAGTCAAGCAGAAGGAATTGCATTTTGAAGTGAACCCCCAGGTAGTTACAGGATGTAGGGTTGTGGTGGTGAATTGAGTTCTCTTGGGAAGCCCTGAACATAACACTGTGTCCTAGGGACTGGTTTGCCCCTTAGTGCCCAGAGTACCTCTAGGGGTCACTGTGGCCTAATGGCATACTGCAAGACAGTTTTGGCTGTGGCTCAGCTCCAATATAGAACCTGTAGCTCTACAAGCCCCAAAGTACACGGCCAGCTTCAGACGCCAACCTGTAGGCTCTCAGACCAGATGGAAGACAGGGGTTATCTCCTCCAGTGACTTTTTGTTTGACTTACACCAAAATAGCTAGGAATAGTTTAATTTTCCCCAACTTTATTTATTTTTATTTATTTATTTTAGTTGTAGTTGGGCAGGATACCTTTATTTCACTTATTTATTTTATGTGGTGCTGAGGATCGAACCCAGGGTCTCACACGTTCAAAGCGAGCGCTCTAGCGCTGAGCCACAACCCCAGCCCCCCCAACTTTATTTTGAGAAATTTCAAGCATATAGAAAAATTGGAAGAAAAGTACAGCAATTGTTCCTTCCCCTAATATTTTGTTTCATTTATTTCCTCTTTTTTTTCTTGAACCATTTCAAAGTAATTTGTGTTTTTTTTTTTAAGTAATTTGTAGACCTAACAGTTCATTTTTCCCCCCTTGAGGATTGAACTCGGGCGCGTGATCACTGAGCCACATCCCCAGCCCTATTTTATATTTTATTTAGAGACAGGGTTTCACTGAGTTGCTTATTGCCTCACTTTTGCTGAGGCTGGCTTTGAACTCGCCATCCTCCTGTCTCAGCCTCCCAAGCCGCTGGGATTATAGGCATGCGCCACTGTGCCTGGCTTAACACTTCACTTTTTAATACTTCACCTTATATTAACCTAAGAACAAGGATATTCCCCTATTTTCCTAAAGTATATTATCAAATCTAGGAAAATTACCAAGGATTCAATATCATCTAATAAATAGTTGCCATTAAAATTTGCTATTGGGCTCCAAAATATCTTTTCGATTCTTTAAAATGTAGGTTTTGATCAAAGTTTCTATTGTCATGACTCATCTCTTAATCTAGAACCATCTACCTGGTTGGTGTCAAAAGAATACAGATTGTCCAAGCATGCTTTTGAGATGTTGATTGATAAGATCTGATGTGAGGCTAGAATTTATTTTTTAAACAAGTGACACTGGTGATTCAGATGGTCACCTGGGGTTTGGAGTCAGCCTGTTCACTACTCTGCCCCCACCTGCATTCCCTACTAGGAGCCCTGTCAGACAAGTGGTCTTTGGGCTCCTGAATCTCTGAGGGAGAACTTTTTCATCCCTTTGGGCCCAAGCTGCCATATTTTCTCTGTAGTAGAGCATAAAATTGAGCCAAAACTTAACTCCTGCTCATCAATGGCAGGCCTAAACTGCCTGACAGAGTGGCTGGCACCTGCCTTCACCTGATAGTTCTTTAGAGACAGGAAGCTCATGAAGCTGTCAGGGCATCTCTTCATGCTCAAGTGCTCATGGATTTTATGTCCCCTCATGATGCAGCCGTTGCATCTGGGCAAAACATTCAGGATGGGAGATAGCAATTGGGTCAGGATTGAGTTCTCTTCTTAGGGACACTCTGCTCTCCTCACTATACCATTGGTTCATGTGGGATTCACTCCAGCTAACTGCTCAAGGTCGTTTTCACAGCATCTACTATCAAATCAATTCCCCATTATGCACTTACATAGTCAGGTTTTGGAACCCAAATGTGGGATGTTATGTATGACCAACTGTTGAGATGTCCTCTTATTGCATTTTCTACCCATCTTCGAGTAAGTTCACATTCTTGATGATCCTGATTTGGCCATCTGACATATTAGCTGTGCCTCTCAGCTTTGAGATTGCAGATTGTATAAACAGGCTTCCAGTGTGTTTGTTGAAAACATTGAACGAGACAGAACCCAAGAAGATCCCTTTGGTAAAACATTCATCTTACATGGCAGCCCACATCCCACACCCAGGAAGCTTCATGTGATGATGTGCTCTGATCATTTCTGCCAAATTAATTTGTTTCTTTAAAAACACTATCTTGACTACAGAGTATAGAAATGGGTCTTCATGACAATTTGCCCGTGAGTCACTCTAGGACAGGGAGAGTGCCTGCTATGTCTCTAGGTCCACATGGCATGACTGGGCCAATGCTTTAGACACATGCAGCAGGTAAGGAGGCACACTTGGATTGGGTGCCTGTCTCATCATCCTCTTCAGTGGGGCAGCCTTGAGCAGTGACTTCCTCCTCCTCCATCAGGTTTCTCATTTAGGAACAGGTTTAGATGACCTGAGGGATCAGTTAGGGATTGAATAGATAACATATGTAGTTTATTGAGCTCTTAATAAGTGGTAGCCAGTTACTAAACATTCTTGAGGTTGATTATCAGGTGGTTGATGAAGGTTATGTTGTCCTTAGAGGCTGAAGGACAGGGCCTGACCTCAGTATGGTGTTAAGCTGTGGACCAGTTGGAAGCAGTTCTGTCTTTTCCCAAATCTGAAGACTTTGATATGCTGCTACCACCTCATTAACCATATCAGCCATTTATAGTTTGTAAAGCACTTTCCCAGTAACATTCTACCTCTTGGATAGGTGCTGTTCATTCTACTTCACAAGCGAGGAAATGAAAACTCAAGGAATTTATCAGGGTTTTCAAGCAAAAATCTTAATGTTTACCCTCTACCCCTGAAGGACACTCGTTATTTCAGTTCGCTTTATGATTCAGTCATTTATGCAGTTACTCAGTCCTGCAGTGCGCTTCTCGGGGGCCCCATAGGGTTCTGCAAATAGTAGGTGATCAAATGTCTTAGAGTTACCCAACAAGTCAGAAAAGTGGAGTGTATCCTGTCCTAACTATTCATTTTCCCTATGGGGGGACCAGAGATGGTGAGGTCCAGGGCCTGGCTCTGTGGTTGAGGGCAGATCTGTGAGTGCAGCAGAACAGCAGGTCTGTGTCTTGGATTGATAACACCAGGTACTGAGCTTTGCTGACAGCATACCTGGGTTTCCAGGGGACTTTGCCCTGTGTCTCCCACATTAGCTCTGCGGTCTGTGCAGTCTAGTCTGGTCTGAGGCAGCCTACCCTATGGGAGGATGCGAGTGAGAAGGTGACAGTGTGCTGAGCAGGGGTTTCTGTATGCTTGAGCCTGGGGGAAGCAGAGCTAAAATTAGATCTTCCAACTGTGTGCAGGTGTGAAACCCCACCCTCTCCCTCACCCCCAGCCATGATTTCAGAATGTATGTCCTCTCTCTCTTCTGGCCCAAGTTACTCCACAGGCACAAGATGAAAGGTCTGTTTCTGGTAATGTCAGGGATCCCTTCTACCCAAATGTCCTCTAAGGCTATGGGGGTGGGAATAGTGGCAGGCAGTATCCTTGAGTTTGCTGAGCCTTGCCATACTTCTGAGGCCTGAGTACAGCTGTCTTCTTGTTAGACCACCAGGAAGGCTAAGCAGTGCATTGCAGGGCTGAGCATATACACAAATGACCTAATTATAAAGTCAATTGAAATAACAGAACACCCTTCAGGGGTAGAGGGTAAACATTAGATTGGGCACTTGATGTCACCACCCATGAAAGGTCGCTGACTTCTGCTGGTCTCCCAATTGATGTGCTCTGTGCCCCCACTCACCTTACTTCAGAGAGAGCCTTGGATTCCTTTGCCGGCCATTGTGATTCAGACACAGGTGGAGAAGGCCTGGTCTGGAGCAGAGATGGAAGAGCCCTGGCCTGGGGGATCTTACTCAGGTGAGTGGAGCCCAGGACAACATGACCTGATTGCGCCTTTTCTCCCTACGTGAGGCTAAAACTTAAATAGACTATCACTGCTCAGGGATAAATGTACCTGCCATCCTTCTTCACTATGCCCTTTGGGACTCTGCTCTTGTCCCCAGGCTCGGATCCTTGCATGTTCTTCTGGTCTGGGGTCAGAGCCTATCTTCTGGCTCTGGCTCTTAAGGGTACTTGTGACATGATTTTAGGTAAGCAGCATCTCCTTAGTCCTCAGTTCCCTACCTGTAAAGAGAAGTGTTGGGCTAGACCATCTCTGGGGTCCCTCCCTATTTGGTGTCTTAATTGCATAGAGCAGAGCCTTCTCTGGAGAAAGGCAGCCTGCTGGGGTGGTTTGCAGAGGAGGTGTGGTGGGGCAGGCGGGAGGCCACAGGGGCAGAGTGGCCGAGGGCCTCTGAGGAGGTGTGAATGAGGGAGGCAGAGCAGGGCCAGTGTGGACAGGCCTGTCCCGGCCCTATCTCCCGTCTGAGACACCCTCTCCACACCCCAGCCCTGATAAGCGGGTGTGAGCCACGGTCGCCTTGTGACAGGCCCTTCGGCAGGGAGGGTGATGGCGGGGGTCCACTCCACTTCTGAATTCAGACGTCAGCATCTTTCTCCCTTCACCCCCATTTGCCTGCCAGATTAGGCAGGCCAACCAACTAGGCATCCTTCCTGACACTCAGCCCTGGCTCTGAGACTTAGTTCCTACTCCATGAGATCTGGTAGGGAGCAGACTCCTCCAGTCTTCTCTGGCAAAGTGCCAAACAGGATGGCCCCCCCCACCCTCCCAGGCCTGTTCCTGCAGCCACTGCTGCTGCTTCTGCTGCTGCTGCTTTTTGTTTTGGTGCTAGGGATCAATTACCCAGGGGTGCTTTACCACTGAGCCACATCCCCAGTCTTTTTATCTTTTGAGACAGGGTCTCTGCCAACTTGCCCAGGCCAACCTCTAACTTTCAATCCTCCTGCCTCAGCCTCCCCAGTTGTTGATATTACAGGTGTGCTCCACTGCTCCTGGCAGACCTGTTCTTATTAACTGATGCATCTCAATAGCTCGTCTTCTTTTGTCCTTACCCCATCTCCTCATGTCCCTGTGGCCATCAGCTTCCAGCCATCCTCCCCCAGCTCCAGCTTTTGGGCCCCTCCTCTGACTGGGCCCACCCACACTTTTTCTTCGAAGGCCCCAGCTACTGTTCACCAGATGGCCAAGCCCCCTTATTTGTGGGTTTGTGGCCTGGGGGTGTATAGAGAAGTTTTTTGGTTTTTTTTTTTTTTTTGGTACTGAGGATTAAACTCAGGGGCACTCAACTACTGAGCCATATCCCCAGCCCTATTTTGTATTTTATTTAGAGACAGGATCTCACTGAGTGCTTTAGTGCCTTGCTGTTGCTGAGGCTGGCTTTGAACTCATGATCTTCCCATCTCAGCTTCCCAAGCTGCTGGGATTTCAGGTTTGTGCCACTGTGCCCAGCTCAGAGAAGTCTTAAAGAAAGGAAAAAAGCTTGAAATTCTAGGGAAGGAAAATTCTAGGACTGAGCCAGAGGCCACAGGAAACTCTCTGGTATGGAGGGTCTGTCCAGGGCCCTATCGCCCTGCAGTCCAAGTCCCTAAACCTTAAGGCACTTAACTCTGAACTTCCTTTCACTTTCTGAATGACTCTCTTCTCTGGTCAGATCTGAAGATTTTTGGGGAGTTTGTAGGCCGTAACCATTCTATACCAGATGTATGTGTGTGTGTGTGTGTGTGTGTGTGTGTGTGTGTGTGTGTGTGAGAGGCGGGTGGGAGAGGGAGAGAGGGAGAGAAGAGTGCTTGTCTTCCCCTGTGCGTTTCTGTCTGGGGGTTCCATTCTCCATATCCGTAGGGCATCAGATCACACTGGCTATGAGCACAGACTTCAGAGCCAGATGGATTGATCTGAGATCAAATCCTAGCTCTGCTATCTCACCATGTGGGAAGTTGGGCAAGTAGTTTAACTGCTGTGTGCCTCGGTTTGCCCATCTATAAAACAGCAGAACTGTTGTGAAGGGTTTTGAATAGTGCCTGCTCCTAAAAAGTACCATTAACTTTTGTTTTTTATTAATATTTCTGTAAATTTCATTTTAATATAATGATAAAGTTACAGAATATTGCAAGAAATCCCCACATATCTTCTATGCACATTTACCAATTGTTTATATTTTGATCATTTATCATTTTCTCTTTTTCCTCATATACATATGTCAGTAGTGTACTCTATATTTTGCTTATACTAAACATAACACATCAACATATACATATGCACACATTGTGTGTGTGTGTGTGTCTGTGTGTGTGTATGTGTTGCCGGAGATTGAACCCAGGGCCTCATGCAGTGTGAGGCAAGCTCTGTACTACTAAACCATGTCCCCATACACATATGCACACATTTTTTTTTCTGAATTACTTAAGAATAAATGCCTTAATTTTAAACCCCCAAATATGTCATTGTCCACTGGTGAAGACAAGGATCTCTTACAGAACCACAGTCATTATCAAAAAAGGTAAGATTGACCTAGTACTTTTTTTTTTTTTAGTTGTAGTTGGACACAATACCTTTATTTATTTATTTTTATGCCTTTATTTATTTATTTTTATGTGGTGCTGAGTATCGAACCCGGGGCCTCACACGTCGTAGGTGAGTGCTCTACCACTGAGCCACAATCTCAGCTTCATGACCTAGTACTTTTGGCTAGTTCGCAGTACATATCCACATTTCATTAGTTGTATCCCTCTTACCTCTTTTATGTCCTCTTTTAGGTAATCTCAGGGTTACCTATTGCATTTCATTGTCATATACCTTTAGCCTTTTCATTCTGAAAAAGTTCATCAGCCTTTCTTGGTGTTTCTTGAAGAGTGTAGGTCAGTTAGTTTGTAGAATGATACTCTCAAATTCTGTTGCATGTTTCCTCATTACAATTTCAGGTTATGCATTTCCAGCAAGATTACTACAAAGGTTATGTCTGTTTTTGAGTATTATGTCAGGAGGCAAGCAATGTCGATTTTTCTACTTGGTAGAGATGTTACCTTTATATTGCTTGATTTTTAGTAGCACCTGCAGAATCCCGCGCTGAGAAGAACTATCTTTGTAACTAATACATAATTGTGGAAGGACACTTCAAGATTGTTCCTCATCAAACTTTTATCATGTTTTTCACCCATTGATGGTTTTCTGCTCTATCATTTCCTTCTAAACTTACTAGTTGGCTCAAACTGATTCCTGTGTCCTTTGTCATACTTGCATCAGTCCCTGAGCACTTTCTGGAACAACAAGATGTTCCAAACTCATCTGATATTTTCTCTGGTCTTGCTCTGAATTAACCATTTTACCAATGAGTCTTGATTCCTTTTTAATGGAGGATGGAATTAGAAACCAAGCTTTGGCTGCTGGTGTGCTCATCAATACTGGTGTGCTATTGCTTCTTGTTGACCATTTAAAAAATCTCTTTACTTATATGTAAATGGGGGGACACTGAAGAATATATTAGCCTAGGGATGGAAATAGGGCAAAGGAGCAAGGTGAGGAGGTAGAGAGCCCCCTTCTCCAGCTCTCTGGGTCCTTCCTGATTTCTCTTTCCTTTCTTTCTCTCTCCGTCATGACCTCATCTCCCCTTTCTTGGTCAGAATTCCTCTAGAGGTTCCAGTGTGGGAATCTCTGAGGCCGTTTCCCCAGCCACATGTGTATTATCAGAGGCAGACAACTATGTGACCTTTATGTGTGAACAGCCAAAGGCAAAGATAATTTACGAGAAAGTTTTTGCTTAGAACAATCTGGTGACAAGGTGATTGGGGAAGACACATTTGGAAGATTTCCACCTGGAAATGTTCCTTCTTCTCGCATGAAAGCACTCAGGCCAATGCCTGCGTGGAGGCTGGGGATGGGCTGCTGTTGAAGGTCCCTGTCCAATTGAGTCTCAAGGTTCTGGGGACTAGTCAGGAGGATTTAAATGCTGACCCAGCTCACTCTTCTGTGCACAGGTAACAGGTACAGTCGAATGGCTTAGTCATGCAACTGTGGAGTGAGTGGGTAGCCTTGTTCCCCAATTAGTTAACTGTTTTGATTTTCAAATCAAAGCTTCCTGTCCCTGAGATCGTGGGTATGCAGAGCTTGGTCCCTGGAGCAAGTGTAGCAGTTTCTGTAAGGACCTCAGAGTCTCTGGGAGGGACGAAAGCACCACCCAACCGCTGCTTCCTAGAATTGAAGAACAGAAGACCTTTTGGCATGGAGTTGGGAGGGCACACTAAAGGCTTTGGCCCAGGGGGCTTCTGAAAAAAAAAAATGTCTCAAGGATGAAAAGAGTCTAGTTGCTGAGGTTAACAAGTAGGGCGAGGACATTGTTCAGAGTCCCGCAGACTCTGCCATGCTAAGATTGTACCTGTGCTCTTGACCTGGGATTGTGGTTATCCACAGGAGTGTCACCTAGAGATGGGTCCAACTGGGAGCCCTGGGTCCCCTGGACTTTTAGGAGTGGGTCTATCTTCTGGTAGCCTGGGCTGGACCAGCTGAGGATGCAGTGTCTTCTCCAGTGGCATGGCCGCACCCCCTTTTTTTAATTAGTTCAAGCAGAAGGTGAAGGTCCATCAAAGGAAGGACTCATGTCACGTAAATTCTTTTTTTTTTAAGAGAGAGAGAGGAGAGAGAGAGAGAGAGAGAGAGAGAGAGAGAGAATTTTTCAATATTTATTTTTTAGTTTTCGGCGGACACAACATCTTTGTTGGTATGTGGTGCTGAGGATCGAACCTGGGCCGCACACAAGCCAGGCGAGCGCGCCACCACTTGAGCCACATTCCCAGCCCCATCACGTAAATTCTTGATTGGTTAGCAGAAGAAATTAGAAGTGGGTGGAGGCCACCTTTTGAGCTTTGTGCTCAAGGGACAGTTCACACAGCTGCATCCACAGCCACCAGAGGAGCCAGTGCTTTGCCCATCCCCAGCAGTTGCGCCTGCACCGCCAGCAACACTTGCTCTTTTCAGAGTTTGTCCTGGGAGGCAAGATGGGGGCAGATGGGACCCTGAGCATATTCTTAGATGGAATAAGCCCCCAGGGGGTCACCCATTCACCCATTGCCAAAGCTCAGTGGGCAGATGGGAAGGAGGCCTGAGGGCCTGCCTGGAGGTGATCTGAGGTGGCCTTTTGTGGCACCTCCCTGCTCTCTTACCCAGAGCCCCCAGGAGCCTCCTTTCCCACTGCCCAGTGCACTGCCTTTCTCACATCTGCAGTAGCTCCCACTTTTCTCACTCTCCATGGTCTCTATCCTGGTCTAAGCCAATCATCTTCCCCACAGAGGCCACCTGGCTGGTTTCTTCTCATTCATTTCTTTGTCTCCTTCAAACCTTTCCCTCAGAGTAGGAGGTGGGATCTTTCTAAAGCACAAGTGTGATTAGCAGTCGCACCCTTTGTTCCAAATTTAAAAAAAAAATGGGTGTGTTAACAATAAACTAAACCTCTTCCAATGGCTCTGCCTACGTGGGATCTGTGCACATGATTGTGTCCCCCTTCAGGTCAACTCCAGTGCCACGTCTTCAAGAGTGGTCTTCCATGACCCTGTCCCCTGGATAGTCTTACTCATTGCACTTTCTCTTTCCTTCCCAGTAACTTTGTAACTGCAGACATAGGGTTCTTTGTACAGAGTTTGAGGTTTCTGTGTCTCCCAACTTGACTGTGAGCTACATGAGGTCAGAGTCCCTGACTCTTTTGCTCGTTAGAACTTCAGAATCTACAAGAAGTTCTATTCGTGTTTGCTCAATGAGGAATGGGCTCAGTTTCCTCTGCTGGTCCTCCTTGGCTGACCTTATTTGGTGACAGTGAAGGAGGGAGGAGACCCCCTCTGGCTCTGGAGCCTCCTGTCACTCTCTCTAGAGGTGGCCACTGGTGTCAGCCCAGCTGCCTGGGCTTTGGCTCTGCTGCTTGACATACATTATCCTCCAAACGTCAGGAAAGAAGGAGTCTGGTCAAGTGGCAGGTAGGGCTGGCAGGGGGCAGACTCATGGCCACACCGTGAGGCTATCCTTGAGGCTGTCTAGTCTTCAGATGGGGTGCAGGGACAGACAGATTGGCTCTGAGGGGCTTTGTGGCTGAGGCCTAGAGGCAGTGGGTGGTGCGGGTGGCACTCAGGTGGTGACTGGCCCAGGGAGAGGAAGACAAGGAGGGGCCAGGGTGCCAAGAGGCTTTTGGCGAGGGGTGGTGGCTGGGCAGGGCTGCCCACAATTGAGGAGGTGACAATGAGTGTCAAGAGCATGTTTAGTGGACTTGAAGGGCTGGGAGGATGGGGAGGGCAGAGGTTGGTCTCCCCCTGACCTTGCCCCTGCTCTTTGCCTCTCATCTTCCCCACCCTCAGGCTCTCTGGTCTCTTGGTGCCTCTGCTTCTCCCTGATCTGGTCTTCAAGAGCTCTGGAACCTCCAGTCCCTGAACCCCTCAGCCCTCCCAGCCACTCCGCTTCCCCACTCAAACCCCCACCGACTCCTGCCCTGCCGGTGGCCTGGGCCCTACTGAGCTGCTGTGCCCTTCTCTCATCACCTCCTCCTCGCTCCCTGTGGCACCCTGGCGCCAGCCCCAGATCTGTGTGTGCTGATTGCCCAACACACCCGCCCTCCTCCCTACCCCACTGCCCCTGAGGGAGGGGCTCAGGGACTTGAGACGCTTTGCCCATGGGTCCAGCTTTCCCACAGAGGTCAGGGGGGATGAGGGTGGAGATGATGGAGGCCTGGACCCCACGGAGCTGTGGAGCTGCCTGGGAGAGGTCCTGGGGGGTGGGCGGGTGGGGAGAGCATGCTGAGCCACTGTGGGGCAGGGATGGGCCCTCACACTGCTTTCCCCAGCCTCCCAGTGACTCTTGGTCTTCCCTGGTGTCACTGCTGTTCCCAACTCTTCCATCTCCCCGGTCCTTACAGTTTCTCGTGGTCCCTTCCTTTGGAAGCTGAACCCTAGGCCATTCCTTGAGCCAACAGTCAGGAATGAGCTTCCTGCTGCCTGATGTGTGTAACTCCAGTGCCCCACTTGCAGGTGGCTGCTTGGGTGGCCCACGGGGCCAGGAAGGAACCTGAACAGTGTATCAATAAACAGAGGAATTCCAGGACTCAGTGGATGGGATTTAGAGATCGCAGCATCCCCACACCCCTGCAGTCATTTATAGATGAAAACAGGGTCTGAAGAGGGAAATTGGATTGAGATGAACAAGTCACATAGGGATTAGTAATCATTATCATCACCATTGTACTGAACATTTATCAAGTACTTACTGTGTACCAGGGATTATTGTAAATTATTCATGTCTTAACTTCCACAATCCTCACATTACCCTGGGAAGTAAGTGTTGTTGTTATCCCCATTTCACAGATGAAGAGACAGAGAAGTAGAACAGTGAGGTCAGTTTGCCCAGATTATACAGTAAGTTCATGGCATGGTCTTGCTCCTTAGGAACAGTGATCTAAGTATATAAGCATATTTTTAGAGTTCTTTAGAAACAGTGGCAGACATTTCACCAAAGAAGATATAAAATATCCAGTAAACATGAAAACACACTCAGCAACATTAATCATCATGGAAATGCAAAATAAAGTTAGGAAATGGACTTTCTGTAATGGCTAATGTTAAAAGAAAAAATTAAAAAGACTGATAATACCAAATGTTGGCTTGGATATGGAGCAACTAGAACTCTCATTGCTGAAGGAAAAGCCTACACTTTGGAAAACATTTTTCTTCAAAAGTTTAATATACACTTACACTTATAACTTTAAAATTCTTTTCCTAGGTTTTTACTCAAGAGATAAAAACATAACCACACAAACATCTGCAGGCAAATGTTCATGGTAGCTTCATTCATCATAGCAAAAAAAAATTGAGCTACCGAAATGTCCATCAAGTATCGAATGGAAAGCAAACTGTGGTACATCCATGTAACGGAATTCCACTTGTTCTTTTGTAAAAAGAAACAAACCGAAGAAGGTGACAGCACTGATAATGGCAAATGCATTATGGAGACAGACAGGCACAAAAGGCTAAATATGACATTATTCCATTTATATGAACTCTCCAGAAAATGCAAATCTAGAGGAACAGAAAGTTGAGTAGTGGTTACCAGGAGCTGGGGGTGGGAAAATTGTAAACTTGAAGGAGGTGAGAGACCTTCTTATATGTGGAGATGTTTGTTATCTTATTTATGGTGGTGGTTATCCTGCTTATTAATTTTCAAAACTTAACAAACTGTGCATTTAAAAAGGGCAAATACTGTATTGATATGTAAATGATACCTCACTAAATCTGATTTAAAAATTAAAAACAGCTAGGCACTGTGGCACACGCCTATAATCCCTGCAGCTCGGGAGACTGAGGCAGGAGGATCCTGAGTTCAAAGCCAGCCTCAGCAACTTAGAGAGGCTCTAAGCAACTCAGTGAGACCCTGTCTCTAAATAAAATATTAAAAAAAGACTGGGAATATTGCTCAGTGGTTAAGCACCTCTGAGTTCCATCCCAGGTTCCTAAATAAATAAATAAATACATAAAAAAATAAATAAAAACGTTGGACCAGTAAAATTAGAAGATAGAATGGTCATGGTCGGCCTCATTGCAAAAGTGACATCTGTGAAAAGTCTTGAAGAGGAGGGGGTGGCCAGCTCCTCCCTGGGGAAGAGCATGCCAGGCAGAGAGAAGGTTCTAAGCAAAGGGGTGGTGTGAGATGACTTGATTTTAACAGTCCCATTGGCGGACATGCCGAGAAGAGTGGGGAGCAAGGCCCCATTAGGAGGCTGTTGTGAAGATCCAGGGGAGATGATGGAGCTCGAACAGTGTGGTGGCGGTGGAGGTGTTGAGAGTGGTTGGACTTGGGATATATTCTGAAGGCAGAGCCAACAGGATTTCCTGCCGGATGGGATGTGGGGTGTGAGACAAAGAGGAGGCAAGGGTGACGTCAAGGTTTTTGGCTTGAGCAGCTGGAAATCCAGCCGGACACCCCCCGTGGGCACTGTTGAGTGGTTTTAACCGTCTCCTGGGGCCTGTGGGAGAAGTCAAGATGGAGACAGGAGGGAGGGGCAGCTGGGCCTGCTCCCAGCTCTGGGGCTCAGGGAATGGGCTGCACATTCTGGTTATTCCATTACCCTTTATTTATTGGCCTTATTGGCTTTTGTCATTTCCTCGTTGTCTCCTGTCTGGAGTGAAGGCTATAAATGTGATAGATTGACACAGGATACAGGAGGCCCAATTATCTCTGTTCAACTGACCTCTCCTCTTGGACCAGCCCTCCCCAGCCTCCCTCACCCCTGCAGCGGCTCCTACAGCCTTGCCACAGAAGCAGCCTGACTTTGGCCTTCCAGAAAAATGGCTGCCCCGGCAGGAGAGATGGCTTTAAAGACAAATATTGGAAGCAATCTCAGCCCCCTGTTAGATGTACTTAACATTCCAGCCCACGTAGAGGTGGCCACAGGGCAGGGCAGGCAGGACAGGACATACTGCTGGTCAACCCACATCCGGGAAAGGGGGCTCTGCTACGACCACACACGCCTTTCTGGAATCGGAGCCGGCCTGTCTCTCCACAAAGGCTGGGATGATGGGGCTTTTCTCTCCAGCAGCAGGTGCCTGGCAGCTGCCCGGGGATGCCAGGCCCGTGAGCTGGCATGGGAGGAAGTGCTTGTCAGGGTGGTTATTACACGTGCCTGGCTCAGGATGGCTCTGGCTAGACCCCTGTGGATCAGGCTGACTTGGGATACCCACAGGAGAGTGGCCTCCCACTGGGTCCCAGGGGCACTCTGGGATCCCCCTAGACAGCTTGGCAGGGGTTGAGTGTCACTTTTGAACAAATTCTCTCGCTACCCCCTCTGAGGGCCCTTTGGCCTGTCTGCCTGCCTCTGTCCCTGGAAATGTCCTGAGGCCCTAGCCCTAGAGGGTTTGGGACAGGAAGCCTGAGATTTATTCCCAGGACTTTGGACATCTCCCTATACCCCCCAGCTCCCTCCCCAACATGGACTCTGATTACTCTGATTGCCTAGCCGATGCGTGAGTGCCCATGTGTGAGTCCATACATGTCTCCCCATCTGGGTGAGAATCTCAAATGGCCCTGCATCTGGCTTCCTTCCAGAAAAACGCACAGTAGAAAGTGGGACTGCTAGTGAGAAAAGGGACAGGAGACCTCAGAGGACAGGAAGGATTCAAATGGAGAGGAGAATCCAGGTGAATCTGGCAGAGTGGGTTGATGGAGTGACAGGTCTGTGTCTTTTGCAAACATTCCTGATGCCTCATCTGCTCCAGGCACTGTGGTGGGGACTGGAGTCTGAGCTGTGAACAGCCTGGCCCTCTTTAGCCCCAGCAAGTGGCACAGGACTGGTATGCTCAGAGCCCTGGAGCTAGGGGGTGGCAGGTGCAGAGGCAGTATGTCAGCACAGGGAGACCCTGAGAAGCAGCTGGGGTCAGAAGACACCAGTCCTTGAGGCTTCCCTGAGCCCACTGGGGGTCTGCTGCCATGATCTTCCTTTGCTCTGGGTCGCTGCCCTCGTTTGTTGCCTCCACCTGTAAGAGTGCCTGGGCCTCTGTCTCCCAGCTCCTCCCAGTCTCCAGGGCACTGAGTCTCGTGGCTGTCATGGCTGGTGGTGGAGAAGCTGCTGGTATGGGGGTAGGGGAGCTGCCAAAGCCCTGGCCCCAGGGTGAGAGCTGACGTCTGTCCAGGAGCATCTCTCCCTGCCAAGGGCTGAGCTCCTCGAGCTGCATGCCTTCCCTCTGACGTGGGAGCCGGCATCTGTCACTCACAGAGCCACCCGCCTGGACCCCAGCCTCACCCCAGCGTGGCCCAGTGACAGCTGCAGCATTGCTGCAAGCACAGGCCTCCTCTCCTGACCTTGTCCCTGACCACACTCATACCTATGTCCAGGTGAGCCTGCCCACATCCAAGGGCAGCAAAGGCCCACTTCGAGCTTCTGGGGAAGATCCCACAGAGGGGCCGAGAACCCCAGACTCCAAGCCTTGGATAGAGGTGGGTAGTTAGTTGGGTCTCTTCTCTCACTACAGTGAGACCCCAATCCCTCTCAGCCTCATGGTGGGAGCTGCATCTCATACACCAACCCCTGCAGTGCATTCAGGAGACCATGATTGAGTTCCTAGCATAAGCCAGTCTCTGGGTGAGGTCCCGGCATGCAATTAAGGAAAACAGACATGGGCCTGACCTTGTGTTTCTTTTACATTCTGTCCTCTGGGGTTTCTAGTAAGAAATTTATTTGACATCACTCACCAAGGTATACATACAGGCATGCCCCCAAGTTTTATATCTATCAGAAAGAGCAGTTTCACAAATGGACTTTTTAGAATGGACTTTTCCTGCCTTGGTTTTGACCAAGGGACCAATGTCAAGGGTTCCACGGTTTCACACCATGTGTCTCTCATAGGCAGATTGTTTACAAGGGAAATAGCAAAAGAAACTCAACCACTTTAGGTTTTAAAAAGGGTTCTGAGAAAGCACATTAGGGTGGAAGGAACCTGAAAGTGGGTTTTCTTTGGAGAGAGCTGTCCTGTGTTTTCACTAGGACCCTGCAGCCTTCTCTTGGTAGGAGGCTGTGGGGGACATCGCCACCTTCTAAACCCAGGCCTGGTAAGAGAGCTTCAATGGGCTTCTCAGGGAGGCGTGTTTGAGATATGATAGACATGGAGGTCTGGACCTCTCTGGGCTTGAGAAAGCTCAAGTAGATGCATGACTGTGGTTTGACTCTGGCCCTGACAACTTTGAATGAGGGTCTGGGGTCAGCTGTTCTGGGGGCTGGAGGTGCTGCAGAGTGTGCTGCTGTCAGGGCATGGGAACAAGTGCTTCTAGTGTTTCCCACGGACCAGAGGTGGGCAGGCAGAGAGAGAACCAGTGTGTGCCACCACAGTATGGCTGCCTGGGGGGATCAGGGGTCTGGGCAGGAAGAGGGAACCATGGGAGTCTATAGGCAAGAGAAGAAGCCCCTGGAAGAGAGATGCACTTTCTTTCAGAGAGAAGGTTCAATAGGTCGTTGCTAAGAAAAACCCACAGAAATACCTGCGTGAGAATCCCTCTGATGGTCTGCCTGGCCTGGGGAGGAGAAGCCATCTGGTCACTCTGTCTACTCATGGTGCTGACACTCTGAGCCAGGCTGAGACTGGATTTACAAGAAAAGTGACTGTTGGCTGCTATTCTGTTATCCAAGACTAAAGCTATGGGATCCATCCGCCTGGGTCTCATCCAGAGCCAGGAGGATGCTCTCCACAGAATTAAGCTGAAAGGGACAGGGAGGGACAGAAATAAGAAATGACATCTCTCACATCAGGGGTCCTCTGTGTTCACATACTGTCTCTGCAGGCATTTGTAAGGAGGGACATTGGGTGCTGTGGTACCAGGGTTCAGGGGTGTGGCGAGAAATGGAGAAGGGGCTGGGCAGTGTCAGGGAAGGTTCCCAGAGGAAGGGACATTCAGGTGAGCCCTGAGGCTGAGCAGGAAGGAGAATGCTGTTGTAGGTGGAGGGAGCTGGAGAGGCTGGAGGAGGATCCTGGAGCCATTGAGGGGTTGGAGAGATGCTGTTACAGTGGTTGGGAGGGCTGAGGCCTTGGAGGGTTGCCTTGATACTGAGGCTACAAGAAGCCACCGGGAGGTTTTATCCAGGGGGTCATTATCTTGGATTAAAATATCACTCTGGCAGCTGAGTAAAGAGTTTGGAATGGATGAAGTTGGAGGTGGTCTCCGTGCGGCAAGACACTGGCCTCAAAAAGGAAGGGGTAACAGAATGGAATCATGTGGTGGGATTTGAAAGACGCCACGATGGTGGAACCAACAGGGGTTGGTTGGACAGGTGAGTGGCTGAGGGAGAGCAGCAGGACGATGGCATCTGAGGGTGTCTTCACAGCCAGGCTTGAGGGTAAGATAGAGGAAGTCAGTGTTGGACACTTTGGCCTTGAAAGCTTTGCAGATGCCCAAAGCAGGCAGCTGGATATGCTGGCCTGGGGCATGGTGGAGTAGCCAGGGATCAAGGTAAAGATTTGGGACTCTTGGGCTGGGGATGTGGCTCGGTGGTGGAGGGCTTGCCTAGCATGCATGAGGTCCTGGACTTGATCCCAGTACTGGAGCCGGGAGTAGGGGTGGTAGGGAGATTCACGTTGTCTTCAAACCCATGTTTTGAATATTTTTCACTCTTCCTAGGCGAGGGCCTGGGGCCTAAAGACCTTGCACATTTAGTCAGACCTGGAGGATGTGCTCCTGAAGGAGCTGAAAAGACAATCAAAAGGACAAGAGGAGGGCTGGGGATGTGGCTCAAGCGGTAGCGCGCTCGCCTGGCATGCATGCATGCGGCCCGGGTTCGATCCTCAGCACCACATACAAACAAAGATGTTGTGTCCGCTGAAAATTAAAAAAAATTAAATAAATAAAAAATGAAAAAAAAAAAGGACAAGAGGAAGCACAGGCAATAAGGATTAAACTGACAGACTGGATTTCATGAAAACAGGAATTTTGTGACTCCGAAGACCATATCAACTGAGCAAAAAGGCAACCCACTGGAGAGGAGAAAATATTTGCAAATGATATAGCTGAGAATAAAGAACTTCTAAAACAAAAAACCTAAAGAGCCTAATTTAAAAATGGTCAAAGGCCTTACATAGAAATCTCTTCCAAGAAGGTATAAAAATGGCCAATAAGTGTATAAAATATGTTCAGCATCAATAAAGGTGGGAAGTGTAATCAAAATAAGCAAAACAAGCCAAACCCCCAAAACCAAAGGCCGAATGTTTTCTCTGAGAAGCAGATGCTGATCCATATGGGGCGGGGGGTAAGGGAAGGATGAAGAAACTTTGGATTGTGCAGAGGGGAGTGAGGGGAGGGGTGGAGCTGTGGGGATGGGAAGGACGGTGGAGTGAGACATTATTACCCTATGTACATGTATGATTCCATTACTGATGTGACTCTACACCATGTACAGTCAGAGGAGGGAGGTTTGGTCCATTTGTGTACAATGTGTCAAAATGCATTCTACTGTCATGTATAACTAATTAGAACAAATTTTAAAAAATTATAATGAGATACAATCTTATACCCATTAGAATGACTACTACCAACCAACCAACAAACAGAAAATAACAACTGTTGTGAGGACATGGAGAAATTGGACTCCTTGTGCACTGCAGGTAGGAATGTAAAATAGTACAGCCCCTGTGGAAAATAATATGGCTGTTCCCCAAAAGATGAAACAAAATTATTACACTCTCCAACAATTTCCCTTCTGAGCATATGCCCCAAAGGGTTGAAAGTAGGGTCTCCAAGAGATACTTGTATACTATTTTCATAGAAGCAGCATTCACAATTGCTAGCTAGCACATGGAAGCAACCACAGTGTCCACTAAGGGGTGAATAGATACACAGATAAACAAAGTGTGATATATCCATTCAATGGACTATTATTTGGCATTTTAAAAGGAAGGACATTCTCACACCTGCTGTTATTGACATACTCTGAGAACATTATGCGAAATGACCAGTCAGAACAAGACAAATACTGGGTGAGCCCACGTTTTTGAGGCACGTATAGTTGTCAAAAATCCTAGATACAAGCTGGATGTGGTAGCACACACCTGTAATCCCAATGACTTGGGAGGCTGAGGCAGGAAGATTGCAAGTTTGAGGCCAGCCTCAGCAACTTAGCGAGACCCTGTTTCAAAAAATAAAAAGTGCTGGTGGTGTGGCTCAGTGGCTAAGCACACTGCTGGGTTCAATTCGTGGTACAAAAAATAAATTAAAAAAAATGTGTGTGTGTGTGTGTGTGTGTGTGTGTGTGTGTGTGTGTCACAGACACAGCATTGCTAGTGGCTGGAAGGAGAGAGGACTGAGGAATTAGTGTTTAATGGGTACAGTGTTCCTCCTATTTTACAAGATGAAGAGAGTCCTGGAGATGCATGGTGGTGTTGGTGGCCCAATGATGTGGATGTGTTTAATATCACACTTAATAATAATGGGAAGGATGGTGAATTTTATGCTGTGTGTATTTTACCACAAATTTAAAATTTGGGGAAAGAAAAGAAAGCAGGTGGAAATGCTGGAGTGGATAGTGGCCATGGGGGCACGGGAAATGCAGGGGAGGGGAGGCTCTTCCCCAGGGGGCTGCTGTCCATGGGGTGAAATGTGGCAGAGAGATGCAGATGAGGACGGAGGCAGCAGCACTGCATCCAGTGGCACAGAGGTCCTGCAGCTGGTGTCCTTTTGGTGTCTGGTTGGGAAGACAGCTGGGAGCCACAGTGGGCTGAGGAGCGAGGCGGAGAAGCCACTGCCAGGTGTCACATGGGTACAGTCCACCAGCCCCACTCAAAGCCCTGGACTGCGAGTCTTGGAAAGCAGGGCCTGGGTGTCCTCTCCTGGGTTACCCACTGCTCTGCCTGCACCCGACTTATGCTGGTCTGGCCCATGCTTCTGGTTATTTTCCAAGGAAAAGGACCCACACTCTTGGTCTTTGGAATCTCCCTTCCCCCACCCCAGCACTATTGCTCTCCAGACTTTCTCAGGCCAAGGCCTCCTCACAGCCTGCCTGAGCCTCTGCCACCACTCCTGTCAACTCTCAGCACAAGAACAGAGCCCAGACCAGGTCATGTAAGCCATTTATTGGTTTGTTTTAAAAATATGTATTTTCTTTATACACGAAGTTTGGTGAGAAGTGCTCAATTAGTTCAGACAACATCTGGCACTTGATGCGTGTCCCTCTCTCCTATTTCCTACTCTCTTCTTCCCTCCTGCTGGTCATTGTGTAGTTCTGGGGGAAAAAAATGAGAGCCATGCTGTGCTACGAAGTCAGGTCTACCTTGTCCCTGCCCTCAGGCGCAGCGCTGCAGCCAGCCCCGGACACCTGTCGCCAGGCTCCCGGGGCTGTCCATACACACAAAAACCACAGTCTCTTTCCGGCCAGCTGGGCTGGCAGCCCAGCCTGCCGCCCAGCCACATTCCTGCATGGGCAGCGGGCAGTGAGTGCCAGGGAGGGGCATTCACCTCTGCAAGCCTTGAGAGCAAAGCACAGAGAGCTACAAAAATAAATCTCCACTCAGAGAAGTGTCACGGGGACAGTTAAAACCAAGTCCCACACTGGACTCAAAGGGAAAATGGGAGAAGTCTCTGGGGGTGTTTGGGGTGGGGGCTGGGGCTGCCACCAAGGGAGCTGGGGTGACGAGAAGAAACATAATACTTTACTCGACAGCAGTGCCCCCTTCGGCACCGCTACGAGCGTGTGCCATGAGCGTTGGGAACCTCCAGCCCTCCGACAGCTCGGCGAGGTAGGTTAGGAGCAGCCAGCCCAGAGTACAGGTGAGACTGAGGTGGCCTGTGAGCTGGATGCCCCCGGGCAGAGGGGTGGCTCTGCTGGAGAGCTGGAATCGGGCAGTGGTGGGGGGTGCCCCTGCCTGCTCAGGCTCTGCCAGCTGACCCTGTCACCAGGGCAACAGTTCCCAACGTTAAAAGATTTGCATATGCTAAATAGGATTGTCAGCAGCTGAAGAGGTCCTGGGGTGATTGGACTAGTAAAGGTAGTTTTCCCTGAAAAAGCCTTCTCACAAGGGTCACAGGACCCTGCCCCGGAGGAGGTCCTGTATATGAGTGCCCCCAGTGTCTGGGCTGAGCCAGAGAAGCTGGCCCTGAGCCACAATGCTCCCTTTCCCAGAGGAGCTCATGGGGAATAACTCCTTCTAGTGCAAGAGAACCAGGCCTGACTGGCCAAAGGTCCCTTCCCTGTACAGGGCCAAGCTACCCTCTCCACTTCCATGCCACTCTGCCTGGAGACAAGCTGGGGCACACACAGGAGTCCCTTCCTCGCATGGTCAGAGGAGAAAGACTGGGAGGAGAGCTTGGGAGATGGCAATAGGTTCCTTTCTTCCCATGGGCTGAGAGGCTCCCACATCTGGGCACGGTTAAACCTAGCTCTAAACCCGTATGACTTGGCCTCTCTTCCCTTGGCCTACTGGGCAGGGCCTGCTAGGTTCCAGGAGGAGGGACTAGCGGTGGGGCCGGCCATGAATGGCTAGCTCCCCTGTGCTCTTGGGCTTTAACATTAATACTCTTACTGGAGGGAAGAAAGGGCATCACTGACTAAGTTCAGCTCTGGGACCAAGGCCACTCCCTTCTGGAAGCTTTTCATTTTTGTAGGATTGACCCCATTGTGACCTGCATAAAAAGGCAGGGAGTTGGGGCATGGGACCTTGGGGACAATGAAAGGCCAGAGAGTGCTCCACTGACAAGAACCCCATCCATGGAGCCAGAAGGAAAGGCCTTTCTTCCTGGGGCCAGGGATACAGGTGGCTGCCTGACATTGGCCCGACCTGTGGCCCGCGTCCGGCCTCTGTGTATGTGGGGAGTGTGTGCACATGCGTGAGTGGGTGAGGGACTTTGGCCTTCCTGGCACCTCAGCCCAGCAGCAGGGGAACTCCAAACCTCCCCTGGGCAGAGAAGGCCTGCGGGAGCCGCACTGGATTCCACTTTTGCTTTGAGGACAGAGTTCTGGCAGCTCCGTAGACACTCTTGTTCAGGGTTGAGAAGAGGCAGCAGGAATTGCTGCCTTCACCCATGGGGAAAAAAAAATGTTAGTTCTTTGCTCAAGTAAAAAAATATCAAATATAATAAATTTATGAAAGCCCATTCACAACATATACAGTCTGTTTGATATTTCACCTCAGCAGCTGGGATGAAGTTGCTTTTCAGAGCCCCAGGGTGCTGCCTCACCAGAGAGGCCACTGCTGTGTAGAGCCTCCAGGGACAGGCCTCCCAAGGTGGCCACGGGCTCCTCCAACTGTCAACACAGTTGCCACAGAACTCTGCCTTGTGGATCCACGGGGCTGAGACCTGCTGCTCACCCCCAAACTCAAAGCCGGGAAGGCCCCAGCAGATGCTGATTTTGAGCGTATTCAGGTGTGTCCTGATACAACAGGGTGTGTCCTGGCCAGCTGGGGCTAGGCTCACACTATTGACTCGCGGTCCCTGTCCGGGGATGGGGGGAAGTCTGCGAGATCTTCGCTGTGGCTGTAGTCAGATACCCGCAGCTGGAGGTTATCGCTAGTGGCCCTGGTGACACTGTCATAGGAGGGTGGGAAGGACGTGGAGGAGATGGAGGAGCTGGAGGGTGGGCCACCACGCTGGGAGAAATTCTCATTCATCATGTAGGCGATGAGACCCTCTCGCTCAGGGGCATCCTCTTCGGAGAGACCACTGCTGCCCACCCGCTGGCGGAAGAGGAAGGAGGCGTGCTTCACGGAGCGCTGCAGCAAGTGCCTCCGGAAGGCCCGCTGGATGACCGTGGCCGACACCTCCTCGTGCTTGCGCCGGAGTGTGGTGGTGATGGGCTCATAGGAGATCTTAGATGGGTTGGCCGCCATGAACTTCTCCTCCATCTGGATCTTCAGGGCATCCATCTCCCCAGACTCTCCAAGGACCCTCTTGGTGAAGGCAAAGAGGATGTCCATGCAGTGGATCCGGTCCCCGCTCACCATGGGCAGGTCCATGTTGATGAGGCTTATCTGGTTGGGCTTGGCGATTCGGAGCGGCTCAGAGAGGGCATCGGCAAAGTCGGACAGGGCTGAATACTCAATGAACTGGGTGGCCTCGGGGTCGAATTTCTCCCAGATCTCATAGAACATGTCAAAATCGTCCTCACTCAAGGGCTCTGTGCTCTCCTCTGTGGCCACGCTAAAGTTCTCCAGGATGATGGCGATGTACATGTTGACCACGATGAGGAAGGAGATGATGATGTAGGTGGTGAAGAAGAGGATGCCCACGGCTGGGCTCCCACAGTTCCCCCGGGAGCCATTGCTGTTGGGCAGATTGGGGTCGCAGTAGGGGGGGCCTGTGTTGAGGATGGGGCTGAGGAGGCCATCCCAGCCGGCTGACGTGGTGATCTGGAAGAGGCACAGCATGCTGTTGGCGAAGGTCTGGAAGTTGAACATGTCATCGATCCCGGCCTCCCACTTGACGTAAGCGAAGTTGGCCATGCCGAAGATGGAGTAGATGAACATGACGAGGAAGAGCAGCAGCCCGATGTTGAAGAGGGCAGGCAGGGACATCATGAGGGCAAAGAGCAGCGTGCGGATCCCCTTGGCCCCTCGGATCAGTCTGAGGATGCGGCCGATTCGGGCCAGGCGGATGACTCGGAAGAGCGTGGGGGAGAAGAAGTACTTCTGGATGATGTCTGAGAGCACGGTACCTGCGGGAAACAAAAGAGACTGTGGCCACCGATGGCACCTCTGTCCTGCTTGCAGGCCAGAATTACTGTGTACAGTGAGGAGCCAGGGAGAAAAGGCTCTTCCGGGAAACTTGGATCAAGTGATGGGACCCTGCCTCCTCTCACCTCTCTATGATCCAGGAAAGGAGGACCAACCTCCTTTGCAAAATGCCTTCTTGGTCCCTTTATTCCTTACTCTTCCAGGTATACCTGCACAACAGAGCGGAACTAGGCCCATCTTCTACATCACAGGTTCTGAGGCCAGAGGGGACTTAATTAGCATCTTGGCAGCCCAGCTTGGACAAGAACTCAGGCCTTTCAGCTCCTCCCTACTCAAAGTGTGGTCTAAGGACCAGCAGCTGTGGTAGCTCCTAGATACTTATTGGAAATGCAAAATCTCAGCTCCACCCCCCAGCTGATTTCTTTTTAATAAGCCCAGATAATTTTTGTGCAGGGAGGACAAGAAACAGTGGCCTTGAATCAGTGCTCCTGTCACCACTCCAAGCCTGTCTTCTCTCAGCCTCTCTGTGATGGTTCCTGTCACCTCCCAACTCTGCCTTCCTCCAGGGTTTCCCATCCCTGTGTCTCTAGTGACTACATGGATTTGGAATTTTAAGGAACAAAGATATAAATTGTAGAAGAAAGAATAAAATAAACTTGCCTCCTATTGGTCCAAGTGACAATTCCGGACTCCTCATATAATAATAATGTTGCTGGCCGACACATGTCAATAGGGCACTGGCCGAGCACTTTATAGCCATCATTTCATTTAGTCCTTCTCATCACCCCCAAGAAAGTGAGCTGACATAATCCTCTTCCCTTTCCAGAAGAGGAAACTGAGAGGCGAGGTAACTTACTCAAGTTGCCACCTAAGTGAGAAGCTAGGATTTGACCCAGACACTCTGGCTCCAAGTTGACCTCTTACTCATGCCTCTCTGTAGGGCCCAACCTTTGAGACCAGCAGGTGATCCTGAAGTACATGTTGCACCCCTGGAAGCCTTTCTTCAATGGTTCCTTCCTGCTTCTGATGTTTTACGTTCTCTAAAGCTTCTCTCCAGCCTCACGAGGCACACTGTCATCCACACCCCCATCTGGAACCAAAGGGCATTCCTGACCTTGCTTTATGCTTTAACCACCTGCCCATCACTGTAGCAACCACAGTGCATGCATTACTGCTTGGGCTCACCAGAGAGAGAAGGATGCATATGGCAGAAAGACAAAGGTCAGAGTCACCCTAAAGGCAGAGATTCCAACAGGAGTGGGGTCAAGAGTTTGGGCTCTGAGCACAAATGACAAAAGAAAAATGTTAAATTAGACTTCATAAAAGTTAAAAAAAATTTCATGCCTCAGTAGATACTACCTCCCATACACAGACTGGGAAAAATATTTGCAAGTCATGTATCTGATAAGGGATTATTATACAGAACACAGAAAGGACTCTTATAACTCCAAAATAAAAAAGATAAATAGCCTAACTTTTAATGTGCAAAGCATATTTGTGCAAAGAGATTTCTCTAAGGAAGATATATAAATGACTGATAAGCACGTGAAAAAATGTTCAGCATCAGTAGTCACCAGGGAAATATAAACCAAAACCTCGGTGAGATGGTGTTTCATACCCACCAGGATGGTTATAATTTCAAAAATACAGTAACACATACCGGTGATGAGGTAGAATAATAGGAATCCTTATACATCAACGGTAGGAATGTAAAATGACACAGCCACTTAGGAAAAGGTTTGGCAGTCCCTCTGAATTATAGATTAGTGATTTCCAGGGGTGGAGGGATAGAAAATATGGACAGCTACTAAATGGGTAGTTTCTCTTGGGGGTGAGGAAAATATTCTAAAATTAGTGGTAATGGTTGCACAGCTCTGTGAATATCCACTCATGCATCACATAACATTTTAGTCAATGACAGGACCACATAGATGAAAATGATCCTATAAGAAGATTATGTTGTGTCGGGATGCTGTAGCCATCTTAGTTTGCATTAAGTATACTCTGATGGTCACTCAGTGATGAATTGACTAATGACACAGAATATTTCCCTGTTATTAAATTGTTAACACACCAATTGTATACTATCAACTGAATTTTATAAATTAACTTTCTGTGAATCTTATGGTACATGAATTACATCTCAATAAAGCTATTACATAAATAACTTGGAATCTGAGGCCAAACAGACACACTGAAGATTCTATCTGTGCTGCTCCCTAGTTGTATGATGTTCCTCCCTCACAGCTGAGGTGAGTTGCATGAAGCAGGTGATGTCTGAAGGAAGCTGGCACACATCTTGGTGGACTCCAGAATTCTCCATTTCCAGGTATTACTTCTACCCTAGCAGGTCACCGACTTCCCATCCAGGGGGGGAACTCACCTCACCCTACATGAGTCTCTTCCTCCTTCAACCTAAGGTGAGGGCTTTCCTTTGGTGGTCAGAAGATCCTCCACAGTGCCTACTCCCTCTCCTAAACTCATCCTTGAAGCTCTCTGAACAACCAGGGTGCCCAGGAGGGTGGGATCAGGAGAGAGTACTGAGTTTTCTGCCATCTTGGCTCCTTTGGATTAAGTGGGCCCTTCCAGACAAGTACTCTCTAAAGGGGTGTGTGAGTTTGTGTGTGTGTGTGTGTGTGTGTGTGTGTGTGTGTGTGTGTGTGGAGGGGTGAAGAATGCAGAGAAAAAAGAAGGAAGGAGCCTAGTGTTGTCATTAAGGAGAGGCCAAAGGGCTGGAGGAGAGGCCTGACCTGGGATGGGCTTCTCTGTCCGGCTGACTTGCATACCCACCCACGATGGAGAGGATGACAACCACGAAGTCGAAGATGTTCCAGCTGTTGGTGAAGTAATAGTGGCGCAGGGCAGCCATCTTGACAATACACTCGCCTGTGAAGATGGCCACGAAGAGCAGGTTGATCTTGGCCAAGATGTTGACCTTCTCAGGGCTTTGGTCATCGGTCTCCACCATCATGGTCACCATGTTCAAGCAGATGAGAAACATGATGGTGACGTCAAAGGCCTGCTTGGTCACAATGTCGAAGATGAAGCCCTGGTACTTGTTCTGAAAGGAGGAGGGAGTGGGATAAGCTTCCCAGATGGGCTAGCACACTGCTCCCATCGCTGCCCCTCTCCCAGGCTACCCCTCCTCCAACTCCATCCTTGGGTGAGGCCAAAGCCCCCACCATCCCACCGCGATGAGTGCTGAGGAAGAAGTTGCAGAGATGAAAACAGTTGTATTCTCCTGCCTAAACACTCCCTGGGATTTGAGCAAAGCTCCTTCCCTCCAATGAGGCCTTCCCTGATGGATCCTCAGGGAGAGATTTTTCCCATCCTGAGTTTCCTTAGCATACTGTTCATTGTGCTTCTTTTCGTTCCCACAGTCTGAAGGTCAAATGAAAACTTCAATCCTAATAAATTATATGAGACCTTAGATTAATACACTCTACTCTTTTATGGAATTGATTTTATTTATTCTGCCAAATAAAACTATTTCATACTTATATGCATCTTTTAAAAATATATTTATTTTAAGTGGTTGATAGACCTTTATTTTACTCATTTATTTATATGTGGTGCTGAGAATCGAACCCAGTGCCTCACACATGCTAGGCAGGCACTCCACCACTGAGCCACAACCCCAGCCCTATGTGTATCTTTAACTGTAAGTCAATCCAGATTATTTGGGGGGGGGAGAAATAATATTATAATTAATTAAGCATATACATATACACCGAACTAACCTATAACAAAGCATAGTAAACAGACGAAATGATGAATGAGATCTTAAAAAGTGGGTCTGCCACTAATGAGGTAGTGATGTAGGTTACATCACCTAATTCTTTTGAGTATTTCTTCCCACCCTTCCCCCACCTTTGCAGGGAATGACTTGATGGGGCCAAGGGAGTCAGCCTAGCGGAGGACTCAGCAGCCCCTCCTGGCTCCGTTCACCAGGGGACTTGATTACAGCCCCCTGCCTGCTCAGGGGGCTCCAAGGACGAGGCTGTGAATGGAGGTGGGGCTGCAAAAGCTACCTGCTCTCCTTGGGGAAAACCTCTACCCCTTAGCGTTAGGAGGAGGCTCACGGGAAGCAGAGGTGTTCCAGTGGATATGTAGTGTCCCCTGGAGGCCACAGCCTTCTTGTGCTTTTGCCCCCACCTGTGTGGGGCTGAGACAGTATCTCTCAGCTGGGCTGAAAGATGGTGAGGAGACCCCAATGGCTTGCTATGGGGCTGTGGTAGGGGTGCCAGGGTTCCCCCAGAATACCCTCCCCACTCTGCTAAGAAACCTGGCTTACCACAGGCCGTGGGATGGGCTTCTGGGGCTTCTTGGAGCCCAGCTTCTTCATGGCATTGTAGTATTTCTTCTGTTCCTCTGTCATGAAGATGTCCTGGCCCCCTAAGTGCAGAGAGACAGGCACCAGACTCATTTTGGGGTTCTCAGAGGCCCAGCATGGAGGGCATAGGGGTCTTGCTTCCTTGATGGGGGTGCCAGGGTCTGCTACCTCCTCACTTCTTCTCATGGTGCAGGAAGTATGTCCCTAACATTTCTGCACCAGAAATTCTTCCCCAGGATCCCTGTCCTCATTCATCTGGAGTTCTTGTTGGCTTTCTGAGTTGCAAATCCAATTCTCCCTATGACCTTTCCCTCTTCTTGGCTTAGTCTGCCTTGGGGTTCTTTCTACCCACCTGGTTTACCTGCAACCCAATCGTGGCCCCTCTGATGGAACTCCAGGAAGACCTTGAGCCTCTGCATTTCTCCACCCAGGACCCCTAATCATGGATCAGTGTTGAGAGCCACAGCCGAAGGGGCCCCAGAAAACTTCCAGCTGCCAGCTGATGATTGGCTCACAGCGGCCCCAGCAACTTCTAGCTGCCAACTGATTGGCTCCTCTGCAGTGATGCTCATTGGGCTGTTTTGCCCGCCCTTTCAGACCACGGAGCTGCTCATTGGGGGACTTTTTTTGGCTCCGCCCACACGACCCGGCCAATCATCAGCTGAATGGGTGAGTGGCTCTCAACAGATCAGGTGAATAGCCCCCAGCTCTTACCCCTGCTTTCTCGGGAGCCTTGTCTCAGGTAGACTAGGGCAGGCCTCTCACCAAAGCCCCTTGTTATATTCTTACAGGCCGAGGCACAGCTATATTCATGGAAGTACCCCCCACCGGATTCCAACAGGAGCAGAAACAGGACCATCCTTAAGGGGGAGGGCAAGATGGGCCCTGGAGCCAGAATGGCTCCTCAGTCCCCAGCACCCCGCCTTTCCCTGCCCAGCCCAGGTGGAGCCAGTGCTCTACGTATCTTTTTCTTCTGCTGGTTGAAGTTGTCGATGATGACACCGATGAAGAGGTTCAGGGTGAAGAAAGACCCAAAGATGATGAAGACGACAAAGTAGATGTACATGTAGAGGTTGTACTCCCACTGCGGCTGCTCCTCATACTAAGGGAGAAATCAGACGGGGAGGTCAGACAGGCTGAGGCCTCAGGGACCAGGCAGGCAGGGGGTGTGGCAGAGAGCCATTCTGGGGGACAGGGTTTGTCCAGAGGAAGATGTGTGCAGGTGTGTGTGTCTGTGTCTGAGAACAGTGGGGACCGAGGTAGGTAGGACAGAGGTGAAGGGGGTGAATGGTGGCAGGCAGGACGTCAGGCATGCTGGGCTCAGGGCCTGGCACTGTGTCCGTATGTGGCTTCAGCCTGTGGGCCATTGGGAGGTTGGAGTATATTGGGACCTGTTTAATGAACTGTCAGTGTGATTGGGTGGGGTGAAAGGAGAAAGAAGAAACTTCATTTCCATCTCTATTGCTTCCAGCCCATTCTGAGTACGCTATATTGAGTTTGGAGGACTTCTTGGGAGATCACCCAACTTTGCCTCAGGGCTATGTCCAGGGATGCTGAAGCCCAGGTTGACACACTAGACATTGTCCTTGAAGATATTGCCCTGAGCTTTTAGATGTGGACACAGATTCCCTGGTAACTAAACAGGCTGGAGTTTCAGGTGCCTAATTTGGTGGGAGAGGTCAGTGTGACAACCTACCCCTCTGGAATCCACAGCTGCATACATAATGTCCATCCAGCCTTTAAATGTTGCCTAGGAGAAAAAGAGAAGATTAAGAAAATCATTTAGCTTTGCATCTTGCTTGAGTTAGGTAGAGCCCTTGTCTGGACCAATGAGGCCGGGCTTCTCCTATAAGAAGCAAGAGAGCCCCACTCACCCATTCAGTAGTGTCCAAAAGGCCGGGCAGTCCAGGGAAAGATCTTGTTTAGGGCTAGGGGGGCGGGGTGGGAAGCAGCTGAGCAGACATCCTAAGGAGGTCATGCAGTGTGAAATAAGCTTCATGACTGAGGCCAAGAGTCTGCCCTTCTGATGTGCACAGTTTAGATTCTAACTCAACACAGAGTTCCTACGGTGGGAGTGGGGGATGGAGAGGTGGGTCTTGAACTCTGTTCCAGTTCACGATTCAGTGCTGCCCTGTTTAGGCACCTCAGAGAACCATGAAGAAGTCCCTGAAGAATCCCAACCTTGCCTCATACTTAAGGGGTTCCTTTTGCTAATGGTGTGCTGTTAAGTGGCTAACAAATGAATTTCAAGAAGGAAAAAAGAAGTTCCTCACTGTCTGTTTACCAATTTCTCTGATTTAAATATTCTCACCATGGCTGATTTCAAGTTGCCAGAGTGTTGTGACTGAACCCAAAGTCAGGAAGAGATACACAGGAGAACAGCATTATAGCGTTTCCTACTGTTCAGACAGAAGCAATGAAAATAACTTCAACAGCACAGATGATAATGCAAAGTAATGCTGAGATCGGAGTATTTATTATCTTTGTTTGAACATCATTTAGTTAATTATATGTTTATGATATTTAATTTTTTATAATGGCTGTGTTTAACCACCAGCTTGCAAAATTTCTGCAAATGTCCCAATCGGCTCTTGTGGGCTGCCACGGGCTGGCCCCAGCACTCCACACCAAGGGAGTAAGGAGGGAGGGAGACTGAATGATGGAGATGGGGCCCTAGTGTGGCACCACGGTTGGCCCCAAGCTGGGCTGCTTCTGAAAGAAGATTCAGAAAGAGCCCAATAGACATGCTAGATGGTGAGACTGACTGCCCAGTGGATCTCGATTGTAGTCTTGGCAAAATCTCCTCTCTGAGCCTCCTTTCATGGCATATAAGCTCAACTCTGCAAATGTACTGTGTCTAGAGGTCCTCCTGAGACAGGCAGGTGCTATGGTTTGGGTCTAGAATGCCCCCACAGGTCCCCATGTTAAAGTTCTATCCCCAGCAAGGTGCAATTGGTGGGGAGGAGGGATATTTAACTGGTGGGGCCTAGTAGGAGATTTTCAGGTCATTGAGGGCATCCCCTTATGGGGAGCTAGTAGAACTCCAGCTCCTCTTCTTTTCTTTTGCTTCCTGCCCAGGAGGTGAGCAGCTTGCTCCAGCACCTAGCTCTGCCATGATGAGCTGCCTTGCCAGAGGCCCAAAGGTAAAGGGGGGCCTATAAGTCCATTATCTCAGGTATTTGTTCAATTAACAGAGAGCTGACTAGTCGTACAACAGGGCAGATGGGCAAGCTACGTCATCTCTCTATGCCATGAGTCCCCACCTGTAAAGAGAGACTGGGAAGTGCTTTGAAAACTGCTGGGGACTTCCCAAGGTTATGAGGTGCTTGTGACCGAATTCTTCCCAGCCACAGAATGGTTCTGGCTGCAAAGGTGAGCAGTTATTGCTCTACAAAGGGTTTTTCCTTCCAGAGTTCTAACATTCAGAGGGACAGTGACAGGGATGGACAGCTCTCAACATTTGGCCCTGAACCCATTCTCTACCAGGAGCCACAGGGGACTCTTTCTGGGCTACTAGTGCAACTTATGTGTACATGAAGGTGTGAGTGGTGGCACAGAATTTGTAGGTGATACTCTGCTGAGTCTTTCTCTGCTTTGGGGACTAGCAACAGGTGACTGGATTTCTGATTGGGTAGCAAGACAAGCAAACTGCAGCTTCACCCACTATGGTTCTGTTTGCATTTCTGTTGTCAGAGTTAAGAGTAGGTTAATTTTATGGGGTATGTTATAGGCACTGAAGCTATCCAACTTTTGTATTCAAAATATCAATGGAAACTCTCGAAGGATGCTGTTTAAACATCACATGTCTTGCACATTGAAGGTGAAAGCAAACATTTTCTTTTAAACAACTCAAGAGGTGTCACTACCTTCCATAACAGAGGTGGTCAGAATCACAATTTTGCAAATAGTTCAGTACCTGGGGGAGTCTTTTTATTATTATTATTATTATTATTATTGGCTGGCCCACATGCCATACATCTTGGAGAAGATGGTCTCTACTCTAGAACTGAAAATCTGCAGACCTGCCAAGGTACCAAGGGAATTTCCCTGGGAAATCCCTAGCTTCCTTTGGACCCTGTGACCGTATGGTGAGGATCCAACGGAGCCTCACCACCTCTGCTCCCACTCATGGGGGTGAAAGCCTGTGCTGCTGGAGGGCCAGTGGGAGGAAGGAAGTTCCTTCTCGCCAGGACTTACCACCTGCAGAAGGGCCAGGTACCCGGCCCCCACGTTGTCAAAGTTGACTTTCACCTTGGTCCAGTACAGTTCACCAGTCACGTTGAAGGACTCACACTCGCTCTTGTTGTTCACGATGGTGTAGTTCAAAGGCAGGTCCCCCTCGGTCTGATTGATGCACCTCCCAAACTTCCCCGCGAAGAGGTTCACGCCCATGATGCTGAAGATGAGCCAGAAGATGAGGCAGACCAGGAGGACATTCATGATGGATGGGATGGCGCCCACCAGGGCATTGACCACCACCTCAAGTGGACAGAGAGGAGACTCAGTTCTTGGGGGTGCCTGGAACATAGGCCCTTTTCAAGATCCCTTGTGGACTGAACTCCCCTGGCTACAGGTGCTGAGGGGGTGGGGGGTTGCAAATCCTCCAATCATGGGAGAGGCCAATTCCATGGCTAGGAGCCTTAGTGGGGAGTAAGGAACATGAGAGAGAGGACACTTTTCCTTTGCACCCTAAAGTCTGATGCAACTCCAGAATACACATCTTTCTCTTCTTGGCCCTGCCTTTCTTGCATCCATGACCTTCACAACTTGACTTTCATATAAGCAGGGTCTCTGGTAGTTGAGGATGCCATGCACATGTCCCCAAGACTTTGGGCCTCCTAGGAATCTCACTGGTTCTTATAGCCTCTAAGCTAATATTTTAGTATATTTTAGAGTTGCTGCCACTGGGATGGATGGATGGATATTTTTCCCTAAAGTCGACCCAACAGACTCCCAGGTACATGTCTGGAGGGGCCTGTGACTGTCTCCAGGTTCTGGTAAGAACAGCACCGGAGGTGAAGCTGGTGTGGGACTCCATGGTGTGCTCAAGAAGGTCCAGAAGCCAGGTAGGAAATGCTGCTCCCTAGCAGAGATGATGTCCCCTGACCCAGCTCTGAAGGGCACCAAGCTTCCTGGGGAGAGGGTAGGAGCCTTTGGTTGGCTTCTGAGGCCAGTGGCCCACAGGCATTCCTGGAACCTACCATCTCCCCGTGTCCCTCTGGAATCAAATGTCCTTGCTTCCAAAGAGACATTTGACTCTAGTCTGATTATTCACTTGTGAATGGGTATAAGTGATGTATTTCTCCATGAACGGGAGATGTGGTCAAGGTTCAAAGCCACCAACCCAATGACAAGCTGTTATGATGGTGCCTGCTGGGTCAGATAGACAGTAGAAGTGTTCTCTGAAGTCACCCAAAATTGTGTACATTTTGTTTAAAAAAGTGCACACACCAACACACATTTGTTTTCTTGCTGTGTGTCACAGCTAACGCTCATTTGCCTTCCATGCTCACATTCTTTGGTGACATGTGATTACCAGAAATGCCTGGGCAGCTGCACCAGGAACACAGCGCAAAGGTGTTAACATGCACGTGACTCTCGCCCTCTGCAAACTGGCACCTGATGTGACAGTGTAGCAGGCTTCGTGCCACCCCCTCTCCCCTGTTCCCATCACAGAGGGAAGGCCACCTGTGTTTGCCAGGAGAGGCAGGGGGTGCAGCCTTACAAGCAGTGGGCGCACGGAGAGGGGACCCTGCAGCAGAGCAGAAGTGGAGGGGCCCTGGGTGCCCATGGGGCTGTGGTGTCACCAAGGCTCCTGGGCCCAGTGAGCTGTTGCCTCCTCTCCCTTGTCCAGTGTCCCTGGCCCTCACTGGACCCCACAAGGCTGCAAGGCTGGGGGTGGTCTCGCCTAGCTCTCTGTCCCCTGGTTCCCCTCCCCCCAACACAACCCAGTTAGACTCTCCCAGAGATTCTGAATCATGCTCCTGCCAAGTCACTGAGGCCACTGTCCCAGCTTCAGCTGGGTCCCTGGCTGAGCCTGTGGCTCTCAGTGTGACTGCCTCCCGCAGCTCCTCTTACCCTCATGCCCTCAAATCGTGACAGGGCTCTCAGGGGACGGAGTGCACGCAACGTCCGCAGTGACTTGATGGGACCCATCTCGGCAAAGCCCAGGGTGTTGGCCACCAGGCTGACCAGTGAGACCTGCGGAGGAAAGTGGAGGTGGGGGGAGGGGGGTGGCTGAAGACACAGAGGGCAGCGCTCTGGGCCCACCTCAGACAGACTGGGCCTCCCCCATGTCCAATCTTCATGACTCCCAAGCTTCGCAGGCCCACTCTGCACTGGGCCCGGTGTCCTGGAGCCTGAGAGGCTTGGGGAGAACCCAGGGGTGTCCTGGCTTTAGGCCCTTCTGAGATCCCACTATTTGCAATGCCACACAGACTCTGAATTGCTCCTCTAGCTCCCTGGTGTTGGCTTGGTCACCCCTACTCTCCAAGTGAGAAAACTAAGTTCCGAAGCCACCCTGCTGCTGGGGCAGAGCAGGGACACAAAACCTAGGCATTGAGTTCCCAAATGCTTTCCTTCAAGTCACATTCTATTGCACCTCTGGTGGAAAAGAAAGGGCAGTCCTGGGTGGAGCAGGAACAAATCGCCCAGGGGCACTCCCCGAAAGCTGGACTTTGCAACTTGCCAGCGTCTTCTAAGGAGGACAGTGTAAGTGGGGACTTGGTGGCAACAGGAGCCTCGGCAATCTGTTCCCCCTGCCCTGGCAGAGCATCCCCACCATGTGGATTTCATTTCTCTAAAGCTCCATGGTCATCCACTCCCTTCCTCCTGCACTGCTGGCCTGTGCTCACGGGCTGGAAATGGCTCTCGTGGTAGGTGACTGTGGACAAGGGCCTGAGTACACAGCCTCCTCCCAGGTTTGAAGTACCAGGTGGCAGGTGGCTGGCAAACGGGGCTTGGAGGAAGAAGACCCTGGGATTAAGTTCTTTGCTGCCTCCACCCACCCCTTGAGGATGTTGGCCTCTGGGTCCTCAGTCCTGGAGAGGCAGAGGGACATCTCTCAGGGACCTCCTCCTGAGGGCAAGGCCTCCAGAACACCAAGCCTGGCCAGTCTGCCTGTCCTCTTCCTAAACGCCATCTGGTCACCTGTGTTCTCTCCAAGGCTGGCCCCCCTTGCTCCATCCCTACCCCCCCCCATCTCAGTTGACGATAGCCCCATCCTCCCAGCTGCTCAAGCCACAAGCCTTGGCGATGTCCCTTCCTCCTCTCAGTTTCTGACACCCTGCGTCTAACCCATCAGGATTTCCTGTTGGCTCGGCCTTCAGCATACTCCAGACCTCTAAACATTTATCACCACGTCCACTGACGCCCTCCTGACCAGGCCACGTCATCTCTCCCTGGGTGACTGCCAGAGCCTCTAACCCTTCTGCCTGCTCCCACCTGTGCGCCCCGCCCCTCCCAGGACAGAGCGATCCTTTAAGAATGAAAGCTGGTCCATGTCCCTCTTCTGTTCAAAGCCCTCCGATGCCTTTGCATTTCATTCTAAATAAGAGTCCATGTTTTTCCCTCTCCATTTGTTCCTGTGCCTCATCTCCTGCCTTCCCTCTGCTCCAGCCACTCTGGCTTCCTGGCAGTTCCTCAAATATGCCCCTAGGCATTCTCCAGCCACAGGGCCTTTGCACTGCTATTCCAACCTCTGCTGGGAACATTCTGCAAGACATCTGCCTGGCTAACCTCAACCTCTTTTAAATCTGCTCAAATGCTGTCTCTGTGGGTCAGCTCCTGACAGACTATTTAAAGGGAAGGCACCTTCCCTTCCAGCCTGGCTCTGGTCCCGGGACTCCTAATCTTCCCTCCTCCTTTTTTTCCATGCTACATCTCACATTCTGACATGAAATAAAATGGACTTATTTCGTCTGCTTATTGTTGGTTGTCACCCTTCCTCCACGTGGGAAGGAGTTTTTGTCTGTTTTATTCCCTGAGCTCACAACAGTGTTTGTACATAGTAGATGCTCATAGCATTTACTGAAAACGTGCATGAATAGGTTCCGGAAACATCCTGAGCCGGAGACCACCTTTCCTGGACAGCATGGCCAGTGCCAAGAAAGCCAGATTCCAGCTGATCGTGTGGTGTGCTCCTGTAATTCCAGCAACTTGGGAAGATGAGGCAGGAGGGTCACAAATTCAAGGCCCCAACTCAGCAATTTAGTGAGGCCCTGAGCAACTTAAATGAGACCTTGTCTCAAAATTAAAAATAAAAAGGGTTGGGGAGGTAGTTCAGTGGTAAAGCACCCCTGGGTTCAATCCCCAGCACCTTAAATAATGAAAGGAAGAAAGAAAGCCATCTTCCGGCATTTGCTTCCTCTGCCCTACTATAGGCAAGGCCCCACCTGGCCGTCACCTGAGGTGCCTGCTCCCAGCTCACCCTCCTGCCTTGGCCTGAGCCAGGCAGGCCTTCAGCTCCCTTTACCCTCTCTGCCTCAGCTCTGAGTTCCCCATGGTGGCGGTGGCAGTGGTGGGTGGCCTGTGGCTGGTGGAAGTCTTTGCAGTCTCTCTGAGCCTGCCCCCAGGGAGTTCCTCAGCAGACCTGACTTCCCAAGAAGCTGCAGCCACAGCAGGCCTCAGGGCTGAGTTGTCAGGACCCCGGGCTCTCCCAAGAGCCTTCTTCCACTTGCAGGGCTCTGAGGGCTGGACCAGGATGCCCGGGGCATCTAGAACTCTGCCCCTGGTCCCCCAGCCCTGCTCAGCCTAGCAATGGCATCGACGCCTCTTGGCCTCTTGGGGTGATAGAAAGAGGCTGGGACTGGAGGCACAGGAACTTGGGTTTGTGTCTCTGTGCATATTCTCCAGCCCATGGAGTCTCCCCTGCTAGAGCCTCCCGCACGGGCTTGGTTGGCTAGGCCTGGTCAGGTTCCACTACTGGTGCTGAGCCTCTCCCTCTGGCAGGAACTGAACACAGGCCTCGGCCGCTTCCGTAACCACAGAAAGTCTGGGCTGGTATGAAAATCCCAATGCCAAGCCCAGGAGCCACTGGCAGACCTGGAACCTTCTGGAAAGCCCTGTGCAGTCTGCGAATCCTGACCTGACTCTGCTCTATGGCACCCACCCTGAGCCCTCTGAGCCACTGGTCTTTACCCTCTGGGAGAGCAGACAGGGCTTTTCCACAGGCTGAGCCTGGACCTTGCTCAGGGTCCCTGACAGTCATCCTGGTAAGTGTCCTGGGGCCAGGGAAGCTACGGGGCAGGAGCTTCCCACTCCGTCTGCTCAGATTGGGTGCTCCAACTAGGTGCTCAGAAGGAAGGGCAAACTCACAGATAGGCGAGTCCTTCCAGCTTCCTGGCCATCCAGGCAGCCACCCTCAGCCCTCCTCCTCACAGGTGACTCCATCCTGGTCTATCCTCCCCAGTGGTACCTGCCATTGCCGCTGGAGCATCCATTACCTGACCTCCCTCCATCCCCTGTGTGGGCAGGGAGGCTCTGCACTGCTGGCTGTCTAGCGGGCCTGAGACACTCCGCAGTCCATATGGGGAGGACTGCAGATCAGGTGGGTCTGCTCATCCTCCTCTTTTGGCCACCCCAAGAGGGTGAGTCCCCCAATCTTCCCTGGCTGATGCCTGAACTGCTAGAGAACTGTCACTCCAAGAAGCAGGGACCTAGGTCCTCTCCTGCTCCTGTTCCAAATGGGGGGTTTTAATGGCAAGGACCCTGAGGTCAAGTCCTGGGTCTCTCAGACTCAGAGCCTCCTTCCTTTCTGCCTGCCCCACTGCACAGCTGAGCACCTCCACTTCCGGCTGCTGACTCTTACGGGCCCAGTTCCTCCATCCCTCTCTGGGCAATGGGCCACCCCCTCCTCTGTTCCCCACCTGTGGCCACACTCACATCCACAATGAGGAAGTCCAGCCAGCACCAGGCGTTGGTGAAGTACTTCTTGAAGCCGTAGGCCACCCACTTGAGCAGCATCTCCAGCACGAACACGTAGGTGAACATCTTGTCAGCGTACTCCAGCAGAACCTTGATGGTCTTCCGCTCCTCCAGGTAGATGTCCTCAAAGGCCTGTGGGTAAGGACAGGTGGGTGTAGTGTCCTGACCACTACCAACTCCATCCTGCAGGAGGCACTGTTGCTCACAATGGCTGCTGCCAGGTGGGCGGGGACAGAGGTGAGGAACCGAGGAGGGGAGCTGAGGGGTGATTCCTCCCTTCAATGCTGGGCTAGATTCCACTCCAAGGTGGGGTTGGGCCAATGGTAGAACAGAAAATAGTCCTACAGTGGTGGACAACAAAGGAGCAGGTGTCAGTTCTGGTCTAGGGTGTGTTTAGGATTAACCTGTCCAAAAGGATTTTTTAAAATATTATTTTAGTTGTAGATGGACACACTATCTTTATTATTTATTTATTTATTTATTTATTTATTTTAATGTGATGCTGAGGATTGAACCCAAGGCCTCATGCATGCGAGGCAAGTGTTCTACCACTGAGCCACAACCCCAGCACTGCCAAAACAATTTTATCATGGAAAGCTTTTATAGCTTTCTGCCAGACACAATGTAAAACTATTTTTTTTTAGTTGTTGATAGACCTTTATTTTATTTATTTATACATGGTGCTGAGAATCGAACCCAGTGCCTCACACATGCCAGGCAAGTGCACTACCACTAAGCTACAGCCCAAGCCCCTAAAACTGGTTTTGTATTCATTCTACTTATTTAATTTTGTACTCATTCTACTTATTTAATTTTTTTTTTGTTTTTTTTAATGGTCTAATATTCATAACTCATTTTTAAAGAAATTAATTAATTTATTTGTTCTAATTTGTTATACATGACAGCAGAATGCATATCAGTGCATAGGACTCAAATGAAGCACAATTCTGTTTTAATATTAGAAAGGTATTCATTCCATTTATTTTGTACAGCTCCCTAATATTCATAGGGAGTAATATTGGCTTCCAATTGTAATAGTGATTAAGTTTGCTTTGACAATTAATATATGTAAATAAAAAAACCCGGGGCTGGGATTATAGCTCAGTGGTGGAGCATTTGCCTCGCACGTGTGAGGCCCTGGGTTCGATCCTTAGCACCACATAAAAATAAATAAATAAAATAAAGATATTGTGTCCATCGACAAATAAAAATATATGTATTTAAAAAAAAACACCGAGAGTTGAAGCAGAATTTTTAATATATGTTTGTAAGAGTGATCTTGGATATGAAGTTTAGGAGGTGTAGGACTAGATGAAGTCACATCGCCTATTATCCTCAGGATTGAGGAGGCAAAGCCTCCAGAATGCTGAGGTGGTGGTTGGCCTTTCCCCACTTCCTCATTCTTGCCACCACCCAAGGGCCTGAGCCTACAGTTACTTCGCCATCCAGAGCGCACTCTGAGGCTCCCCATCCAGGCAACTGAACGCGTCACTGAGGGCCCTGGGGAGCACCTTCCTCCTGCCACTATTGGCTCTCCCCACCTGACTGTAGGGCCTCTGTGTGCTGCACTGAACTGCGGATCAGTGCTGTTCACAATGCCTGGAGGTGCACTGCTGAGGCATATATATGGCTAACTGGGTCCATGTAGATAGCACAGGGGTATAATTCAGGTCCCCAAATGGACTTTGGAAGTTGTTCAAGACAAAAAGCAGGCATATATATATATATAAGTGTGTGTATTTACATACATATGTATATCTCTTTTTTTAATATTTATTTTTTAGTTTTAGGAGGACACAATATCTTAATAGATGTATGCACACATATCTTAATTTCAGAATACATATATTCTGAAATAAAATGTGTGCTTCTTATAAAATTTAAATAATAGAGAAATTATAAAAACTGACATTTCCAATTTCATGACCCTAAAGCAACCACGGCTAACATTTAGGTGAACACTCTTTTTGACACTATTGATGTGTAAGTGTGCATACGTATGCATGCACACACACACACACAAACCCATATGCAATGCACACAGAATTTATACACTATTATTTCTATAAGATACACTATTTACTTTGAAATTACTTTCCAACAGTCTATTAGGTGAAACTTTATTCACTCAATAATGTGAATGCCTCATATAATAGTTATCAATCTTTTAAAGGGCTATATATTTTAATATTTGCATATTCTACTATTTATTGAGCTAAAACCCCTGTGGGTGCACATTTCAGTTTATCCTTAGCGGAAACAACACTGAGGCGAACAATGTGTCAGATTACTTGTCAAGGATAAATTTCTAGAATAGAGGGGCCAGGTCTAAGGTGTGGTTTTTGCATAGACTGGGAAACAAGTTCCCAGAGGACAGCAATTTACACTCCATCTACAGAGCACAGAGGTGGCTGCTTCCCCAACTACTCCACCAACACAGGTGTTATTTTTCCTTCTTTTGCTTTTCCCAGACTAATGAATGAAAACTGTATTTCATTACATTCTAATTTATTTTACTACCAGGAATGCTGACATTTTTCCTTAGGTATCTGCAGTTTTCCTTTTGTGAATTGCCTGTTCATATCCTTTGCCTATTTTTAAGAGTACTGTGTATTTGAGCACATTAACTCTGTTTGATATACTTCATCCGACATTGTTGTGTGCCTTTAAATCTTGTTTACCCCACGTCAGTATCATTTATTAGTATATTATTTAATATGGTTATAGAATTTGTTATAATTTTCACTTAGTAAAATCTTTGGTGTACCAAGAAAGCCCTTGTTTGTTCCAAGACTACAAAATCCTTCTTTCCTTTTTTTTATTTTTTATTTTTTTGGTAATGGGGATTGAATCCAGGGGTGCTTTACCACTGAGTCACATCCCCAGTACTTCTTATTTTTTATTTTGAGACAGGGTCTTACTAAGTTGCTTGGGCCAGTTGGTGAGGTTGGTCTCAAACTTAGGCTCTTCCTGTCTCAGCCTCCTGAGTTGCTGGGATCATAGGCATGTGCCAATGCACCCAATGGGTCCCCTACTTTTTTAAAAGTTTTGTGGTTTGATTGTTTGGTATTCCAGTTTTAAAGATCAATACGTTTTGGTAAAGAGTAAATACCTATTTTAACACATTTTAAAAGTGGTTTGACAACTGTCTCAACACTTTATTAAGTGATCCACTTAAAATCCATCATTAGACCTGAGTGCTTTGGCGCACACCTATGATCCCTGTGACTCAGCAGGCTGAAGAAGGAGGATCTTAAGTTTGAGGCCAGCCCCAGGCATGCTAGGGAAGTGCTCTGCCACTGAGCTAAGCTCCTCTGTGTGGGTCTGATGATGTCTATTCCCGCATTAATATCACATGAATTTCTTAGGACCTTTTTTGTAATTTTCATGATAAACTTTGTTTGTCAAATTCACTCAAAAAGGGATAAAATTTACTGCTATCACATGGAATCTATTAAATGCTTTAGAAACTAATACAGAGTCTTCCTATGTGAGATTGGAGTATGAATTCTATTTGTTTTTTAAAATGCTTTTTAGCAAAGTTTTATACTTTTATATATATATGGTTTTCTTTCTTTCTTTTCTTTTCTTTTTTATACCGGGGATTGAACCCAGCAGCATTTAACCACTAAGCCACATCCCCAGCCCTATTTTGAATTTTATTTAGAGGCAGGGTCTCACAGAGTTGCTTAGTGCCTCACTGTTGCTGAGGCTAGCTTTAAACTCAGGATCCTTCTGCCTCAGCTTCTCGAGCTGCTGGGATTGCAGGCATGTATCACCATGCCTGGCTTATATGTTTTATTTAGAGACAGGGTCTCACTGAGTTGTTAGGGCCTTGCTAAATCACTGAGGCTGGCTTTAAACTTGAGATTCCTCCGCCTGAGTTGCTAGGATTACAGGTGTGCGTCATCATGCCCAGCTCTTATATTTATTCCCAGTTATTATGCTTACAGTGTCTGGCAGGTAAGGAATATTTGAGAAATGTTATTTGTAACTAAGTGGTTTCTGTTAGTGTAAAATAATAACAACAGTAACAATTCTTTGTTACTTTATAACTAGACATATAACATTTTTGAAAGGTTTTTAAATTGTTCTAGGTGACCATATTATCCACAAATCATGATATATTTCTATTATTTTTAATTCTTTTTTATTTTTGTGGTGTTGAGGATTGCTGGGCAAATGCTCTACCACCAAGCTACATTATCAGCCCCAATTTCTATTATTTTTAATTCTTGCTTTTATGCTCAACTGATTGTATTGACTTCACTTTCTTCCATTTTTGAATTTTTACACTGTGTGTTTAATTTTCTTGATTAATCACACTGGCAGGTACTTAAGACTGTTATTTAATAATGAGCAAGAGCTAAGAAGTAGTTAAATGATCCTTCTTGTATTCTTAACCTTAATGAGAATGTTCAAGGGCTTTACTACTAATGATGATGATAGAATTGGAGAGTTTTTCACTATATTTAAAAAAGTATGCTTTATATTTTCACCAGAGTTTGAAATACACATTCATTGAAATAATTGTATGTTTTTTTAATCTTTGTCCTATTCATATAAATATATTTCCTAATATGCACTATACTAACATTTTAGAATATAACTATGATATATTTTATCTTTTAAATATGTTTCTGGATTATATTTGCATGTGGTTTTTTTCCGAGATTTTTGCATTACTATTTGTAAGTACAGAGTATGAACTATGAAAAAGTGGTCTATTGCTTCTTTTTCGGTATACTGAAATTTTAAAAACCAGCATTCTTTAGTTTTCATAAAAATAATCAGTAGACTTTCCACCTCTTTTAATGTTCTAGAATATTTTTTTAGGATTATTTTTACATTCCCAAGGAAGAAAATAGAATATTTTCTTCCTTGGGAATGTAAAAATAATCACCTTTGGAGATGTGAGGGATTAGATTAGCTAGTGGCTTATTTTATTATTTTAATTTTTAAGGTTTGAGATTTTATATTATTTTCTAATTCAGTAATTACTTCTCATGATTTCTTTAAGATTATTTTGTTATGTTTCTAATTTATCTAATTTTGTTATGTTTCTTATTTACTTTCTTTTTATTTAATGATAAAAGTGTTCCTCTAAGAATTTTCCTCTTATTACAGCTTTGGCTGCATCCCACATGCAGTATTTTCAATATGTTATATTCCAGGTGGCCCCATTAGTTTTTTCCTCAATCTTTATTCTTCTTTTCTTATTTTCCTAGTTTTCATGTAGGCAAAGTTGGTGGAATAATAATCTTTGATTTATTACACACTGTCATCACTGGTCCATAAATGACCCTCTTTATTTTACTTATTTATTCATTTACTTATTTATTGAGCATTTATGAACCTAGCACCAACGTATTTTCTGTTTTATTCAAGGTCTGGTTAAGAATGACTTTCATATTTTAAGTGTTTGTTTTTCATCTTTTATTTATTCATTTATTTTATGTGTGGTGCTGGGGATTGAACCCAGGGCTTCACATATGCTAGATAAGTGCTCTACTACTGAGCTACATCCCTAGCCCCTATTTTTGGCATTTCTAGCAATTTCCTTATCTGTAAAATTGTCTTAGTAATCATACTTATCTTATAGGCTTATTGTGAGAATTAAATGAATGAATGTTCATAAAATGCTTAGAGTAATCTCTGGCATATAATACTATTTAGGTGTTAATTTATTAGATAAAATTACATATATATAGATATATAGACACATACATATGTATATCCCATTGTCTTGTTCTTTATACTTGGTTTGTCTAAAACTAACAGAAGTGTGCTAAATCTCTCAGTACTGTTTCACTGTGTCATTTTTTCCTGTTTTTTTTTTTTCCCCTGGTGGTTTTTGTTTTATATATTTCAGTGCTATGCCATCCTAAGCTGTTCATTACAGTTATACTTTTATTGTAGATTGGACCTTCACTGTCTCATCTCAAGGTTTTTAATTTAAATTAAACCACATTTAATATTAACAAACAAAACCTCTGTTTTTTGTTGTCATTGTTTGCATTTGCTTTATACAGGTTGAGCATCCCAAAATGCAAAATCCAAAATACTCCCTAAACTTCTGGTTGCTGACATAACTTTCAAAGTTTTGGGTTTTGGACTATTTCAGATTTTGGGTTAGGGATGCTCAATTGGTAATGTCTATGCAAATGTTGCCAAATTGAAAAATATTCAAAATCTGAAACACTTCTGGTTCCAAGTATTTCAGATAAGGGATATTCAACCTGTAAAACTTTTATTTTATGTTTAATATCTCTGAGACTCCTTGTTTCAGGTTTGTCATTTGAGAGCACATAGCTGGTGTGTGTGTTTTTATAATTCATTCAGAGTCCTTTTCTTTTTAAAAGATGAATTTTATCCACTTATATTTATTATTAAAACATGTTTGATCTTGCCTCTGCTATTTTATGCTTTATTGTTACTTCTTTTTTTTAATTTTCTTTCTTTCTTTTTTTTTTGGTTGTAAAATTTGTTTTGCTTTTTAAAAAAGTTCCCTCAGCAATTTGGAAGGGATATAGTTTGCTTTCTGCTGAACAAGTTTGTAACTTTAAATAAAACACTGAAGACTTCTTTTTCCCAATCTATTACTGACATGGTGCTTTTTTTTAAACAACAGTGCTTGGCTGTCTCCCCTGATCAGATTCACCAGATGCTTGCCAAAACTCCTCCTCACTTACGCCAGGCTGAGATTTTCCTCCACAGCCCAGACTAAATGGCTCTGGCTGCCCTTGCTTGTGGCTGTTTAAAAACAAAACTTGTTAACATATTGTCAAATCATCCTTCTCTGAAACCCACAGAGATTTGGCTCTGGTTGCCAATGGTAAAACAGCAGGCAGACTGAAAACCATGGCTTTAGGCCCACTCTGAAATAAGGGAGGGGCAGTGTTTGGGGCGGATAGTAGGACCAGAGGTTGAGATGTGACAGCCACAGTGCCTCCCCACAGATAGCTTTGGATTAAAGTGCCCTTCCTCCCATTCTGTGGCCCAACGTACTTCCTGTTAGTTGTTCATCTGTGTGGGGCTCTCACCTCCCCAATAACACAGGTGCTTGTTCCCCCTGGACCAGGAACTTTTTCATTTCTTTGGAAGCCCTCTCCCTGTTCACTAGTACCTACCAGAAACCTCTCCAGGGCTCTCCTGAGAGATCAGAGCAGGGTGCTTGAAAGCCAGATAGAACATCTCTGCAGGGCTTCACTCCTCCTCCTGGCCTCAATAAACCTCCCTGCTTCCACAGCTCAGCTCCACCTGCTGCCTCCGGGAAGTCTCCCCTGATTGCTCCAGTTCCCCTGGCTCAGTGCTGAATCAAACTTCCTGAATCTGGTTTTCCCAACTAGACTAGAAGCCCCTGAAGCCAGGCCTGAGGTCTCCTTTTCCTGTTGCTCCCCCACAGCTCACTTCGAAAGATACAAGGAGAGTATAGAAAAAAAATCTATTGAACAAATAAATGGAAGGTCGAGACAAAGGACTGTGGAATCTGACTGCCTGGGTTCACATGCCAGATCTGTGGCTCCCGACGGGTGGGAATTTGGAAGTATTACTTAATGTTGCCGCAAAGATTTGTTGTAGGCATTAATGAAAATGTGTGAACTACGTGGCCTGCCTCCCTGGAAGAGGAACTGAGTGGAGCTACCACTGTACCCTCAGTTTTAACTTTATTATAATGGCCTGAAAGAATGCCTGATGCTCTCTCTACGCAGGCAGGTGAGTCACCAGAGCTGCAGTGTGGGAGGTTGGTGATCTGGGGCATCCCATTTCTCTTTCGTGGAACAAGGAAGGGGGCTGGACACATGGCCTCCGCCATCCCTCCCTGGTCTGGCCTCCACGCATGCTGTGGGCATGGAGTTTGTGAGCGGTACTCTGTTCCAGGAGTCTGGGGATCACATTTTCAAGCAGAGGTTCTGCCCCAGTTTCCTGACCTGGCTTTCTAGCTGGAGACCTCATTTTCCTGCCCTCCCCTCCTTCTCCAGCCCTCCCTGCCCCAACTCTGCATCCCGGGGAGAGTACCAGAGCTCCACTGCTGAGCAGGATCATGAAGATGATGAATGTCTCGAACCAGCTGTGCTCCACGATGCGGTAGCAGGTCTTGCGCAGTCGCCACCAGACCTTGCCTGGGGCCTGTGTGGTGTCCACTGCGCAGCAGGGACAGCGCCGGACGCAGCCTATGGGAGAGGGTGACAGATAGGCCCAGCTCAGGGCCTGTCAATGCCCATGACTGATGGGCAGAAGGCGGTGGAGCTGAGGGAATGAGTGAGAGAAAGAGGTTGCAATAATGGGGTAGTAAACAGGGCAACATGGCCGGTGGGCCCATGGTGGGGGAGGACTGTCGGTCTTCCCTGCAAGGGCCACACACTCAGCAGGTACTGTGTGGAGAGGCTGAATGGACTAAGCATTCAGAGAATGGGTGAACAGCCTGGTGGGGCTAGGCAGGGGCAAGACTGGGGTTGGCATGGGTTCCAGCTTATTCTCTGCTCATTTGGGAAACCCCTCCCCCTGGAGAAATGCTCAGAAACTCCTGGGGTACTCTGTCCCCAGTCCTTCTCCTTCTTTTGCAGTTTCAGAGCCTTGGGAACAGTAGACCTCTCCGTGACAGCCTCTACTGAAATGTCACATGAAGGGAAAACCCTCATTTTGTCCCCAGCTACCAATTCAGGAGAATGATAGATGTCAGTTACTAACACGGCCACACGCCACACCTATCTTAAGTATTTACCTAGGGCCTACTATGTGCCAGGGCCTGGGGCACTGGTGCAGTGGGGGCATGTACAGTTGGGCTACCACACCACACAGTGTCACCGGGCCTTGGTGCTGCTGTACTTCAGCTGCCCAGCCCTGCACACCGCAGCAGACGTGCCATGACTCCTGTCAGTGGTAGATGGAAGAACTCCCAGGGCCACAGAGGAACGGGGAAGGAGAGTGGTTCCAGGTCAGCGTGTGGGTGTGACATGGCCCTGGATGCTAGAGTTGCTGGTCCTTCTGTCTGTCCCCTCTGGGAGAGGTTGAGGCTGGGGCAAAGGGCTTCCCAGAGCCCTACCTTCAGTGAAGCAGTCTTCTGGATCCTTGACATCCTCACCCAAGTCAGGGATCTGCTCTAGGAGGTCAGCCGTGTTGGTCATGTCTGCTGTGCTCCCCTCAGAGTAACTGTCCTCATGGGTCTGTGGGCAGGGGAGGGCAAGGGCATAAGTGGGCTGGGAAGCAGCCTCCAGCCTTGAGCCCAGAGTCCGGGGGGGGAAGCTTTTGGCTCTCTCAGGGGAGGAGCCCCAGTCACCCCCCCCCATTGCATGCCCTGAGAATCTGAGGTGAGGGAGGGTAGGGGGCACCCGCTGCAGAGACACTTAGGGCCAGTCAGGCCTGAGCCAAGGCTGGGCCTCAGAGCTCCTGCCTGGGTCTGTGGTTCTGGTCTTCTGGGGTTTAGACCCGGGAGGTGGTATAAGAAAGGGCTCTGGGAGCACACTGGGGTGGAACAAAACAGACCCGGGAGGGTACAGGGGACACACATTGGGAATGCAGATGCACATTCAGAACAGTCAGAACAGGGCCGCAGGCACACACAGCAGCAAGTCAGACATGCAGAGAACAGGCCAGCAACCCAGCCCGTGCTTCTCGACCCATCCATAGGGATGCTGATGTGATGTGCAGAGCCTGGGGTAAGACTGAGAACATGCCAGAACCTTCTACCGGCCATGCAGGGAATTGCTGCCCGGGCCTGATAACTTGATGGTGCGTGCATGTGGGTGTGCCCTTGTGTCTGGGTGTCTCTTGTGGGCCTATGAAGGTGTCGCAGTGGCCACTGCTGGTGCTCTGCCCAGTTCCCCTCGACTAGGCCAGAGCACCCATTCGTGGCTGCTGTGAAGACTGGTGGCTGAGCTGACCTCTCCTCCCGAAAACTCCTGTTAGCCAGGGAGCTGCCATCCTGGGAAGAGTCTCAGTGGTGACCCCCTGGGTGGCCAACACCCAGAGCCTGACCAGCAAGACTGAGGAAGTGCAGCCCCTGCCTGTGGCACACTTCCTACTCCTGAGCTTCCCTGTGGACAGGACTTTCACAGCTCCCTCCTTCCTCATGGATCTCTCCTGAGAGCCCTCCCTTCACACGCAGCCATCCCCAGCTCAGGCTCTGCAGCTAGGGAGTCCAAGCTAAAGACAGATGTCATCAGGGGTTTCTGTGAAGAAAGGAAATCCCTCATCGGCCTCCCGCCAGGTCAACCCCCGCCTCAGCTGGCTCCCTGTCACAGCAGCCCAGGCCCACGAGGCTGCCACTCTGCTTAGATGTGGAAACAGCTTTGATCCTCCAGGCTGCCTTGTTTGTCCCTTCCTCTGAAAATCACTCTGCTGATGTCTCCACATCTTGTGCACGTCTGAGGTTTGTGATGGGAAAGGGCTGACGAGTTCCAGGGGAAAGTGGCCCGAGGGGTGAGGCTCTCTTCTTTGTGATCTCTGTGACTTGGAAGGCTCCCTCCTCTCTCTTCCCAGCTCAGCTGGGCTCTGAAAGGGGTAGGCCAAGAAGGCCCAGATGCTGACAATGCCTAAAATACACGGGGCTGTCACTTGGAGGACACTTTTTAGGATCTTCCTGCAGATGAGACATGGAAGTCCTTTCCTGGGGAAAAACCCTGGCATCTCTCTCTTTCTCTCCCCCTCCCCTCCCTCTTTTTCTCTCTTTCTCTCTCCCTTTGACAGGGCCCATCATGAAGTGATTTGAAGAAAGGAAGAAATGACCATACTCTAAGGTCCACATACTCTCCGGTGACTGTCTGTCTTCTCTATTCCTGCTCCCACACCCCTTCAAGGTTAAGACCATCCAGGGGGAGGACTGTGACCTGCCCAGAGGGAAGGAGGACTCTACTAGACCCTCACACTTCAAACTAACTGTGACCATAAATCCTTGCCCAGGTCTGTCTCTCAGCAGGGAAAGTCACAATGCTGGGCTGAGGAGCAAGGTCAGGTGGCAGGACAATAGCACTGAGCTCTCTCTGCCCACGTGACCTCTACATTTCACTTATCGTGAGCCAGGTTGGGCAGTATTGTTAGCCACGCCATGATCCCTTTGCTCAGGGGCCACAAACTCAAATGACTACGGGGGCCAGGCAGGTGACCGTCAGTCAGGCGGGTGGCTCTGTAGTACGTCAGGGAGCTCCAGCCTGAGTCTGGGACATGGTGACCACTTTTCTTCAGCAGTTCTAGTTTTTTCAGGAGAAGCCAGAAATGCAGATTTTTATGAAAGTTCCCAAATTTGAAGGGGTGGTAGCTAAATCAAAGTAAAACTTTTTTTTTTTTTTTTTTTTGTGTGTGTGTGTGTTACTGAGTATTGAACTCAGGAGCACTTAACCACTGAACCACATCCCCAGACCTTTATTGTATTTTATTTAGAGACAGGGTCTCACTGAGTTGCTTAGGACCTTGCTTATGCTGAGGCTGGCTTTGAACTCATGATCCTCCTGCCTCAGCCTCTGGAGCCACTGGGATTATAGGTGTGCGCCACCACTGCTGGCTGAAAGTAAAACTTTTTTTGTGTGTGTGGCCAGAACAAATTCTTATGGCAGGCTGGGCGGGCCTCCCATCTGTGGCCTCTGTTTTAGTGTAGGTGACAAGCAGCTGGTGATAAGGTGCCAAAAACAGTTCTCAGAGCTCCCTGAAGGTCTCTTTGGATGGCAGATTCACAGGACAGGTTGCCAAATAGGACAAGAACATGGGAACACGGAGTGAGGAGAGGGTGAACACACAGAGGCGTTGGGTTAGTCCTGCAGCAGGGTCCTGGGCTGGCCACTTCCCCATGGCCCTGTGCACCCCTCTCCTGTCAGAACACATTGCCCAGTCTGCTCTCTGCAGATGGGTCTTCCACCAGCAAATGCAGGCATGTGCTGGTGCAGGGACCTCTCCCAGCCTGGGACCAGCCCAAGCAGCAGCGCCCCGCCAACTTCAGGGACAAAGGCGTGCATTACCTCACTGCACCCTGGGGCCCGGGGCTCTGCTTTCTGCTGTTGCCGCCAGTCTGCCTGAGATGCGCTGGCCTCAGCCTCGGAGGAGGAGGCTGTCTCGGACACCTGGCTCCAGGCCCTGGGCTCTGGGTGGGACTCTGGGCCACTGGACACAGGCTGGGATTCCTGCTGAAGAGACCCCAGCCCGTGAGTTGAGCCTATCCACCCTACCAGAGGGTCTCCAGAGTCTTAACTTTGTGGGCTTCCAGCCCTGCCCATTCAACAAGGGCCCTGCCTTCTGCCCTCTTCATAGAACCTCCATCTCACTGAAGACCCTCCCCCAGGGGCCCTAACCAGGTGTGTGGGAAGCTCCCAGTAAGTCCAGGTAAAAGATCTATAAATATCCTCCACTCCCAACTCCCTGGATGGGTGTGGCTGGGCTATGATGATCATCAAACAGCACTAATTTGATGGGCATCATAGCCCAGCTACACCCAAGCCCCCTGGCTTGCTTGCTCGTTCTCTCTCCCTCACGCTCACACGCACGCATGCACACCCACAAACAAACACACACCCACACACACACACACCCACACACACACACACACACATGCATGCTTCCATGCTGGCCCCAGGGAGCCAGAGCCTACAGGCTCAAGAAAAGGAAAGGAGAGGTAAAGAGGGATAGGAGCAATTCTTTTTCTGTACTGGAGACAATTGGAAGCTGAAGTCCTGGCAACCCTACTCTCCCTATCCCCCAACTGTCACTGCCACGGTCCCACAGCCTGACTCAATGGGCTCAGGCTAGCCTCTGGGACCACAGGGAGGTAGGAGGAGACAAAAGCAAGCCCAGAGCCTCAGATCAAGTTCCCTGCAGGGGGAGCATTGCTCTCTAGGCCAGGTGCCCTCTGTGCTGGCCAGAGGAAGCAGCCAGAATGAACCCAGCTAAATGGAGAGAACCACGGATCGCTGCTTGGCCTACAGACCTAGGAGGAGCCACTGGTGTCTGGCTCAGGCCAAGGGAAAATGGAGGGGGAGGGGACTGTCTCTTTTGTCCAGACCCTGGTCCCAAGTGTTAAAAATAACAGGTTGGGAGATAAGATAGTGCTGTCTCTGACACCTCTGTCTTAGGGATGCTTATTTTTAAATCTCAGAATTAGCCCTGGGCATGGGAGGAGGAAAGGGGGCAGTCAGGAGGTCAGGAAACGGCACCCCTCCTTTGCCAAGACCTGCCACCTTGCTAGTCCTGGAGACGGACAATGGACAGGTCAGGGTGGAGTTGTGGGGCCAGGGGCTCTGGCTCTGCCTTAGACACATGAGGAACTCCTAGCAGTCTCTCTCTTGCCATGCCTCGGTTTCCCTGTCTGAACACTTAGTGGCCTATGACCAGTCAGGGCTTGCATGAACAGTAACTGGTCTTGGAAGGCCTCTGAGAGATCAGCTGTTGGGCAGAGGCCCTCTCTTCTACCCCACCCACTCCACTATGGAGGCAGGGGCTCTAGGCGAGGCTGGTTCCTCCAGACAGCAGTGCCTGGGCCCTGAAGAAGAAGGTGCTGCAAACATGTAAGGCAGGGCCTCACCTGCTTGCTGGATTCTTCCTCCGTTCCCTGGCTGTTCTCCTCATCCTCGTCCTGGTCATCCGTGTCTGATTCAGCCACGGCAATGGGCACACACACGGGCTCTGGATCCCCGGGGGGGCCCTGGCCTGGACGCTCGTCTTCCTCAAACCTTGTTTCCTTACGGGCTGGAGGTGCCTTGTCCGTCTCTGGGGGTGGTGGGGAGCTGGGGTTGGCAATGCAGCTGGGCAGCTGGCCATGCGAGGCAAGAGCTGCAGGCTTCTTAGGTCGCCGCCGCAGGAGTCCGCAGCAGAAGTCCCAGGTGGTCCTCTTGACAAAGCGCAGGCCCCGCTGGATGCGGGCCAGGGCCAGCTGGAGGTTGTTCATCTCCCCATCCTCATCCGGGGCCGTGAGGTTGTCTGCACTGAAGGAGCTGAGCAGCAAGGCCAGGAAGAGGTTCAGGACCTGTTGGGGTGACAGGTCAGGCTCACCTGGGTGCTGAACCATGCCATGGATACTGAGCTTCAGCTCTATAGGAAAACTCGGGGTCGGGGCCCACATCCTAGCCCCCACCTCCATTCTCTTGAATGTGGAGGGTTTGTCTATAAAAGAAAAATAAATTTGCTGGGTGCAATGGTGCATGCCTATAATCCCAGCAGCTTAGAAGGCCAAGACAGGAGGATCCCAAGTTCAAAGTCAGCCTCATCAAAAGCAAGGCACCAAGCAACTCAGTGAGACCCTGTCTCTGAATAAAATATAAAATAGGGCTGGGGATGGGGCTCAGTGGTCGAGTGCCCCTGAGTTCAATCCCCAGTACCCCCCACCCAACAAAAAAAGAAAAAGAAAGAAAAAGAAATTCAAATTCCTCCTCCCAAGTGCTCACCATGCAGTCTAAATTCGGGTTCAGTGGGAGAACCATATCAAAGGCTACAGATAGAAATGAACTCCAAAGAGGGGCTTGCTTAAGGTCACACAGGCCTCATCCCTGTTCCAGATACTTCTATACATAGGGCTTTTTTCCTCTTCTCTCACCTCTTTCTGCAGCATTGGGAATGGGGTCAGGATGGGCATGGGGTTCCTTCCTGGGAAATGGGTGTCTAGGAACAAGACAGATTCCCACCCAGAAGCAACCCAAATTCTCAGGACTTTCTTGAGAAAGGAGCTGGTGTGTCTGATGCTGAAGGAGGAGAGTGGTCTGCGTGAGCTCCCGCCAGAAGCAGGCTCTCTGCTCTAAGACCTGCAGCTACTGTTATGGAAGCCTGTCTCCCTGTGTTCTAGGTCGGTGTTTTCCAGGTGAAGGACACAGGGAATTGAGCAGAATAGAGGGTAATGATAGGAAAAGAAGCCTTTCAGAACCACTGTGGGGTCTGGCCCCACAGAGGTGGCTGGGTCTATCTTGTAAGGGCACCCAATGGGTGCTGTGAGTGGGACCACATAACTGGGATAGGGTGGGGGACCTGGGACTGGTGCCAGGGTCAGCCGTGGTTCTAAGGCCCATTCTGCTGCCAGGGGTGAGAGGAGGGGTTTGCATCCAAGAGATTCCAGAAGGCATAGTACTTTACTGAAGTTATTTCTTAGGGGTTAGGGAGGAGAGACTCCTTAAGGAGAGTCTGTCTAACCCCTCAGCCTTTGGATGGTTCTGGATAATTGCTTGTTGTTAAAACATCCTGAAAATGTGAAGTTTTGGTTTTTTGCGAGGAATGAGAATGACAAGGGGCTGCCTTTGAATCCATTTCCCAGTCTTGTGGAGGGTAAAGGAAGATGGCGGTGGGCTTATCGCATACATGGGTTGGACTGGCCTAAGAGCATCACCAGGTGCACAGCCCAGGGACATAATGTCCCCACTGAGGGCTTGATGTCTGCTCCTCCCAGTCCCCAGGAGGGACTGCAGTTGAACAGGGCCCTGTTCAGCAGCAGGTGGCTGGTGAAGGTGGGTGCACAGTGCTTATCAGAGATTTATTTGGAGCTCCTGCTCTGACTTCTTGTAAGCCCCTCAGAGATGCCACACACCCCGTCCAGGGATGCCACACTTGTCAGAAAGCTGTGAAGGAGATTCTGGTGAAAGTGGTGGTGAAGTGAGGCCAGACCTCTGTATTCACGTGACAGGTAACATGCATTCATGTAAACGGTATGGAAAGGTTAAGGAGTAAGCCCCTCCCCTGCCGTCTCACTGACAGATGACCACTTTGACACCTGGCAGCCCTTTGGATGTTGTCATCTGGGGGCAAGGCATGTGATGTGAATCAGAGGTGCTGGCCTGGCCCAGGCACAGCCTGCCTCTGTTCCTGCTGACCTCTGCGGTCCCCTACTCCAGCCCTCACTGCATATGTGGCCCCCCCATCTTCTGATCCCAGGAGTCCTGGGCCCAGGCTGGGGGCAGGGTAGGAGGGCACCTAGAAGCCTTGTCCACCCACACAGGACCTGAGTCCTCCCTTGTCTACGGCTTCCAAAGTTCGGCTTCTTCCAGTGCTTCCCCGTCAATCATGCCGCTGCTCCCCAGCCCCTGCCTGATCCTCACTTCCCATTTCAATGGCAATCTTGCTTCCACCCACGCCAGCCCGGCAGCGGCCCAATTCCTGAGGCGGCCAGGGAGGGGGTTGCGTGGGCCGGCGCTAACTTCCCTCCTCCAGCAGCCTCTAATCTTCTCATCCCCAGGCAGATCCGCTCGGAAATGGCAGGGCTCTGTGTGTGAGGGGCGGCTCAGCCAGGCCAGGGGCTCGGTGCTCAGCACACTTGTATTCTTCTTAGAACAGACAGGGTCTGGCAGCCCCTGGGGCTGGGTCAGGGGCTAAGTGAGGCTCCCACCCAAGGGTCAGCAAAAAGAGCTGGGTTCTTTGGGCACGGATACTCTTTGGGCTGTGAGCTCTGCATGGTGGGGGTTTGTCTACAACTAGTCTTGTCCTATCCTATCCTGGTTAAAGCACATGGAAGTAAAAGCAGGCAGGTTTGGCGAAAGGCTCTGAAATCTACAGCCCAAAGTTTTCATCCCACAGCAGTCTGGAAAAGTAGATCTAAAAGCTCTCTATGCGCAGATGTGACTCTGTGCTGCCCATGACAGAGATAGCAGCAGCAGCAGAGCCAGACCATGCAGCCGTGATGTTGGAGCATGTGTGGGCCACCTGTGCGCCCAGGAAGGTGGCTCCATGTCCACAGTGGATGCTGACTTGGTTCTGAACCAAAGACTCGCCTCAACCTTGTTTCTTCCTAAGGTCTATCCTCTGGCATTTAGACCTTGATCTCTCTTAAATCTGAACTTCTGCATAGTTTAAAGACACAAGGCAAGATCCTAGGACAGAGAGGGGGCCATAGGAACAAAGGCCTGGCTCCTCTTTATGGGACAGTAGGAACTCCCACCAAAACTACTCAGGGTAGCTTAAAAATCTCCTACTGGACCCCACATGGACCACCATCTGTTCATACCTAATGGTCAACCTCTTCCGCATCACCTGGTTATCAGGACAGCTTCAAACCCTCCTCCAGGAAGCCCTCTTTGATTCCCCTAGCTGGAGGGGAACATACCCATGGGTTCCTCCATGGTGCTCTGGTCACTTAACCAGTCTGAATTATTTCAGACCTGTTTCAACTCCCCACCTCCCAGTTCTCTCAGGTGAGTGAGCAGTGTCAAGGCTGGGGCTAGGCTACCTTTGCTTCAGTCTGCTTACTGGTGTTTGGAACATTTACATGCAACAGGGGCTCAGTGAACATATGCTAAGCTCAACTGAAAATCATCTGGTGATTCGTTGATAGTGACCATAAAAGAATGCATAGATGAGTCAATAAATAAATTAATGAGATGAGTAAATAGTGAATAAACAGGCAAATAAGTGGGTGAATGAACGAATGAGCAAAATTCTATTAAGAGTGAGTGATAGGTGGACGTGGTGGCACATGCCTGTAATCCCAGCAACTCAGGAGGCTGAGGCAGGAGGATCACAAGTGCAAAGTCAGCCTGAGCAACTTAGTGAGGCCTTAAGCAACTTAGTGAGACCCTGTCTCAAAAGGGGGAGTGGGGAGTATGGCTCAGTGGTAAAGTGCCCCTGGGTTCAATTCCTGGCACAAAAATAAATAAATAAATAAATAAATAGGTGGATGGATAGGTGAGTCAATGAGTAAGGAGTGAGTAGCTAGCTGAATGGATGGGACTGGTAAATAAGTGAATAGAAAGGTAGGTCGATGGATGGATGAGTTGGATGAATGAATTAAGGAACAGAAGGGTGAGAGGACAGATAGGTGATAAATGAATGGATGGATAAATGGTGGATATATGGAAGGGTGAAGGGTGTGTGTGTGTGTATGTTTGTGTAAATGGTTCATGAGTGGATGGTTGATGGACAAATGAATAGATGGGTGATGAAGGAGTGGATGGATGGATGAATGGATGAGGACATGGGGTTGAAGGATGACTGAATGGGTGAATATGGACAGGAGATTGGTAAGTAAGTAGACAGATGGATAAGAGAGGCACATGGTGGGAGTGTGATTGGTAAGTGGATAGATGGCTGTAGAGGTGAATCTATTAACAAGTAGGTAGATAAAAGAACAAATGGGTAAGTGAATATATGGGTTAAAAATAAGTGCATAGATGGATGGGTGAGTGGGGGCATAGGTGGGTGGATGAGTTGATAGGTGAATAGAGGGAAGGACGGGTAAACAAGCAGATGGATGAACGGATGGGTAGGTGGATGGATGAGAGATTGAGGGGTGGGTGGTTTGATAGATGGCTGGATGAGTGGGTAGAGAGGAGGAAATGGAAGCAAATGGGTAAGTGGATGGCTGGGTTGGGGGTAGCTGGGAGGATGAAACGCTGCTTGGGTGGGTGGGTATGCAGGTGCGACACCCCTGGCCGACTTACCACAAGGTTGCCAATGACCATAACAAGCAAGAAGACCAGCAAGCACAGCGACTGCCCAGACACCTCCATGCAGTCCCACATAGTTTCAATCCACTCGCCACAGAGGATGCGGAAGATAATAAGGAAGGCGTGGAAGAAGTCCATCATATGCCAGCGGGGCAGCAGGCCCGAGTCACTGATGCGGTGCCTCAGCTCGGAGTAGTTCTTGCCAAAGAGCTGCATGCCCACCACGGCAAAGATGAACACGATGATGGCCAGCACCAACGTCAGGTTCCCCAGCGCCCCCACTGAGTTCCCAATGATCTTGATGAGCGTGTTCAGGGTGGGCCATGATTTGGCCAGCTTGAAGACCCGCAGCTGGGGAGGGAGGAAGAGGAGAGGTCCATGTGAGGGACTTTGGCTCTCACTTCCGACGAACACCCTTCCCCTCCCCCAGCTCCTGCTTGAAAGCTCAGGGAAGCCTTGGAGGTCACTGACACCCACCTCTCCCCATTTCTCCAAGAGCACGCACTCGCACCCATTTCTGAGAGCAGCCTGGCTGGACTCTGAACTCCAGCGCCTGCCCCCCAACTTATCACCTCTTTGTCCCATACCAGCTTCCTACCTTCCTTGGTCTCACATCCAGGAGATTCCCAATAGATTCTCCCATCCTGGAACATCTTTTCTCTTTCAGATCTGTCTTTACCAGCTATCCTTCGGGCCATCTCAAACCATCTCTGACTCATCCAATGACCTCCATCTTTCTCTCCTCTCAGTTACCACAGAGAAAGGGGACACATGCTAATGTGTAATGCATGGGCCATGCCTGTGCTTAAGATGATATGCTTCATTCAGAACTTCCAATAACCACATGAGGCTGGCACTATTGCTACCTTATTTGACAGATGAAGAATCCAACCCTTAAAGGTGGAGTAACTTGTAAATTCCTCGGCTCATGGCAATGGAATCAGGATTGTAACCCACATCCCAGGCTTTCTTTACTTACTGCACCACTCTACCTTCCTATATCCCCCAGAGGAGCCACCCACAGAGCTCAGGAGCTATCTCTAGGAAGACTTCCGTGACCACAACTCCAGCCCCACATCTGGATCTTTCAGGCGTTTTGAGCTCCAAGTGTAGCTCACAGATGTGCACCTTTGGCATCCCCTGAGAATGACTGAATCAGTCTCTGCATTTTAACGAGATTCCCTGGTGATTTGTGTGTACATTAAAGTTTTAAAAATGCTGCCTGGATGAGTGGCCAGCCAATCTGTCTCCACCTGTTACTTGCCATGTGGCTTTGGGAAATTCATTTCATCTCTCTGAGTCTTTATCTCCTCATCTATGAAATGGGGAGGTGGAAATACCAGCCTTACTCCTGGGTCCTATGAGGACTAACGGGGACACTGTGGACCATGAAGGGCTTTGCAAATCATTCAGACATCACCCCGATTGCTCTTTTGGAGAGATGTCTCCTTCTGTCTCATTCACCTCCACTCCTAGGTGCTAGGGGCACTGAGCGAATGATTTGGGGCTGAAGGCATGACTTATCAAAGCAGGGGCATTTGAGAGGTGACCCAGAGAGGGGTGTTCCCAGCCACCCAGCCACCTCCCCGCCCCGCAGTGGGTCCAGCTGGGTACCAGGCGAAAGGAGCGCAGCACCGACAGGTTGCCCATGCGGCTCAAGCCCAGCTCCATGAGGCTGAGGATGACGATGATGCTGTCGAAGATGTTCCAGCCCTGCTGGAAGTAGTAGTAGGGATCGAGGGCAATGATCTTGAAGGTCATCTCTGCTGTGAAGATTCCGGTGAAGACCTGAAGAGGAAGCAGGGATCAAGGGTTTCTGAGGTTCGGGTTGGAAGACCCTCTGGCCAGCAAGGGCACTTCACTTCCTGACTCTGGCTCTGGCAGGGTCTTCCTCTTGCCTGGCAGCTCTGACTTGTCCTGGGCTCCCCCCAGTGCTGCTCACTCAGTGCTGGCTCTCTTCTCCAGCCTGGTGTCCCAGCCCTCTCAGCTGCTCATCAAGCACGACACCAGCCTGGGCCCACGGGGACTCTACAGACTTCAGTCTAAGAGGAGTCCCTGGTGTGGGGGAGGCAGAGGAGGGAGGTGGTGATCCAGCCCCAGACTCCTTCCAGCATGCTTCTCCCTGGGGAGCACTCCTGGTGGCATGACCAAGGAATGCTCCCCAGGGAGCACTAGCCCGTGCTGTTCCTGCTGCTCAGAATGCCCTCAATCCTTGTCCACCTGCGAGCTCTTCCCACTGTAATGTTAGCCACCTGCCATTTCTGGATCACTGGTGATGTGCCAGGTGCAATACTAGAATACTCTGCATGTATTGCAGCTTTTAATCCGTTCAACAACCCCATGAGGAAAACATCCTTGTCCCCATTTACAGGAAAGGAAACTGAGGCACTGAGAATTTTTCACGTATCCCTGCCCCCAAAGGCATTCCTAAGTGCAAGGCCTTCCCTCAGCTCCAGGCCCCAGAAATAAGTGTTAGTTCTCATGGATCTAACAGTCCTTAAGAACACACCCTCCCTTGTTGTACCCAGGCAGGTGTTGGGGAAGGTCACAGGTGGGACTCAGAGGAAGGGACAACCTAGGCCTCACCATTAAGGACTCTCTGGGAAGCCTGGGGCAGGGGCGCCTCTGCCCGAGGTCTCTGAGCACAGGTGCATGAGGCGTAGGCTGGGCAGGGAAGGCTCCTGAAGTTAGGATCCTTGGGGTCATAAAACTATCAAGTTCAGGAGCCAGGAGAATAACCCAGAGCTCTTTCCTCCAAGCTTCTGAGCTTCCCCTCTCTCCAGCAGACCTTCCTGAGTGGGTGGAGGCTGAGCTTCACCTGGTTTGTTGATTCATGAATCCCAAGCTGCCTGGCCTTGGCCATTGGAGCCTGTGGTTCAGGAACTCATACTGTGGTGGGCCAGGCTGCCATGACCATAGCCAGCTGTCCTGAAGGCTGCCAATTGCTATAACAGGGGCATGGTTCCAAGAGTGGGGGATGGCTGATGTGAAGGGAAGTCGGAGGTCTGTACATGAGCCTCCTTGGTCTTGAGGAGCCGTGAGCTATCCTAAGGGAGGCGAGGAGACACTCACGGAATTCTGGAGGGGAGGGAATGCTGTGGGCAGAGGACTGGGGAACCTCTGGGAACAGTGCTGGGTCTGCAGCAACAGTGAAGACATGGGAGTCGGTGTCAGGCATGGCTGAGCCGGCTCACTGGGGTCAACAATCAAAAGGGGAGGTCACCTTAGCCTTGGCACCTGAGGGGTCTCTGAGCTAAAAGGAGAGAGAGAGAGAGAGAGAGAGAGAGAGAGAGACATCTGTCCATGGCCACAGCATCTGCCTGTCCCTTCTGTTCAGAAGAGGGCCCCTAGAAGTGGGCTTGGAGAGGCATGGCCCTCATGGAAATGTTCATTCTTCCACCAGCCAAGTTCTTGGCAGTGTGTGTGTGTGTGTGTGTAGGGGGAATGACTTGAAATATTTCAGCCTCCACCCAAATTCTTGGGTGGCTCCAGGAAGGATCCTTGGGCTCTGCTTCTTTCCCAGGACCCAGGCCGATTTCCATAGTTTCTCCATCCCTTGGATCCTATCTCCTTGCTGTTCTCTTCCCAGGGCCTTTGCACTCACAGCTCCCTCTCTCTAGAGCCTCTTCTCCTTCATCCACAGGGCTCCCTCCCTTCAGGTCTCTGAACAAAAGCCACTCAACCCATGGGGCCTTCTGGTGCTTGAAATCACGTGCCCTCCATCCCGATCCTGGTCCCCTTCCTTCCTTTCTTTCTTTCTCACCTACCACCATCTGACAGCTGCATGTTCATCAAGTCCCCTCTGTTCAGAAGCTTCTTGATAGAAAGGACTTTTCTGTCTTACTAGACCTAGGATAATGCGCAGTGCATAGGTGGCCCACCAGCATTTGTTAAATAAACAAGGGCTGGGCCTTTGACCTGCAGGCACCAGCTGGGTCCTCTTTCCTGACTTCAGGGACCTTTCCCCGCCCAGCTGATGTCTCATGCACCTGTGCTCAGAGCCCTCGGGCAGCAGTGCTCCTGCCCCAGGCTTCCCAGAGAGTCCCCAGTGGTGAGGTCTGTGTTGTCCCTTCCTCTGAGACCCATCTGTGACCCTCCCCAGCATCTGCCTGGGCACACGAGGGAGGGTGTGTTCTTAAGGACTGTTGGATCCATGAGAACTAATACTTATTTCTGGGGACTGGAGCTCAGGAAAGGCCCTGCACTTAGGAATGCCTTTGGGGTAGTGATACATGAAAAATTCTTTGGGTACCAATAGCATCATCTGGGAGCTCTTTAGAAAAGCAGAATCTCGGATGATCCCAGACCTGCCGAATCAGAATCCTCATTGGTGCTGATTCCTAGGCTACTGGAAGTTGGGGCAGTGCTGTTTGGAATGCACGGATTCTCTGACCTGAGAACCGGAATCACCTTGGGAGCTTTGAAAATGCCAAGGCCTGGATCCCATCCAAATGACTCCAGTTACAGGAATTAAAAAAAAAAAAAAAAAAAAAAAAAAAACCTTCCCAGGTGACTCTAATGCACAGCTAAGCTTGAGAAGTACATGAAGTCTGGTACCTGCTCCTGCCACAGGATCAGGTGTTCTAAGGCCGTGTGACCACAGCTTGATGGTTTAAGATGTGCAGAGGATGGCAGTCAGACCTGCAGTATAAAGCAGGGTCTGCCCTGTGTGATCTTGGGCCAGTTTCTCCATCTCTCTCTGAGCCTTGAGCGTTCCCATATGTAAAATGGGGATAATAATAACTCCATAGAAGGTTTCTAAGAGTTAGAGCTAATGGATGTAAAGTGGACACTTTATGAGAGGGCGATTGTTATGACCATCAGAGGCATTTATTATGACTGCTGAGAGTGGGCAGGGGCTGCTCCAGATGGAGACATCTCTGAATATTTGATAGGCTCACTGGGATCTGGCAGATGGCTCTGAGTGGGGGGACCCACTTCCTCTGACTCTTGGCAGGAAGCCCACCATCAATGCTCATGGTGGAGTCCCAGCAAGTGGAAGGGCTTCTGGGGAACCCCAAACTCTTCTTGACCTTGGCATGTCTTTAATGGGATCACACTCTACATGCTATAAACCTGCCCTTAACCCAGAACACCCTGTGCACACGCTTCTGTGCCAATTATGCACTCTACAGCATTGCTTTCTTTCTTTCTTTCTTTTTTTTTTTTGTGGCCTATTGCACTGTAGAGTGCCATAACCAGTTTAACTATTTCCCTGTGATGAGCATTCTTTTTTCCCCTCTTAAACACAAACAAATAAGTATCCGTTTACATATATACTTTAAAACAACTTTCCCAATTCTTTCCATGGGGCAGATTTCTGGAAATTGAATTGTGTAGTCAATAATCATTTTTAGTGTTTCCAACACACTGCTAAATGATCCTCAGGGGCAGGTTTTCACCAATTCCATGAGCTATGTGTGAGTAGCTGCCTCTCTGCTAGTATTGGGTATCCTATTCTTATTACCTTTTCTAATTCAACAGGACAAGGCTATTTTATTTGCTATTTCTTCGATTTTTTTTTTTTTGGTAAAATTGCCTTCGCTTGTTGTTCATATACATTGCTTATTGTTCCACTAGGATGTTCGCTTTAAAAATTATTTATCAATATACTTTATATATTAAGGATATTACCATGCTATCTTCTCTATGCATTGCCATGATTTTCCTGATTTGTTACTTATCTTTACCATATGTTTTAAATTATAAAATAAGAATGTATATTTTAAGTATAGAATAACATAGTGGGTACCTTTGTACTCGCCACAAACTCTGCCAAATATTAGCATGTTGCCATGTTTGTTTCAAATCCTGTTTTATTTGTCCTCACAAAATAATAATAATAAAGATTTAAATAGCATTTGCTGATTGGCAGGCATTGTTCGAGTGTTTCACACATATTAAACCATTTAATTCTCATGATAAACCTGTGAGATATGCCATATTTATTATTAGCTAGGGAAACTGAGATACAGAAAAGTTTAGCCGTTTACATATATACTTTAAAACAAGGTCCTAAGGTCAACGATGGCTTCCACCATGTTCTGACCCACCATGTGCCACCACAGATGAAACTGAAGTCCCCTGCATTCACTCCAAGGCAGTCACCATCCCAAGTCTGATGGTGATCATTCCCATACATTTTTTTACATTTTAAATGCACATAATAATTTATTCGATTATTATTAAATGGACTATGCTCATGTGTTCAAGACCTTCAAAGAAGAATTAACACCAATACTCCCCAAATTATTCCATGAAATAGAAAAGGAGGGAACCCTCCCCAACTCATTCTATGAGGCTGATATCATCCTGATCCCAAAACCAGACAAAGACACATCGAGGAAAGAAAACTTCAGACCAAAAAAAAAAAAAAAAAATCCCTGATGAACATAGATGCAAAAATTCTCTATAAAATTCTGGCAAATCACATACAAAAATTTATTCAAAAGATAGTGCACCACGATCAAGTGGGGTTCATCCCAGGGATGCAGGGTTGGTTCAGCACATAGAAATCAATAAACGTAATTCATCACATCAATAGATTTTAAAAAACAAGATCATCGCAATAGATGCAGAAAACGCATTTGACAAAATGCAGCACCCTTTCATGTTCAAAACACTAGAAAAACTAGGCATAATAGGAACATACCTCAACACTGCAAATGTTATCTATGCTAAGCCCAAGGCCAACATCATTCTAAATGGAGTAAAATTGAAAGTTTTCCCTCTAAAAACTGGAACAAGACAAGGATGCCTTCTTTTCACCACTTCTATTCAACATCATCCTTGAAACTCTAGCCAGAGCAATTAGACAGGAGAAAGAAATTAAAAGGAAATGAATAGGAAAAGAAGAACTCAAACTATCACTATTTGCAGATGACATGATTCTAAATTTAGAAGATCCAAAAAATTCCACCAGAAAACTTCCAGAACTTATAAATGAATTCAGCAAAGTAGCAGGATATAAAATCAACACCCATAAATTGAATGTATTCCTATACATCAATGATGAATCTACTGAAAGAGAAATTAGGAAAACTACCCCTTTTCCTTTTATTCTTAACATCATGTTTATGAGATTTAGCTATATTGATACATGTATATGTATTCATTTTAAATTGTGTACAGTATTTCATTTTATGAATACACTGCATTTTATTTCTTTATTTTTTTAAGGATGGAGGAAATTTATATTGATTCAAATTTCCCTATGGTCAATAATCCTGCAGAGAAATTTCTGTTTCCCTGTACAGAAGTCTCAGAGTTTATTAAGACTATAAATTCCTGAGTTGTAGAGTAAGGATGTCTGTTATGAAGCAGATACTGTAAATTGTTCCCCATGATGGGTGTACCAAATCCTCACTCTTACACAGAGTTCCCACAGTACCACATTCTTGCCAACCACAGGAATTTATTTTGTACCCTCTTATAGGTAAGAACTACTATATTAAGTTCCTCTAGTTTTCCTTCCTCTGTGTTTTACTTCATGCGTTTATAACCACCTGATTTGCTTGGCATTTTGTTTGTTCACTGTTATATTGTGTTTTGACATTAAATTGTCTCTTTTTTCCTTATTGATGTGTAAGTCTTCAATATTGTCTGAATTTCATGAGTTTCCATGTCTGTCCAGTCAAATGCTTCTCCTAAGGTCAACTTCTAGTTGTGGAAAAGTGATTTCACTTAGCTTTTGGTATCTTTTGGTGTGCCGATATTATAAATGTGAACACAGGTAAATTCAGCAATCTTTTCTTTCATAGTATAAACTTGTCAAGTAATTAAATCATTTTCTCTTAATTTTATTCTAAAAGCTTTTAAGTTTTGCTTTATTGTATTTATGTGCTAAATCAAATTACTCAGCATTAATTTATGAGTATGATGTGAGTAGGGGTCTCAATTGATTTTCTTTCATAAGATTAACTATTCTTTCCAGAATTGTTTAGGGAATAGTTCATCCTTTTCTACCCTCTTATAATGCATTTCTGTTATTCATTGAGTCTCCAAATATGAATTGTTCTATTTCTAAGGACTTATCATAGCACTGGTCCATTTTTTTTCTACGTCTATTCCAATACTACAATGTTTTTAGATTTATAATATATCTTAATATATAGTAGTAAATTCTTTACCTTATTCCTTAATTTGTCTTGATAAGCTTTACTTTTCTATATAAATTTTGGGATTACCTTGTCAAATTACATGAGACTTTGATTGGAATTATACTGAATTTATAGGTTAATTTGGAAAAAATCAATAGCTCTACAATAGTCAGACTTTCATCTATAGAAATGGCATATAATTTCAATTTTTAAGTCTTATGTTTTCCCATAGTCTCATAATCTTCTCATATAAACTGTATTATATGTGTGTGTTAAGGTTTTTTGTTTTTTCTGGGGGGGGGGGCGTGGTATTGGGGATTAATCCCAGGGTCGCTTGACCACTGAACTACATCCATAGTCTTTTTAGTCCTTTTATTTATTTATTTATCTATTTATTTATTTATTATATTTATTTTTTAGTTGAAGGTGGACACAATACATTTATTTATATGTGGTGCTGAGAATCGAACCCAGGCCTCACACATGCTAGGTAAGCGCGCTACCACGGAACCACAACCCCAGTCCTCCTTTTTATTTTTTTATTTTGTGACAGGATCTCACTGAGTTGTTGAAGAAGGCCTTGAATCTGTGATCCTCCTACCTCGGCTCTCTGAGTGGCTGGGATTACAGGTGTGCACCACTGTGCCTGGTATGTGTTAACTGTCTGAAAGTTATGTTTTCCAATCGATGGTCAATGGTGACGAGGTGCACGCTTTGTGATATTGAGCTTGTAACCAACAACGTTGCTGAACTCTCTTCCTAGAGCTGAAGGCCTCCCTGTGGATTTCCTTGGGTTACCTATGTAGACAACAGCCTAAGCTGGAAAATGATGTCAGATCTGTTTTCCTTTCTTCTATCGGTTTCTGTTCATCTCTCTGCACTCTATCCTGAGCAGCTTCCTTATATATAAATTTATATTCATTGGTCTCCTCGGCTGCATTCATGTGCCATTAGATTGGAACGCTAAGATTTTAATCTCAATGGCTATATTTTTCATTTCTAGAGATTTTGTTTGGTACTTCTTCAAAATCATTTTATTTTCATGTTTTAATTTCCTTCTCTCACATCTTTAGTTATTATGAATATTCTTGTTTTTATTATCTCTATCCAAGAGTTCTGCTTTATGACATTTTAAGGGATTAAGCCTCTCTCTCTCTCTCTCTCTGTGTGTGTGTGTGTGTGTGTGTGTGTGTGTGTGTGTATTTGTGACTCTTGCTCACAGTGGGATATTTCCTTAAGTGGTTCATAATTCGGGGAATCTAGCTTGACCTGGTTTAAAGACATATCTTTCCAGATAATTTCTGTTCACCTCTTTCAGGGTCTTCCACAGATCATCCCGGGTTATTTTATATGTCAATTTTCTCAGGTATGGGCTCCGGGAGCAATCTGGTATAAATATGAACCCTGACTTTCTATAAGGCCAAATCCATGCTCACAAGCTTCCAGGGGTGACTTTCCCCCTCTCTAGCCTCAGCTAGGACAGGCCTCTTTGACCATCCCAGGTCAGTGAGGAGACCTCTCTGGTTTGCCATTTGACTGAATGTACCTATGGTCACTACTACGGTTTGAAGGTCCCTTCCAAAACTCATGTTCAAGTTCAAGTTGTGTTGGTTTGAAGAGGACGGACCCTTGAGAGAGGACTGGGCCATGGGGGCACAGCCCTCATGAATAGAAGAGGGCATTGTTAGGAGGGTGGATTGATTATAAAAGGGGAGAGTTTGGCCTCCTTTTCCTTCCTCCGTCTTTCTTGCTCTCCTGCCACGTGGTGCCTTCGTCCATGTGAGGACACAAAATGCAGGCCCTCATCAGATGCGGCCCCTCAGTCTTGGACTTCTCGGCCTCAGGATCTGTGAGCCCCCCAAAAAAAGAAAATTCTGGAAGCCGGACTATAGCAGCCCAACCCCTGCCCACGCTTGCCAGACTGTGTCTCGTCTATATGGCCATGACACGCCAAGCCTCCAGAGCTCTCTACCCAGCACCCACCCTCAGGGCAACTGCAGAACCATTTCATGGGTTTAACGCTGTGTGTGTGGCCTCTGAGCCCCTCTTTGCTCTGGGCACTTGGAGATTCTGTTACTTTCCATGTATTTAGTTACATTTAAGTTGTTTCATTATAGACATTTCAGGGTTTTTTCTGTCCATAATGTTGTTGAGAACAGAAGTTTCAGTTGCCTTCTACCTTTTTTTATAGGATGGGCCAAAAAAAAAATGACTCAAATCTATCAACCTTCTCTTTTATAAAATTTGTCTTTAGAGATAAGCTTGGAAAGTTCTTTTTCAATATCAAGATTATTTACCCATGTTTATTTTTGTGGTTTTGTGTCTTTACATTTCATATTTAAACCATTTACAATATATTAAATGCAAGAAAACCAAAATCTTACATAGTAACAATAAAGCTATTCAAACAGAACAAAATATAGCCATAACCCAACTGTATCTCTTGCTGCCAATAACGGAGTTTCATACAACTGCCACTCAACCACAGCCTGATGGTCCAGGGAGGCTTCCAGGGCTCTGCATCACAAGTGACTCAGTCCAGACCAGGGGTCACATTCCCATAAAACCACATCAACCCAAACCCTGTATAACCACCCAACACCCCAGCAATGCCAGGAGACTCTGACAGACTGAGATGTAGCTTTTACTTTTGTTTGCAAAGAGAAGAAGAAAAGTAAAATTACAGCCAGACGGGCTCAAATTAGTGAAAGAATTGGAATACACCCTGCAGAGAACTATCTAGAGTCCCAGGTTTAGAAAGTAATACAAGAAGAAAATTTTCTTGCTCTACAGTGTGGGAGATCTACCTGCCTCTGGGGGCCACCTGAGCAGCTGGATCTGAGACAGGGCTAGTTCTGCTGTAAGAGAGAAAAGCGGAGACCCAGAGGCTAGAGGGCCTTTCCCACCAGCCTCAGTGACAGATCCCAGGATCATGCTGCTTCCTGAGGTCAGCCCTGCTCCATGATCCCCTAGAGAAGGTCTGGCTCTGTGCCTGGCCAGAGCCAAAATAGCCCATGCATGTGGGTCAGGAGACAGTTCCTCCATGCCTGACTCTACCTTGACTAAGAAGTCACCACCTCCTATCTCTGGGTCTCAGTTTTTCCTGTTGGTACGGTGAAGAGGCCAGACTTAATGTTGTCTCAAGGGGAAAAAAAAAAAAATCAGAATTAGAACTCAGACATTCTGACTTCCAGGGTCAGTCTCCATAATTACAACAATAACGAGAATAACCGCAGCTATCATTTATTTTGAATGCTTATTGTTTATCAGACTCTGAGCCCCACACATGATACACATTATCTGATTCAATCCTCATTAACTTCCTATGAGGTTGATATTGTCATACTAATTTTACATTTATTAAATTTGACAAATACTTATTGTGCCAATTACCAAGACTAAATGATTTGCTTGAGGTCTCGTAGTCAGTAAGAGCTGAGTCAGAATTCAAATCTGGCTCTGCCTGATGTTCTCGCGGTGCCTAGCTATCTGTCCATCCATCTAACTGTCTGTGTCGCTGTCCTAACCTCCCTCCATATCCACTCCAAATCTCTATCTCTCCAGGCCTTAAAAGCTGACCCTGAGACCCCCTCTTCCCAGAGGTCTTCCAGGATGCCTCCCACCCTTGGAAGACCCTTTGTGTTCAGGATCCCTTCCCCCCTTCCCCCTCGCTTGGGGACGCCTGTTGGAGAACTGGTGGCAGGTGGCTCTTACCAGGTTTCCGACCTGCAGCATCTCCTCAAATTCGGTGGTCATGTTGTAGTGCTCCAGCGCCATGAAGAGCGTGTTGAGCACGATGCACATGGTGATGGTGAGGTCGGCGAACGGGTCCATGACCACGAACTTCACTTTCTGCTTGATGGACATCCACAGCGGGCAGCACTCCCAGATCAGGTAGCGCTGGGCAAAGCGGTTCCAGCAGGGTGGACACTTGCGGTGAGACTCCTCCAACTCTGGGGGGGACAGCCAGGGAGTTAGCTGGGTTTTGTTGACTGGGTCACACTGTCTTCCTGGGATGCCAGGAGTATGGGTATGGCTGGGCTGAAACGGGAAGGGCTGCTTGGGGTAGGATGAGTCTAAGGGGATGCTTGGGAGAGGCAGGGGTGCGATGGATAAGAGCTTGGGACACGCCAGGACAGATGTGGGCATGCTGGGAAGATACACAGACATGGGAATGCCTAGAAAAGAACAAGACACCGGAGGCCAGGCAAGCACATTTGAGGCTACGGAGGATAGAAAAGTCTGAGTGCAATGCGGTCAGATGGAGGAGGCCCGTGCAGGCTGGGGTGGAGGCAAGGGTCCCTAGATCGGAAGTGTGGAGTGCTTGCACAACACAGGGGACTGACCTTCCAGTGCGCTGGTGAGGATACTGACAGCACTGAGGGCCCGCTGCCGTGCTCCTGGCTCCTCAAAGCCATCCACACATGGAGCCTGGGGGGTCAGCATCTGGGGTCCACCTGGGTCCTCCGATGGTGTGGTCTGGGTGCAATCAGAAGATATGTGTCAATCTGGTTTGGGTGTGGGGGGGTCCTGCTCCCAGCTGTCGTCCTGCTGGGCCTGGGGTGGCCAGTCCAGACTCAGGCTGGGGACATTACAGGGGACAGGATAGAGGTCTTGATGGGACATTAGATGTTGGGCTTAGAAAAGCTAAGTCCAACTCTTTCCCAGCTAATAATTGCCCTGCTCCCATTCCTCCTGCCAATCATTTTTACCTTCATTTTTCTTTCTTTTTTTTTTTTAAATTCTCCACCACCTCTCATTGGCAGTGATTCTTGAGTGTGGTTAGGAAAACACAAGCACAACACAGGTCCTTTGTGTGCCAAATGCTGTCATATACATTAGCACATGCAAAAATGATCTGGGAGTCTTAATTGACCACAAGCTCCCTGGAGTCAAGAGCACAAAAGAGCCTGGAAAAAAAAGAAATCTCACATGCTCTAAGATGACCTCAGTAGAAGCATAAAGCAATCCTGCTTAGATGTGGCTGGTAGGGGGCCATGTATTCTGTGGAGGCAGGTTTGTATCTACCAAGAAAATTTTAAATTGGCCCTGCAATTCCTTGTCCAGTAATCTAACTTCATAAATAATTATACACACGCACTCAAAATATACATAAATGACGTTCATGGTGGCACTGTTCTGAATACCATAAAAACAAAGCAACCAATCAATAGGAAGAATATTAAAATCAATTATAGATACAACCCGACTCTGGATTCTGATACAGACAACAACGAGAATGAGGTGGTTCTGTGTATGATCCCATAGGAGCATCTCCAAGACAAACAGTTGGAGGAATAAAAAAACAAGACCAAGGTCTGGAAGACAAATACTGGTTGTTAGAGTGGAGCTCTCTGGGGAACTGGATTGGGGGCAGGGAGGGGCAGAGGTTCTCTGTTCGCTGTGTGCAGCTCTGCACAGCTGGACTTGTTTCCAACATGCGCACGCACGTCATTTGTAAAAAAAAAAAAAAAAAAAAAAAAAAAACATAAGTAAAAAAAAAAAAAAAAACAGGCTTAAAAACAGAGATGCCTGGTGGATGGAGCTGGCTGGCAGGTGGTCTTCAGGCTTCCACAGAGCTCCCCAGAACCAAGGAGAGCTGCTCACAAGAACTTCATGGGAGTAGGGCCCTGCACAATCACAGCCCATGGGCTGGAGCTGTGGAGGGAACCAGGTTGCTCAGCGGGCACTAGTGGGGCTCTACAATCTGTGCAGGGCAGAGGGGGAGACAGGTGAGGGCCACCCAGTGTGGCAGAGCCAGGGAGTGGGGTGGGTACCAAAGAGACCTGGGCTCAAGTTAAGGTCAACCTTTGCAAGTGGTTAAGAGCTCTGTGAAATGTGTTCAGGAAGGTAGTGAGCTCCCAGTCATGGAAGCATTCAAGTGGAGGTTCTGGAAAGGGCTGAGGTCGCTGGCATAATAATAATACCATAGGTTCCACAACCATTTGGAGGTGGTGGTACGGGGGATTGAACCCAGGGGTGCTTTACCACTGAGCTCCGCAGTCCTTTTTATTTTGAGACAGGGTCTCGCTAAGCTGCCTCAAGCCTGTGATCCTTCTGAGTCACTGAGATGACAGGCAGGTGCCACTACACCCAGTTATAAATTTAGCCATTTAAACTCATAAGCACATTTAAGTACTCCCAACTTCTCTGCTACTTTGTTACCATCTAGGATGGTTTGAGTTAGCACCAAGAAAATATTCTCTCTTTTCCCTTTCCACGGTGGGTGAAGGAGACTTTCCTGCCCCCTGAAGCAGATTTACTTTGGCCAGGAGCATATAAGTGGATATAATGTGAACAGAAGCCTAAAGTATACCTGTGCTATTTGCCCTCCCTTGTGCTCCAGAAAACTTCCATGAATCCAGGAATCCACCCTTCCAGCCCAGGCCTCAGAACAAAGACAAGCGGAGCAGCCCCAACCTAACCCACAGTGTGAGCAAGAGGTATCCTAAAGCAGAGTTGCCCTGCCAGGCCCAACCTAGACAGGCCAAATCATGGCCAATGTGCAGATAAAGAGCTTGATAATTGAGGCTTATTGTTGTCCATTGACTTTTGGGATGGTTTGTTACACAGCATTATCGTGGCAACAGCTGATAAACCATCTTGGTGTAAGCCATCATTATCTCTTTGCTACAACTACTGCAATAACCTACTAACTGGCCTTACCTCCTCTTTCTTCTCTACCTAGCAGAAAAGAATTCCCTAAAAAAATAAACTGGATAACACCACTGTTTTGTCCAACTCCCCCCACTCTGCTCCCCATCTTTCTCAGAGTACATCCAAACTTTTTTATGACCTACAAGGCCCTACATACTTCAAATCCTAACTCTCCAAACTCATTTCTTGTTCCTTTCTTATGTTTCCTTCACACCTGGCCCTACCAGGCCCTCTCGTCCCTTCAACCTGACAAGCCCATTCTTTCCCCAGAGCCTTTGGTCCTGTTTCCTCTGGATCTTTGTGTCTGGGCTCCCTAAAATCATGTGCCTGTCAGTTTGAATGTCACCTTTTTGAAAAGGCCTTCCCTGAGCGGTCTAACCTATAGCCCCCATCCCCAACCCTCCCCAGCAACTTTCTACTGTGACCTGAACATATTTATCATTTCTCTGTCTGTTTTCCTGACTCCAGGTGAACTCCATGAGTGCAGAGGTCAGGCTTGTTCTATTCATGGCTATGAAAACAGGAGCCCCCATGCCACCTGGCACTCAACACAGCTGGATGGCACTAGATAAATAGTGGGTGGATGGAAAAATCAGTTGGGAACCAGGAGGTGCTGGTGAGAAGTCTGGCTCTGTCTCTAACTTGCTAGATGTAAGGGAAATGAAGATGAAGTTCTAACATATGGAGGAAGAAGTTCTAACATCGGTGATGGCGGGTAGAGGTCACAAGGATACTGGACTGCAAGGCTATTCAGTGGGCTTCTCCTGACTCCGTCTGGCCCTCCAGACAGGAACACTCATACCGATGGGGACAAAGTGAATCGCCACCCTTTCCCCGCAGTGTGGATAAACTGAAGGTGGGTCCTCAGTGGCCGGCCCTTCCTCCTGCCTCTCACCCTGATCAGGCACCACAAGGCCTAACCCTTTGCTGTGTTTTCAGACCAGAACTGGGCAGAAGCCACTCACTGGGGACCCAGTGGAAGTGGAGAAGGAATTCCCAAGGGCCCGCTGCCTGCTAATCTCTTTGACTTTTCAAATGTCTCCATCTTGGTCGATAATTCCTTTAACTTTGCAAATGACCCCGTCTTGGCCTGCTAATCCCTTTAAGGATACAAATGGGCCCTACAGAAGTGAGAAGGGGTGAAGTCAGAGTTCCCGGTAATGAAGTGTTTGAACTTAGATTCCTCCCGACATGTGCTGCACAATGAGATGATTTGCTCCCTAATGAGATTAGGAAATTCTATTAGCGCTCCAACCTGCTTCCCCGAGGCCCAGGCTCCAGAACTGGACCGGCCTGCTGCATGTTCCTGGAAGCCAGACACCCACCCTCCAGGTGATGGGTCCAGAAGCTGCTCTGCTCAGTTCCTCCCCTTCACACACCTGCCCCACCCAGGTGCCCTGCAAGGCACCCCAGGAGGCTTTATTCAATGATACTAATGGCAGATACTAATGAATAGGAGGCAAAAACTAGCCAAAGTGCCGCTCTGTTTTAACTCCCCTGGTCCTTGCCACAACCTGATGAACTTATTAATTTTTTAGAGACCTTTATTTTATTTATTTTTTAATGCGGTGCTGAGGATTGAACCCAGTGCCTCCCACGTGCTAGGCAAGTGCTCTACCACTGAGCCCCAGCCCCAGCCCCAACATTATGAATTTTCTTTCCACTTTACAGCTGAGGTAATGGAGGCACAAGAAGGTTAACCTGTACCAAGCCCCACAGCTAGGGCAAGTCCGAGCAGGAGCACATGGGGCCATGGGGCAGGGTCCTCCCTCCTCAGCCCCACCCCCACCATCCTGACCACGTCTTCCTGCCAGTCCAGTCATGTTCCCCTCAGAAAGCTGGCCTGCCTTTGTCCCCTGCTGGCCTCGGGGTCTGAGCCACACATTCAGTTTATTCCTGGGTGTGCTGTTCTGGCGCTGTGATGGCGGGTAGAGGTCACAAGGACACTGAGACAGCTGATTGGCAGTCGTCAGCTTGTCTCTGGATCTGTTGACTGAGTGACAGAAGCTCTGAGTGGCCTTTCATGACCTGGATGGCCCCTCCCTAACCCCTCTGACAGTGACTCCAGCCTCTCTTTTAGCCTCGCTGGCCTCATGACTCAACGGCCTTGGCATGCTTCTGCCTCAGGGCCCTTGCACCTGCTATTCTTTGTGTCTGGAGCACACTTGCCCAGACGACGGTAGTGACCATGTCACTATCGTGTTCTAATATCAGAAGGTTCATAGTCTGCAGGGCCTTGCCATATTCGCTCATGGCATCCTCACAGCTTTCCTGAGATGGGTATTTGTTCACCCATTTTATAGATGAAGACACTTGAGTTACTGAGAAATAAAGTAACTTGTCCACAGCCATCCAGGTGGTCAGCTATGAGTTGGGATCCAAACCCAGGGTGTCTCCAGAGCCAGGGTGCTCACCACTCTACTACACCACCCTAGTTTCTACTCTACTCTCCTAGTTTCAGAAAGCAGTATGGCTCCTGGTCTTCTCCCAGACTTTGTTCAAAAGCCTCCAAATGAGTATGGGGTTCTCTCTCCCCTTTTTTCCTGCTCTGACCCCCACGGCACTTATTGCTTGGGCTGATATTGATTTGCCACTTGGTAAAATACTGCTTATTTCCAATCTGGTGAATCATCGTTACCCAGAATCCCTTCACTGTCCTCTCCCGGGATGGCTTTTCCTTGACCCTACAATTTAAAGGGTGATTAGATGGCACAGTCAGGGCCTCCAGGACACTGGTCTTGCACTATCGTGTCACCTCGGCGCCTAAACCTTACCAGTGAAATATCTCAGCATCATCCTCATTTATCACCATGACACACCTCATAGGCATTCACACACACACCACTCTTCTTCTTTCTTTGATTTTCGCCAGTCTGCCCTTACTGACATGGAAGCGCTAAGCAGGCAGAGATTTCTTGGTAGGACAGCACACAATAGGTGCTCAATCAACACGTGGCCAGTATTTTGGCCCCTGGCCCGGAGGGCAGTTTGGGAGATCACAGCTTCCCTGGTGCCTGCCTGGTGGGGCTGGCTCACCGTGTCTGGGGGGCGCTCCAGCATCATAGGGCGAAGCAGGCGGCTCCCTGGCGATGTGGCCTCTGGGTCACCTGCCCCCAGCAAGGAGACCACCCCGTTGCAGTCCACAGTGCTGTTTCTTTTGCCATTGAGGACATGGCCAGGAGCCGCCGCCCCAGGACTGGGCTGTCCCTGGGCACTGGGCCTGCGCAGGGGCCAGGGCACCAGGAGTGATGTGCGGTGGCTCTCGCTGTCCCCTGCCGTGCTGTTCTCGTCATCTGCAAAATCCGTCTCGGAGCCCAAGTCTCGCCGGCGAAAGGTGAAGATGCTCCCGCGGCTGGAGCGAGGCTTCACAGACGTCCTGCTGAGGCCGTGGGTGAGGCTGAGGCGATTCTGAGGGACACAGGGAGCGGTGACATGACCAAGATGCCCTTCACGTGCTCACGGCCTGATTCCCGTGGCACTGGGCCCAGCTCGACCTCTCAGAGCACTGGGGACTTTTGCCAGTCACACAGGAACTGGGTGGGCTGAGCTCGGGGGTACTCAGAAGGTGCCATGTGGGTTTGGGGACATCCTGCCTCTCCGGCTCCTTTCCTCACCTCAAGTCGACGCCTCTGGAGCGTGGACCCTGAGGTTCATCAGGGCCTGAAGGTGGGGCTGAGGCTGAGAAAGGGGAGGAGGAGGCAGGAGCCTCCTGGTGTAGCCAGGCCAGCCTGTCACTCACACGGGCACCTACCACCCTATACTATGTGAGGACCCATCCCCAGTCCCCATGATGGAGGACTAGACCCAGTTTGAAGCTATTATAACACCCAAATCTACCTTGTTCCTCTGCCCAGGGCTCCTCCATACCAAGAATGTCCCTGGGAAACAAGAACAGCTGGAAGGGTGCCCAGGGATGTGTCTGGTTACCAGAGTCCTAGCAATATAGCCATCTGTGGCCAGATCTACCCTGCAAAGGCTGTGACCACGTGCTGGGGATTACCATTACTCTGGGACCATCTTCCGAGTCAGATTTGGGGAACCTGTCATCCCCACACTCCTCCGTCCCCGAAGACATTCGTTTTCTCCTCTTGCTCCTTCTCTCGTGGTTGGTTACTGGGGCCAAAGGGGACATCTCCAAGGAGCTACGGGACACAGTGTCCACACCCCTGATGGTGAGGGCCTGGAAGAGAGTGGAGGGAGGGGCATCTCAGTCATCGAGAGACTCTGTGCAACCTCAGGCTTAGGTAGGCCAAGCAACTCTTGGCCGTTGGGTCCACCCCATCCGTAAGTGGACTCACACACTGAACCCCAAACGGGGGGGGCATCATGGAGATGGTCTCAGGCCAAGTCAGAGTGTTCTCAGGACAATCAAGACCCTCGAAGGAAGAAAGGAGTGGCTAAAGTGGGCAGCTCTTGGAAGAGCTGAGAGTGTGGGGCAGGTGGAAGGGGATGTTGATGAGGAGAGGAAGTAGCAGAACTAAAGGGCAGCGGATCAAGAAAGTTCAGCTGGCCAGGAGAGTGCTGGAGATGGGGCAGTGAGAAGAACCAGTGGATGCCTATGGTCTGGCTTCTAATAGCTGGCTCGGTAACAGTCTCCTGCAGCCAGTATGTGGGCGACTATGGGCAGTCAGGGAAGCACTGCCTCGCCTTATTTTTTTTTAGTTGACTCAGGTCCTCAACCTTGGCTCTTCCTTACTACCCAACCACTTGACCAGGATAAACTATGTCCATAGACACATGGATTTCTTTTTCTCATGGTAGGGAATGGAGATTGAACTCAGGGGCACTTGACCACTGAGCCACACATCCCCAACCCTACTGTTGTATTTTATTTAGAGACAGGGTCTCACTGAGTTGCTTAGGGCCTTGCTTTGGTTGAGGCTGGCTTTGAACTTGCGATCCTCCTGCCTCAGCTTCCCGAGCTGCTGGGATTGCAGGTGTGCACCACCATGCCCGGCTGACACATGGATCTCTTCATCCAGCATGTCATGTGCTCACAGGGACCACCTTACCCAGAATGCACCATTTTTACCCAGCTGGCACCACCTTCACCTGGGATACATCATGGCCACAGAAAAATAACTTTACCCAGCAGATGCCACACTCACAGGAAATTTCTTTACCCTGCAGGCACCGCTTTTTACCCAGTGTGCACCATGCCTCCAAGAACCAGCTCTACCCAGCATGCACCACGCCTCCAGGTACCCCCCCACCCCGATCAGGTGAGGGCTTGACCTGGAGGCTCCTTGCCTGTGCTGCTCACCTACCTCATGCTCTTTCTTGAGCATCTCCATGGCCTCCTGGAAGCGCTTTTCCTTCTCTTCCGTCTCTGCAATGGTGGCTTGGTTTTGCTCCTCATAGGCCATGGCGACCACGGCCAGAATCAGGTTCACCAGGTAGAAGGAGCCCAGGAAGATGACAAGCATGAAGAAGATCATGTAGATCTTCCCCGCGGACCTCAGGGTCTGGAGGAGCAAGAGTCAAGAGGTCATCCTCACTGGGGCCCCTTCTGGGTTGTGGCATTTCCAAGTGACCAGTCTGATGGTGCCAGGGCTTTAAAGGGCCAAACCTGGTGTGTGGGGGGAAGGTTCAGAGAGCTTGTCCCACCCAGAGAGAGGGCCATCGCTAACCTACAGAGGACAATGACCTACACACAGGACAGAATTCTACCTGCCTGGGGGGAGTGCAGTGCTCACCCAGGAGAACATCCCACCCTAGAAGGTGGAGGAGTGTCCCCTCACAGAGAAGACAGAGTCCTGTAGGAAGGCATGGTTACTTGGTCACCCGCAAAAAGAAAGTTTCTTTGTGGCTGAGCCCCTCTCCCTCAGATGCAAGTGTCCTTGGCCCCTGTCCCCTCTGCGGCTCTCACTATGGGAGCTGCTGGGGTCACTTCTGGCTAGTCACGCCTGCAGCCTGGGCCCTGAGCCCATACCTGGCCTCCCCCTGCTGGGCCGGGGAACCCATGTACCTGCTGGTAGAGGCGCTCCCAGCAGTCCTGCGTCATCAGGCGGAAGAGTGCAAGGAAGGCCCAGGCGAAGGAGTCGAAGCTGGTGTAGCCGTGGTCAGGATTCTCGCCTGCCTTTAGGCACCGGTAGCCCTCGGGACATGTCCTGCAGTCAGACATGCACTCTGTCCCATGCTGTGAGGGTTCCTCTGCCCATGAGGCCTGGCTCATCTCCCTGTGCAGCCCAGTGCTCTGTGGGGCTGAGCTTCACAGCCCTAGTACCACATTGCTGGGTCCTGTCTCCATGCCTGTTCATGCTGTGCCTCTACTCGGGACACCAGCTCCCTCTTCTCTCTACCTGTCTGTATTCTCTGAGATCTATATACAGCCGCCCTCCACCCACACGACACACTGCTGCTGTCAGAGCTGCTTCTTCCCAGAGTGGAAGTGCCAGGGTCTGGTGGATGTTCTTTCTTCTGTCTGCCCACCCCACAGGGAGCTGGGCACAGCAGGGGCACCCAGAGAGGGGGCACAGTAGACTTGGCTAAGCCTGGGGTCAAGACAGGGCTGTGGGGTGAAGGAATGACCCTGGGGAGGACAGGCTGGGCCTAGCGGTGTCTGTAGAACGTGCCCACTTGCGTCATGGCACACACAGACATTTGTCCAGGGAGGCAGATGCTCAGCTCATGGAGCTGGAGGTGGGAGCCTCTCTCCCAGAGAAGGAGCCCTGGCTGCCTTCCTGGATCGGAGTGTGTGTGTGAGAGAGAGAGTGGGGGGAGAGGGAGGACAGAGAGAGAGAGAGAGGGGGGGGGGAACAAAGATGGGGAGGGGTGCACTTGGCAAGGGGGAGGACGCAGACAAGGGGTTCTGTGCCTTGCTAATGTCCTAAGCCCCTCTCCCACCAGGGAAGCGTGTGTCCCTTTTCTTAACAACCCATGCACCGTCACCCTGCCCCAGACCCCAGGGTGCTCAGAGCTCTGGAAGCTGCATGTGGATTCTAAGTACATCTGGGACCACAGTCAGGTGCAGCCAGGATCATGGCCTGCTTGGCCTTGAGGACAGTCCAGGCTTTTGGGGGAGGACATTCACCTCTGAGGGGCAGATGTGCAGGGAGGGAGTAAAGCCTGGGGTGGAAGGTGGACCCTGGGGAGCTAATGGAAAAAAGTGGAGTCCAGGTTGGGCTGATAGGAGGCCCTGCAGGGCATCCCAGGCTACCCCCATCTTCAGGGGTCTATTGGCCCTCCCTGCCGACCTGTCCCTGACCACTCTTCACCAGTTGTCTCCTCTGTGCTGGGAGTTGGATGGGGAAGGTGTCAGGGTCCTGACAGGAAAGAAAGACAAGGGAAGACCTCCCTGTCCCTAGGGTTGGGGCATACACAGAGGGCACAGTTAGTTGAGAAAGCACCAGGAGACGGCTGGGGGAAGTGTCCCTGGGCAGGGGGTGCCACCTACCCGGCGTCTGAGCTGTTCCCGCACAGTAACACGTCAGAGGTGCCATTCTTGATCAGGTAGTTTTCTACAAGGGAAATTTCAGAAGGTGAGGGGCACAGTGGGCAGCCCACCGGGGTTCCCACTTTGTATCCAGGGCTTTGCGGAAGTAGAAACATGGTTGGTGGTTACTCTCTATTTCTTTGTCCCTGCTCTGACCCCTACAACTGGAAGCAACTCCAGTTGCTTCCCTGGCCTTCATCCTCCTCTTGCACAGACATGCCACTGTCAGTGTCCCTCCCGCTCTAGAAGGCACGGGAAGGCCTGGGCAGGGCCTCAGTGGTCTCCACAGGGAGCTGCTCCCAGCCACTTGCTGGGGGTAGGAGAGTGGGGTCAAGAGAGGCCATGAACCAGGAGGCAAGGGCCTGGGCAGAGTTCCAGCTTGGCTTGCTGAGTCACAGCCTGGCCTTGACAGGCTACTGCCCGACTCTGGACCCTCTTCCACTGCATAAAAGTGTGGAAGAGATGCCTGCCACGGTCGCCATGGAAACACTGGTCTGTTCAGACAGGCCTGGGGCGGGACCAGGTGAAACACAGGACACATGCTCTGTCCTCTCCTCACTGAGGCCCTTGTCAGTCCCCATCACTCCTCCTTACCGGCCTTTGTCTAAGGTACCAGTTGTCAAAGTGTGGTCCCCAACCAGGAGCCTCAGCAGCATCTGGGAACTGGTGAGTCATAGCACCCAGAGTGCCAGCCAGGCCGACTGATCCAGAAACTCAGGCTGGGACCCCGCAGTCTGTGTTTTCTGGAGACCTCTAGGTAACTCAGGTAGTTCATGGAAGTTTCAGAGCCACTGCGAGAGGTCACAGCTGGACCACAGGCACATTGACTCATTGATCTTCTGTCTGGTTCTATTTTCCAGAGTGGCGTGCTGGCGCACATGTAAGTGGCCCTAACTTCAGAATGGCCCCTCTGGGTGCTTGTGGCCTGGCATCTGGCCTTGCCCCAGTGTCTACCTTTGATCTAAATTGATGGCTTGAATCAAGAGAGGCCCTGAACACCAGCCTGGAGGATCGTAGTGTCAACCACAGGACAGCGAACCGAGGGGCTCTCACAGCTGCACCACAGTCACCCACTTATTCTCTCGCAGGGTTCTGGGGTACACGTGCGTGGAATCAGCACTTGGTAAGGAACACTGACAGAGACTGGAAAATTCCCCATGCCAAGGGGGTGGGTCTCTACCCTGAAGCCTCAAGGACCCCAGCCCCCCATGGCCCCCTTTCTCTAAATGGATGCTCCTAGGCAGGGAGGCTGTTCTCCTCTCCATTCCCAGGTCAGCCCTGCTTCCAGACATTACCCCTCCATCTTACTCCATCCTTCTCATTCTTCAAACATCATCTCTCTGCCTAGCCTGGGAACTTCAAGGGCAGGCTCCTTTTGAAAGGCCCTGGGGGCCTGCCCTCTGGTGAAGCCCATGTGGTAGGTGGAGGGCCTTGGGTGTCTCACAAAGTGTCTGCAGGCCACAGAGCCAGTCTGCACCTGGATCATTGAGGTAGAGGTCCAGCGAGTCCCAGACCAGGCCATCGGCCTCCACGGAGCCGTTGGTGCCGTTGAGCTCCGTGAAGTTGCGCACACACTTGTGCCTCAGGTTGCCCATGAAGAGCTGGAGGCCGATGAGGGCAAAGACGCTGAGGCAGAAGACCGTGAGGACCATCACGTCAGCCAGCTTCTTCACGGACTGGATCAGGGCCCCCACGATGGTCTTCAGGCCTGGCGAAGATGAGAACAGGCACAGGGTCACCCACGAGGAGGGAGCTAGGCTTCCCTGGGGTCCTGAGAGCTGGGGGGTGGGGTCAGGGAGGGCAACTATGAAGTAGGGACAGAGTGAGGGAGGTATCTTTAGACCTTTAAGACCAAAGCCCCCTTTCCTTAGCTGAGATTCTATCCTGACTGCCCCCAGGCAGGAATCCAGCCTGGCCTTGTATTCAGAGGGACCTGGGCCTCCTTACGCTCCACTAGCCAAATATATGAAATGGTGTAGAAAGTGCAGTTTTCTTGATAACTTTGGCTGGTTCCTAGGTAGGCCAGGCCTGGCCTGGCCCTGGCCCTTTTACTGGAGCCCATGGGAAGAGACCCAAGTCCAGGCAATATAGGTACCTCCATGGGGAGAGAAACAGCTCTCTGGTTAGAGGGTCCTCTTATCCTAGCCAGAGGCTCCCTTTGATGACACAGGGGTTTTTGATTATTTAGAGGCAACCAGGAGACCCAGGGTCTGGGGGTTGTCCTGGGCTAGTGTGTAGGCACTGGGGACATGAGGGGACAGCTTTGGCAGGAAGGTGGTGGGTGGTGTCCGAAGAGGCCTGCTCTGGTTTGGGCCCGTATTTGGGGAAGGTTCAAGGGTGGAGAAAGGGGTGACCTATGTGCATCTTTCCCACTGGCTTGTTCCTCTGAGACCCTCCCCAGACCTCCCATTCCCCAAAGCGGAGAGGCTGTGGTCTGTTAGTCGCAGGCCCAGCTCCCTGCGGAAGCCAGCACCACACAGCGGGGTGACAGAGAAGCACGTGTAGACGCATTCAGTCCAACCCTTAGCTATAGTCCTAGGACCAGTGCGAGCCGAGCACAGGGCGCCAGGGCCCCTCTGCCAACAGCAGGGCCCCGCCCCCGCCCAAGCGGCCAGATCTCAGATTAAGCTCCATCCATCCACTGTCCAGCCGGTTAATGTGTTAGGAGCACCTATGGCTACTGTACCCATGGCCCAGAAACGGGGAGGCAGTGATGGGCAGTCATGGGAGAGGGCAGAAGACGGCTTTCCCATGGTGCTGCTGGTCACTCCTGCCTGCCCAGGGCTCAGGCACTCAGCACTCTGTGGAAATTGTCCTGGCAGATGTTGGCAACCGTGGGGACAGTGAGTGGATCTGGCAGGGGTTGGGGCATAGAGCAGTGGTAGGATCCACCAGCCCTTTGAAGTTCAGAGATGATCAGTTGTAGAGGCCCTGGGACGTGGGACATGTATCTGGGGCTGCTCCCCCAGCCTGGAGACACTGCTCATATCTTGTGGGGAACAAGTGAGGGTTTGTGGGCAGCAGCTTAAAAACCCAAACTGCCTCAACTGTTAGGCTGACATCTTTTGGAAAAATATCCAGTGTGAGGCCAGCAAAGCACCCTGCTCTGTTCTAGGAAGACAGAGGATGGGGTTAACCCATCCCTTTGCACCTGTCTCATATCAATGGTGGATATCATTTCTGACATGAATGGTTTCAACTGAATCATAGGATTCTTTCTTAAAAGCCCAGGAAGGGGAGTCCTGGGGGTCAGGCGGGAAATCCTGGGGGTCAGGCGGGAAGTCCTGCTATCACAGAAGTTGTGACAGGCTAGATGGGAGGGCCCTTGGGACCTACCACTCTGACTTCACTCTGGTTTTACAGAAAAGGAGACTGAGGTCCAGAGAGGGCTGAAGCTGTGAGGGCGTGGCCCTGGGGAGTCCTTTGGCATGCCCCCCACAGCATTCTTCTGATGACTACTTCTGGGGTCTGCTGTCTGCTGACTTGGTGGGCTGCTGGTGGCCTTGAAGAGAGCAGTGGTCTGGGCTGGGGTTAGTGGTCTTTCTCCTTTTCTCTAGGACCGAAAAATATTTTCCTTTGTAAAATCTTTCTCTTAAAATAGACTAGAATGTGCCTCTTCATAACTATTGTGGTCAGTGGTCATCTACTCTGGGGAGGGAGTCCCTTGTGAGGCTTTCCCTGGAAACCTGGAGGACTAGGAGGCCTCTGAGCACTTATGTGTGTTCCTGTCTTAATGGTGGCTTCACAGGAGTGGCAGAAGGGTGAATGCCCTACTTGCTACTGGCTCTTGGTAGTTTGAACGTCTGATGGTCCCAGAGAGAGAGAGCGGAAAAAGGGTCCCTGTGCATATACCATGGTGGGTTCAGAGATAGGAAACACATTTTGAAGCTTAGTTTGAAAACAAAATCATTGGGGGCCCCTCTTACAAGGTAATTAACCTGCCCAGGGAACTCTCAGGGCAGGGACTTCAGAGAAGGCCTTCTGGCCCTCTGGGGGCAGCAGTAACCAAACACTGTGGTCGGCCTGGGTACCACCAGCATTCCAAATCAGAAGTGGATGTGATCACCTGGTTAGAGAAGGGTCTGGAAGGAGCCTCTGGACACTGTCTCTCCAGGGCAAGTTCCTCAAAACAGGGGGAACTTTGAATCTGGCTCTTGTTACTCTGGGGAGTGTGAATAAAGACTTGGGTGGTACTCAACTTCAGCACTAACTTCAGCACTAACTTCAGCACTAACACCTCATCCAACTCGGCCCTCAAGACTTGGCCATCTTTGGAGTTTCCTGAATGGATGGGTGGAATGGTTTCTAGCAGGACCTTCTGGGCTTAGAAGATTTTTGGTGCACAGTTGCCAACATCTGTCGAGGAGGATTTCTTCCCGAGGCTACCATGCACGGTTTGCTAAACCTCTACCGCACCATGCAGCGAGGGCTGTTAGACGCCATGGCCCAGTGGTGCCTGTCCACAGAGCACACTCCCTTCCACCAAATGGGGCTTCAGCTGTGCATTTGTCACTAGAGGGGTACAAGACTGGGAATGGGCACTCAGCCAAAAAAGACGGTGCCTGGGCTTTCCTGTTCTGATCTGGGTGTGCATGTGAATTCCCTCAAACGAGGTCCTTTTGCAATGTATGTGCAAGCTTTCTGGCTTTGCAAGCAACTAAGTTCAGCTGGAAGAGAAATTCACCATTTGGGGAAGAGTTAGGGTTCAATGCAGGCCCTGCGGTGGGGTGCTCTGTGGCCCCTGGTGTCTGAGAGTGAGCTAGGCTCAGGTGGGCAGCCTGAAGCCCATTCTGAGACTCTGGGGGGGGTGACAGGTGCATCCACCACTCTGAGCTCTGGGAAAAGGTATTCTGGTGACAGGCACATTCACAGGGCCTTCCTGAGGGTCGCCTTGACTCCCAGGTGGTTGGAAAGTCCCAGGCAGGTCCCTCCAGCCTTGGCGTTTAACCTGATTTTTCACCTGAAATGACTGATATAGTTTTCAGGGCCCGGAGGACTCGGAAGGTGCGTAAGGCTGAGACATTGCCCAGGTCCACAAATTCAGTTGTATATCTGTAACAAGGGAAATTCACACACGAGACAGTGACAACACGCCAATAAGAGACACACGGTCGTAGGAGGAGAGGGGTGGGGGAGACAGAGAGAGAGTCACTTGTAGCTGAGATCTGAGAGGCAAACCTGGGCATCTTACCTGGGATAACTGAAATAGTTTTTAGAGCTCTCAAGACTCTGAAAGTTCGAAGAGCCGACAAATTGCCTAGCTTTATATTTTCTGATACATACCTGCAGAATCAAACCACAGTTATTGGGAATTACAAAGCAGAACCTCAGCCTGCCCTCCCCAACCAGCCCTCTCCCCTCTCCCTGTCCCTCAGGGGAGCTGTGGATGGCCTGGGCCCTCCCCTGGGCTTTCTTCTTGATCTTAACCCTCCTGGTACCAGAACTCAGCATGGGTGACTCAAGGATGTCCACACAGCGAGCCTCACAGGTGACTCTGTCTGTGGTGCTCCCAGGAACAACTGTCACCAGGAGGCAACTACTCTGACACATTCTCTAAGCCACTAGGGACTGAGATACAAAACCATGTGATAGGTCTGAGGCTTGGGCCACATCAGAGTGAAGAGGGAAATTGTTTTCCAGGAGGTAATATTGGAAGCAAGTGGGTGTCTGGGGCTGATTTTTCCTGCAGCTTGTGCCGTCTGTTATCAGCTTGTACATGGCTGCTCTGATCTGGGAGTCCCTTTCAGTCCTGGCTGAGACCACCAGGGTGGGGTGGCTGGGTCTCCAAGGCTGCCTACTTCCTCCTTCCAATTATGAATCTCTCTGTGCAAGGAGTGGTCAGGAGCCCTTGAAGTCACAAGGTGGAGGTGGCATTGAGTACTCATTGGAAAAAAGAGACATTGAAGAAGGGAAGGGAGGTTGCCTGAATATCTGTTCTTTAACTAATCATAGCCAACCCAAGAAGAGAAAGGTGCTGAATGAGGGTCCCCTTGGTGATGTCAGTGCCCCACCACAGGGTCATCCTTGTACTCTTGGTGTTGCCCAGGGATGACCCTGGGTCTCCACAGGAGTGATATTGGGAGATGAACAGTTCTCATGGTCTATCCTGCATGGGCCTGAGCGACGGTCCTCAGGGTTGAGTGGCCGTGGGGCTCCCATCTAGGACTTGGACAGCTGTCCATCTCGAGCTCCACAGTCATAGGAGGCATTGGTTTCTTGGGGGGAAGGGACCCGCACAAGCAGAATGTGAGGACATGCAGTGGACAGGCCACATGATCAGATTGGATGTCTGAGAGACAGATGGACAGTGTGTGATCAAAGCCATTGGGACAATGGCAAATGACCGGTGATATTTAACCAAAGGCCTCGCATCCAGGGTGTCTGACATTTAACTGAAGGTGTCCAGTGTTTAACAAAGAACATCGAACATAGGATGTCTGATGTTTAACCAAGAGTGTCTGACCCAGGTGTCTGAATGATTGCTGTCAGGCCCAGGACACCAGCCCTGCAACCCTGGGCAAGTGTCAGGAATGGCCTGACAGTGGGCACTCATTCTGCCAAGCAGCCTGGGCCTCTAGGCCCCTCCACTCTGCCCAGAGCCTCTGAATTCTTCTTCAGGCCACGGGTATCTACAGGAAAGGATTTGGCAGGCTGTCAAGAGACTCAATGTCTTGGTGTCACTGGGTCAAGCCCTGACACTAAGCTGACACCAACGTCCTCTTCCAGTTGTGGGGCCCATCCATCTTCATGGGGCTCTGTAAATGGGCCTTCTCCCTCCCTCCTCACTCACCTACCCCTACAGAGAAGGGGAGTCTCCAGATACATCCCCAGAGCTTTTCTGCCTCTGGTTACACCAGACCCTTCCTGTGGCAGAGTGTCCTTTCCTGGACTCACTTTAGCTTGCAAATGCCACCACAGCAGTCAGATGCAGCCCCATGGTTCACAGGGGAGCAGAAGTCACCTCCCTTGTTCTGCCCATATGTGCCCCTTAATTCAACTTTCGAGAGTTATTCCATGTTCCTCAATGGCTCAGAACCCAAATCCTCTGTCCCACATTCTTCTTGGAGTCTCTGTCTAGCTATGGTGTTGCCACGGGACTGTGAGCTTGAGCTTGGTATACCACCAATGCTGTCATGTCACGGAAGCCATGGGTCAGCCCCCTGCTGCTGGTCTACTGGGTGTGGCTTGGAACAGCACATCCTCTCATTCAGGACACGGACTTCAAGGCTGCTCCTCTGGTAACAGGGAGTCAGTGGACCACTGTGCAGGTCAGAGAGGGAACAACTGTCTTTGCTTCTCTCCTCCCACCCCTGAGAGCCCTGGTGGCTTCCCGGGTGTCTCTAGGGAAGACCCTGCCTATCCTTACCTGCCTCACTTTCAGGCTCCTCAGCACAGACAGTACCTGCTCTCCACTTAATCATCTGCCTCCTCAGCGGCTTAAGCACAGAGAAGCCAGGATCCCCAGGTGACAAGGACAGGCGGGTGACAGAACAGGGAGGAACACATCTGTGCTCCTGGCAGGCTTCCAAAGCTGGCCAAGGGGTTGGGAGTGGGAGTGGGCCTGGTGGTATGTTTGTGTGGGAGGGCAGCTGTGGGTTTGAGGGAGTCTCGAAGGAGGAGGCAGGGCTGGGTGAGGGCACAGTGTGTCTGGGACCATGTCTATGACATGGGGACCTGCTGGCTGCTGCACTCTACCTAGAACTTGGTGTCTGGCTGCCTCCCATATTGGGACCCCAGACCCCACTGGGCCCTCTCCTGGGGCCCCTGAATGTGTCAGGGCACAGGGCCAGTGTCAGAGGTGAGAGGGGTGGGCGGTATGGGACGTGGCAAAACCCTCCTCTGAGCCAGTCCACTCCTCTGCTACGGCCAAGCCACTGGCCGGGGCAGACAGCTGGGGTGAGATTATGGGCCCTGCCTCAGAGAAAGCAGAGTTGGTGCCTGAGAATTCTACCCTGGCACACCAGCCCCAGCACCGTGGGAGCCTTTTTGAAGGCCGAGGAGGGGCAGATGCTGCTCCACCCTTGTCTTGAGATGGCGAAACCCACACTGCTAGCAACTGCGGGTGACTGCCACCCCTCCTCTCTACCCTCCCTCCTTCCCCTCCAGGTTTGGTTTCCATAACAACCCCAGAAGGTGGGAGGCTGTGCTAACTAACAGGTAATGCCCAGCCAAGAGGGGGGCCACAGGAGGAGCTCCGGCTGGAGGGTGGCAAGCTGAGCCTGGAAGGCTTCCAAGCACTCCCCCAACCCTGCCATCACCTCTCAATTGGGTGGGTGGGGGGGCATCAGGCTGATAGCTGCCCAGAAACACCAGACATGGGATACCTCTCCCATCCATCCCTGGCCAGGAGGTAGGACATTTGGTTCTGGTTCCAGCGCTGCTACTGATTCATTTTGGGCAAATGGTAGGTTCTCTCTGTGCCTCAGTTTCTCCATCTGTACCATGGAGGGTGGATGGGGAGTTTCACTGAATTGAACTTCTGCCATCCAAGACTTCCTTGGTCATCCCAGGTACCCTAAGGTATCAAACCATTCCATATCTTACAGAATGCTCTTCAGAAGCAGGAAGGAGCTGGCTTTTGTCGGGCAGAATCACTGCCAACCAAAGCTGTGGGGCCAGTCCCACCAAGAGCACAAAGCTGAAACTCCAATGTGTCCGGGCAGCCTCACGGAGAGTGAGTGTGTTATGGCTGCGAGATGCTATCTAAGCCTCTGAGGTCTTGTTCTGCTGCTGTGCCTGGTTCTGGTGAAGTGCTTGGAGAGGAAGGCTGTTCCTTTGCCTGGGTAGGGAGCATCTCTGTGGCGACATTGCTTTGCTTAGGCTCCAGGATGGGGAGGTAGGAGAGGCTCAGGCACATACTGGCCTCTCTTCTGCCTGAAGCCTCCTTCCTTCTGTCACCTGGCCTCAGGGCCCTGTGGATCACTGCCCCTGGCCCATAGGGCACCTTAGAGCCAGAGCTCCCAGTCTGGCAAGCATACTCTGTCCCCATGTCCGTACAGCCCTCTGGCTGTGACACAGGGTTCTCCCTGTCTCAAGCCTCAGGCAAGCACCCCGTTCTCACTGATGATCCTGCATATTTCACAGAGAAAATAGAAGCAATCAGAAGAGAAGTTCCTTCTCTCATCATCAACTCCATCAATACATCTCCATCTCCACCTGAAATTCTGCCTTCCCTAGGCTGAAGGTCAACCTTCTACCTAGGCACTGGATTCCTGCTCCCTCTGGAAGCTCAAGGGCTTTGTTCCTGCCATCTCTACCCCTTGCCTACACCATCAAATGTCCCCTCGCTACAGGATCATTTCCATTAGCCTATCTTCTTTCAAAGTCCTCCCTTGACCCATTTTTTTTTTTCCGTTTGGCTACCATACCATTTTCTATTCTGCTTTATAGAAGCCCCATAAAAACCATGTCTATATGTCTATGCTTCCCCTCCCCTGCTTTCTTGAACACTCTTTAACCAAGTGCATATCCTTCCATTCCACTGGGACCTCTCTTGTCAAGGGCTCCAATGACCTTCCTGAACCCAACAACAGTCCCTCCTTAGCCATCTGCTTCCTCAACCTCCTCCAGGTGTACTTCAATTGGATCATGCTTGTTTTGTTTTGTTTTGTTTTGTTTTTTTTGGTTTTTTTGGGGGGAATGTCTTTCTGGATATCACTCTCTCCAGTCTTCTTTGCTTGATCTTCTTCTTTCCTGGCACAAGATGTTGGCGTGTCCCACAGCACAGTCCACAGCCACGTTCATCATCTGGTGATGACCTCATCTGGTCCCCTGGCTTTATATACCATCTGTGTAGCTACCTCCACCTTGAACCTCTTTCTTGAACTCCAGATGGGAATATCCAGTTGCCCACTCAGTATTTCACTCTGGATGCTTCTCAATATTTTCCAAACCTTCCATTCCTTCTGCAGCCCACACAGTAGCTGGAAGTGGACTCTATAGAATGTAAATCAGGTCACAGGTCTGCCCACTCGTATCCCCCAGTAGCACCATCACTCCTTGCTCTTAACATGACCTATAAGATGGTATAACATCTTATATATCATCACACCATTCTGCAGCTTCATTTCCCACTACTCTTTTCCCTGCTCACTCGGCTCTACTCGGGCCTACATCGACACAGGGGCCAGCAGCATTGTCTTGCCTCCATTTCTCAAACTGTAAAACAGAGGCCTGGAGTGAGTTCACAAACAGCCTGTCTGGAAACAGGTTCTAATGCATCTTCTAAAAACCAGGGTCTCCACCAAGCTTGAAAGTATCCCATTAGCAGAGTCCAGTCCCTGTCTCCCTCCACCATAGATGGCTGAGCTCAGGGTTGCTTCCATCTGGAGTTAAAGACTTTGTCACAAATAGGTAGATTCCGTGAATGCAAGAATCTCAGAAAGTAGGAGTTAACTGAGCCTCTGATCCCAACAAGCATGCCGCTGACCTTTCACACGTGGGGAAATCAAGGGCTTGCCAGGGTAGGAGGAGAATCTTCTCAGTTCTCTCCTTACTGAGATGCACGTGCTGAGTCCTCGGCTTGCAGAAACAGTTAATGGCTGAGCCCCTGATCAGGACTTCTGCATGGCAGGGTCATCCACCTGATCAGTTGTCCCATGTGATCCCTGAGACATCCTGGGCAGAGCACCTCCTCAACACTGACCCCTATGCAAAGATGTCCTGGGAAAGGAAGTGAGGCCTCATCCAGGGCTGCGGCAGGCGGGGGTCACGTTCACTTTTTGGTGGGCTCCCTGTGCATCTTTGGCATTCGTTTTCTCATTGGTAAAATGAGGCTCAGTGGCCTCTTCCAGCCCAGGTCTCTGGCTAGTGTGAGGATCCACTGGACTGGATCAGTGACCAGGTGCTTTACAATGTGCCAAACGCAGGGCCTCTGAATGGAGACAGCAGTTGCCCTGATCCACATGGCATGAGCTTCTGGGGGTATCCAGTCACTTCTCTTCAGAAGTGATACCCTTACTGTCATTTCATTCTTAATCACCTTGGAATCCAAGTCACTGATCATAGTGGGCCTGGGATTTGGGCCTATCATATTGGTTTCTCTTAGTGGAAAGGGAAGAGGATGCTAAAACAGAAACTTAATTGATGTCCCTTGAGCATGGAATTGTCATGGGCCCCAGACAAGGAGCCTGACCACCATGGCCACCTGAGCTACCATGGATCTGCGTCTTCCCACCAGGATGGTCTGAGGGCCTTCGCCCATCCTCCTGCTGCCATAGCACCAAGGCTGGTTGCTCTACAGCCTGAGCTCAGAGCTACAGGAAGCCTGCAGTGGGGAAGCCTGGAAGGCCTGGGGCCTGGGCAGGGGGTTGTGCAGACCCCGCCGTGTGGCCTGGCACGGCACAGCATGGCGCAGCAAGCAGGATACTTACGCCATGACAATCACACTGAAGTCCAGCCAGTTCCATGGGTCCCGAAGGAAGGTGAACGCGTGCAGACAGAAGCCTCGAGCCAGAATCTTGACCAGAGACTCAAAGGTGTAGATGGCAGTAAAGGTGTACCTGGGAAGGAGAGGTCCATCGGGGTTCTCAGGGAGGCTGAAGCCCACAGACCAGTCCCACCAGGTTTCCCACGTGGTACAAACTGCATCAACGCCGCACGCCAGGAGCTAGCATATCAGGCTCTCTATAATATCCCATGGCAGATCTGCAATTGGGGATTGCAGTTCTGTTCCAAATACCTGGCTAATTAACCCATCTTCCCATTAATTTTATTGAGTGCCTTCTCTGTGTCCAATGAACTCTCCTTTTTCTCTCTTGGTTGTCTTGGTGTCAGATGATCCCTACCTATCTCCTCACCCTAACCCCGGGGGTCCACGTGCCTAGGTCCCAAGTCTGCACCATGGGACACCCTGGACAGTCAGAGTCATTGCCTCTCACCCAGGTATATGGATCTTCAGTAACTAGCAAAGGGAACCTGGTCCATCCTCAATTGCCTATACAGTAGGTGGGTCCAGCTGTCCACCCTGGACTTGAGTGTTGATGTTCCAGTACATGAGGCTGAGTGGGGGCTACTCAATCTGCTTGGGGAAGCCTGCAGAATCTACAATGTCTGGATGCTGGTACTGTCTCACAAGGCTAGAATGGGAGAAGACCACATCCCAGGTCTCAGAGCCGCTGGACACAGCCCCAGCACCTCCAGCATGACGTGGTCCTTTGTAAACATGGAGAGAAACCTGGTAAGTCACAAGTAATGAAGGGCATTGGACATTCTGTCAGTCTCCGATAAACAGGAGCCAAGTACAATAATTCTCAAAGTGTTTAGTCAGATGCTTAGAACCTTCTTAGAAACATTTTCCCCCTCTCACTTGGGAAAGAAAGGCCAGAAGCACTTTTCTCAAATTGTGCAAATGGTTCTAGAAGAAAAAAAAAACCTGAAAAAGGCAGCAGAATATGGTACCAAAGTGAGGACAGCCCTGGCTTTTTCCTGCTGCCATGCTGCCTCACTGCATGATGTCAGGCCAGTTACTGCTCCAACGCTCAGTCTGCTCATCTGTCAAATGGGGACAGGGGCTGCACTTACACTGTTGGATTGCCAGAGGGTTGAAGGAGATGATGTTTGTTGTTCTTTTCACAGTGTCCGGCCTGCGCTAAGTACTCAATGAATTACTCTTATGATTTCAGAGGCTTCTCCAATGTCCTCAATTCTCTTTAGGGGTTGACAAGAGAAACTCCCCACTTTGCCAATCAGGGGATCTTCTTCCCCTGAGGGCACGACTTACAGCCAGTGCTTGGCAGGACTGGCGAAGGCAAAAGAGGATGGAAGGTGATCCAAGCCTGCAGTTGGGGGTGATCTCTGGCTCCGGACATAGTCCTCTTCTGGAGTGACTTTAGGGACCATGGCATGCAGTGGAAAAGGAAGGGATGAAGCCAAATGAAGGACAGGTGCGGAAGATACTCACTCGACATACTTGGTCCAAGGCGGAGGGTCGTGCTGGGCCATGAACACGCAGTTGGTCAGGATGGTGCACATGATGAGCATGCTGAAGAGCGTGGCGCAGGGGTCAAGGAAATCTGTGGACAGAGGGTCAGCCGCGCCACCACCACCACCACCACCGAGGTTTGTGCCCCTGGGGCTGTCACTGCCAGCCCAGGGCTGCCAGATGGGTAAGAGAGACTCTGTGACGGGTCCATGCCAATGCCTCTCTATCGAGGTCACTCTCTGACCTCTCCCTGGCACTTGCTGTTGGACTCCCATCCTGCTCCACAGCCCCTAGCAGGCTCCAGACACTTGACACTACTCTGTAGGGGTCAGCATAGAAGAAGGGGAGGAGAAAGGGCAGATCTCAGACCTCAGAGGTTTTGGCTGGTTGTGTGAGCAGGAGATGGGCATTTACAAAGGGTTCTTTGGGTTGGAAAAGCCCGGGTGTGCAGGGTCCTAAGTTCTCTCCCTCACTTCTGGGGGAGCAGGCCAGGTGGGCTTTTGCTTAGGAATGCTCTGCTGCCAAACAACTCACCTCAGGGGGACCCACCGATCCTGGGGAGCAGGGGGCTGCTTCCCTGGCTGCTTCCTGCTGCTGCACCCACTCTTCACTCTTGTCCTCCTCTCTGTCTAGAAAAGTCCTTCTCAGCAGGAAACCCGCCCGCCCCCAGCATCCTGCCCTGACTTTGGGGCTTCAGCACCCCCAGAACATCAGTCACCTCCCATTTAGCCGTCTCCTCTTTTAGGTGTGGCTGCTCAAGGAACGACAAAGCCCTGTTTCTCCACCACAAGGGGAATTCCTCAAATGCCAGGACTGTGTCCTGGACATCCCTGTGGGCTCTTGGCCTTACAGTGAAGGCCCCAGACCTGGTGGAACCCCTGACTCTGGCTGCTGTTTCAGGCTGGACAGGACTCTCCATGACCTCCTCCACCCCTTCCTCATTTTTTGTAAGACCTGCAGAGAAGCAAGGCGCAGAGCCTGGGCCTCATGGGGCTAGGGAACTTCCAGGGGGTCTGGCCATGGGCAGGGGTACGGTGCTGCCTTCACAATTCTCCTCCCCAGCCCAAGAGGAGAGGCTGTGCTTTCCACCATGCCCCGGCCTCAGCCCTGAGCACACAACTGCCAAAGGCGATTCCCACAGGCAGCCCAGGAGCTGCGGTAATTGAGCTCCAGGGGCTGCTCTTTCCTCCCTTGCACAGTGCCACTCATCTGGAGGGGAGGCCCCTGCAGCCAGTGCTGATTGCCCTGGCTGGAGAGAGGAGGGTGGCCCCTCATGGAATCTAACCAGGCAGATGGGAGTCCAGGCAATCAGGAAGTCAGCCTCCGAGACCCAGCCTCCAGTTGATAACGAATTCTCCTACTTCTCATGGGAGCTGAGGGGGTGATCTGGCTTTGAGAACCTCTCTCAGCCAATCGGGGATGGCCCACAGGAATGCTCAGCTCTAGTGCCCTCAAGGAAGCCCTGGGTTTCACCCTGGCCAAAGGGCACCTCTCCAGGCACTGGGGTTCCTCCCTCCATGGGCATCTTCCCAGCCCTCTGCCTGCAAGGATCTCCAGGGCCACATCTAGCTCCTTTTCCAGATTTCAGAGGTGGATCAGGTACTCATCTTGAGACCCTCCTCCCTTACACATGTTCCTACACCCAGGTCTCATTCCAGAACTCTCCTCCCTGGAAAGACGGTTAACAAAGTCCCTAACCAGCTTTATTCATCCCCACAGATCCACTGACAAACTGCCCACTGAGGATCCCAGATGATTCCTGAAACAGGTAGGTCACGGTGCCAAGAGCAGAGACTTCCTGAGCCCTTCCTGGGAGCCAGGCTCTGCTCTCTGAGCCCATTAACTAATCTGATTCTTTCAACAACCCGATGAAGTGGGGACTCTGTCTCCATTTGAAGAGATGAGAAAACTGAGTGAAGAGGTGAAGTTCCAGTGTACTGTCCTAGGCAGAATAATAGTCTGCCCAAAGCTGGCCACTTCTGAATTCCTGGAAACTGTGAATACATATTTGTATCACAAAAGCAATTTTGCAAATATGATTAAATTAAGTATCTTGGGGGTGGAGAGAGTATCCTAGATGCTCCGGGTGGGTCTAATGCGATGACAAGAGCACTTATAAAAGAGGGGAGCAGGGGTCAGAGTCTTGTGAAAGACACAGCTAATCATTGCGGGCTTGAAGAGTCCTGATCCACAGAAGGTGAACAGCCTCTAGAGACGGGGAGAAGCCTAGAAACAGGTTCTCTCCTAGAGCCACCAAAAAGGAACTCAGCTCTACCGATCTTTGATTTTAGCTCAGTGAGAACCTACAGACTGTGTGCTGTTTTAAGTGACTGGGTTTGTGACTATCTGTTCCAGCAGCAACAGGAGACTACTGTATACGGTACAAAGCCGATAGGGGGCAGGGCCAGTCCTTAGCCTCATCCCTCCTCCCATTCAGGCCTCACCTCTGAGGCTCCCTCTTTGCACAAGGACACCAAGGGCCTGGTCCACTCTCTGCCTCCAGAAGGATAGGCCTGCATGAATCACATGGCTTCAGACCCTTACCTGCCAAGCAGGTAGGCTATTCCTCATCTGGTTTATGTTACCCACAGGAAATACAAACACCAAATGAGGTAAAGGGCTCCATGAAGAGTGAGGATACTGACAGCCAGAAGCGGGTGAAATGGAGTGCCATTTTTAAGAGCCAACCTCACCTGAGCATGAGGGCCTGGCCCTGTGTGGGAGACTGCAGAGCCATTCTCCTGAAAAGCCCCCAAATGGGATATTATGAGAAACCAGACACAACTCTTCTGGAGGAAGCTTGGTGAGGCACCAAGACTGGCCACAGTTCCTCCATCAATCAGTCACCCAGCTGGCCCTGGGGAAGCAGTGGGGACTGAGGACAACCAGACCTTCCCTGGGCAGCCAGCTCCTCCCAGCTCTAGGTGACTGCTCACAGCTCTCCTTAGCAAGGAGTAAAGGCTCTTCTGCAAAGAGAAGGGTGGACAGGACCAGAGGACTTGGCTGGACACACAGAGGGGAGGGAGAACTCTAACATGGAGGCTAAGGGGAGAGCTGGGCTTGTGGGCTGGTCCCATGATGGCAACCACAGGAGATGTCTATCCGGGTTTTTGTGTGTACAGTGCTGGGATTGAACCCCAGGCCACATGCCTCCTAGTACCAAAATCCTAGTACCTGGGTTTTGTCTTTTCTAAACCTACCCATGGCTTTGGAGTGAGTGAGGCAGCTTCTCGTCCCTCTGCCACTTGACAGCTCAGAATCTTGCCTGGCTTCCCGATCTTGAGGACAGCACGTACACTATTTTCAATCATTCCTCTGTGTGTGTGTGTGTGTGTGTGTGCATATGCGGGTGTGAGCAAGGTCTCTTCCTACCTAGACTGAGCCCCTAGTCCATGTGAGTCTGCCCAAAGCATCCCAGGTCCCCCATGGAGCCCAGCATGCGGCCAATACCAGACAGATGAGTCAATTGAATGCCCAGCCAAAGCATACCTGTTTGCACTGCCTGCTAATTTCAGGCCGATGATCAAGCTGGTCCTTTGTGTGAGCAGAGGCAAAGGCCAGCTCTCCAGGCCTGAGCTCAGCTGAACATCTTCAATCCTGTCGTGTCATTGTCCCAAACACCCACTCCCATCCTCATGATTAAAATACCAGCAAGGACTGCCAGCGCTGGTTGTGGGGAATGCCTGAAACTTGGGCTGCTTAAGTCTTCAAATCCCAGGGAGTCTAAAGACTTCTAAAGAGAAGGGAATTAACCACGGGGGTATTTTCATGAGGGTGTGCTACTGAACAAACATGTACACACACACACACACACACACACACAGTTTGATTGCCCATTTGAATCTGGTAGAGAAACGTGGGAGGGTTTTGTGAGCAGATCCTGGGCACCCAGGAAAGCAAAAATGCTTCTCATTGTGAACACGAGGCCTCTCTGAATGTGACTGCCGTGGAATCTGGAGACCAGTGGGTCTCCTTTATTTAATCCCGGCAGGAATACATTCGGCAGGATTATTACAAAAATATGTAAGGAAAAAAAAATAATTCTACATGCCTTATTTACTTTTTCAGCAACTTCCCAGGGACGCATTGCAAGCACAGAGCAAAGAGCAAAGTGAAATGGAACAACGGTGCAGCGCTAGCGTGCCACTCGGGGGAGGGGGGGCCTCTTGGTTGTTCTAGGGGAGCAGGTTTCCTCACCAGGCTGTGTTCCTGCCCTCTTCTAAATGTGCCTTTGCCCTGCCTGCCCTTTCCAAAGAGCCTGGCACGGAATTTAGCACATGCAGGGGACTCAATAGATGTTGGGATGAATATAAAAATTTAAGCAGAGTGAAATTCCACAATTCAAAACATCAAATCTGACTGTTCATTAGAAATGCGCCGGGGGCTGCCAGTGGGCACAGGGGTTGTTTTGGGGGTGATGATAGGTAGAAATGATGGCTGCATAGACTTCTGAATATATTAAAAACCACTAAATTGTGTGCTTTTAGATACATTGTATGATATAGGAAGTATACCTCAATTGTTAAAAAAAGGAAATGTGGGAAGAACTCCTAGATTCCTAGGCCTAGCCCTGGTGGTTCTGGTCTGGAAAGGCGTAAGAATCTCCCTTTTAAACAAACCTTCTGGGTGACACTGAGGTGGCCCTCACAGGCCGGCATTTGGAAGCAACCACAGTGAGGATCTCGCTAAAACAGGTTTTGGGGTGGGGCCCGATTCGGCAGTTCCTACCAAATCCTAGTGATGCTGTTGCTAATGATTAGGACAGCACCATACACTCCAGGTGTGTGGCTCAAGATGTCAGGGCTCAAGGCCTCAGAGGGGCAAACCCCACGAATTTGGGCCCCTTCTTTCCCCAATGCCCACAAATCCCACTAGGTGGCGCTGGCGAGGACCAACAACGTGTTATCCCTAGGCAGTGGAGGGCCAAGGCAGCCACTGGGAGCCCCGTACCGGGCCTCCAGGATGCTGATCACTTCCCTGGGGCAGCTGCCTTGGGGGAGAGAGGCTGGCTCAGAGCCCTCAGGATGGGTCCTACCAGATGCCATCAGCACCTCACAGCCTCAAAGTCACTGCTCAGTGGACCCTCTGGCCAAGCTGGGGACTCCACCATGCCCCCTGCCTCCCTTGCCTGCCCATTGGTCTCCCTGACCTTTCATTGTCCCTGTGGCCCAGCCCAGCTCCTGGCAGGGGCTCTGGGATTGCCGCTGCATCCCTGGGGGGTTCTGTGGCTGCCAAACAGTGCTGGGTTGGTTAGATACCTGGAGGAGAAGCCCCAGGTGAGAGACGCGGATGCTTTCAGGGAGGCCACGCCCCTGCAGTGAGGCCGGAGACAGGCTCAGAGCACAAAAGTAGCTGGCCTTTCTGGCTGCTTGATTTTTTACCCCGCTGTGACCACCGTCTGGCAGGAATGACAGCTATTTGTGTAGCTGCCCTATCACTCTTAGGGGACTGTAAAATTCCCCAGGGGAATGCCCATTCAAAGAGGAGAGCCAAGGGGGACCTGGAGGAGCTCTGTAGGGCCAGCCCACCAGACCCACCAGCAGGCACCCCGCTGAGTCAAGCAGCATGCCCTCGCCCTGGTCCACGCCTCTCCCTCTCTTGTGAAGCTCTGCCTGGGTGTGAGAACAGGCACGAATAGAGCCTGGCACCCCATCCTCTGTGCTGCCTGGAGGAGGCCCCTCTCAGGCCCAAAGCCAGTGCGGGGCCCTTATTCCATGGCACCACTCCGCTACTCTCTGCAGGCTGGAGCTTTTTTAGGCTGTGGTTTATGTAATTTAACGCTAACCAGAGTTCTTTCAGATGCTCTGAAACTGCAAACATTTTGTCAACACCTCGTCCAAAAGCAAGTATTGCCTCCCTCGAAAGATGCCCACGTGAGATAAACTGGAGGCCTCTTTACTGGGAAATGGCTTTTCCTTGTCTGAGCCTGGGGAACCTGCTTGAAGGTCCCTCCCTGCATGTGGGTGGGATGGGGTAGAGGGCCCAGGGGTCATGGTGGGTGGGAATGTGTGGAGCCAGGAAATGCTAACGGGTCTCATTTATTCTGGGGTCCTCAGGAGCTTGACTTCTGGGATATTCTTCTCCTGAAGAAATCAGAAGGGTTTCTCAAACTTCCATATGCCCGGGAAATGCCCTGGGGATCTTGTCAGATGCTGGCTCGGCAGGTCTAGGGTAGGGTCCAGTTTCTACATTTCCAACCAGCCATTCCTTGGTGGCTGTGCTGTCTGTCTTAGGAGCAGTGGGGAGTTGGCACCACCTCTGGCTCTAAACTAGGACGGGATGGGTGGGGGCAGCACCCTATGCACAGCTCCAGTGAAGTCCCCCTGGGTGCACACAGCAGGGATGAACTGCAAAGGATATGAATGAACCAGAATCTTCACTGCTGCTCTGCGGACAGGGTGGAAGGGGCTGAGGACATACAAGGCGTTGGTGGCACTGAACCGGAAGATGGTCTTGCCCTTATTCAGCACGATGAAGGTCTGTGGACAGAGAGCCATGAGAGGTCAGGAGCAGCAACCCTTAGGCCCTGTGGACAGGGGCTTTTGGGGGAAGCTGTCAGAGCCCTAGGACTATGGCTAGCTGGGGAAAGAGGAGAGGGAGAGGACAGCCAGCATACCCAGTAGGCTGGCTGTCCCCATTGTCTCACTCATGGGTGAGGTGGGGAGCAGCCTAGTTAAGGGTAAGGTCAGGTTGGTGGAGGCTTAGTTTAAAAATTATAGCCCCAAGAAGAAGGGGTTTTCCATGGTCTTTGCCCAACTGTTGTCACAGCAGAGGTCCAGACCTGGGATGGCTCCTCCTTCCCCTTCTTCCTCCACTGACCCTCCTGGACCTGCAAGGCTCCCTGGGAATAAGGGTATGGCTGGGGGGATGGGTAAGCTGGGAGGACATATGGCTCAGGAGGAGGAAAGGGGAAAACACTGAACCATCCTGGGACAGCTTTCCCTGAGACCCTGTCTCTAGGAGTCGAGGGCAAATGACAGGCTACCATCTCCCTCTGGAGGAATCATGAGCCGCTCAAGGGAATCCCATCGCTTGGTTTCTAGAAGATGTCTGCCTACAGAGTAGCGCAGCCAGCAGTGTGGGAGCAATGAGGGCTGGAGGTGGAGCTGTGAGCACAGAAGGACAGAGGTCTTCCCAACCTGCCCAGGTGTGTCATGGGCACAGGTCTGGGATCTCATTTGTCCAAGGGCTAAGCTGGTGACATAAGGTTCTAGCTTATCTGGGAAGGGGAGACAAGTTGACCAGATAGATTAGAACCAAAAGTTCTGCTGCAGTGCCTCCATCAGCCCATGGGGCTATAGGCAGCGTGGCCAGGGGATCAGCGAGGGGAGACAGGAAGTTCAAGGCCAGGACCACAGCTGGAGCCACTATTCAAACATTCTCAGACATAGGGACAGAAAAGATGGTGTTCCCAACTCCTTCCAGGCTAACTGACACCAGTCTCTGAAAGCCCACCCTTAACCCAAATTCATTCAGGTCCACAGTGACTCCTGCCTGCCCCAGCTAACTCCAACCTAATCACCATCCATCTGCCCACCGTAACCTTGACTCATTGCCCGCTGTGGCCCAACCCCAACTCCGGTTCTTACTTCCAGCTCTCACCAACCATGACATAAGATTACCCACCTGCCGGCCTAATAACCCTGACCCCAGCTATGCCCATCCCCCAACCTTCACCCCACTTCAGTCACTTGAACCAAGGGGAAGTTTATCTGGTCCTGCCTGGGAGCAGGACCAGGGTCAAGGTTTCCTTTCCTCCTGTTTATATAGACTCGGAGAGGGGATACCCTTCACACAGGCATCCACTCACTTATACATCCATGCGCACACACCCTTAGGCTTTTAGACAGTCTCAAACCACCATGGCATACACTCAGTACTTGGTAACACAGGCATGTGTGCTCACACCTGCCTTGTGCTCACATGCGGGCACACTTGCCCTTCCTGCCCTTCAAGTGCCTCCTTAGCCTGAGGCTGGCTAGAGAAAATGTGAGCACCCACCATTGTCCTTGGTACTTGGCTTTCTGGGCAAAGATCCTCCCCAGGTCCAAACCCACCTCCCTCCAGCAGTGAGGCCTGGCAGTGCGGGCAGCAGGTGGGAGTCTAAGCCTCTAAGGAGTCCTGTGTGTCTGTGGTCTGTGGCTGGGTGCAAGGTGGGGCACATGGTCCTCACAGAGAAGGCTAGGGCAGCGCAGGGCAGGAGATCCAGACTGGGGAACTTAGCTCCTGGGAGGAAGTTGGAGTCACCTGCCCTAATGGACAAAAGCCGCTTCCTCTCCCTACACTCAGGAGGGACAAGGGCAGAACAACCACCCCACCATACGACACCCCCAGCAATCACTATCCTTTCTCCCTCCACCCCCGAGATTTTCCAGTGGTCTTCATGGCCCCTCTGCAGGTCCACAAGGCTCAGAGGCTGCTGCGACGGCCCTGCCTGGGGGACTCTCCCATGCCTGGTGAGTTCGTGCTGCCAGAGGGGTTGGGGCGTGGGGGCTGTGCACTGTCCCTAGTTAGGAGAGGTGGCCACATGTTGTGCCCACACTGGATCCAGGGCAGGACTCAGGGCTTGGTTCCAATTCACGTGCACACCTCCTGACGGGGAGGACTCCACGAAGTCCCCAGGAGGGGAGGTGAACACCCAGCCACAGGTCATTCTCAAAGGAAGCTTCCGCCAGAAGGCAAGATGTCAACAGAAGCTGCTCTATCTTTGCTTCATAGCACCAGACCAGCAGCTTGGACTGCATAATTCCTGTCTTTTATTTTAGAACTCCAAAACTGAGGTGATTGGAATATAGATTGACAGTGAGTCATTACCACAAAGCCCAGGGGAGCTTGCCCCCCACCCCCACAGTCCTTATGGAGGGAAGGCCCTCTCTCTTCTGCTGCACTGCAGGGAAGTGCCTGGAAGGGAAGGGGGTGGGGAAGGTGGGAGTCACCTTTTGGGTGCTATAGAAGGGGTCCAGGTCCTCCAGGGGCTCCCCAATGAGCTCTCGGGGTGGGTTGCCATAGAGATCTGGCAACTTTTTGGAGGCCTGCAGGTCCAGCTGGGGCCGAGGAGCCTCTTCCTCGGGCAACCCCTCCCGGCTCTCCTGCGAGGTGGCCGAGCTGCGGGCTTGCTTCTCCGCCATGCGTTTCTCGATGGCCGCCAGGGACTCCCGGGTGAACCTGCGGAAGCTGCTGGTGCCCCGAGGTAACAGGAAGTTTGCCATCTTCTCATCCTGCTTCTGGGGCACAGGCTGTCCTCAGGCTGCCTGGGGGAAGCTGAAAGACACAGATAATGGGCCTGACGGGATGCCAGGGCCAGAAGGCAGGATGCCAGGGCCATCTGACCTGTGAGGGGTGGCTGTGCAGGTGGAGCAAAGGACCTGACTTGCAAAGAAGCTGGAGACCCCAGGCTACCAATGCAGCACACCGCACACCTGGCTGACACTAGCCTGGGAAAATCCAGAGCCTGTGGGGTACTGGCAGGGAGATCAGTTTCCCTATCCCACCCTAACAAGCTTAGGTGCAAGTGAGCATCGTCGCACTGTCATCCTGCCCCATGCAACCCAGAAGGAAAGGCTCGCACCCTTTGGTCCCTTAGCTGTCTGCATTGGAGACACTCCCACCACTGGTGCCCACACCCCTGGGCTTAGGAAGGTTACTCCGTGAGTCAGGGATGGGGTCTGTCATTTTTCTACTCCAGATCCTTGGCAGAGCAGGCCCGGGAACAAATGGGGGAATGACTCAAAGAACACATTTAAGGCATTAGAAGGTACCAAGTCCTGCTTCTCCTCTCCAGGGCTATGGTGTCTGGTCCCCCACAGCATCACATGTCTCTGTGGGGCACTGTGGGCAGATCTCACTTGGGGCATCAACTGATGGGACTTTTGCATTTGCCATAGGAAACCCAGGAATATCCTGTCAGTTTTTAGAAACAGCTGGGAGCTCTCATCCAGATGTTGGCAGCCTGGTGTACACAGCTGTGATAGAGCTCCCGCTGAAGCTCTCAAAGGAATCCCCAAGGTGCTACATCCTCCCAAACGAACCTGCTGCCAAACATGGGAAATGCTGAGGGCTCCTCTGGCTGCTTCTTACTCCCCTCCTCCCAAGCAGACGAAGAAATGCCAATCCCAAGGGACGGCAGCACCAGGAAACGGTGACCACTATCCACGAGGACATCCAGCCAGCACCCGCGTGTGACGTCAAACCGGGAGAATGTGGCCCCTGGTGGCCTCAAACGATCCAGAACCTGGTGTGAACGCACTCTGCCAATGACAGCAAGGCAGAAGAATGCATTCCCTACTGCCCCACCAAAACAGGATGTGGTCAGGAGGGCTCCTGACCGTGACACCAAAGCCAGGAGGCTGTGCTGCTAATTACCACATCAGACCGGGAACGCTGGGCACCAGCTCGAGAGGGCAGGATGGACACCTGTTGGAGATCTCTGCCAGGACAGAATCCCTTCCTGTCAACCAAAGGCTTTGCCCTGATCTTACTCCTGCAAAGCATGTCACCAGTGACCCCATGAGCTGCTGGGGCATCCAACCCGCACAGAGCGGAAAAAAGGCCTGGACCTGGGGCTGCCCTGAGCACTATGGGTTGCAGGCACTTGGCCAAGTGGCAGGTAAACAGGGAGCAAACACAAGGCAGCCTGGCCTCAGAAGGGTGCCTCTGTCCCCAGGGAAGTGCAGCCTGGAATGTGTTGGAGGGAGGCGGGAGGGCGGAAGTCATGGACCATCCCATCCTCGGCATCTTTTTTTGTGTTTCATTCACAGGAAGTTAAAGGAGCATCTCCATGAAAAATAGCAGGTGAGGGAGTGGGTTTCCACTTCATAAAAGCATTTCTACCTTCCTTCTCTGAGTGAATACAGAGACGTCTATAATACTTGTCACCAAATGGGAAATGTGGCTCTTTTTTCTCCTCAGCTGCCAAGAAGTTTGGGTAATTTTAAACTTTCTTTGAACTTTTCTTCATTGCTTGTTTTTGTTAATGATGAGCTTGCAAAAACAAGAAGGGTCATTGCTTTTTTTTTTTTAATTTAAAAAACAAAAAACAAGCTGGATGGCAGCAGCCCCTTGTAGGGCAACCCTCTCCCCTGTGAGCAATCACTAGTTCTGTAAATTGGGAAGCCACCCCTTAAGCTTGGAATTATTTGTTAAAAATAGTGCTGTCTGTCTGACTGTATCCATCTGTGTACATATGCCTGCAAGGGTTCTGGAGACACACACACACACACACCTGTGGATGTGCACAGGCTCACTAGTACACACTGGCAAAAGTGTGTGTGTGTGTGTGTGTGTGTGTGTGTGTGTGTGTATGGAGAGAGAATGGGAGAGGGGAAGGGAGCTTGCACCTGCATATACGTCTGTTCTAGCAAAGATGTGTTTGTAATTTGTATTGAAATAAACGATCCATGCAGATAGGTGCCCATTAAGTGTACAGGTGGATGAATTTCCACAAACTGAACACACCTGATAACCAGAACCCTGACAAAGAAAGAGATGGTTCCCACTCCCTCCCTCCTGGGTCCCCTTCCAGTCACTAACTACCCTCCTTCAACAAGGGTAACCAACCACTCTCCTGACTGCTAAGGGTATGGATGAATTTTGCCCGACTCCGTAGTTCAGGGGTCGGTAACAGATTCCTTGGAGGGATGGGGAAAGGATTCTGGAGAGAAATCACGTCCCCGTCTCATTCACCTTCAACTCAAATTTCTTTTTCATTTATGAACACAGGCGACAGAACAGAGGGTTAGCAGTAGCCGTGACCAAAAGAAACTGCAGCTTCCTCTGAGCCATCACAGTGGCTGCTCGTAGATCAAAGATTATTCACCGCTACTTTAAAATCATAGTACTTACACTAGCAACTCGATCTCATTTAAGACATTAATAAAGCAGCACACACATGAACAACGATTGGTTTTCAAGTGCTCTGATAGTTGCATTCAATACAATTGGTTTCCTGTGTATTTTATGCTGTGTATTTTATTGACTTGAAAAATGTGATTCTGAGCTGAGCTTCACCCACCTGCAGTAGTCCCTGCTGAATTGCTGACCCTTGGGTCCCCTCCTCTACACCACACTTTCCTTATCTGAGTATTGAGGAAGGTGAATGAGGAGACCCTCAAGTCATTCCTGGGATTCTCTGATGTTGTCACCATCTCCCCCACCCCCACCCCTCTTCTGCCTTTCTTTTGGCCACCCTGGAGAAAGCACTGAAGACTCTCCCAGGAGAAAGTCTAGCCTGGGGGCCCCAGCCCGCGCCCCCTTGGGTCTGACAAATTCCATTCTGAGGCTTGCATTACCCCAGTGGGGGAGGTAGAGGCAGGCCCCAGGTCTCGGAGGATGCGCAGAGGTTATGGGGAGGTGCGTAGGTTCACATGCCCAAGCACTACCTCACCCTCTTTAGTTCCCCTTCACTGGAAGCCCTGATGATGAGGTCCTGGGTCCTAAGAAGGGTCTGTCTCAGCTGGCCTCCAGCACAACATCCACACTCTCAGGGCCCTGGCCTGGGAGGGGTGTGGGCCTCCCGGGAAAGCAGCTGAAACCAGATTCCAGATGAAGTTCCCAGCTCCCCAGCAGCCAGGCAGCTTCAGGTTCCAAAGTAAACCTGCCAAGAGCCTTCTTTGTCCCTGGCTGCTCCTGGTGGGTGGCAGGATCCATTTCCGCCTTGTTCTCCTGTTCCCTGCACCTGGCTCGGGCCCTGTTCTTCCTTCAGCAGCCCCGGGGGCCCACGCCCTGCTTTGGCCACGCCTGGCTGAGCCCCGCTGCTGCAGGGTTACCAGTGATGTCAGGGTGAGAAGGGCCCAGGCGGCCAGAGGATGCTCAGCCACACCCCTTAGGCCTGGGAGGTCAGACCTGCTGATTAGGAAGGGTCCACAGTGGGGAGGCTGCAGTGGTCATTGGAATCCAAGACCACAGCCACCCTCCCCCAAGACGCCAGCATGGCCTGCTGCTCCCCTGGCCCACGCTAGCTTCTCCCTCTGCACCAGCTCCACAGTTGCTCTCTAGGATGGGACAGCGCTTCCGCCTGACCACTCTGCTTAGGCAAGTTTCCCCAGTCCTTTCAGCCTCACTACCCCCATGTTCATCTACCTCTGGTTACTGGGCACATCTTTCTCTAGGTCCCACTGGTTCTGGAAAGTTAGTGAATCCGGTTCCTCTTGACACCCTTTCTTCTGACTCTGACCCCAAGCCCTCCAGTCCCACCTATTATTATCACTGCCATCCCCAAAGCCACTGCCCTGGGCCAGGCCTTCTCACCCCTGCCTGGACCACAACCATGCCCCTGGTAACCCCTACCTTTCTTTTTCCTTCCAACTCACTTTGTGACTTCAACATTCCCACTCTCTGTGCCTTGTGTGATCGCAGAGTTACCTCCCACTCTCTTTGTTACCGGACTTCCTCCAAGACACCTCTGACTGTCCACTCACTCATGTCCCCCTGCCTCCTCCACACCTCCACACCCAGGCTTTGGCCCTTCCTGACAGTCCCTGGAGATGACTCTGGTCTTCACTGTCTAGTCATCACCTCACCTCTTCTTAGGACAGGGCGGGGAACTCCTCTAACCTTTGGATTGCATTATGAGGATTCCCACCAAGACAGAAATGGCTGTTGGGGGTGTGTGAGGCAGGGGGTGGGGGAGAACACGGTTTACAGCAGGAACTGGCCTCCTGAAGCGTCTTCTCAATCAGCCTTGCTGAGGTGGGCATGCAGCTAGTGACCCATGGATGGTGCTTACAGGGCTGTGACATGGAACACATCAGCCTGGCAGCCTGGAGTGCAGCCATGGGCACTGCCTGGGTTGGGGACTGATGCTGGATGATTAACTTGTCCAGATTTGCCTGGGACTTTGCCAGTTTTAGTACTTAAAATACCTGCATCCCAGGGATAACTCTCAGTACTGGGCAAACCAAGATGGTTGGGAACAAGCTCTGGTCTTCTAGCTCCTTGCAGCCCCTCCCTGCCCACTTCAAACCCAGATCCCCAAGACAGGCGCACACACCAGCGTCCTGAGTCATGTCTGGCATTTTGGTCGCCTTGGAATCAGAGTCTCTGGAACCCAGCATGCAAAGAATATTCTTTGCCATGTAAATTTATGCAAAGCGCTGTGGAAGTGGCTCCCAGGCTTCCTAGGAAATCTCTGCTGGCTTCCTCTACTCTGGGCTCCTCTCTCCTGCCTGGCAGTCTGGTGACCTTGGACTGGGGCACCTACCACCCCAGGCCTACAATCTCATCTGCCTCAGGACCACTTTTGCCTCATTCTGGGGCCCTTCTCTTCTGCCTTACTCTGCTCCCAAAGAAGAGGTTCAGGGAGAGGGTTGAGTGCCCTCGGAAAAGGTACCGAACCACCCAAGCTAGAGGCCAGGGCACCAGTGGTTCCCTGGGTACACCCTGGTCACATGCCACATGTGAGCATAGAGTCTGTCCCCTGCTCAGGTTGATGGGACACACTGGGAAGACAGGCACTTCTAGACTGACCACACCAGGGACAGGAGGATGGGGTTGAGGGAAGTCTGACAAGTCATCCACAAGATGCCAAGTGCTGACATGAGAACGAGGGACCTTCCTCACTCTGGGGCCTCAGTGCCTGAGATCCCATGGAGAACTGTAGCCCTTGCACACATCAGGCCACTTCCTGTCTTATCTGAGGAGAACATGCTCATGAACACCTCAACTTGGGCTCATGGGATTAACTAAATGGTTGAGGGGAACATTTACTCAGCATCTGTGTACAAGTTCCTACGGATGATTTCTTAGAATACTTTTCTTCTCAAGGTGACAGGTCCCAAATCAACAGGTGGTGATGAGGAAATGAAGTCCCCAGAGATTCCACACATACTTGCCGAGAATTGCAATGAGAAGACAACTGGGCCAGAGAACCTGCCCCTGTCTCTATCTCTGCCTCCCCTGCTGGCCTCCCCACTTCCCTCTCTTGAAGATTTCCTGTCCTTATGTGGGAGGAGGACGTGGTTTTTAGGGCTGTGTCTTGGAAGCTAGTTTGCCTATATGAACTTGGGCCCTGGCTCCTTAATTGCCTGTCTTCTCGGGCAGGGGAATTGATTTTCTCCAGCTTAGTTTTCCCATTGGCAAAGTGGGGTTTCTAATCGTACCCACTTCCCGGGACTGTGGTGAGGCAGAAGTGTATTGATATTTTCCCAGCCTTGGCACACAGCGCGTATTCACTGACTATATCGGTTGCTATTATCATGGTGGTTACGGCTGTCATTACGATCACGTGTCACTTAACAATGAAGATAGGTTCTGAGAAAAGCATCATTAGGCACTTCCGTCATTGTGTGAACACCATAGACTATATTTACACAAACCTAGATGGTGACGATCAATCATTATACACAGCCTCTCCCCTCTGCCCTTACTTTGGTGCTGGGATGGAACCTAGGACCTCACCACATGCTAATGCACACGCTATACCACTGAGCTACACCTTCAGCCACTGAACTCAACATGGCCTCTTGATACAATAGAGAAAGGAGATTTACATGAACTGTACGGCACAACACGGCCTACTGTTATATGGTAAACTTTATTTTATAAGTAAGCGTTCGCTCTCGAATAATGATAAAAATATGGTAAATACATAAATCAGTAAGGTGACCCTTGGTTGTCAAGTATCACACTCTACACATAGTTATATGTGCTGTGCTCTATGCGCCTGGCGGTGCAGCGGATACGCACACTCCAGCCTCTCTGCACGCTCAAGGCCAGGAACTGCTAATACAACGGTGGCTATGACACCACTAGGTGACAGCTATTTTTCAGCTTCATTACAAAATCCTGAGACCACCGCTGTTTATGTAGTCCATTGTTGACACTGTTATGTGGCACAGAGCTCTATTATTATTCTCATATGAGATCCAGCTCAGAGGGCCTCCCTTCCTCACCAGCCCTCCCTGCCTGGCTGGCTCTTCTCCTCTCTGTGCTCCTGGCACACTTGAATTCCCACATGCATTTTATGGCAGGGTAGAGTTTGCTTCCACATATACTTTCCCCCTTTGGGGTTTGTACTGAGCCCCTAAAGGGAGCCCAACCCAGTAAGGTGCCTGATGGATGAAGGAATAAACGCAAACTCACACTGTGACCCTGATCCCCTTTCTGGACCTCAGTTTCCCCAACTCTGAGCTGGAGTGAGCACTGACAAAGGGCTATCCCAACAGTGTCCCATGTTCATTATGAGCCCAGCATGGCACTAAGCACTGTTGTGGATTACTTTATTTCATCCTTGTGTTCATTATCCTCCTTTTACAGATGGGAAATCTGATGCTTAGAGTAAGTCAGTCTCTCAGTCTGTTTGAAGTCTTAACTATTGCACGACATTGCCTGTACTTCAGAGGGCACAGAACTGGGAGGAAAGGGTGTGGCTTACTTGTGGCCACCAGTTTGGATTGAGCAGGTCTGGGACATCCCCTCCCCGCCCCCTACACACACACACACACACACTCCAAGGCTAAGAGTTAGCTACTGGCCTCAGCAGAGGCTGGCCTGGCCCATGCCCACGCCTGGGCAGATGCTCCCAGGGAGACCTGGCCGATTTCTGCCCATGCCCAGAATCAGCAGTTTTCCTGAAAGAAAAGATTCCCTAGCAGTTCTCTCTCCAGCTCTGACACTGTCCAACAGGGGAGCCACTCACTGTGTGTGGCTACCAAGCAATTGGAACATGGCTAGCATGAACAGAGACCTGCTGCTGGGAACCCATACTAATTGGAAGGCTTAGTAGGAGACAAAAAAATGCCAACTAATTCATTAATATTTTTTTTTTCCTGTATGAGGGATTAAATCCAGGGGTACTTCAACACTGAGTTACATTGCCAGTCCTTGGTTTTTTACTTTTTATTTTGAGACAGGGTCTTGCTGAGTTGCTTAGTGCCTCGCTAAATTGTTGAGGCTGGCTTTGAACTTGCAATCCTCCTGCTTCAGCCTCTGGAGCTGCTGGGATTTACAGGCGTGTGCTACCACGCCCAGCTCATTAATAATTTTTAATATTGATTACAAGTTAAAAAAAGCTACCATTGAACTTGATAATATACTGGATTAAATAAAGCATGTTCAAATTGATTTCACCTGTTTCTTTTTACTTTTCTAAATGTGGCTGCTAGGAAAATCTAAAATTACATGTGTGACTTGCATTTGTGGCTCATGTTATATTCCTGTTGGAAGCCACTGATCTAGCGTTTGGGCTACCAGACCTTAAACCAGTATAGAAAGCCACCTGCTCTGGAGCCATGCCTCAGGCTGGCCTCTGGGGGATGGGGTAGAGGTGGGGATGTCGGAGGGGGTGGAGATGGGTTGAAGGAGAGTTGTCCAGGCAGACCAGGAAGTGCCACCCTGGTTTCTGGCAGTGGCTGTGGGTGGCTATGGAGGCTCAAGCCACAGGTTGGGGTGGTGCAGTGGAAGGGGGAGGGGTCCACAATGAGTTCAGACCATCCTTCCTGCCCAGGCAATTATCTGCACGTCCTGCTCTCCTCTCCGGGGTAACAGCTTGGACAAAGACTCCGTGGGGGTGCCAGCTGGTGCTCGTGGCCTGTGTATTCAGGTCCTTGCTCCCAGATCAAAGGCACATTGACACATCCTTGCACAAGGGCCTCAGCTAACCGGCTCCCTGCAGGCTCTATTCCTTTGAGACTGCACCAGCATTAACCCTGTGCAGTCCGGAGCCTGCCCTGGCCGTAGAAGGAGGCTGGGGCCGTAGAAGGGGGCTTTCTTTCCGTGGTCCCAATCCAGCCTCCAGCAATCTTGGGAAGTCCTGCAGAATCACCCCCATCCCTCTCCCAGGCGAACACGCCCACCCCAGAAGCTGGGGATGCCCTCATTTACACACATTTGCATCTCATTTATTCCAACACTCTGGGAAGCGCTGGCTAATTCAGCAGACAGGAAAACCCTGCCCATTTTCACCCTGCCAAGTAATTCCCCTACAGGGATGAACAGGGGGGTCTTGGAGACCAGAGCCCCCTTGAGGGGTGAAAGCTGAGGAGAAAACTGGCACTGTCAGCCCCAGCCCTGCATTTAGTCCACTTCAAAAGGACAGACTGGTTTGAGTTCCCCTAAAGTGCGGCTCGCCCCCCCTTTTCCCTCCTCACCCCTTCCCCACAGCAAGAATAGGGGTCAAGGGTCAGGGCTGGATAGCAGCACATTCACTGAGTCCACTGTTCAACAGTGTCTGGGTGCCAGGTCAGGGGACTGCAAACTCCCCAAGTAGTCAGGAAACCCCTCCACAGGGCACACCGCACCCTCTTCCTCCAGGTCCGGGTCTTCCCTGTCAGCCCCTGGGGATCTATAGTGCACTGAATGGCACCGCACTTGTGGCCAGGACCCATCATTGCCAGACCCAGAGGGTCCAGGGTGGAGACCTGGAGGATCTAACTTGCTGAGACCACAGTGATGGGGGTGGGGGAGGGGCAGCCCAGCCATCCAGGGGCACTTTCACCCTAGACCCCCAAACCAGGTGTCTACCCTTACACAGCACACATAATCAGGGCAGAATGGTGCCCACCAGAGAGAGGCCCCATGGAACACTCTTGCACTCTGGTGCCCATGAGACTGCAATCAGCATCCTCTCTCTAGCCCAGTTCCTTCCAACTCATTTTTCTTTATTCCTGAGCTGAAAAAAGGCCTTCACTGGGGAACTGCATGGACGCCATGGCAACAGAGGGATTTATGAGGCACCTACTGTGTGCACTGAGGGAGATAAGACACCCCCCCCAAAGGAAACTGGGAGGCCTACCCTCTGGGGTCTTTCAACTCCCGGAGGGAGATAAGTCAATCCAAGACACTAAATCTCTGCCACAAAAATGTCCACAACGCAGTATAACTCCATATGCAACCCCTTTTCCTTAACGCTGCTTTAAATTAAGGTATAACTAAAATTCAAGACCCGGGTTCGATCCTCAGCACCACAAACAAACAAAGATGTTGTGTCCGCCAAGAACTAAAAAATAAATAAATATTAAAAAAAAAAAAGAAAATGCACAGTTTAGACCTAGTTGGATGAGTTTCGATGACTACATATACCTGTTAACTGCCACCACAATTAAGATAGTAAACACTCCCCTTACTCTAAAAGTCTCCTTCTGTCCCTTTCCGACACCTGCTCTGATTTCTAGCACCACAGATTAGTTTTGCCTGTTCTCGAACTTCACGCCTATGGGCTCTTTTGTGTCAGCTTGCTTTTGCTTCACGTAATGTTTTTGACAATTTTTTTTTTTTCTTTTTGGCGAGTGCCAGCTAAGATACCTGTGCAATGCAATGTGAGCACAAGGAACTCTTCTGGGGACAAGTTCTTAATTGGATCAAAAAAAAAAAAAAAAAAAAAAAAGCGAGGACCAGAAGGGGCCCAAAGTCCAGTTGTCTCTGAGGACGGTAGGCCCCCAAGGATTCATAGGGAGTGGTTTCCCCCCCTCCTCCTTCCCTCAGACAGTTCTTGAAACGGAAGTGCAGCAATTATACCTCTAATAGGCACCCGGGCTCAGCCAGTGAGTGGGGGCTTTCCCTGGGTTTCCAGTCCTGTTGGCAACTCGCTGTGGCTTTATTTAACTGGCAGTCTGTGCTGAATCCGACCCAGCAAGGCGGCGGGGCTGGCGCTGCCATCGGCCTGCGGCTGAGAGCCTGTGCATCTTCCGCTGAGCTCTACTTTGGTGGTCAGGCCTTGGTCCCTTAGCCTCCCTGCAGCCCCCACCCCACCCCAGCTGGTGTCCCCTGGGTGGGGACCCTGGCCCAGCAGGGAATGAACTCAGGGGCTCGTCTGGGTCCCCTTCCTGCTTTTGGCCTGGGCTGAGGAGGAGGCTGGGACTTTGATGGTTAGGTGGGCCGTATGGATTGGCTGGGCTGGTCCCTCCCATGGTCTGATCCACCCCTGAGATCATCCCCGGCACGTCCCAGCCGGGCCCCAGGTGTGGGGGATGGCGACTGTAGCCTGAGAGTGGATTTGGTGCCTGAAGTCAGATGACCTCTCCTGCCCTGACATCTCTTTGAAACCTGCCTCTGAGCCAGCCCCTTCCTTCATCAGGCCTTCCCTTCGAGGAATCAATAACCCTCCAGAAAGGCCCTTTCCACGGTTCAAAATCCATTCCCAGAAAGCTCAGGCTCCCCGGGCAAAGGGCGTGGCCCTGGGCTGAGCTCCGCCCCCGCATCCCCCGGTGACCTTGAACCGACGGAGGTGGGCAGCACCGGGCCTTCAGCCTCCCAGGGGTGTAAGGCCAGCAGCAAAAGCCTGCAAGTCCGCGCGATGACCGAGGACAGGGGACCTCCGAGAGGGTGAGGGACCTGCCGGGATGCACACGGACGCCTCCATCCTTCCCCTCTGCTGATACTCCTGTGGGGCCTGACTTTCCACTGCCTCCCTGGGAGATTTAATCAGAAGAAACTGAAGAGGAGCGAGAGAACTCCAGCCTCAGATCATAAACACTCTCTCCCGACAACAGCCTCCGAGACATGATCCCTTTCCAAATCTCCTCCACAGCTGGGCTCCAATGGCACCTCCTCCAGGAGGCCTTCCTGGCTGCTCTGAACCCCACAGACCTCCCACTGGGGAGCCCAAGCCCCTGACCGTGACCTTGCACTCTGCCTGTCCTGGGCAGATGGCTTTCTGGCCCACGGGGTTCAACCTGGGAGGACCTGTGGGTCCTGGGGATCCTCGTCTGCCCCTCCAGAGATGAAGGAAGAGAGGGGACTGAAGAAAAGAGGCAGACAAACTGTCACATCAGACTGTGGCTCTAACAGTCACAACTACATTTTTTGGGGGGGAGGGGGGGTGACGGGGTATACCAGTCCTCCTTCAGGAAATGAAATTGTTGGAGGAGGCTTTGGTACCTGGCTCCCCCCCCCCCACAGAGGTGACTCTGTAGGGAAGGGGTGAGGGCAGACCCAGCAGAGAAGGTGACACAAGTTGTAAAGAATCTATGTCAGATGTCCCCAAGGTTGTGCCAGCTGTGGTTCCGGTCCCCACAAAGCCTGGTCCCCGGACTTCCTCCCCTAGCTGGGGGGTCCCAGGTCTCAGGAATTGACGTGGGGTCTCTATAAATAGTGCCATTCCATATTGATCATCTTAAAAAGACACGGTATGTTCTAGGCCCACGGAGAGGAGAGTTGTGTCTAAAAATAGACTCATTCCCAGGAACTGCTGCCAGGGAGGAGAGTGGTGTAAGCTGTGTGTGTGTGTAGCCGAAGGGGCAGTCCACTGACAGGGTGGGGGTTAGGAGTGAGGCACAGCACCTCTTCCTCCCCACCCCGTCTCCTCTGCTCCTGCCACAGCCGCCAGCCCACTAGCTGGTTCCTGCCTCAGGGCCTTTGCACGGGCAGTTTCCTCTTCAAAATTCTTCTCCCAGATCTCTTAAGTATTGGTTTTCCTTCTTGTTATTCAGGTCTCCAATCCGTTTCCTACTTCAAGAGGCATTTCCTGGTTAGCCAGTCCTATTGTCTCCAACCCCTGTTTCATTTCCTTGATAGCACTCACCAAAATTATCTTCTGTCCTTATTTGTTTAGTGATTATCCAGTCTGTCTTACTCTACTAACATGCAAAAACCTCATGAGAGCGGTTATTTTATCTGTTTGGGATACCTTCTAGAATCTTCCATGGCACAAAGTAGGTGCTGAATGTCCTCTCCAGGCTCTCCCTCACCACCCCAGGCTGAACTCTATGGTAGGCCATCCTGGGCTAGAAGGAGGCAGGGGCGTCCAACCCAGGCTCACTCTGCCCCCTCTGCCATCCTGGTCGTTGATCTGCTCCCTGGCTGCCCAGCCTCCGCCTGCAGGCAGCTCCCTGGCCTTCTCTTCCCTCTGCCTCCTTTAAGGTTCAGCCACAGGACTTTTACCCCAGCCCGTCCGTTCCCACTTTTGTCACCCTGGATACCTGCCCTAGACACCCTCATCGCGTGTCCCTGTCTCTGAATGCGGTGTTCTGGAATACCCTTCTCTTACCACAGCAAGGGCTGCTCCCCTGCCCAGCTCCACCACCGCAGCCTCTCTTGGGGTTCACAGGAAGAGACACTGAACCTGGGCCTTCCTGACTGGCTCCGTGAATAAACAAGGACAACTGTATACCGACTGTGCGCAGTTTTCAGCTGCAGACATCCAGCCCCTCGCTCTGGGGGAAAGGCTTTTCCCCCCCCGTGAGTGCCTGCCCGCGGGTGGGCTGCGGAACACACCTGCTAGAGGGTCCACGTCAGGCTTTCCCTACAGCTCTCCCTGGACCCCACCTCTGGCCAGCTCCCCTCTATCTTTCTCCTCCCTCTTCAACCATCAAGCCCCTTGAAAGTACTGTCTACACATGCTGTCTCCACCTCCTTCTCACTCCTCAACCCGCTCCACCTGGCTTCCCTTCCCACCAATTCATTCATCCTCCAGAACCGCCTGTGAGGGGCACCACGTTCTGTGGCACTGGGAGCGGAATTTCTCCTGCCAAGGTCAACAGCACCTTCACTGTTGCTCAGCCTAATAGGAACTTCTTTTTAAATCACTTATACTTTTTTTTTTTTTTGATATCTATCCATGAACTTCCCAGAGGGAGTTTTTAAAAAAAAAAAAAATATTTATTTATTTGTTGGTATTGGGGATTGAACCCAGGGGGTGCTTTACCACTGAGCCATATTCCCTGTCCCCTTTTATTTTTTTATTTAGAGAACAGGGTCTCGCTGAGTTGCTTAGGGCCTCCCTAAGTTGCCGAGGCTGGCTTTGAACTCGTGACCCTCCTGCCTCAGCCTCCCAAGCTGCTGGGATTACAGGTGTGCACCACCATGCCTGGCCTCCAGAAGGTATTTTCCGAAGTCTCTCAGTAGAAAGGGCAGGGGACTCCTGGTTTTCCTGCTGCCACTCTGGTTGCTCCTTCCGGCCTCTGCCCACTTCTGCCTCCATTGTGGAAGTGCTTCTGGGCTCTTGACCCCACTCTCCTTCCTCTCACTCTCTAGACCCCATTGGAACCACTTGGATGCTTTCAAGCTACAGATGCCCCCAAGCTCCACTCCAGAACCAGATGAACTGGCATGCTGGGGGGAACAGTCTGAGCACGGGTATTATTACATACAGCTTTCCAAGTGTGGTGAGTGTCACCAGGACTGAGAACCAAGCCCTCTCCCTGGGCCATCTAATTCACCACTGTGGCTCCAATGACCAGCCTCTGCTGGCCGCTCCCAGTTCCCACCTCCAGCCCAAATCTCCTTCTGGAACACACTTCCTTCTTGAATCCTTCCCTCCAACTCCCTGCTGGATGTTAGTATCTCCCCTAGAAGTATGACAGGTTCAAGGCAGAGCCTGAGAAGTCACTTCTCCTTTGCTCTTCATCAAGTTTGTCAACCCAGATTTCATTTGCCCATGCCGCCTCACAGGGTGATATGGGGACAGTACACCTCACTGGGTGAGCCGCCAAAGTCAGGGATGGCAGAGAGCATATTCCTTAGTGGAGAAGGGAGATGGCTTTGTCACCTGTGCTAACTTGCCTGTCACCTCTCCTTCAACTGAAAGACTCGGGTTGGCACCTATGGTCTGCCCTGGAGAGGTTGGCATATTACAGAGCAGATACATTGACACCGGGGCTCAAACCCAAGGTCTGCCACTTGGTAGACGTGTGACAGTGAGCAAGTTCTGAGCCTCCAGTTTCACCCTCTGCAAAATGGCCATTATTGTTGTCTTGGCTGCCAGGGTTTATGCACTTGTAAAGTGCGCAGCGCATCCCTGGCCTAGAGAAAGCGCTCAGTCAATGTTACTATTTTTAGTACCATTACTGAGGATAAATTCCCAATTCTTGAACATAGCTCATAAGGGTCCCTGTGACGGTGATCTTGGCTTCTACTTTGCTCTTTTCTGCCTCACACCAGAGGACCCAGCAGATCACTCAACTAACTGTGCTGTTTCACATCTCAGTACTTTTGTACATACTGGTTATGATGGCTAAAGTGTGCTGGTCTCACCTTAAAACTCCTATTCACCCTTCAAAACCCAGGTGGAAAGTTATTATTTTTTTTTCTTTTTTGAGATAGGATCTTGCAAAGTTGATTAGGACCTCGATAAGTTGCTGAGGCTGGTCTTGAACTTGAATCCTTCTGCCTCAGCCTCCCAAGTGGCTGGGATTACTGGTGTGCACCACCAGACCATGCTTGGAAGGTTTATTTCTGTTAGAAAGATAACCCTGATTTTCCTGTTCAAAGGTAATCACCCCCTCCTTTGAGTGGGCTCTGGGACATCATTGCAAACCCTTCAAGAAACCTTCCCAAGGATCAACAGGAACTAGTCCTTGTGAAATCGAAACTGCTATTTATCACTGTCCTAGGCTGCCCTCAGGACTCCCTGCTCTTTGGATTGCCTGGGTACCAGCCTCCCCTGCTCCTCCATTCCCAGCTGTCTCTGGTGCTTCCCACCATTCCTTCAAGCTTGTTCTTCAGGCTGAATGAGTCAATCCTGGAATTTTTCCAGAGTAGCTTTGATCACCACATAACGCCAGGCTGAGCGCCCTGGAGTGCATCAGCTGCCCATGCCACACTGGGCTGAATGTGGTTCTTGGCACCTTGGGGCCAGTTCTCTTTCTCCTCAGATCCTTATTGGTTAGTTCTAGGTCCATTTGGCCCCCGGGAAATGGATTTCAAGGGATCTTCACCCTGAGTGGTGCCCCCAATCTAATGCTTTCTCTGTGACCTTGGATAAGTCCTTGACCCCCTCGGGGTTTTGATTTCCCCACTTCTACAATGTGGTGGTGGTGATAGGGTTAGATGAAAAGTTTTAAAAAGCTCTTTTCAGCACTTTGTCCATTCTAGCAATGAATCTCTGCTCCACACCCTGTCTGTCCCTAGACCCCCTCCACCCCTCCCCTGCTGTGTGCTCCTGGGACAGCAGCCTGTCTCATCCTAATTCCACCTTGCCACTCATTACCACCACTCATGTACACCTGCCTAATTCTCACTGGGAGGAGATGAGGTCAAGGAGATGGGAGTGGAGGGCAGAATCAAGGGTCCTGACTCTTCTTAGTCTGGATCTCTGCTGCTCAGGGTCCCTCTAGGTCCTGAGGCCTGGTAGGAACTTGGGAGAGGGCTGTGGTGACCTGGCATGGTGGGGGTCATGAGGTGTGTCTGTCTGGATGGTTCTGTCTTGCTCACGGGGAGAGGTGCTTGGAGTCTCAGGGGTAAGCAAACAGTTGGGGAACGGAAAGCCATCCCAGGACCCCAACAGGATACCACGGCCCAGCCAGGCTCAAGGCAGGAAAGGGAACAGTGAGTTCTGCCAGGGCCGCTGCTGTGCCTGTGCGCTGCCCTCCAACAGGTGTCTGCAAGTCAGGCCTACAGCCGGGCCTTGGCCCCAGCCTTGCCCCCATCATCACCACCACCACCGCCGCCGCCACCCCTACCCCCACCTCTGCCCCCACCAGACCTTGGCCCCTCAGACAAGGCTAGGCACCTCCACTTTCTCCCAGGGCGCCACCAAAGACGATCAAATAGCACAGAGGTCAAGAGCCGCCTCCTGTCAGGGAGCGTCAATCTGTCCCGGTCAGAGCTAGGAGGGCAGAGAACTCTCCCGAATCTCAGCACCCAGACATCTCTTCGCTTTCGCAGGGCAGAGATCAGATAGCAGCGATGCGGGTACTTTGGGGTGTCAGAGGGTGCCTAGATCTCTTCGTGGTCCAAGCGCCCAGAGATGGGGCACACACGTAGATCTCTCTCCCATTAGCGCTCACTGAGATCTCCTTTCAAGACGCTCAGAGATCTCGTCCAACAGAGAGAATAGCCCCAGCGGACGGATCCCCTGGGCCCAAGGAAAGAGGGTGCTTGGCCTTCTCCCCCATCCCCAGTACTATCCTGTCGGCCCCCTCACCCCCGCTCTCTGCAAACACATTCATTGCGCGCCTCATCGCCGCTCTGACCTTGGGGTCTCCGGCCTCGGGAATCCGGGTCCCAAACCTAGACTGTCCCCGAGCCTGCGCCAGGGATGGCCGGGAAGCCGGGGCCGGAGCTCCCCCTCCCCCGGCCCTCGACAGCGCACAGGGAAACCCGGAAGGAAAGGGAAGGGGAAGGAGGCACCCGGCTATCAGAGACGCCCCCGGGGGATCCCCTCCAGCCGGGGCGACCTGTGCCCCTTCTTCCCCGTTTCCACTCTCAGGAGCACCGATCGGGGAGGGAGCGACCAGCCGGACCCTGGGCAGGGGAGGGGGCGCGCAGAGGCTGGAGCTCCGGCCCTCGGGGAGGAAAGTTGGGCGGCGGCAGGCGCAGGGGGCTCCGGCCGGGCCAGGGCTGCCAGGAGCCGGGGCGCTCGCTCACCTGCTGGTCCCCCGGCCCGGCCCCGCGGTGGGCGGCTGCGGCTCGGCGCGGACTCGGCTCGGCACGGGCTTGGGGCACTGGGCTCAGGCTCAGCGGCCCCGGGGGCGCGATCCCCGCATCCCACGGGCGCCGCCGCCGTCTCGGCTCCGCGGCTCGGCTCGGGCTCCCGGGCTCGGCGGGCGGCGCGGGCTCGGGCTGGGGGCGGGGTCGGGGGCGGGCCCCGCCTGGGCTCGGCCTGGGGCTTGGGGCCCCGGGCTGGCTCCGCCCCAGAGCGACGCGCCCGGGGCTCCGCACGTGGCGCTCCGCCCGCTAGGAGGGTGAACACGCCGGCACTCGCCGGGGCGCACACCCCCACGCTGACCCGGGGACGCCCTGCCATAGACAGCCGCCCACGCGGGCACCGGACAGACACACAGACACACGCTGGCTTACGCACACTGACCTGGGGACGCTTCGCCACAGAGAGCCACCCACGCAAGCACGGACAGGCACACACCGACAAACACCGGCAAGCACCCTGGCACAAGCGGGAAGTGTATATACACACATCTCCTCGCTGACTTGGGGACCCTCTACGCCAGCCACCCATCCACTGGACACACACTGACATCCATTCTGAGACAGACACACATCTGCATACCTGCACCGACACACACACGTACATGCACACTGAGAGAGATGAGATACACCCTGACACCCACACGGAATTAAACAGACACATCATTGACACACACTGACACTGAGGCAGTGTCACCCACACGGCTCAGACATACATCCACTGGCACCCTGACACACACACAAAGAACCACACTCTCCTAGAGACATACAGTACAGTACAGAAACCTGCACAATAGTTGATACCTACATGGACACACTGACACACATGTACTGACAGAAGCAAACACACAACCAGACCCAGAATCAAGCTTGCAACCAACAAACACAGACACCTACCCCGACACAAACACACACATACACTCTTGAGCTAGGTACAGCCTTCTCCTTGGCACATACAGAGATAAAGAGTCACTGACATGTATAGTCACTCACTCAAGGACTCTATCACAGTGTGATACAGTCATTCACATGTGGGCACAGATTTACATACAGAGAAACATTAATTTACACACCCAGGCAGATCGACAGGGTAACACTTGGAATACGGAATACGTTGGAGCACTCTTCTGTTTAAAATGACAGGCCACCAGGTTTTGTCTCCCAGGGAGACAGTGCATGTCTCCCTGGGACTGGGCCACTGCCCAGTGCCATCACAGGAGCACACCCATGTACACATACATGCACACACACACACAGCCTTTATTATTTTTCTAGTAGCTTTTTACTTTCCTGGACATTTTCAAGGCTCCTAGAAGCTTCTGTTTTGTTGAGCAAAACAGGTGCTGGGTTTGGAAGCCCAAAGGCTGGAACCTGATCTTCTATTATTAGGATTTTGAAGAAGTGGGGGTGGGAGAGTGTCAGCATCCCTTTGGGACCTGGGTGTGGGGCTCTCGGGGTCACTGGATGCCTTATGTGTATACAGAAGGGCTGCGCATGCTTGCAGAAGGGATCAGTAAGAAAGTCGGTCTGCAGGAAAGTTCAGGACACAGGCCTTTGGCTCTGAGTCGGACGGGATGTCTGGCGGTCAGACAGATGGACCACAGATCTCCTGCCTGCCTGTAGCCCCTGCCTGGCCTCAGGTTAGCCAGCAGCTCCCACTAGCGGTGAGAGTGAGAAACTGGGTCCTTGTCAACATTTCAGTTTCGAGCATGGGACACGCCTTCCCAAGCTCAGATCTACTAGGAGGGAGGAGAGTCAGTAGAAGGAAACTTCCTCCTTTTCCGAGATCTTCCACCACCACCGATGTCTGAACCCAGAATAAAGATTCAAACTTGAAAATGGGCATTGGTCCAAGGAGAAGAGAGGGCTGGAACAGAAGTACTGGGGAGTGGGGGGCAGTGCTGAGAGCCGGCACAGGTGGGCTTTCCACATTCCTCCTTAGGGCTGGGGATGAGATGTAGCCTGCAGGAGAGTTGGACTAAACCAGTGATTGACATTCACCCGGGATTTAAAGGAGGTGGGGAGAAGTCCACGGAAGAGAAGTAATCAAAGCCGTGACCCTATGGAGAGTCAGCCATAAAAACACATCTGGTGGGGGGGACAGAAGCTGCAGAGGGCAGGAAAGGGCAAGGCACCTGGAGACCGTGCCTCAGACAAGTAACCCATGCCAAGATCTGGCCAGCTCCCCTCTTTGTGTCAGATCCTATTTAATTAAGGCAGTAAGAAGAATATGCAGTTAGTAGTTAGTCAAAGGGTTTTTAAAACCTGTATTCCCTATTTCTCACCCTTCCCCTCACCTCAGACCTGGAGCTGGATTCAGCGTATTCTTGCGTGGATCTGTGCAAGATTCTTCTCTTGTATTACTGTATTTCTTTCCCATTACTGTTACCCCACTGCTAATTACCTCCCCACGCAAGGCGTCCTCTCTGATAGATGAAAGTAGGTCTTTAAGTACATACATACCCTTGTAAAATACGTGTTGTTTGTGCACTTTTTTTTTTTGCCCTGTCCTCAGCTTTTCTATGTATGTTTTGCTTCTGTTGAACCTACAGTTGGAAATGTGTACATCCTCAATATTCAGCTGTAGGGCTTCCCCCCAGTAGAACCCATCTGTAAAATCAGCACAAGGAAGCCAATCTACATCTCTCTCTCATTCTCTCTTCCTGCACTTTTGTAACCCCCCCTCCCCCAGGATTAACTACTGTGATATCATCAAATTCCCTCTGCTAGTTTTTCCTTGTTTTGATGTTTATTTAAAATGGAATTGTGAGCCGGGCGCGGTGGCACACTCCTGTAATCCCAGTGGCTCCAGAGGCTGAGGCAGGAGGATCGTGAGTTCAAAGCCAGCCTCAGCAATGGTGAGGCAACTAAGCAACTCAGTGAAACTCTGTCTCTAAATAAAATACAAAATAGGAGTGGGGATGTGGCTCAGTAGTTGAGTGCCCCAGAGTTCAATCTCTGGTACCAAATAAACAAATAAATGGAACCATAAAGCACCAACTCTTTTAAGCTTGGATTCTTTGGATCAGCTTTGTGTTTGTGAGATTCACCCAAATTGCTGTTTGTTGTAGCGTATTTGTTCTCATTGCTATATAGAATGTCATCATGGGAATCTATCGACATTTGTCCACTTTGCTGATGATGAGGGTTTGTTTGGGTAGTTTCTAGCCTGGGTTCATTATGGACAGTGCACTATGCATATTTTAGCGCATGAATTTGGGTGAATATTTATACGCACTTCTGCCAGGCACATACCTGGGAGTGCAATTGCTGAGTCATCAGAGAGCAAGTGTTCAGTTGCCGAGTCATTGGAGAGCAAGGGTTCACTTATAGTGGACGTGGCCAGTTTTCCAAAGTGGTTCTACCACTGTGCCTTCCACTAGCAGTGAAAATGCGTTATGTGAATGTGTACTAATTCTGGTTCATCTACATTCTCCAGCACTTGGTATTTTTGTCATTTTCATTGTAGTCACTTGAGTGGGTGTGCAGAGGTTTTACATTGTGGTTTTAATTGGCATTTCCCTGATGACTAATGAAATTGAACACTTTTGCATGGTTTATTGGCCATTTGTGTGCGTGCACTTTTCAATTATATAAATGGGTATTGTTCTAGATTTCATTCTTTTCTTATGTTTCCCCCTGAATGCTCTGCTTTTGAGCTGAATCCATGGTGTGGGCAGCCAGTTCTTTGCTTGTGATAGCTGCAGAGTGTTCCATATTATGCATCTACCACCCTTTATTTATCCCTTCTCCATAGAGGTGAGGGACTGAAGCTGATATGTGGATGAAAAGAGTAGTAATTGTTTTGTTTCTATTTTTGTCACTCTGCTAATTCCTGAGGTGGAGGTGGGCAAACAAGCAAGTGTATTAGGGTCTTAGAACCCAGAAACACTGGACCACGAGGCATCTTAGAAGGCAGAGGGAGGTGCAGGGTGGGGCTGGGGGAAAGCCACACAAAGACCAGCAGACAAAGAGATGCCTTCTCCAGTCTCCCAGCCAGGGAGTCCTCCCCTGTTCAGTCTCTTGACTTTGGGAGGGGGCATCTGATACATCAGAGGCAAGAGTAAGGAGGCTTCTAGCTCCCTACTTCTGTTGGGTGTTGGAATACTGGCTGTCATGAGCACATTCCTGCTAGGCAGAGGGTTGGAGAAGTTCCCATTGAGAACCCAACCAGCCCAAGAAAAGAGACCCCCCCCCCCCCGCAATACCTCCTCCCCCACAATCATTGCTTCTACCTGTCAAGAAGCCACACCCCCATCCTTCTTTTTCCTGCCTGCCTCTCCTGGGAAGGCTGTATGTAATGCATGGTGTCTCTCTTCAGTTTCTCTGTATCCAGTGTGGCGTGGAACTTGAGGATGGCCAAGAGGCATAAGCACACCTCAGCCAGGGAAGAAAGAGAGTGGTTCTGGGAAAACATTGGCTTTCCTGATACAAGAGGACAGGAGCCACGGGATCTCCTGGCTTCCTTCTCCCGGCTCCTTCCCTCTTTGAGCAATGGCAAGGTGCTCAGAGCATCTTAAATGTGAGGCTGGGAGATTTTGAGACTTTGGCCGGGATGACAGAGAGCTTCATTTCACTCTTTGTTTCAGCAGAGAACTGTAGGCTTCTTTCGTTTGCAGCCTGCTGGTGTTGGGTGGGGAAATACCTGGGAGCCCAGTTGCTCTGGATACAGACTGTGTTGCCAATTGTGTTTTTTAGCTTCTCTCCCCCCCCCCGCCCACTTTCAGGGTTTCAGGAGATGAGTACCCTATGCATCTTTTTTCAGGAAAATGGGGACTTCTCCCTCTGCAGGCACTTGGAATCTAGCCTTTTCTACTCTGCTAAGTTACTGCTCAAACTTCCAAAAAAGTTGTCCTTTTATCTGTGGATGGCTTCTCTTCCATTCATTTTGGTCTCATGAGGTTTATATCTATTAAAAAGAGCTCACTATCATTTCAGTGAAGTTTCAAGAGGTACAGTTACTCTGCTATCTCTTGAACAATGGCCCTCCATGTCAGTTTCTCCTCCAGATAATATTAGGTAGTAATCAGAGGCTACCCTCATGGGTTGTCAGCATTCTTATTTTATTTTCAGTTTCTGAGCAACTGAGACCCTCTATCTCAGGAAAGGCAGAGAAAAAGAGAAGGGTCAAGGGCAAGGAGGTGACCTGCTGCCAAAGGGGGATGGCACTTTGATCTCCTAGTTGACGGACAGGTTAGTGCTTTTATCTGAAGGGCCACTGTTAGTCAGAGAGTATCTCCTGTCTCCGACAAGCACACTTAGCCCAAGTCAGATGCCAACCGCCTCATGCCCAGTCTGCAAATGAGGAAGAGCCCCCACCTCCTCAAGACACTTGACTGCCATCTGCTGGATATTTGAGAAAAATAGATATAATCTCAGATGACCAGGAAAGCCCATGGTAACCCAAAGTTGTGATGTGCAATTGTTCAAGGCAGCCTGCTCCTGCCTTCGCTTATCCCATCTCCTCCTTATAAAATGCTGTCTCTTACTCATCAGTTCTGGCCACTGTAGTAATCAGAGAGTGGGGCGTGGAGTGTCAGAAGCCTAGATTAGATTCATCACTTAGAATCCATATGAACGTGGTCCTTTCTGGACCTTCTTTTACTCATATATATATATGATGGGATAATTACCCACTTCATTGAGTTACTGACAGGAGCAAATGAAATAACACAGGAAAGTGTTTTTTTAAGTGGAACAAATGTTTTGCAGATTGAATTTGACAGTTCACCGTTTGCCTTCAATTGGGTTCCCTAAAACCAGACTCCAGAGATGGAGATTTACCCCTAGGAGGTTTCTATGGAGTGAAGAGGACCAACATCCAAAAGGGTGGGTGGGACGCAGGGCCAAGCAAGGGAGAAGTTGGATGCATTTATAGCAACGGCCTCAGCTAAGGCCTTGGGATGCCCTGAAGCTGGGATAACCCCTGGGTGTTGTCCTGCTTTTAGGCAGGATAGGGGCTATCTTCATTGGCAGTCGGCTGCTCCTAGGGAGGGGTCATTGCCTTGGGTGAGGCAGCTCCCATGAGGCCAGAGCAATGCTCAGAAAGGGGCACAGCTGTGAGCCAATAGCAGTCACTCCTCCAGCAGCTGGAAGAATGCCAGACCTGGGTTCTGAGAGAGCTCAGGACAGCTCCCCAAGGCATGCCCTCCGCCTTCTGTTGTATTTGTGGGTGAATGTGTCGTTTTTGGTAGATCCCATCGGGAAGGTATAAGAAAAAGAACATTATAGACTCCTCCTGGGTTTGAGCTTTGTTGGTAAGAAACACCAGACTATGGTGGCTGGGGGTGTGGGGGGGTGTCTCCCCAGCACTCTCCCTTCAGCCCAGCTGGCCTCTGATAACTGTATTTGCTAGAAGCACATTTCACAAAAGCCCACCGAGGGCAGCCATTGCGAACATATGGTCGCCCTGAATTCTGCCATCTTTATAAAGATGATTCAGCCTGGTCACCTTGTATTCTGCCATATTTCCCATCAGTGCAGTAGTATATTGAGCAAGAGGGTCAAGTTGAGAGTCAGAGACTGCAGACTGAGTCCTGGTGCTTGAATTCTTTTTATAGATGTATCCCTATGTGCTGAGGGGCACAATGTGTCAAATTGTAGTCATATGGAGATTGAATTTTTTGGGGGGTGGGTACTGGGGATTGAACTCAGGGGCACCTGGCCACTGAGCCACATCCCCAGCCCTCTTTTGTATTTTATTTAGAAACAGCATCTCACTGGGTTTCTTAGCACCTCGCTTTTGCTGAGGTTGGCTTTGAACTCTCCATCCTCCTGCCTCAGCCTCCTGAGCCACTGGGATTACAGAAGTGTGCATCTGCATCCAGCTATAGATTGAATTTGACAGTCAAGGCATCTTTTTTTTTTTTTTTTTTTAAAGAGAGTGAGAGGAGAGAGAGAGAAAGAGAGAATTTTTTTTTTAATATTTATTTATTTAGTTAGTTAGTTCTCGGCGGACACAACATCTTTGTTGGTATGTGGTGCTGAGAGTGCGCTACCGCTTGAGCCACATCCCCAGCCCAAGGCATCTTAAGTCTGTTCACCCTTTGCCTTCAGCTGGGACGTATGCTGTCTGGGTTGTATTATGTATATTAACAATACTTACCCTGCCCTGCAGGCATTTGAGTTTTTCTTTCTTGGATTAGGCTCAAGATGTTCAAGAGGATGCTGGAGCATTCAGTGGGGCCACATGAACTAGGCTCAGAAGTAGGTACGTGTCCAGAGAAAGGCTGGGAATTTGGGGCTCTGGACTAGCTGCGTGTTGCTATAAGCAGCAGGTCTGGGACAATAACGGTGTTGAGTAGGTGGTGGAGGGTGATCATGGAAGAGCTGGAATTCTGGAATTCTGGAAGAGCTGGAATTTCTCAAAAGAAAGGAATTCTGGTTGAAATTTCCACCAGCGTTTTATTTTTCTATCTTTAAGAAGCATTTTTTTTCTGGATACACACAACACGGATGAATCTTAAATGTGTTATGCGAGGTGAAAGAAGCCAGCCTGAAAAGATTACTTGTATTTATATGATTTCATTTATATGGTATTCTGGAGAAGGAAGCATTAAAGGAACAGGAAACAGATCGGTGGTTGTTGGCGTTTGGGGTTGGAGAAGACATGGATCCACAGAAGCCCAGTGAGAGGGAGGGAATGTTCTAGGGTGGTGGATCTGTTCTGCAGCTTGACTGTCATGGTGGTTGCATGACTTTGCATTTGTCAAAGCCCACAGAATTGGACACCAAAAGGAATTTGCCCAAGTGTGAGTTAGAATACAAATAAATAATTAAAATCTAAGAAGGCTTTTTTTTTTTTTAACCTTTTTGAGTGGAAGTGGTACTTCCATCAGGAATGTGTGGGCATGTGGGTGATGAGAACCAGGAGGTGCTGTGGGTCTCCAGGAGGCGTAGTGGGATGACCCTCAGGGACTCAGTGCCAGGACTGGAAACAGGAGTACTGAGCTTTGACACAAGAGACTTTGTTGTTGTTGTTGTTTATTTATCTTCTTCAGACCTCTCCTCCCCATGCTTCCTGGCAGGGACGAGGGAGGGGGCCCAGCCCACACCTAGAAGCCTCACTATGGTTTCTTCCCTTCCCAGCATCCTCAGCTTCCTCAACACAGAAACATCATGTAAACTGGACTGGGTGTGGGCCAGGAGAGTCACCGACTTTAGTTCCTTGCTGACAGATGAGCTAAGAGGCTGCTATGGGCCTCAGTGTCTCCATCTCTAAGAGAAAAGCCCTGATCTCCCGAAATCCTCCAGTTGGGTATTCCACCTTGAATATTTATGTCTTTCATTTTTTTGCAGTACTTGAGATCGAACCCAGGGATGCTGTACCACTTTGCTACACCCCCAGGCCTACTTTGTTTTTTGAGACAGGGTCTCGCTAAGTTCCTAAGGCCGTCCTCCAGCTTGCAATCCTCCTGCCTCAGCCTCCAGAGTAACTGAGATTTACAGGTGTGTGCCAGTGCAACCCTACTCCACTTCTACTATTGAATGAGAATGTCACCTGAAGAAACGCAGGAATCTCATAAGGAGGACTCAGCCTCTGCCATAGCTTGTCCCCTGCTGAGGGCCATCTGCCTCATCTCTGCATCCAAGCTCTGACAAGAAGTCCCGGCTTTCCCTGCCTACCCCATGCCACCTGCACACACTCCCAAGAGAAGTGAGTGAAGGAAGGTGCCAGACCTGACAGGAGAATTCAGAAAACTTTTTTCCCCCAGCCCCTCACTGGAAGTCAATGCTTCGGGCCAGAAAATGCTCAGAACTGGCAGCGACTGACAAAAGCTGCCTCTTGTTGGCAAGTGTGTCAGCCTGTGAGAGATGAGAGGCAGGGGCTGCAGTGCAGGCTTCTCAAGTGAACGCTGCTGACAGGAGAACAGAGGAGCTGCCTCCCACTCTCACGGCACAGAGCATCCGGTGCCTGAGCGGGAGACTCCCGCCACTTCAGCCCCCTCCCTGCTCCGAGATGGGAGACAGGCCCACTGATGGGCGGTGATCTGCCCAGGGCCTGGAAGGGGCAGTAGCTGTTGCTGGGTTCCCTGGGGGAGGGCCCGGGGAGCTGGCATCCTGGCTGTGCACTGTGGGAGTATGGAGCTGCTCTGGACTGCAGTGTGGAAGGCAAGGAGCCTCATCATTTCTGACAGCTGCAGAGCACAGAATCCCCGTGGCTCCCCTTCTGGGAAGGGGAGTGCTGCAGGTCATGTGAGTCACACTCCCAGGCAGGTCACCAGGACCATGCCCTCATCAAGGGACCTTTCCAGAGAAAGTTCAGGTGAACACTGGGCTGGGCTTTTGTTCTTGCAGAGGACACTACTGAATAGTTCTTTCCCATCCCCCAGGGTCCAGACAGGGGCTGTAATCCCTTCATGCAAACCCTAGGTGCCCCAGGAGCTGCCCCTCCCAGACAGATGACACACAGTAGGAATGCTTTCCGTGAGCACTCACCTGCAAGTCTTGGTGTGAACACGTTCTTTCTTTTCTCTTAGGTAAACTTCTGGGAGTGAAATGGTGGAATCATGTGGTAGAGGTTTTGCTTAGCTTTTTAGGAAATTATCAAAGTGGGAAATTCCACTTGATCCACATCCTTCCCAACCCTTGGTCTGATCATTCATTTAAAGTTTGAGCTATATGGGTCATGGCGTGTCACTGTGGTTTAAATTGCATTTCCTAATGACCAATGACATTGAATGGTGTTTTTGTACCTGCTCATTTGCTATCTTTACATTTCGTTGTGTGTGTGAAGCGTTCGTTGACATCTTTTGGCCCTTTTTATATTAGGTTGTGATTTCCTTATTATTGAGTTTTGAGAGTTCTTTGTATATTCTGGACCTTAGTCCTTTATCAGATCTGTGCTTTGCAAATATTTTTCCTCCAGTCTGTGGCTTGTCATTTTATTTTCTTAATGATGCCTTTTGCAGAACAGTTTAAAAACTCAATGAACTGTAATTTATCATTTTTTTTGGTGGGTATTGCTTTTTGTATTGTATCTAAGGAAACCTTGCTTAATCAAAGGTCAATAACTATCTTCTCCCAGAAGTTTTATAATTTTAGGTTTTATATAGGTATGTGGTCCATTTTGAATTAATTTTTGTATGGGCTGTGAAGTAGGAATTGAAATTCTTTTTCTTTGCTGTATATGTCCAATTGCCCCCGCATAATTTGTTGAGAAGATCATCCTTTCTCCATTAAATTGCCTTTGTGACTTTGTTAAGAATCAGTGACATTCCATTAATCTCTCTGTTTCCCCTTTTACCAATGCTTGCACTACCTTGATTACTAAAGATGTACAGTAATAAAAAAAATGATGTATAGTTAATGAGAATTTACCAATTTTATATTTTTTTGAAAAAAACTATTTTGGCCTTTTAAGTTTTTCTGCCTTTCATATAAATTTTGGAATTATGTTGTCAATTTCTGTAAATAACCCTGATGGGATTTTGACTAAGACTGTATTGACTCTATAGATGAGTTTGGGGGAGAATTGACAGCTTAGTTGTGTTGAGCCTTATAATTCATAAATATTGATTACTATTTAGATCTGATTTCTTACATCTGTGTTTAATATACATGGTTTGACATATATCTCCTGTATACATTTCATGAGATTTATATCAAGTAGGGCATTATATGTTCATATTTATATCAAGTATTTCAACTTGTATTTCACCTTGGAGGGTAAAATACAAGTTGAAATACTTGATATAAATATGAACATATAAAAATGCTCCAAATTACTGAATCTTCATTAGAAGCTTTGCTGAGGCTATGTGCCCTTGTATTTTAATAGGATTCCTCTCTAATTTTCTGATTTGTATCTCTTACTGAAGGTACCAAAACCTCTGCTACTTCCTGTTCATCAGATTTAATCATCATACTATCAAGAATGACATGAATCATTGAGCTGTTGTGTAAATGTCAGTGTGTTGAAGACTACTTCAGACTATACAATTGCAGAGAACATGCAAGTTGAAATAGTCCTAAGGCAAAACTGTGCAGGTGTATTGTTCGTCACACCAGGTAAAAGCAAGATGCTTCTGGTGATCTTTGTAAACTGATATGAAGGAAGAAGCATTTTTTTACCATTAATGGTCACATCTGAGTGCCAGAGGATGTGTTGATGGGTCCTAGTAAAGATACTACATCTGGTGGGCAACAGGTGGCACCCTCTTGTAATTCCAGTGACTCAGGAGGCTGAGGCAGGGGAATTGCAAGTTCAAGGTCAGCCATAGCAACTTAGTCAAACCCTGTCTTGAAATGAAATATAAAAAGAACTGGAAATGTAGCTCAGTGGGAGAGCTACATTTCAGTAGCTGGTTTCAGTCCCCAGTATCAAAACAAGCAAACAAACAAACAACAACAACAAAAAATTACGTACATCTGAAATAGCAATTATAATCATTACTGGGTGTATAATAATCCACATTCTCTAAGATCCATCTGCTTCCTGCCTGGGCTAGACTAGTAAATTACTTAGGATATCATTTGTATCCCTCCCTTTGCAACTTTAACTTCTTCGTTGGTGTTACTAATCTTTTAAATCTTTTAAATTCTCCTAAGAGTGTGATATTGTTTTTTTATTTACTCTCCTGTTAAAGAAGCAAGTTCAAGGGACTTCCACTTGGCCTTTTCTACAATGGTGGCCCTTGCACCATGTATTACAAAGCCAATGTGGGGATTGTGCCTGTTGCCAAATGGGCCTATTCCAACTGTCAGGGCTCAGCAAAACTTTTTTTTTTTTTTAAATAACATTTTGTAAACCTCTATCTATCTATCTATCTATCTATCTATCTATTTATTTATTTTTATGTGGTGCTGAGGCTCAAACCCAGCGTCTTGCATGTGCTAGGTGAGCGCTCTACCACTGAGCCACAACCCCAGCCCCCTTAGCAAACCTTATTTGTATAGGACCAGATAGTAAATGTTTTAGGCTTTGTGAGCCACATTGTTGTTGTTTACCTCACCCTACTCTCTCCCCCTCATTCTCAATCTTTTTTTTTTTTTTTTTAAATACTGGGGATTGATTGAACCCAGGGGCATTTTACCACTAAGTTACATCCCCAGCCCTTTTATTTTTTATTTTGAAACAGGGTCTCAATATGTTTCTGAGGCTGGCCTTGAACTTATGATCCTTCTGCCTCTGTCTCCCGAGTAGCTGGAATACATAAACACATCTGGCCTTTTCTCAATCTTTCCAGAAGGTAGCAACCACCTTTAGTACACAGGTTATGCCAAGGGGAGGAAAAAGGGCTACAGGCCATATTCACCTAGGCCATAGTTTGCCAAATCTTGATGTAGATAAGTGTTATATTATATAATAAAACTTGGAGTGATCATGAGATAATGAAAATTTAGGTTTAAATAGCTGCAAATGGCTAGTGGTGACTCTATTGAACAAGGTAGCTCTAGGTCCAGTGACCACGGAGTGTGTCAGGGGACCTCCTAAGTTCACTACTCAGCTCCGTGAAGCTCCACTTTTCCACTTAGACCACAGTGGCATTTGGAATCCTAGGAATTAGTGTCAGTGTTTTTTAATCCCTGAAAGACATTTCCTTTTCTCCAGTGTACAGTTGCTATAGTAAATGGTGAGAAGTCCCTTTGGGAAAAGCTGGGTGAAAGATTTACAGTTTGTTCTTAAGGAAGTTCGGCAGGATCTCTTACCCAGGGGAACTTGTCTCTCCTTCAGTCAAAGAGATCTCTGCCTATGAGCCGGCTTAGGTGTGGGAAATGGGTGAGAGGCTGTGACTCCTCACCACAGTGACTCAAGTTATGATCTTGGCTACCAGATCTGGAGTTTTCTGGTTAAATAGATCAACTGAATTTTAGTAGGCTCCCCTCTATTTCACCCCTGAAGCCTTTTGAGCAAATGTTCCTATGTTTCAAAATACTGTGGTTAACTTTTCTCCCCTACTTCCCAATATCTTAAACATCCACCCACCTCCTCTTTTAATTAAGGTTATTGAAGTGTCAGCAGATGCCTTATGGCCTCAACTATTCCGGAATTCCATCATGCCCCTGAAGTTAGAAAGCCCAGGTCAATGACAGCATACGCCCTCACTGTACCTGGATAAAGGGAAACAGCCATGCTATAGTTTAGCTCTTGAGCATCCCAAAGTCCCTGTGTTAAAGGCTGGGTTCCTGCAATGGCACTTTTGGGAGGCTGAGGAACCCTTGGGAGGTGGGTCTGTGGGAGGTCTTATAGGTCCTGTCAGAGTGGATGGTGGATCCCTGGTCTCTTCCCTTTTGTCTCTCTCTTCGCTTGCAGGGCTCCTGATGTAAGTGATTTTGCTCTGCCACACACTTGGACCATTCTGTGCCGGGCTGCCTATCCACAGGCCTCAAACAATGGAGCCAATCTATCACGGACTCTTACCTCCAAAACTGTGAGCCAAAATAACCCTTTTCTCTTTCTTAGTTAATTATCTCAGGCATTTCTTTACAGTGACAGAAAGATTTTTCAAAGATGCGGGTTCTCTCCTCATTGGTATATTTTTCAGTATCTTAGAGAGTATCCTTTGACTGTCTTAAGGGGTATATTGGAAAAGGCTCGTGAACAGGTCACACATAAGTTCAGTCCAATATTTCATCTAGGGATTGTCTCGATTTTTAACATACGTATTTTAAATCCCATCATCCCACTGAAGTTGGAGAGCCCAGGTCAAAGATAGAATATGCCCTCACTATATCTGGTAAGAGAGGACAGCCACGCCATAGTTTGGATCTTGAATGTCTGTTTGGATATGATTCATCCTCCCAAAGTTCATGTGCTGAAGCTTGGTTCCCAGTGTAATGGTACTGAACGGTGGTGGGACTTTTAAGAAGCTGGGCCTAGTGGGAGGCAATTGGGTCATGACTGTCCTCAGAAGGGATACATGGTGGTCTCAGAGACTGTTTTGGGTCTCACAGTAGTGGGCTGAGAGATCGTGGGTTGTTATAAAAGAGCAAGCCAGGCTCCTCACTGCTCTCTTACTTCCTCTGTCGCCATGTAACCTGTTTCTGTCTCATGTTGTGCCATATCAATCCACGAAACCAATCCACTACTGTGAGAACTAACACACTATTGCCAGATGCTACCATCTATCATGTTGTGACGCAGTCGGAGAACCCTAACAGATTCCATGCTGTGGATCCTTTCCAGCCACCAGAATCATGAGCCCAATGAATCCTTTTTCTTTATACCTTACCCAGCATCAAGGATTTTGTTATAGCAACACAAAACAGACTAAAATACGGATAGTTCCAATTTCTGTTCCACATAAGATTTCAGCTTTTATATTGCTTTATCTCTTCAGACTGTGTTTTATCTTGACATTTCATGTGGCTTTGATTTTTTTTTTGTTGTTGTTGTTGAAAGTTGGAGGTGTTGTATAGGTCAGTCGACAGGGGTAAGTATTTTTATGCTTGGAGATGAGTCTATTTTTCCTTCTGCGAGGTCTATAGTGTGGGTTCACATAGTCAGCAGTTGGATGGTGTTTGAAGCTCACTCCCTGCCTGGTTTTGGGTATTCCCCTTTTGTGCTGCTCTTTTGGGGGAATGGATTTCTTACTCTTCTCTCAGTTGCATTTCAATTATTTTTACATGATGCTTGTAAGCCTGGAGGTAGAGAGCAGGGATGCAAAGATTCTTTGTGTATTAATGTAGCCTCCTCTAAGGTGGGGACAGGGTCTGGTTGAGTTTGGGCAGTGGCTGCTGTTCCCCTTCCCCAGTCAGCCTGGGGGAGGGAGATTTCTCAAGATTCTTCCCTGTGAGAGCCAGGATAGTCTGAAGGGAGGCTGCGGACTCCCCAATTTATGTGCCTTCCCACTAACCAGGAGCTTTTCTCTTTCAGGCTACCCCAACCGTGTCCTTTATAATTCATTAAAAATATCTAGTTGAATCTCCTCACTGGCTTGCATGACATTCAGTGGCATCTAACCCAGGTAAGCAAATACTCTGGACTTGTGATTCCCCATAGGTTCCTGTCTTGCTCAGATATTGGGGCAGTTCTTTGTTCGGTGATTTTAGATCTCTCAGGGATTTAAGAGAAGTCATTAATTTCTCATATAGTGGGAACAATGCTTTCCCACCTCTCTACGTTTCTAAGCTGAAGCTGGAAATCTCCACTACTTATTTTAACAGAGATAATTTAATGTAAAGAATTGTTAGCCAGGTATTAAGCTCTGAATTAGGTAATGGAAGAGGTTAAAATAAAAAGAACATTCGGGTATCATAGTTAGAGCTATTGCAGGAGGCTCGTGTAACTAGATAGGGCTGGAGGTACAGAGCTAAAAGTCTGGAGGAGAGATTCTGAAAAGCTGCAGTTTGGACTTCAAGGAGGGGATTCTGGCTGTTTACTGCAGGTGTTTCTGGGGGTAAAGCATGTGAAGTTGGTTATTGAAGTGTTAGCAGATGTCAATAGATTGGCCTAAGGATTGGGGAAGGCCCTGCGGCTCAGCACATTATTAATAGAGCAGAAGTTCCTTATCCGGTGACTCTGCTAGCACACAGGTCAGTGACTGAACAGAAACTCAACAAAACAGGAGGCTAAGAAATAGAAGCTTATCTCTCCTTTGCATAAGTTAATTTTGAAGATAGGCAGTCCAGTCCATGCTTGGTGGCTCGATAATCATTGGGGATCCATCTGCCTTGCCAATCCATCATTCTAATCCACAACTTCTATCTCAAATTATATCATTTGCAAGAAAATGAATGGAATTTGAGACCACTTGTGTTGCACAGAATAAGGCAGACTCAGAAGGTCAAAGGTTTCATGTTTTCTCTCATATGTGAAAAATGGAGAGAATGAAGGAAAGTGTGTGGCATGTCACATGAAAGTCAAATGTTGTCAGAGTAGAGGAAAGGGATGGGTGCATGAGGAGAGAGGTAAAAGGGAAAATACTGGGGAATGATTTTGGCCAAATTATATGGTTATATCGTGTGCCTAAACGAGTACGTAACAATAGATCCCACCATTATATACAACTATAATGCACCAAGAAAGACTATTGGAAAAAAAAAATCATATGGACATATTGGTGTGGGCCTATTTCTGTTTTTTTTTTTTTTTTTAAATTTCATTCTTTCAACCTATGTGTTTATTTCTCCATGAATGCTGCACTATCTCAATTACAGCTGTGCAGTAAAATCTTAATATTGAATAGTGATTCTTTCCATTTTTTTTTCTTTTTCAAAATTATTTAATCTATTCTGGATCCTGGGCCTTCCCACATAATGTTTAGAATAGGCTTGCCAATATCTACAAAAAGTGTTGCTGAGTTTTTGGCAGAAATTTTATTAAATCTCTGGGTTAATTTAGGGAGAACTAATTATTGAAACTTCCAAACCAAGATTTAATCCATGAATCATCCAATCCATATTTGCTTTTATTCATTCATATTTTATAATTTCAGGAAATAGATTATATATATTGTTAAATTTATGTATTTCTTTTTCTTTGATATAATTCAATAATAATATTGTGTTTTTAATTTTGATTTCCAAAGACTTGTTGATAATAATATATAAGTATATTTGAATTTTGTGTCAAACTTGCTTAACTTATTTATTACTTCTAGGAGTTTTGTTTATTTTGTGGATTCCTTGTCATTTTCTACTAGACAATCACATCATTACCACCTAGGACTTTCAGTAGTATGTTGAATAAGAGTGGTGAGATTAGACATTCTTCCCTTGTTCTCAATTTTTAGGGGGAAAATATTCAATCTTCACCATTAAATATGATGCTAATGGTAGGTTTTTGTGGATACTCTTAATTAAGTTGAAGAAATTCTCTTCTACTCCTCCTAAATTCTTGAGAGGTTTTATCATGAATCGGTGCTGGATTTTTACAAATGCTTTTTCTAAATAAGTTGATACTGTGTTAGTCAGCTTCGTGTTGCTGAGACCAAAATATGGGACAAGCACAACTTATAGGAAGAAAGGTTTATTTTGGCTCATGATTTCAGAGGCTCAATATGTGGTCAACCAGTTCCACTACTTTGAACCCGAGGTGAGGTTGACCAGTGGCAGAGCACTGCTTACCTCATGGCAGTAGAGAAAGAAAGGGGAAGGCCACCCAAAGTGATCCACCTCCTCCAGCCACACCCTGTCTACCTACAGTCACCACCCAGTTTGTCCATTCAAACTAAAAGGTCTGATTAAGTTATGGCTCTTACAATCCAGGCATTTTACTCTGAATATTCTTGCATTAACCCAGGAGATTTTGGGGGGACATCTTATTTCTATACCATAACACATTTGTTGATTTTCAAAAGTTGCAATCATTTTCAAGCCATTTGAAGAAACCCCGTTTAGTTATGGTATACAATAATTTTTAAGCATTGCTGGATTCATTTATCAATATTCTGTTGAAGATTTTTTCTTTCTAAGCTCCTGAGAGATATTAGTCTCTCTCTCTCTTTTTTAATTTTTTTTGTACTTTCTTTGTCTGGTTTTGGTATGAGGGTAAGTAATAGCATCTTAAAATGAGTTGGGATGTGCTCCCTCCTCTTTATTTTCTAAAAGATAGTGTAAACATGATTCCTTTGAAAAATCTGTTTGAGCTGTTTGGATTTTCTCTTCTTTGGACTGCCTGTTTGTACTTTTTATCCACTTGTGTATCACATTGTTTATCTTTTTCTTATATATATTTGTAGGAGTTCTTTTTGTATTTTGGGTATAAAACATTTATTTTCTCTGTGGATTACTCCTGTCTTCTCCCACACTATCTGGATCTTTCTAATCCATTTAGAGATCAGTGAAGGGCAGCATGATGAGGTGGCCAAGTGCACATCCCTCAAGCACTTGACCACCAACGTTCAAACTCCCTCTCTAGCTCTTATTTAGAAATTCTACTTCTTAAAAATTCTAAGTATTATAAAAAAGGAATCAGGAAAATACAATTGAAACACCAATGATTTATCATTTTGTCAGCCTGATAAAAGTTAAAAATTCTGACATTAGTGCAGATGCCAATGTAGGTAAGCAGGAATTGCCCATACTACTGAGTTTAATTTGGTTTGACCACTCCATATTATTTACAACTGCTAATGTGTAGTGTGTACGGTAGGAAAATGTGAAGTATGTGCCCTAGAGAAACTTTCACATATATGCATGGGTGACTCTTGAGTGTCCCTACTGGGTGGATGGGAGGTGAGTGGTACCCTTGTAAGGGGTAAGGGCACTGGAGGCTGGGTAGGGGAAGGGGTATGAGCTGGATATAGTTAGGAGGTGTTGAAGCCAGGTGAGAGTCCTGTGAGTAGGGGTGACTCTGAACTCTTACAATTAAAGATGGTCAGAGGATGGAGCATTCAGAAGAACATGGACAGGAAGCAAAGAAAAGTTTGCTTTCAAGAGGGACAGTTGTAGGCAGGGCTTAAGCCCTCCTACCCCTTCCTCAGGGAGAGAGAGGGCCTGGTGTGTCATTCTGCTCCATGAGGAGGCAGCTCTGGAAGTTAGGCATTCACATTCCATATTGCTGGAAGAATTCCAACATAACAGTTTCCAACATACCAGTCCCTCACGATGTTCCTTTTCTCTCCTAACACTTATAAAGCAGTTTCATTCCCTTTAAACCTCTTGGTGGGCTTCATTAGGGCAGGGGTCTTGATTCACAATTGTATAGTCAAGGACAGTTGCTCAGAGAAGTTGTGACACAAGCAACAGAAGCCCTGGAATCAAACTGGGTCATTCCTTCCTCTCATCCAGAGCTTGGTTCAGAGTACCACGTTGCTTAGTGGATGAGTTGAGCATTTCTGTGTGGATCGTTTGCAGACATCTTCAGCCTCCCAGTGGTTCTGGGGCTCCCTGTTCCAACCACAGGATGCATCATTACTCAACAGGCACACACATGCCTTTATACAGCTGGATAATGCAATTAAATCTGAAAGCAGGAAGCAGGAGTGGCCCCGTTTCTAATAACCAAAGAACCCAGTTCTGGTCAGGGGGAAAAAAAAAAAGAGTCTTTTTTATGTATAACCCTTCATAATTTTTCATCTCTGTACAGTGAATTTTGGTGACTGAGTTTTGTTGTTGTTGTGAGTTCTCTTGTCAGAACTGGTGCTTTAAAAGGTCGACGGTAGACGTGAACTGTCAGTGTTATGTCTTTGATGCCCATAGGCAAATCCTGCCTTTTTCCACCTGAACTCATTTGGATGGTGACTCAACGGGGGCCCCTCAGGAGGACACACTTCAAATCTATTTCCACTTCAGGGAATGTATGAACAGTTTTCTGGAGGTCAGAGTCCAATGCTGATTTGGGGCTGAAGGAGCATTCATCTGGTCTTGACCTTCTCATCCCATCCATGTCATGAGCATCCTATCTGAATAGGTTTAATGACTCTTAATCAATTCGCTTGAAGAACTAAAAAAAAAAAAAAAAAATCAATAGCTTAAGTCTCCATGGAACACATCTTTATATCTAATCTCCCTGACCTTAAATTCAGTCTCTATCTTAACCTGTCACTGCAAACAGAGGGGTCTTTATGAAACAGGAATCCAACTATAATTTGTAACATAACGGGGAATTTTTGCTTAGGGGGTCTCTTTCCTCCTCCTTTTGGTGACAATATCTTACTTTTTTTTTTTTTTAAGGGAGCATGGGGGAGGCAATTACATACAATCTTGGTGGAGCTGTCAATCAAAATTCTCTTGCCTTTCTTCTTCACTGGAGCTAGGCCCATCAAACGTTATTTTTTTGGGAATTTGAATCCTGACTGGACACCCTCAGGGAAAACGAAAACCTCTAACAACTGGTCCTAGCCTCTTGGAAAGACTCTCTAATGGTTTCTGTTACCCAGACACTTGCCCAGCCTTGGCTGCCATCCTCCTGTTTATTCAACATTTACTACCTTTCTGTGAGATTCTCTGTAGCCTTCTGGTAAATTCCTCTTATGCTGGAACTGGTTTGTGTTGCTTGTTCCTCTGACTGACACAAAAATTGATAACCGGAAATGGATGTTCCTCTTCACAGATCCTAATATGTGGCATTAGCCAAATGGAAGTGGGGTATAGGACACGGAGACTTTCTTATCCCAAGATCTAAATCTGGAAATTTCTATCATGTTCTTAAATGTAGCCTGTTGGATCTGGTAACCCAGCTTGCCTCTTGCTGCAACAATTTAAGGGACTTAAATTAAGGGACAATCTCTAGGATTTGGAAAGCTATAGGATACTTTTGGCTGGCATAGTAAAGTTACACAAAGAACAACAAACTTTGCCTAAGCTGACCCATATGGAAGCAGAGAGGAAGGTTCTTTTTACTGTCTTATAGTCTTGTGCCTTGAAAAACGGAAAAAGATAGATTTCGGTCCTAACCTAATAATAGTGGGAAAGGCAGAAGATCTGGAAGTAGTGGTGTGTTGGCAAGAGGTCTGTTGCCAAAGGCAGCAGCACCCAAGTCCAAGTTTAGATGGAAAGACAATGAGCCAACAAGATCTAACAAATCTAAAATGCAAGAGAAAGAAATTCTACTGGGGTTGTACAGGATATGCAATGCCAGAGAGCCTTCAGCCAAGGCAAGGAATGACCCATGATTGATCAAACCTGAAGACTACTTCCAGGGCCACCCGGTGCCAGCACAGGAAGTGAGGAAACTCTTCATTCCAAAGAAGGAGTCTTCCCAGATGTTTCTGTCTATGAGGAAGTAGGCCGTAGAGGAACTCTCCCAGACAGCAGGACTCAGAAAACTCTCCACTGTTAGGACAAGGGGCATATGCTTCAGGACACACTGTGGGTGTATATTTCTGGATGTGGTTTCTCCTTTTAAAAACAAGTTTTAAAAGATAGTGTGTTGATCCGAGACTTTTGCATATTGATTGAATTGTTAGCTTTTGGGGACTGTGCTATGAGAGCTACTTCTGCACTGGTCAAGAAGACGGCATCTCACTCATTTGACAAATGTCTTTGGCACTGTTCTTGTGGCTGGGAATATATTAGTGAGCAAATAGAGTTCTTCCCCTCAGAGAGCCAGTTTTCTAGTAGGAAAGACAGACAATAAGCTAGTATATACATGATATTGCAGAGCCTGGAACAGGGCGTAAGTGCTGGGGATGTGGCTGGCAATTGCACAGAAATGAGACATGTGCATATTCTGACTGAGGGAAAAGTGAGTTCCAAGGGTTCCTGTGCAGAGGCAAGAGCATGGTTGGTGAGTTTCAGGAATGGTAAGGAGGACAGGGTGGGCCAGACACAGCGAGCCAAGGAGGCTGGAGCGAACGAGAGGTCAGAGAGGAGTGAGGGCCAGATTATGTAAAGCCATTGTAATGACAGCTACTCAGAGCCCCAGAGGAGCTGTGGGTGGGTTTTGAGCTCTGGCTGCTGTTTGGGGACAAAAGTAGCAATGAGGCATTGTTTGGAAGACTTGAAATAATGCTTGTATAAGATGATGGTTACTTGGGTAAAATGGAGATCCATTAAGGTGGTGAGGAGTGTTCAAAACTGGCTGTATTTTCTTGTTTATTTATTTATTTATTTTTAACAAGTGAAAAAAGAGGTTTATTCTAATGGCCCACACAAATGGACAGGTCCATGAATCATAGAAGTCACCAGTAAAAAGAAAGAAGGAGAAAAATTATAAAACATTTAATTAAAGCCATGGAATACTCAAAGAGGTCTAAGAAAACTCAACATAATTAACTTTTATAGCCTTAATTAGTGCCAGGCACCATGCCCTCTCCTTCCTTTCAAGAAAGTTGCAGATCAGATGGGATAATAGGACACAAGCTAATAAAGGGAGAAAAAAAAAGCCAAATAGTACCTATTACATGCCAGTAAACAATAAGGAATAATTGCAAACAGCACATGAGTGCTACCTCATCTTCTTTGAGAACCAGAGAACCCACTTGTGTCTGGCTATACTGAAAGGCATAAAATAGACTAATAAAATGACATGTTGAAAGAGACTCCTTCAAAATACAGAAATTTTCATCTAGCGGTATCTTCATTGAATGATGTTTGCACACCAAGTACACTGGCACTAACAGCACTTAAACATAAAATCTAAGCTACCCTCCAATTTGAAAAAGCAAATCTTTGAAGATGGCATATTTGATTGAAAAATGTAAACCTGTTCTAATAAAGTCTGCTTGATCCAGTGGCTCACTCACCCAGCCTCGGGCCTTCCTCCTGTAATCCAAAAACTGGATGTATTTTTAGAGTTTATGGGATTTTCTGATCTATAGCTGGTCTCAGCTTGGTTTAAAGCTGGATGTATTGTCTGGCTTTGTCTGCATTGTCTCCCTTTGGGAAGAGGGAGCTTGTGGCTTTATGTGGGACAGATACATTGTGTTGGGTAGGTATTTTTGATATTAGGTGTCTGGAGAGAAGGATGTGTGTTGACGTTGGGCAGCGAAGGGTGGGAAGGTGGTAGACAGCTATGGTTTTATCTTGCTCATCTGCTGTTTCCTCTTTTTATGGCAGAACTCTTCTGTTTGGGAACTGCTCTCAGCTTAGCTCCAGATTCCCAGGGTGAACACATGATCTACAAGCTGCCAGTATGCTGGACACAATATGTCTCCCTGGATTTTTGCTGAAATTATTGGGAAAGATTCAAGTTTCTACTCTGACATCAAAGATGTAAATGATTGCAGGCCATCTTTGCCACCACATGTGGAAAATCTGCCTTGGAATGGGGTCAGCATAGAAGAAAGCAGAGTGAAGAGGGAGAAAGAGGATATTCCCCTGGCACCATTTGAGTTCTCGAATCCAGCTACATCTCTAGGTTGAAATTATTTTCTTCCTTTTTCCCCACAAGCTAATTTAGGTTGGATTTCTATTATTTGCAACAAAGGTTAAAATCTGGTCCAAGTGCACCTGTATTATTCCTATTCCTGTGCCAATTAGTAAAGCCAGTCTTCTAAGTGGTCTCCAACCTCTCTGTCCCAGCAGTTCTGGTCCTCCCTCCTTTGGGGTCTTTCTCTAGACCTTTCCATAATCCAGCAACCAGAGGGTTAGTACCTCCAGAAGCATGCTTTTGGTAATGTGGTCAGTCCTCACTAATTGGTTGGGGTCCTGTGCTAGGCAGATTGCTTGAGGTTTTAATATCACTCACGACACCATCCAAAGTGATTCAGTGGGATACAAACTTGGTTACCACTGGGAACATACTACTCACTTCCCCATATCTTGGTTACATTTTGCCAAACTCTTTACCCTCTTGCACATCTCGGGCATCTTGCACAGTTGCTATTCCCTTTCCCTAGAATTTCCTTTTAAAATTACCCACCACTAAACTCCTACTCCTCCCTTTACACTCAGCTCAAATAATCCCAGTCCAAGATATAAATGCCATGATTGAGAGGAGAAGACAGTAATTACTTCTGGGAAGAGAGAGAAGAATCTAAGCTGAGCCATTTAAAGTTTTTTTTTCTTATTTTTGAAATTGTGAGATACAACATATACACAGAAAAGGAATTAGACAAATGTGTTTAGCTTAACACATAAAGACAACACTTACGATGAAGAGTGTGTAATTAGTACATTGACAACATCCAATCACAAATGACTCCTTCCCTTTGTTGAGACCTGTACCCTGACTTTCATGACAGACTCTTGTTTTTCCTTAGGCATTCCTAGACAATACAGTTTAATTTTGCCTGTTTTTGAATCTCATATAATCATATAGTAGATGTAGTTATATGTCTGGCTTCTTTCATTCAATATTATGCTTGTAAGATTCATTTATAGACTGGTATTAAACTATCTGTCATTTTCATTGTTGCATAAAATTACATTAAAAAAAGATACAACAATTTATTAAATTATTCTACTGCTGATGGACCTTGGTTGTCTCAAATTGGGGTTCATTATGAACAATGTCCATAAGAAACATTGCACATGTCTCCTACATCACGTGTGCACAGATTTCTCTAGTTTTTGTAGGAATGGAAAACCTGAGACAGGAGCTTTATGTATCTTCAACTCTTTTAGGTTAAGTTGAACTGTTTTGCAAAGTGCTTGCACCAATTTACACGCTCTCCAACAGTGCATGAGAGGTCTTGTTGCTTCTCATTTTTGCCAATTCTTGATGTTCGTTGGTCTCTAAAAGTTGTGCAGATCTGATAAATGTATAAAGGCATTTCACAGTAGATTTCATTTGCATATTTCCATGATTACTAATTAGGTTGTGCACCCTTTTATATGTTTATTAGATATTCAGATTTCCTCTTTTGTGAAGTACCACTTCAATTCTCTTACCATTTTCTATTGTGTTGTCTATTTCATATTGATTTGTAGAAGTTAAAAAAATCTTTGAATATTAGACTTTTGTTGGATATAAGTGTTTTTTTTTTTTTTCAGTTGTGGGGCTCCAACCCAGGGCTTTATGCATTCTCAGTAAGCATTCTATTACGAAGCTATACTCCCAGCCCTTTTTTTCTCTTTATTCTAAAATCTTAGTAGATTTTCCTTTCATATTTTGATATACCTGGAATTGATTTTTGAGTATGGTTTTGGTAGGAGTCTATTTTTTTTTTAAAACACAATTGTCCCAGCATCATTTATACAAAGATCCTCTTCTGCACTGCTAAGCTATCCCATCTTTTCCATATTTTAAGTGTTCATATATACGCTTGGGCCAATTTATTTTTGCTATAGATTCTCAGCAAGGTTGTATTGCAGTCTGAAATGTACACTTTAGCCTTTTTGTCTTTTGAAAACTTTTGGAATCTTATTCTTTAGCTAGGCTCATGAACTATTTTTGTAAATGTTCCTTAGGTACTTGAATACGTGTTTTGCACTTAGTTGATAAATGTTTGCACAGTATACAATTTCTATTCTTTTATTTTTATCTTTTTGCTAACCTGAGGTTTTAGGTATATCCCTTGGTAAACATCATTTATTTGAATTTTTAGAGTCCTACCTGACATTCTTTGTCTGTATTCTGAAGTATTTGGTCCATCCATTTACATTTAATGTAACTATTAATATATTGGTGTACAAATATACTATGTTATTCTGTCTTTTCCACTTGTTATTCTTGTTCTACATTTCATATTTTTCTTCCTTTTTACCTTACTTTTTAAATTGGTGGATTGTTTCTTAGCTGATTTTCCCCATCCTACTTTTGAAATCATAGACTCCGTTTCTGTTTTGTTAGTGACAACTCTAGTAATTAAGTAATGCATTCTTAACTTACCAAAGTCTAACAATAATGAAAACATTTTTTTCTATTCTTCCATATAATAATGAAGTTTATGAACCTTACCCTATTTATGTCCTCCCAACTACCTGATATTATCGTCTGGGATTTATACAGTGCTGTTGATGTTTTCAATGGGAGGAGGGATTTAAATAATCTACCCTTATCACTACTTGAAACCTTGGAATTGCTTTTTAATTAATTTATTTTAAAATGTTCAACCTGTGCTCAACTCTAAACTGAGTGTCTGTGTATTTTCATCCCCAGGACTTTGGAAAGTGACTTGACCTTGTTTTAAAGCAAATGCTTTAGCATACCAGGTTCTCCCTCTACTCACTCTCCTAGGTTGACTGAATGTTCTTGAATGGACTTTGCCGTCCATGTCTAGTGCAACATAGTTTAGTGGCATTAAAAAAATCAGGGCAGAGCTTATGATGGTAGCATTTATTAAAGAACCTGCAGGTCAGCACCATTGTTCTTTTTTTTCATATTCATATTTTTTTGTCTCCATATTCTGGGAGGAAGCGTTCTAGTGCCATCTCTGATGGTGAGGTTGATGATGTACCTTTGGCTTTCCATCTTCCTTGGATATCTCAGGTTTGCTGCCCTGGATATATAATTCCTATCTTGTAATCAAACCCCTGGGTAAACTTTGGAACTGAATCTAGTGAAATTTTCAACAATAATCTAGCATTTGCATTGGATACATTTCCAAAAGCTCCGAGTAATGCAAGATCTATTGTGTCCCTTTTCTAATGGTTCCCATTATAATTTGGGAAATGCATGTGTAGGGGAAAAAATTGTAGAGTATATTAGTTTCCTAGGGTTGCTGTAACAAATTATCACCAACTGGGTGGCTTACAACAGAAATTTATTCTCATATTTCTGGAGGCTAGACATCTAATATCAAGGTATTGTCTGGGCTTTTCTCTCTTTGGAGTCTCCAGGGGTGAATCCTTGCCTTCCTCACCTCCTCCTAGCTTCTGATAGTTACTGGAAATCTTTGCCATTCCTTAGTTTTCAGCTTCATCTGTCTTCACATAGCTGTCTACTTTGTGTGTGTTTCTGTGTTTCACATTGTATTCTTCTCTGACCAAACTTCTCTCATATTATATCACCAGTTATTGGATTAGAGTCCACTCTAATCTAGTATAACCTCATCTTAATTTGATTATGCCCCAGAAGACCATATTTCCAAATTAAATCACATTCACAGGTACCAAGAGTTAAGATTTCAATATATTTTTTTTTGGGGGGGGGACACAATTCTACCTACACCAAAGGGCAAAAGATGTGATAAGTATGCCTTTGAGAATAGTATTATCTACTTAGTAAAACTAGTCTGATGGCTGAATACATTTAATGATTGCAGCTAACACTATAAAAATAAACCAGTCCCCAAGCTCTCTGTCTTCCCAGCTGTCTTACAAACACATGAGCTATTATCATTTCAGTTGATGTTTTAAGTGACCACATGGGATTGAGATGCTGAAGAAGCTGTAGGGTCAGTACCTGGGCATCCTGGTTCACTGACATTAGGGAGGAAGGGCCATTTGATTGAAATTGTCTTTCACATACAAACCTCATACCAGAGGATAGCTGTTTTGGGATGCTAATCCAGCACCATCTTGTTTTGTATATGTAGGTGTTGGCAACCTCCAACAAGCAACTTGATAGCCTTTAGCTTCTAATGGGTCAACTGTGAGGAAAAAGTAAACCCCAGAAAATTTGCTTTCAAGAGGCATATCCGATGGATCAACCTCTATGCTTTGTAATTGTACCAATGGAAAATTTCATAAAATGATCAAATATATGTCCAATTAATTGACCTGATCTTTGTGATTGTGGCTGTGAATATCCCAAGTGTTAATACAAGACAAGATCACAGCTGTTGTTAAGGTTCATTATGTCCTATGTACTCACATGAACTCTTTGTTGTCCTTCATCTGCCTGTCATAAATATATACCCTTACTAAATAACTCTTACTCCATTCACTGCATAATTCCAATTCATCTCTTGGGACTTAACTCCTATTTTATCTCATGTCTGCCATATAATAGGACTTTAATAACATTTGCAGATGAATAAAAAGAACTACTGGCCATATCTTTTATTTACCAGATCATCTTTCTCAAAATGTCCCTTTTCTTTTGGTTATACTAATTATGAAGTACTAGTTCCAAGGAAATATAAATACCTTCCTTCTTAAAATCTGATATGAGACATAAAAAGGCTCTGGAATGTATCCAAAAGCTGCCTTGGTAGCCTCATAGTAGAAAGATCTGACCATGGGAATAGAGAGTGTTTTCCCATCTCAAGGGGACAGAGCACCACTGAATTATACAACACAATATTCAAAGGCTGTGCAAAACTAAATGTTTCCCACTCCCACTGATTTTTATATACAGGAAAAAGGTTCATAGGGGAAAGAACATAGCTCTGGTCAGCCAGGCAATTGATGGAAGAGTTAAGAATAGAACCAGACCCTCTAGATTCCAGGACAGTGCTCCCTCCTGAGGCCCCCAGCCTCAAACTCATACTACAAAATATCGGGATCCCTGAAAGTGAGGGAAAAATGACTTATAATACATGTCAGTATCACATTAAGAAATCAATCAAGAAAAAGTGATGATTTAACATATGACATCAGTCTTGACATACTTTTAAAAATATTAGTTTTAATGGAGATCTCAAAGGTATTTCATGGCATAGACCACAGGTGTTAGTCTGGGTTGGAGAAGTTGTCCAGCAGCTCTCAACATGCAATCATGCAAAAATCCTAAATAACTGCACATCTCTATGTGGTATTTGCAGGAAGACAACCTTAGACCTTCAGCAGTGCCCTTGCCATATCTTTGAAAGTTCTGGTCCTGAGAAATTTGTCTAGGTAGATAAAATCCCTGGTCACAACTAAAATAAATAGACCAGTGACATTTTCCTGAAAGTAAGAGAACCCCATCATTGGATATTGAAATTCAGAAGTGATATTGAAATTCAGAAGTGAAGTCAAAGTAGAGATACTCTTGGCTTCTGACTATGGTTGTATGGAGACATTTTCAAAGGTAGGTACCAGCTACATTCCCTGCCCAGTTCTGACATTGTGACCAGTGACATGCATTGGTGAGGCTGTAGCTGGGGGCCATCTGTAGTGGGAAAGTTATGGCAGCCAAGGAACACATCAGAGCTGGACATGCCCAGCTGGAGTATCCTCACTCAGGGTCAGGTGCAGTCACCTCCTTACTGGTGGCTTCATCTTCATTTTGCATTGAGCTGGATGTGCTCATGTTGACTCTATCACTGAGGCCTCTAGTGACGCTGTCATAGGATGGCGGGAAAGATGTGGCAGATGCAGTTTCAAATTTGTCTGGAAGGACACAGTTCTCATTTGCCATAAATTCCACAAAGCCTTCATCTGGGTGTGACAAAGCCTCCTCTTCAGTCCTGGGCACTCCAGAGGGGTTGGAGAGTGTCAAGGAGCGATATAGCACATAACTCCGATAGGCTTTTTGTATGACAGTGGCTGAGATGTCTTCTTGTTTCCACCGGAGGGTGGTTGCTATTGGCTCATAGGATGCTTTTGAAAGATTAGTTGCCATAAACTTCTCCTCCATGTTTGCCTTTAGTGAATCCAACTCTCCAGATTCTCCCAGCACGTTCTTGGTGAAGGCAAAGAGGATGTCCAAACAGTGGATCTTATCTCCAGGGACCAAGGGCATGTCCATCTGGATTAATATTTTCTGATTGGGTTTTGGGATTCTCAAGGGGCCTGAGAGAGTGTCTGCAAAGTCTGAGAGGGCAGAAAAGGTAATGAACTGGGTGGCTTCTGGGTCGAATTTCTCCCAGGTCTCATAGAACATGTCGAAATCGTCCTCACTCAGGGGCTCTGTGCTCTCCTCTGTGGCTACATTGAAGTTCTCCAGAATCACTGCGATGTACATGTTGACCACGATGAGGAAGGAGATGATGATGTAGGTGGTGAAGAAGACGATGCCCACGGCCGGGTTCCCACAGTCTCCTCTCGTGCCATTGCCATTGGGCAGATTGGGGTCGCAGTAGGGGGGCTCTGTGTTGAGGATGGGGCTGAGGAGGCCATCCCAGCCAGCTGACGTGGTGATCTGGAAGAGGCACAGCATGCTGTTGGCGAAGGTCTGGAAGTTGAACATGTCATCGATCCCGGCCTCCCACTTGACGTAAGCAAAGCTGGACATGCCGAAGATGGAGTAGATGAACATGACGAGGAAGAGCAGCAGCCCGATGTTGAAGAGGGCAGGCAGGGACATCATGAGGGCAAAGAGCAGCGTGCGGATCCCCTTGGCCGCTCGGATCAGTCTGAGGATGCGACCGATTCGGGCCAGGCGGATGACTCGGAAGAGGGTTGGAGAGAAGTAATTTTCTAGTGATGTAAGAATCGCAGAAAACACTAGACCTTTGAAAGAGGGAGGAAATTATCTAATGAGTATCTCCACCACGAGCCCTGACCAAGTTGGATGTAAGCACATTCCCTCATCTCTTCTCAGTATGAACTTCCTCTCGGTTATCCACATTCGAGGACTCTGGGCCCCGTGAACCCGGCAGTAAATGTTCACTGCCTTAATCCTCCCTTCATCAAGTTGATCTAACCCTTCTCACCATGTTCTTATCTTTTTCTCTACTTAGAACAACCTCTTTAAAGTCAGCCTCCAAGGTCGACACCCCATCCTCTGCAGTATTGTGCACTATGCCCACAATACTGTATTTCCAATATGACACAGACCTGCTCTCCTCTGAGTTTTCAGCTTTGGCCATCCTCATTCCTCCTTCTCGGTCCTGTGCTGTGGGAAGGCTGGGACCCCCTGTGATTCATCTCCTTATATCCTGCTGTGAAAATTGACTCAGTTCCTGGCACATGGTCCCATAGATAATTGTATGGAGCCTGAGGTTAATTATAAGGGGGAGCAGGAGTTGGGCAACTTGCTGACAGCTAAAGCAGAATGGCTTTGAATGCCCAGCTGTCTGCATAATGGTTTTAATTTCTTTCTTTCACTTCCAGCTGTGCTTGAACTCTATGAGAACCTAAGGATGGGCTTTTTAGGGTCAGCTACTGCCCCCAACCCTAACTATGAGAAAGGTTGAAAGGATGATGAATATATATGTCCCCTTACATGATCTTGAACATGATCTTGAACATTTTTTAAGCTTGGGTAATTGGGACCAAAGACCTCCACTGGGAATCAAGCAAGGCCTTTAGGGTAAGAGGATTCAAAGGAGGTAGAATCAATTTCTCACTCCTCACAGGATTCCCTTGACCCTCTTCCCTGCTATCCTTTGTTGTATGCAGACGGGTGGCCATGATATTGTGTTGAAGGAAACTGGAGGGAACTTAGGAAATCATGATAATTCTGGATTAGAAAAACTTTGCAAAAACTCTTACAGTCCAGTTTAACTGGGGCATTTTTAAAATATAGGTATATTATGTGTCTATATAATCTATTAAAAATTTCTGCCAGACAACTGTCTACATCATAGTTTTAATTTTTCCAGTACCTTATTTCAGGGTAGAATGAGTCCTCATACTTACAACAGTTTGACACTCAGTATGTGTCTTTATGGTGGGAAGGAAGAAAGGGAGGCAGGAATGAGGACAGAAAAGTTAACAGGTAGATTCTTCACTTGTCTTTTAAGTTCTCGGAGAGATTTCTTCCTAAGGAGCTGCTGTGTTGGCCTCAGAAACTGGTAGCTTAAGGTGCCCTCTTCATAGAACTAAGTATGGTAGGTGTATTTTATTTCTAAATTACTGATATGGGAAGTTACATAAGCAAGCTCCTTTCTCTAATATAAAAGCAAAATGGACTTTCAAATATCTCACTTCAGAAGGCCAACAAAACAAAACAAAACAACAATAACAACAAAAACCCCAAACAACCACCAACAAAACTCCTGTTATTCTAAGTGAGATAAGCCTGAGATGTTATTTAAGAGTATTTAGCAATCAACTACTAACTAAGTAATGTGGGAGAAATTTTTGGAGGCAATGGATATGTTTATGGCATTGATTGTGGTAATGGTCTCATGGGTATATATTTACCTGCAGATGTTTTAGATTATATACATTAAGTATATGTGGCTTTTTTGTATGTCAACAGTACTCAATAAAATGCTTTTGAAGAAACAGCAGCAATAGAAAAACAAAACAAAACAAAAATGAATTTAAACCCTCCAAACAAATAAATGCAAACCAAGGCTATATTTCTGCACCAGGGTGGGAAGATTGATGAAATGCTGCCAAGCTGTGTTTAGATGCTATTAGCTCTTGAGGGTAAATCAATGGAAAATTAAGTCTACAGCTATGCCCTGACATGAAAAGCAAGCAGGTCAGAATATAACTGATTGGGATATACTTAAAATGACAAGGGAAGCTGGGGAACTGGGATTTGGCTTTTATAGCATCAAACTCTGGCTAAACCACAAGAAATCCAGGGATAGTCTCTTGGATGTGGGTGAGAAGCAGCTAGTTTATTAGAGGAACTTAGCCTTGATATTTATCCAAAAGAAATGAAGTCAGCATAGTATGAATATACATGCATGCCCATATTTATAGGAATGCCATTCACAATAATCAAGTTATAAAACCAGCATAGATGCCTGTCAATGAATGAATGGATACAGAAAACATGCAAAAGATGCACAATGGAGTTTTAGGCAGCCATAAAGAAGAAAGCAATTAAGTCATTTGCAGCAAAATCGATGGGACTGGAGAATATCATGTTAAGTGAGATAAGGCAAAATCAAAGTCAAAGGTCATATGTTTTTTCCCTCATATATGGAAGAGAGAAAAAAAAAGAGGAGAAAAGAGAGATTTTCATCTCAGAAGGGAATAGAGGTTGGGGATTGGCAGGAGGATACAGTGAAAGGAACCAGGGGGTAAACAGGAGGTAATGGGCAATAAAATTGACCAAATTATATGTTATGTGCATATACAAATATACCACAGTGAATCCTACTATTATGAATACTTGTAAAGCATCAATAAAAAATAAAAGAACTTAGCCCAGTCAAAATTCAGCTCCATTCCTTACAAGCTCTGTGAATTTGTGTAACTTTCTTAATCTCTGAAGCTCAATTTTAAATGTTTCAAATGAGGACAAAAATATCTTTTTTATAGGGTTGCTCTGAAGGTTCATGGAGCCCAGCCCAGTGCTGAAGACTCAGTAGGTAGCTGTTGTGGCTCTCTCCCCACATTAGCTTCTTACTCTACCAATTTTCTCTGGATACCGTTGGGTCCCAAAATACTGGGTCTTTCATTCAGTGGTCCCTAGACTGGACCTTTGCAGCATTGATCTCTTGAAATTGATCACTTGACTTTTCTGACACTCATATTCTCTAAGAGGATAATTACATATAGATTTGATTTCAGACCCTCAATTTAAGAATCTTCTTTGAGGACTTAAAATCAGCCTACTACAGTGACACAACCACATCAACGTTTATAGCAGCTCAATTCACAATAGCTAAACAATGGACCCAACCTAGATGCCCTTCAACAGATGGATGGATAAAGAAAATGTGATATATATACACAATGGAATATCAGCCTTAAAGAAGAATGAAATTATGGCATTTGCAGGTAAATGGATGGAACTAGAGAACATCATGCTAAGTGAATTAAGCCAATCCCCCCAAAACAAAGGCTGAATGTTTTCTCTGATAAGTGGATACTGATCCATAGTGGGGGGTGGGTAAGGGAAGAGTGAAAGAACTTTGGATTGTGCAGATGGGAGTAAGGGGAGGGGTGAGGCAGTGAGGATGGGAAGGACAGTAGAATGAGACAGGCATTATTACCCTATATACATGTATGATTACCCTACTGGTGTGACTGCATCATGCACAGCCAGAGGAATGAGAAGTTGTGCTCCATTTGTGTACAAGGTGTTAAAATGCATTCTACTGTCATGTGTAACTAATTTGAACAAATTTAAAAAAAAGAAAGAAAAAACAAACAAACAAACAAGCAACATCAACAACAAAAAGAATGTCCTTTGAAGGATCTCCTTCTAGTCTTTCCCCACTTTGCTGGCAACCCACTTCCTTTCCCGGAAAGTATTTTACAAATCACTTCACATAACACCCTCCACCCCAACTGCTTTGAAAACTATAATGGTAAGTCCCATTGGAAACTTCATCGTCTTAAGACTTAGGTGCTCAGGAGGAGTGATTATTTCCTTAAGGTTCTGGCAATGGGCTGTGCACATAGTAGGTGACTGCAAACATTTTACCATAGTATGGAGAATACCAATGGGGCCCTTCATTGTCCTGAGAAAGCATCCTAGGGGAATTTCAAATCTGCTGCTCTTGGAAGGCTGCATGAACCGGGCTTTTCTAACACACGACACCTATTTGAAAAATTAGTTGGTTGTCCTCTTGGTTTTAAAAGAGCAGCCAAAACATTCCCAAGCCGAGCTGGGCTTCCCTATCACGTGGCCGTACACTTACTCCCGATGGAGAGGATCACGACAATGAAGTCAAACACATTCCAACCGTTGGTGAAATAGTATTGCCTCAAGGCGAACATCTTCAAGACGCACTCGCCCGTGAAGACAGCCACGAAGAACTGATTGATTTTGCCGAGGATTTTGGTCTTTTCTTCGCTCTGCTCATCTGTCTCCACCATCATGGTGATCATGTTGAGGCAAATGAGGACCATTATGGCAATGTCAAAGGCTTGCCTGGTCACGACATCAAAGATGAATCCCTGGTACCTGTTCTGAGGAAACCAAAGGTGGTGGCATCAGGACCTTTGTCCCCACATAAATCAAACATCGGGACGGCCTGACTTTTCCAGACATGAGTTTTAAAAGTCTGTCACCTTTGTCCCATTCACATTCCACCTCCAAACAGAAGCCACCTCCTGTTCACAGTCTCACCTTTAGTTGATTCCACCTCACTGCCCTGTTCTAGTCCTCATCACCCTCCCAGATGTCCACCATCACCAGGTACCTCTTTTGTCCTCACCCACGATCTTCCCTCCCTTTGGAATGCTCTTCTAATGTCCCCTCTTGCTATCTCAAACCCAATACAGATTAAGCCATCTCTCCTAAGCCCCACTTCCTCCAGGGAGTTTTGCTTTCTCACGTTACACCTGTCTCTTTGGCTTCCAGAGCCTTTGCAATCAGTCTTGAGCTAGGATTTCACATAGGCCTCTCTTCTCTACCAGACAATGAGCTCTTGGAGGACAGGGGCCACGCTTACTCAAACCTATGCTCCTGTAGTACCCCGTGCATAGCAACAGTTCAAGAACTGCTTGTGAGATTGTTGATTGGAGCTGCTCTGCTAAGTACAAAGTCAACTGCAATGGTTTGACCCACTCCTTGAAATGTTCCCTGAAGAGAACATTCTTAGGGTTTGTCAGATGTCTAAGCAAATGCAAGTGCAGGGCATGGGGTCAGGTTTCAGTCGTTTGCATTCTTGGAGGAAGGCAGAGTGGCCGGGGTAACCAGTAGATGATTTATATCCAGTTATCTTTATGATGGTTTTTAGAAAGTTCCTAGTGTGGCCCTCTCTACTTCCTGTTGGTGTTAACATTAATGCTCTGGGAGTTCTTGGCCCTCTCTCATTCTCCACCCCTCCCCTTTACCCAAGTCCTTCTCCTGACCTCTGTGGTGCTCACAGTCCTCAATCCACAAACACCATCTCCCACTCAAAGGCAGTCATCCACCCCACCCCACGTGCCCCAGGGTAGGGCTCAGGCCTGGGGTCTTCCTTGTTCCCCACGGTTCCTTCTAGACCTTTGCTCTTCCTGTGTCTTGTAGAAGCCCTTCCTCCCTTGAAGCTCTGTCATCTAGCTGGTCCACCTTTACCTCTTCAAGACTACCACTTACCCACCTCCTGCTCCCCCTGCTCCATTCCTAATAAATCAAGCTCTTGGCCATCCTTGCCCACTCTGGGCTATTATCCTAGGCATCTTTAATGTCCATGTAAATGACTCTTACTCTTTCGGTTCCTTGGACAATCTCTAATGATTTGGTTTTTCTTAACCTAAAACAAAATCCTCCTGAGCTTCACACTCCAGGTCTCTCCTCACATGAACAACTGAAGTTTTTGAAACTGTCTCCCACTCACTCCAACAGAGCTTTGGCCCTCTGCCTGCCACCAAAATGGTTCTCACTAAGATCACCAATAACCTTCATAATGTTCAATGCAAGGACAGTTATTTGGCATTGCTCATGTCCCCTGCTCTGGGAAGCTCCCCTTTCTTAGTTTCCATCCATGCCTTACCCTCTTGGTTCTTGCCCTTCACATGGCTCTGTTTCAGTCTCCTTGACCAAATGAAGATATTAGCTCCATCAAGACTCAGTCCTAGACATCCTTTGCCTTTCACCCCATCCTCCCTGGGTTATCTCTTCAGCCTTGTGAATTATCTTATATGTGATTTTTCCTAATTATTCACCTTGGTCACAGACTCGTAATTTCCTGCGAGGGCAGGAAATTTGTCCATCTTTCTCACTGTTCTGCTCCTACTGTCTGCATAGTGCTTTGCATAAAATAAATTGGTGAATAAATGGAAGACAGAATGGACAGCTCCACCTCATGAGCTTTGATTAAATTTAATTCTATGCAGTGGGCGCTTACAGAATGGGTCCTATGTGCTGGGTTCTACGTAAGTGGCCAGGAGGCAGGAGGAGAAGACCATGTCATAGTCTTGCCAGGAAGCTTCAAGGAGCTTCTTTTTTTTTTTTTTTTTTTTTATTGGTCGTTCATAACATTACATAGTTCTTAATACATCATATTACACGGTTTGATTCAAGTGGATTATGAACTCCCGCTTTTACCCCGTATACAAATTGCTGTATCACATCAGTTACCCTTCCATTGATTGACATATTGCCTTTCTAGTGTCTGATGTATTCTGCTGTCTGTCCTATTGTCTACTATCCCCCCTCCCCTCCCCTCCCCAAGCAGGCTGGGGTGGGCAGTGCTATGATGAGGCTTCTGCCTCAAGGCAGGGTGGGTTGCTGTCCTGCTGTTTAGAGCAAAGAATCTGACCCAAGTGGGCCCAGCTCCATGAATAATGGCTGGCTGGCTCATATCTTTCCTGGGGTGGAAGGATAATTTCTGAGTCACTAACCCTTTATTTCATCACTGAAAATGGTTAAAAAAAAAAAAAGAAAGTAAGAAAAATAGAGGCCCATTCATGGTTTCATGATTTCTAATTAAACAAAGCAGGCAATAGTATCTATAAATGTCTAGGCATCAGGTTTGCCCTGGATATCCCAACTTTAGGGAATGCAGCAGCTTTTGGTTGACCCTGGTTTGGCCTGAGGGCAGAGATCACATCTTTGTGACTCAGTGCTCTCAGAGATGATAAAGTGGTGGGTGATTGATGATGTGATATTCTAGAAACTATTGTGTCCCAATGAAGTAGAGCACATGAAACCTGCTTTTAGTGAGTTGTGTAGCAGGGAATGTTATAGAATAAAATATACTGTTTGGTGGAACCCTTAGCTGTTGCTATGAGGAAACAGGGTTGAGACCCTGGGCTTTGCCAGAGGTGGGGAGTTGTGTGTGTGTGTGCATGTGCATGGTGGGGAGGTGCCTATTTGGTGTCAGTTTAACACTGCCATGAAACCTGGGGTGCAGAATTCCTCTGCCAAGGCTCTGCTTATCTAACCAGCTTTCCCTGTTGGGGCTCCCAAGAGAGAGAAGGGAATGAAAGCCGGGCCTGAGAAGGTGGATTCTCAGGAATGGGAATGCCTTGTTTTTCTTGGGTTTCTTTCTTGGTTCTAGACTTTAAGAAGCGTAGCTGATCAGGCTGGGTAGGGAGTGCCGTGATGCTGCCTGCCATCTGGATACCAGACAGGAGTTAGGACGGGCCAGCGCCTATGGGCTGTGGAGAGTTTTCATATACAGTTGCTGCTCGAACCCTGCTCTGCTGGTTTCCCTAAGATTTCAAAATTTAAATGTTCCAGCCTTGCCTCAGCCTTGATGGTCTATGGAACAAAGGAAACAGTGTTTTTACCTGCTTAGGCCATGTTATTAAGAAGAGAGCCATGTTCCTGCATTAAGGGTAGCATGGTGTTGGTGCCTCTCCCTGAAAATAGGTGGAGAATCTCAGGAACAGAGTTGGGCTCTGAGATTCCATCCCTCACCCCCATTTGCAGGGCCTCCCCTACTGGAGGAATTGGAGAGCTTTGGTTGTGGCTTAATTAAGGGAAAAGATGAGCAGCCTGCAGTCTCACTTGTGTGTTATATTGCTTGGAACTCCAGCATCAGGTTCAGACCTTTGTATTTAGATGTCCTATCTAGGGTTCCTTTTTTGAAATGCAGCATACCCTATCCCAGGGACAAGGACAGGAAGAGGCCAGGGGTAGCCTGTGGGGTTAATTGATAAGAGGAGAGAAGCTGGGATGTTGATTGGTTGATTGGTAGTGTGTAAGGGAAATGCTTCAAGCTTTCAAGATTTTGCCAAAGGTTTCCCTAGCACAGGACTCTGAGGTTTCAATGTGAATTCAGCCTGAATCTGGCCACAAAGAAAGGATAGCAGAGACTCAGCCGCTTGCTTCTCACTAAGTCTCAGGATCGTCTTCCTAGAGCCCTTGACTTGAGTCTCCTTGGCTGGGCTCAGTCTTTTCATTTACATCTTTTAATTTTGAGCCTCTTCTTGCCCATTGGACTTCTTGACAGAGGGACACTCAGTGAACCTTGCACACTTTTATTCAGGCTCCTTCAAGCCCAGTTATCTTGATTTTATGAAAGATCTGGGAGAAATTCTCTACCCCTACAGAGGTTCTGAATCTCCTACCGCGCCCTATTACAATATTTCTTAGCAGAATCTAAATAGTAATAATTTTATGACCACTATTTCCAAATAAAGTGTGTCAAAAGTCATAACTTGCCAGGCGTGGTGGTGCGAGCTGTAATCCCTGCAGTTTGGGAGGCTGAGGCAGAAGGATTGAAAGTTCAAAGCCAACCTCAGCAACTTAGTGAGGCCCTAAGCAACTCAGTGAGACACTGTCTCTAATAAGATATAAAAAGGGCTGGGGATGTGGCTCAGTGGTTAAGTGCCTTTAGGTTCAGTCTCCAGTATAAAAAAAAAATTCATAACTTTTTAAAAAAAATCTTGTAAATGTTTTTGAGACTTTGTGTTCACCAAATTTGGAGGCACTCATGTAAGTACCATTACTTGATTTAGAAATCCTAATGCCTTGGCCAACAAAATGAATGTCTTTTAACTTCCCAGTTCCTTTAGGGAAAGACCTGTTTCTTTATTGAAGGTCCTTTGGCTTTGCCCTTGCGTGGGGAAAGGGTTAATAATGAGATTGTGTCGTAGGAAGTACCTGTAGTTTTCTTCATAAATGCTGTATCTAAGCCACAGAAAGGTTACACAAAAGGACAAGAGCCAATTCCATTCACTGCAGTGGATGGCTCAGAAATTCTTTGAAGAGGTTTATCTGTAATTCCTGAAGTATCAACATCTTCATTCCCAAACCTGTTCATCCACTCCCAACAGGGCTGCCATCCTGGGGCCACCCAGAGTTTTGCTATTTCCATCTTCCGGAGAGGACTGAGAAGAATTTAGGTGATACCATGTATAGTTTGGGTGCCGCTTGTATGTAACAGAGGAATAAAAGGACACGTCTTTTGAGGTCTTTAGGAAAAAAGGAATCAAAGTAGAGTCTGGTTCTAATTTTTCACCAATCTTTAAATTTCAGAATGGGATATTTTTTTTTTAGTTCCTGTTGGGCCACTAGACTATGACCATGTCTGTATCCTGGGGGGTGGATTTTGGCTATTTCCTCTCCAGTTTACCTATAGGCATGAGGTGGAATGTAAGATGAGTCTGGAGATCCATTACAATCTAGATCATGATGTATAACCACCCAGATGTTTCAACTCTGGAGTCTAATCATCCTTGTTATCATTCAGCCTAATCTGTTTCCAAACCTGTGCTTGAATCCTAAAATTGCTGGGGAACTCAGTGCTTCCGCGAACAGGTCTGTTTGTAGCCTCTTTAGGAGTTATTTTCACTCCCAAAGAACAGAGTTTCTTCTTCTAAACTTGTCATTCTTGGGGCCTAGGTACCCTCATCACCCTCATCACCCTCATCTCTAAACACAGTCCAGATCTCCTCTACAGACAGTACTGTTCAGGCCTCTCCCAGCCCAGGCACAGCAGTACTCATAAACACACCACGAGAGGGAAGCTGTGTGGCTCACCAGGGGCCGTGGGATGGGCTTCTGGGGCTTCTTGGAGCCCAACTTCTTCATGGCATTGTAGTATTTCTTCTGTTCCTCTGTCATGAAGATGTCCTGGCCCCCTAAGTGAAGGAGGGAGACATACTATTGTTATTAAAGTAACAGGATCCCTCTAGGAAACCAAAGTCAGAGCATTCTATATGAGAACCTTCTCCACTTCACGGTAGAAAGACAGGCCCAGCCTAGAATCAAGGAGAGTCTTGTCTGGACGCCACAACCAAAGACAGAGTGGTAGGACGGAGCTCATCTTAGACTTCCTGCCTGGGTTTCTGAAGCCAAGCTTGTTTCTGTTCTCCAGAAACACAGAGATGCTGCGTGGACAGGGGGTGGGGAGAGCTTGGGAACAGGACCCAAGAAGAATTAAAATGCTGGTTTAATTCTGAGCCTTCATTTCGTTTCAGTCAAACTCAGAGGACTTCTAGAGTCAGTCTCTGCTGGGGGCAAGAATTTCTAAGTGCTTCTGGAGCAAAGATTGAGGACACAGGGCCTCAAGCCCTTTCTTGAGAGGAGTGGCTGAGGATAGTTCATACCTTGTCCTTGGGTTCCTGGTCTTTAAGGGACCTTGAATGGTTTTTTCCAGAGCCTCCGGAGTAGCACTGCCCCTGCTGTTAGAGTGTCACATATGGTATTGATTGACTCTGTCTCCCTCCGTGAAGACTGAGTGTTAATTTTCTTTAGGGATCCTCTGGACCACCGTCATTCAATTCCTCACCTTTCAATTCCTATTATAATCTGAAAGCCCACAGCATGCCTGTGTAAATGAGTCTGCAAATGCTGAGAAATTGGGCTGATATCTATGGGATAGGAGAGGAAATATCAAAAGGCTTCTTGGGAAGAACATCTTGGTGAGGCCGGGACAGGGGCTGGGGCAGTGAGTAGGTGAGCACTGGGTGGGGTCAGACTGAGACTTCTGGGCAAGGAGTCTGTGGTTGAAGTTCTTATCCCAATCTGATCATTGGCTTATCTCACTCTATCACATAACATGGCTAGTTCTGTTCTCTGGACCTCAGTTTCCTAGGACCCTGAGCGAGGATTTTCTGTAGGTGGGATGCCTGCCCCAGTGGATATACATTCTAAATTATAATAGTAACACTTAGTATCTAGTGCCCACTGGTTGTTCAGTTCTTAACTAGATGCTCTTTGTATATGGTTTTATTTTCTTCTCATCACACTCCTGATAAATATTATTAACTCCATTAAATAGGTAAGAAAACTGAGACCCAGGGAGGTATATGATATTTCCAATATCACCTATTCAGCTGGTGACTGAATCAGGAACACATATCTGGGCATATGTAATGCCAAAGGCTATTCTGTGCTATGTGACTCAACCATGTGACCTCTTTTCTCTTTGGATCTCAGTTTATACAAATCTAAAATGGTGCCACATCTAACTCAGGGGTATGGAGTGTCCTTAACGAAAGGATAGCATGAAAGCATTTTATGCCTTCAATACTCTTATATTTTACTATATTATAAATGCAACAGTTTCCTATTAATCTGAGTCAAGATCCTTCCTCCCCATCCCAAGGATGATTGGAATTCTGCCCAAATCTGGGTCTTGGCCCTTCCCAAGTTTTCCTGACTTAGTCCTCTGTGAGTCAGAGCCCCCAACAGAGCAGCAAATATTGGATCCTATTCCTTCCCTGTAGATGTTTCCCAAGGTGTCACCTGTGACAGTCTCAGCACACTTGGTTCCAGCTGGGAAGACTGAGGTCATTTTGAGAAGGAGAATGGGGACCTAGGGAGGGGCATTTTTGACATGGGGTGCATTCCTTGTAGCAGCAGCAGCCCCAGGCACTAGATAGGGGTGAGGCCCACAACCAGGGGGCAAAGGTCAACTTGATGTTAAGTGCCAAAATTAGGTTCTGGGTTAGGCATAGAGGCCTATGAGTAGCGTTGACTTCCGCCATGAGGTCAGGTCAGGCCAGGGGGCAGCAAGTATAAGATTCCCAGAAACAATGGAGCTCCACATATCTTTTTTTTCTGTTGATTGAAGTTGTCAATTATGACCCCAACAAAGAGATTCAGTGTGAAGAAGCCACCAAAAATGATGAAGATGACGAAGTACAAGTACATGTACACGTTGTCCTCCCACTTGGGCTGACTGTCGACCTGTGACCAGACAAGAGGGAATAGGAGAAAGAGGTTGGGTGTCTTAGCTTAGGTTGACCCTAAAAGTCAACCCTGGGACAAGAACCTGAGAGCAGGTAATTTTCCCAGGAAGCAGGACTGAGGGAATTGGGGAGAATAAGCAGAAAGTGAAGAAAAGTTAATGAAGCAGGTGTTGTTAGGCAGACCATCATTGTGGGTAACTGATGCTCAATCCTGTTGGGGCCCCCTGAAGACTGTGTAGAACATACCTCAGAATGGAACCACCAAAGGACAGGGAAGATGGAATATTTATTTATGACTCCCCAAGCTTATCAGTGAGGGTTGTGCCTAGGGATGTTAAATCCCCCGTCCTTGGGGGACAGGCTGCTGAGCACAGAACATGGGTCAGGGCATCACTGGGTCTGTATCTCCCAGGGCTGTACCTTTGGTATGCCTGGCATACCAAAGGTACTTGGTTATCATTTGTTGACTATTATGGATAAATGGTGGAATGAGTGAACTCGTGGGTAAATACATGACAAATGTATAAGCAATTGTATCAAAACTTGAGTGAAAAGGGGACTGAAACACTGAAGAAAGTCTTGAGACAGAGAATCAGAAAGGCAGAATGCAAGCGAACTCGGAAGTGGGCTGAGGGAACACGGGTCAGGGCATCACTGAGTCTGTCCACTAGCATCTCCCCCACCTCCCAATGCACTTGAGATTCTGTCTTATTCCTTCAATGTCCCTTTTTTCTAGCCATTGCCCTGGTTCCTATTCCTGTCTAGGAGTGGCCTCCCATATACCATCCTTCAGAGATTACCTGGTGCTCTCCTGGTGAGTACAAGAAGAGTATGAGAGACCTGGGAGTGTACATGGGAGGGGAATGGGCTTGGTGGGCTTAAACACAACCCAGAAGGCCAGCTGGACACTACTGCAGGGAGGGACAGTGTGAGGCTGATGGATGACCACACCTCTTCTGACACCAATGCCATTTTTGTTTCATTTCAAATACAGACCGACATGGACACGATGCTCAGAGGGGAAGGCTGTAGATACAATGAATTGATGAGACTCACCTCTCGGGAATCAACAGCCGCATACATGATGTCCATCCAGCCTTTAAAAGTTGCCTGGAAACAAGGAGCAGAGGCCACTCAGTGCCTGCCAATCTATCTGCACTGGACCCCCCTGCCAGGACATGGTGGCCCAGTGAAAGAGCAGGATGCTTAGGAGGCTTGAGGAAGAAAGGGTTTGGGCAGAAAGTGAGAAAGGAAAGAGTCCTTTGGGTGACTTGACCAATCTTATAAGATGATTTAAAGTAATCCACATGTGGCTATTTCAGAATAGAGTGGCATCAAAGACATGGAACCTTCTAGAGTTTGGCATAATTGGCTATCTGGATGCTGTAGTGCCATCTGCTAAGACTGCACTGTGCTCTGGATCAGGCTACCTGTCTTGGGGCTGCCATTTTCTCAATCACTTTCCCACCAATGCACATGACATAAGAATGGGATATAGCCACCTCTGGAATATCAGGAAGTTGGGAGTAGAAGACCTCCACATTTTTGTCTCCAGTTTTATTGTTCTTGAGATCTTGAAATTTGGCCTGCCTTTTAACATATGCTGGTCATGAAAGACATCTCAGGTCTTGCACTCCTAGGCCTTTCATAGCGTTAGATGGACTATTCCTATTCATGCATTTGTCTGTTTTTCTCATATAGCCTTGGTGCCTGAAACCAGTTCTGACTGTATCTCTCAGGGCTGTATCTTTGGTATGCCTGGCATACCAAAGCTACTTGGTTATCATTTGTTGACTATTATGAATAAATGGTGGAATGGGTGAACTCGTGGGTAAATACATGACAAATGTATAAGCAATTGTATCAAAACTTGAGTGAAAAGGGGACTGAATAAATAAGTGGATGAAAGCGAGGGATGAAGGAATAAATAGAAAGAAAGCATGAATGTGTTTGACTGTCATTATGACAATATCATATATCATAGTAAGAAACTTAATTAGACATGATTTATTACCATCTAGGAGACAATATAAAGTAGAAGACTGAGCACGTGGCTATACAATGGTCATTTTGTATAGGTAGTGTGTTCTAAGTAATCCCTTGACATAACCCCATGGGGGTCCCTTCCCTTTATTCTATGCTCTTAACCTAGACTTGTCTAACTGCACCACTGTAAGATGGCACTCATTGGTAATGTCTTCTAGCTTAACGGGTATCATTTGTGTAGTCTATAGGAATGAAGAATGACCTCAGCCCACACTTAGTGATATCCCTAGCAATATCTCTATATAGCATCTTCTGGAAGATTCCAGACTTTCCTCACTTGTTGGGCATCCAAAGAAAGAGAAATGGTTGATCTCATAGTTGACTCACCACCTGAAGAAGTGCGAGGTAACCCATTGCAACATTGTCAAAGTTGACTTTCACGTTGACCCAGAAAAAGTTGTCACTGTTGTTTTGATTCCGACAATCAGAAACATTATTCACAATTGACCAATGCACAAGAGAAAAGTCTTTGTTGGTATTGTTGATGCACCTCCAAAACTTCCCTGCGAAGAGGTTCACGCCCATGATGCTGAAGATGAGCCAGAAGATGAGGCAGACGAGGAGGACATTCATGATGGATGGGATGGCGCCCACCAAGGCATCGACCACCACCTGGTGGGAAATAGAAAAGGACCTGGGACACTGCAAATGCCCCTCCCTACTGGGTCCCATTTCCTTCTATACTCATTCAAGCTACTTCATGAGCCACTGGCCTTTGGAAACAGCAAGAGATGTGTGTTAATTAGTGCAATAATTCACACTCAGAAGATTAAGAGACATTGGGCAGCTGAAGATGGATTTAGATCTTGTTCCCCTAACCTCACTGGGGGAAGGTTTCAGTATCTTTCCTTAGGACTGAGAATATGGATCATTTTATAAGCATAAGCATACTCACTTAGAGGTACAAGTATATCTGTTGTATTCATACATGCAGGCTTTTCAAACCTTACTTTATTATCCTCAATTTCTGCATTTTAGAGAATTCGTACAAACATCAGTGAAACTAAATCTATATTCACCAACTCACTCATTTGAAAATCAGAAAACAAGAGACTGGGTACAAGCTGGGCACAGTGGTGCATGCCTGTCACCCCAATGGCTCGGGAGGCCGAGGTAGGAGGATTGTGAGTTCAAAGCCAGTCTCAGCAAAAACAAGGCCCTAAGCAACTCAGTGAGACCCTGTCTCTAAATAAAATACAAAATAGGGCTGGTGATGTGGCTCAGTGGTCAAGTGTCTCTGAGTTCAATCCCTGGTACAAAAAAAAAAAAAAAGGAATCTGGGTACAAATTAAAATAAAATTCTATTTCAATCTGTAGTTCCTAGTATTTGTAAAGATATAAATTACTTTTAAAAATCCAAGTTAATTTTTGAGCCAATGGTGGAGAAAGGGCAAGGTGGAGGCTGATAATAATAGATAGGGGAAGGGTGGATGGAAGGGAGTAATTCACAGGACGTGGAGACTGTGTTAGGTTGGAGAGAAGGTGCGTTCCAGTGCGTGGCGGCTGAGCGGCTGAATCGAAGAGGTCACTCTATTTAATTGGACCACCAGAGAAAAGACTCATTCGTCAGGGAAAGGTGGAGAGCTTGGGATGTTCTGGAGATGTTGTCAATAAGAACAAGAGGCAGAGTTGGGAGACTGAGATAATAGATGCTGTGGAGCCTTGAGACAAGATCACTGCACAATGGGAGTGAATCCTGGTGGGTGTGATATCTATGAATGAGAAGGAAAGAGGTTCTCACACAGGGTTTTGGGGAGGACCTGGAAAGTTGGGACATGCAGTATCACCAAAGTGGGAGCAGGAAGGGAAGATGCAGAACTGACCTTTGGAGGTGGGGGTCAGTGGTATGAAGGCATGGGTAAGGGTTACCAAGTAAAAGTTTATAAGAGAAGTTCTGAGATAGGTCTTACCCGCATGCCTTCGAAACGCGACAGAGCCCGCAGTGGTCGCAGGGCACGGAGAGTCCGAAGGGCTTTGATGGATTCCATATCAGAATATTCCAGGATCTTCGCTATGAGGCTCGTCAGTGAGATCTGAGTGCAGGCAGAGAGCAAAAGCATCACACTAGGGTTCCAAGAGGGCAACCTGGTGGAAGAAGACAGGAAATCTCTGCCCAGCCTCCCATTTCCTGCTCTGTCTAAGCCACTGTCCTGGCTCCGACCTTATTCTGTATAGCAGTGAGAGGTAGAGAAAGAGCCCAGTCCCTCCTCATTTAGAGAAAATTTTACTCCTTACTTACTTGGACCTGTGAATAACAAAAACACATTCTCCCACATTGCTACACAGGTGGTCAAACTTTCTCTCCTTTCTAGTGTCAGGTAGACCCCCAAACCTTGACATTTGGATTGACTTTCAGGGATTTGGAGAGATGATGCCCCTTCATGGTGGCAATGCTTATAGTTTATTTTGAGGGATATAAAATGAGTCTTAATTGTATTTGCTCAGAAAAAATGCACTGGAAAGAGTCCTGTTCTGGGTGGGATGCAGATCCCTCTTTTCCTTTTCTTTTCTTTAGTGGTGGTGTGGGTCTTGAACCCAGGGCCTTGTACATGCTAGGCAAGCACTTTACCGACCGAGCTATATCCCCAGCCCACCTCAAGGTCCCTCTTGATCCCCAATTTTTTGTGACCTGCTAGTCCAGGATACTTTTGCCCTTTGTAAAATGAGGACGACAGACTAAAAGAATCCTACAGTACTTACAGCTCTGCAGTTCTCAACAAGAACGAATGGCAGGGGGTCTAGCTTCAATAGATGTCTGGGATGTAATGACTGAGTTGTGAACCCCTGTTGGTCTGTCAGCTATAAGGTTTTTTTTTTTTTTAATGATAACCCAAGGACTTCAAAGGACACAAACTGACATGGAAAAAATGGTTACCCCTTCTAGGAATTTTGAAGGTGCTAGGGAGATACTCTGTGTACAGGCTCAAGCCTGCAGGGGGCTGTGACCTAATCCTGTGCTTATTCTGGTAGCCAGGTAGGGTTGTACACAATAATTCTAGAAAGCAAAGGGTTGACGCTTGGGTTCTTGAGCCTTAAATAATACCCATTCTATGAATAGGTGGCTCATTTCACTAGGACAAAGAACTGGAATGGAAAGGGGCCTCTTGTTTCATTACAGAAACATCCAGACACTACCAGGTAGCACCCAGCTGCCTGGCTGGTTGAGAGAGATGGGAGGTTTGGGGCCAGTTCCATGTTAGCCCTAGTGAGTCTTTTGCTCATCTTTCTGGGAAGCCTGGATCCTGTTGAACATTTACAGCTGGGGCACACAGGGGCTGCTACCTCTCCTGCAAATCCCACCCACTCATCCCAGCTCTCTTCCCACTGCTCAGGCCACCAGCCTCCCAACTGGTCTCTAAGCCCCAGTATTTTGTCCATCTCATTCATACTCTATTGCCAATCTGATTATGATCACATCTCTCCTATAGGCTCGACCTTTATTGGTCCTTTATCACCCTTAGGGAAAGTTTCTGTCTCCTTAGCCTATGTTACATGACTACAACCTACTCTTCTAGTCATATTTCACCGATATATCCTACCCAAATCAAATTGTTCCCCCAACCACCCTTGTGTCTGTGCCTTTGTTCAAAAGCATCCTTTAGCTAGGATGGGCCTTGTCCAGTAACTCTGCACCTCTCTGCTCCTGCTCATGTGCATGCCTCATATATAATGCCATCTCCTGTATGAAACCTTCACAGCCGCCCCACCTCCCGAGTGAAAGAAAGTTCATGTTCCTGTATCCTGAAGACACTAACTGTCCCCAACAGTGTCCACCACATCCCCATCTTAATACACTAATTTCCTTATGTGTGTCTTAATCTGTTGAAAGACTAAAGCGTAAACTCCTGGAGGTGGGGAGTATTTATCTCTTGCTTTTATTCCTCTATGAGCACTTTGTATAACAATCTTGTATTTGGTAGATTTGAATAAACACTTGATAAATAGATGAAAAGGTCGAATTGTGTTGGGATGGATGAAAGGAATAAAAGAAGAGAGGAAGAACATCTGAGTGGAAAGCCGAAAGGCAATTGGATAGAAAGATGGATTCAAGATTACAAAGACAGATTTGGTAGTCAGTCAATGGAAGGATGATTTGGTAGTCAATGGAAGGATGGAAGATAGAAATCAAAGGAGAAAGGAAAAAGTATGGAAGCAGGGAAGAGTAGAAGAATGGATGGCTGAAGAATGGATGTAAAATGACTGATGGATGAGTGGAAAGAGGCAGAGTTAGAGAGAATGGATGAATGGGAGAAATCAGTAGATGATATGAAGGTTGATTGCATGGATAGTATAAAGGAGATAAATGGACATGAGTGGATGAATATGGATGGATAGAAGGAAGGAAGGGGAAGAGATGAATGAACAGTGAAACACAGGAAGGACAGTTGGATGGGTTGAAGAATAGAAAGGTGGAAGAATGGGTGGAAGAATGAAAGGATGCTTGGGTGAAAGATGCATGAATAGGTGAATAGAAAGCTAGATGACTGGATATTTGGATAGAAGGGCGAATCAAAAGAGAGAAAGATATAAGGGTTGAGGATCGATGGATGAATGGATAGAAGAAAAGAAGAATGGGAATGGATGCTAGAAGGAAAAGACTGGTGGAGAAGGACACATGGAGGAAATAAAGACAAATGAATGTTTTGGAGGAGGGAATAAAAAAGGGTGAATATTTGATAGATGAAAGGAGGAATGTAAGGGAGGAAGGGCAGATGGTTAGAAGAAAGTTCTGTAGGAAGATGGATGGAATTAGGGGGTGACCATTTAAGGTGATTAGGAATGAAACTAGTGAGATCTACATAGGTAAGAGTTACTACACCCCTGAAAGGGTGGGATCAGAATAAACATTTTCCTTTCATGTATGAATAACTATTTTATATGCACAAATTAGCACCCATGACTCAGATTTTTAGACCTCGCAGCTAGTCCCTGTGGTGCAGGAGCCAGATGATGCTAGCACATTGGCATCAGGAAAGAAGAGAGAAGAGAGTCGTATGCGCTGGCCTGCTGTGGAGGACCTGCCAACATGGGAGGCTGGACAGAATGTTCTGTACTGAACTCCATCCAGTTTTAGGAGGCAAGCACCACATACAGACACATTTCCTGACACCTCCAATGTGTAGACCTTGATGCTGGTGTCTGCTGGTTGGGGGAGGCTGAGATAAACAGCACTATGCCTCACCCTGCTTACAGGAACCCTCAGCTATGTGGCAAAGCCAAGAGTGGAGAGAGGGTAGGGGGAAGGAGGGAGGGAGGGAGAGAGATAGGGAAAAATGTATTGGTTAAGATACAGGAGAGGTGACTCCAAGGAACCACAAGTCTAATGTATGTGTGGGAAGCACATGGTAAATTCCCTAATGCAGAGGTTAGTGGTCACAGGTTACTGGGAATCTGAACACATGAGCTCTGGATCATCACCTCTCCAAAGGGATCCTCTTTCCTTTCCAATGGGAGGAGCCAATGGGATCAACTCAGTGGTTTCCAATCATAGTGGCCCTTTGGAAATGCCCAGAAGATTTTAAATAATACTGATACCTGGACCCCACCCCAAATTAGAAAGATCAGAATCTCTGGAGTAGTAGTGTATGGCTACTGTATTTTTAAGAGTTCCCCAGGTGATTCAAAAGTAGCTAGGGATGGAGACCATGGAGCTAGCAGGCAGGCAGATTCTCTGTGCTCCCTAGGGTCCAGAGCCCTGGCAGTGGATGCAGGGTCTTAAGACCCTGGATAGCCCCTGAGTCATCTTGCTTTGGATATAAAAATGCAGTAGTCTTTCTGGTTGGAGGTCTAAGAACTGAGGGGCTCACTGGAGGGTCACCTTTGTGTTGGAGCTTACCACTCACAGGTATTCTCGGACTCTATTGGGTATTTAAAGATTTTCTTTGGGATTCCTCTGCCCTAGCTGTCGTCATTAGTCAGAGGTGAGAACCCCAAGCCCCACGTGTTCCCACTGAGCCACTCACATTCACAATGAGGAAGTCCAGCCAGCACCAGGCGTTGGTGAAGTACTTCTTGAAGCCATAGGCCACCCACTTGAGCAGCATCTCAAACACAAAGATAAAGGTGAACACCCTGTCAGAGTATTCCAGCAAAGCCTTCACCTTGGGCTTCTGGTCCAGGTAATAATCTTCAAAGGCCTGGAGGGAAAGGAAGAGAGGGACAGACTGCACAGGAGCCCAGGCAGACAGGAAAGGACCCTGCCAGCCCTGCTCACAGTCCCTGGGAGCAGTATCATTTTCTTGCCTCTGTTCCTGGGAGGGGAGGTGGATTCTGGAGGAGGCATTGTGAGATATAAACCAAGACTTCCTCAGCCAACAGGGACATGAAGCCCTGCTGATGCTTTGCAGGGTTGTTGAATGCAAGTGAGAAAGGAAACCTTCTCGAATAAGATTTTGGAAGCGAACCAAAGGGATGCTAACAGTAACTTGGTTTAAAAATAAAAGCATCAAAGGATGTTCGCAGGCAGTTCACACACAAAAAAAATGAGAGTAAGAAATGCCAACAAACTTCTGGAAAAAAAAAAGCGTTTTATCTCACTGGTAATCAAGGAAATGGAAATTAAAAGAAGATGCCATATTGTTCTTTTATCAGACTGGTGGAGATCAAAAAGAATGGAGGGGAGACCCCAGCACTGGTGTGTGACTGGTGGGAAGGAAAACAAAAATAGTTTTGGGGAAGCCAAATTGGAAACATGACTCCAAGGTTTTAGAAACCAAGTAATTCTTCCTTCAAGGACTTGTCCTAAGGGCACAAATGCCATTAGGACCCTCTTTATGAGCCAGCACCCCACTCACCAGCACTGGGAGTGACTTTGTTGGGCCCACCTTGGGGACTACTTTGCGGATTAGATATCTCTTCTCTACCCAGGGCAGCCAATGAGGATTGACATGTAGGTTTATCAGGTCATCCCCTTTGTTTCAAGGGCAGGGCTTCCTGTGGGAAATTCATGGCTGAATTTCAATTTCTCTTGGCTTCTTTCTTTGCTCATTTACTCCCCTCATGGACTTTATCTGAGAGTACCCCAATAAACTGCCAGCACAGGAAAATTGCTTGGGGTTCTGAATCTAGGACCCAACCTGACAGGCAATCATTGATATCTCCAAGGCGGTGCATATGGCTACGTGATGCTTATTAGAAGTAAACACAGGGGTTGGTTGAATAAATATGGCACATTTCTCTAATAGAATATGTTGTAGTCGTTAAGTGAGATAGTATGAGAACAATTCCTAAGAAAATTTCCTGGGAAATCACAGACTCACAGATGTGATTTTAATTTTATAATATGTATTATGTATTCTGTGCATAAGAGAGATGGGAAGGAGATATACCAAAATGTTTTCAAAGTAAGCTTCACTTTGAGTGATAGGAACATGGGTAATTTTTTCCTTTTGACTTTTGCTATAATTTCCAACTTGGTTTCTCTCTCTGTCTCTCTCTTTTTTTTTTGCATTTTACTTTGTCAGATGAAAACTCATGTTATATTTTAAAAAGTACTCCAAGTAAAAGCATAAAGACTAAATTTGGTGCAAGCCTGTTTGGCCCCATGGGGAAGGAGATGGGGAGTGAAGGGAAGCTGCTGGGGTGGGGTGGGCTGGGGCAGAGCAGCTGTTGCAGGATCTGAGTCCCTGCTGGAAATGGGGAGGGTGACAGCTGGGGTATGAGGAAGAGCAAGGGAGAATGGAAAAAAATGGAGAGAAATCAGCATTATCATTTTATCCAGGAGATCAGAAGGGAGAGAAGGGAAGGTGTGGAGAAAGCCCTGTCTCACCTCCTCCAGCTCCTGCAATGTGGCCTCAGCATGCTTGCAGCCCAAGTGGACAGTTGGCATCCTGTCCCATCAAGATGGCAATTTCAGAAACTGCCACCTTCTGCAATTGCCATGACAGCAGGCCAGTCCTCTTACCGAGACTCTCCCCCCTTGGCTTTGTGCCATCCCTGCTGGGTCCTCTTCCACCTCTTAGGGTGGAGCCTCGTCCCTGCGGCTGCTCTATCTCAACGTTGAAGCCACACTGAGCAGCTCAGATGCCCTACATGGGAAGTCTGGCATTGAAGTCCAGTGCTCAGATATTCAGTAGATTATTTTCAGGGCATCAATGATAGAGGAAGAACAAGACAAGTGAAAATGCTTCGAGCTGTGGAATCAAGAGAGTGGGTCTCTAGTCCCAGATCTTGAACTAGTTATCTGGGTCTCCATGCAGTTTCCTTCATGTCTTTGGGCTTCAACTTCCTCACCTATAAAATATGTACAATTGGGGATGACCAGTCCCTTCTGGTGTTTTTATCATCTATCTTGTTCTGTTGAGATGAGCACTAGAGATTGAACCCTGAGAGAGAAAGGATCCTCCTTCTTGTCTGACAAAGCCTGGCATTCAGTCCAGGGCTTCAGGAGTGTCTTGAACTCTGAGCTTTTATCCCTGAGGCCTTGCGGGTCAGTATGCAATGGTTCATGGATGATAGTATCAGCCTCATTTGAGAGCGTGTTGTAAATACAGGCTCTCAGGCCCTGCCACCAATCTTCCAAAGCAGAACCTGCATTCTAGCTAGCTTCCCGGGTGATTCAGTTTTGAGAAGCACTGCCATAGCAATTTCCTGTTTTGAGGGATGAATAGTAGCATTTGCAAGTGGTTTGATAAGATAAGAAGGATGGTCTCTGTAGGCCTTCAGGGAAAGCCAATATATTTGGGGAGGTCAGAGGGAGGGAAATCAGGGATATGGGACTCAGTTGAGGGCAAAATTAGGTTTTGTTACTGCCAAGTTGGGTGAGCTTGGAAAAGTCCCCCAAACCTTTGTTTCTCCATCCATAAAGTGTGTGTGTGTGTGTGTGTGTGTGTGTGTGTATGTGGTAGGGAGCATGCGCTCACTGTTTACAATGTAATTTTGTAGCAGCCAGGCTGAGCAGGCCATGTTGTGGACCATCTAGAACCTTCCATCCCCTGCTGTTGAGAGGAACATTGACCTGCAACTCTCCTTCTCCTGCTTCAGGCTGAGAACTTTAAGGCCAGGATTGAGAGGAGCCCACTGATGCAGCTCCAGGGCTGTTAGATTGCAAGGATCCCATATGGAGAGCTTAGGGGCAAGGACCCCTACTTCCCCTTACCAGAGACCCACTGCTAAGCAGGATCATGAAGATGATGAAGCTCTCAAACCAGCTGTGCTCCACGATGCGGTAGCAGGTCTTACGCAGCTGCCAGCCCATGTCCCACGGGAACTTGGTGGCATCCACTTTGCAGCAGGGACAGTGTCGCATGCAGCCTGTGGAGAGAGGTGCCTCATAGTGAGTGATATTCCACTGGGATCACTTCTGCTCCAGCTCTGTAGAGAAACCACTCTTCTGGGAAACCCACTCAATGCACCTTTGGAAAAGAATCCTCTTCCGGAATAAGAGAGAAGGGGTCCCTTCCAGGTGGTCCTTCAATTCAGCCCTTTAGGTGATTCTCTCGAATTTTGTGGTCTAGCCCACTCTGATGTCCTCCTCAACCATCTTCCTTCTTATAGATGATACCAGTGGTCCCTATCTTTATGCTCAATCATCCCTGATGAACCAATGAGCATGGATCTGGTGGTGTCTGATGGACTATGCTCCGAGCCCACACTAAACTAAGTGGCCACTGCCTGGCTAGGTTGTGACCTATCCTAGCCCAGGGTCAAGTGGTACAAGAAACTCAATGAACATGATTTTTGTCCTAGCCCTCAACTTCTACTTCTTTAAAGTTATTGAGGCCACAATAACTGTCATAGTGTGAACTATTTGTTTATTCATTCATTGCACAAATATTGAGAATGTCATATGACTCTGTTTTAAACATGAGGGAAAAGATGAATAAGTGACAGGCTGTGCCTTTAAGGGCCCTCAACCCCTCAGCTTGTGGGGTCTCACTCTCCCTACAGCCATCCAGGGATGCGGTTCTGGTGATGGTGTGTGAAAGTGGAAATTTACGGATTTGCCAGAGGTTGGCAGGGACTTAAAAATCCCCAGTATGAAAAATGAAGTGATACAAAAGACGGAGGGAAACAGATATGTTGTGGCCATCCTCTGGGTCTTTTATGTCCCCAATCAAGAGTTAAGGTAGTAACGGTTCTGGTAGTATCCACCTATTCTCTTTTCAATCTCAAGAAGGCTGGCTTATAACTCAGGGAGGTGTTCTCAAGGGAGAAGAGAGAGACTCAGCTCCTGTCCTGTGTCCATCTGATGTGGCATGAGGGGCAGTGAGTCATGTCATTTGTATCTGACACTGAAGCCCTTGAGCCTGGGATGAGGCTGTGGGGGGCCCAGTTTCTGTGGCCCCTGTGGACCCCAAGCCAAGGCCCTGGACGCAGAGGTGCCTAGTGAATATGCACCTGGGTTCTGGCCTTAATGAACGGCAGCATGAGGAGGCCCTGAGCTGTCCCTTTACCTTCTGTGAAGCAGTCCTCTGGTTCTTCCAGGTCATCTGCCAGCTCAGGGATCTTCTTCAGCATCTCCTCGGGGTCTGGGCAGTCCACCGTGCTGCCCTCTGAGGAGCTTGTATCGTCCACTTCCTGCAGGGAAGAGGGCCAGGGTCGTGAGCTCAGTTCTCTGAGGGACCCACACGCAGTGTGGCCCCCACAGGGCCAACTGGCCGAGATCCCCAGAGGTGCAGGGCGAGCCCCTCAGGGCCCAGGTCCTGCCGCCCTGGGCCTGACCGGCATCCTGCCTGCATTTGGTGCCTCAGCAGCTGAGGCCCGGAACTCTGCTGCTCCCTGTGGAGCCCCCAGGCTTAGCTCAGCGAAGCTGTAAACTTCCAGGCCCTGATGGAGTGCTGGCGATGGCCCGAGACACCATAATTACACCCATAAAGACTCTCAGCTTTCACTGGGCTTGAATATTTAATCGGGGAGCAAGGCTGAGGGGCCTGCTGCCCTCCTGGCAGCTCTGGCCCTATAATGTCTCCCATGAATTCAATTAGGAGCTGAAGCTGCTCTCCTATGAGTAAACCTGATAGCTTGGCTAATGGACCCAAATGGTGGGGTGGGTCCCCATCTGTCGCCTGTCAGGCCCCTCCCTGCCTGGCCAGGGTCCTAGACAAGAAAACAAAAACAAAACAAAACAAAACAAAATAAAACCAACACTCAGAGGTTGTGTACTGAAAACATCAAAGAGGGAAAACTCACAGAGTCCTTGGAATGCTTAGAAGGGAATGTGACAGCCAGGTGTAGAATGTGACAATCTTCCCCACTGGGGGTCCATCTGGCTTGTGTTCACCCACTGCCCCCAAATCCCATCTCAGCCCTCTCTCTTATCTTACCTGCTAGGGTCAGCCTTGCCCAAGGCATGCAGCCAGCAGCTGACAGGCCTCGTGCTGGAGGGCTTGATAACTTTGGGGTGATTTATGTCTGGCTTATCTTTGCCTAGCCCGGTGCCTGTCACACAGTCCACACTCAGGGGCTAGGTGTCACGTTAAATTCTCTAATTCGTTAACCCGGGTAGTGAAGATGCTAAACCTTGAGAGGCACCTCTTTCCCGGTGGATTGTTTTCTTCCAAGATTTGTAAGCCACATTGCAAAGTTTATTTTTAGCTCCTAGAGGACATTCCTAAACCTGAGTCTTCTTCCCCGCTCGCTCCGTCCCTGTAAGGCTGTCACTTCACCACTCACCGGCAGATAGCCTCTCTCCAGCACCGATCTGCTTTTGGCTAGGAGAAAAAAAATAATGTGGACAAAAGAAAGTGGGGGAGCCTCGCAGGGGAGAAAGACTTCCCCATCCACGAGCACCTCTAACTTTTATCTGCTGCCTCTGAAAGGTATTTGATTCTCTTTGTGCAATGTCTTTTGTTTCCCTTTCTCTTAGCTGTCATTTTCTGGGCACTTACTCCATTTCAGGCAGGAGCTAAACACTTGACAAGCAGCGTCTCATTTAAGCCTCAAAATAATCCTGCCAAGGAGGCATCACCCACTTCCCAATGAAGAAACAGGCTCAGAGAGGTTGAAGAGTGGCCCTAAACCCCCAGCTAGTGGGGGTCTCACTCTTTTCTCACTCTCCCTTCAGCCTCCAGGGGTGAGGTTCTGGTGATGGCGTGTGAAAGCTGAAATTTACGGATTTGCCAGAGGTTGGCAAGGGACTTAAAAAATTCCCAGTATGAAAAATAGAGTCACAAGGTGGAGTGTGGTCTGGAATACCCTCCCCCAGCCCCATCTTCCACTGGTCCACCCGTCAGTACAGAGCTGGCTATCTGGACTCTCCAGGAAGCTCACATACCTACCTCTGCAGGAACCTGAGGAGCAGCTGTGTCTTTCCACTGCTCACCCACATATGGAGTTAGGTCCTCAGAGGAGATACCAGAGCCTGGGCTCCTAGGTGCCAGGTGGTCCTCATACCTCCCGACTTGCTGCAGCTGCTCCTGCTAGTGAGAAAGAGTCCCAACTGGGTACTTGAGTCAGGTTCAGCTGAACACTTCCAAATTTGAAAAGATCTTGCACACCACAGGCTGACAGAACTAAGGACTTCGTACATGCAACTGACACACATCCATCCATATGTATGTACATTTGTGTGAAATGAGCTCAGACGCTATAGCCAGATAGATCTGCATTTCACGCCTAGTTCCATTGCTTAGAAGCTGTGTGAGGGTAGGCAAATTATTTAACCTCTCTCATCTTCTTTTTTCTCCCTTTGCAAAATTGAAAGGCAGGATCTACATCATTCCATTATTTTGACAACTAAATATGTTAATGCTTACAGAATACTCTGTAGGAAGTGCTTGGCTCGACAGATGTCAGCCATGACCATTAGTGCTTGTGCAGAAGTCAGACGGCTGGTGGACTTGGCCAAGTGGACCCCTCCAAAGAACCCCAACGTAACTGAACATGCCTCTTGGTGGCAGACAGAGTTCACGTCCTTTACTCTGGGGATGGTGACGCCCTGCCCCTCGGCTGTCACCCAGACAAAGGCATGTAAAAAATGGCAGCTGATAACAGCAGCTGCTGGAGCGCCAAAGAAGTGACAGCTGTAGGGTAAGAAGGCTATGGGAGAGCTGCAGACTCAAAGCACAGCTGTCTGAGGCCACTTAGTGTCCTGGCCAGCAGCCCTCTATGTCCCTAGGGCCCCCACAGGGATCCTGGCCCTCCCACACTGTGCCAGAGGACGTGTCCCGAGTCAGTGAGAAGAGGTTAATAGGGTTGATGCAGCAGCTTGAGGTAGTAAAGCACTGTGCAAAAAAAGTATAGACTCTCAAAGGTTTAAATGTGCCTTCAATTTTTTGATGCTGAAAGGAGTGTCATTTCCCGATGACATCACTTGTCAGGAAAATCTCCTCAAATGAGTCACCTAATAATCAGGACTTCTTAGGGTGCTGGTGAAGCTTAGATGAGCCTGCTCTTGGAAAACATCCTGTTATTGGAGGAATATCATTAGTGTCTCATGTACAAAGTCTGAGCCAGGCAGAGTGAAGTGGCAGCCGTGTGACAGAAAATGCCCAAGCACCTCAGAGTAGCCTGGGATTCATCTGTGGCCCTGCCCGGACATTCGGACCCTTTCCTCCAGGCCCTGCTGATGGGTCACCTCCTCTGGAGAACTTGGCGTGGTTTTAGCTTCTGTATGTCAAGGTCTCCTATGCCTGACTCGCCAGGGGCTCCCTCAAGGCTGGGCCAGCCCTGATGCTGGAAAGCCTAGGTACCTTCATTTCCCGTCTGTCCTTTGTCACTCTTACCCCGAGGCCCCTCCCTACCTTGTGAGGATGTCTCCCAGGGAGCACTCTTACCTGTACTTTGGGGAGCACTTCCTGGCAGGAGCTCTGAGCATCCTGTTCACCATCATCCTCCAAGTCATCGAGATCAGATTCACCCTCAGCAATGGGCACAGAGACCCACACGTTAGGATTGGTGATGAAGTCACCGTGGTCCTCCCTGGGGTCTCTGAGAGCTGGCAGCCCTCCAGGGCTCCTCATAGAAGTAGCATCGGCAACAATGTGGTTCTCGGCTTTGGAGATAGAGATGGAGGGTTTCATCCACAGCGGGGGCTCTGTCTTGGGCCAGCGGGGCAGGCAGGGCCTGCTGAAGAAGCCGTGAAGTGCCTGCTTGGTGCGACGGCCAAAAGCCTGGATCCGTGCCAGGGCCACCTGCAGGTTGTTCACTTCCCCGTCATCCTCTGGGGCAGTGAGGTTGTCGGCACTGAAAGAGTTCAGCAGCAGGGCGATGAACAGGTTGAGCACCTGGAGAAAAGGAATGGAAGGGAAGACGGCTCCATCAAGCCACCTGATGGGCAGCAGGATGGTAGGACCACCACAGCTTGACCTCTCTCTCCTTATGTACCCCAGGATGCCTTGTTTCTTGGGAGAATGAGCTGCTGAGGGGATGTCCCAGGGTAACCTGACACAGGAGGACAAAGCTTGGAAGGACATTCTCCACCACAGTGGAGGATCACCCTGCTGAGCAAAGGGACACTTAGAGACAATACAGAGAAGCAGGCAGGGGCTTGCCCTTGGTCACCCACATCTGTTGAAGCCCTGCTTTCTGTTCCCCACTCTGGAATCTCAGGCACATCTTGTTGTTTCTGACTTTATGTTCTTCTGTGAGCAGGGAGTTGGAGCTCCCTAATTTTCAGAGTAGATGTGAAGATAGGAGAGATGTCAAAGTGCTCAGAGAGACAAACTTTCTGCATGAGGGGTAGGTGTTCTCATAGCTCTGCAAGGATGGTGAGTGAGCTGAGCCTGGGAGAAAGGAGTTTCAGGCTGGCCCAATTCAGCGATGCAGGCAGAAAACATCTCTGGCTCGGGGACCAGGCTGGGAAAGATTTGGGGGGTCTGGATATGTTCTTTCATCTCTTTGTTGAGCTTTCTCCTGTCTGTAAAGCCTTACACAAAAGGAATCCAAAATGGCGGACTTCCATGGCAATAGGAACATGGCTCTTGGAAGACCATGTCCTCCCTTGCTCAGTCCTCCCCCCACAAAAAACCTAGGGCTAGTCAGTTGCTCACAACTAGAGTGGGTGGTGCCAACTGAGGGCAAGGAGCCAGGCTGGGATGGAGAAGGGGTGTTGTTACTAATTGGCAGGAAGGCCTGCAAGAGGGATTCCCCCAAAACCTGGGAATAGATTTGAAAAACTATGATCTGCTAGACATGGTCCAATTTTTACTCTCTCCTCTTGTGCCCTGGCTCTTTCCTCTTCTTTCTTGAAGAAATGTATCCTCTGAGCACCCCCAGATTGCGGGGGAGGGGATTTTTCCTTCAACAATGAATAGCTACCGTTTATTGAGTTCCCAGACACTGCACTCCATAATTTGCATATGTCATCTCCTGTCATTTAATTTTCCCAGCAAGCCCATGAGTAAGCACTGTTTTTTTTTTTTCCTCTTTTGATTTTTAAGGAAATCAGAGCTCAGGGAGAATTATTAGATCTCTTGCTCTGGGTGGCCCAGCTAGTAAACGGTGGTGGGAAATTTTCCCACAGGATTTTCCTTCCTTGTTCTATGTGCTTGTCCTTACATGTCAGTTGCTCCCTGAGGCATACTTCTTATTGCATGTCCCACATGGCTTTGAAAAGTTTTAAGACTTCTCAACCAGGGGGGACAATGTAGGCATAAAAATGCACAAGGTCAAGCAAGGTCAAACAAGTTTTTTTTTTTTTTTTTGGAATGACCCAGAAACCTCCTTCCTTGCCCATGATGTGGGACCCCAGTGGGGACTCACCACCAGGTTTCCCAGCACCATGACCGTCAAGAAGAGGATGAGGCATATGGATTTCTGGCTGACTTCCATGCAGGCCCACATGTTCTCGATCCACTCTCCACAGAGGATCCGGAAGACAATGAGGAAGGAATGGAAGAAGTCATGCATGTGCCAGCGAGGCCACTCGTCCCCTGGTACAGCGATAACAGAACGGTGATCCCCGTAGTCTTCCCCGAGCAGCTGCTTGCCAACCAGAGCGAAGATGAAGACAATGATGGCGAGGATGATGGTCAGGTTCCCCAGTGCCCCCACCGAGTTCCCGATGATCTTGATGAGCGTGTTCAAGGTGGGCCAGGACTTGGCCAGCTTGAAGACCCGCAGCTGGGGAGAAGCAGAGACTGTCAGGCCCTGGCAGCTCTTCGTCACCTCTCATCTAGTCTTGGCTGGAAACCAAAGTTCTGAGAAAAGCGCGAGGCAGCTCATCCCATAAGTTGGGGTGCTCCCTGAAAGTTGCTTTCAGAGACTTCTTTTTATAAATTACTCAAAAAATACCATCAGCCATCTATGGTCCCTAAGTATCAATGTGCTTCACTGACTGTCAATCAGGGTCTTATACTGTGGAGGGAGTCTCATGATCTTTGTTCTATTAGCCACAGGCCTGATCCCTCCCGAATGTCACTTGCAAATAATGGGAGTCATTGGGTTCTGATTGATAGAATGGAAATGGAGACAAAAGGAACACATGTTATGTTCAGGCATAGCTATAAATTTTCCTGCACTTTCTCTTCCCCTTTCATGGTCCACAGAGGCTACCTGTTTAAAGCCATGATATCATAAAATGGGATACTCCTGAATCCCTGAGTTACTTTCTTGGAGTAAACACGCTCAGGAAAGCTTCCCAGCCAGTATTGGATGTGCTGTGAGACATCGACTTCTGATGCTATCTCACAGACTTAGGGGTTGTCACTGGAGCTAGCTGTATTTATTTTGAGCAAGGTAGAAATTGGTATGATGAAAAGAGAGGTATTGCCATTTCAAAAACATCGACTGTGTGGCACTGGCCTATGATCATGTGGTGGACAATGAGGAAACAGATGTAGGAAGACTTGGAAAGTGTTGATCTGTGTGATTCACTGGCAAAAATATTCTTTGCAATATTTCTGGGGTAGATCATGTGCCTCATGATCCAGCAGCCCCAGGAGAAGGATTGGCAAAAACCTTAGTATTGTGCGTCGCTTGTAATTTGGTTTTACCAAATATTACAAGAAAGAGATGAGGAATCCAGGAAATATTTGGTTGATTTACAAGAAATGAAGGGAAATAGAGTCCAGAATTTTAGGTCCTTGAATATACAGTGCTTCTAGGTCCCAAACAATAAGGATTAAGTTTCAAAGTGTTGAAGACCTGTCAAAATTTCCGATGAAATGAAGAAACTCTCAGCAAAGATTGCATTAATGTGTAGCCATTAATGTTTTTTTTTTTCTTTTGAGAGAGAAAGACACGAGGACAAGAAAGCAAAGAAGTTAGGCAGAATTGGGGACTATGTCAAATAAGGTGCTTTGAGTGTGTAGCAATAAGAGGTCTGAAGCCATTTACATTTTTGAAGAAATTGTATTGCATAATGATCCCTGACTGAAAAGCTTTTGACTGTTTAAAAATTAAGGCAAACCTTGGCCTCCCATGTTTCCACAAGCAGGAAGAACTTTGCAGACTGTAAAGGCCATCTTGAGAGGCAGCAGAGTCAGTTCCTGAAGGAGTGCTAGCTATAGATACCTGATTTGCATCAGGCTATGAAATGACTAAGAGATAAACCTTTATGAGATTCAGCTACTGAGTTTTGGGGATTACTTATACAACAGTTAGCATTATTTGTCACTGATTAATGACAAAGTTTTTGGTCCTGGGTTTATTCCCATATTAGGCATGCACTCTACCACTGAGTTATATCTCCATCTCCCTAATTTTTTTTAAAGAAGATAAAGTTAAAAAACTTAGTGCAATAATAAGCTGAGAAAGGATAATTGGAATGAAAAATTTTCTGGAGGAAAGTGGAGAGACTTTAGCTAACTTTTGACTTTGACTAATTTAACTGCTTATGCTGTAGTTTCTAAGGTAACTACTCAAAGAATAAACACTGAGTATTTAGTTTTCAAGTCAGTAAAGGGGAAAATAAGGCAAGCAAAAATATAAAAATATACAATCTAAAATAAATCAAGAAGTGTGTGTGTGTGTGTGTGTGTGTGTGTGTGTGTGTGTGGTTGTAGGGGATGGGTGGGAGATTGATCCATCTAATGATAAACGTATAATCAAATATGTCAGTATTTACACTAAAACAGGTAGACTAAATGCTTTGGTTAAAAGACAAAGACTGGACTGTCAGAAATGAATAAGAACACAAATTCTGTCTCTATGCTATTGGCATATAAATACACGATTGTCATATAAAGACTATAAGTAGAAGTAGGATAAAAACATATTGGGCAGATTCTAAATTAAAAGAAAGAAGAGTTATGTAATTAATATTAGGCAAAGTCATTTTTAAAGGCAAAAACATATATAAAGATAAAGAAGGTCAATTTTAATAATATAAGTTTCACTTTACTGGGAAGACATAACAACTTAAAATATGTATGCACTTAATAGTGCAGACTCAAGGCAAAGCCAGATGAGAAACAGACCTGCTATAATCATAGTGGGAGATATTTTTATACACCACCTTCTCTGTAATTGCTAGAACAAGCAGTAGACAATAACAACCAGGGATATAGAATATACTGCACAATAAAATTTCTCTACCCAATGGATATATACAGGGCATTGTACCCTACAGCTAACAGGAAGACACATTTTATTCAAGTACATAAGGAACATTTTTAATATGCTGAGCCAAAGAGAAATTATCAATAAATTCCAAAGCATTAAAATCATACCACATATGTTTCTCCAACTATAATACAATTAAGCTGGAACTCAATAACATAAAGATAACTAGAAAAACCACATATGTTTTGAAATTGAGAATCATACTTCTAATTAACCTTTGAGTCAAAGAATAAATCAAAGTTGAAATTAGGAAATATTTAGAGCCAAACAAGAAGGAAAATTCTACATGTGAAAGCAGTTCTTAGAAGGAAAGTGAAGTCTTAAATATATTGGAAAGGAAAATGGACTGAAAATTGCATCTTAAGAAGTTGGAAAAGAACAAAATATGTAGCATTGAGGATGTAATTAAGATAAGATGCAGGATTAATTGAAATAGGAAAACATCAATGATGTAGAGAGAATCAACAAGATAAAAGCTGGTTCTTTGAGAAAACTAATTAAATTGATGATCTTTGGCAGGACTAATGAAAGGATGAGAGGAAACACGAGTCACTATTATTAAGAAAAAGGTGGCAGAGGTAGAGTTGACAGAGATCCTTGAAACACAGCAGGGGCTGTACAAGTCTAGGCCAATAAAACTAGAAAATTTCTATAGGAAGGAAAATTCTTAAATAAATAACAACCAATACCAATTTGAGAAATTAAAAAAAAACCTGACTAGTTTTCCAACCATTAAGAAACTTAAATCAACAGTGAAAAATCTTGACCTCCATAAGTCTTCACTAGTGAATCCTACCAAACCTACAAGGAAAAAAATTATACCACTCTTACATAAATATTGGCTAGAGAAAAAGAGAAATATTCTTCAACTCTTTTATGGAGATTAGTATAATCTGGATACCTTGATACTCAACCTACAAGGACAATGTAAGTAAGAAAAATTACAGGCTAACTATTATTCATCAATATGGATATAACAATAGTAAGCAAATTATCAACAAACTGAATCTTACAATGTATTAACAAGATCAAGATCATTTTGGGTGCATCCAGATCAAGTGAGGTGTATCCCAAGAAAGCAAAATTCTTTTAACATTAAAAAACATCAACTAATAAAATTTGCCACTCTATAGAGTAAAGGAGAAAATCTTCTGATTATCTTAACGTGATTATCTTTACAGGCAGAACAGTGATGTGATAAAATCAAGTGCCTGTTCATGATAAACAGTCTTAGCCAAATAGAACTTCCTAGACTGATAAAGGTTTTTTTTGTTGTTGTTGTTAAAAAAAAAAAACATTTTTTTAAAAAAAGCCTGCCACAAATGTCAGACTTAGTGAAATATTGAAAGCATTCTCTTTGCAATCAGGAAAATAGCAAGGATGCCTGCTATTAATGCGTATTTTCAACCGTGTACTGGATGTCCCAACCAGCACAGTAATATAGTGAAAAAAAAAATCAAATGGTAGAAGGATTAAAAGAGAAGAAACAAAACTCTTCATTTGCACATGTCATGCCTGTGTTCAAAAATTTAAAAACTATATAGATAAATCATCAGAATTAATAAAAGAGGTTTTTGGATTGCAAAATATTAAATGTCAAAATGCTAACAAAAGGCAAGAAAAGAACATTTAAAAAATGTAAGATCCTTATGGGGAAAATCATGAAGACTTTATAGAGACAGGCATAGTGGCGCATGCCTCTAATCCCAGTGGTTTGGGAGGCTGAGGCAGGAGGATTGTGAGTTCAAAGCCAGCCTCAACAACTGTAAGGCACTAAGCAACTCAGTGAGACCCTGTCTCTAAATAAAACACAAATAAGTGGGACTAGGGATGTGACTTGGTGGCCACTGAGTTCAATGCCTGGTACCCCCCAAAAAACTTTATATAAAAATTATAGAACTTTATTGAGAGATTAGAAATAAATTGATATATTATCTTCATGGATCAGAAGATTGCATCTTGTAATGGATACATTTCTTCTCAAATTGCCTTAGAGATTATTGAAGTCCCAATGTGAAAAAAAATACCCAAGAGTTTTGTGTATATGTCAGTATGTAACATGGCAAGCTGATTCTCATTGAATATGGAAGTGCAGGGCCAAGATACTCAAGAGTAAAATGAGGTGGAAGACTTACAATGCAGACATATTCAAAGCTGCAGTGTTGGTACAAAGACAGAATTAATGGAGCAATGCCTTGGACACTGTCATGAGAATTGATGCTCTTCTGGAAGGGAGGAAAAAGCAGAAAGACAGACTTGAAACTTTCATTTCTTCCTTCTTTCCTCCTCCCTTCTGACTTTTTTCCTTTGATCAATCAGCAGATGTTTATTGAGTTCTTACTTATGCACTGGGCCTTGGGCTAGGCCCTGGAGATAGAAAGGCAAACAAGAAGACTGTGGTTCTAGCGACATGGGGTATTTGAATGTAGTCATCATACAGCGTGAAGGACAGGTTGATTTGATGAGGGAATCCCTTGTTAGATAGATAGCTGGGGTGGGGAGGTTCTCTGTAAGAGGACCTGAGAGTTAAACCCAGAAGGTTGAGAATTACTAAACTCAGTGACTAGGGAAAAGCATACCAGGTAGAGGAAATAAGTATCAAAGGCCCAAATCTAGGAAAAGTCTTGTTTCTAGTGAGGTCTCTAGAGGAGGTTCTAGTGAGGTTCTAGAAGAGGTCTCTCTGGCTGTTGCAAAGAAGGCAAGAGGAAGTTTCTTGGTAAGACAGGCAGAAATTTTACACCATATTAAGGACTTCAGATTTTATTCTCAGAGCAACAGGAAACCATGAAAAGTTACTTGTAACCAATATACCTTACCAACCTAAGATTTTGGTAATAGGGGAAACCATGTGTATGTGTGTGAGGTTTTGTTTTTTGTCGGGGTCGGGGAAGAAGAGGTGATGGTATAAGGGAACTGTCTGTTCTATCTGCCCATTTTTTTTCTAAAATATTTAAAACTTAAATTTAAAAATGAAATCTAGTGATTAAAACTGACCAACTGGACTTTGTTATTCTCTAGTAATTCCCACAGTTCAGGTGCAGGCATGGCAGTGGGAATATTTAACTCCAGAATAGTGTCTTGTACAACACAAAGATGCTTGAAGAACCGAGGAGAAGGATGATTGAGTTTGTGGTCAAGGGCATGATAATCTTGATGGACATGAAATCTAAGCCAAGTCATGTAGGAAGTGGAACAGACCTCAGGTAAGTGTGGTGCAAGGGAAGGGGGAGTTGATCAATGGATTAAGATCAGAAAGTGGGCCAGGTGCTGTGGTGCACGCCTGTAATCCCAGCAGCTCAGGAGGCTGAGGCAGGAGGATCTCGAGTTCAAAGCCAGCCTCAGCAAAAGTGAGGCACGAAGCAACTCAGTGAGACCCTGTCTCTAAATAAAATACAAAAGAGGGCTGGGGATGTGGCTCAGTGGTGGAATGTCCCTGAGTTCAATCCCTGGCTTCCCCCATAAAAAAGAAAAAAAAAAAAGATCAGAAGGTGAGAAGGTGGAGGAGACATGTACTTAGAAAGGAGGGGAACATGCACATGGAAAATTCTGTTGGCCCAGGTTGTAAAGTAAATCTGCCTTTTTTTTTTTTTTGTCATTACTGACTTGAGACTTTGTGGGATCAGAGCAAAGTAGCACATAGACCTTAAAGCAGCAAGCTTCTGTTTCCCTAAACACCGTCCAAATATTCCCCATCTATTAGAAAGCCAGCTTTGGGTCCTCCTGGGACAGAGGAGTATGAAGTCCTGCTTCCATCTGACATTGGGCATTAGCATAGGGGCCTGTCACTTGTCATCATCGTCTACATACTTACAGCAACTTGTCCTTCTGAAACTGTGACTTAATTATAATCTAAAATCTCCAGGTCATGCAGAAAGAGTCCTGGAGGCCCACTCTGCCCTTCTCCTCCCTGGAATCCAGTGCAGGGTGGTGGGAGGGAGGCCCCACCTGCTTAGGCGGATTGCATCAACCAAGGGGTTTAGGACACAAATGTCTCAGGACATTGATCTTTAAGTGTGATTGTTTAAAAATTGAATTAGTAGTCCATATTGATAATATTCACATAGAAATAGAGATTTCTGGTTTCTCATGAAATATTGGAAACTCTGACAATATTGGGCAGGTCACTTCTTTGGTAAAACTTGCATTGATTTTTCTGTAAACACCCCTCCCTGGTGTTGTGAATTGTGCCGGGTCTGCCTAGGTGGGAGTGAGTTGTCCTTACCTGATTACCTGAGGCAAATATCCAGGGCTAGTGCCTCTTCCTTGGCCAGCTTTACTGCATGGTCTGCAGGCATTTGAGTTTGCCATCTCAATTCCAGAACAACTAGGCTCAGGGCTTAGCTCTTTCTAACCCCCATGATAAGGTCCTAAGCAGACTTTCTGTCTTAGGTCTCACTGTTCCCCTGAACCGAGTGACCTCTTCAGCCCGTGGATGTCCAAAAAACTTAGCAGAACTTTCTATTCTCCCTTCGAGAGATCATTGGTCACTCTCTTCTTCATTTTGTCACTTCTCTTCAAAACTAGACACAGGGTTCCTAGAGGGCACCGAGAGAACATGGAGAACAAGGGACTCCTGTGCTAACAAGTCATGTCAGTTCTTCAGGCCTCTTGTCTACTCTCAAGAGTCAGCAAGACATCAAGCTTCCTCCAGATGGTCTGGGGACTTGGGAGACTCCAGTGACCCCAGCCTGGCCTCCTGGGAATCTGACAGATTTGGCTGACAGATGCAGCTCTGCTCAGAGTGGGTGGCCTGCAGGCACTGGGTCAGGAGCGCCTTGGATAGGGGAAGTTCTCCTGCAGAGGGTGTCCTGGGGCTGAGTGGAGAGAAGAGCTGGTACAAGAGCCTAATAGGCAGTTCTTGGTCTGTGTGGTGTGCCAGACATTGGGATATGATTTGGGGAACCAGGGAGTGGGAGGATGCCTTTACTTTTTGAGGCAGGTACTAGGGAATGAACTCAGGGGTACTTGACCATGCCACACCCCCAGCCCCATGTTGTATTTTATTTAGAGACAGGGTCTCACTGAGTTGCTTAGCGCCTTGCTTTTGCTGAGGCTGGCTTTGAACTCGTGACCCTCTTGCCTCAGCCTCCTGAGACTCTAGGATTACAGGAGTGTGCCACCACTGTCTCAGGTTCGTCATGTCAAATAAGAGACATAAGGTCAAGAGTATAGCAAGATGCCCCACAAAGCATAAATGCTCAATAAATATTAGCTGCTTCAATTTATTGTCATTATTGCTATTTGATAGGAGAACAGGATGGTGCTTGGAAGGCTTCTGCTGGTGCAGATGACGGGACTGAGGACCAAAGAGGAGAAAATGTGTCCATACTTGGGACCAGAGAACCAAGTTCCAGAGCCATGCCCTTGAAGAAAGGGATGTTGGCTGGTAAAGTCCAAAGGACAGTGCATGTCCCCAGGGGTCAGCTTCCCTGCATCTGGGTGGCCAGTTCCCAAGGGTCCAAGAGAAAACATTACCAAGCGGAAGGTCCGCAGCACAGACAAGCTTCCCTTTTTGGCCACGCTCAGCTCCAGCAGGCTCACGGTGACGATGACGCAGTCGAAGATATTCCACCTCTTCTGGAAGTAATAGTAGGGGTCGAAGGCAATGATCTTGAAGACCATTTCAGCAGTAAAAAATATGGTAAAGACCTGCGGATGGAAACAAGTTGTCATCACAGTGGGGTCTCTGGGGTCAGGGGATAATGACAAAGGGACAACAGGGAAAACGTCTGGTTTACAGTCTAGTAAATCCTCTTATCTTTGTTTTATTCCGTTTCTGTTTTGTTTGCAGGCTCTTGAGGACGGGGGATGGCAACAATGTGGCAGAACGTGGGAATTTGGGGCTCATGCTCTGGTATGTGCATTAGAATTAGAAGGCAGGCCTCAGTTTTCATGTATGTACGGTGGCAGGGTGGAGCAAGTGGAGAATCGTAAGATAATATAACGATCTTATATAATTATGTCAATTCAGAGTCCAGCTTGGTTCAGTAGTTAAAAAGTGTGGGTGGGAAAAACGAAGAATGTCCACAGCAATGCAACCATGTGGTACAAAGGGCATTTACCAAGTGCCCTCTGCAGGCAGGTAGATAAAAATCCCAACTCAGCCGGGTATGGGGATGCATGCCTGTAATCCTAGTGGTCCCGGGAGGTTGAGGCAGGAGGATTGCAGGTTCAAAGCCAGCCTCAGAAAAAGCAAGGCACTAAGCGACTCAGTGAAACCCTGTCTCTAAATAAAATACAAAATAAGGCTGGGGATGTGGCTCAGTGATCGAGTGCCCCTGAGTTCAATCCCCAGTTACCAACCCCTCCAAAAAAAAAAAAAAAATCCCAATTCATCCATTTCTGGCTGGGTAAGCTTGGAGAGGTAATGCACTCTCTTTTTGTACCTCAATTTCTTCATCTGTGTAATGGGTGCAAAATGAGCTAATGCTTATGCAGTTGTTAGCAAAGGGCCTGGTGGGTTGGTAATTCCCTGATAAACAATAGTAATGAAGAACAATAATACGCAGCCTCTTAGATTCTTTTTGGCTCTGTGTTTTCTTAATTGCCTTAAATAGGACAGAATTCTGACATTGAGAGAGGTCAGTGTCAGGCTCAGGTGGTAGAAGCCAGAAGGGAAGCAGATAATCAAGGAAGAAGGCAACAAAGGGTGCAGTGGCTCCCCTGCACCCCTGCCTGTCTATTATCGGGGCCTTGTCTGGCCTGAGAAACCAGGGACCTGGGAAACCAGTGATCACATCCCTGTTCAAGAAGGGAAAAACTTAAGAATGTCCATTACTTGCCTAACGCCACAGCAGTGCAACCATGCAGTACAAAGGGCATTTACCAAGTGTCCTCTGCAGGCAGCACAGTGTGGGGAGTGGCCGTGGAGTGAGGTCCTGGGCCTTGGAGAGACCTGGCCAACTCTGCTTCCACTCTCACCAACTGTGCAACCTTGGGCAGGATACTTTCTCTCACTGAGTCCTAGAGTTTTCTTTTGTAAGAATGATGAAAACCTCATGGTGTTGTGATGTTGAGTAACATTCCTAAAGCCTGGACTCATCAAAGGCACACCTTCCTTCCTTTTTTCTTCCTTTCTCTCTGAAAAATGATCCCATATCCTGACACATGGGGAAAGGCCTTTTTTCTCTCTTGCCTCAACTTCTCCAATGTAAAATCAGGGTGTGAGTTCACATGTCGACTCCCTAAGGCTCTCTGTGGTCTAATATTGATGAAGGGGGAAAAAAGTGTTTCCTCCATTTCCATTTTCCCTTTTCATTGTCAACTTTAAATAGAATATAACCTCTTTTTATTCGTGGGGTGGGGGGCCGTACTGGGGATTGAATCCAGGGGCACTTAACCACTGAGCCATATCCCCAACACTTTTTTTGTATTTTATTTAGAGACAGGGTCTTGCCAAAGTTGCTTAGGGCCTTGCTAAGTTGCTGAGGCTGGCTTTGAACTTGTGATCCTCCTGCCTCAGCCTCCCGAGCTGCTGGGATTACAGGCGTGCACCACTAGGTTATATTCCAATGTAACCCTTAGCTTAGGTGCTGCTCAAAGAGAGGGCACATAGTCTGCTGAAACCTACTGCAGCCCCCTTTACATCTGGGCTAAGGGGAAGGGACAGATTTCCAAGGAAGTAGTCACACTCCTTCTGGAACCCCCTCTACCCTTTGGAGGGGTCAGAAGACACCTCAGGTCCTTGTAGACCTGGTAGGCCAACTCCAGGGGGCGGAGCCCAGCATAGACTGGAGGCAGGACCTGAATCCTTCCTACTGTCTGCTCAGCACACACAGTAGCAGGGCCTGCGGGGTGGGTTAGCCCATGGGTCGGGAAGTGTGGGCTTGGGAGCCAATCTGCTGTGTTCAGATCCTGGTGCTGCCACAAACTCACGCCTACATTTTAGGCAAATAATTTAATCTTCCGTGTCTCAGTTTTTTCCATCTGTGAAAGGGGATAATAATAGTACCTACCACAGAGGGTTCTAGTGAAAAAGAAGTTGGATTAGCCTTGAAAAAAAGCATCTGAGACCATGTCTTGCCCTGAATAAGTGTTCAAATAAAGTTAGCTATTAATATTCCTGTGAATCGAGCAAGGGGGCAGCTGTCTCCTTCTGAGTCAGCTACTTTATTCAGCATGCATTGAAACCCAGTACGGATTGTATCTTGTTAAAGCAAATCATGCTAAGGAGGTAATGGAGGAAAATTTACATTAGCATCATGTCTAAGCTCGCTGCAAGAGCAAAGTTCTGACTCCTTGATGCTTTGGCTACAACGGCACATGTTTTCTGTGTCCTCCCCCCCCCATCCCCACTATCTTTCCCTTCCCTCCTCCACTCTTTCTGTCCCTCATTGACAACACTGAAAATTATAACCATATAACCATGGTTCATAGGAGTCATACAAGTAATCAAAGAGGAAAGAAACTTACAAGTTCATAGATTGTCTTTCAATGAGACAGTGACATTTGTCCTCATTTGAAGGTAGATCACTGAGATCCAGAGTATTCTAGTGGCTGTTCTATGTGCTACAAAAAGGGAACCAGTTGTTTCTAGCTCAGGACTTTCTCCATCCACTTTCCTGTGTTTGCTCATCCCAAAGCAATTCCCCCTTGTTCACCCTCTCTTCTCCAGATGTGATCTCCGGAAGCCAGTGTCCACACATCTCCTGCACTGCCACTGTGCCCTCAGCTAATGAGATCACCAACTACTGAAGGCATGCTCCCCGACCCCAGCCATGGCAGCCGGCCGTCACTCACAATGTTGCCTACGTGGAGCATGGTTTCGAAGCCAGAGCTCATGCCGTGATGCTCCATGGCCATGAAGACTGTGTTCACCACGATGCAGAAAGTGATGGCGAGTTCTGCAAAGGGGTCTGTCACCAGCTCATAGAGCACTGTCTTGAGCTTCACCCATGTCGGGCAGCACTTCCAGATCAGATACTTCTGAGCCAAAGTGGTCAAGCAGGGTGGGCACCGCTGTTGAGAGTCCTCAAGTTCTGCATTATGGGTGGGATCAAGGATAGCTGTCAGCCATGGGTCACTTTAGAATCCCATCCTGTGGTCATGCCCTGACATTGCCATACTAATAACTACCACCTCCAAGACCTTGACTTCAGCCCTCGCTCTCCCTGATGATCATTTCCTGCTTATTGAGCTCCTACAGTCCTGTAACCACAACCCAATCACTGCCCTATGGAGTCCTTCAAACAACTGGCCTTACACATTTTTACCGCCTAGTTCCAATGTCATGTTCTTACTCCTTCACTTCTTTTTTTTTTTTTAGCTTACAATAAAAGCTTTCTTTCATTGATTGTTCTGCATATACGTATGTTAATAAAACAAAGTTAAAAAAAGACATTACAGTAGAAACATCAAAAATAATGAGTGATCTTTTTTAGTTCATTAATGTATTTTTAAAACGCTAGATGTACATATTGGTTTGGTGTATAAATGAATAATGTTGGTTTTTAGTTGTAGATGGGCATAATAACTTTATTTTATTTTTATTTAATTTTATGTGAGGCTGAGGATAGAACCCAATGCCTCACATATGCCAGGCAAGCGCTCTACCACTGAGCCCCAACCCCAGCCCCAGAAATGAATAATGTTACAATTAAATAACAAATAACAACAAGGACAGCAATTAAAGTGAATAAACTTTTAAAGCCAAGACTCAAATCTGTATATCTGAATATTGCAGGGACGAGTGAAAATTTGCCCTTAACAAACAAAAATATTATACCTCATAGTGTTACTATTTTTTATTTGTATTAATTAGTTATGCATGACAGTAGAATACATTTTGACACATCATACATAAATGGAGCATAACTTCTCACTCTTCCAGCTGTACATGGTGTAGAATTACACTGGTCGTGTAATCATATGAGTACATAGGATAATAATGTGTGATTCATTCTACTACCCTCTCTACCCCCAACCCCCTTGCCTCCCTCCACTCCCCTCTTTCTAATCCAAAGTAATTCTATTCGCCCCTAGAACCACCCTGCATTGTGAACCAGCATCTTACTTCTCATCTTACCCAGCTAATTCTATCTCTACCTACTCCCTTATAGACACCCTCAATTGTACCTGCCTGGCAAGCACCAACTCTAAATATAAACAAAATCTGCTGACTATTCTGCACTCACATCCAAACCAGCTGAACCTGGTCAGACAAAATATACAGCCTTGCTTCCTGGTCACAGTGGAGGTCCTTGACTCCCAGCCTGTCCCTGCCTGGGAGTCGTGCTGTGTCTCTGTGTTTCAGCCCACTCCTCCAACCTTCTAGGCCACTATTTCTTCCTCTCTCCTCTCTTTCAATCCCTAGCTCCTCACTTTCTGCTCCTGAGCTCCCTTTTATGTCACTCAAAATGCAAAACCGCTTACAGAGGGACTTCCTCTTCTTCCTACTACTAGGTCTCCAAGGTCTCAAGTCCACCCCAATTTCTTCCTTTCGCATCCCTCTGTGCCTCCTCCTCTCACCTGTGAGGGGCTCCTACCTCTCTTGCCTGCTGAAGCCCTGTGCTGTCCCCCTTCTCTCCCTTCTGGACCGGCCCCATCAGCACGTAAACATGCTTCAATTACATCTCAGCTTTGAAGAAGGTCTCCCAGGATCCCATGCTCTCCTTCATCCACTGAGTCCTTAGTAGCTTCTAAGAGTTTTCTCCACCTTCTCACTTGCTCTTCTCTTTACACACCCTGGAATCTGGCTTTTCCTCCCAAACGCAAACTGTTAATTTACAGCGCTCTTCTTATTTCACTACTCAGAGCATTTGACCGAATTTGCAATACTCTCCTTGAAACCTGGTGTCCATTTGGCTCCCAGAACATCATGATCTCTTGGTTTTTTTTCTCCCACGTCAGTGACCACTTCTTCTCAGTTTCTGATCCTGTCTCACTCTTCCTTTCCTGTCTTAAATGTGGGAGAACTCAAGAATTCTGTTGTTAGCCTGTTTTTTAATCCTCTCTCTAGGTAATTTCATTGAATCCTATGGCCTTAAAAATTGTCTATGCTGATCCTCCCAAATTATAATGTGTCTCCTGTGAACCCCAGGCTCATCTCTCTAGCTCCCTCTGTCAAATTTCTACTTGTGTATGAAGAAATCAAAGGTCCACCTTTAAGAAGGGCAATTTGGGTTAATCTGTAAATTCCACCTTCTGGCACACACCCTGTAGATATACCAGCCCATGTGGGCAAAGAAGATGATGTGTTTTATTTATAATAATCATAAAAAATGAAATAAACAGCAAGGTGCATTATGAAAGAGGATGAAGCAGATTTGTGATGATGTAAAAAAAAATCTTTATATGATTTTTATGATTCACTCTACTCTCTTCCCTACCATATATCCCCTTGCCTCCCTTCACTCCCCTCTGTCTAATCCAAAGTACCTCTGTGTGTGGTGTGTGATGTGTGTGTGCTTATATAAGCATAGAACATTGCCTGAAGGACTCAAGAGAGACTATAAAATGAGTTTATAGAAATAGTTGCATGCTCCCAAATTCTGCTAATGCCTCATTTGTAGTTAAAATTTTTGTGTGTAATTAGATTTAGCTGATAGTGCTTCCTTGGTAGTTAAAATTTTTGTGTGTAATTAGATTTATCATGTGTTTCCTCATGTGTTCTTCCTTTGCATATGAAGCCTTTCTCACTGTAAGGTTTAAAAAACACTATCTGTGCTTCCTTCTTTCCTTTGTAGTTTTACTTTTTTTTTTTCATTTAAATCTTTGATACATTTGTAGTTTATTTGGGGTAAGGACTAAGATATTGATTCAGTTCATTTTTCCCAATCTCTGCTTATTTGTATCAACAAAGATTCAAAATATCATTTGGTCACAAGTTTTTTTTAATATATACCCATATATTTTCATAAACGTGTCTATTTTTCTTCCATTGATCAAATTATTCATCTTCACTCTCATGCTGCTTTGATTACCTACTGTAGATTTTTGAAACTACAGATATCAAAACTAGCAGAGCAGAGTTCTGTAAAGAAGTTGGCACAACCTGGGAGCAAAATCAATAATCTCTATTTAGAACAGAAGTGGAGCTTCCCCAGACTATTTTGGCACTAAAAAAGAATCACAGGACATAGTACTGAGTGATGAAGCTTGCTGACATGCCATTTTGTCGGAAAGCAGCCTAACTGTGAGGCATCACAGGAAAAGAGACTCAGATTTGTGAGCAACATTTACATGGCTGATATTGATGCCTGGGAGATACAGAGACTAACAACCACATGCTTACTAGCTTGAAGCATGATTCCTTTCCTCTCCAGAAAAATCTTCAGAAAGAATTTCCCCCTGCTACAGTGAAAGAGGTGTCCTCTTCCTGATATTGGCCAATGTCTCCGCTTGTGCATACTCTCCTGGGACCTTAGGAATCTGTTGAACATTCCCTCTTCTCCCTTAATCTTCAGTCTCTCCCTTTCTCTCCGATCCTCCCCATCAGCGTGTAAATATGCTCAAAACAAACAAATCCCCCAAATGTCCTTTAACTTTGCCCTCTCTCTAGTGTTACCTTACTCTCTCCTCCCCTTCCCAGGTAAACTTCCTGGAAAAGTCGTCTGTAAACAATATCTCCATTTCTACCCCTCTCACTCATTCTTCAAGCCCCTTCAAGGTGCCCTCTGTGGACTCATTTTCTCTGCCATTTGCTTTGCTCAGGTTGCCAAAGCATCCATGCAACTGAAGACCCAAGATGCTTTTCAGGTTTCATTGTACCTAAATAGCAATGCCTCTGTTCATTTTTCTATTAATCCTGAAGGAATTTAGACTCTTGGCTCTGCATCGTGTTCTGAGTCCTCTCTTATACTGACCCTTCCCTTCTTAGTCTCCTCTGTTAGCTCCATCTCTCCTGCTTAACTATTAAACATTGTAATTTCTTAGAACTCTGTCCTGGGCTTATTTATCTTCTTACTTGATTCCCTTCTATGGCATCTTATCCTCTGTCATCTTTTCAAAATTACCATCTTGCTTCAAAGCTCTATCAAATATACATCTCTGGGCCACACTCTTCAAGGAATTTCTAGCACCATTTATCACAAAGCCAATTTCCTACTGGACATTTCTACCTGGATGTTCCCAAAACACCTGACAACCAACATGTCCCAGACTCAACTTCTAATCTCCCCAGCTTATCTTTTCCCAGTGAAGCCTCCTCCCTCACAAAGAGCTCCCTCCATGAGCATTTGCACCCGCCACCCTTCCATTGCTTACACCAGAACCATGTGCATTATCAGGACCATTCTGAATCTTATGCTCCTTAGGTTGGTAAGCCTTCCATTTTCCATTGTCTCTGCTGCCACCACCCAGAGTCTGAGAATTGCAGTCTCCCACTTGGTTCCTCTTAACTGATTTCCCTGCCAATACCCTTCCCCTCCTAATTCCATTTTCTCCAAGTATTCAGAGTAACCTTTATAAATGCAAATGTAGCTCCCCTGCCTCCAGTCCTTTAATGGCACCTCGCTGCTCTTGGGATGAAGTCCAATGTCTTTAATAAGGTCTAGGAGGTTCTGTAGACCGGGCGCCAGCCCATCTCTCTAGACTTATTTGAGCCCCTCTCCTCCCTGGTAGATGTGTTACAGCTACATTAGGCTTTTCGTTTCAGCTTTAGGGTATTTCTGCCTGGAATACTTCCCTGACTCCAGGCTGAACTTATCTCACTTCTCTTTGCATCCTGTGCTTCTCCTTCAAGACTCTCAGTACCCCACTAACAACTTGTTCCATGCCAATCTCTCCCGCCAAGCTTGAGGGCAGCTGTACTCACTGCTGTGATCCTACTTCTGGTCTTCTGCTTTGGACAATTGTCAAATCTCAGCTTGTATGCCAAGCCTAGATAACTCAAGTGCCTTGAGCTCAGTGAATTGACAAACTCTTGGCCCAAACTTTCTCAGGTACCATTACTCCCAGAGGGGTGGCTTCTGTAAATCCTATGCTGACTATAACAGCATCCTTCGTAAGTATAATGGAAGTAAAATCCAACCAAAGAAGGTCATGTGCCCAATGTTCTGGAATCTTTGACCTAACCTAGAAATGTCATTGCTTCTCCTGCTATTCCTAGCCTACTCTCACAGTCGGAGGTGATGTCTATCTTACTCCAAGATGTCTGACTATTCCTTATTTTGTTTTAGTTTTAGCAGTTCAGATAATTATAAATTGGCACCACTCTCCAAATATCACCTTTGAGTACTACCCTCATTCATTCATTCATTCAACAGTTTTTTGTTGAGTGTCTATGATGCACAATGCACTGCTTCTCAAGGTACTAGAGATTTCCTTTGAGCAAAATGGGCACATCTCTGCCCTGGAAGAGTTTGTGACCCAGTGAAGAGGAACCCACAGCTGAATATTACTGTGCACTTGACTTGACTCATTTAATCCTCCCAAAGTACTGCAAGATGAGTGTATTTGAACTTTTTTACTGGTGAGAAAACTGAAGTACAGAGAAGTTAATGGAGCTCAAAGGTCACGCCATTTTCCATAAATGGTAGGGCCACAATTCAAACCCAGGTGGTCGGGCTCCAAATCTGGGTTCTAAGCTCTGTTGCCTCTCCTTCACTCTGAGAACTTCTTTGGTCTTACTTAAATTGGGATGTGTTTGGGATGCATTTCACTCATGTCTCATTCCTGCAAATAGTATAGGCTGCTGATGACTGGAACTCTTTCCAGGTTCTCACATGGCTGATTCCCTTACTTCATTCCGATTTCTGGTCTCCTTAGGGAGAATGACCTTCCACAACCACTTATCAAAAACAACCCCTACTCTTCATCTCCTTCCTATTCTATTTTTTCTCCTATTTCTCATCACTACCCAAATATCTATTTGTTTTGCATCTGTGCCTCCCTTACCCCCAGTGTGAGGGCTCCATGAGAGCAGGCTTCTATCTTGTTCGCCACTGAATTCCAAGCACCTAGAACAATGCTGGACACATAACAGGTGCTCAACAAATGTGTGTCATGAGTGAGTAAATATTACAAAGAGAGAGAGGGGGGGCATGTTTAATAGTTCTGAGGAATAAATGAAAAAGAAAGATGTTTTGTACTTAACATTTGCTTTTTGATGACTAATGGGAAGATAAAGGAAAAAAATCCAAAGAATTGTAGGCAAAGTACATGGTAGAACTCTAAGCAGTCATGAAAAATGGTGGGAGTGCTCAGTATTACAGTAAAAAGTGATTATTAAATAATCATCAACAAGGAAAAATGATTTAAAGTTGGTATTCATTCTTAAAACCAAAGCTCAATTCCATCCATTTACCAGAAAATGCCATAATTTCATTCTTCTTTATATATAGTGTATATATACCATATTTTCATTATTCATTCATCTGTTGAAGGACACCTAGGTTGGTTCCATACCTTAGCTATTGTGAATTGAGCTGCTATAAACATTGATGGGGCCGCATCACTATAATATGCTGATTTCAAGTCCTGTTTTCTCTGATATGTGGATGCTAAACTATAAAAAGGGTGGGTAGGGAGGGGAAGAATGGAAATCCATTGGATTAGACAAAGGGGAATGAAGGAAAGGGAGGGGTAGGGGAATAGGAAGGACAGTAGAATTAATAAAACATAACTTTCCTATCCTTGAATTTGAAATACCTGACCAGGGTAACTCTGTATCATGTACAACCACAAGAATACGATCCTAATTAGAATAAATTACACTCCATGTATGTATAATACACCAAAATACACCCTATTGTTATGACTATTTTAAAAAACCAAATAATTAAAAAGATTTAAAAAAACCCCAAAGCTCAGGCCTTCAGGAAACATGACTTAAAGGTGTCTCCCATCCCAGTAACTGAATCCAACTTAGACTTCAAGCTCCTAACCTGGGAACTTTCTTTTGGCTAATTCAATGCCTGGTGCTATTTCATTATCTCAGGTTGTTCTTGGGCTTTGGGAGTTCAAGTTTGGTGGAACACTGAGCTGTTCCTCAGTCAATGCTAAATGTATTTTAAATGTACTTTACTTGAATTTGAGTTCCAATGTAATCTCTGAGGGGACAATCCCCGCAGGTGGTTCTTTGCTCTTTCCTCTCCACCTTCCCTGTCTGGCTTTCACTTGTCCCCTTCTGTAGCCTTCATGGGTGGTGAAGTGACTGTTCCACCACTCTGCTGCCATTCTGGAGACCTCTGAAGGCCTGAGGCCTTCTCCACCAGGTATGTTACTCTACAGTTTCCGTGTCATGATGAGCGTATGGATCTGTCTTTAGGCCCTGCCACCTCTGGCTTCACCCAGAAAGTAAAGTGCAGATGGGCTCTGGTTTCAAATCCTCCAAAGAGTTTCTGCTGCTCACTACACCCTACCTTGAAATGAAGCTCTAGCCGAGGGCTGCAAGGAAGTTACACTGGGTCCCTTCTCAGCAGCACATCAACATCAGAGTCCCTTGGCATCCACTAGACCTAAGCAACTTAGTGTTTCTAGGGCAGATACATAAGTGGATATAACTAGAACAATACTCTCCATACCTTGAAGTAAAACAAAGGTTGGATTAAAACAACCTCACACCCAGCATGAGGAAGATGTAGCCATAAATACGGAAACTTGTGTGAACTGGAGTCATGAGCCAATGCCACCCCCGTCTCCTCCTCCTCCCCTTGACTAGGTGTAACCAGCTAGAACTTAGACACATCCCTGAGGATACTGAGTGGATTCACAGTTGATTGGCAGAACCCAGAATTGACAGGGATTTAGAGAAGTGAACCGATTAATTTACTTAAATTATCTTTCAATATTCAGCATAATGGGGACTTGAGACAGAAATTAAGTTACCTACTGTGAAAGTTATAGCCATGAAAAGCATGAGGGTAATTTTGCCATGCTAGGAAATGAAAGGCTGCTAAATCTTTTGCACACCTGAGAGGTGACTTGAAATTCTCTGGTGCCTGCCCAGTTACTTCTCTGAAAATCTAGTTTTGTGAATACATATGAAGGAGAAGCTAATTTGAACAAGAGATGAACGAGGGCATTTCGTTTATTGGATTCTTTTGTTTTGAAAAATTATGCACATAAGAACTACATTAGCAAAGGAGGATGGTCTTGAGGCATAAGAGAGAGTACACAGGTGAGACTTATCATTGCACGGTGGACGTTCATCCAGAGAGCAACACTTACCCTCGATGACAGAGGTCATGATACTGACCACACTCATTGCTCTTTGGACTCGGAAAGGTTCATTCAAGTATTCTGCTGACAATAAAGTTTTCTTCTGTCCTGCATCAAATGCCTGCTGAGACACAAACAGATAGGATACCCCCCCCAGCCTGAAGTCTTCAACAGCAAAGAACATCACCCAAGCCTCCTCCTGCCCAGTCTCCCATGGCTGAGATGCTCTGGGAAACCATAATCCTTTGCAGACAGCCTTGGAGAAACAGGGCTGGCCCTTGAGTTTGGGGGAAGAACTCAGGCATGAACACCAGGGCATAGAGGTGGGATGGAACCAGAGTGCAGGTTGGAGGCCAGTGGGTTGACTTGGATTCACCTGAGACTCTGCAAACTCCTTTTCCTAGGATGGGACTTGGACATCCAAGTGGTGATGGGGTTGCCTCTGAGGTCTCTGAGATTACTATCAAAGGGAGCTAAAAGCTGCAGGGGCAGTGGGCCAGGAAGTGGCCCTCTGGGCAGTGCGTATGACATTTACATGGAACTCTTACTCCACAGTGAAATTTCCTGACCTCCCTTCTAATAGACCCATTTCCTTCCCCAGCACACAACCCACTTCCAATTCCACATAGTCTCTTTCTTTCTTCAGGGAGCATGTGTGTGTCTTGATTGCCTATCTGTTAGTTTTCTTTAATAGACGGAATGTTTGTGCTCTCCTACCCCAAGTTCATATTGAAATGGTGGAGGTGGAGGTGGAGGCTTCAGGAAGTGATTAAGTCCCAAAGGTGGAGCCCACATGAATGGGATTCATGACATTATAAAAGAGACTCCAGAGAGCTCTCTCACTTCTCCCACCCTGTCAGGACACAGCGAGAAAGTGCCATTTATGAGTCAGGAAGGTGGCCCTCACCAGACACGGAATCTGCAGGTGCTTTGACCTTGAACTTCCTGTCCTTCAGAACTGTGACAAATGAATTTTTGTCACTTATTTGCCACCCATCCTGTTCTAAGAGGCCGAACAGCCATTGTCTATCACAATCTTTTTGACCGTTTCCTCTTTAAACCTTCATTGGAAGTTTCGCCTGTGTTCTCCACCAGAGCCACGACTAGAGTCATACACAGACTCTGGACATGGAGAGTTCAAGGTCCACAACAGCTGACAGCTCTGCACAAACCTTTCAGAGTCCACAGTCAACAAGCATTTATGGAATGCTTATCACAGGTGAAGCCCATAGGTATGTAGTTAACAATAAATACGAACTTTAGACAGTTTCCAATCCCGAGGGCTTGGCAAATGATATTAGCAGCTATGCCTATTAGTCAGCCATGTATATAAATGTAGACACTTTATTATTTCACTGAACTCTCCAATTCATTAGGAAGCTTTTTACAAGGGGAGATGAGAAGGCAAGAAGAACAGAGGGACTTGCTAAAGGTGATTCAGCTGGTAAATGGCATAGCTGGGACTGCCACCCAGGTCCTTGCAACGTGGAAGGATTTAAAGAGTTAATCTGGCACTAGCTGAATAATTTAACTAGAATGAATCAAGGTTAGAACACTATTACTCTCCACCTCCCTGCCCTGCTCTGCGTCCAGGGAGGGCAACCTGTACAAAAATGCTTCACCCTTACCCTCTGGTTCTGTTCAGGCTCGGCCCATGGGAGGTACAAATAGGACATTAGAGAATGAAAAGAAAGAGAAGTCAGGTATTTGTCCCCTGACTTCTTCCTGCTGGGCAGCAGCTGTGATTCTCTCTCTAGGACGGCAGGTTCTATTCCACAGCCTCTGACACACAGCTGCAGCTCTTGATAGGTTCTGATTCTGCTCTTTTCCTTCTCTCTTTCAGCCCAGGTATGTAATAGCTCCCCACTGTTGCTCGTCTCCAGTACCTTCCTTATCAGTTCCCCGAACCCAGCCTACACCTTTCTACATACTTTTCTAAAATCTTTCTACGTTGCCACTGGAGTGACCGTCTTGCTTCTTGCTGGGACCCTGAATCACATGGCATCTAATCAGACTGAGTTAACACATCTCAGTTCTTAATACTCACTCAAGGCAGTAGAACCATATAATGACCTCTTGACAAGTCTGTTTGCAAATTGCTCTGTATCTCTAGCTAGCCACAGAGGGCACATGAAAAACACTAGAAGCATCTTTACTGAAACTGGATGGAGAGCACAAATTAAATCACAGCTCTAATCCAGTAAGTAGTCCCTGATTTACCATTAAATCTGTAATTATTCTATTAAAGAGTGCTAGACATTTAGTCACTGTTGTCTAATTTGTGCATTTTGTTTAGTTATTTCTTCTGTGAGTCAAGCAAGGGACACTTCATTTCTACTGAGGTCTGTCCTGAGAACCTCCCAGAATTTTTCTGGGTCTCATTTGCCAAGTCTTGGGTAATTTGCATATAACCAGAGACAAGTGCAGAAGGGCCCTGGGTTTTTCTCATACCTCATGCCCTTAGCAAGAAAATGGGATGGTCTCCAAAGCAGTGATGGGAAGTGCGGACAGAAACAATGGGAGGAAATAAGAAGACAAATGGAAAATAATTGGTATCACTTCTCTGCACAGTAAGCCAGGACATTTCTTTGACCTCAGGTAAAATCAGGTAAACTCAGTTGCGCTGAGTTTACCATGTCAAATGGGAGTCAGAGGGGAGGCAGAATGGTTCAAGGACCTCTTCACTGGTGGCACTCAGGGCTTCCTGGCCAAAGGCCTCTGGCTTGAGAAAGGCAGTTTTGAGAGAGTCTAGATCATGCACAAACTCACCGGGACTTCTGTAGCTCCAGGGACCAGCTCACTAGTGGTCAGCATTGGGTGTCCCTCTTCTCCATGCCCAGAGCCAAGGCTGGGAGTTTGAGACAGTGGGCCTGGCGGTCCAACAACCTTGCTCAGCAGCAGGGAACCCCGACGGCTCTCATGGTCTCCATGAAAGACTCCATCATCTGTGATCCCATCGTGGAATGAGACATCTTGGCCAGGGGCTCGGAAATGAAACACACTGCCATGGCTAGCCCGACGCCTTCCAGAAGCAAGGCCTAGGAAAGACTGGGCATTGCCCCAAAAGAGCAGGAAAGAAGGTGGGCTGGAGGCTGGTCCTCCGGCAAATCTAGAGCACACTTCCCTCCACCCACTTCCTCTTCCTGACCCTATTCTCATGACCTTTCAGTAGCTAAATAATGACACAGATCTGAAGGGTAGACATGTGGAGTGGACAGGGGAAAGGATATTCTAAACAGACTCAGGGAAAGGCCAGGAGAGAGGGGAGGTTATGAGTGCTGAAGATCAGCTAACAGGTCATTATGGCCAAGATCAGAGGACAACCTTGCATTGGATGGGTCAGCTGTTTGCCAAACTTTGACCATAGAGCTGGACAAAACTGCCTTAAGTTCCCTCCTCTACATGCAAAGCTGTGATCTAAGAAGACTCTATTATGCACACCAGGACGGGCACATGCTTGGAAAGTGGTTGTTGAATGGGCAAGTGCACTCTATTGTCTGGAAATTAGGTTGTACAATTCATTACATCTTGTCTGTATGAGAGTGAGAGTTTGTATTGCAAAGGAGGAGACAAGAGCTTTATAGCATAATGAGTTTCCAGGATCCCTCGAGGCAAGCTTTGAACAGTCAACAATGGGAGGATTGAAGGAAGAGTTGCAGCCTAATTTCCTGGAAGAATAATGCCATTCTTCCAAATCAATAAACATTTCCCATCAAAATCTCCCACTGAGAGAACTGTGTGGCTTACAGGTTCCAGAGGAAAAGAGCTAGTTCATAGGCCTAGAAACCCCAGAAAAGTTAGTGCGTGAGTTAGCCAGGTCTCATGACCACTGTGGGAACCTGACCACAATAAGCGCTGGGTCCTGTCCTTGGGTCATACATAGTATTTCTGAAATCTAAACATTGATTCCCTATTCTGATCATACTGCTCGGCTCCTCCCATCCTTAATTCCTTTTATTTATTTATTTTTATTTAAAATTTTTTTTTTAGTTGTGGATAAACACAACACCTTTTATTTTATTTATTTCTTTTTATGTGGTGCTGAAGATCAAAACCAGTGCCTCACACGTGCTAGGCAAGCGCTCTACCACTAAGCTACAACCCCAACCCTCCTTTTATTTATTAAACCACAAAAGTTGAATATCTTGCCAATTGGTTTTCCTCACATCTCTCCTTATTCCACAAAACTGAAGTTTTTCCTTTCTTGATGATTTGGAGCCTGATCTTATTCAACAACCATCATTGCAAGCACAGTATTAGAACTTGAACATTCTTTGCTTAGAACACATGGCCAAGGACCTTAGAACTCAAAAAAAATCCATGAATCTGTCCCACTTTGAAGGAAAGGCGAACAACTGACCAATTCATATTTAAAAATGGGAAAACTGACTTATTTGTACTCAGACAACAAGTACAAACCAATCAAGAAAGAGAAAACATTTAGATCTAGTATTTGACAGTCAGGGCCTGCTTGGTTACCATTTATTTCAGAATTAACCTATTTGGTAAATTGTGGGCAATGACCTTTGAGTCTAATCATTGGTATTGCCTTAAAGTGCATCAATCAAACAGGTCAACTAGTCTTCTGCATGTTCCTGAAAATCCCTATAATCTCTCCTGCCTTATCCCCAATCCCTATCTCATCACTCCTGGTCAGAAAAATGGCTTTATATAAAAGCTGTCTAAGGTCTATGTTCCAGATGTCCATGTCTGGGAAAAGAGGATGCATTCTTGTAATAGAGCCCAACCAACGAGTTTTCATGCAAGAAGGCCCCACATACGTTCTCCCTGTCTTTGTTCATATATGTTCTTTTTGTCTAGAGAATATCCTCCCAAGTCCTCCCACACCTTCAATTACTGAAAGAACCCTATACACTCTTTGCTGTTCACCTCACTTTTCCCTCCTCCAGGAGGCCTTTCCTGACACACATCCACCCCCATATGAGAGGAAGTCTCTTCATTTATGTCTAAAACACCACATATATGCCTCTACTAGAGTACTTAACACATAAGCTGTTTTTATATCTGCCTCCTCCACCCAATGGAAGTCCTTGGGAAAGAGGCCATGTTTTATTTCCGTCTACAGAACTAAATACACCAAGCACCCACTATTCTTGAATGAATAAGACAAAGTCTTTCTATTTTTTCCTTAAGCAGGTAAGTCTAAGTGGAGAGACAAGTGCATACATCAAACAATTCTTGGACATCCAGATGCTAATCTGTGTGGGGCTGAGTGAATGGGAGAAATTAAAGCCCAATTCAAAGTGTCATTGACATTTCCATGGAAGCTGTGATTCATCCTGCTCTGTGATTGTCAGAGCTCTCGTCAAATTTCCTTTGAAACATCATCTGAACTGTGCCCTGTGCATGGCAGGTGCTGCTCAAAAAAGGCAGAGCAAGGAATAAAGGGGCACAGATGCAGATAAATTCTTCAGTGTGGGTATGTCACTAGGGTCAGAGTTCATAAAAGTGTGTCTGTGTATGTACGTGTGCACACACATCTCGGGGTTGGAAATGGTGTTGCAGAAAAGTAGAACGTCCTTTAAATGAGAGAGATCAAGAAGAGAGATCGAGAGGACAGGATGCCTGAAGAATAGCCATGTTTATCGCCCTTTCCACACAATTAGTGTGGTGGCTACCCTTCCATCAAAGGAATATTATGGCTCAGGCCTATGGAAAGGGAATATTTTTTGTACACTGGATTTTCAAGGGACATGGAGGTAGTGGGAGGAAGCCTGGTGAGGACTTAGAGTGGGGGACCTTGGAGTGGGAGCTAAATATTCAAATGGGGGTAGAATTGCTAAAGGGAATAAGGTGAGATTCTGACATTATTCCTAGACTGGACAGTGTCACGGAAATGGGCTCTGGGATCTCCCATGCCAACAATAGGTGACAACTGTAGCTGCAGGCCCGGAAGTATGAGGTGGGAAAGACAGTTGTGAATGGTTTCAGCACCAAGGACAGAGACTGCCTGCCCCCCTCAGGAGCTGCAGATCAGAGCGTCCAGGGAAGCTGACCTTTGATGTTCCCAAACATTTCAAGGTCAGCAGGTCCAACATGGGCTCCCTGCCTTCCTTACAACCCTGGATCCTTCCTCCAGTGCCCCTGCCTTAGAACCACCGCTCAGTTAACTAAAGATGACTCCTGAAACCCCAGAGTGATCTTGGACTCCTCTTTTTCTACATTCCCCAATCCCAATCTTGTTGGTCCCTTCCTTTCAGAAAGATCCCTGTAATTTACCTCTTTCCCTATCTAACATGCCTCTGTCCTCATTTAGGCCACCATTGGGATGGAGCGTCCGGATTACTAAAACATCCTCCTGATCTCTGTGCCTCCGGCTTTCTCCCTGCTACAGACTTTTTCCCCGTGTCAACCCACTGTCCACAGCAGCTGGCAAGGTGGGGCATCTTGAAGGCACAAACCAGAGCCCCTTACCATCCTGCGCTGGTTGTAAGTCTCAGATTGGGGTGATCTGTTGTCATCTGTGGAGCAGTCCGACACTCTTGATTTCATTCTGTGCTTTCTCTCGCTGGCATTTTTGGAGGCTAAAGGTGATCCATTGTGGGAATGGAGAGAGGCTGTGTCAATCCCCAGTGCTGTCAGCACCTGAGGAGAAAGAACAGCAGCTGCACCCAGCAGGATCTGGTGGGCTTAGAACAAATGTGTCCCCCTGACATGGAGTGTCACAGGGATGGGGGATTTGAGACTGAGGAGGTTAAGGGTTAGGATCAAGGCGGTGGTGAGATTGAGACACAAAAGAAACATCCACCTCTGGGTCACCTCCCTCCCTCAGACCCTGCAGTCGACTCTTGGTGCCCCATTCAGTCCTTTTTACAAGGTTTGGATACCTGTCCCTAGCTGTTTGTGGCGGCTGTTAATGCACACACCTACATCATGGAGAAAAACTCCATAGGTTTCCTTCAATGGTGCAGATATGGGGGTACAAAAGGCCCAGCCACTTGCCTCAAGGAGGGGCTAACTTTGTGGTACAAATCATGCTCCAGAGCTCTCCATGGACTCAGACTGAAGCTAGTCTTGGGTTGAGACCACTTCATTGTTTAGTTCTGTTCCCACTCCACCCTGCTTCCTTCATTCCACTTCTCCTGAGAAGACTCCCTGAATAAATTACTTATATAAGAATCCTCATTCAGGTCCTCTTTTTGGAGAAAAACTTCACTAAACAATCCCTGAGGTAAGAGGCATCCTCTTGCAGTTACCTAGAATGGCAGCTTATTCTAAGTGAAACTTGGTAATTTGTAAGTGAATCTAATTCAGACTCTATCCAAGAATATACACTGTGCTGTTGTGTTCACAAAGCATTTTTGTGTGTGTGTGTGTGCCAGAGATTGAACTCAGGGGCACTCGACCACTGAGTCACATCCCCAGCCCTCTTCTGTATTTTATTTAGAGACAGGGTCTCACTGAGTTGCTTAGTGCCTTGCTTTCGCTGAGGCTGGCTTTGGAACTCGAAATCCTCCTGCCTCAGCCTCTCAAGTCATTGGAATGACAGGCATGTGCCCGGCACTCACAAAGTTTTTGACTCTTACAAACCAACCTCCTGCTCCTTCCGGAGCATCTCCAGGGCCTCCTGGAACTTCTTCTCCTTTGCTTCAATTTCAGCAATTGTTGCTTGGTTCTGTTCCTCGTACGCCATGGTGACCACAGCCAGGATCAAGTTGACTAGGTAGAAAGATCCCAGGAAGATGACCAGCACAAAAAAGACCATATAAATTTTCCCAGAAGCTCTGAGAGTCTGCAGATTCAAGGTAAAGAAGAGAAACCTGTAGGTCCCTGAGGTTAGGTGAGGATCCTCCAGGAGCAGAATAGCCATGCAGTGTACCCACCAGCCTCCAGCTTAGTCTGTGTGGAGACATGCAGATCAATACCTGCTGGTAGAGGCGTTCCCAGGAATCCTGTGTCATGAGGCGGAACAGTGAGAGGAAAGCCCAAGCAAAGGAATCAAAGCTGGTATAGTTAAAATCTGGGTTTTCAGAAGTTTTAAGGCAGATGGAACCAACAGGGCAGTGGCTGCAGCAAGAACAGAGAAGGTCATTGATTGTGCAGCCCTGCTTCTTGGGGCTGCAGGGAAATCACGGGGTTTGAAGTCAGAGATCAGAGTCAAAGGCCAGGCCTTCTTCTTATTAGCTGGTTGACTCTTTTTAAAATGTTATTGGTTCTTTTTAGTTACCCATGATAGCAGAGTCCATTCTGATATAATTATACAATTGTGGAATATACCTTATTCTAATCAGGATGCCAGTCCTATGGTGAGATTCACTGTAGTGCATTCATATATGAACCTAGGAAAGTATGCCAGATTCATTCCACTGTCTTTCCTATTCCTATCCCTCTTCCCTTCTTTCTTCATTCTCCCTTGTCTATTCCACTGAATTTCTTTTCTTTTTAATTCTTTTTTTTTGTTATATTTTTATTTTTTTAGGTGTAGATGGACACAACACAATGCATTTTATTTTTATGTGGTGCTGAGGATTGAACCTGGGTCCCGCTCGTGCTAGGCGAGCGCACTACCGCTGAGCCACAACCCCAGCCCCTCCACTGAATTTCTAATCTCCCCCTCCCTAATTGTGGGTTAACTGCCACATATCAGAGAAAACTAATCTATCTTTTCTTTTTGTGTGTGTGTGGTGGCAGGGGTGGGGGGGCGGATAATTAGCTTATTTCACTTAGCATGGTAGTAGTCTCCAGATCCAAGCTGAATGATTTTGGACACTTAGTACCTTTAGGGTTCAGTTTCTCTCATCCCTAAAATGGAGATGCTAGTTCTTTTACTCCAGAATTTTATGTCTAGGGGAGTATCCTGGGAAGGCCAGATGACTGCCCAGACCTGATTCCATAAGGTGTCAAGTTCTTTGCCAGTTCATACCAGGATAAGGAGATTCTGTAATAATAATGCAGAATGTAGTCATGAGCCTGTTGGCATTGTCTGCACGGCTGTCTATCAAAGGAAGACTGACCAATTATAGATAACAATAAAAACAGCACTTTCCATTTGCTTTGCTAACACTGCAATTTGTTCATCTCAATAATCCTTCTTTACAGATGAGGAAGGTGGGGCTCAGAGAAAAATCAGTTGGCTAAATCCACAAAGGTGCCAGCATATTCATTAGAGAGGAGAAATGTACCCATAAAGGAGCCCAATACTTAAGTCAGCTCAGTCTCCTCCTGAAGATGGAGAGGCTGATGGCTACTTGGTGAGGGCTGGGGTGGATGTGCTAGACTTTCATATATATATATATATATATATATATATATACACACACACACACACACACACACACACACACACACGTGGATAGATGAAAAGAAGTATCTCTCAGCTTAGTGCATGTGAATAGCTCCCGTCCACCCCAGTGGGGATGGCCTGATCAGGGACACAGTAGCAGAAACCTTGTGTGAACTACAAGATTCTTTTACTCCTGGGTGACATGCCCAGCACCAACCTCAGGGATTCTCCTTACTTCAGACATCCATTTGAACACATAGCTTCAAAACCCACTGAATTGATTAGAATGCTAGTAAATTAATTACCATCAATTCCAGTTCGATCTCCACTGTGAGATTTGCAAGTTCCCTGACTCTGCAGACCCACATTTAAAGGCAGTCTCTTGGGTTGTTCTCCCAAGGAGGCAGTTTTCTAATGAACTCTGAGGACGGGCTTATTTCTAGGTCTTCTGTAGGACCTCACCCTCGTCCCTCTACATTGACAGCTTATTGCTCAGTGTAGCAACAGTTAACTGATCTGAGGATTTAACGAGACCATGGGGCACAGTCTCTTGCACAGTGCCTTTCGCATATTAAATATTATATTTAAAATGCAAATTAAAATTCTGGCTATTGGGAGCTTCCAAAAGGAGGGACTGGAATAGCACAAGTGAAAGAATGCTGAAACTCCTCAGGTATTGCAGTACTCATTCTCCACCTGGAGACCCCAGATTTTCCTCCCATGGTACCCTTGATCCATGGAGGACTTTACTCAGGACCCTGGCTCTTCTGTGGCCCAGCATCAGACCCAGGTTTGGTGTTCACAGCAGGCTCCCTCGGGGCTCACTGTGCTACCGTTTGGAGCTGAACTGTCAACTAACTTCCAAGCTGGGTCCACTCCTCCACTGCCTGGTTTGGACCTGCCCAGGAGGAGGCCTGGCTTCTCTGTGAGCTGAGGAGGGAGGCATAGATGGACCCCTACAACTTTATAATGGGAAAGTACTTGGGTTGCTCTGGAGCTACTGCCTTGAGAAATGCCATCATCTAGACACGAAAGGGACATTGGAGGTGGGGGGTTTGGTTTACATCCAAAGGAAAATGGAGACTGACATCAAAACAACCACCCTCCCTGAGCCAGAGACCCAAATGCCAAGTGCATTTGTGAGGACAGAAACCAAGGAATCGGATGTGGACTAAACTCTCTCTCTTGTCCTCTCCCCTCAGCTCTAAATGAGATTATTTTCCTAGTGAGCTGATTAAGGTAGAGCCTTATAGGTCCTGTCCAGCTCCACTTGGGCAATGGGGAGCTGGCAGATGATCAGGGAGTGACGGCACTGTGAGTGTGGATCTTCCAGGCTCACAGATATGGAGGCGGGAGAGAGGGACCTGACCTTTCTGACCTGCTGCATGAATCTTTTCTGCTCATGTCTCACTCCAGAGGCCCAGAAGCCAAAGCATGAAGCAGAACCGAGGGATGCTCAGCCCTTAGCTTCATCTCACTTTCTGTTCTGCCACCTGGAATGGTCCCCATCCAAGCATCTCTTGGAAACCCCACCTGGAAGCATCCTACCTGCAACTTGACTATTCAACCACTACCTCCAGGAAGCCTTCTCTGAACTGCATCCCCCTCACACACACACACACCTCACTGTCTTTCCCCAGCCCATGGAGCCTGTAGCTCAGCACTTGTTCTCCACAGTGCAACATTTTTTTTTTTTGTGCGTGCATGAGAAATAAAACACCAACCTCCCCCCCACCCCGGCAGCTTACAAGCCGAATTTAGCATGTAGACATATTTTGTTTGGTCAACACAATATGTAGACATTTTGGGGAACGAGTAACCAAGTTTATAGTCGGGGAATTTCACTTAAAAAATCAAAATTTCCTGTCTTTCTTTAAAAGTGAAGAGAGCTAAAAGCAGTGGGCCCACATTTCCACATGGCAACCACAGGCTAGAGTGAGCAATGACTGTTCCCTTAGATGGGGAATGAACTCCCAGTTGCTATGGTTCCCTCCTGGCTTGCTCTACTCATTTGTTGTTATGTGTCTGACCTCTGAAGAAATTTGAAATTGCAAAGTGTTATGCATGTGTTTCTTCCTCTAGTATGCAAGAATAATGAAACCCATATAATGGAGTTAGCTGTGATAGTTAAATGCAGAGCATTTGATATAAATATACTTAATAAATATTAGTTTCTTCCTGGAGTAGGACATTTTCAAAATGACTATAATTCTCCCCCTTTCACTATCTTACCTCACCCCTTTGCAATATGACTTTGCAGCTCTTTCCTTGAGCCATGAAGTCTATTTCCTCACCCCTTGGATCTGTACTGGTTTGTGACTTGCTTTGGTCAATAGAATACAGAAAGTGTGACATCATACCAGTTTTAAGTCTAGACTTCTAGAGGACTTTCTCACTTCTACTATTTCTCTTGGAACTCTGGTCCTGCATGAGAACAGGCTCAGGCTAGACTGCTGGGGAATGAAAAAATCACACATAGAGGACAGGTATTCAAGATCAGCTGCCTTGCTATTGATCTGTCCACTGTCTGCAGATGCATGAATGAATCTATTCAATGCCACCTGATCTTAGCCCAAAATGCTGATGCATAGAATCATGAGCTAAATAAATGGTAACTGTTTTAAGTCATAAAATCTGGGGGTTGTTTGTTACATGGCAAAAGCTAACTTGTACACTTCTCTATTTTTTTCCTCCAAAAAGAAAAAAAAAAGTATTTCCTGCAATTTCAGAATCCTAAGCAATCACTCCACCTAATTCCTATTCATACTGATTAGGTAGAGTTGATTAGGTAGGTAGTTATTCAGTATAGTTGATCTAGTATAAGCAGTTGGATCTGATGATTTTTAAAATTTGTTCTAATTAGTTATACGTGATAATAGAATGCATTTTGACACATTGTACACAAATGGAGCAGAATTTCTCATTCCTCTGGCTGGACATGGTGCAGAGTCACACCAGTAGGGTAATCATACATGTATACAGGATAATGATGTCTGTTTCATTCTACCACCCTTCCTATCCCCACAATCCCCCGCTCCCCTCACTCCCCTCTACACTATTCCCATGAAGTCTAGGATGGCAAAGACCATGACTTATCCATCTTCCTCACAACCTGCAACCCAGACTGCTGGGCTTTGGGGCTGTCATGGGAGGGTACTCACCCTGCATCAGATCCATTGCCACACAGTAAAGGATCAGAAGTGCCTGGCTTAATAACATACGATACATCTGCCAAAGAAAGGAAGAAATAAAAGCCTTACATATACGATTCTGAATCCTCTGACACAGGCCTATATAGCAAACACAACACTTTCTAAATAATCTCTCTGAGTGGAGGTGAGCTCCCTCAGCTGCATATACTCAATGGGCACTCAGCTGACATCCTGACCCATGCAGAAGGTGTGAAGTCCCATCCAAGAAGGGTTGATCAGAGACTTCAGCTCTAAGTCCTCCCCAGCACAGTCAGAATGACTTGCTTCTGGATTTAAAGCTAATTTCCTTGCAAAAGGGATGCTGAGCAACAAGCAATGGTGACCCCAAAGTGAAACAACTCAGAGGAAACATTTCAGCAGCACTGAGGAATCAAACCATACATCTACACAGATCTGCAGGGGCCTCCCCCCTCTCCCTTGTCCCTATGTCCATGTGGTCCTGCTGTCCCAACCAGGTCTGATCTCCATGATAGAAAACCCACTCACGTGTTCTGTGAGATGAGTAATTAGAGGCATCATCTGGAGCTGTGTCATTCCTGACACACTTGTTCTTGAGGTTGCCCTTGAAGAGCTGCAAGCCCACCAGGGCGAAGACACTCAGGCAGAAGACGGTGAGGATGGTCACATCAGCCAGTTTCCTCACCGAGTGGATCAGGGCTCCTACAATGACCTTCAGCCCTGCAGGAGGATGAACGTGATACTCCCATGTGAATGAGGCACCCCACAGGACACAGGCAAGCATCTGAGCCATCCTCCCCACTCTCTCCTTATAGGTGTGAAGTGTTTATAAATTCCAGGGCAGATCCAAGCCCAGCTTCTCATCTGGACCTTGCAATAGCCGTGAGAGACAGGCGAGCAGGGGCTATTATTCTCATTATAAAGATAAGCAATCGAGTACTAGGCAATGCATTTCTTATCATCTCAGGGCTAATAAATTTCTGATACAAGCAATTCCATTTAAAAAATTGCTGAATAACCACTATGTTCTCATGTGAGGTTACTCACTTATCTCCAGTCATGTGGCATCTTTCAGTGCTCATCTTAGTATCTCTGTTCTGGAGGGAGGCAGTTCAAGGCATGGGACTCATGAATCTCAGTGTGTGTGTGTGTGTGTGTGTGTGTGAGAGAGAGAGAGAGAGAGAGAGAGAGAGAGAGGGCCGTGCTCATTGAAGAAGGGGTGACTGTTGCTCCGGCAAATGAAATTAACTTCTTTGGTAGGGAAGCCTCACAGGCAGCTGAAAGAGCTTTGTCTAGGGAAGCAGTCAGGGCTGTCTTTATGGTGAACCAGTAATCCATTGAGCACTCCACATGGCAGTCCCTAAGCTGAGAGCTGAGTGACAGCTGGGGCACTGGTGTGCAGTGGGGGGTTTGACAGCGGAAGGGAAAATTCATGGTGCTATCAAGAGGATGAGCACACAGAGGAGAGTTCTTAAACTGAAGTTCATGATGGGAATGTGGTGGCTGGAGTGTGGGGAGGTTGGAAAAGACCAGGGGGTGTCCTTACCACTATGTTACAAACACTCTGTCCTTGGCAGAGCCCTGAGAAATGAGTGTGAGCTGAGTAAGGAAAGGAGGAAGGACATTCCAGCCCCAGGCTGGGAGATGAGCATGGGTTTGGAGTATTTGTGGAATCACGGGTTGGATTCTGGAACATGGTGCAAGGTGGATAGAGGTGAGAGAGGAAGCCACAGAGGGAGATTGGACAGGCCAGGTCTGTGAACAAGTCTCAGGATCTTATGGCTACGAGTAGGTGAGAGAGACACCAGAAGACACAATTGTGGTTTCTTCATGGACTTTGTCTGGGGGAGTTGGAAAACGGGTTTCAAATCTCTCCCTGCAGAGCCAGACATGGACTGGTAGAAAAGGATTTTTGCTCTAGAATTGGTGTTTCTATTTCCCCAGTGAGGGAAGAGATTCTCAGTGGAGAGGGGACATCATCCTCCAGGCCACCAGTGGGTGAACAGAGGGCTGTTTCAGGGTGTTTACTTTATCTCTATCTTCACCATCCCCACCATCAAACTAGTGGGGGTTGAGTAGTCACAGAAAGGTGACAATAGAGATCTTGGAGACCCAATAAGATGAGCTTTGGTGGACGACACTTGTTTCTGAATTCTCTATCATCAAGACTTGCTTAGTTTGGAACTGGAGAACATCAGGCTTAGTGAAAAAAAGCCAGATTCAGAAAGTCCCGGGCCCCATGTTTTCTCTCAGACGTGGAAGCTACAGAGAAAAAAGGAATAAAAAGGAGGACCTTGCAAACATTGAAGGAGGATAAGGAGTAGAAGTGAGGGGCCAATGGGGAGGGAGGAGGGAAGGGAAAAGAAAAGATCTGGGGAATGAAGTTGACCAATTATGCCATACGCATGTTTGAAATTATCACAATGCATTCCAATTTTACATATAACTATAACACACCAACTAAAAAATAAGTAAATGGAAGGAAGATCCATAGAGTGAAGGAAGGGGATCAGGGAAGAGAGTTGGGAAGGGAAAGTGAAAGGTTGGGAATTGAGATGGAGAAAAACTGTTAGCCACATCCCCAGCCCTGTTTGGTATTTTATTTAGAGACAGGGTCTCACTGAATTGCTTAGCTCCTCACCATTGCTGAGTCTGGCTTTGAACTTGTGATTCTCCTGCCTTAGCCTCCAGAGCTGCTGGGATTACAGGCATGAGCCACTGCACCTGGACTCCAGCTCACACTTTGCTCTTACTAGTAGTGACAAGGCCTAGAGATTGTGTTTTCTATATTAAGAGCCTTGGTTTCTTTTTCTCTTAAATAAGGACAGTAGTCCTTACAGGATTTTTGTGAAAACCAAAGAAGGGCATTAGGCTGTGAAGACTAACATTTGCTCTGTGAATACATGTGCTGGTTAAAGCAGCTCACCTGGGATCACAGAAACTGTTTTTAAAGCTCTAAGAACTCTGAACGTCCTCAGGCCAGAGATTCCTCGGAGATCTATTGCTGCACCAACATATCTGTAAGATCAGAAGTCAGTCAGCATTTCTGCACAGAGAGGGCCCCAGGAATTCATGCAACATAAGTAAGGATAACGTCCAATAGCGTGAACTTAGGAAAACTCAGGACAGAGACGTAGAACCTGGTGGCACTACCATCTGTAGACACAGGCACTGATTTAATCATCACATTCTCTTTTGGAAAAGACCATTTTAGAAGATGCACCATGATCTAGAGGCTCTGTGCACCACACAGATGATGAATATTCAAGCATGCAGCCTCGGCCAATCTATCTGCTCAGACATAGTTCCTCTGGAGATGCCTCCATGTGGGCTAGTTACCCAATATGGGCAGGATGAACTTTGCCTCATCATTATCAGCTCAGAGCTGAGGTCTTTGACTTGTTCCTGTGGATATGGGACTAACCTGAGTGACTTCAAAAGCAACACTCTATGGCAAGAAAACCCCAAGCCAGATAAGGAAGCTGAAATGAGGCGAGGAAACATGTCCAGAGCCTGAGCCTGAACACACAGGGACAAACACAAATCAGTGTGGGCAAGTACTCACGCCAGGGTGATGACGCTAAAGTCCAGCCAGTTCCAAGGATCTCGCAGGTAAGTGAACTCATTTAGACAAAATCCCCTTGCCAGTATCTTGATCAAAGCTTCAAAGGTGTAAATGACCGTGAAGATGTACCTGGGGAGGAGGGTGGAAAGGGACATTAATGGGGCCGCGGAGAGAGCTCAGGTGGTTCCTTCTGCGTCCAGGAGGGGAGATGAGCTGCTGTGGTTGTTCCAGGGCAGCACATGCAGAGAACATCATCAAGATGAGGAAGGGGAAGAAATCCAGGGAAGGAGACAAGACACAGAGTGAGGAATATCAAGAGTTGCACAAATGGGTGGGGTGGGGTGCAGTGGTGAGGGGCTTGTGTGGCTGAGATGCCAGCAGCCTCCGAAGGTAGGCAAAGGGCAGTAAACAAGGATCCTCCTGTTCCAGGAGCCTTTTGGATCTAGAGGCTCCTTTTCCAACCTGTTGGTAGTGGAAGAAGTAAAAGAGGGATGAGGCTCTGCTACATCCCTCCTCCCCAGACTTCTCTACTTCCGACTCTCATTCCTTCTCCCACCTTGTCTAGTCTGCCTGGGTTCCTGGTCTAAGTGCTGTGAAAGAAAAAGGCATCTAAATCCACAAGTGTTTTCTCAGGAGGATAGATCCAGGCAGAGGAAGTTATCTCTAAATAGCCTCTTTATTTGGCTGGGTGTCCTGTTGGGTTTGGATTTGAAGAGATGACTGTGGAGTTCATGTTGGGATTTAGGTTTCTCAAGCGTTTGGAGTCCCTCCATCACCTGTGGCAGGTTGTCACATTCTAGCAAGCATCGGAGTCACCTGAAAGTCTTGCTCATTTCTAGACTCTGTCTTGAGGGTGTCTGAATCTGATCCGGTAGGTCTGGGGTGGGACCCAAGAATGTAAATTTCCCAACACATTCCCAGCTGAGGTTAATGCACTGGCTCAGAGAACCACTCTTTGATAACCACTAACTCGAAGAATTTAGTTGCACGTAAAAATTGCACATAATTCTGGATATATTGAAAAAAAATTTAAACTATACACATTTTCCTCTTAAAAATAGGAAAGGTTTTGATTAGATATGGCAGATAGAACACATGTGTTTACCTTCATCCTTCCTGACCCTTCTCAGATGACAGATAAAGGATTGTTTAAAAAGGCATGAACCTACTAGGACAAACACAATGGAGAGTACAACCTAGCCTTCTCAAAACTAGAGAATAAACTGATGAGTTTATTCTGGCAGAGCAGACCTCAGAAAACTGATAACTAGCTACAAGTAGGATGCACCCGAGCAAGCCAAGCTCTCTGCAGAACCTCCAACAGCCCAGGCCTTAGAGATGCTCAATGGCTCCAAGGGTGGACTTTGGGACAAGAGGCAGGGGGAGCTGAGAGGACTGTTTGAAAGTCTCTACAAGAAGCAGTAGGACTGTCTAGACTTCACTGGACCCTCCACTTGGTGATGAACGCTCTCCTCTGTTCCAGAGGCGGAGTGGATGTTCATTCTCAAGGGCTGAACAAGAGGAAGAGAGCCGCATGCTGAAACATGGTTATAAAGAAGAGTTTGTGTACTAAAAGGCAGACATCCCTCTTCTGCCCCTCATTAAGTTCCAGAAGGCAGCCAGGTTTATGACTCATGAAGATGATGCACTTTACCATTCTGGAAAGCAACATGGAGATTTCTCAGAAAACTTGGAATGGAACCACTCATTTGACCCAGTTATCCCACTCCTTGGCATATACCCAAAGGACTTAAAATCAGCATACTGTAGTGATATGGCCACATCAATGTTTATAGCAGCTCAATTCACAATAGCTAAGCTATGGAACCAATCTAGGTGCTCTTTAACAGATGAGTGGGTGAAGAAAATTCGGTAAATATGTATACACAATGGAGTATTGCCCAGCCATAAAGAAGAATAGAATTATAGCATTTGCTGGTAAATGGATGGAACTAGAGACTACCATGCTAAGTGAAATAAGCCAATCCAAAACAAAACAAAACAAAAAAACCAAAGGCTGAATGTTCTCTTTGATATGCAGATTCTGACACACAATAGTGGGGGGGATAGAATTTCATTGGATTAAAGGAGTCTGAAGGGAAGGGAGTGGGGTGGGAGTAGAAAAGACAGTAGAATGAATTGGACATAATTTTCCTATGTTCATATACGAATACATGACCAGTGTAACTCCCCATCGTGTACAACCACACAGTTATACCCTGTGTATGTATGATATGTCAAAAAATTCTATTGTCATTCATAACAAATAAAAAAAATCAGAAAAGTTAAAAAAAAAACAAACAAAAAACAAGACAACAAAAAAGAAAGATGCTGAACTCTGAGTAAGAACAGCCAGGCAAGGAGAGTCGAGAATTTCCTGTTGAAAACATTTATATTCAGTGTACAAAAATTCAAATACATCTTACATCTTATAATCCAAACGTTTTACCGGAAATGAAATAAAAGAAAACCTACACAAGCAAACCTATATATGTTTACTTGCTAGTTCACTGTACCTGAAATATCGAATAAAAAGAAGAGAAAACCCAGAGTCCCCCAAATGGCTCTCAGAATGCTTTTCTACATCTTGTCTGTGGGTGACACCTTCTCTGTGACTTGATTAGGCAGGGACTGATCAGGGTGGTGTTTTGTAGCTCCAAATAACTCTTGAATCCCAGTTCTATTCAGCCTCCACTTGTTCTTTTGACTTCTGATATGTTTTCTCAGGGGGAAAATACAAGATATTTTCACAAATTGCTGATAGCTAAAAAAAAAAAAAAAAAGTACTAGAGTCTGAGAAGGGCTGTCTTTGCACAGTCGACATGTCTGCTGCTCTCTAGAAGGGGTTTGCAGGAGGGCAATCTGATGGGCTAGGCAATCGGGGACTAGTGAAGACCTGGCCCTCCAAATCCTCTTCAAGGGGCATCAGGAATCTGAGGGACACTTCTAACTCTCAAACCCAAAGCAACCAAAGTGGGGGAGAGGGAAGACAGTAGAAGAAAATTTAGAGAGAATGAAAGTTTTTAGAGAATTAAGAGGTGAAATTAACACTTAGTAAACCAAGATTAGAAGGCTATTTAAAAAAAAAAACTCTCAAGAATAAAATAAAAAATTGAAAACAAAAATATAACAGCAAAAGTAAAACATTAATAGAAGGACTGGAAATAAAGTTTAATAATCTCATCGAAAGCAGAACAAAAAGCAGAAATGGAGGAGGTGATAAAAAAAAAAGTAGGAAAATTAGAGAATCAGACTGGAAGGTGCAATGTCTCCCTCATAAGAGGTTGAGAAAGAAATAGAGAAAGAATAGATTGGAGAAAGGTATCAAAAAATAATTCAAGAAACAACTTCCAAACTGACGGATCTAACCCACCAACGTTCAGGAAAATCAGTGGGAAAAAAAAAGCCATATCTAGGCATAACATCACGAAGTTTCAGAGTTTTGTGTACAAACAGAAAAGCTCAAAACTTTTTTGAGAGAAGAAACAAAACAGGCCATAGAAAGAGTTAAGAATTAAACTCTCATCGGATTTCTCAGAAGTAGCCTTGGATGTTAGAAGACCATGAACAATGATTTCAAAATTTTGAAGAAAATAACTTCTACTACAGAATATCATCCCCATCCAAACTGTCAAAGATGAGGGTAGAAGAAACACAAATACAGACAGGCAAAGTCTCTGAAAATTGACTTCCCAGATACCTACCTTTGAAAATTGCTAGAAGATGTGCTCCAGCACCAACACCAAGAAAGTAAAGAGGAGGAGTGTGCAATGCAGGAGAGAGACAAAGGGAATCGAAAAGGATGGAAAAATCTCCAGGAAAGAATTTGGCATCAGATTCAGAGAACACGTAGGTCAGGATGAGGCAGGAGATGAAGCACCGCAGAAATGATTTCCCCAAGAACAACTGAAACTGATGGATCACCGGATGGGTTCACATGGATTGAAGAAAGGATTAAAGCTCCGGAAAAGAGTTTTGAAACAAATGAGGGATAAAGATAACGAAAACCGAGCCAAGGAGGAAATGAAATCCTTTTGAGGTCCAGAGACAGCGAAAACACTGTACAAGAAGGAAAGGTAGTCAAAGGACACTGCATTACACAGCAGTCCCGTTGTGTAATCATATGGATGGTCGGCCAATGTGCGTGTTATGTGATGACTTAATAAAAAAAAATTATGATATAATGGGAAGATGTGGATAAAGGAAATGAGTGTGTGCCTATGGTCCTGATTCCTATTTTTTCAATTGTAGGACGCTCAGAGGAAGTCACCTGAATGGAAAAAAAAATAGTACTGTGAGCATATTATTGGAAATAGGGGAGACACCAGAAAAAAAGAAGTGAAAAAGAAGGTGATTTCTTCTGGAAAGGTGGGATTAAGGGTAAGGAGCTGAAGAACATGAAATTGCTTGCTGTTTTTTTGTTAGAATCCTCATAGAACTACGCGATCTTTAAAACCATGAACGTGCTTATCTTAAAGAAAAGTGGAAATCAAATTAAAAAGTGAATAATAGAAATGTATGTGTTTTATTGTTTTTTTTGTTTTGGCATCTCTAAGAGGAGAAAGTGTTCGAAACTGTTTATGAAGGAATCTATATCTGGCTACAAAGCCTCTTGAGCTGTCGGCATCAACCACAACGTTGGTCCCCCCTCCCCTCCCCCCGCCCCCACTTTTTATGTTTTCTAAATTAGAAAATCTTAACTCAGAATTATAGGTTGTTGGGAAGCATTGACAGATATTTCCGGCTTTTCAGATCAAACATAGACCCAGAAATTACCAAGAGGGTTCTGTTGAAAGACTATTTTCAGTGTTTCTCCAGAGGATGAGGGCCCCAGCTCAGTGCAGCTGAGAGCTGCCAGGTTGACTGTCTCTGGACACAGGGGCTAATGGGGGCGTGTACCTCTTTGGTGGCATTTGGCTCTGGATGCTCTTTCTTGATGTCCAGTTGCAGCATTTGGATGTAATTTTTAAGATGCCCAATATGTGTTTCCCTAAGTGTGTGTGTGTGTGTGTGTGTGTGTGTGTGTGTGTGGTGTGTGTGTTTTCCTAGTGAATGAAAAATATCACTGTGGTATTGGGAAAAAAGTCAAACTGCAATTTACACTGCTTTTCTGTTTTAAGAAATCATGATGTTTAATTATTAGATATCCTGACATTTAGGCCCTGCAGTTAAAGATCCATACTATTCAAAATCCTGAATGGATCACTGAACTATACTGCTTGTATTCATTAAAAAAAAGACCACTTAAAAATTTCCTTCTGCAATTCTGAAACATGATGGAAGATGTATTTTGTTTGCCAGACAGAGTTGTTGTTGTTGTGGTGGTGGTGGTGGGGGGGGGAAAGCACAGCTTCTTGACCTCACTTTTTGTCTCTATCTAGTAGGTGGAGGTGACGTGCACTAAGTGGCCACAAGCAGTTTGTATTCACAATTTCCACCATGTCCCTCAACAGTAAATCAGGGTCTGGAGGCTGTTGGGAGTCATCCGGGCTCCAAAGACTAATTTCCCCATCCCCCAAGAAGAGCCATCCAATGGTGAGCCCTTCTGGCTCACATGATCCTTACCCACCAATCAGAACCCTGCTGGCTCACTTGATCCTTACCCACCAATCAGACTAGCCCTGCTGACTCACCTGATCCTTACCCACCAATCAGACTAGCCCTGCTGGCTCACCTGATCCTTACCCTCCAATCAAAAATCACCCCATGCCAACTGTCAAACCACCCCGGCTCTATAAATATGCAGAGCCATTCCTCAATAAACCGGCTCCACGACAAGCCTTGTTCATTCTTTCATTGGTGCCGAAACCTGGGAGGGGGAATGCCTCGCTGCTGCAGGGCCCCCTCTCTCAAGCCTTGTTCGTTCTTTCAGAGGCAGTCTATGGACCCCAGCTGTTTTCCAGGAATAAGGTGTGTGCTGGCATCTGGAAGCAGCCTCTTGCCTTTGGATAGCATAAAATTTGCCTCTTTAACCATTTTTAAGTATACAATTCGGTGGTATTAAATGCAATTACAATGCTGTAGACTCTTCACTTTTTCATCTTCTCAAACAGTAATGTACCTATGAAACAACAACTCCTCATTCCCCACTCCTTGGGAACCTCTACACTCTGTCCTTATAATTTTTCCTACTCTAAGTCCTTTATATAAACAGAATTGTGCATTTGTTCTCTTAGTTTGGCTTAGTTTACTTGGCATAATTTTTTTTTCAAGGGTTCATCCATGTTGGGACATATTGGCATTCATTTTAAGGCTGAATAATAGTCCATCCTTTCTGTATAAACTACATGTTGTTTGTCCATTCATCTATTAATGAAAATTTGAGTTATTTCCACCTTTTGGCTCTTATGAATAATACTGCTACAAATACTGGTGTATAAGCCAACTTGCCTTCTTTTGTTTTTTGGTACCACGGACTGAATGCAGGGTCACTTAACCACTGAGCCATGTCCCCAGCCTTTTTTATTTTTTATTTTGGGACAGGGTCTTGCTAAGTTGCTTAGGGCCTTGCTAAGTTGCTGAGGTTGGCCTCAAACTTTTGATCCTCCTACTTTGGCTCCAGAGTCGCTGGGATTACAGGGATGTGCTACCCTACTCAGTAAAACCAAATTACTTTTTAAAGTGTGTTTCATAGTTTAAAACTAATCTTTAATTAAAAAAAAGAAAATCTCTTCTTTTAAAATCAGCTTCACAGTAAGTAGAACAAAGCATCATTAAGCACTTCTCTCACATATAGATCGAACATATGCTGACAACTGATTAAGTCAGTTTTGTTCAATGATAAAGTAAAATGACTTTGTTCACATACATAACAGTCATTGATTTTAAATGCCAGTCACATTATAAGTAATACAGTGGTTCTGCTGAAAGAATTCTACCAATTGTTTTTCTTGCTTCCTTTCCAACCACAATATCTATCATTGATTTTGAAGCTAGTTTCCTGTCTTAGCAAGAGTGTGCTTGTTTTTGATATGAAGATGAACAGGTCACTCTATAGTTATGGTGTCTTTTCAACCTTTAACATTGAATCTGACAATTTTGTATAGGAAAAGCCTTATTTTGTGCTTGTAGAGATAGCCAATTGTTTTAAAAGTGGGGAAAATAATATAGAAGTTTTGGTAGTTTAATATCACTATTTGATAAAAGTGATAAGAGATAATAAACTGGGTTCCAGGGCAAAACGATCCAATAAAATTCAGTGATGATTATACATTGTCATGATTTATATTTTCTTGCATATTTTGTGAAGTTATTGACATCCATTCTCCATTTGTCTTGTGGTGGATTGATGCTTTATATTTATATATAACATAATTATAGACCCACCTCATTTACCAAAATAGATCAAATATACTGGCAAACTGCATCTGGCAGAAATATCAGCTGCATGAAAAACAGGTTAGCAGATCCATTAAAGTAGACTTCCATATTAACAAATGAAAGACTTTCTGTGGATCTTAATTAATATAAAGATCTTGATAAAAATCCAACACATATTTATAATAAAAATCTTAACAAACTATAAATGGAACGAACTGTCCACAACTTGTAATTATGAGAATTCATGGACATCATGACAATCATGAAACCTTAGAAGCACACTCTTTGAAAACCAGGAAGAAAAGAATCTGCTCATGATTACAACTTAGACTCAGCATTGCGCTGAAGGTCCTGGCCAATTTAATATGACAAGAAAAATAAACAAGAGACATAAAGACCATAGAGGAAAGAAACAAGTTCAACACTGCTTGCAGATGATATTGTTGACCATGTAATAAGTCTGAAAGCATCTATAGAGAAACATAACTTGTCAAGGATCTCAGCAAATTTGCTGGATGCAAAACCTGGACATATTTAATAATAAAAATAAATATTCAAAAGAGCAATCAAAATTGTAATGTATGTAGGGACAAGACATTATAAAAATCTCCTGGAGGAATATAAAAGAAGTCCTGTAAAAATTAAGAGATATGACAGGCTGATGTGTGGGCTGGCTGTATATTGTAAATATGGTGATTCTTCTTGTGATGATAGATAAATTTTCAACAGCATTATCAGAATACAGCTTGAAAATATGACCCTTAAATTGATATGTGCTATAGAAATGAGAAAAAAGAAACAAGATCATTTTCAATAAGACAAATAAGCAGGTGCACAAGCATCAACCCTCCATGTCTTATTATAAAGCATTAAATCTGTGTGATGCTGATGCAGGAAATGAATGACAGATTCCTGGGAGAAACAGATTCAAGTGGGAGTGGGAATCTGGTATGTGACAGACTCAACTGTAGGAATCACTTGGGAATTGATGGTCCATTAAAAATGAGGTTGGGATGATTTATATGAAGAATTATTGGAAACCTGTCTCATACAACACACATGCAAAAGTAAATTCTAGAAGGATGAAATATCTAAATGTGGAAAGAAAAATTATGACCTTTAGAAGAAAATACAGAATATCTTTATGGAATATTATATAACAGTGAAAATTAATCAATGAGGTCTACCGTTGTCCATTTAGATAAATAACCAAAGCACAATATTGATTTTTTAAAAAGCATCAGATAAAACATGCATACGATATGATAGCTTTCTCATAAATTTGAAAAGAAAAAAAACTATATGTATGCAGTGCCAGGGACCTAATTCCATTTGCCATTAGGCTCAGCTTCACTTCACATGTTTGTTTGGTTTTCCCCCAGATGATAAAACACTTCTCTTTTCACTATGGTTTTCTCTGCAACCAAACTGCTGCAATTTGTCAGTTGTCTTTCCAGAGTCTCAGTATGGTTAGTGATGAGTGTCCTAAAATTATTAAAGTACTCTTTCCATGATTCTGTGTGAGTCTTAGGCATGAGAATAGTGGGAAAGTCCTCCTCTAGTCGCTGCTAACAACCATTTGCTACTTGCACCTTTCGCCTCCTCCTGAATGTCAATCTGTCATATTCTTCTCTATTTTAGCCCTACTGGATCTCTTGTTACTTTGTGAGCACAAGAAGTGATTTAAAAATGGAATACGTATCTCTATCTTCCTTCAGGCAAACAGATAGTCAGGGAGGTAGGGAGCTATGATTATCAGCAGGTAATAGTGCAAAGTTAGTGTTTCAGGGAGGGTTAATGAAAGAGAGGGAAGATAAATGCAGGGAACCACTTGGGTCCACAAGATTGTATCAAGAACACAGAGATAGGATTTGCTTCTGATTCTTCACTGGCTACAATTTATTTTTCCCTTAAAAATACACAGCATGATCCTTGGAGCTCCAGTCTATCCCGAGGATATTTATTTTCTTCTTCTGGACTCCCAGCAATGTAGCAAACAACTAATGGTTGTTATCAGTTTGCATTTCAAAAGTAAAATTCACAAGGCCAAGGACGCTCAGCATCACCAGATACTGTCACAGGAGTTTCCAGGACTAGCATCAGAAAGGAAGATTTTTTTGTATTTTATGTTTTTTCAAAGTGTGTTTATAAAGGAAATTCTGTCAATAATTCAGTTAATGCAAAATCTGATAAAGAATGGGTTTAATAATCACTAGGAATGGATATTGATATAACTGTGGAAGACAATTGGACAATATCTCAAAAATTAAAATGGTACATGCCTCGGTCCAGGTAATTCCACTTCTAGAAATTTATTCCTTAAATTGACCCACATTATGTGTATGAAGATATGTGCATAAAGCTATTCATCAGAGAATTAACTATAATGGCAAAATAGGAGGATTACATTGATTAGAATCAACATGAATGCCTATCAACAGGGTAATCATTAAGTAAATTTTCCTTCATCCATGCAAGTAAAAGCTATTTATCCAATTTCTGCAAAACTATCGCTACTGAGAGTTTAATTGACATTTCACTGAATCTATAGATTAATTTGGATACTATTAACATTTTAATAGTAGTGAGGCTTCTAATCCATTAACCTGAGATATCCCGAGTTTATTTAAGTGGTTCAAAATTTTTCTCAATAATATTTTATAATTTTTCAGTATAAAGGTTTTGGGCATTTAAAAAAAACAGCAGCTTTTGTATGTATTAATTCTCTTGTTTGGCTTTCCAATTTTTTCTCCTTTTGTAATTATTTTTTCTTTCTGTTTTCTTCTCATTTATTTTATCATTTTTTGTCTAGTTTTATGTTAGGTACTTAAATATTTTTTTTCAACTTTTACTAATATAAATATGATATGATGAATGCTGTAAATTATCCTGAACATATTTTTACATTTTAAGGTTCCAATTAAATTGGTTTTTAAAACATTTTGCTTTCCTAGAAATTCTGTAGTTTAAATTTATAAATATTTTATGTAAGAGTTTCTTAAGAGAAGATTTTAAAATTATCAAGTGAAAAGACTTCCCATTTTTTTTTATTTTACTACTATTTTCTAATTGTATTGCATTGAAATCAGATAATTTTTTATTATGTTAATTTATGTTATTTCTGGAACTTATTGAGGTTTTTGGGTGATTTACTATTTGGTAAATTTGTATGGTCTTTTGAAAAGGAGACATAATCTCTATTTTCAGGGAATATAGTTTGTAATATAATAATCAGATATATCATATTTATATAGCTTAAGTCATCTTTTTTTTTATTTTTTTAATTCACTTGATCTGGTATAGGCTGAAAGAAATAAATTAATCTTTCCTAGTCCTCAATGTTTGTGTCTATTAACACACTTTTTTGATTTATAAATAGTGTTGCCATGCTATTTGTTAAAAAGATATGAATTGTCAGGTGTGATGTCACATGCCTGTAATCCCAGCAGCTGGGGAGGCTGAGGCAGGAGGATTGCAAGTTCAAAGTCAGCCTCTGCAATGTTGAGGCACTGAGCAACTCAGTGAGACTCTGTCTCTAAATACAATTCAAAATAGGGCTGGGGATGTGGCTCAGTGATCGAGTTCCCTGATTTCAATGTCCAGTACCAAAAAAAAAAAAAAAAAGGTGAATTACCATTATGAATAAACTTTAAAACATGTCATTTTTGTTATGTTCAATGCTTTTTAGCCTAACTTCCGCTTTCTCTGATACAGATCATGACTTGCTTTCTTTGCCTTTGGGGGCATCTTTGTCAATTCTTTAATTTTAGTCTTTTGTGTCACTCTGAAGAACATCTTTCTTAGGTAATACTATATGAATTTTTTGATTAAGTGAGTCAAATCCATTTATACTTGCTGACATGACAGATTTGCTTATATTATGTATTTTATGGCCTTTAAAATACTTGATTACCTGTCATGTTTTATTTCCTTTTATTTTTTGTGTACAATTCTTCTGATGGTTAGAAGAGTTTGTAATTTTGCTGTAGTGTTTAGCTTTGTAAGTACAAACATCACAGTAAATATATCATCATAATTAAAAATATGTAATACATTACCCTTAAAAATGCTATTTCCTGAAACAGAATCTCTTATTTACATTTGACAATTCTGTTTCCTCTTTGGTTTATCCATCCATTGCATTAAATAACAACTTTCTTAGGCTTACCCTTGTGCTATTGAACATGACTTTCCCCCCACCTTCCTTGATTTATCAACCCTAAAGAAGATTTTTTTAACTTCACTATTATAGAAACAACAATAAGTGAACATATTCTCTGCTCCCACGTTCTTTTTTTCTTTCTGCTCCCATTTTTTTTTTTTTTTTTTTTTTTTGCTATTTGTATCCTGTCACTGTTTCCAGTACCTCTGGAGCTTGCAGGGGGTAAAATGCCTGATCCTCATTTTTATTCCCCTCTGCAGGCGCCGTGGCTTACCAAGCCCTGATCAGCTAAGTGATTTACCACTCTCCCACCCACTCTTGGTCTCCCAAGATTGTTTTGACAGCCTTTGTCCTCTGTGATTTCCGTTCTCTTCTCTTTGTTCTTGTGTATTTATACTGCTCTTATTTCCATGCTGTCATTTTATTGGCATTTTGAGAGAGTGGGCTAAAATATATGCATGTTACCATCCATATTTAACCAGAATCCCCGGATAACTCCCAAATAACTCGTCTTGAGAAGAAGTGCTTTGTATGAAAAGTTCAAAAGAAGGATAAAAGTTTTACATGCTATGTGATTTTAGTGATATACAATAGGATTTTCTAATTTTGCAATTTCTCTCCTGTCTTCTGATTTGTATTTTACATATTCAATGCAATTATTTTTAAAAATTTGTTTTTAAAACATTTTGTTAGAATATGTAATATTAATAAAAATGCACATGAGATGTAAACTTCTATGTTTTTATGTGGTTTTCAAATGAATGCTTGTGTATTAGTCAGCTCTGGATGCCATAACAAAACAATATAGAACAGAAAAATTGAACAAAAGAAATTCTCTCACAGTTCAGGGACTGGAATTGTGAGATCAGAGTGCCAGGAGGATCCAGGGCTAACAAAAGTCCCCTTCCTGGCTTGTAGATGGCTGTCTTCTCCCAGGTATTCACAGGGCTCTTACAGAAACACCAGTTCTATAAGATAAGAGTTTCACCCTGGTGACCTCATTTGACCTCACTCATCACCTTAAATGCTGTATGTCCAACACAGTAATGTGGGAGGTTAGAGTTTCAATGTATGAATTTTCAGTTCATAGCAGCTTGTGTGACAACTACCTGCTTCACAAAATGGAACATTACAAGCACTCTGCAGCCTCTTCCCAATCTCTCTCTTCTGTCTTGGGGGTTTTTATTCTCCTAATTTGTAGCAATTTCTCTTGCCTTTATAATAATAATAATAATAATAATAATAATAATAATAAATACTCCCCATAGCCTTCCCCATGCAGTAGCCTCTACCCTTGGTATAACAGACAGGGCCTAGAAGCAGCTACATCTTCCAGTAGGCATCCCAAAGCCAGTATAAGGCCCACCCTTTCAGCCCCATCTATGAAAGAAGTTGCCTCCCTCTTGGGCACCTCCACTGCTATCTCAATTACCTCCTGCTATTGCCACCACCACCTATAGTTGCAGTAGCATCCATCCTGGGACACGGCAGGGTCTGGAAGCCCAACACCAAGGTGAGATACAGATAATCTGCACAGATTATGGGTAGAAACTGTAATACCTCAGATTGACACTCCAAGTAAAGAAATCACATAGACAACATGAAAAAACAAAGGAGGAAAGTGCCCCAAACAAACCAGGATATGATAAAAACAGAACCGATGGTAGCACAGTTGATGAAATGTCAGAGAAGGGGTTCAGAATGTTCATAATTAAAATGATCTGTTAATTAAAGAATGACCTAAATGAGAAAATACAGGCAAAAATTAATCATTCTAACAAAGAGATAGGAGAGCAAATATAGGCAACCATTGATCACACCAACAAAGAGATAAGGGAGAAAAGATAGGTAGCAAAAGATTACTTCAAGAAAGCAATAGAGAGTCTGAAAAAAGAACAATCAGAAATCCTTGAAATTAAGGATACAATAAGCCAAATAAAAAAACTCAATATAAAGCATCATCAACAGACAGAACATAAGATAATGAAGACAAGGTATACAATCTGGAAAATAAAGTTGACCACACAGTGAAGATGGTAAGCAACCATGATCAGAACATCCAATAATTATGGAATAACATCAAAAGACCAAATCTAAGAGTTATTGGGATAGAGGAAGGCACAGAGTTTCAAACCAAAGGAAGGGAACAATCTCTTCAATGAGGTAATATCAGAGAATTTCCTAAACCTGAAGAATGAATTGGAAAATCAAATACAAGAAGCTTACAGGACACCAAATGTACAAAATTACAACAGATCTACACCAAGGCACATTATAATGAAAATGCCTAGCATACAGAATAAGTATAGAATCTTAAAGGCTGCAAGAGAGAGGAATCAGATCACAAAAAGGGGGAGACCAATTTGGATCTCAGCAGATTTTTCAACCCACACCTCCAAACCAGGAGATCCTGGAATAGCATATACCAAGCTCTAAAAGAAAATGGATGCCAGCCAAGAATTTTATATCCAGAAAAATTAAGCTATAGATTTGATGATGAAATAAAAACCTTCCATGATAAACAAAAGTTTTAAAGAATTTACAAATAGAAAGCCTGCACTACAGAACATCCTTGGCAAAATATTCCATGAAGAGGAATTCAAAAACAACAATAAAAATCAACAAAGGGAGGAATTACACTAAAGGAAAAACAAACCAAAGGAGAAACAAAGTCAAGTTAAATACCAAAAATAAACAAAGTGGCTGGGAATACAAATAATGTCTCAATAATAACCCTGAATGTTAATGGCCTAAACTCACCAATGAAAAGACATAGACTGGCAAGATTGTCTTTTAAAAATTATGTAACAATATGCTGTCTCCAAGAGACTCATCTCATAGGAAAAGACATCCACAGACTGAAGGTGAAAGGTTGGGAAAAATCATACCATTCTTAAGGACTGTGGAAACAAGCAGGAATTTCTAGCCTCATATCAAATAAAGTAGATTTCAAGCCAAAATTAATCAAAAGGGATAAAGAAGGATATTTCATACTGCTTAAGGGAACCATTCATCAACAAGACATAACAATAATAAATTGTATGCCCGAGTGTCTATATTCATCAAACTTAGGTTCAAGAGTCAAATAGACCACAACACAATAATTCTGGGTGACTTTAACACACCTCTTTCACCCCTGGATGGATCTTCCAAATAAAAGCTGAACAAAGACACTATAGAACTCAATGATATACTCAATAACTTAGACTTAGCTGACATATATAGAATATTTCATTCTTCAATAAGCAAATACACTTTCTTCTCAGCAGCACATGGATCCTTTTCTAAAATAGATCATACATTATGGCCCAAAGCAACTCTTAGCAAATATAAAAAAGTAGAGAGACTACCCTGCATTCTACCAGATCATGATGGAATGAAATTAGAAATCAATGATAAAATTTAAAAAGAAAAGCTACTCCAACACCTGGAGACTAAATAATATGCTACTGAATGAACAATGGGTTGCAAAAGACATTAAGGAGGAGATTAAAAAATTCTTAGAGGTGAATAAGAACACAGATAAATGTATCAAAATGTATCAAAATCTCTGGGACATTGTGAAGGCAGTACTAAGAGGACAGTTCATTGCATGCAGTTCATTCCTTAAAAGAAGGAAAAAAATCAACAAATAAATGACTTAACATTACATCTCAAAACCCTAGAAAAAGAAAAACAAAATCAACACCAAAAGTAGTAGAAGACCTACAGAAGGCTAAAGAAAGAAATTACAAAAGACCTTAGAAGATGGAAAGATCTACCTTGTTCTTGGATAGGCAGAATTAATATTGTCAACATGACCATACTACAAAAAGTACTATACAGATTTAATGCAATTCCAGTCAAAATATCAATGACATTCCTCATAGAAATAGAAAAAGCAGACATGAAATTCATCTGGAAAAACAAGAGACCCAGAGTAGCTAAAGCAATCCTCAGCAAAAAGAGTGAAGGAGGCGGCATCACTATACCAGATTATACTATAGAGCAATAGTAACAAAAGCAGTATGGTATTGGTACCAAAATAGACTTGTATAGACCAATGGTACAGAATAGAGGACACAGAGACTAACCCACATAAATACAGTTAACTTATACTAGACAAAGGCACTAAAAATGTACATTGGAGAAAAGATAGCCTCTTCAACAAATGGTGCTGGGAAAACCGGAAATTCATATGCAACACAATGAAATTAAATCCCTATCTCTCACCATGCACAAAACTCAACTCAAAGTGGATCAAGGACCTAGGAATTAAACCAGAGACACTGCATCTATTAGATGAAAAAGGAGGCCCAAATCTCCATTATGTCAGATAGGCCCCGACTTCCTTAATAAGACTCCTATAGTGCAAGAATAGGAGTCAAGAATCAGTAAATGGGATGGATTCAAATTAAAAGGCTTCTTCTCAGCAAAAGAAACAATCAGTGAGTTGAATAGACAGCCTACATTTTTGGAGCAAATTTTTACCATATACACATTGGATGGCGCACTAACCTCTAGGATATATAAAGAACTCAAAAATCTTCACATCAAAAAAGCAAATAACCCAGTCAATAAGTGGGCCAAGGAGCTGAACAGACACTTCTCAGAAGAAGATATACAATCAGTCAACAAATATATGAAAAAATGTTCAATATCTGTAGCAATTAGAGAAATGCAAATCAAAACTACTCTAAGATATCATCTCACTCCAGTCAGAATGGCAGCTATCAAGAATATAAACAACAATAAGTGTTGGTGAGGATGTGGGGAAAAAAGTACACTCATACATTGCTGGAGGGACTGCAAATTGGTGCAGCCAATATGGAAAGCTGTATGGAGATTCCTTGGAAAACTTGGACTGGAACCACCATTTGACTCAGCTATCCCACTCCTTGGTCTATACCCAAAGGAGTACTTTAGTAACACAGCCACATCAATGTTTATAGGAGCATACTTCACAATAGCTAAACTGTGGAAGCAACCTAGATGCCCTTCAGTAGATGAATGGATAAAGAAAATGTGGTATATATACACAACGAAATATTATTCAGCATTAAAAGAGAATAAAATCATGGCATTTTCAGGTAAATGGATGAAGTTGGAGAATATAATGGTAAGTGAAGTTAGCCAATCCCCAAAACCAAATGCTGAATATTTTCTCTGCTTTAAGGATGCTGATTCATAATGTGCTGGTGGGAGCAGGGGAGGATTAGATGAACTCTAGATAGGGCAAAGAGGAAAGGGGGATGGAGCGGAAGGGAGGGGGTATGGGGGTAAGAAAGACTGTGGAATGTGATGGACATCATTACCCTAAGTACATGTATGAAGACATGAATGGTATGATTCTCCTTTGTGTACAACCAGAGATATGAAAAATTGTGCTCTATATGTGTAATATCATTTGTAATGCTTTCTGTTGTCATATATAACCAATTAAACTTTAAAAAATTAAGAAAAGAAAAAGAATATACCAGAAAAACCAGTTGTCCTCTGATGAACAGAAAGGCTTAATTTTAGTATATTGAAATGTACTGGTCTTTTCCTTCTATGGTTAGTGTTCTGCATGATATGTGATAAGACTTACCCTTCTTATGTGTATACATGACCAGTGTAACTCCACATCATGTACAACCACACGAATGGGAATTTATACTCCAAGTATATAGAATATGTCAAAATACACTCTACTCTCATGTATATCTAAAAAGATTAAAAAAAAAATCTTTCCCTATCCTGAGATCATATTCTTTAATTTTTTCCTTCCAAAAGCTTTACATCTTGGTGTTATGCAAAGAAAGTTAGGTATCAATTCCCCTAGAGTTAACTCTTATGTGTGCTGTGAAGTTGGATGTTCAATGTCATTATTCTTCTGGGATTCCTGATTATCCTGCATCATTTACTGAAGATTATCCTTTTCCTGCTGTTCTGTGGTGTCACCTTGATCACAAATCAGATGCCTATTCATTGGTCTGTTTATGGTCTGACTGATCTTACACCAGTGATGTACTAACTACTCCATTATTACAGCTTTAGGATATCTTCACACCCAGTAGAGTGAGTTCTCCTGCCTTGATTTTCTTCCTCAAAAGTGTCTCGGTTATGATTTGCTCTGTGCATTTTCATACAAATTTAGTCACTTTGTCAAGTAATGCAATAAAAGCCTGATGGAATTTCTCTTGGGAATCATATTCAGCTGACTAGTCATTTGGGGAGTTTTTCCAATATTGAGAGACTTTGAGTCCAACAACATAATATCATCTCCCCCATTTATTGGATTTTGTTTAATTTTACTTAATAGATTTTATAATTTTATGTGTAGAAATCTTACTCATACTTTGATAATCCTATTCCTAGGTACTTGATATTTTTAAATACCAATGTAAGTGGTATTTTAAAATTTTCTAGTCTGTTGTTAGATGTGTAATTGATTTATGTATATTAATTCAGATTCAGCTATTACATTATGCTGTCTTACTAATTTTAATAGTTTGTAGATCATGTTGGATATGTTGTATACATAATATGATACTAAATCACTACACTTTGGTACTTTTCTTATTCTTGAACCCTTTATTTCTTTTTCCTGCCTTTGTATACTCCTTTACAAAGTTGGAGAGGTGAAAATAGACATCTTTTTGTTGTTGTTGTTGATCTGAAAGGGAAAGACTCTCTGTTCATAATTATGTATGATGGTGGCTACCTTTTGAAGAAGGAGCACCCTCTCTCAGACCAAGGTGATTCCATTCTATTCCAACTTTTTCTAAGAGTTTTTAAAACATAACTGGAAATGGAACTTTATCAAATGGTTTTTCAGCATCAATCAAGGTGACCACAAGATTTTTTCTCTGTTAATCTATAAATAGAAATAGATCACATTCTCTATTGTGGGGTGCATTACTGCTATGGTTGGCAAAAAAAAAAAGAAAAAGAAAAAAACAAAGGAAAGAAAGAAAGAAAGAGAAAAAACCAAAAAAAAAAAAAAAAAAAACACAAACAAACCGGGGGAAAAAAGAAAGTTTTGCAGTTCAATTCATAATAGCTAAGCTATGGAACCAACCTAGGTGCCCTTCAACAGATGAACGGATAAAGAAAATGTGGTACATATATATAATAGACTATTACTCAGCCATAAAGAAGAATGAAATTATGGCACTTGCCAGTAAATGGATGGAACTGGAGACTATCATGCTATCCAGCCAATCCCCCCAAAACCAAAGGCTGAATGTTCTCTCTGATGTGTGGATGCTACCACACAATAGGGGGGAGAGAATAAAAGTTCATTGGATTAGACAAAGGGAAATGAAGGGAAGGGAGGGAGGATGGGAATAGAAAAGACCGTGGAATGAATTGGACATAACTTTCCTGTGTTCCTATATGAATACAAGACCAGTGAAACTCCACTTCATGTACAACTGCAAGAATGGGATCCTAATTAGGAGAAGTTATATTCCATGTATGTAGAATATGTCCAAATACACTCTACTACTATCATGTATGTCTAAAGAGAACAAATAAAAAATATTTTAAAAAAAATCTTTGCAGAGATCCTGTTGTTATACCTGAAGGAACATAAGGTACAAACTGAGGTAGGGGCTTCTGTACCAGATGTGGTGGTGCAGGTGTTTGGGGAAAGGACTCCTTTTGAAACTACAGAGGCTTTGCCTGCTAACCCACGGAGACAGAATAAGCTCAGGGATATTAAGGTCAATTTGAAGGATGTGAGTCATGACAACTTAAATATCTACATTCATGAGTTATTTTGTGAATATCTTCCCCCCTCCCTTTGTTTTTAACTTTGTTATAACTTTACTCCTGCCTCTCTTTCAGAGTAGGTCCTCCCTCAACTTCATTCACGCGCACACCTAGCAATGAGTGTGTGTTGGCAGGGTGTGGAGAGGACTCTTCTGCTCAGGGCACCCTGTCCAATGAATTCAGACCCTCTGGGCAACAGGATTTTAAAATCTCTTTCTGGGAAATTTCAATGTGCAACTAAGGTTGAGAGCCACGAATCTATACCTTTTTGAAATTGAAGATTATATGTGAAACACAGTCTGTTTCACAAAGGAGAAGTCTAATCATTACAAAGTCAAATAGATAACAGAAGTTAGCATTACCCAACGGAGACATGACAGGACAAATGAAAGGAAAAAGCCACCAAGAAAAAAAAAATTTTTTAAAAAGCAAGAGGACAAAGAACGAAAACAGCACAATGATTATAGTCAATCTACTCACTCGATTTTCTCTGGAAGATCGGTTCGGGTCATGCACACACAATTGACCACAATGGTGACAGTAATAAATACAGTGAACCACCTGAGAGGCCAATGTTAAGGAAGAGCTGAGCGTCACCTTGTCTCCTTGATGTCATCTAGGATCATCTTGATGCTGAATGATCAAGTTCATAACTCTTAGCTAATATTAGCATCATGGTCTTGTCATATAATAACCACTCGTATTTACTGAATCCCTCACCTGGGCTGAAAACCCTGCCCACTAACTTCTAACAGCACACAACAATCTATGGCTGGATATTATTATTGATATTTTTGATGGGAGCAAACTGATCTCAAAGCTTAAATAAATTTTCTGAGATCTTGCAGCCAGTTAACCATGGTGTGGAGATGTGGGCTCAGCTCTGTCTATAACAGACCCTTTGGAAAAAGAAAAGAAAATAGAGTCCCTTTTCCAAAATGTCCTTCTGTCCTGAGACTTTCATTTCACCAGACAAGGTGACCTGAAATTCCAACCAGCAAAAGTCTCTTTTATTCTTTTTTTTTTTTTTTGGTGGTGGGGGGGGTGGTGTTAGGGGATTACCAGGGACTCAGGGGTACTCAACCACTGAGACACATCCCCAGCCTTATTTTGTATTTTTTTTTAATTTAGAGATAAGATCTCACTGAGTTGCTTAGCACCTCACTTTTGCTGAGGCTGGCTTTGAATTTACAATCCTCCTATCTCAGCCTCCCAAGCTACTGGGATTACAGGTGTGTGCTACCTCACCCACCTAAAAGTCTCTTTTATTCTAAAAGCCAAAGAGAAGTTAGGAAGTTGGAGATAAGTGGAAGGGTACCAGCCTTTATGGGATTGTTTTAGTCAGATCATTTTCCTAATGCAGCTGAGATCAGTCTTATCGAGGAAACAGACTTCTGGGTAGGGATGGAGGAGTCCGGCACCAGGAAGGGACTTACTCACTTGGGAAGAAAATCCTAAATAGAATTAGCTATGCATTGTCACCGAGGAAAATGCCAGGAGCAGGGAATAGGCAAAGGTATTCTGGAAGTGGAAGGAGACTTTGAAAGGAAGGTGAGTGGAAGAGGGTAAATGTGGAAGAAAGGGTGGCTGGGAGGATCCAAAGACAACTTTCTCCCATTTGGACATTTCCTCAGAGCTAGATGGCCTCCTAACAAGATTTCCTACAGGAAAGCAAAGACAGGAAAGCAGAGAGAGAGAGAGAGAGAGAGAGAGAGAGAGAGAGAGAGAGAGAGAGAGCGCACTACTCATCTTTCATCATTTCAATTTGAGCAGAAATATTTAAATTGGCTTTAGTTTTCTGTAAGTGCCTTTAGTGACCCTTGTTTTATGGTTACTTAGGAACACATCTATTTTGAACAGGGAAATTCTATTAATTAAACCACATTTTCTTGCTGATTTACAATTAAATTAAGAAATATGTCCACAGAGGGGGAAACGTTAACCCGGGTTTAAATTAAAATCATATCTCTACTTCTACAAAACCTTTAAAATGTTATATATCTTGTGCATAAGATTACAAATGAAAATATTCACAGAACGTGTATTTGGAATTGTAATTTTGAGTGAAATATTAATTATAGACCCTGAGGATTCCACACCTTGAAGAATATCTTTTGGGGCTGCAGTCACCAAATTAATGAGATTCAAATATATAACTGCTCTATAACATAAGACTTTTGTGAGGAAGAGACCCCTCAACAGGTGTCCTATGTAGCTTGTGACTCCACTGAGGAATTATTTACTTCTCAAATCTCAAGATGAAAAGAATATTTACCGGTCATTTGGTTTTTTAAAGGAATCTTATTTCTTATTTACCTAGACGTAATTCAACCAAAATCCACGAAGAGGAGTTTATGTATGTGTTATTTCTCTTTGTAATTTCTGTGTAGATATATATGTAGATATACATGTTTTTAAAGCAACAACTGCCCAAGTAGAGACGACACACTGAGAGAATAATTACTCTAATTTATATCCATTAACTACCTACTTCCTCACTGTAGGTACTATGCTAAGAAGAATGGAGGCTGGGCCTCATAACTATCTGTGAGACCTTGAGCAATTTACTAAATACCTCTGTTTCATTATCTGTAACATGGGGATGCTAATCTCAGCTTCCAAGACTTCTGTACCTAGGACAGCATTGACATTTAGAAAGTATTTAGGAAAAGAGAACTTTGCTTTTGAAGAATCTGGAAATCCAATATTCAATTCTGAAAATATAACTTCCACAGGTTAACCATAAAGATAAAACATGAAAACAGAAAATGGAATGCACCTTCATCAAGCAGTGGAGTTTCTTGTTGAGTGTGCAGATGATTCTATGGGATGCTTACTCAGTGAGAACTGTGCAGAGATCCCACAAGCTGTTCCCCCCATGGCAGAGGGTGGGGTGAGGTGGGAGCTCCTTTGTACTGGAGTTTCCTAAGAAGCAGCTGGCCACCATCTGCCAGGCAAGGCCGCTCTTGCATATCAACTTTCTGGAAGTCAGGGCTGAATTGGTCATTGGGAATTTCCAATTTGGACTGTCACCAGGGAAGATCTTTGGAAGCCAAGCCAAAGTCTCTTTTGTCTACTAGCTTGGCTTGCCTTGAAAACAAAATAAAACAAAACAAAAAACAAAACTAAAGACGGCTTCTGCTGCTACCTAAAGCAACTCATGTGATATAGACGTTTGAACAATGAATCCCTAGTCATCATTTTACCCCATGGCAGGAAACTCAGACTACAGATATTGTAACCTGCTAGTAGTCTTGGAGTGACCTGTAATATTGGCAGTGCCTCATGTCCAATGAGGTCCCATTGAGGCAATCTTGGAACTGTTTTGGGATATTGGGCATATTAAAGCCACAAATAACTTTATTAATTTAATCTCCTCATTGTCTCAGGATTCCGTTGTAAGAAGCTCTACTTTTAACCTCTAAAGAAGTTACTGGACAGAACCAGATTCTAACAAACAGAAGAAGCAACCGTGCAAAGGATACGAGTGGACAGACATTTTGATGGCCGTTCTTCTGATCAGGTTGAAGGGACTGAATATCCAAAGGGCTCGAGTGGCACTAAACCGGGAAATGGTCCTGCCTTTGTTCAGCACCATAAATGTCTAAAACAAAACAGAGCAGAGGTGGATCTCCAGTGAGAAGCAGAAATCCTAACACAGCCATGTTTTTTGAGCATGAGTTGTGTAGGGCCAGGCATGTGAGCAAGAAGGGGCCTGGGAGCCACAAGTCACTGAGAGCCAGAGGGAGGGGCAGAGAGTTAGGAGGATCATGGACTCAAAGCCACATCCTCACTCTCCCAGAGAAAGTCCTGTTTTGTGGCTCACGGAGAGTGCCTGATGGACAGACAGCTGTCTGGGGGCTGGTAAGACGCGCCTTGCCCAGGGGAAGATTCTGGCAACATCATTGTGGAGTTCTGGTTGCATTTAATTCTGCTTCTGATTTGAGGACCGTTCCTGGTCCTGTGATGCTCCTTCTGTTGTCTACTTCCTCCTAAACTCTCTCCTGATTCCTTCCTTTAAGCATTTAGGAGAGTGTAGGCTCTTGGCAAGAGAGAGGAGAGAGAAAGATATTCCAGTGTCTTTTTATTTTCTCTACAGACCGTATCGAGGTAACTGATTCCCGACCTTTGTGACTACCAAACACGTACTCACCATTTCCTTGACTGGGTAGAGCACCTACAGTATGATACAGGTGATGTAACTGACTCAGAGCACCTCTTGTTTAGACTAGTAGTTCTCAAACTTCTTGATTTTAAAAAAATCATTATTTCCCCAAAGTGTTGAGAACTCTAGAGTTTTTGTTTATGTTTATAATTTTTGATTACACCCAAATGTGCATGTGTATATGTGTGTGTCATTATGGTTTGGACTTTAGATGTCCCTCGGAGGACACATGTTGAAGTCTTGGTCATCAGCCTGTAGCACTATTGGGAAGTGGTTGGATCTTTAAGAGGGAGAACCAAGTGAGAGGAAGTTAGGTCACCAGGGATACACCCTTGAAGGGGATATTGGGATCCCAGCCCCTTCCTCTCTCTCTTGGTTTTGCTTCTTGGCTACCATGAGGTGAGCACTTTTCTTCTACCATGAATTTCTTCTATGATGGTCTACCTCACCATAGGCCCAAAGTGATGGGCCAAGTAGCCAAGGACTGAAACCTCTGAGACCATGAGCCAAAATAAACCTTTCCTCCTTTTTAAGTTGATTTCCTTGGATATTTTGTTGAAGCAAAGAAAATATGACTAATATGTAAGTATATACATACAATATGTATGTACATATGTTTACATATGTGTGTATATATATATATATATATCATATTAAAAATAAAGAACTTAGGAAATTTTCAAACACAGGAATGTACAGACACACATACATTCCAGTAGCTGTTCGAGTGATGATGTTCTTCCCCAATAACAGCTTCCATGTTTACCACTGTATGCTCGAAAGAACATGCACAAAAAGGACAAATGATATCAAAGTATTACTACAAAAGAGTTTCGACTTCACATATCCACTGAATGAGTTTGGAAGACTCCAGGGTTTCCAAGATTATACTTGGAGGATCCCAGGCTCAAATCATTCTGTTTTTTTGTGCTCTTTTCCCAAGTCCCCTCCCCTAACATCAAGTTCTCTGTCCTCCACCTGCAAAGAAAGCCAACACCTCTGGGGGCCTACGCCAGAGCTCACCCCAGAAGCTGCCAACTTTTCCTGCAAGTTCTGCCACAGTTGTGTGCTTTTTGAGGATTGGGGTTTAATTAGCTCTTATCATAAATTTCATAAAGATTCAAAGAAACCATCAAGGTAGTGAGTTAGCTATATCTCCCATGGACTGAGTCTTTTAGCAGACTGTCATATCACCCAGGGTTCAGGAAGACTCCCTGGGCCGGGTGGAACTGAGACTTCCTCTCCAAGAGCTGAGGGCAGACATTCCTACTGGTAGCTCTTACCCGGTGTGTGCTGTAGAAGGGGTCTAGATCCTCCAGGGGCTCCCCGACCAGTTCTGCTGAGAGCTCACCATAGAACTTGGGCAGCTGGTTGCAGGCTTTCAAGTCCAGCTGGGGCCGTGGCTTCTCTTCTTGGTCCTTCTTCTCTCTAGGCTTATCTTGGACTTTCTTTTCTGCCTGATGGGCAGCAATTCGCTTCTCAATCTCCGCCAGTGACTCTGGAGTGAACCGCCGGAAGTTGGTCGTTTCCAGGGACCCCAAGGGGAATTCCATTTTTTCATTCTTCTTCAGGAAGAATGTAAACTCTTATGAGAGTAAAAATAAGCACAGAAAGGTGACAGCTTGCTCACTCACCCTTTCCCTCCCATCCATCATGCCCTGATGGCTAGAACATCTTCCCCACCCTCTTCTTCACCTGCTCCCTTAACTCACAGTAGGCTCCTCTCAGGAACCCATCCCCCTGCAGTGCTCATATGTTTATGGGAGACTGTTTATTCCAGGTACCTCAGGTCTTGTCTCCCCAAGCACTAAGTCATTTCTTCTTCACCAGCCTGAAACGCATACCCCTGCCCCAGCTTTAGTCATTTTGCCCTCTTTGCTCATTTCTAGGACTGGAGAATTCCAGGCACTCTCCTACATTCATCAAACACTTGGGTTCATGATCGACTTTATCTTAAGTCTCATCCTTCTCTCTGAACACAATATTTGATTTATTGACATTTTCAGTATTCCTTCCTTTGAACTTCATTAGGATCTCTTGGTTTCCTGCTCTTTGTTCATGGCTGAACAATTTTCTTCATAATCATAGGAGATCTGAGGTGTGCCGTGTTAGCTATGCCCTCCTTCTTATCCTAAATCCTAATCCCAGGTCCATCTAGGGCAGTCTAATTCAGGTTTCTTTGAACCTTGGATAGCTGAGGGATGCTGGGGAACAGCACTGTAATCTAGGAATCATATTTTCCCTAGTCGGCAGTTTCTTCTAGACTGAGATTGCAAGTATACTCCATCTTGCCTGACTTTCTCTCTCTCTCTCTCTCTCTCTCTCTCTCTCTCTCTCTCTCTCTCTCTCTCCTTCTCTCTCTCGTAGTGCTGGGGATGGAACCCAGGGCCTTATGAATGCTAGGCAAGTGAACTACCACTGAGCCACAAACCCGCCCCACTCTGCTTCTCTTATCGCTATAAGCCAATGACCATGTTTCCTAGTTAATGGAGAAAAAGAGACTCCTTCCACTTTATGCCACCAAACCTCAGCTTACCTTATACACCCTGTCATCTGTGGTTCAGATCAATTCTTTCCTTTGACTTAGAATCTTATTCCTTTAACATTTCATTTGTGTTTCCTTCTTGTCTCCCAGCTCCTTCCTATCAGCATTTTGAGATACTTAACTCTTTTACAATTTTAAGAATATCTTTTAGATATACATGACTGTAAAATGTGTTTTGACATATTATACATACATAGAGTATAACTTCCCATTCTTGTGTTTGTACGTGATGTGGAATTACCCTGGTTGTGTATTCATAGATGAACATAGGAAAGTTATGTCTGATTCGTTCTACTGTCTTTCCTATTCCCATCCCCCTCCCTTCCCTTCATTCCCTTTTCTCTAATCCAATGAAATTCTATTCTTCCCTCTCACCAGTCTGCAACTTGGCTCTGCCCCCACCACACTAAAATATTTCCTTGCAAGGACATCAGAGAACTCTGGGGAGCTCAATTCAGGGGATTCTTATCTTGGTGATAAGAATATACCCACTGGCTATTTTAAACCACTACCTTCTTGAAATATTCTCTCGCCTTGGCTGCTAGAAAACCAACATTCTCTTGGTTTTCTTACTTTCTGTCTGCACCTTCGCAATTTCCTCTTCCTCATCTTCTCCTGCTGTGCTTCTTTGGGTTCTATGTTAGGCTCTTATTGTGTTTCAATAATAGCAACAGGATCAACATCAACAGCTTAGCATTTACTGAGATTCCATTATGTTCCAGACCCTGGATGAAGTAATTTACACTCTTCATCACGTTAAACATCACTGTACCCTAGGAGATATTATTTTCAATATATAAATGATAAACCAGAGTGGCAATGTTAAATTTTCCAAGGATGCATTACTAAGTGGTAGATAGAACCAGTACTTAAACTCTGACACAATCTCCTGAGAGACATCTCCTCCATTCTCATTCATATACAGATGAGTCCTGAGTCTTTATCTTGGCCTCTCATGGGTCCTTGGGGACCACGCCCTCATTTGGCATCTCCACTTAAGTGTCTCAGGGGCACCTCAAAATTCAGCCTGCCTCAAACTCATTGTCATCTCCACACCCCTTTCTAGTACCTTCCTCTCCTCTATGGCTCTCTCTCTTTGTGAATGGCCCCACATAACCTAGTCTTTGCCTGCCCACAGACCGGGTATCACCATTATGTCCTTTTCATTTAATTTCCATCTACAATAAGATACCAGTGCTGTTAATTATTGCTCCTCAGGATCTGCTCTCCACACACTGGCCCCACCCCTGACATTCTCATGGCTTCCTGTTTGTCCTCTTGCTTCCTCTTTAGCTCTTTCTGACCCACTCTTTAACTGTAAGCAAATATTTCTGAAGTGCAAACCTCATTCTTTGTCATCTTGAGGCCTTTCCAGGTTCCGTTGCTCCTTCCTGAAATTATTCTACCAATTCGCTTTTCAGGGAAAAGCAATTTTTCCTGAAAAATTATCTACCAATTTGCTTTTCATTCTTTAACTTTTGGGTGTGCAACAACTTTCTACACCCTACACGAAGTCTGTGTTAGGATTCCCATTTCATGCTTCCATAGCTTTCTTCCCTTTCTCAGGAAATCTCAGATTTGTCATTTCTGATTGCTTTTTGATTTCTCCTACTAAATTGTAAGCTCAGTGAGAGCTGGGAACACATCTATTCTGTTTAGCATTGATTCTCTAGAGCATAGCCCAGTGCTCAGCATTTAGAATCTGTTGGCATCAATAGATATTTCTTGAATGAGAAGCAGTAATTCTAAAACTCATAAGTTGAAAATAAAAACTAAAGAATATTTCCTTTGGAAAAGTGCAGCAAAATCACAGATGCAATCATAAGAATGTACAGAATAAAAGAAATGATTTTTTAAAATCCATTTTCTTAAAAATATTATATAGCATCCCTCAAAGTCAAGTAGAGGGTGGCAGAGGTAGCATTTGAATCTAACACCTCTATAATGAAGACTCTGTTTGCTTCCACCAGATCTAGAGACAGCTCTCGATCAGTCCCCTATGATGAAGATTCTACCAGCTGAGCCAGTCCTAGAAGAAGTTCTTGTATCCAGTATCCACACTTGGAAACCCTGTTTGCTGTTGCTGATCCTTCCATGTTCTGTGGTCCTGCGACAAGACCCCATTCCTCTGATACTTTTTCTCTTCCTTAATGCCTTTCAAGATTTTAGCCTGGAAATTTTTCCTCTCTCTCTCCCTCTCTTCCTGCCCACTTGTACCTGGTTTTCCACTTGGGGAATTCTTCAAAATCAACCTACATTATAGGACTGAGCATCTGTCTTGCAATTCTGTCTCTCCTAAAGGTCTATGTGCTGTATGCCCATGTCTTGATGAACAAGGTGTATTTATGCAGTGGTCATTCAAACATTGTAGACTTGATTGGATCTCATGAGTGTCTTTAATTCTTTCCTTTTGAGTGACAAGAACTACTTTATCTTCCTTGTCTTAGGCAAGAAGAACTACTTGTGGGACAAAATTTGAGTCTCAGGCCTTAGTTACAGAGGAACAATGTAGGACCTTTCTCAGTGATACAGAAATGCAGTGCTAAGGATTAAAAACAGGATCAAACCAGAAGTTCAGGTGCTAGAGCAGGGACTTCATTGAAGTTAAAGTGGTCTCAACACTGAGGCTGACTTGATGCCAAGTGTCCATAACTCTACTGGGCCACCATAAATCTCTCTGGTCAAGGTCAAGGCTATTCTGAGAGTAGTGGTGAGACTGTGCTCACAAGTGAGATGTTATAGAGATGTGTTATAGGTACAAGGGCCCAGTACTTTCCTCAAGACTTTACAATTAGGAAAGATCAACCAACAGGACTATTCTATTTCTTTTGCCTTCTCAATATCAAGTGGGAGAAGGAATTTAAGAAAAAAGATTGACTTCCTCTAAAGACCTGGGGAAGGTTAAGACTCATTAAAAATAACCTGAATCCTGGGTAGGGCAGATTAGCTACAGGGCCAGTTCTTTCTTTGAAAAAGGGGACTCTCTCTGCTCCAGCTCTCAGGGGCTAGACCCAGACCTGTAGAAATTCCTCAGCCCTCCTTATTCATGCTAAGTGATCACTCATAAGGATTGTGGCTCATAGCTCTTAGAGTAGTTCTATCCCTGCATTTCCTCCAATTTGCTTTCCAGAAATGTAGTGTGCTATGAACAAGTGTTCTGTGGGAAAAAAACAAAGTTGATGAAAATTCTTCCCATTAAAATGCACTTGCTAAAATCTATGAAAGATGTTAACACTTTTGATTGTCCTTTTTATCATGTAATGGTATGCTTTTAAGAAGTTACATCTATTCTTTTTTAAAAAAATTTTACTTTCTGAGTTTGATTTATTTTACTTTATTTCATTATTTCATAATGTTCTCAAGTTCCATCCATGTTCCTGCAAATGACATATTTCATTCTTCTTTATGACTGAATAAAACTTTGTTGTCTATATAGATCACATTTTATTTACCCACTCAACCATTGATGGTAGGCTGGTTTACAGATTGGCTGTAGTAAATTGTGCTGCTATCAACAGGGGTATGTACGTGTCACTATAGTATGCTGACTTTAATTTTTTAGGATAAATTCTGAGGAGTAGTATAGCTAGGTCATATGGGGGTTCTGTTCCTAGTCTGTTAAGTACTCTCCACACTGATTTCTACAGTGGTTGTACTAATTTACAATCCTACATTGTAAAAGTGTTTCTTTTTCTCCATATCCTCTCCAGTATTTATTATTGCTTGTATTCTTGATGACTGCCATTCTGACTGGGGTTAAGATGAAATCTCAGTATAGTTTTGATTTTCATGTCCCTAATTGCTAATTATGTTGAACATTTTTTTTCATAAATTTATTGATCATTTGGGTTTCTTCTTTTGAGAAATGTCTGTTTAACTCATGCTCATTTATTAATTGGATTATTTGATTTTTTATGTAAAGTTTTTTGAGTTATTTATATGTTCTGGATATTAATCCTCTATCAGAGGAAAAGCTAGAAAAGATTTCTCTCCCATTCTGTAGGTTCTTTCTTCACATTGCTAATTGTTTCCTTTGCTGTGCAGAAGCTTTTTAATTTGATGCCATCCCATTTACTAACTCTTGGCATTATTTCCTGAGCTTAGGGGCCCTACTGAGAGAGTCATTTCTAGCACCTATATGTTAGAGTGTTGACACTACATTTTCTTCTAGGAGTTGCACAGTTTCTGATCTAATTCTTAGGTTCTTGGTCCATTTTGAGTAGACTTTTGTCCAAGGTAAGGGATAAGGATCTAGTCTAATTTTTCTACATATGGATTACCAGTTCTCCCAGCCCTATTTGTTTAAAAGTCTGTATTTTGCTCAATGTGTTTTTAAAAATTTTTTAAAATTTGTTCTTATTAGTTGTACATGACAATAGATGACAATAGAATGTATTTTGACATATTATAAATACATAGAATATAATAAGTTATAGCTATTCTTGAAGAAGGTAGCAGGAAGGTGGGGAAAGAGGTCAAGTCCTTGAGAACATAGCTGTACTTGAAACTTGAGTGTTATAATATATAATTTTATTTTAAAAAATTGGTCCTGGGGATCGAGCCCAGGACCTTGAACATGCTAGGCAAGCACTCTACCATTGAGCTACACCATTAACCCTCTATATAAATCATTTTCTATTATTTCTTCAGGCAATTAAATTATAAGTCAATTTGGGGTATATATTTTAACCCATGTCTACCTTACAGCTCCTGAGAGACCATTGATGACTTAGCAGTACATGATTATTTTCAAGTTGTTATGATCTCATAAGTTTACCCAATCCTGGTCTAACCCATGTTCTCTAGTGTTGCCAGGAAGGGTCTCTGGGACCTGGTTCACCATGGCCAATGAAAACCCTGGAAGGCACTTTAATGACTGTTTTCCATAGGCCTCAATGCTCTCAGGAGGCCTGTTACCTGTAGGGTTAGCCTGGAGGTAAACAGAATGACTCGTGGGTATCTATGTGGTATTTTCCCTGCTTGCTCTAGAGAAGCTAGATTGAAGCTCTTACAATAGCCTCCATTCTCCTAGTTCACTAATACAATACCTTAGGACATATCACCTTAATGGGCTCCATAGACACCTCAAAATTATTGCCTCCCATGATCTCATCATCATCTCCCCTCAAAACCCAGCTGCTTCTCCTCTTGTGTTTCCTGTCTTAATAAATTGTGCATTTTTCTAACAGAAACGGAGAGGTCCTCCTTCATGCCTCTTCCTCTCTCAAAGCTTCTTCCCTTTTATCAGATGCTATTTTAGACTCTGGAGTATAACAGTAAATAAGCTTGAGTTTTATAACTTTCGGGAACTTAAATGTAGCTGTGGGCCTCAGCCAACTTATCTGGACAGCTTCCTGGGACCCTTAATTCCCAAAGGAGAAGACTGCAGCTCTGGTGGTAGTATGAGTAGTCTGGAGCCACATCCAAAACACAGATCTAGCTCTCATCTTTTTTTTTTTTTTTTTTTTTTTTTGCACCAGGGATTGAATCCAGAGGCACTTTACCACTGAGTCATATCCCTAGTCTTTTTTATACTTTGAGACAGGGTCTCACTAAGTTGGCCAGAGTGGCTTTGAACTTACAATCTTCCTGCCTCAGCCTCCTGAACCTCTGGGATTATAGGTGTGCACCACTGCACCTGGCTAAATTGGCATCTTTAACCCAGGTCTATCATCTGCATTCCAGATTTCTTGTATCCAACCATCCACTCACCAACCCCCCGCACCCCCCCCATCCCTGACAATGTATAAAATCCAACTATCATCTTCATTTTAAGCACACTCTTCCCTTAGTCTCCCTGCTCCTTTTAATACATCAAAAGTTCACCCTTCCAGTAGCTGAGGGTCCAAACCTTGAAACTGTAGTTATCCATTACTTTTCTCTCTCAACTCTTACGTTCAGTGTCTCAGAAAGCCCCCTCCGGAAGAATGGCTGTCTACTTCTCACCACAGCCACTGCCAGCGGTCAAATCCTCGGCCACCCACCTCTGCTGCTACTGCCAGTCCAGTCCACCATCGTCTCTTGCCTGGACTACTGATGTATCTTCTCAATTTATCTCACCACTAGCATTTCTTCAATCCCCGAGGTCTGTATTCTTTGCAGCAATCAGAATAATTCTTTAAAAAATACCCTGTAGTGTGCTCCCATAAATATCACCTCTGGAATTTATGTCATTTCTCCCTTGCTCACTGGACCCCAGTCCCACAGACTGCTTTGCTCTTTCTTGAATGTACCAATAACATTTTGCCTTAGTATCTTTGAACTTGCTATTCCTCTGCCTAATATTTGCTTTTCATTTATAACCACATGGTTCATTTCAAATATCACCTTGCTAGGGATGGTTCCACTAATTATTCTTCCCCAAACAAGAGTACCTGACCACCACTATATATCCCTTTACCTTTCTTGATTTTTATACCATTTTTCTATTTTTATTTGCTTATAACTTATCTCCTTCAACTATATTTTTTTCTCCATGAAAATATGAACTGTTTGCTTAATTGTTTGAACCCTTAACATTGATAATGGTGCTTGACATTGTAAGCAATCAACAAATATCTGTTGTTAGTAGGAGTGAAGGAACCACTCCTGGCTCTTTTTAGTGAAGTAGGGTAATTACCAGGCAAGACAACTAGAATATACTTCAGAACGACTAGAAGAGAAGAGTATAAAATTCTTGGCATATATAAAGATCAATGGTTGAAGAGATAGAAATGCTTATTACCCTGATATGTATATAATATACATATTATATACATATATTGAATTGTCATGATATACCCCATAAAGATATACAAATTGAAAATAAATATTTATTGAATAAATGAATAAATATTTAAGGGATATGAATGATGTGAATCAAATATTTATGAAACAGAGCTTCTTATCTGACCTCAGAATGAAATTTGGGGAAAATTGGGAAGAAAAAATATAAGTATTTAACTCTCACTCCAGGGCAGATAGAAACTGACCATATCTTATGTTCTTGAAAAGCAGTGGCTTGTGTTCCATAAAAGTTGCTGAAATCCATCCTGATATGGATTAAAGCAGCTCTCTGAGGAGGGAAGAGAAAATGACTGCTAGAACTAGGAGGGTCATGCGGGGTGGAGAGGCACTGAACATTCCCTGTATGAGGTAGCCTAAAATAAGGGTGTCCATTTCATATAAAGAGCAGGCAAAGAGCTTTTAAGAACAGAAGAGTTTTGTTCATGAGACAGTAATTTTAGTCTTGGAGGGACTTGGGGAAAGTGTGATCAAGTATACTGGAGTAGAAAGGATATGACTAGATAGCTTGAGCTGCAGAAAAAGGAATAGTTGGAATGTTGGTGCAGCTGCACACATGGCCAGGCTGGTTATAAGAGGCACCAAAAAAAAAAAAGTCAGTTTCAATTTCCACTGGTATGACTTAGATGTCTGGTGAAACAGCAAGAATATTGTCAGGGTGTTACTAGGACTGTGGCTGAACCTACCATGGCACTGAGTGAAGAGTGTGACTGAGCTGGTACTGAGAAATAGTAACTGAACTATTTGTATATTTGCATGAAACTCTTGTGCATGGTGCCGAGAATGGGGCTCAGTTCTCTAATTCATGGAACAAATAACCAAGCTGGCTCCCGCACTGGGAATATTGCTGTGATCTCCATGGCAACGGGAGAATGGGATTAAATGTCCTTGGTTTGGGGATGTGGTCAGAGTGGTCAAGCTTAGAGAAGATTTTTTTTTTCCTGAGATTTCAACATTTTATGTAGTCAGTGATACCATTACGTATCTAGCTAAGCTGTCCACTATTCTTAAAATTTTTATCTTTAGATGTTTTATTGGAGTAATAGGGTTTTGGAACATGTGAGTAAGCTGTCCAGAATTGAAGTAGGCATGTGAAAAGGAAAACACAATGAGCTGTTTGGGGTGATAAAAGGGAGACCACAACTAGCCATGATCCTGCCGAGTGGTTAGAGATGAAGCCTCAGTTCTCTGTGGCACCAGAAAAATAGCATCGGGCCATCTTCAAAATTGAATAGTCCCGAGTTATCCCAGAGGCTATGGGAATGGGGCTGGGGGAATCCTTGCTGATCATGACAACTCTGAGTGATGCAGAAATGACATCTGTCACAGTGCTGGGGAAAATGCATGTGCTCTCCATGGTGCTGCAAGAACAAGGAAGCCCCTAGGCTGTGCTTGAGCTGTCCATGGTACTGAAAGATCGAGGCAAGGCTGGGGGAGAGCTGCGTGGAGATGGGTTTCTGTGAGGCTTGGAGAGTAACCGTTTATTGTGCTGAATGAGTGTGCCAAGCTGAAGTGATGAGAAAAGCTGCTCCTACAGAAGTAGGAGCAAAAAGGGAACGAGAAAATAATTGAGAGAAGAAAGGTGGGTGTTTGGGGGGAGAAAGTGCCTAATCAGGTATTTCATCAAAATACCTCCAGAATGGAGGTCCAAATGAAGTTGAAGAGGAGGAATATTTCTTTCTCAAGAGTCCTTGAATTACCAACCAAAAAATGAATAGGAGGGAGACCAGTGGATGAGAGGAAGGAGACACTGTGAAGGGAGGAAGGGAAGAAATATGGAAGTATTAGAGAATGAAATAGAGCAGATCACATTATGTGCACATACAGATATGTCACAATGGCCCCTACTATTATGTATAATTATAATGCACTAATAAAAAATTTTAAAGGGTCTCTGCCTCCCTGCTATCTCACCTAGTACATTGAAAATCAGGTCAGAAGGAGAGAAAAGTTTGTTTCCCCAAGGAAGAATTTAAGTTCCATATCACATGATCTGGAAATATTGTTACCCCATAAACTCAGGTGACAGAGAGCCAGAGACTCTGAGTTGCCATTACTCAAACTACCCAGAAGAAGTAGTGTAATTTTATTGAAGTAGGCAGTAGGCCTGGTGACAGAAAGCAAGGATTCTGATACTGAGTTTTCTGAATTCTATAACCCTCACTTCTGTGATTCATAAACTAGACATGATTACCTCTGCCCTACTCATCTGATGTTGTTGGGAGAATCAAATAATGTATGTGAAAGCACTTTGTAAGCTAAGTGCTGGACAAATGCACAACACAGACATTAATATTCCCATTACACACGTGATTTAATAGCCAATAGCCACTTAGTCTGTTTCAATCCCACACCACTAGCTTTCAGCATATAAACTAAACAAACACGTGAGATCATTTGCAATTAAATTCAATATAAAGAACTTACAATGTTCCACTTTACTTCTCTATACACCATCTTTAGTGTGTGAATACTTTTGAATATGATTCAGCTGCCCAAAATAAAAGCATTCATTTAATGAGGTAATTTAAATTACAATAGGCCCAAGAAACTGAAGGAGATTCATGCTGTGGATAAGAGTTTTTATTTTTTTAAAATACAGAATCTACTTCTTTTCTCTTATTCCTAATCCCCCCTCCCATAATTCCTATTCTATTCAATAGGAATGTAATAGAATATATCACTAAGAGACTTTTGGAATTCTTAGAGGAGGGGACCTGGCAAGAATAGTGAATTCTTATTATTTTAAAAGTGATGGATTAACATTGCCAGGTATATTTAAGTAAGCCAAAGAGTTTGTAAGGATGAAATGGAAGCTTGATTTCAGTTTCATGTCAAAATCACCAACGCAGACAGTTCTTCACCATTTGTTAAGTTCAGGTGAGTTGTCAATTTCATAAGTGATGTAGGCTTTCGAGGGATGCTAACATCCAGGTTCAAGTAGGAGGCGCACACTTCAGAGAACATACAGGAGAAACACATCAGTACTTGTCATCCAATCCACTCTACTATGCTCTCTCAGCCCTTTTCACTAAAGCTTTCACTAAGTTGCAAATGACCTCCAGGGCACCAATTTCAGACAAACTTTCAAACCTCTGCTTTTACTTGACTTAGCAGGATTTGATGCAATTGATGACCCTATTTTTTTTCTTGAAATCCTCTCTCTTTGTCCATTCCATCTGCAACTTCCTTGAAAGCTTCTTTTCTATCAAGTCATTAACTATTGGAGTTTCTTGGGATTCTGTCCTACCCGTCATTTTATCTGCCTTTTATAGAAACCAAATCTTTTCTCCCAACTTCCCCTCAAACTTCTCTTCTTGGCCAGACCTGACTACATACTATTCTTTTTTAACACATCCCCCTCTAAATTGGCCTCTTCTTTATCTTCTCTTTTTTAAATGGCACCATCAGAAACTCAGTTGATCTCATAATAAATCTACAGACATTCTTCTCTACTCCAATCACAAAGTCACAACTGTCTCTTATCTGACTATGTTCATAGCAACCAGCATGATCTTTTAAAATGCAAACCTGATCATATCACTCCTCTGGTAATACCTTTCCAAGACTTCCCAACTCCTTCAGATCGTGCCTAAATTCATTCACATGTTACAAAAGGCCTGGTACAATCTGTTCCCTGTCCCTCCTTCCATATCACTCTTTCCCTGTTTCTGTACCGTTATACTCGCCTCTCCTCTTTCAGTTACAAGGATTCACCAACTGCCTTTCTTCTTCGGTCTTGGTAGTGGTTTTTCCATCTTTCCCCAGGCTGATTTCTGTTGCTCTTTCAGTTTAGTTTAAATGTCACTTCTTTAGAACAACCCTTCCTGACCCTCCAGACTAAACTAGGTTCTTTAGTTATTCTTTTGCATAGCAGCCTGCACTGTCACGGTAGTTACTTCAGTAATTACCTGTTCACATGTCTACTCCTATCTGAGAAAATAAGGTCCTTGGTGCCATGGGTCATATCCCTCTTTCCCCTGCCCCAGATCTGAAATAATCTATGTTCAGTCTTCGGGCATCTTCTCTCTCTGGATCCTAATCTTCTCATCTGTGTAAGAGGATTGGTCTATATGTCTATGTGTCTATATGTCTATGTGTCTATATGTCTACAAAGGCCTTTCTATATTGACAAGAAGCCATTTCATTTGAATTCCCTCAGAGGCCTTTGAATCTGCTCAGGGAGAAAAGAAGCCCTCTCAACCATAACATAATTAGAAAAATATATAGGGTTTAGAAATATATGTGGCTCTGAACATGGAAGTAAGAGGGTTTTGTTTGTTTGGTTGGTTTTGGTAATGGGGACTGATATTGGGGTATTTTTCCCCAGCCCTTTTTATTTGAGACAGGGTCTTGGCTAAGTTGCTGAGGCTGACCTTGAACTTGCAGTTCTCCTGCCTCACTCTCCCAAGTTGCTGAGATTATAGGCAGTGACACTCAGCCAAACATGGAGTTTTAAGCAGCAAAGGTAAGTGCCTCAAGGTGTTGAGAAGGGACAGAGCAACATGGATGAGAGAAGCTGGCAAACGGATACTGCAGGGGGCTTTTGGCAGAGTGTTTTTATGACTGGATATGTCACAAAATGAATACCACGTCCAGTGCTCTCTGATCTCTGGGACCCTGAAAAACATGCAAACTCCCACCCAGTCTGCCCCCCCCCGCCCCCCACACTGGGGACTTTTTATGTGTTTGGTTTGATTGGTCACATCCTGAAAGCATTGGCTTCTAAATGGGACCCCTATCCATGAGGCAATTCTCTGATGGTTAATCTTCTTAAACACTAATTATTTTAGAAGCAAATACATTTCTCATGAACAATAATTCCTTTTTTTTTCTTTGCTAAGTTTCTAAAGAAGAAAATATGCAAATTCTAATAAAAATTGATGGGTAGAAATTGGTTTTGGACAAGGTTCTGAGGCAAGAGCACTGTGAACATTATGTAAATGCCAACCAACATAATGCAACTCATCGATTTATCCCAGGGAGGCACAGGGACTCAGAAAAATCCCGTGTTGCTGCACAGCTCCTGACGTGACATTGAAGGAATCCGTCTTTTGTTCACAAATCACATTCTGATTCGGTCCTTCAGTTCTGCTTCCCAGTGGCAAATTCTGACAAAAATTGTGCATCTCCTTTTTTGACTGAAGCTTCCAATGTGGCTTCTTGAGAGAGACCTTTCTTGATCTCGCCTGTCTAAATTCAGTGTCCCCTAGATGACCTCCCAAAGTATTCTGTTTTTTTATCTTTCCTAGCACTTATCACAGTTGATAATTATATTTATTTATTTGTGTGTTTGTTTAGTGTTGATATGCTCCGTTAGACTGTAAATTCTAGGAGAGCAGAAATGACATTTGTTCTGTTCATGGCTCTGTGTCCTCAGTGCTTGGCACAGCGAACAGCGTGTAGCAGATGCTGCATGTGGGTTTGTTGAATATTTGCATGAAATATTGTCATTAAGTAAAAATGGGGTCTCGGTGAGATCGTCACATTCTAAAAAACTTTGTAGCATATGCTTAGTGTTTCAGATTTTTCAAAATGCATTAGATTGAATCAAATGTTTGCATCCTCTATTTTTTTTAAACACATTTTAAAAGATTTATCACATTTCTCCCCCAATGCAGAAAAATCTTTTCATTGGTTAAGAATGCCATTGGTTTAGAGAAGCATCATGGTGCAATGGTTAGGTTCTTGGATTCTGGATCTAGACTATCTGGGTTTAAATACCTACTCTATAAATTACTAGCTCTAGGATTATGGAACAGTTAGTTAACTTCTTTGGGCCTCAGTTTTCTCACTTGTGAAATAGTCATAATAATAGTAGTATGAGGGAGTCATGAAAATTAAATGAGTGCATGTAAATATACGGCTTAGAACATAGAAATCATTTATGTTTATTGTGTTATTAATATTATTATTCTCCAAGGTAATATCATTAAGAAGAGGATCTTAAAGTGCTAACTCAATCTATTTGATTTCACATCAAACCATGCAATCTCCATGGAATATAATTATCCCCAATGAACAGGGGAAGAATGTGAGACACAGAGAGATAAAGAATCTTCCTCAAGGGTTCCAGTCAGAGCTGCACCATCAATCCAGATGTTCCAGTGTTTATTATACCCCAGCACCAGCATAATCCATTTCCTTAGGATTCCCTTTCTCTTACCCACATACTGGTTTCCCACACAAGCAGGACTGGAATAGATTGGAACAGGAGATCCAGTGGAATGCCCTCAGTCAGCCACTGAGCCAGTAGTCCGATGGAGATGTTCTAAGTCCTTTGAGGGGACATTTTGTTCCTCACTTGGCTCACAGAGGGGCAATGAGTCAAGAATCAGCTGATACCTTTTGCATGCTGCTGACCTATGATTGGCCTATGATCAGACAGGGATCCAGCTAGCACTTTTTTGGGATGGGTGGGTGGGTACTGGGGATTGAATTCAGGGGCACTCGACCACAGAGCCACATCCTGCAGCCCTATTTTGTACTTTATTTAGAGACAGGGTCTCACAGAGTTGCTTAGCTCCTCGATTTTGCTGAGGCTGGCTTTGAACTAGCCATCCTCCTGCCTCAGCCTACTGAGCCACTGGGATTTACAGGTGTGCACTACTGCTCCCAGCACCTAGCACTTTTTTAAAAAAAATTAAATCTTAGCTTTATTAATCTAGAAATCAAACAAAAATAATGGTTGCTTTACATCTTTGTTAGTACACTGGGTACAGCACTGGAATCTCATGCACATTGGCTCATTGAATCCTCATATGATCATATGAAACAGCCCCCCCCCCCCCCCGTCAATCCTTTTCCACAGGTAAGGTACTTAAGTCATGAGGCTGTCTTAGCTAAGGTTGAAGTTAGCTAAGCTAAGTTAGCTACTGGAGATCTAAGTTATTATTCTTTTTTTTTTTTTAACTTCTGCCAGTCAGTAATGAAAAAAAAAATAATACTAATACTGCTTACTCTTGGGGTGTAGTAATAAAGTTTACTAATCCTAAATTTACAAGTTCATGCTTTTTTGAACATATGCAAACATCTGTGTTTCCACCTTCATGACCAAGACAGAGAACATTTCCTGCGCCTGAGAAGATGTCCCTGTGTCCCTTCCCAGTGGCTACCCTTCTCCCTCTGGAGGTAACTATTATTCTGACCTGTCATCAGTCAGCACTGTATCTATGTTTCTGGTTCTTTGCTTGTCATTGAACCCTGAGCACAGTAACCTCCCCCACTATTTTCTATCTATCTAAATTTGGCCTACTATTCAAGGCCCCTCACTTCCCCTTTCCCAAAAGCATAATCTGATTTGTGCTGCTGGTCAACCCTGTGAGTCCCATGAAATAACAACAACAACAACAACAACAACAGTAATAATAATATACAGCTTATTCCACTCTCTCTCTCTGAGGACTGTGTCTGACGCAAGGTCAAGCTCATACCTGCTGATGCACTTATGCTGGGCTTCCAAAGCCTTGGTTCCTCCCTACAGAGTGTGAACAAAGGATCGGAGCCAGGCAGTGCCAAACCATTTCAGGGGCATGCTGTGGGCAGGAAACTGGGTTCCTGTGACCTGGAATAAGTCACTGGAACTGAAACTTCAGGTTTCAACTTCTGTATCTATAAAATGAGGGCATCAGACTAAATATAATAGGAATAGGAGCTAATAGGAGGCCAAGAGCTCTTAACATACATCAACCTGTTTAATCTTTAGAGTAGTCTTGTGACACAGATATTATTATGCCCATTTCACAACTGAAGAAACAAAAAGAAGCAGAGTACCATGCCTAAGGTGCTAATAATAGCTAAGCTAGGACCCTAACCCAGCCTTGGCTCAGTGCACAAGGCCCGTGCTCTTAATCCTTGTGTTGAATACCAGGCCATGGTCACTCTGACCCCTTTCTGCTCTTACAGTCAGGTTCACAAAACATGGCCCTGGTTATCTTTGGAGAACCAGAGAGAAGCACAAGTGAATCGCAAGGTAAGAAGAGCGACCATGAGATCTAATGAGCAAGATGGACCAGAATGACATCCTCCCAGGGGACAAATAGTTCTCCTAAGCCTCTCAGAATTGATGCTGGCGTGCAAGGGAGAGAACATATTTGCTTGAGTGGGGAGGGTGAGAGAAGGTGCTGTCATATTTGAATCTTATTCCCATATGGTCCAAGACACCAAACCGTGATTTTTATTCAGTAAGTACTCACTGGGCTGCTAATGTGTACAAGGCTTTGATGTTGGTATAAAAACCAGAGAGACTGATATCCTGCCCCTGATAACCTCACTCTGGTGGAAGAGAAAAATATATATATATACACACAGCTTCCCAGTTTGAGACAAATAAACATAAATGAAGAGGGGAGGTGGAATCAGAGAAAGGGAGGGAGTGCACTATGCCTTGTGGGAGAATGAGGCCCACCTGGGACTTGGAAGACAGGTAAGATGGGGTGAGAAAGGGCGAACTCCGTGAATGCAGAATGAGAGAGAAAGGACCCAGCAATCAGAGCAATCTCTCCTGACCTCAGTTATGGACTTCAGGGTCAAATTAATGCTTCCTATCTGAGGATCCTCAGGTCAGTCTGTGTTCTGAGAGAGGAGGAGACACAAGGAAGCTTGAGGCCTAAAGCTGAGCCCTGCTGACTTGACTGGGCTCTGACACAAGGGAATCCGTGACCGCATGGGCTCAGAGTCAGAGATTACCATTTTTCTCCTCCGGGAATAGCACTGCCTTGGTATTATTTGTTTGTGGAAAACTCTTTGTCACCATTTACCATTACAGACCATTCTCAGGTTTCTTTTCCATTTCCTTCTCATGATCTCAAAAAATCATCCTTGTAGATATAGGCTCTTTCCTAAGCCTGGGGGAAAATATGCTGTTTCCGTTTATATGCTTGTTTATCATTATTATTATTACCATTATTGGACGGCTAAGTGAATGGACAGAGGACTGGGAAATTACTTTTTAAGACCACTCTAAAATCTTCCTAACATTTTAAACCAACTTCATGCCATTTCAAAACAAATTTTTCCATCAGTCTAAAAGCAATTCATTTCTCTGTGTCATTTCAACCTTCCTCCCACACCATGTGGCTAGAAAGCCCAACCTTTGGCTTCTGTTACTCAAAATATGTATGGGTGGTTCTTTCTACCTGCTTCATTCTGCAAGTCCAGTAAAGCTTACCCAAACTACATTTTAAAAATCATAGCGGACGTTTCTCTTTCTCGGCCGCCAATCCAATCAGGTAATCTCAAAAAAGCAAAGTCATGAGCAAGAATCAAATTTACATTAAGTGCACTAGAGCTATGGAAAAAAAAAAAAAAAAAAAGCCAAATAAAGCCAGATCCACAGAAATGCCTGAATGAGCCATTCTTCTTCTAGATTGAAGATGTAGGGCTAAGAACAAAGTATAAGTGTCTTTGTTCCTAGCTGTTGTCACTTCTCTGAATGTGCATAAATGCGTCACAGCAGGTTGGAAAACCCCCTGGGCCACCTGGTCTGTCTTTTTCATTACAATATCTTAAAAACAGGAATTCCTCTAGTGTTGTCTATCAGACTTCTCTGCAGAGCATTGAAAAATACATGTTCTTGGCTTTCAGAAGAAAGCCTAGGCATTCAGATTCAGTAGGCCTAGAGCAATGTCCAGGTGTTTCTAAAAAGTTCTCCGGCTTATTTCTATCAAGAGTAGAAATCACTCGTTGGACCCTTACCCAGACCTTTCCATCAACAATATTTTTTTCCTTCACTTCAAGGCAAAAAGCATGTAGCAAAGACCAGGACTCTCTGTTTTCTATGCCTATGTCTATTTTTATTTAGTTTTAACAACCTCATCAATACACCCAGGATATTTGGCCTCTGTTATCACAGTTTTAGTAAAAATTTCTGAAACCACACCTATTAATAAAAGAGCTTTCTCTATTGATGTGGCTCTATGAAAAGCCTACACTTGACATAGAGGGGGCAGGTAGAAATGAAAAGTTTTGAGATTTAACTTTAATTTTTCCCCTTATCCTTCAGAGGAAAAGAAGCAATTGTGGGAATCTTCTGTACAAATAGATTAATCTTTACATATTCTTTAAACAGCCATGGATGTTTTGTGAAGGCCATTAATCTAAAAAGCCCACAAAACATGTTTTATTTTTGGTTAATGAACATAATCTACAATTCTCCCAATACCCCAAGCATATATCTTGACACTGTCAGCCCTGGTCTGGCCCCTGAGCTCCACAACCAAACCTTTGCTTCTCAGTCTTGCTTTCTTCTAGATAAGTGTTCCTCTCTTCTATCCCAGACTGCCTCCTCTGGAAACCATGAGCTCGTGGAACATACGCTCAGCTTAACATTCAAACCTGACAAGAGGAAACTCCATCTGATGTCTGCTCTCCAGTCCAAAGGCCAGGGGGATGTCTCTAGTAGGGCAAGCAAGTCTGAGACCCTCCCCACGCCAGATTTGCAAAGACTTACACTTGTTCGTCCTCCTCAAGGAAGGTAGTTTGCCTTGTTTGATGGAACCTCGCTGTCACTCAGGAATCTACAAGGAAGCATGCCTTCTTGGGTGCCATTCCCATTTCCCGTCACGAGTTCCACCCTGGTTGCTGGTGCTCCAGAAAGTGCACTCTTTGGATGGAAGCAGGGCGGGGGAGTGTGGGGAGAGGCTTATGTGTGATTAGATGGTAAAGTAGCAAATGTGATTTTAAATGATCTCATGGGACATGCTGAAACCTAAGGAAGCAAAGAAGCTGCACTTAGATAACGATGCTCCCAGCATCCAGGATGGACTCCCAGCCTGGATGAGGCTGTCTTGGTAACAGGGCAGGCTGTCTCCTACCATTGACCCCCAGAGAGCAGAGCTGCCCTCAATCACTGGTGCCTTCCTTGTCTCTAGGCCCCTGTTCCAGAATTAACAGTTACCTTTACTGAAATGTTTTTGTTTCTCTTATTCAATTGAAACCTAACATTTTATTTTTTGTGTGTCTTGGAAGAATTTAATTGAAAAAGAAATTGGGAGTAATTTTCATATTCTTTTTGCCTATATCAGTAATAAAACAGGTCTTATAAAGCAGTAGCTTGAAATGAAATTACAAAATTAAAAAAAAAAGAAGACTCAAACACCATATGAGATTTCTTTAAAGAGCAAAAGAAAATAACTTGTCCACAGTGCCATGGGACCAAAAGGAGGTGGGGAGGTGATTCCAACCCAAACCGACTCCGGTGCTGCTGCTTGATTCACTTTCTGATTGGACTAAGGGTTGTCGCTCCATGTCACTTGATAGTGCCAGAAACTGGCTCTGTGCTTTATGACATTACAACTCTATTTATTCAGACTCTCCAAATCAACCCAAAGCAGCTTCTTTGGATCAGAGTTCTTCTCTGATAAAGCCTGGGCTTCTCCCTACAGAGGCCAACATTTGTGAAGGGACAGCCAAAGAGAACCTACACCCCCACTCCAAGGTACCACTCAACAGAAAGCATGGAGGTCTGAGGTCCTAGGCACCAGAACAGCTCTGGAAGCTTCTTTAGGGTGCTTCTGTTGGTGGCCCACCCAGGAAATGGCATCTGGGGTGCCTGACAAGAGGATGGTTCTGAAATATTTATGAGTGGAAAGTGTGATATCTGGGATTTGTTGCAAAATAATCTCTAGGGGAGTGGAGTGGAAATGAAACAAGATTGGTTCTGAGTAGAAAATTGTGAGATTGGAGCAGGTGAAGATTTATTAGACCATTTTTTTCCCTACCTTTGGAATATACTTGAAATGTTCTCTAATAAAATGTTTCCTGGGAGAAAAGGCTCCCAAAATTTGAGTGTTTGTATGTATCTGGTAGAATTATAGGTAATCCAAATTTCCTTTCCTTTTAAACTTTTCTCCATATGAATTTTTTTCTCTGACAAATGTTGTAATTGAAGACAGTGTTTACAGAGCATGGTGAGGGCTCCATCTCTTAAATCTCCGCCTTCCAAGTCTTGGTCTGGTCAGAGGGAGAGATTGTAGGGAGCGAGTGTTACTGGGAGAAGGGAATCCTTTCACTGTGGGATGTTTTTGGCGATTCTGTCATCATCACCCGAATGAATCTGCACAGCTAGAGAAGGGCTGCTCTCTGCTTTTAGAAGCCCCTCTTTTTTGCCTGCTCCCCCTTTCCATGCCTAGACCCAGGGCTTTGGTGCCCTCAGAGGAAGCCTAGTTAGGGGGAAATAGCCCTGGATATGATGTCAGTGAGAGTCTGCTCTGGCACCGTCCGTTTTGTGTTTTGGACAAATTGGAAATCGCCACCTCATTTCTCTGGGTATCATTTTCCTTTACCTGTGACCTGAACAAGTCAGGTTGAGGGGAGCTCTTCACGGCCTTCTGGTTCTCTAGTTCTGTATGAACTTAGAAATGTCATAAGAATCATGGACCACCTCTTTCCTTGCAGATGCTCCAAGGCTCACCACATGATTGGGATGGTGTGACCTTTCCCCTCCTGTCACTCATTACCACATCCAGGGTTCATTTCAATAGACTCGCAGATTGATGTTTTGGGAGAAGCTGCCAGTTTTTTAATCTGGCTGTTTTTTTACGGTGGTTCCATTAGGTTGGAAGCACTTTTGCTCTTTGGTGTGCCAGATCTCTGCCAAATGCCTTCACCCTTTGAGGTAAAGTGGAGGCTGAGGGCACCGAGAGTGAAGGCATGTGGGGGAGACACAAATGGCACATGTTGTACCATTCAATTTATATGGAGTGTTCAGAATTAGGTAGATTCCTAAGGACAGAGAACGGATTGGTGGTTGCCAGGGAAGGGGAGGTTGAGGAGTGACTGCTAATGGACATGAGCTTTCTTTTTAGAGTGAGACCATCTAGAGGTAGACAGTGACAATGGTTAGACTACTTAGTGACTATACTTATAAAACATCAAAGTGTACACCTAAAAGGGGTGAATTCTATGGAATTTGAACTATATCTTCATTTTAAAAACACAAAAGCTTAGTGGTGCTAACATGTTATGCAACTTCACACCAAAAGAAGAAGATGGAGAAGATGAGGAGGAGGAGGAGGAGGAGGAGGAGGAGGAGGAAGATGCATGTAAAAGCTAGTGTACTCCAGATAAGGTTTTCGCCTAAGTTAGTAGTATTGTACCAAAATCAGTTTCCTGGTTTTGACAATTGACTATGATTGTGGAAGATAATATCGTTAATGGATACAAGGAAGCTTTTTTGCAACCATTTTGTGTGTGCATGTGTGTTTTTAATCTGATGTCATTTATTATTATACACACAGTTAGACACCCCACACACACACACTTCAAAAGACACCCCAACCATGTTATAAAAACCATGGAACAAAACAAAATACCACAGCTCAAGCTGAACCGTGAACAAAGAGCGGCTCTAATAACGATAAGACAAACACAAGGCACAACATCTCTGCATATCGATATAAAAATTGTCACGGCCCATAGGAAAGTCGTTGTAGCCATGTCAATAAGGACCCTGCAAACCCAGGGCACTGGGAGGGCCAAGGCAGCTGTCACTTCCAGCCATAACTCCTGAGCTTTGCTGCAGGAACTGGGGATGCCAAGTCTGGAAGTTCAAGCCACTGGCTGGGTGTGCTTTCTGTTGGGGAAAAGGCTTTCAGGGTAAGAGAGACTCAGAGAGAGCTTTCGGGGTAAGAACCCCAAAAGCCTCTAGGGGCCCAAGAAAGGGAAGCCAATCAAGAGATTGCCCCTCTCCATAGAGAAGGTCCCAGTGGACGGAGTTCACTGCCCTGCGGGTCAGCATGATTGCATTCTCATGGCATGAAACCCCATGGCAACCGTGACCACCAGAGAGCTGAACAGTAAGGACCCTTCTGATTAGCAGAGCCTGGAAGAGGCTATTGATCTGGGGCTTCCCTCCAGGAATCTCTGCAGGGGTGGAGCTTTGCACCCAGCTGCTGGCACCGTTGGTGGTGAAACTTTGGTCCCTGCAAGGGGCTTTGGTCCTTGGTCAGCAGCTCCTCAAACAGCAGAATGTTGAGCAGGAATGCAGTCTTGGCCTCTTCGATGACCCTCTGCCTGACCTCAGGGGTCATCATCTAAGGGTTCATGCAGGAGCCGTAGAGCTGCTTGAACTTGGTGGTGAGGGCGATGTTGGGGAAGGTGAAGAAAGCCAGGCCCTTACGGGAGCTGGGAAGGCCCTGTGCCTTCTGAGCAATCTTCTTTAGGATCTGGTCCTTGGACAGGTTTCCCAGGTAACATACTTAGGCATGGATCACCAGCTGGTCAGGGTCTGTGTGCCCCCGACCTCCTGGCGTCGCCCCACATAGCACTGTTGCTGGCATGCAGGGAGTGGCCTCCTGTCAGTGCGGTCTGTACTAGAAGGCCATGTCCTTCTCTAGGCCCTGCAGTGCAGTTCCTCTGGGAAGTAGGTGGGCATAGACAGAGTCCCTATTTCACTTGATCTCCTCTTCAAGGCCACATAGAGGTCATACCAGGAAGCCATCACCAGATTAAAGCCATTTCGGGTCACTCGGTCCTTCTGGAAGTTCCTCGTGAACTTGGCATTCTCTACCTGGGTGTACACCTCCTTGGTGGCCTCCTTCAAGGCCTTGGACCGATCCTGGGGCATGCTGTAGTGCTGGGGGAGGTCCATGGCCAGGACTACTCAGGCTGGTTCTCAGATGAGGCAGAGGAGCAGGAGGCGGTGGTGGTCCTTTTGTGAATTTTAAATTATTTCAAAAATGTAAAAAAGCATGCATTTAAAAAATAGTAGGGGGTTGGGATGGTGGCTCAGCTATAGAGCGCTTGCCTAACATGCATAGGGCCCTGGGTTCGATCCTTAGCACCACATAAAAATAAATGATGGAATAAAGGTATTGTGTCCAAACTACAACTAAAAAAACCCCAAAATAGTAGGGACAAGAGTGGTGGTGCATGGCTTTAATTTCAGCAGCAAAAGAAGCTGAGGTAGGAGGATTGTGAGTTCAAAGCCAGCTTCTGCAATTTAAGGAGGCCCTAAGCAATTTAGAGAGACCCAGACTCAAAATAAAATAGAAAAAAAAAAGGATAGGAAATGTGGCTCAGTGGTTAAGCACCCCTGGATTCAATCCCTGGTACAAAAAAAAGAAAAGAAATAAAAAGTATTAAGGCAAACTGATAACGGAAGGAAGGGTAGTGGAACAGAGAGAAAGTGGGTAAGTCCTGGATTCATGGAACAAATGACTGAATTGCTTTCAGTACCAGTTATTCATGTTGACATTTAGGGTTCTGTCTTAGGTTCTAAGGCTCTGTTGTTTGTACACTGTCACTGGTAGCCCTGATTAGACCTTCATTCTTAGGGATCCTCTCCCTGCTGGCTGAGAGGCCAAACCTTTTTTTTTTTTTTTTTTTTTTTGGTACCAGGGATTAAACCTAAGGACACTTAACCACTGAACTACATCTCCAGCCCTTTTTAATATTTTATTTAGAGACAGGGTCTCACTGAGTTGCTTAGGGCCTCGCTGAATTGCTGAGGCTGGCTTTGAACTCACCGTCCTCCTGCCTCAGCCTCCTGAGCTGCTGGGATTACAGGCATTTGCCATCGTGCCCGGCTGAGAGGCCAAATCTTAAATGGTCAATCTTGTTAAGCTATCCAGAAGAGCCATTCATTTAAGGGAGAAAAGAGCAAAGGAAGTTAAGCATTCAGTGCACTCATGATATCTGGGCTGGGAGGTATTTGGGGGGTATCAGCGAGCCTGTTGGAGGCTGGAAGAGGCCCAATTTTGGAGAGTCTAGGCTGCCACTGTTGAGATTGTAATGATGATGACTAAACATGTGATGAAGATTATTCCAGAGGATTTTTCAATGTGTCACTAGCTGCTTGTTCCTCTCACCAGCCTCCAAACTCTAGCTAAAGAGAAAAATGAACTGGATCTTGAATCCCATCCAGAGAGAGCAAACTGGAGGAGGTGGGAATGGATATATCCAAGTAAGGAAGAGGCTTTGATAGTGGACTCAGCCCGGAGGACACCAGAATCACCAGAATCTATTTTATTCCCCTGTGGACACAAGAATTTCTTCTCTTCTCCCATCATGTATTCAACATGACTGGCCACATTCTCTTTGCAGAAGCACTATCCTCCCTGGGCTTCGAATGCCAGAGGAGCCCCCTTTGCTGGCTCCCCATTCTCTACCTGACTAGTCATCATGGTATTACTTAAGATTCTGTCCTAGGCCTCTTTCTGGTGATTTCCTTCTTTCTGATGACTTCAATCATCTCCTACTTGAGAAGGCACCTGAACCTTTATCTCCAACATAAATCTTTTCCCTGCAGTCCAGATTCAAATATCCACTAATAGGAGAGTCTCTGTTCATGGATACCTCACAAGCATGCCAGAAGAAATCATGTTTAAAAATCAAGCTAATTTTAAAATGGTCCCTGTGTCCCACTCAAAATGATCCTTGTCCAGAATTTCCTATCCCATCGTGTCACCATTCACTAGGACGCTCAAACCAGAAATCCAGAGATTAATCAGGAGTCTCTCCTCTCCCACATCCTTCATTTTCCAAGTTCTTTAACTCCTAGAAGTCCCCTGATTCCTTCAGCTTCTCTTCATCTCTGGCCACCATCATGATGAGATCACCATCTTCTCTCTCCCAGATGACTTCAGTGACCTCCTAGCTGTTTTCCTTATTGTCACAGCAAATACAAATACTCCAATGCATTCCCCCACAAAGCACCTGGAATGTTCTTTGTGAAAATAGTTATCTGGTCAGAAAACACTTCAACTGAGAAGCCCTAAACGTCTGCTCATGGTTGCTACCATGAAGTTCCAAACCCTAGGAGTGGTTCATGAGCTCTTTGTAATCTCTCAGCTTCATTTCCATGGTCGCCCTCCCCACCCCCACGACATGATACGGGGCTATTTCTGGATCTTTGAACCCACCACGCTCTTCCAATTCAGAGTCTTTGCTTAGGTTGTTCTTCCTTGTTTCCTCATATTTCATTTGTTCTTCTCCACTTCACTTACTAATTTCTGGACATGCTTCACTCCTTAGATTCCATATCACTCATCCTCTTGAGAATACATTCCCTTCCCTTGAAAACAAAGTGGATATTTATGTTATACCCTCATATGAATTCATTTATACACTCACTACATATTCATTGAGCATCATCTATGTGCCAGAAGCTTACAGCCCAGGGGGGGAGACATATTGAACAAATAATTCTGAAGATGATCACCATTAATGTCTTGTGATGACATTTCTTATAATAAAGCAAACTTAGACAGACATCAATCAGTGACTGGCCCTCATCCGTAGAAGCTGTCTCACTCTGGTCACTTTGTAAGCCTTGTGGTAATGCAGCACAGTCTCCATAACTGAACTTTTTGGGCACTACTTAAGGCATCAAGGCAGAACTTTACTACCAATTGAGGTAAGAGTTTTGGAAGAAAATAAAGAAAATGAAGTGCTTCTCTCACTGTGGCTATAGAGCACTTGAAGCCACTGGTTAAGTACCTAGCTTTTCTGATTTACTTGTTTAGTGCTTAATGAAAACCTGCTATGTATCTATGCTGAATACTTAGGATACAGAAATAAAAACATAAAGTTTTACTCTTGAGGAGTTTTTGTGCTAGGGAGGGAGTTAGAAAATAAGCAGTGAAAGGAATCATCAAATGCATATTAAAGGACAAGAATTGTTTTCTAGAAAGCAACATATTTTGCAAAGATTTCTTTACAACAGCAGAGAATGTTATGATGCAAACCAGTGGTTAGCTTCCTTGATGAATCTTTTTCATGCTGCATCAGGAAGTCTCTTGTGCCTAATAAAGGTACACATTAATGTCTTCTCCAAGTTATGCCCTTCCTTCTGTGTTTTGTAGGTGCATCTCTTATGTTCAACAAAAGTTTTATTTGTGCTCCTTGAGAATAGTGTGACTGTGTTTATTTAGGAATGCTTCCCAGTGCTAAGCACACAGTAGGTCAATTCAGAACACTCGCAGGAGGCTGAGAGTTCCTCCAGAGCAGGGGCTATGACTTCTTTCTAGATTGTTGTAGCACCCTGCCTGGCCAGGTAGATACTGACTTATTGAAGGAATAAAGAAATTTGCTGATTTTAGTGATCCCTTCGTATTTGGGGTTTATGTACTTACCTAATTCTTTTGAACACAGATAATATTTGGAACCTGCTATAATAACAATACCTCATACATACAATGGCTTTATAGCTGATGCTTTGCCTGTGACTAATGATATCTGGTGAGTATCTGGGGAATACTCAGTACTTTATATGTAAGGAAACTGGGCTTAGAGAAGGTGAGAGGCTTCACTAGCGACACCCAGCTGTTAAGCATCAGAACAAGAACAAGAACTCAAGATTTCCTGCTCCAAGTCTTCTGGCACCAAAAATGTCCCAGATTTGACTCTTGCCTTCTCTGGTTATTGCTCCCTGGGTAAGTCCATTCTTTTCAGGGGGCACCTGGTCCTGGGAACTGTGGCAGAGATCAGATGAGGTGGAAGGGAGAGAATCATGGCCAGTTTCTTGGTCTTCTCTGATCCCTTGAGCTCCTGCATCCAGCTTTTTGTTCACGATGCAACCTGGACACAGGCTGAGAGCGTGGGGGACAAGCTCAGGGATGGGGATGTGCTGGTGGAGTCTGGTATCCCTGTCACAACTCTGAACACCAGGGAAAGGCGAGCCGTTTGGTTTCCATGGCAACCTGCCCACCCGGTTCCTGCAGCTGCAGCCCCTCACAGGCTCCTATGGTGGGGGCTGTGGGTGCCCCCAAGCCAACCCTGTGCCCCCACATCAGCCCCCGCTGGGTTCTAGGGCCACAGCAGGCGGGAGGAAGTTCAGGCCAGAGGCAGCTTGCTCACTCTGAGTTGGAGCTTTGCCTGACACAGTTCCCATGGGGACGGCTGTGGGCACACATTGCCTGTGGTCAGACGCCCCAATCAAGACTGCCCTGTAATTCAGGCAGCAACTCCTGGTCTCAGAGTCTTTGGAAGACAGACTGAGTTTCAGGTGCCCAGCCCCGCAGCCTCCCCCTCCCCAACCAAAGGAAGACTTAAAAACTTGGGGCTGTGCAGCTGTTTCATGCACAGGGCGTTCTCTCTATGCCAGGCCCCAGAGACGCCAAGATGACTGAAGCGGTCACCACCCTTTAGAAGGGGTGAAGAAGACAAGCCACAGGGCTCATCATTGCAAAGCAACATGGCTCAGCAGTGGTGGGGCTCAAAGCAGGAAGCAGGAGGGATTCATAAACTCTGGGAAAGTTCCAGAGGTGGAGGGGGATATTTCTGGCAGAGGGAGGGGCTCCTGCAGAAATGTAGGGTGGAAGAACACACTCTATGAAATCACAGGGAGGAAAGGGGATGCATCTGGGGAATGGGTAGGACCTGAGAACTGAACTGCTCTGTGCAAAATCTGCAGAGTTGGGGTTGTATCCTATAAGAAAAGAGAGGTCACCCTGTGTGGGAAGGAAGCAGGGTGACTTAGAGAAGGTTCATGATTCAAGGAGTTCTCTGTGGATGCTGTGAGAGGACCCATTTAAGAAGAGGAAATGAAATGGGGAGGACCGTGAGGGGCCTGCAGAAATCCTGTCAAGAATGCTGAGGCTGGTAACTCATCTCTCTTAGCATCAGGGTTCTCTGTCCATGTGGGTTGTGGCCGTGGCGTTGATGCTGTACCTTTGCTGGAAACAGCAGGAAGTGGAACTGAGAGAGAACTGGCTGTCTGCTGGCAGATGCCTCATTCACCTACTAAGGTAAGTTCTTGGGAAGATGCTCAGAGATGAAGATCAAGCTATAGAAGGCTTATGAGGGAGTCCCCTCAGGCCAACGACTGTAGAAAGGAGGGACAATGGCAGTGCAGGGTGACAGGCCTCGCCAACCTCAGGCAGCTGTGGAGCTGAATCTGCCTGTCAGAGTTGGCCAATGTTAGGCGAGATGGCTGGGAATGGTCACTGGATGTGGGCCGTCCCTAGAAGGACATGACCTCAGGGACACAGCTGTCTGTAGCTGAGAGTCATGAAAGATTGGCAGCTGGAGTCTACCTCCAGGGCCCCCAGAACTGGCCAGAGAAGGATCGGCTCACAGTTCACACCACGAACTCTGCATCTACCAACTTTGCCCTGCTTGCTGTGGGACCCTTGGCAGCTCTCACAGCTGGAAAATGGGTGGATTTGGACTTGAGTGGTTTGGAAAGTCCTCTCATGTTCGCCTTTCATGTTATATGGTCCTAGAGTTGGAAAGATGGTAATAATAGCAAAAATGGCAATGTATTGAGTACCTACATCACGTACATGGATGGACTCTGCACCTTACCTACGTCATCTTGTTTCATCCCACAAGACTGATTCACCTAGTACCCCATTTTATAGATGAGGATACTAGAGTCAGTGACATGGATTTCCCTACACAGGCCAATGGCATGTGATGGTAGGAGAGGATCTGAGTCCAGCCCCTGGGCCACATTCCTCAGTGCAGGTCCCACAGCTGTGCTGGAGACTGGCTGCAGATGTGACCCCAGACTTGTAGAAAGATTTGAGGGATGAATATGCGACCTATCGTGTGAGTACAGGGGGATCAGAAAGCCTGGTAGGAGCCCCGTGTCCCAGCAACAAGGAATTCAGGAAAGCCTCATCCTGCTGCCACTTCAGGGTCTATTGTTTGGGCTCGTCTCCCTCCAGAATCTGCATCCCTTTCCCTTGTAAATACCATCTGAGAGGTGAGCTCTCTTTCTCCCTTTCCACCTCCTGATTGCTGGTTCCTTAGCAACATGGTCTCCTGCAATGTCCCTTGTGTTCCCTCACCCTAGCCCTGGGAGGCAGGTGCTGTCACCTCCATTTCAAAGAAGAGAAAGTTGAGTTCAAAATGCAGGCAGAGACTTGCCTGCGTCACACGGCCATTATGAGGCAGGGATGAATCTAGACCAATCCATTTGCACAACCCTGGCATGGCTGAGGGCATTGAGAGAGGGTCTGGATCAGAGGGGCCAGGATTACAGAAAGACAGAAGCACAGAAGGATACAGTCTTGTCAGCTGCAGTGAAAGGAAGAAGAGTCATGCAGAGCTAGAGGGGTGTTGGGGCTGGTTAGTCTGGAAGCCATAGCAAGGAGATCTCTTGAACTGACTCTGGAGAGAAATCTGGTATGTGGGGGAAAGCTGTAAGCTGGTGAATGTCACAGGGCATCTTATAGGGGTTTTAAAAGGACAGATTAAATGACACTGAACTAGAGACTCAGGACACCTGTTCTCTCCTGTCTGGGTCTCAGAGTTCTTTGATGAAAAATGGGGGTGGGGTGGGGGTGGGATGAGATGAAGTGAACTAGATTGTGGATCTCAAAGAGAGCTTGTTAAAGTAAAATCCTGGACCCCAACCAGGGATTCTGAGGCAGGAGGAGGTCTGGGTTGGGGTGAGTTCTCCCTTCCTAAGAAAGCAATAGGTCACACTGACATTCATGCTGCAGTTCCCAACCCACCATGCTGCGGCGAGCACCAATGGGATGGCCTCTCCTGCCCTGGCCTCCCAGCTTTCTAAGGCTCTGGGATCAACTTCCCAAGCAGGGCCCCTCTCCCTAAGGAGGGTCTCTGCTCACTCAGTGAGTGGGGTCCTTCTTCTCCAGGAGCCATGATTGAAAGTGGGTGCCACTAAGAATATTATTATTATTATTATTATTATTATTTTGTTTTTAGTGAAAGTTTACAGATAACAAACCTGGAGCTCACAAAGGTTATTCCAGATTGAATCCTGGAGTTTATCTGAGGCCCAAGGAGTTGAAGCACCATTGTAATGGGGGACTCATGTGAGACTCTTCAGGACCTGGAATGGCCACTGTTCTGTAAGAAGGTATAATGGATATTTGGAGGAGAGGCTTGGGGTTCTGTAGGCATGAAATTAATTGACCCACTTCCCATTCCAAACTGCTAGGACAGGGAAGTTGCTGGGATAAAAGGGGGACATTCTGCAGAGGGGTCATCTGAGATGAATTGGATTGTGTTTTTCCCCTCGGGTCTAAATTACCAGGACGTGGATGGACAGAGTTCAATGAATCATTGGGATTCTTGGCCTTTTCATGAGCAGGTGGCACTTGGGAAGAAAGAATCCTTCTTGGTGAACAAAACTGAGCACTCGGAGTCTTGTTCATTTGAATACTAAAAGAGATGTGTTTTGTTTTGTATCTCAAGTTCCTCATTACAATAGGCCTGGGTGGGGGTGGGGAGAGAGATGTACTACTGCTCACATTATCCTTGAAATAGATTCATATTCATTTAAATGACAATTGTTTTCGAGTCATAATTGATCCCTGTTTTTATAATTGCAAAGTCAGAGAAAAAGATAGGTAGGAAAAAAAAAAAAGACACCCAAATCAGCAACAGCGATGTAAACCAAAGGCACCATCCTCAGACAATAGCATTTCATTGTACAAAGGCCTGTTCAAAGAAAAATGCCTCACAGGCTGCGAATTAGGAGCAAGCTGGATGAAGAGGTTTTCATAAGAAGAGAAAACATTTGGGATCTCGACCCTCTTAGCCCTGGGCAGGAAGAAAACTCAGAGACGGGCAGAAGGAGGCAGGGTGTGCTCTAAGAGCTGCGCCAGGCCCGGGAGAGTCAGGAGTCGGAATACAGCTTCATCTAAATGGACAAAGGAAATACAGAATGGATGTTAATGGATATTTCAATCCAAGATGAAATATGAGTCCAAGGAGCATTTCAATATAATATATATTTAATTGAAATGAACTACATATCTTAAATCAAGAATGATGTTAGCAATTCTATGCCAAGGGAGAATTGCTTTGTGAAATTTATTTTTACCCTAACACTTTATCTGGGGAGAGAACTGTTAGCTCAAATATTCATCGAATGAATGATTGAATGAATGAATGGATGGAATGGAAATCGGCAGAGAAGGGTAGCAAAAATGGACTTTTCATAAAGCAAAGAATCCTCTGTGCTTTCTAGGTTTTCTGCAGTGAAAAGATATTGTTTGGTTGTTGGAATAAGATTGAAAACAGGTTGGGGGAGCCGGTCAGGGGTCTGTTCTCTTGGGGGACAGTTTTCTAAGGTATCCACTCTCCCAGGCCAGGAATGGTGCCCTGCCCACCTATAAACCAACCACAGGATGATGTGTACAGCCAGCTGCTGGTCCCAGGGCTGGGGCAGTGATCAACCAGGACCGGGCTTCTCTGTATCAGAAGTTGTGGTGGAGCTGGATTCCAGGGGAGGGCGTGCAGATAGCCTCTCCCTCAAAGAGCTTATGGTTTGGCTTTGAAGGCTCATGCACTTAGCCCATGTACCTCCAGAACAACCTGTCTGTGCTTGTGGCCATAAAGACAGCAGGCTTGGGAGCTGAAAGATAGCTGGCAGATGGAGGGAAATGTGTCTATTGAGAAACCACTGTGGTTGCAAAGGAGAAGTGTGCACCTAACCCCGACCCTCTTGCCAGTCAGAAATGACTAGTGGGACACAGCAAAACCATTTTGTATCTCTCTAGCTGTTCTTCCTGGCAATCGGAGCAGAAAAATGCATGTAAGGATTTCACTGGGGTTCTGGGATTAAGGTGGGACTGCAGCTTTCCTGTAAGGGGCGGGGCTGTATCTGGGCTCCCTGGGATAGGAAGTCTGGAGAAGTGGGATAGGGAGACCCAGCAACGGGAGTGGCAGAGGGATAGCCATGTCATTGGCAGCTGTGCCTGTCAATCTTCAGGAAACACCCAAGGGGTTCCTAAAATGCAAAGCCCCCATTCTAGAGCCCCATTCCTGGAGATTTTTCTTTTCTCCTGTTTTTTGGGTAGATATGGAGTTGGTGCCAAGAATTTCCATTTTTCACAAATGCCCTCAGTGAGCCTGATGCAGAGGATCAAGCATTATATTTTTTTTATACTGTATTAGACAGCTCGGACAGCCCTAACCAAATAGGATAGGCTACATGGAAGAGATCTCTCACTGGTCCTTTTCTTATAAGGTTACCAATGCTATTTAATTAAGGTCCAGCCCTTATGGACTCATTTAACCTTAGTTATCTCCTGAAGGTTCCATCCTCAAATGTAGTCAGATTAGAGGAGGTTAAAGCTTCCACCTATGGATTTTGGATTCAGTCTTCAGCCTGTCTCTCTGTGGGAGATGGGGCCGGCCAAGGATGGTGGAGGATATCCAGAGAGAGGAATGAAGACTCTAGTGAAAGAGTCGGTGCCAGAAGGTGACTGGACATCAATGCTGCCTCCCCATTCAGATGCTCTGAAAACCTGTGTGTAGCAAGCGGGGATTTTACTCCCTTATAATTTTGTGGGGCAAGTAATGCTACATGACTTTTTTTTTTTTTTAACTAAATTGAATGGCTCTCTGTGCCCCTGTGGCTCCAGGGGACAAGAACTTCATCTTGTCATCCCTGAGGACTCTTCATCTTTCTACATACTCCTGGGGGCCAATGAGTCTATCCAGTTCTTCCTTACAAAATCTAGAACACTGGAGAAAGGAGCTCTGGCCTTGTACCCACACTGGTCATGGTGACGATGCTCATGATCTAAACCTGCATGATCTCTTGGAGGTGGTGGGCTACTGCTTGGTGTCCTTATGGGAAGACTTCTCCTTCTAGGACTGGGACATCTAGGGGTAGGATTCCACCATCCATGAGGCTATTTTGTTTTGATGCCCTCATCTCCCCCAGCACGTCTACTATTCCTATCTCAAAATGTCTTCCCTGCCAATTTTTTTGGGGGGTGGAGAGTGTACCCGGGATTGAATTCAAGGGCATTCAAACTGGCCATATCCTCAGCCCTTTTTGTATTTTATTTAGAGACAGGGTCTCCCTGAGTTGCTTCGTGCCTTGCCTTGGCTGCGGCTGGCTTTTAACTTGCAATCCTCCTGCCTCAGCCTCCCAAGCCGCTGTGATTTACAGGCATGCACCACCATGCCCAGCTCCCCTGCCAATTTAAGAGAACACATAAAGTATTGAGGTCTCTGTTACTCAGGGAAGTTCCTTTGTTAGTTCAAGAGAATATCCATTTCATCCTTTGGACCTGGATGGTTGATCCAGCCCTGCTCCATGCTCTCCTGCTCTGGAAGGGTCCCACATCATCTGTGTCCAGTAGGCCTGTGACGAGATAGTGCTGTCCCTCCGTGGAGATGCGGTTTGGGAAAGAACAGGATGAAGGTGGGTAATCTGCTGAAGTTTGAGTATTGCTGCCCTGCAAAGATTAGTGATCTACCTCTCAATCACTAATCAGTGATCAATGTTCAGGTCTCTGGGACTCGGTGCAGTATGTGACATCACTTGGTCTTGTAAGGCAGAAAAGAAACAGGCACATGTTTTATCACTGAGACCATAACAGCCAAAAGGGATGCAGATTAGCTCTTCTAGAGTGAGTGCATCACCGAATGTCAATGCAGGGAGAGAACCTAAAGCTCATCTCATCAGCCTCCTAGTTTCAGATAGCAATCAGAGACCTAGAGAGGGAAGGGGACTTGCCCAAGGTTACATAGCCATTCAGCATCCAGGGCAGGAATGGAGAGTAAGACCCCTGATTTCAAACTCTGACTCTGTTCCTCTCATTCTCATTTGGTGTGAGCTAGCTTCCTCTGCTCTAACTGAATCCTGTAATTTACTTGGTTTTGCAAAGCTTAACATTTGGTTTTGCAAAACCGAAATTCACTATGTGATTCATCTGAGAATTCTTAGGGAAACACTGTTAGCCCATGGGGCATATTCTTCCAAGATATGAAGAAAAACACCTGTCTTGGAGCTCTGGGATGCAGCTGGGGTAGCAGGATTCACACTTCTATTTCTGAGCATCCTCTCCACCTGAGCAGAGTGGACGGCTGCATCCCACTCTCACTGCTAGGCTTGGAACAGGAATGTGAGCATAGAGGCAGTGCTGCTGGCCTGGAGCAAAGAAAGAAGGACCAGATATTCCATTTCTAACAGCAATAGACCCGCTGAACTGGAGAATCCACCGGGCCATTAGGCAAGTGCGGAAAGGTGCAGTGCATTTCTTTAGGACATGGAAGCCACACATCTTGATCTAGGAATGCTGCAGTCCAAGCAAAGAAGGCAGGGGTTCCTTAGCCAGCAATGACCTTCTGTAGGAAACTGTTCTGGCCTATGGAGAGAGGGTGAGGCCACAAGGGATGGTGAGAGCAAGGGATAATAGCACTAAGGCTACCCTAGCCGACACTTGCTGATATATTGTGTGCAAAGAGACTGATAAGGATTATCTCATTTAATTCTCAGAATGAAGTGTGGACAAGGGTGGTGGAGCTGGAGGTAAGGAGAAGGGACTCCATGTGTGACATTTGGGAGCTGCAGCTGACAGGGCACGCTGGTGGGTCTGCATATAGCACAGGAGAGGGAGGAACAAGAACAGCTCCCTGGTTCCTCTGATAGAATATTCTAAGGAAGTGCTACCCCTGAACTTGCCTATGAACTCTTCTGCTGTCAGCTGGGACCCACCCTGGTTTATCAAAGCAAGTGTGTGTTTGTGTGTGTGTGTGTGTGTGTATGTGTCCTGCTGGCCACAACTCCAAAGAGAGGGTGATCAAAGGAGGCTACTCTCAGGATTCCTTCCTGATCTGAGTCTGGCCCCCAAACCACATTTCCCTCTCCCCACATTTTTACCCCAGGCTGCTGCCAGGAGAGACAGCCACATGCAATAGGGGCATAAGAAGTTAGCTGCTGGTAAAGAGAGAGGAAAGCAGGCTCACCCGGGCCAGTTTCTTGTATGGAAAGTCAGTCCTGGGCTGAGCCCAGACAAGGCCTCAGACAGGCAGCCCTGGGGGCGGCTGCCAGGCTCACTGCCTGCCGAGCACTGACTCATTTATTTGGAAAAGTGGTGGTTTACCATAATTATTCACGGGGCTCCCCCTCCTTCCACAACTCCAGGCCCAGCACCAGGAGGGATGCTCCAGTTCTGTTGTGAGCAGTCTTCTGGCAAGCAGCCAGCTGGGCTGGCAGGTGGGCCTCGGCACACAGTTCTACAGGACACCCAAAGGGGCTGGTGAACTGAGGTCAGGGACAGGCAGATGCCCGGCCCCTTCACCCACAAGCCAACCCTGAGCCCGGCACAAGCATCTCTGGACATGACAGGCTTTATCTTTCTCATCTTGATGCCAAAGAAAACAAGTCAGTAATATACCTTTCCCAGAGAAAGTTCCAGAAAGCTGCTGAAGCGGCCAGTTCCTTGGAGACCTCAAGCTATCAAGTGCCTGGAGAAAGTCAGTTAGAATTCATCCGTATCACCCCTAGGGGCCCTTGGGTTCCAGCTCCTGGTAGAACATCCTGGGTCCCGAGCTCTAAACTCACCTGTGAGCTCGACTCTTCGGCAGCATCTGAATCATGTACTTAAAAGGGCATCAAACACCTCCCAGGAATGGGACTGGGAGTTCCTTGAGGGAACAGGACTGCTCCTTCGTCATCTTTGTACTTCCATCCAGATCTTTCAAATTCTAGCAAAAATACACCAAGTATAACATTTAATACATAGTGTTAGTAGTCGATGCTAATTGAGCTATCTTATTTAAGGATCTCAACTCTCTAATGAAGTATGGTCATTATTGTCTCTGCTTTTTAGATGATTAGAGTCTCAGAAGATGGAGGAGTGGGGCCAAGTTCACCCCACTGCTATTTGGGAGAGCAGATGTGATACCCAAGCAGCCTCCCTGTCTGGTCTGTTTTTCCCTCTAGAGATTTTAAAATATTTTTTAATATTTATTTTTTAGTTTTAGGTGGACACAATATCTTTATTTTAAATTTATATGGTGCTGAGGATTAAACCTAGTGCCTCACTACTGCTAGGCGAGTGCTCTACCACTGAGCCACAACCCCCGCCCCTCTCTCCAGAGATTTTAAGAGTCCTTGCACTGAGGTTAGTTGGGGTCTTGGAGCAGCCTGTCCACATCTACTCACAGACCCAGCGGCACCCTCTCTAACTCTTCCCACCCAAATTTGTGCATTTATGGACATTTTAAATCCAATTTCATTTCCATTATTTCATTCTGGGAATGAAATCATACATAAGGACACATTATATTGCCCTTCAGGGTTGATGATAGAATCACTGTATCAGTTAGAAGGTCCCCACAGCTGCTTGAAACAGAGACTCACAAAATAGTGGCTTCAAGGCTGCTTTTCTCTAACGTAAGGAGATATGCAGACGTAGGTCCAGAGTCATGCAGCAAATCCATGATTCCAACAGGTCTCATCCTTTCCATCTTTTGATTCTGCCATCCTTAGGATATACCTTTCATTTTTTTAGAGTATCTCATGGACACAAGGTAGCTACTGGAGCCTTACTTTCACATCTGAATTCCAACCAGCAAGAGGGAAGGATGATGAAGGATCAAAGGGCATATACCAATGGATTTATCCTCTTCTTTCAAGGATGTTTTCTGGAAGTCTCATCCAACAATGTCCACTTATAATATTGGCCAGGATGCAGTCCATAAAAATCTAGCCTCAAGAAAGGATGAAAATTTGCTGGGCATGGTGTCACATGCCTGTAATCCTAGCAGCTTGGGAGGCTGAGGCAGGAGGATCATAAGTGCAAACCAGTCTCAGCAAAAGCAAGGAGTTAAGCAACTCAGTGAGACCCTGTCTCTAAATAAAATACAAAATAGGGCTGGGGATGTGGCTCAGTGGTTGAGGGCCCCTGAGTTCAATCCCTGGCACCCCTGCCCCACTCCTCCCACCCCCAGAAAAAGACAGGATGAAAATTGGACTTTTTTTGTGGCTGGGAAAATAATCCTTTATTTTTTAAAAAAAACCACTATCTAATGGTTCAATTTAATCATATTTGTGAATATATATATATTATTTTTTAAAACATGGAGTCAAGCACAAAACTCTATTCTCAACCAAAATTTTTTAGATGTTTCCAGATAAGATGAAAATTGACTTTAAATTTTCTCATCAGTTCAGGAGTACTGATCCCTGAACAAAATAAAATTAAAAAAAAAAAAAGGTTCTTCTGGTCTGAGGAGAACATAGGGTTAAATAAAGTTTGTTTGGTTGCTTTTTCTTTCCAATGTGTAAATTAGAGCAAGAAGTTAGAGACTGGCAGAATTTTTCTGAGCATGGTGAAGGGCATCATAGAGTCCCCTGCAACCTGGAAAACAGACCAATAGCTAAATGAAGCAAAGTTGGTAGCAACCATGGCCAGAGAGATGATTACATGGAGTTTGGAGAACATGCAAGTGTGGTTGTAATTATACCTGTTATACAGCACAGCCAGTCAGGGAAGTGGTAGGTACAGCAGGTTCTTTTCATATCGGTCCACAAAATGTCCTAAAGCAGGTTTTCAGAGGTGGCTCCTGGATCACCAGCAGCCACATCACCAGGATTGTAAATTCTCAGGCCCATGCCAGACCCACGGAAATGGTATTTTTTTTTTTAACTGGTCACTGTGATGGCCTCCAATAAAATCAGATTTCCTTCCCTAAGAAAAGGAAGGGGATAGATCCTGTATCAGGTGTCCACCACCTTTGGCCTGGCTTTGTTCTCTGTAGTCAAGGATAACTCTGGAGAGCATTTTCATAGAAATGGAACTGCTAGTGACTTCTACCCTCCAGAGCTTTGAAGGGCACTAAGCTCATCAGTCCCTGCACTAAACTCATTTCTACAACAGCCTCACCAGCACAGTCCCTCTCTGGGCTGACCTCAGACAGGAAAACACCTAAGGATGGAGAAAACAGGCAGCTTTAGCCTGGCTGTCCCCGCAACAGCAGTGAGCCTGGGAAGAGCCAATGCGCGTGACAGCCCATCTTGCACTCTGGGGCCTCTTCCCGGTGTCATCCAGGTTACTGCTGCCCATCTTAGTTCATTTTGTGCTGCTCTAACAGAATACCTAAGGCTGGGTGATTTGTAAGGAGTCGAAATGTGTTTCCATGGTCTGGAGGCTATGAAGTCTACGATTAGATGCTGGCCTCTGATAATGGCCTTCTTGCTCCATCATCCTGTGGCAGCAGGATGGAAGGGGGCAAAGGGGGCTAACGCACACTTTTATAAGGGCATTAATCCCACCCATGAAGGCAGAACCCTCAGCTCGGTCACCTTCCAAAGGTCCCACCTCTTATCACTCTTAAAATGTCAGTTAAGTTGCACCATGAATTTTGGAGGAGACCAACAATCAAGCCACAGCAGTGACATTGTCCAGGACCTCAGGACTCAAAGGGTCTCATGACTCACAGCACTGGCATCTCCTGGAGCTGAGCTGTTAGAAATGAAGAGTCTCAATCCACTGCAGAGCTATGGGATCGGAATATGCATTTTTAACAGAACCTGGGAAATCCGTGTGCATGTGATAGTTTGAAAAGCACTTCTCTAAGGTCTGTGAGTGCCTCCTGATGCTCCCCTTCTCCCCATCCAGGGTAGGTAAGCACACCTGAGGAGCACTGGGGAGCCATGATCCCACTGCTGAGTCAGTGAGGTCTGGTGACAGGAGGAAGGTGAGCCTGCCTGAGACACTTCTCCAGACTGATTGAGATATCAGGAAAATCATCTGCCCTGGCTTCAGTCTTCCCTGTTCAGTATGAGGGTGTGCACAGCACTCCTGCTCCATGAAGTGTGGCCTTGAACCTGCAGCATCAGCATCACCTTGTCAGAAATGCAGAAACTCAGGCCCATCCTGAAGGGACTGGATAGGAGTCTGCCTATGAGCAGGCTCCCTGGTGATGCACCTGTGCATTAAAGCTTGAGAAACCCTGAACATAGGCAGCTGGTTCCAGGCTCCTGAGCAGGTGTGGATGATGGAGATGACTGATTCCCATAGCCCCATGAGTCATGTTGGGTGGAGAACAATGCCCTTTGAAGGCACAATGACTAGCAGACCCCAGGTCAGGGAGCAGTGAGTGTAGTGAGTCTCATGGAAGGTGCTACAGAAGCCTGGGCCAGGGAGTAGCATAATTGGGTCAAATGGTGGTTCCATATCAAGTTTTCTGAGGAATCTCCATACTGCTTTCCCGAATGGTTGCACTGATTTGCAGTCCCACTCGAGCAATGTATCCCCCATATCCTCGCCAACATTTATTGTTACTTGTTTTCTTGATGATTGCCATTCTGACTGGAGTGAGATGGAATCTCAGTATAATTTTTTTAGTTGTAGATGGACATATCTGATTCCTGTAGCACCATTAGTCATGTTGGGTTATTTGATTGATTGATTGATTGATTTTTATGTGGTGTTGAGGATTGAACCCAGGGCCTCACACATGCTAGGCAAGAGCTCTACCACTGAGCCACAGTACCAGACTTCAGTGTAGTTTTAATTTGCATTTCTCTAATTACTAGGGATGTTGAACATTTTTTTTCATATATTTGTTGACCATTCACATTTCTTCTTCTAGAAGCACATGTTCAGTTTCTTTGCCCAATTATTGATTGGTTACTTGTTTTTTTTGTGTGTGTGTGTATGTTAAGTTTTTTGAATTCCTTACATATCCTGGAGATTAATGCTTTATCTGAGGTAAGATGGCAAAGATTTTCCCCCATTCTGTAGGCTTTCTCTTCATGTCCTTGATTATTTTTCCTTTGCTGTAAAGAAGCTTTTACTTTGATACCATCCCATTCATTGATTCTTGATCTTACTTCTTGCATTTTAGGAGTCTTGTTGAGGGAGTCACTTCCTAAGCCAACATGATGGAGAACTGGGCCTACATTTTTCCCTGGTATATACCCAAAGGACTTAAAATCAGCACGCTACAGTGGTGCCACATCAATATTTATAGCATCTCAATTCACTATTGCAAAGCTATGGAACCAACCTAGGGGTCCTTCAACAGATGAATGGATAAAGAAAATGTGGTCTATATACATAATGGAATATCGCTCAGCCAAAAAGAAGAATTTGCCAGTAACTGGATGGAACTGGAGAATCCCATGCTAAGTGAAATAAGCCAGTCCCAAAAAAACAAAGGCCGAATGTTCTCTCTGATGCATCGATGCTAACACATAATAAGGGGACGGGGCAAGGGAATAGAAGTCCATTGGATTAGACAAAGGGAAATGAAGGAAAGGGAGGAGGGATGGGAATAAGAAAGACAGTAGAATGATTAGAACATAACATAAGGATATATTCATATATATGTGTGTATGCGTGTGTGTGTGTGTGTGTGTGTATATGTGACTAGTGTAACTCCACATCATGTACAACCACAAGAATGGGATCCAAATTAGCATAAGTTATACTCCATGTATGTATAAAATGTCAAAATGCATTCTACTGTCATGAATATCTAAAATGAACAAATTAAAAAAAAAAAAAAAACAACAACAACCCTGGACCAGGTCTGGAGCAGGGATCAGGTTTTGGGGGAGGAGGTTCTGACACTTCTCCGTAGCTGGATGGGTACCTGGAGACAGAAGCAGGAGCTGCAGGCAGTGCCCTTGGGACAATCTTGGGCTACATCTCCCTCCTCTCCTTCTCTCTCAGGGCAGGAGGGCACTCGTGAGGGGTGCACGGTGGAGTGGATGCCATCTGCTCTCTCCGTAGCAGAAGGAAGCAGAGCCCCCCTTGCCAGTCTTCCTGCCACTGAACACTTGGTTGTTAAAAAGAATCCTTTAAAACAGTTTGATGTTTGGGACTAAATAAAGCTACGCTCCCACTCCAATTGAGCTTATAATGGAGTCTAATTTTATAAAGAAGCCAATTAATGGCTTTGTAAATATAAAAGAAAGGATCCCTGCTTTTTTTTTTTTTTCCTTGACCAAAAGGCCCCAGAAGTTAGTCCTGCAAAAATGTCAAATTTTGCTCTAAAGAATGGCAGGACTTCTTGGAGGAGAATAACAGGAAATGACTCACAGAGGGCACCCTGAGGCCGCTCCTCCATACAAAGGGGCCCCCTGTGCAGTAATGCCTGGCTGCTGGCCCCTGCCAATTGCAAGGAGGAAAGTGCCCCGCCCACGAGGGGGGCCCTTGCCCATCTTCTCTAGGCAGGGGCTGCTCTGTGGGGCCCTGGGGACTGCTGGCACGCTGATTGGTAGAGCTGGAGCAACGCTTGAGGCTGGGAGCCAGACAGAGTCTGGGTTGGATGCTCAAGGAAAATACATCCAGAAGTAATGCTAAATTAACAGCAAAGAACGGTCAGCCACTAGGCTCTTTCCTGTACTGGATTCGCTCTGACTCTCACCTCTATCCCATAATTGAGTTGGGTGGGGCTCCTTGCAGAGCAGATGGTGTCCTCAAAGATGTCTCTCCTGATTTCAAGCTTGAGACTTTCATTTTTCCATCTGCTCCCCACCTGCCCACCCTGTACTTCCCTTCTCCCATTTCCCTTCTCTGCCTTCTTGTTCTAGTCCTTCCTCAATAGAACTCCATCCCATCCAGACTTCCCAGATCTCCAAGCCATGAGTGACAGGATATTCAGACAGGACATACTGGTATAACCAGAGTATTGTTAAGTCAGCAAACCTTTCCCATTCCTGGATGCTGCCCTGAGCCCCTCTATTAGTCAAAAAGAAGAACCCGCCTCAGATGGTGCAGGAAACTAATGAAATGACTATCTGCACAGGTATGGATGGAGTTGTATCCGTTATCTCCTGCTGTGTAACAAATCATTCCCATTCTTTCAGTTTCAAAACAATAAATATTATCCCAATATTTCTGAGGCATGAGAATACAGAAGTGGTTTTGCTGGGTGATTCTGGCTCAGGGTCTCCCTGAAGGCCAAATAGACAAGCTGACTGTAGAGAGGTGACAGCCATCCAAGTCACCTAGAAACTTGCCTGAGGCTGCAGAATCTTTTTCCAAGCTCATTCAGGGAATCTTTGGCAAGCTGCTAAAGATTAGCAGCTATTAGTTAGGAGACTTGAGTGTTCTGTGTGAGCCTCCCCCAGGAGCTACTCACAATGTGGTGGCCAACTTCCCTCCTGGTGAAGAAAGCAAGCCAGAAGGTAATCAAGACAGAAGTTGCAATCTTTTGTAACTTAATCTCAGAAGTTGACATACTATCACTTCTGCTGTAGGCTATTGGTCACACAAAATGAACCAGGTCCAGTGTGGAAGGGGACCACTCACAGGCATGAATATCAGAAGGCAAAGACCTGGGGGTCATCTTTGAGGCTGCTAACCCCAGGAACTAAAGATGTCGAGGCACTCAGAGTCAGGAAACCATTTCTGCCCTTGGACGGAAGGGGCACAGGGAACACAGTGTTACTGGAGCCCAGGGAGAGCTGGAACAATGGAAAACAAGTGCACAACAGGAGCTGGAGCAGCCACAGAGTAACACAGCCAGGGCTACAACCATGGCCCTGAGAAAGGAGGAAACAGGGAAGAAATACCCCAACAAATGGGTCTCTTGCTGGTCTCTCCCACCCACTGAACCCCACTGGAAGTCCAGCCACAAGAGAGCCCAGTTGATGCAGCCCGAAAGGATCTGTCTCCCTGGACATAGATCGAGGAAGAGAAAGGCAGAGAATGCATCTGAGATGGGCATACAGTGAATGGTTTCTAACCAGCACCCCTAAAGGTTCCCTGGGCCCCCCCCCCGGCTGCCCTGGCTCCTCTTCTGATACCTCAACCCCCAACATGTCCTGGGATCCAACAACTCAAGGGTCATAACCAAACACACCTCTCACTCACTGCTCACTACCCTGATTTTAGCCAATGTCAGGGACCTACTCCAACACTCAGGGGCATCCATTCTGTTGGGCCAGCATCTAAGCCTTTACCAGAGGTTAAATACTTTGAATATTGCCTCTGGGCAGAACAGACAACAAGGAAAATAATTGGAGCCAAAGCAGAGCATGACAGCTGAAGGAGAGGTGGATGGGGAGTTTGGTTTAGAAAGGGGAGAACCCACATTGATCCAAGGGTCTCCATTACCAAAGCAGGCTCAACCCAGAGCAGAAACAATCTCTTATGTCCCATGGCGGAGGACTCCCCTAGTTCAGAAGAGCTGCCATTTTGGATGGGTATGAGTCTTTTGGGATTGCCAACATTTTGCCTGTGGCCTGGCATACTTTACAGGATCCCAGCGGCAGGATGAGGGGCAGGGTAGAGGAAAGCCCACATTCTCTGATGGAACCTCCTCCAAACTTATTTCCACCATGTTCCCTGCACTGCACTAGAGGGATAACAGGCATCTTCTTGGTTAGCTTGGAAGGAAGTGAAGCAGAGAAGCTACCAAAGACTGAGTTCAGGGCTGCCTTGGGGAGGAAGTGAGAAGGGAAGGGCACTCCAGTGAGGGAATTGGTGTGAGAAGGGTAGGAATCACCAGGCTTATGCAAGTACCAGCTGGGGCTGTTGGAGCCCGAACGAGAAGTAAGGAATGGGTGGTTCGGAGGTGAAATGACCCTTGAGTCCTGCACAAGAAGGCCCTGGTGCCCTTATTCCCTCTCTTCCTGGGGCCTTCTAGAGCTATTTAGCCCATGTTCAAGGCCTGACCTTGCACCTCTGGGCCTGCTGATGAAAGGATGCCCATGATGGATGCCATACAGGAAAGGTGGCCAGGTCACTGTGACCTGAACTGTGCTTTTGCATAACTCTTTGCATCTCGATTATAGTGTGTTTACTCTCTAACTGAGCAGCAACCCATCCAGAATTTCTCCCTGTTTTCAAGAACTTCTGGTTATTGGCATTTCTGCCCTTGACTGTTCCCTTAGAGACATTCAACCAGGTGTGTGTGCCCTTGCTCTTGTTCTGCTACCCAAAGATAAGGGCCAGTGAGGAAGAACAGATGGAGCGACACCTCCAGGGGCAGCACAAACAGCCCTTGACATTTCCTTAATGTCAAAATTAGGCTCAGAGAGGGCATAGGCTTTGCTCAAGGTTACACAGACGATCGGTGGGAAAGCAGGGCTCTCAGCTTCCCTCCACCACCACACTCTAAGGAAGGGCAGGGAGGTTTTCTCGGCGTGGCGTGGTGGGAGTATAGGATAGTAGCTGCAGCCCCAGTGGCTCTAAGCAAAAGCTGCTGTTGGACTCATCAGAGCATTCTTAAATGTAATTGACTTTTAGGCATTAAACTTTTACCATAATGAGCTCACATGGTCTGCAGGGAGAGGGAAAGTGCCTGGTGTTTCCTGCCTCCTGGGGCAGCGTCTGGGGTGCAGAAAGCCCATCTTCCCGACTGATAGAGCTCTCTCCTGGGAGGGAGAAGAGGGGCAAGGCCCCAGGAGAGGGTAAAGGCCCAGATGCAGTGGCCAACTGGTCCTCACCAACTCTGGTTGGGCTGGGAACAGGGCGAAGATCACCCACCCAATGGCCTTCAAGCAGTTGTGTTCTGCAGTGAGTGACTACAGCGGGGCCAGGAGGAAAGACAGCCCATTCCCTGCCCATAGGGCACACCCCTTCCCTTCCCCAACCCCATTTGCTTCAGTCATCCTCAAATCTGTGCTACCATCGATCAGCACCCTGTTTAAACTTCTAGCAGTCTCCGGGCATCGGTTTTTGTTTGGTTTGGTTTGGTTTTATCTGTGCAGTGAGGATCTGGACCAGATGGAGTCAGGTTTTCTGAGCACTGTCAGTCCCTACTGTGGGACGTAGAGTTCTTACACTCAGGGCTTCTTCCATGTGTGTGGGGGCAGCCACGTCCCTCCTCTGGAGGAATCACTTTGGTTTGCTGTCCCAAAGGCAGGTGGGCAGATGGCCAGTCTTAGCCGTCATCCCTGGAACAGCAATGACTTCTCCTTCAGAAGTTCTAAAATGAGGGATCCATTGGCTTAGGAGCCCCCCACTGAGTCCCCAGACCTCAAGGGCTGAGTGTTTTTAGTTATATAGAACATTAGGACACATTTTGACATAGTCACAAAAGCATGGTACGTAATTTACTGTAATTCAGTTTCTAGCGCTTTCCCCTCCCCCATCCGTCCTTCCTTTGCTCTCCATTTCTGATCTTCCTACCATTCATCTGTAGTGTGTTTAAAATTAGTGTCTTGGAGATATTCTTGACGTTGAGATTCACTGTGGTATATTCATGTATGTGCAAAGTTCAATCACATTCATCCCATTTTTTCTTTTTTTAATTTATTCTAATTTGTTATATATGACAGAAGAATGCATTTCAATTCATATTACACAGACAGAGCATGGTTTTTCATGTCTCTGGTTGCACACAAAGTAGAGTCACACCATTCGTGTCTTCATACATGGACTTAGGGTAATGGTGTCCATTTCATTCCACCGTCTTTCCCATACCTCCACCCCTCCCTTCCCTTCCTTCCCCTTTGCTCTGTCTAAAGTTCATCTATTCCTCTCATGCTTCCCCCCAATCCCCATTATGAATCAGCATCCTTATATCAGAGAAAACATGCAGCATTTGGTTTTTTGGGATTGGCTGACTTCACTTAGCATTATATTCTCCAACTCCATCCATTGACCTGCAAATGCCATGATTTTATTCTCTTTTAATGCTGAGTGATATTTCATTGTGTATATATATATAACACAGTTTCTTTATCCATTCATCTACTGAAGGGCATCTAGGTTGGTCCCACAATTTAGCTATTGTGAATTGTGCTGCTATAAACATTGAAGTGGCTGTATCATTGTGGTATGCTGATGTTAAATCTTTTGGATATATACCTAGGAGTGGATTAGTGGGTCATATGGTGGTTCCATTTCTAGATTTTTGGGGAATCTCCATAATGCTTTCCATATTGGCTGCACCAATTTGCAGTCCCACCAGCAATGTATGAGTGTGCCTTTCCCCCCACATCCTCACAACATTTATTATTATTTATATTCTTGATTATTGCCATTCTAACTAAAAATGAAACGTCAATGAAGTTTTGATTTGCATTTCCCTAATTGCTAGAGATATTGAACTTTTTTTCATATTTTGTTGACCAGTTGTATTTCTTCTTTTGAGAATTGTCTAGGTTTATTGCATGAACTGCATATATTTAAAGAGCACAATCTGAAAAATATTGGCAAATATTATTTAATTGTGAAAATAGCACCATAATCAAGATAGTGAACATACTCTTTATACTTAAAAGTTTTCTTAAAGGTGTATTTTATTCTTCCTTCTTATCAACCCTACCTCATCTTCTGATTACCACTGATTTACTTTCCATCACTCTAGTTGACGTTTTCTAAAATTTTATGTAAATAGAGTAATCACTTATACTTTTCATTTTTCTCAGTAGCTTTCACTTAGTGAAGTTATATTGGGGATCATTCATGTCGTATGACATTGTGTATCAATAGTTCATTCCTTTGTGTTTGCAGAACAGAATACAGAAATAGACGTACACAGTAGGACAGTATTGAATGGATATATCACAATTTATTTATAAATGTACCTGTTGATGGACATTTGGTTTATTTTGCAGGTTTTTGCTATTAAAAATAAAGTTGCGGGCTGGGGATATGGCTCAAGTGGTAGCGTGCTTGCCTGGCATGCGTGCAGCCCGGGTTCGATCCTCAGCACCACATACAAAGATGTTGTGTCCTACGAAAACTAAAAAATAAAAGATTAAAATTTTCTCTCTCTCTCTCTCTCTCTCTCTTAAAAAATAAAAATAAAAAAATAAAGTTGCTATTAGCTTCATGTACAAGTTTTTGTGTGAGCATATATTTTCATTTCTATTGGGTAAATACCCAGGAGCAGAATGACTGAGTTTTGTGATTGGTAAGTATACATTTAACTTCACAAGAATGAGAAAAATATTTCCCAAAGTGGCTACATCATTTTACCCACCAGCAGTGTATGGCAGTTTCGATTGCTCAACATCCTCACTAAAATTTGGTGGAGTCAATTATTTTTTTCTTTTCTTTTCCTTCAGTTATTTGGAGGAAGTTCAATTTATTGATTTTTTTCCTTTAAAAATTAGGGCTTATGTGTCGTATTTAAGAAATCTTTGCCATCTTAAGATCATTAAGATTTTTTCCTATATTTTTACAGAAATTTTATAGATCAGCTCATACTTGGGCTTATGATCTATTAGAGTTTATTTTGTATATAGTGTGAGGCAAGGATCAGTGGCTTTCTATTTATTTTACTTTTTGCAATTCAATATCCAGTTATTCCAGAGCATTTTTTCCTCCTATTGAATTGCCTTGACAGTCTTGTTATAAGCCCATCCATTGGTAGGCTTCTAATTGAATGGACTAGAGGGAGGTGGTGGAAACTTATGGGGCCTAGTTGAAAAAGTAGGTAACTGGAGCCAAGCCCTAGAAGGATATATTTTGTCCTTTGCCTCTTCCTCTCGCTCTCTTTTTTTCCTCTCTGCTCTTGGACACCATGAGGTGAGGAGCTTCGCTCTCTGCCAAGCACTTCAATGATATCAACTGACAATGGAATGAAACCTCTGAAACTGTAAGCCCCAATAAACATTTCCTCCTCTAAGTCATTTTTCTTGGGTATTTTGTCACAGCAACAGAAAGCTGGCTAACACAATATCAAATGAACACGTATGCGTGGCTCTATTTCTGTATTCTATTCTACTTCATCAAGGTATTTGTTTTTATTTATGCCAGTAACATTGTCTTGACTATAGTAGCTGTCTAATAATTCTTGAAATCAGGTAATGTTGGCTTTTCCAGCTTTCTTCTTTTGCAAATTTGTTTTCACCATTCTAAGCTCTTTAGAATCAGTTTGTTAATTTCTATTTTAAAAAAAAGAAATTTGATTGGGATTGCTGTTGGGAAAAATTAATAACAATATTGAGAATTCTGATCCATAATCTTTAATTATTTAGATCTTCTTCTCTCAGCAATGCTTTGTACTTTTCGGTACCCAGGGCTTTTGCACCTGGGTAGTCATATCTATCTCTAAGTATTTCACAGTTTGTTTTGGTTTTTGAATTGTTTATCAGTGGATTTATAATTATACATAATAGTGGGATCCATTGTGATATATTCATACAAGTTCATAACATAAATTGATCTGTTTCATTCCCCTGGGTCTCCCCTTTTCCTCCTGTCCTCCCTCCTCTATCTTCTTTTTCTCCTCTACTGGTCCACTTCTATTTTCATAAGGTCCTTTTTTCTCCTTTCTTCTCTCTAGCTTCTGCATAAAAAAAAAAAATTAACCCTTGACTTTCTGAGTCAGACTTCTTTTACTAAACATGATGTTCTCCAGTTCCATCCACTTTTTTCCAAATGACATGATTTAATTCTTCTTTCTGGCTGAGTAAAATTCCATTGTGTACATACACCACATTTTCTTTACCCATTAGTCTGTTGATGGACACCTAGGTGAGTTCCATAATTTGGCTTTAAAAACTATTTTGAATCTTAACTTACAATTGTTCATTGCTCATGTATAGAAATGCAATTGATTTTAAAATTATGATCTTGTATCCTGCTGCCTTGCTAACCTCACTGTTTTGATTTTTTTTTTGTTTGTGTTTTATTGTTTTTTGTTTTTGGTAGAACCATAGGATTTGCTATGTAGTAGGTCACATAATTCCTAAACAATGATAGCATAACTTTTTTCCCAATCTTTCTGGATGCCTTTACTTTTTCTTGCCTTATTGCTCTGATTGGAATCTCCTGTACAAGAAGTGATATGAGCAGACTTCCTTGCTTGACCTTGAGAGGAAAATACATCTTCACATAATTAACTCTCATTTATTTTATGCCTTTCATCCAGTTGAAGAAGCTCCTTTTTATGCCTAATTTGATGACAGCTGAGAGCTTTTTTATTTTAATCAGAATGGATGTTAGGATTTTGATAAATGACTCTTTTTTTTTTGTCTTTTGGGATAACCATTGGTTTTTCTTTTGTATTTTATCAATATGATGCAGTACACTGATTGATTTTTCAGAATAATGCCAATCATGTATTTCTGGACTAAATTTCAATTGGTTATGATGTGGTTTTTTAAATGTATTTCTGGATTTGGTTTGCTAAATTTTGTAAAAAAAAAAAGAAAAAAGAACTGAAACTTGTTCATGAAGGATATTGGTTTGTTGTTTTCTTTTCTTGAAATGTCTTTGTCTGTTTTTTTTTTTTTTGGTATCAAGGTAATATTGACCTCATAGAATGAACTGGAAATATTTCCATCTCTTCAATTTTCTGGAAGGTTGTGTAAAACTGGAATTATTTTTTCCTTCAATGTGTGATATAATGCACCATGTGAAGCCATCTGCTCCTGGTGTTTTCTTTGTGGAAAGTGTTTTAACTGCACATTCAGTTTTTTAAATAGACACATCACTATTTAAGATCTTTATTTCTTCTCAAGTGAGGTTAGTGTCTTTTAAGAAATTTGTTTACTTTCTTTAAGTTGATGAGTTAATCAGAACAAAACTGTAATAACCTCATAATTATCCTGCTATTACCTGTGGAATCAGTGATTATATCTACCTCTCTTGTTCCTGATATTTATCATGTATGTCCTCTTTTTTCTTATTAGTTTATCTAAAGGTTTATTGATTTTTATTGATCTTTCCAAAGAAAGTTTCACTGACTTTCTTTATTATTTTTGTGCTATCCATTTCATTAATTTCTCTATTATTTCATTTCTTCTGGTTTCAGTTACTCTTTTTTCCCATTTATTATGGGAGTGACGTTGTTGTTTGGGAATTTTCTTCTCTTTTCTTTTATTTCCTTTTCTCCTAACTTAACAATTAGTGCTCTACATTTTCCTCTTGCTACTGATTTAGCCGTATCCCACACATTTTCAAAGGTTGTGGTTTTGACTTCATTTTTATTTAGTTCAAAGTATTTTTAATTTCCCTTTTGATTTCTTCTTAGACCCATGAGTTACTTAAGAGTAAATTATTTGTTGTTTCCACATTTTAAGAGATTTTTTTCCAGACATCTTCTTGTTGTTGATTTCTAATGCAGTTTCACTGTGATTATAAAAACATGTATTTATGATTTTGAGTATTTTAAAATGTATTAACACACTTCATGGACTTATCTCGGGAAATATTCTATATATACCTGAAAATAATGTATATTTTGTTCTTATCAAATTCTCTAAAAAGCAAGTTGATTGAGTTGGTTGACAGTTCTGTTCAAGTTTTTCACACTCATCTATATTTTTACCCCCATCCTGGTAGTGGTCACTCCCAACTTCAGGCTAGGTCTTGCCTTGGCTGGACAAGTCCCCCTAGATGGGTGGGCCATCACCTGGGGGCTCAGCTGCTTTCCCAAGGAAGAGCAAAACCTCCCCTTTCAAACTTTGTTGCTAAAATGGGTGATCCAGAACCTTCTTGAGACCTCCATTTACACTCATAAAAATGTTTTTCAAGTGTTTCTCTTTAAACTACTAATTTTTGAGAAAAAACTACCTGGAATTCTGAGTAGAGCTCATGAATAAGTAGAATATGAGCTACCAATGTGAGTTGGCTTCATAAATGATTTTAAAGTATTGGAAAAGTTTAGAGGGTGGAAAGAGAGTAACGGGACTTTGTTGCTACATCAGCACAGAAGTCACAATATTTTTAGATAGACTGTATGTTAATTCAGGGTGTCTGGAGTTGGGGGATTGATAGAGATTAAGGGAAAGTTAAATTAGTATCCCCAGGGCAACTCTTGATACGACCACTGTCTAACCAGCACCTTTGAGTCTATATTAATAGAAGTATACTGTCCAAGGAGAGGGGATGATTTCACTGCTCCCTGGGCACCTGATTTGAGAGGAGGTAGATTAACCAGAGTTTGCCTGGAGAAGGGGAGGGAGAATGATAAAAGGATAGAAACTCTGCCAAAATATTAGGAAACCAAATACATCAACTGAGATGAGTATGTCAAATTGGAAGAGGAAGCAGAACATCTCCTCAATGCAGGTTTCCACACTGTGAGAACTTTGAAAGCATGCATCATATCTAGAGGAGAGGGAATCACAGAAGGCACCAGAAAATTGCACCCTCCCTTCAACTTCCACTATGAGATCCCTTGTTGTCTGTGGGGCAGAGCAATGTAGTGGTTGATAGCTTGAGATCTAGGGCCAGATGCTGGGGTTTGAATCCTGACAGGGATTCATGTATTGGCTGTGTGACCTTGAATAAACCTCTTACTTCCCTTTTATGCCTCAGTCTGATGAGGGTTAACAATAGTTTCTATCTAAGAGAGTATTCATGGTGATTTGATGAGGTCATGCTGGTGAATTGACTACCTGGTCCATAATACGTGTTCAATAAATATTATCTCTCATTTTCTTGTTGTCTCTTTGATTAGTCCTTGTGTAAGGAGCATGGGATTGCCCATTCAATGACCCCAATGGTTCCATCTGGGTTTCCAGGCAACAACCTATCTGGGACCAGTGGGAGCTGTGCAGGCTTCCGACTTCCCCAGAGGCATTGGGTGCTAGTAGCTGACATTCCAGGACTGTTGCAGGGCACCGCTGGTTCCTGAGCCTGATTAGTTGTAAGGCAAGCTCTCTTTCTTGCCCTATCCAAGGTAAAGAAGTAGCAGGTGGAACTCTGCTAGAAAACCACAGCATGGCCTGGCTCCTGCATGCTTCTAGGTGAGAGGGTTGAAAACCTTGGACCATGCATCTCATCTTTTGACTGTGAGTTTCTCCAGTGGAACCTGCTCTGGGTCTGTACCTAGTGTCATGGTATTCACTGTCACTCCCTCCCCACATCTTTTCTCTGAACCATCTCACTCCACATCATCAGGGCAATCTTCGGTCCCTGAGATCTGTGTATGCTCTCTCCCCTGATTTCACCTGCTCCTGGGGGTTCAGATGTCACCTTTGCATTGAAGACTCCTGATCACACCTTGACCTCACTCTCTAGGCCTGGCTAGAAATTGTCACCTCAACCTGTCATCTCAAACCTGCAAAGAACTTAAAATTGAATTAATTTAGGGATTTTCTTTTTCCTTAGCCACAAAAGCAAATAAAAAGAAACAAAGACTTGCTCTTCTGATACTCATTAACTTGGTAACCTGTACTGTCATCTCTCTTGTCCCCTAATTAAAAATTCTGAGGTCCTCCCAAACGTCTCCTCCATGGCAGTCAGTCGGGGTGAACATCTCGGAGTTCCACTGCCCTGTCCCTTTCCAGGCTCAGTGGCTTCCCCTTCACCAGGACCAATATGACAGACTCCTTCTCCTCTGTTCTGCCCTGCACACCCTGTCCAGGAATTTTTCCTACACTGCTTAAACACCTTTAATGCCTCCCTATTACCTTAATAACTCTTGGCTCTGGCTTTGTCCAGGCAATTGGGTAACTCAGACTCCCTCACACTTTCTAGCACCCAGGGTGCTGCCTGCGCTGTCTTTTCCATTTCAGACACCTTCTTAAACCACCTCCACCTGTCAAAACCCTATACATTTATCAAGCTAATCTCAGATGTCTGAAGTTCATCTCTCACAAGGTCTTCCTCTATTCACATCCTCAGAGCAGAGGTAGTCCTTGGTTTCTGGCCCTTGTCATAAGGTATGGCATTATCATCATATGAACACCTGATCCTCTTCCTCATTAGCATGTGCTTTTGAGGCTAAGTAAGGGTCACTGGTTAGCAGCCATTGCACAAAGTGTTCTACATTGGTCCTCAAGAACACGTTTCTCGACGACCTGAGCAGGGCTTCATTTACCTGGAGAAGGCTCGGAGGACTAGGGGACTGACCTGGCCTATGTGCCTGTAGAGCTGTTTACCACGGACCTTCAGTGTGATCACTGGCGAACAGATCTCAGATCAATATCTCTGCCTCTTGGGGGAACCTTGGTGTTCTCACAGCGTGAGGTACCTCTGGGGAGGCTAAGTTTTCTGGAACTCATCCAAGGTTGGTATAATTCAGCACTTCCTGCCTTGGCTTCTCTGCCTCAGCCCTCTGGCTCTCTTAAGTGCTGGGCTCACACATAGATTGCTGTGTAGCTCTAAGAACGTGTTGGTCATTTGCTGCCATCTAGTGAAAGAAGCATAGTTCAACCTCTTGGTAGAGCCAAGCAGATCCTGTGCTCTCCCTAGGAGGCAGCTCCAGGATTCCAGCCTGGTCCAATGGTATTCAGGTGTATGTAAGGATGGCTGAAGCTTTGCAGAAAGCAGATGATATCCAAGCCCCTACCGGGTAGTCTGATATGGGCAAGATCATATCTTTCCCTCTCTTCCTCCTGCTCCAGCAAAGAGGCACCCTACTGGAATGATGACCACCATCTTTTTCAGAAAACTTCCCCCACTTCCCCAGCAAGACACAAAGGCTCAGGCTTCACCAGGTGAGTGATGGTGTGCAAGTCACCAACCTCTCTGAGCCTCAGTTTTCTCATATTTAAATGGGTACATCTTATTCATTGGGCTGTTATGAGGTACAAATGAGATGACTCATGACAAATGCTTTAGCCAGTTCCCCCTGCAGAACAACCACTTGATAAATATTTGAAATGATGCTATTACTGTTTTAGTCAATGATCCAGAACATGAGGCTACCTACAAAACTCAGATCCTAGCTAAAAATACATTGCATCAAGTTTGGATCTTACATACATTGGAAATAATCACTGCCTCAGCCCACCACAGTATCCAGTGCTGGGTTTCCATCTACTGGACAGTGGTGGCCAGGTCAAAGGCTTGGACCTCAGGCTCCAGGCTGCTGGCAGACCCATGGACTCTTCCCACCTGGCTGAGTACAGATTCCAGGGCTACACCTAGAGTTGTCCCTCTATACCTAGAATATTACAATACAGTTTATTTGTACCCAGTCCAGGCACTTTGAAGGCTGAAAACCTAGTGCCTCTTTTGACCTCTGGGCATCTCTAGTATTCGTGGAAGTCCTCGGCTGCCAAGTCCTTCTGATAGGCCTGGATTTTGCTATGAATTGCACATTTCATGATGACATTCAGCCAGAACTGAGTGGAGGGCTCATCTGATGTCTAAGATTGCTGGCTAACCAGTATGTTTTATTATTATTATTTTTATTGGTTGTTCAAAACATTACAAAGCTCATGATATATCATCTTTCATACATTTGACTCGATTGGGTTATGAACTCCCGTTTTTACCCCAAATACAAATTGCAGAATCACATCGGTTACACACATTTTTACATAATGGCATATTAGTGACTGTTGTACCTTTCCTATCCTCTACTATCCCCCCTCCCCTCCCCTCCCATCTTCCCTCTCTACCTCATCTGCTGTTGTTCAATTCTCTCCCTTGTTTCCCCCCCCTTTCCCCTCCCAACCTCTTATATGTAATTTTGTGTAACATTGAGGGTCTCCTACCATTTCCATATGATTTCCCTTCTCTCTCCCTTTCTCTCCCCCGACTCGTCTTTGTTTAATGTTAATCTTTTCCTCATGCTCTTCCTCTCTGTTCTGTTCTTAGTTGCTCTCTTTATATCAAAGAAGACATTTGGCATTTGTTTTTTAAGGATTGGCTAGCTTCACTTAGCATAATCTGCTCTAATGCCATCCATTTCCCTGCAAATTCTATGATTTTGTCATTTTTTAATTGCTGCGTAGTACTCCATTGTGTATAGATGCCACATTTTTTTATCCATTCATCTATTGAAGGGCATCTAGGTTGGTTCCACAGTCTAGCTATTGTGAATTGTGCCGCTATGATCATTGATGTGGCAGTATCCCTATAGTAAGCTCTTTTAAGATCCTCAGGGAATAGTCCGAGGAGGGCGATAGCTGGGTCAAATGGTGGATCCATTTCCAGCTTTCCCAGGTATCTCCATACTGCTTTCCAAATTGGCCTTACCAATTTGCAGTCCCACCAGCAGTGTACAAGTGTACCCTTTTCCCCACATCCTCGCCAGCACTTATTGTTGTTTGACTTCATAATGGCTGCCAATCTCACTGGAGTGAGATGGTATCTTAGGGTGGTTTTGGTTTGCATTTCTCTGACTGCTAGAGATGGTGAGCATTTTTTCATGTACTTGTTGATTGATTGTATGTCCTCCTCTGTGAAGTGTCTGTTCAGGTCCTTGGCCCATTTGTTGATTGGGTTATTTGTTATCTTATTGTTTAATTTTTTGAGTTATTTGTATATTCTGGATATTAGGGCTCTATCTGAAGTGTGAGGGGTAAAAATTTGTTCCCAGGATGTAGGCTCTCTATTTACCTCTCTTATTGTTTCTCTTGCTGAGAAAAAACTTTTTAGTTTAAGTAAGTCCCATTTATTTATTCTTGTTATTAACTCTTGGGCTATGGGCGTCCTATTAAGGAATTTGGAGCCCGACCCCACAGTATGTAGATCGTAGCCAACTTTTTCTTCCATCAGATGCAGTGTCTCTGATTTGATATCTAGCTCCTTGATCCATTTTGAGTTAACTTTTGTGCATGGCGAGAGAAAGGGATTCAATTTCATTTTGTTGCATATGGATTTCCAGTTTTCCCAGCACCATTTGTTGAAGATGCTATCCTTCCTCCATTGCATGCTTTTAGCCCCTTTATCAAATATAAGAAAGTTGTAATTTTATGGATTGGTCTCTGTGTCCTCTATTCTGTACCATTGATCCACCTGCCTGTTTTGGTACCAGTACCACGCTGTTTTTGTTACTATTGCTTTGTAGTACAGTTTGAACTCTGGTATCGCTATACCACCTGATTCACACTTCCTGCTTAGAATTGCTTTTGCTATTCTGGGTCTTTTGTTTTTCCATATGAATTTCATGATTGCTTTATCGATTTCTACAAGAAATGCCGTTGGGATTTTAATTGGCATCGCATTAAACCTATAGAGAACTTTTGGTAATATCGCCATTTTGATGTTAGTTCTGCCTATCCATGAACAGGGTACATTTTTCCATCTTCTAAGATCTTCTTCTATCTCTCTCTTTAGGGTTCTGTAGTTTTCATTGTATAAATCTTTCACCTCTTTTGTTAGATTGATTCCCAAGTATTTTATTTTCTTTGAGGATATTGTGAATGGAGTGGTTTTCCTCATTTCCATTTCAGAAGTTTTGTTGCTGATATACAGGAATGCCTTTGATTTATGCGTGTTGATTTTATATCCTGCCACTTTGCTGAATTCATTTATTACCTCTAGCAGTTTCTTTGTATATTATCATGTCATCCGCAAATAACGATAATTTAAGTTCTTCTTTTCCTATTTTTATGCCTTTAATTTCTTTTGTCTGTCTAATTGCTCTGGCTAGTATTTCAAGAACTAAATTGAATATAAGTGGTGATAGAGGGCATCCCTGTCTTGTTCCAGATATTAGAGGGAATGCCTTCAGTTTTTCTCCATTTAGGATGATGCTAGCCTGAGGTTTAGCATATATAGCTTTTACAATGTTGAGGTAAGTTCCTGTTATCCCTAGTTTTTCTAGTGTTTTGAACATAAAGGGATGCTGTACTTTGTCAAATGCTTTTTCTGCATCTATCGAGATGATCATATGGTTCTTGTCTTTAAGTCTATTGATGTGGTGAATAGTATTTATTGATTTCTGTATATTGAACCAGCCTTGCATCCCAGGGATGAATCCTACTTGATCATGGTGCACAATTTTTTTGATATGCTTTTGTATTCTATTCGCCAGGATTTTATTGAGAATTTTTGCATCCATGTTCATTAGAGATATTGGTCTATAGTTTTCTTTCTTTGACGTGTCTTTGTCTGGTTTCAGGATCAGGGTGATGTTGGCCTCATAGAATGAATTTGGAAGAGCTCCTTCTTTTTCTATTTCTTGAAATAGCTTGAAAAGTATTGGTATTAATTCTTCTTTGAAGGTTTTGTAAAACTCCACTGTATACCCATCTGGTCCAGGGCTTTTTTTGGTTGGTAGTCTTTTGATGGCTTCTTCAATTTCTTCCTTTGTTATTGGTCTGTTTAAATTGTGTGTGTCTTCCTGACTCAATCTGGGCAGATCGTATGACTTAAGAAATTTATCGATATCTTCACTATCTTCTATTTTATTGGAATATAGGGTTTCAAAATACTTTCTAATTATCTTCTGTATTTCTGTAGTGTCTGTTGTGATATTGCCTTTTTCATCCCATATGTTAGTAATTTGAGTTCTCTCTCTTCTTCTCTTCGTTAGCATGGCTGAGGGCCTGTCGATCTTATTTATTTTTTCAAAGAATCAACTTTTAGTTTTTTCAATTTTTTCAATGGTTTTGTTTCAATTTCGTTGATTTCTGCTCTAATTTTAATTATTTCTTGTCTTCTACTACATTTGCTGTTGTTTTGCTCTTCCTTTTCTAGGTTTTTGAGGTGTAGTGTGAGTTCACTCATTTATTTGTTGGTTTTTTTCTTTTTTTGAGGAAAGAACTCCAAGAAATGAATTTCCCTCTTAAAACTGCTTTCATTGGGTCCCATAGATTCGGGTATGTTGTGTCTGTATGGTCATTTGTCTCTATGAATTTTTTTTTATCTCCTCCTTTATGTCTTCTGTAACCCATTGATCATTCAGTAACATATTGTTCATTTTCCATGTGATGTAGGATTTTTCCTTCCTTCTTTTATCATTGATTTCCAGTTTCATTCCATTATGATCAGATATGGTGCATGGTATTATCTCCACGCCTTTATATTTACTAAGAGTTGCCCTATGGCATAATATATTATCTATCTTTGAGTAAGATCCATGTGCTGCTGAGAAGAACGTGTATCCACTTGATGATGGTTGATATATTCTATATATGTCGGTTAAGTCTAGGTTATTGATTGTGCTATTGAGTTCAATAGTTTCTTTATTCAGCTTTTGTCTAGAGGATCTGTCTAATGGTGAGAGCGGTGTGTTGAAGTCACCCATAATTATTGTGTTGTAGTCTATTTGACTCTTGAACTTGAGGAGAGTTTGTTTTATGAACATTGCAGCTCCATTGTTTGGTGCATACAAATTGATAATTGTTATGTCTTGTTGGTGGATGGTTCCTTTTAACAGTATATAGTGTCCTTCTTCATCCCTTTTGATTAACTTAGGTTTGAAGTTGATTTTATTCGATATGAGTATGGCCACTCCTGCTTGCTTCCGAGGGCCATGTGAGTGATATGATTTTTCCCAACCTTTTACCTTCAGCCTGTGTATGTCTTTTCCTATCATATGAGTCTCCTGAAGGCAGCATATTGTTGGATTTTTTTTTTTTTGATCCAGGTTACTAGCCTATGTCTCTTGATTGGTGAGTTTAGGCCATTAACATTTAAGGTTACAATTGAAATATGATTTGTACTTCCAGTCATGTTTATTTATTTATTTATTTTAGTTTGGCTAGTTTTTACTTTTTGGTTATTTTCCTCCCCCTTTACTGAGATACCTCCTGCTGTTAGTTTTGGGCACTATTTTTCAATTCCTCTTCTTGTAGTATTTTGCTCAAAATGCTTTGCAGTGCTGGTTTTCTGGCTGCGAATTCTTTTAGCTTTTGTTTATCATGAAAGATTTTAATTCCATTGTCAAATCTGAGGCTTAATTTTGCTGGATACAGTATTCTTGGTTGAAATCCATTATTTTTCAGCGTTTGAAATACATTGTTCCAGGATCTTCTCGCTTTCAAAGTCTGTGATGAAAAATCAGTCGTTAACCTAATTGGTTTACCCCTGAATGTAATCTGCCTCCTTTCTCTAGTAGCTTTTAATATTCTCTCCTTGTTCTGTATGTTGGCTATCTTCATAATTATATGTCTTGAAGTTGGTCTATTACGGTTTTGAATGTTTGGGGTCCTGTTGGCAATCCATTCCATCTTTCATCTCTGGGAAGTTTTCTAGAATTATTTCATTTAATAGGTTGTCCATTCCTTTGGTTTGATTCTCTATGCCTTCTTCTATCCCGATGACTCTCAAATTTGGTTTTTTTTTTGACATCCCATATCTCTTGAATAGATTGCTCGTGGGATTTAAGCATCTTTTCTGTGTTGACTATATTCTTTTCAAGTTGATAAACTTTGTCTTCATTATCTGATGTTCTGACTTCTACTTGATCTAGTCTATTTGTAATATTCTCGTTTGAGTTTTTAATTTGGTTTATAGTTTCCTGCATTTCTAGGATTACTGTTTGATTTTTTTTAAGATCTCTATCTCCTGGTAAAGCTCGTTCTTTGCCATTTGAATTGGTTTGTTTAATTCATTTTCAAAATATACTTTTATAAAATGTGGCATTTATACACTATGGAGTATTACTCTGCATTAAAAAATGACAAAATTATAGAATTTGGAGGGAAATGGATGGCATTAGAGCAGATTATGCTAAGTGAAGCTAGTCAATCTTTAAAAAACAAATACCAAATGACTCCTTTGATATAAGGGGTGTAAACAAGGACAGGGTAGGAACGAAGAGCTTGAGAAGAATATTTACAGTAAACAGGGATGAGAGGTGGGAGGGAAAGGGAGTGAGAAGGGAAATTGCATGGAAATGGAAGGCGATCCTCAGGGTTATACAAAATGTCATATAAGAGGTAAGGAGGGGTAAGTCAAGAGAATACAAATGGAAGACATGATTTACAGTAGAAGGGGTAGAGAGAGAAAAGGGGAGGGGAGGGGAGGGGAGGGGGGATAGTAGACAATAGGACAGACAGCAGAATACATCAGACACTAGAAAGGCAATATGTCAATCAATGGAAGGGTAACTGATGTGATACAGCAATTTGTATACGGGGTAAAAGCGGGAGTTCATAATCCACTTGAATCAAACCGTGTAATATGATGTATTAAGAACTATGTAATGTTATGAACGACCAATAAAAAAAAAAAATATACTTTTATTTCTTGGACTTGCTGTCTCATGTCTTCTCTAATATTCCTTTCCATCTGAGTTAGGTATGCCTTGAGTTCTTTCCCTATCCTTGTTTCTGATGTTTCTATGTCCTCCTGTAGATTTAAGTTGTCCTGCATTGTTTGTACTCCTTTTTTCCCTTGTTTTTTCATGATGTTCACGCTACTTTCCAGCTCTATTTAATTTCTGTGTTTCTGCTCTCTTCTATAAATTTGTTTTGGTGTTTTATATCTCAGTTGTCTCTCCTTTGTGTTGGTAGACTATGCCTGCTAAAGTGGATTCCGCTGGGAAGGAATTCCGACTGCCGAGCTCCAGTGACGTCCCCTCTGTGCTATGGCGGGCCCCAGGCTCCTTACTGGGGTGTCCGAATGGAGGGGTGGGACTGGACTGTCTCTGGTTGGTTTCAGCACCCGGACGCCGGCGGCCGGGAGGTCTCCAGCTGCCCAGTCGTGCTGGCAGCTGGTGGGCGATCGGTCGCCAGTGGGCGGGCGGACTCTAGCCACCCAGTCTCGCGGACAGCAGGTGGGCTGTTGCTGGAGGGGGGGGGGTGATCTCTAGCCGCCCAGTCACCGGGGCAATGGGCCGGCTGTCACAGGCGGGCAGGCAGTCCGCAGCTGCGCAGTCGCGTGGGCAGCTAGCTGGCGATTGGTTGCCTGCGGGCGTGCGGTTTCCAGCTGCTCAGGTGCAGGGGCAATGGGCCGGCTGTCGCTGGTGGTCGGGCAATCTCTAGCTGCCCAGTTGCACGGTCAGTCGCCGGCGGGCCCACCCAGTCACGCGGGCCTGGCCTCTAGACCCCTGGTTTCTCCTGCTAGTCCTGGTTTCTCCTGCTAGACCAGATTTCCCCTGAGTGATGCCTCTCGGCAGTTCAAACTGTACTCTGGGCCTGCCGTTTGTTGGGCGTGGAGGGTGGCTATTGAGAACCCCCCCCAGCACTCTATTATTTTGATTTTTTCTGCTTGCCCCTCCCCCGCGCTGGCAATACAGGTTTCGTTTTCCCCGCTGATGGGAGGGGGAGTTGAAGGTAGGGTGTCTCTAGTTTTCCCCGCGTCTTTATGCAGGCTTGCTCTGATAATCCCTCCCCCGGAGAGCCTAGGAGAGATTTTATGCAAATTCCCCGCTGTATGGGAGATGAGCTGAGTAACACGCACCTGTTTTATTGTTGCAACCTGTCAGAGAGTGGCGGTGGTTACTTCAGCTCTCCAAGATGGTGGCCACTGGTTTCCTTGGTGGAGTTTCCGTTGTGGGGGATAGAACTGTCCCGCTTCCTTCCCCGTCTGAAATCCCGAACTCAGCCCAGGGCTCCGTGAGTGCTCAGGCGGCAGGATTCCACAGAATCTGCAGCAATCTCCCTGCTTGCTGGTCACTTCTGGTGGCTCCCCGCCGTCTGTAGCCACGGGACAGGCCCCACGGATCAGTCAGCCTGGATCTCCAGTCACACAGTTGGCTCATGTATGAGACTCAATTACAGGACCTTGGTGCTGGAAATCCTTCCTCTAGGTTTCGGTGCACCCCCATTTTGCTGTAAGTTCCTAACAAGATAGTTTTTTGTCGTTCTAACTTGTTATTCACCCGCGCAGTGGCGCGGTACACGGGGTGTGATGCACTCTATTCGCGGCCATCTTGGGTAACCAGTATGTCTTATGGTCCCCCATCCTGTAGCCCAGATATTGCTTTAAAATGCTCCCTCTGTCCAAGGCAGATGTTATAACTAAGATTTCCTTATTAATTCTGGCTAATGGTATACTGAAGCCAGCTCAGGCCACCTCTCCAAAATTTATTATGGGCATCTTTTCCCAACATGTTGTTAGCTTGAAATCAGCCGTGATGGGAGTATTCACATCACAGAAATCAGTGAATGCTATAATGCAATGGTTTTTTTTCCCCCTGAAGAGCTCATTGTTAAACACTTATCAGACAGACTGCTGGCACCAGCTTTAATTCCAAGCAAAGACCCACATTAAGCCACCACATAGGCAGCCACCAAACAAGAAGGAAATATTAGTGTACTATCTCAATGAAGCACAAATGGAAAAGTCTCATTTATTTATTTACTTGCTAAGTATATATAACAGAGATTGCAGCTTGCAAAAAGACAGCTTGGTAACTGACAAGTCAAGATTGTGCTTTTAGGTTTGAGATACACCCCCAAATACTTAATGTTGGCCAAAAAGAAAAAAAATCTGTGATAAGCAACTCATTTATTGGCAGGTTTTTATTTTTCACTTAGCACATAAAAGAGCTCTATGTGATTAAACTACATACTCACATTGGAAAATCATTCAGCAATGGTATTATACCCAGAAACATATAGGGACACAATTTAAAATTTTAACATGATTTTTGTTTGTTTTATTCTTTTGTTTTTATGTCAGTCGAGCAGTGTTTCAATCCTAACTTTAGTGAGGATATCCTCTGCAGCCCTATCTAGTGTCTTGTTCCTTACTAAAATAGTACCAGCATTTTAAACAGTTAAGGCAGCCTTATCTTATACCTCTGCAAGAATCATTTTAAATGAATACTGAACTATCACTTCTTTCAGTCCAAAAACCAAAATAGAATGGCTCATCCAGTGAGTCCACGGCTTGTTCCTATACCGAGCTGCAGACCTCTGAGCTAAGGCTGGAGGCAGGACTGTGAGGCTGTGAGGTAGGGGTGAGGTGAGGGGCTCAGTCATAGTGCACTTTGCCCTTGGTTCCCTCAGAGCTTGACAAGTCTCCGTTGCAAAGTGTCTGGAATGACGCAGGAGGCCTGTCTTCCAAGGCATACTTGGACATCTTCATCATGTACCTCCGAAAGGCCTTTTGAATGATAGCAGCACCTCTTTCCTCTTCCTTTCTCTTGGTGGTAGTGACTATGGGTTCATATAACTTCCTGAAGGGATTGGCTTCCATGAACTTTTCCTCCATCATAGCTTTCATGGTATCCAGGCCAGTGGAGTCACCAAGGACCCTAGTGGTGAAGGCAAAGAGAACATCCATGCAGTGGAGACGATCCCCACTCACCATGGGCAAGTCCATGACAAGGAACTGGAATTTATTTGGCTTGGCCACACGCAAAGGCTCAGGCAGGGCATCGGCAAAGTCAGAAAGGGCAGAGTAGTCAATAAACTGTGTGGCTTCAGGGTCAAACTTTTCCCAGACTTCATAGAATATTTCAAAATCATCTTCCCCCAGAGGGTCCTCACTTTCTTCCGTGGCTGTATTGAAGTTCTCTAAAATCACAGCGATATACATGTTGACCACGATGAGGAAGGAGATGATGATGTAACTAACAAAGTAGGCGGTGGCTACAGCTGGGAGGTGACTGTTGGCTGTGGAGTTACCTGAGTCTCCTGAATTCAGCATGGGGTTGAGGAGGGAGTCCCAGCCTGCTGATGTGGTTATCTGGAAGAGACAGAGCATGCTGCCTTCGAAAGTTTTGAAGTTGAATATGTCATCGATCCCAGCGCCTTTCTTCACTTCGGAAAAAAATTTCATACCTAAAATGGCATAAATAAACATGACCAGAAAGAGTAGAAGACCGATGTTGAACAGAGAGGGAAGGGACATCATCAGAGCAAAAAGGAGGGTCCTGATTCCTCGTGCCGCTCTGACAAGTCTCAGGATGCGCCCAATCCGAGCCAGGCGCACGATTCTGAAGAGTGTTGGTGGAAAAGGAATGTGCTCCTGATTTTCCAAGGCAGAGACCATCGTACCTGGAGAAAGAGAAAAGCCAATGAATTTCCACCTGATCTTTAACATGGGGAATCATTTCTAAGGACCATATAATTTTACATAGCACTTTCAATGGGGTCAGTTATATAAAATATCCTGGACGTACAAAGAAAAGAATCCAATTTATGAAAGGCTGCTTTGGGAATTATCTCACCTAATGAACATTATCTACATTGGATTTTTAAAGCCCACTCTTAGAGCAGCAAATGAAATCATTTCCCTCATTTATTGAATATAAAAATGCAAAAAGGATAAACTATATATACTTGGAGTCTTTCAGAGTCAAGGAGAAATTTCTACTACTGGAGACTGGCTTGAGTCATAGCAACCAGGGAATATCGTGGAAACCTAATAACCCCAAAGTTCCTTAACAGGGACAGGTTCTTGTTTATTTAGAGAAATTCAAATATAGCTTTGCTACAGGTGTATGGAGGGCCAGAGGGAGACAGTGTCATTGGGACGCTCATCTGAGGCTAAGGCTGCCCCATGGATTGCTCACATTTGTCAATAAGCTCCTCCAAGGATTCCAGAGGGCTGAGCCCACAAAATTTGAGGCATGAAATTGGGAGATACTTTCTCTGTTGTGGTGGACACCCCAGAAATCGCACTTTAAGCAGAGCTTTGTGCAAACATCTGAATATTTGGCCTAAAATGTCACCCTTGTTCTCTCATTGCCTACTCTCCAGGCAAGTGATACAGGGGTGAAAGCAGTCACATTTTGGCCCAAATATTATAGAATGGCTGGAACATGCTTGCCTTGTGTAGGCCTGGCCTTGTTCTTGCTTTGAGGGTGCTCTAAGGTCATTAGGGGTCATGGGCAGTGAAAATGGTTCTGCCATCACCTAATGACTAAAGAGAACTAGTTGATGATATCCTTTACTAACTGCCCCATTGTGCCAAAGAAATTTAATTCATGGGGCTGGGGATGTGGCTCAAGCAGTAGCGCGCTCGCCTGGCATGCGTGCGGCCTGGGTTCGATCCTCAGCACCACATACAAAAACAAAGATGTTGTGTCCACCAAAAACTAAAAAAAAAATATTAAAAAAAAGAAATTTAATTCATATGTTAACTGGGAAGTCGACCTTGGCAACAAGTGAAATTTATTAAGTGCCAATTCAGCAACATCCATCCTTTAAAAAAGGCCTGTCTTCTGCATAGATATGACTTTGATTAATCAGGTCCACAGTTATCTGTCCTTTCTCTGAACTTAGTTTTTTGTGTTGCATGTTATTGGTCCCTAGTTTTTTTCTGATACTTTAAGACAAGTATGCTTTAATTCCTCACTTGGATTGCTAACTCCTAGAGAGAGACTCACTCAACTTGCTCTGGTTTTGTTTTACTGTACAAGCTTAGGAAGGAGCTTGGGAATGTGTTGAGACAAAGTGTTGAATGGCAGATGAACTGGCAAAGGCACATTAAGTTCCACCCACACTGGTAAGTAGGATTTGGCTTAAGGGGTAAATTTTCTCATTCACTGGAACAAAATGCTATTTGACACATGTAACTGCAATGGTCTAGCAGCTGTCCAAAGGACAGATGTCAGAGATATTTCCAGGAACTGTACAATGCCAGGCACCACCCAGAAGGAGCTGTGGAGTGAACGAGCCTCTTTGCCCATCAGAGGAAGGACTCTGAGCTTCCAGAGGGCTGACCCAGACCTGTCCTAACACCATTTTCTAGCTTTTATTGCTGCTTCCAATTTCACCAGGACTTGTGATCGGAATTGACTAATAAAGTTTAAAGGTCTATTTAACTATAAACTTTATCTACATAAACCTTATGGCTTAGAAACTAGAGCAGACTAGAGACATTTTTTTTTTTTTTTTTTTTTTTTGCTCTCTGGCATGGCTGTGTTGCTTCAGTAGCAACAGGAACCAAAATATTTTGCTCCATCCTATCTGTTTGATGCATCATTTCTGAGATTGCACGAAAACATCCACTTGTGAAATCAGTTTTCCTTGTTTTCGTTACTTGTTGAACTAGGAGAAGAGCCCCTGGACAGTTTTACATAATCATAAAAAGCGTTAGACCATGGTTTAGTTAAAACCAGGCTTCAAAAATCCAAGAGTAAATGCCAATGAGTTAGCTACGAAGAATTTAATTTCAAAGTTGTGTGTGTTTTATGAAAAGATATCTGGCAAGGGCTGGGGGTGGGGATGGGGGTATAACTCAGTAGTAGAGCACATGATCCCCAGCACCAAAAAAAGAAAGGAAAAAAGGTGTATGGCAATAACCTTCATTCTTCTTGCCTAGGTTTGGGAAATTTATATGCTTGTAGTCTGGGACGGATCAGTGAGCAGGGTCAAAACAGTTGAGAGAAGCATGGTTCATTCACCCTAGGATTGATGTGAACATAGATTCAGAATAAAGAGAAAGCATTGCTTCTTGCTCTCAGACACTCCTGGAAGCCCAGACTGGAATAGGCCATGGGCCCATACAGGAAGTGAGGGAAAGGCCAGTAATGTTAGATGATCCGATCACTGTGATCTAGCATCTGTGTGCATTTTGAACAAAACAAAAACATGAGCATTAAGTGCCAAATCCTTTAAATCATGGAGGGCTCATTAGAGTTCATGGTTGCACAGTAAAGGTTGATTTTGATTCAATTACCTGTATAAATCAGGCACCACCACAAGAATTTCTAAATCATCTTAATTTTGTTCATCACCATTGAAAAAACCTATTTCATTGGTGCTGACAATCAAAGGAATGGAAATTACTCTCTATCTCCTAGCAACTCCCCTTTAGAGATGGCATTAGTACACCTGTTTTTTTTTTTTCAGACACTGCATTAAGCCTAATTTGTTGCTTTGTTGGATAGTTTGGACATACTTCCAAATTATAATGTTTACAGGTTTACTTCTGGTTCTCAGTTAAAAGCCTCTCTGGCTGCTGATTTTACTTACTAATAATAGAAAGAACCACAACCACACAATCAAATAAGTTCCAGCCATTGGTGAAGTAGTATTGCCTCAAAGCAAAGATTTTGATGAGACACTCTATCGTAAAGATGATCACAAAGGCTATGTTGATGTAATCAAAAGTAACTGTCACGTCTTCGGATTGTTCATATGATTCAGCCATCATGCCAACCATGTTTAGGACAATGAGACTCATGATGAAGATGTCAAAGACCTGGTGTGTGACCAGGTCAAACACAAGACCTTGACATTTGTTCTGAGGAGAAAAAATAAAAGAAGAAATCATTGAGTCATTTTGAGTCTTCAGAATGAAATCATGTACATTTAAAAGACATGTTAATACAACAGAATTTGTTCTTTCTTACAAGTAGGCAGTTCCTTGAAATAAAAACAGACCTTTCCAAAGGGCAAGATATTCTTATAGATCCCCAGTGTTGCCTTAAATTCATTTAAATTTAATTAGATAACTGTTTTTAAGCTTATAATTTTAATTCTACTTTAAAGCAAAAACTGTAGATAAAAAATTCTTGGGAGCAACATAACTTTGAGGTGATGGATGATGTTGTTTTACTGAAGCAAAACAGCTCCCGTTGGATCTAATAATAAAAGGATGAACCTTGATCTCCAATATTTCATCTGTTTGGTATTTTTACTTCAACAATATTAATGCAGAGAACATTTGCTTACATAAGTGTCTTGGGCAAAATGGGAACGAACATCTCCAAACTTCTGTTTATCAGTTCAGAACAATAAGAAATTTTATAACTTAACCAAAACTCTGTGTTCAGCCAATTCTTTTCTAATTCTTGTTAGAATAGGGTAGATAAATAGGGTTCTAATCCAATAATTACCCAAACTGAAAAAACATAAATGATGATTTCCTATTATTATTGATGATCAGCTTGCATATTGGCTTCTATGTAGCCAGTGTACTGCCCTTAATGTGACTATAAACTGACAGCTCTGGTCCAATTTCTAACTCTAGTTTGCATATACAGAAAAAAAAATCAAACCTCAAATATTTCATTATTTTCTTTAACTCTTCTGCTATGAAACACTACCCAATACTTTACTGAGTGCAAAACTATTCTGAAACACAAACTCAGACCTGAGATTGGATGGCTTTTTGACTATATGTTGGTTGTTTTACAATACATGTATATATTTGATTGTTTTATATTATCATTGAATCAAAGAATGCACATACTGTTCTATTTAGCAAACTCATGGATCCCTAAGAATGCATCATTAGAACTCCCAGGGATCCGTTATGGTAAAACAGCAAAAGATGATGTAGGTTTGTGGTGGTACCAGTAGGAAAAAATACCACATGCAAGTTTAAAAGCTATGCAGAGGTTGAGGCAGGAACAGTTGGAGTGTTGGGATGAAGGGGACTATGGGACAGACAAGGCAGAGGCTATTGTTTCTGGTTAGTTGGTTCATTTCAACATCCAGAGAATGAGGAGTTTTTGAGGGAAAGAGATGAGATCTGTCCTGAGCAGGTTAAGTTAGAGGTGTCAGTGGGGCATCTAAGGGCCAGGAGCAGGCAGAGGTGTGTGTTTTGAGCTCAAATGCAAAATTTGGAAGGCAGATATGGAGAGTTCCATAGCCATCAACACTGATGTGAATCAAAACCATGAAAGTGATTGATGTCATTCAAGGCAACAAGAAGAAGGGTACAGATCATATGGAAGGGATGTTATGTATAAGTAGGTAATTTTCAAGCCATGTGTTGGAAGTCCTAGGATTTTATCAAGGAGTCCTGAGGAGACACTGGGAATCCAACCATTTCCCAGGTAAGGATGCATGTGGAATGTCAGTAAGGAGATGGAGAAGAGATATGTTCAAGGGTGCTCTTCAGGGAAGCAGAACAAGGGGCAAGAAGAAATGTGGGGGGCGGGGGCTAAGTACTGGCTTTCGAGTTAAATCTAACATTTAGACAAATAGAGATTATGAGTATAAACTACTAAAGTTTTAGATGATCAATATACAGACTTCAGAATATACAGACTCTTAAAATTATTATTATTATTATTATTATTATATTTTATTGGGGGGGGTACCAGGTATTGAACCCAGGGGCATTTTACCACTGAGTCACATCCCCAGCCCTTTTAATGTTTTATTTTGAGACAGGGTCTTGCTAAGTTGCTGAGGCTGGGCCTCAAATTTGCGATCCTCCTGCCTCAAGCCCCTAAATCTCTGGGATTACGGGTGTGTACCACGGCCAACCAGCGCTGATTTTTAAACCAAGTAATGAAGTCACATTGTGGGGATGGGATGCTTCAGGAGAAACCAGAAGTGACTCCAAATCCTTTCCTCTATTGCTAGAAATGAAATACGTCAATGCTCAGGCTAAACCAATTGTATTTTCTTCCGTGGGTCATTGCTACAGATTTTTTTCTCAAAGTCAAAATATAAGGTTTAGATTTTAGAGATTTAAAAAAAAATCTCTATGGAGGTGAAGTTGGGGGTGACAGGTTAAGAGTTGACTTGAAGTCTTATCTCAGGCTCAGGGACATCTGGGAACATGATATTGGGTTTATGTCATGCCACACTGATCTCCGAAATAGACAAGTTAAGGTCCATTAACTTATATTAAGATACATATGCAGTGTTAGCTGGAGAGACTGTATCAGAACCATTCGTTGAAGGCTTGACTGTGGGTTGTGCCTACACAGGGAGGCCTGGGACTTGGCACCTGCTTCCAGATAACCCCTGGATAAACATGCTATAGAAGATGGTGAAGGAAAGGAGGTGACAGCTTTCCTGCAGGAAAGTCCTCCACAAACCACTTTAGGTTGATGTCTCCTGTCTCGCATGCCCTGTGCAGTGGAGGGGTCAAGGAGCTTTATCTGTGCCTGAAGTTCTGTTTGGCTGTGTGCTGCACTGCTTGAAACACACTGGTAAATATGGGGGAACATGCAGTGTCTTGTGAGACTTTGAATTAGTGAATTCGAATCCCTGGACCAACTGGTATTAAGCCAGTGGTTGTATAATAAGCACAAGAAAACACAGTCTCTGGGTCTTGTTTTGTTGGCTCAAGTCTAAATAAGAACTTCAAAGTGAAAGGAGTCCTAAAGAGTGAGATTGGTATTTTTTTAAATACCTTTATTTTATTGATTTATTTTATTTTTATGTGCTGCTGAGGATGGAAGCCAGTGCCTCACACATGCTAGGCAAGTGCTCTGCCACTGAGCTACAGCCCCAGCCCTGAGATTGGTATTTTTTTTTAAAGCTTCTAATTTTTAAAGTTTATTTTGGATATAGTTTCATTTGTTTGTATTTAGCGTAAGAGTTTTTCAAACCATCTAACCAAGTCTAATAATGAAGATTATTAAAGCCAGATGTGATTGAGCTATACTGACGTTTCACATACTGTTAACAGATTAAACCTCTCCAAATACAATTATATCATTCACCTGTGGCCAAAAATTCCCTCACTATTTCAAAGGATAAATTGTAAACACTTGGCCCTGAAATTCACAGACACTTTTAGTGTAACACAAATATTTAATCCTAGTGGAACTCTGTTTATGTCCTAAAACACAGTCTTTCATTCAAAAATAAATTAATGAGAACACACTTTACACCAGCCGTTTCGAGTTCTGGGAAGAGCAGTAAATAGAACATACCTTTGGCCATTTCAGGTTTTATGTTCAAATGAAAAATCTCCAAATTCTCCACATGCTTCATATAGCAAGCCTGCCTTCCAATCCTTTTCTCTCAACTTCTCAGTCCCCACTGAGCCTCCCTGCCATAGAAGCTTTCCAGCTCACTGCTCAGAGATACCAAATGTGCCCCCTATTTTGCAGGTTATCTCTTATCCAAAATGGTTGGGACAAGAAATGTTTTGGATTTTGGATGTCTTTGAATTTGTAAGTATTTGCATGTACATAATGAAATATCTCCGGGATGAGACCCAAGTCTAAACACAAAATTCACTTATCCTGGGTCATACCTGTAATTCCAGTGACTGGGGAGGCTGAGGCAAAAGGATTGCAAGTTTCAGGCCAACCTCAGCAATTTAGCAAGGCCCTCAGCAACTTAGTGAGACCCTGTCTCAAAATTTTAAAAAAATAAGAAGGACTTGAGCCATGTCCCCAGATGTAGCTGAGTGGTAAAGCCCACCTGGGTTTAATCCTCAGTACCCCCACAAATTAATCTGTGCTTCATATTTGCCTTCTACACATAGGCTGAAGGTAATTTTTTACAATATTTTTGGTACATCCACATTTTGACAGTGACCCATCACGCGAGGTCAGAAGTGGGATTTTTTATGTGTTGGTGTCATCGCTAATCAAAAAGCACTGTATTTTGGAGCATGTTCCAATTTCAGGGTCTGGATTTAGGGATGCTTAACCTGTACTTTCTAATCCAGTGCACAGAGCAAGCACAAAGGGGCTGCTGCTGTATTGACCCATAGTTCCTGACCAATCAGGATTCAGAGAGAGCAGGGTAAGCAGGCCCAGTGGTGAAAGCCAACCAGGCTGGGTTGTTGTTGTTGTTGTTGTTGTTTTATTTTTTGTCCATGAGCTCAGAATGAATAATAGCCACATTCATTTGTCCTTTACTGTCTATGATTGCTGTATTTATTGCCACAAGAGTAGAATGCGGTAGTCGGGCTGGAGACCACAGGGCCCTCAAAGCCTAAAGTGGTTGCTATCTAGCCCTTTACGGAAAAAGTCGCTGAATCCGTGATACACAGTGTTCATTATAAAGTGGAAGTGAGTAGGTGTGACCTCAGTCTCACACAAGCAACCTCACATACACTGGTCAAAAACGTTTTAAGTACATTTTAAACTGGTTAAGTTCAAACGAGCTGCTAAGTTTGCATCAATGCCATGCACCTGTGGTGCGATCACTAAAAACGAACATTAAACTTCTTGCCCAGGCTCTTTCTAATGAATATGAATACCTAATTTCCTTAGGATTTGCATGTATATGGGGTTTTCTTGAGTTCTTAGATAAGTATGTACATTGTACAAGTTTACAGGATGGTTTTGCAGAAAACTGAGTTCCTCGAAATCTCTTATATATTTAGAATTATATATTTATATAGGTTATATATTTAGAATCATTAGATTTCTCTCACCAGAGGCCTTGGAATGGGTTTTTGAGGTTTCTTGGTTCCTAGTTTTTTCATTGCACTGTAATATTTCTTTTGTTCTTCTGTCATAAAAATGTCTTGGCCACCTAAGTATAAGGAGAAGATGAGAGTTATTTATTTACCCCTAACAGGTTTTTTTTGGGGGGGGGGGGAATCAAATTCTGAATTTTTAGACACGATTTTAAAGTTTCATTGCATTTATATCAATAATTACTAAAATTTCAAGGGCAGCAAAAAAAGATGAACTCGAGGGGAAAGGTGGAAAGAAACAGTTTAAGGGAGAAATAAAGTAAATTTTATAATTGTATTTCACTTTTTATAACAGAGATTACAAATTGCAAACCTCTCCCAGAATCTCTATAAAAACTGCATGTATTTCAGATTGTATAAATGCTACCACATGGCAACAATTATAGGAATTAACAAAAATTTAGATTAAAAACCCTGCAAAGTCGGGCTGGGATTGTGGCTCAGTGGTACAGTGCTTGCCTAGCACATGTGAGGCACTGGGTTCAATCCTCAGCACCACACAAAAAAGTAAACTAATAAAATTGTTTTAAAAAAATTTCAAAAAAACTCTGCAAAGTGGCAACTAAGATTCTCCCAAACAATAAGCACATGTAATACTACTAATAAAATTGTATAAATTTTGTTTAGAGCCACTCTCAGAAAAAAATTACAGACCTTTAAAGCTATTTTCACCCCTGAACAACAACAACAACAAAAAGACAGAAAAATGGACTAGGATTTTAATTTCTGGAAATTTTGGAAGCAAAATATCTAGAAATGCTGAATCAAATATAACAGAAATCTTTTAAAATGTATACCTGAACTTGCACAGAAAAAATCTCCAGGTTTTGAAAAATTGAGAAAGAAAGAAATTAGAGTGGTCGAGTAGCTCTAAAGCCAGAGTTGGCCTAAGAGCATTTGCTAATCTCTATAAACTAGAATCTTGGGTTTTCTTGAATGTAAGGTGGACATTCAAAAAAGACCATGGGAAAATGTTCAACATCTCTAGTAATTAGAGAAATGCAAATCCAAACTACTCTAAGATTTCATCTCACTCCAGTCAGAATGGCAGTTTTCAAGAATACAAACAACAATAACTGTTGGCAAGGATGTGGGTGGAAAGGCACACTCATACGTTGCTGGTGGGACTGCAAATTGGTGCAGCCAATCTAGAAAGCAGTATGGAGATTCCTTAGAAAACTTGGAATGGAACCACCATTTGACCCAGCTATTCCACTCCTCGGTCTATACCCAAAGGACTTAAAATCAGCATACAAGGACACAGCCACATCAATGTTTACAGCAGCTCAACTCATAATAGCTAAATTGTGGAACCAACCTAGATGCCTTTCAGTAGATGGATGGATAAAGAAACGGTGGTCTATATACACAATGGAATATTACTCAGCTTAAAAGAGAATAAAATCATGGCATTTACAGGTAAATTGTTGGAGTTGGAGAATATCATGCTGAGTAAAGTAAACCAATCCCCAAAAACCAAAAGCCAAATTTTTTCTCTGATAAGTGGATGCTGATCCATAATGGGGGAGGGCATGGGAAAAATGGAGTAACTTTGAGCAATGGGGAGGGAAGGAAAAGGAGGAGGAATGTGGGCAGGAAAGATGGCGGAATGAGATGGACATTGTTATCCTACTTACATGTATGACTGCACATATGGTGCAACACTATGTCATGTACAACCAGAGAAATGAAACGTTGTGCTGCAATTGTGTGCAATGAATCAAAATGCATTCTGCTGTCATATATACCTAATTATAATTAATTAATTAATTAAAAAATAAAAGACCATGGGTACCTGGGTGCAGTGGCACACATCAGTGATCCCAGCAGTTTGGGAGGCTGAGACAGGAGGATCGTGGGTTCAAAGCCAGACTCAGCAAAAAGCCAGGTGCTAAGCAACTCAGTGAGATCTTGTCTCTAAATAAACTACAAAATAGGGCTGGGGATGTGGCTCAGTGGTCGAGTGTCCCTGAGTTTAATCTCCAGTATTGCCCATTCCCTGCCCCCCCCCCAAAAAAACATGGGCTAATGTGAACAGAGGGAAGCCCACAGGACCTGGCAAGACTCTGTTCCTTTCCAATGGCTTCCGATGACAGCGTGAAGAATAAAACAGCCTCTGTCTCTTAGCAATTAAAGACACCACAAAACTCAGTCTGGACCAGGAGCAAAACACCACCTTTTCTCATACTCTGAGACTCCAGACCTCTCTTGATCAGAGTGTGGGGTTAGAATTTACTCCCTGAGTGTAGATCAAAGATACATATCCCTAGAAGTTGACCTAGAAGGTAATCAGGTTGCTTGGGGGATGATGGGCAGAAATAAATCTTTTAGTAATCACAGGTGTGTTATGGGATAAAGAAAGTGAGTCATGGTGGTAATTTTAAATTTATCATCATTTCCTATGCTCTGAGAACCAGATTTTTCAGTGTGGAAAAGGAGAGATAAGATGTGATAAGAGGTTATATGAATTGTCTATATGCATATTTCTACACATATATTTCCTTCTATTCCTGAATTTGAGGCTCTATCCACTAGAAAGACCTAGAAATGACGACAATGAACTTTCTGGATTGCAGTCTTGAGACATCATTTTCCATAAAAAACAAAAAGCAAAACAAACAAACAACAACCATTTCTCTCCAATAAGTGGATGCTGATCCATAATGGGGGAGGGCATGGGAAAAAAGAAAAACTAGCACTCCTTAGGGAAATGGCTGATTTTAGGTAAGGACAGAAAGGGTACAACCTAAGCCTGGAACATCTTGTCACATCAAAAAAAAAAAATACTGTCAGATGGGAGGACCTCATTTGAACCCTGATTTGAAAACACAACTTTAATAGAAATGAATAAATAAAATAAACAAACAAATCATTAAAGAATCTTAAAGACGGGGCTGGGGACATGGCTCAAGTGGTAGCATGCTCGCCTGGCATGCATGCGGCCCGGGTTCGATCCTCAGCACCACATACAAAAACAAAAAACAGATGTTGTGTCCGCCAAAAACTAAAAAATAAATACTAAAATTCTAAAAAAAAAAAAAAAAAGAATCTTAAAGACGCATTTGAACATAGATGGAGTATTTGATGAATTCAAAGAATAAATTTTTTAGGTGTGATAATGGAATTATGTTAATGTACATCATGCATGTATAGAAAATCACAGAGAATCCATTAATCTGTACAATTAATATGTGTAGATAATTGTAATAAAAATATACATAAAAACGAAATGTGTTCTGAAATATTTATGAATGAAATGATGTGATGTCTTGTCATTTTACTCCATAAAACAAATCCAGGGGCTGGGGATGTGGCTCAAGCAGTAACTTGCTCTCCTGGCATGCGAGGGGCGCTGGGTTCGATCCTCAGCACCACTTAAAAATAAAATAAAGATGTTGTGTTATTTTTAAAAATTCTCTCTCTCTCTCCCCCGCCCCTCCCCGCTCTCTCTCTTAAAAAAAAAATCCAGGAGCAGAATTGAGTAAGGGTGTAGATGTTCTTAAGTCAATAAATGGTGTGCTAGTATACTCTTGTGCATATTTGAGACTTTCTACAAGATAAAACAAAAGGATGTTATGAATTGATCAAAATAATCACTTCTAATGTGAGCTTAAATCTAAAATCACAAGGACTGGCGTCCAAATTGCAGATATTGATTGCAATCAAGATGCCTATAACAGAGGTGAATTCATTGCTTCTACACTCCAGAGTAGCAGAAGCAATACAGTTGGTGTAACAATAGCAAATAACTTTCCCAGCAGACGGTAAGAAGGCTAGTTGGTACCAAGGTACATTTTGGATGAATGACAAGATTTCAACAGTAAAAAAAATTTTTAAAAGGCTTAAAAAAATAAAAGTAGTAATACCACAGGTGAATATTTAGCTACTTGATTTCAGAATCGAGAAATGCCTTTCATTCATAAATGTGAGAAAAGGAACCCAGAAGGACAAACTTAGCAGTTGGACTCCATTAACGTATCTGTAAGTCAAATGTCATTACAAAAAATTTGAGAAGCAAGCCACAAAGTGGACTTACTATTTAAAAATGTATAAGAAAAATATGTCATCTTCAACATAGAAGATAAACCAGAGGATTCTTTGAATGTGTTACAAATGTGTAACCTCACTAATGATCAAACACACAAATATAAAACAATGAGATAACCCTTTCCTCATAAATCTAGAGAAGATTATAAATTATACCCATCAGAATGGTGAGTAACCACTCATTCTCATATCCTGCAAGAGAAGGCTAGCTACTACAGCATTTCTGGGAGGTAATTTGATGATACTTTTAAATCCTTAAATATTCTAATTCTTGGAACTTATCTTGAGAAAATAATAAAAAAATCCAGAGGAATATTTATTATTGCTTTTAAAAGAACAAGAAGTTTATAATGACCTAAATGTCCCAAAACAGAGCATTGATCAGGATTGTTGTTATCCATAGTATGGAATATAATTCAGCCTTGAAAATTATAGCAAAAAATATTTTATGTCATAGGAATGATAACTAATGAGCTCATAAACTATAAAATTAAAAATATAAGGAATTCCAACTAAGTAAAAGAAATTATATGTTTAGTTAGAAAATTACTGGGGAGAATTATACTAAAATGTTAAGAGTCACTATCTCAAGTGGTTACCATTAGGTGATTGCTCTCAGGTGATATATATTTTATTTTTATGTTCCTTAATTTACTACTTTTAGTATGAAGCTCCTGTGGATTTTGGAATCAGAAAAATAAACATCTGTTTATTATAATGCATGGGGAAAGACCTCTCTAGCTCTTCCTCTTCCTCAGTGATCTTTCCAAGTAAGTTCAATAGATCTGCTGAAACTGATGCTGGGAACCAGGACAAAAGTTTGTTGAAACAGGAAAGTTCATACTTTTTAATCATGGATTTTTAAAAAAAACTTGGAATGTTATTAAAATATGACTCTAGGTCATAAATACTAATCCTGGTGATTGCTATTCTATTCAAATTCAATTATTATCAGATTTAATCTCAACAACAACAATGTCCATTGAAGGATACGATAAACATAAAAATAACGACTTAATAACACCCAGATGTTTCCATTCCCTTTTGGTCTTATTCTGGAGGATCTTCTCAGGCACAAGCTTTTTTTCTTAAGCAGATAATAGAGGCTTCTCGGCACAATAGTCTACATCAGAATCATGTCCCGTTAAAGCCCTTGGCAGATGCCATAATTTTATTGTTTTTCAATGCTGAGTAATATTCCATTGTGTATATACACCACAGTTTCTTTATCCATTCATCTATCGAAGGGCATCTAGGTCGGACATCATTACCCTAAGTGCATGTATGATTGCATAAACGGTGCGACTCTACATCGTGTACAACCAGAGAAATGAAAAGTTGTGCTCCATTTGTGCACAACGAGATGCATTCTGCTGTCATGTATAACTAATTAGAATAAATTTTTAAAAATTAAAAAGAAAGAAAAAGAAAAGCTGTTGGCAGAACTGAGATGGAATTTACCAAGCCAGGATAACCTAGATACTTATCTTTTTCTGCTGTTGGTTGAAGTTGTCAATAATAACACCAATAAAGAGATTCAGAGTGAAGAATGACCCAAAGATGATAAAAACAACAAAGTAAAGGTACATGAGTGGTTTTGCCTCAAATGCTGGCTGTTTTTCTTCCTGTTAGGGATATTTTTAATGAGAGAAAAAACAATTATTTAAGAAAAATTAAACCATCCTAGCTGTTTTACTTACAAGACCAAAGCATTTTTTTTTCTTTTTACCAGCAACATCACACCCTTAACCTCCTCCTGATGGCCCTGGTCCCTCTGGAAAGCCCTTGCTTAGCTTGAATGGTGCACATGGTAGGAATACGGGGTGGGGGAGGCTCAGGCTTTTCTTCTGAGCAATGGAGAATCATTAGAGGATTGTGAGAGAGGTGTGGAATGATTCAATTTGCTTTTTGAAAACCTCCTGAGCATGGCAAATTATATTCCATGTTTATATAATTATGTCAAAATGAACTAATACAAAATAATTAAAAAAAAAAAGAGTTCAGCTTCTCAGGGCACCAGTGTAAGACAGAAGAGAATAGAACCTGGATATGAAGAAATGAATTAAAGCTTCAGTCTTCAGCAGAGACTTGAATGAATTCAAAAGCCAAAAGATTTGGGGCTGGGGATTTAGCTCAGTTGGTAGAGTGCTTTCCTTGCATGCATAAGGCCCTGGGTTCAATCCCCAGCACCATAGGAAAAAAAAAAAAAGAAAGAAATTCAAAGATATTCCTCTTTTTTGAAAAATATTTTTTTTAGTTGTTAATGGACTTTTATTTACTTCTATGTGGTGCTGAGGATTGAGCCCTGTGCCTCACACATGCTAGGCAAGCACTCCACTACTGATTCACAACCCCAGCTCTTCTTCCTCGTTTTTTAACATTGACAATATATTTCAAGTTTTCCACCAGTAGTTGAATTTCTTTTTATTGTTATCTCCTACATTTTGGCTTGAAATGAACTTCTGTCGTGTGGTCTATATATTCTCATTGTGCTTTGTATGCTGATACAATTCTAAGATACGGTATCTAAATATCATTTTATATGAAGATCACAAATTTTCTTTTGGTTTACATTTGCCTTGTGTATATTTACCAATTTGTTTACATTTAACTTCTCTGAATTATGTTTTTTATATGTTTACATTTACTTTATGAACCAACCAAGAACTCTTTTATGTGGGAATTTGACCTACTTAGATTTATTGAAATAAAAAACATACTTTTAAAGTGATTTTTTAAAAAGAAATTCTCCCTGAGTGTATATATATATATATATATATATATATATATATATATATATATTTGTATTTAGAGGGAACCAAACTGGAGGAAAGGCCACCAGAGAAGGGGCACATACTCTGTAGGCAGAAATGACTAAACTGCCCAACTTTATTGAGCTACTGCATCTGTCATACAGAGACCACTGCCTTTCTCATGGTTCTGTGTGTGGTTCCATTCCTTCACTCCTGAATTCCTAGTGCCTAGCACACCTCCTGATATGTAGGTTCTCATATACATGGAATGAATACATAAATGAATGAATGAACAATCAAGCTCTAGAAGGGTCAAAAATTGGCTGCAGTTCTCCCAGTTAAAGAAATAGCCAAAAGCATCTGAGATTCTTTTCATCCAAGTTCCTTACATTACTTTAAAAAATTATATGTGTGTGTGTATATAATTAAATAAATATTTAATATTATAGAAATACATATTTTAAATTGACATAATAATTTCAATACACATATATAATATGCAATGATCTGATCAGGGAAATTGACATATCTATAACCTCAGACATTTATCATTTCTTTGTGTTGAGAACATTCAAAATCCTCTCTTCTGGCTATTTTAAAATATTCAATTATTTGCTGTCAACCTCAGTCATGCAATAGAACATGTCAGGCTATAGAACATGAGTTATTCTTCCTATATAACTGTATTCCTGTAGCCATTTATCACCCTCTCTCCTCCAGCAGTATGCCCTTCTCAGACTCTAGTAACCATTATTTACTCTCTACTTCTGTCAGATCAATATGTTAGCTTCCAGATATAAGTGAGAATATGCAATACCTGGCTTTTGGTGCCAGGTATTGCATATGTTCATTTAAGATAATACTGTCAGTTTCATCGATATTGCAAGTGACATGATTTTATTCACTCATGTGGTGGATAATATTCCATGGTGTATATATACCATGCTTTCTCAATCCATTCATCTATTGGTGGACACCTAGGTTGGTTCCATATCTTGGTTATTATGAATAGTGCTACAATAAACAGGAGTAACCTGCCTCTTTAACATACTCATTTCAATCCCTTTGAATATATACCCACTAGTGAGGTCACTAAGTCATATATAAGTTTTATTTCTATTTTTTTTTGAGGAACCTTAATAATGTTGTCCATGTCATTACTATTTTACATTCCCACCATTGTTGTATGAAGGCTCTCCTTTCTCTGCATCCTTAGCAGCATTTGTTAAGAAATTTTTGGTCTTGACAATAGCTATTCTAACTGGATTGAGATGATACCTCGTTGTGATTTTGATCTGTACTCCTCTGATGATTGGTAATGTTGAGCATGTTTTTCTTATACTTGTTGGCTATTTGTATATCCTCTTTTGAAAAATGTCTATTCAAGTCATTTGGCCATTTAAAGTTGGATTAGTTCCTTTCATATTTTGGCTATTAATCCCTTGTTGGGTGAATAGTTTGCACATATTGCCATTGGATTCATCTATGCATGTTAGGTAGATGATGAGATTTCTCTTTCTTCTTCCTGATCATATTCACAGATATAGCTAGCACTGTCGAGAGCTCCATTGCCACTGAAGTATATTTATATTTGTTATTCGACACCTCTCATATAGCCTCGGGTAATGGAGACAGTTATTAAAAATACTTTTCTCTTATGCCTTAAAGACCTGGCTTTCGTCCCAGTTGGCTTGAGGCTTCCATTTATTTCAACAAAGAACAGGCATTAGGACAGAAATAATATAATGGGAAGAAAGAATTAAGGTTCGGCATCTGACATTTAAAATAAGATAACGCAATGGGCTAGTAGGCTTGCAAGTTGTTATTGCCTTGAGAAATAAGAATATCTACATTCCTTCATGTCCCTCTTTGGCCATATCAAGGTCTTAGAGTAGACAAGTTTTACGTGAGGGTGGTTTAGACAAGAGGAGGAAATTGAGGGGGGTGGAAAAGAAACATAATCAGAGCTTCAAGATGTATGTCCTGATTCTTTCTCTTTGGTCTGGAGAGGGAAGATGGGGTCCAATAAATTGAGTGGAATGTGGAAGGCAAAGAAGATGTTCTTGCTTTAATCTGTATTTTTCTGAGAGGAAACTACTTCTTGGAAGACCTGGGATATACTGGGTAAGCAGGCTACCTAAGAGCCTGGGGAAGCATAATCAGGTAGAGAGAGGATTCTTGAATCTCTCACTTCCCATGTGCCTTAGATATGGAGTTGATAGTCATGGACCTGCCATAGTAGACCTTGTAGCAAAAGATAGGAGTAGTCTTTTAAGCCAGGGACCATGAGAAGGAGTCATATATAAGGTTTATTTCTATTTTTTGGAGGAACTTCAATACTGTTTTCCATGTCATTACTATTTAAACTGAGAGTCTGTGTGAGGCCATGAAGAATTGATAGGGGAAAATGGCCCAGGTATTTACCAGTTGAAACTGCAATATTTAATACCAGTAGGATGCCCTGTGATTTTGCAGACAAGGGTCATAATGCAGTGGTCAGTATACAACAGGTAGTGCACACTAAGACCAGAACCACAAATAGGCACCCTTCCACACACTTCCACCCCACCTCCAGCATTCATCCTGGTAAGCCACACACCTCTTCTGCCATACATCTGCAGAAGCTTTCCTTCATACCCCACACTTCCATCTCAAGGCAGATGAATGCCCAACACAAACTAAGGTTAAGTTCATGTATTCGAAAGGAAAAAAGAAATGAATACATCAATATTTTAAAATGTGTCCTTTGTTACATAGTATAACTATAATATTATATTGTATATATGATATATATTTATATAACATAAATGCTATAGTATAAATTGTATATATGTGTAATGTAATTGTATAATTATTATAAACACTTAAGTTTCTACTACTTGCTTTTCCTTTCCAGAAACTGGATTTTATTAACATACTCAGAATAAAGCAAATTCAGATATGTTGCTATGCATTATCTATCTATGAACTCATAATGACAGTCTGTGAATTTATAATGAGAACTAGAATGACCATAAAGACAAATTTGCATTCCTTAACGTGTCTGTTACAGTACTCATACCATCTCCACTGCCACTGCCCTCTTACACATTTAAACACTTACCATGTGTCAGGCATCCACCCTGCAGACCCCCAAACAGAACAGTGCACACACATGTACCTGATAAGAAAAAAAAATACACACCTCCCCCAATGATTTCATTCTCCATTCAACCATTTGCTTACTCTGTGGCTTTGGGCAACTATTTTTTTTTTTTTTTTTTTTTACCGGAATCCAACAATCGGCAATCACCAGAATCCCCTCTAGTCTGCAGGGAACCTGGAGTCTTGGGAGGCCCTCTCTTACTCAGATGTAGCCCAGTCTTAAAGTTTTCTCACAGTCTAAGACGGTCAGGTCGTCTTTGACATTTGGTTTCTTCTTTTCCATTCATTTGTAGAAGAGATTAGAGAAAAATCAAGACATCCTGTGATCATATGGCTTCTGGCTCCACCTTCACATGAACAGCCTTCCCTTATTCACCATGGAGAAGGAAGACTGGACTTTAGAGAATACTGGGATTTCAGATACAGATTGGACATGATTAGAATACCGTTTTATCAGACTGGTATTTCGTAATTTTGTCCCAAGGAAAACAAGGCAGAGAGCTCTCTGGCTGTGGAAACTCTAAGGCAGGAAGTTTTGGACTATCCATCATTTGACCCTAACATTCTAGAACATAGGGGAACAGGAACTCACCCCTCTGGAATCAACAGCTGCTTCCATGATGTCCAGCCAGCCTTTATATGTGGCCTACAACAGAAGCAAAGAAACATGGATACAACTGCAGACTTGTCATCAACAGACACAGCTGATTCTGTCATTTTAAATGGAGTCACTAGGTTTTTATAAAAAAATATTTACAGTTCTTACAAGTTTTCTCTGGGTGAAAAATCCACCAACAGCACTTACCACTTGCAACAGAGCAAGGTAAGCGATCCCCACATTGTCAAAGTTGACTTCCAGGTTGACCCAAGTCTCATTACACTGACTTCGGTTCTCAACATAAGGAAGATATTTGCTTTTATCTTTTCCACTAATGCATCTTCCAAAATGTCCAGAAAAGAAGTTTACTCCCAGGATACAAAATATGAGCCAGAAAATCAGGCAAACGAGCAAAACGTTGAGAATGGCCGGAATGGCCCCTATGAGAGCATTGACCACCACCTTCAGGAAAATAAAACAAAAGAAGAATATAAACAAATGTGTAGGCCTCACCTATCACTTGATCATCTCAGGATGGGCCTGATGGGTGTGGCTGGTTCTCTTGAAGCTCTGTCTGACAAGCTCTACTCCTGGCTCCTGTTTCCACTGAGAAGAACTTGAGGATGAGCTCAGAAACTTAGAAGACAGCTGCCCTAGGATCCTGAAGGGAAGCCACCTCAACTGTCACAGAAGATCTCTTGGGAGTATCCCAGACTTTTCTCCACCACTTAGACTCTAAGCACTGGACTGGGTAGGAAGAATCCCAAGAAAATCTTAGCAACACAAAGAAAAGCCCAAGTTGCAAAGGAGTTGTGGGCTCCTCTCCATATCTCTGTTAGCTAAATGTCCACCCATCCACCTGGAGAATGTACCTTCATTCCTTCAAACTGAGACAGCGCTCGAAGAGGTCTCAGTGCTCGTAGAGTCCGAAGGGGCTTCCACGTATTTACGGTGAAGAGACTGACCACGGAGACCTGGTGGGAGGAGAACCTGACTGGTGAGTGCTCCTAACTCTTGCCCAGGGTTCAGCACAGGCTCAAGAGCCCCTGTCTTAAATCAATCCCAAAGAATCAAAGGCTGAATGTTTTCTCTGATATGCAGGTCCTAATTCACAATGGAGGGAGAAGAGAGGTACTTTGAATTAGACAGAGGGGAGTGAAGGGAGGGAGGGGAAATGGGGATTGGAATGATAGTAGAATGAATTGGACATTATTATCTTATGTGCATATATAATGACATGACCTGCGTAACTCTACATCATGTACAACCAGATGAATGAGAAGTCATACTCCGTTTATGTATGATGTGTCAAAACGCGGTCTGCTGTCATGTATAACTAATTAGAACAAATTTAAAAATATATTTTTTAAAAAAAGAGCCCCCTTTCTGAGAGGCTGAGCACAATTGTTATTGTCAGACTGTTCTGGAAGGGAAGGTGCAGATGGAGAGTCCACTTTTCTCCTTGTCTGGCAAAGCTACGGTCCACAAAAGCTGGAATAATGCATTTACATTATTTGTCCAGTGAAAGATGAAAAAAAAAGTTGAGAAATTGTTGTGAATCATAGGAAACCAAAGAGACGTGACAGTGATATAATAGTATGGAATTGGGGCAGGGGTAGAGGGTGGACGGGTAGAAAGAACTCACCATAAAGAATCTTGTTTTGACAACTGACAAAACTGGAAAACAGACGTGGGTTTTATTTATGGGTCAATACTGAATTTTCTAACTTTGAGCATTGTATTGTGATTATGCCAGACAATGTCCTCGTTAGGAAACCCATGTTGACAGGTTTCGAGGTAAAGAGACATGATGCTTGCAACTCAATCTTAAGCATTTTAGAGAAAAAATGGAGAGAGAGAATGAAAGAGAGTAGCAAACCGAGGAGTGACAATATTGCTAACTGGTCAAGCTGGGGAAAGAGTAGGAGGAGTTCTTAATACTATTTCTTGCACCTTTTCAGTAAGTTTAAGATCAAAAATAAAAAGTTATAAAGAAAAACTAATTTGTTTGCTAATTTTTTTCTTTCTCAAATAGCCCCTTTTTGTGAAATAAAAAGCATTTTTCTCTCCCCAATACTTTTCCCTTATGGCATAGGACTGAGGGTTGGAAAGCTCTGGTAAGAACACAAAATGAAAACTTAGCAGTCTGCTGAACTTAAGCTGAGGGTGATTCCTTGCAGATCTTCAGTCATTCTTATTAGTCATGAAAAGTCTTCTGAGGTTCATCTAGAATAAGGAGTTGCTCAGCTGGCCAGGGAGTTATGATGCCCCTGACTAAGCCAATGTCAAAGTTTGCTATTAACCCAAAACATTCTGCACACATCCTGCCAACTACACTGCAGTAATAGCAACTTTTCAAATTAAGAGAAATTAGTGAATATGACAGAATGATAAGATTTTAAAATTTGTCATCAACTTCAAATGTTTATGTGTAATTTTTTAAATGGACTTCTTGCTTGAAATATCGTTGCTTATTGAAGGAGTATTAGGCACCTCTCCACGTACCCCTTCTTTGCCCCCAGTCAGAGGGAGAGAAGGATGGTAGAGCTTAGCTGTTCATCTGGCTTTACCAAATTACTGTCCTCCTTGCTGGGAAGAGGTGTTTCAACAGGGACACTCATCACCTTTCACCTGGAACCTCACCCCCATCTCTGTTCCATCAAATTTGGAAGCATCAATGAGATCCATGAAAATACCCAGTGTTTCCCAATCTACTGCATTCTTCAGTGGGATGTCTTCCAATAGTTTTATCTTTTATCTTCATGCTATACACAATGGCTTATTACTCAGCATTAAAAGAGAATCAAATCATGGCATTTACAGGTAAAATGGTTGGAGCTGGAGAACATAATGCTAACTGAAGTTTGTCAATCCCCAAAACCAAATGCTGAATGTTTTCTCTGACATAAGGATGCTGATTCATAAGGGGAGGGTGGGAGGATTAGATGGACTCTAAATTGGGCAAAGAGAAAAAGGGGAGGGAGGTGGAGGGAGGGGCCATGGGGGTAGGAAATACAGTGGAATGAGATGGACATCATGACCCTAAGTACATGTATAAAGACACGAATGGTGTAACTCTGCTTTGTGTACAACCAGAGAAATGAAAAATTGTACTGTATATGAAAAAAATTGTGCTATAATATTAATTGTAATTCATTCTGCTGTCATATGTAACAAATTTTTTTAAAAAATAAAGAAATAGCCAGTGGCATTAAAGGTTGGGAAGGTGAGCATAGAAAGTATCATGGATGAGAGGTGGGGCACAAGGAAGGCTGAAATTACACTGGACAAAAAACATTGAGTTACAAGTACTGTGAGGAGGCAATGATAACAAGTAAATAATTTGGAGAGGCACACAGGAAAAGCAAATCCTCAATAGTCCCCTTCCCCAACCCACCTCCACCTGCAACGGTCACAAACATAGGAAACTTACAATCACAATGATGAAATCGAGCCAGCACCAGGCACTGGTGAAATACTTCCCAAATCCAAAGGCCACCCATTTCAGACCCATCTCGAAGATGAAAATATATGTGAAAACATGGTCAGTATAATTTAGTATTTCTCGGACGTGTGGCCGCTTGTCAAGGTGAACATCTTCAAATATCTGAAATAAAAAATCACATGCAGCCATAGGCCAAGCTGAATATTTGCAAAACACTCCTTGCTTACTTTTTGGTTTTTTTGCTATTGTGAATAAAAGCGAGCACATCTCCTGGTGATGCAGTTTTGCTCAAAAGAAATTAAGGTTGATTTTTTTTCCAATGGAATCAAATCCCTGAGTACATGAAAATGGAAAATGCCATTTCTATACTTCTGTTGCCCTCTGGGTCCCATGGTCTCTCTTCACTAGTCCCCAGAATAGAAAACATCTTCCTAGTGGATCACCACACCATTTCCTGGACTTCCTAATCTTTTCAGGGCTTGCCAAGTGTATCTTTTCAACTTTTCCAGAAACACCTGATGGCACAGACCATCTCTTTCATCTTCCTAGTCCTCTCAGTGGCTTTATGCAGTGTCTCTCCATTGCTGATGGTATTGAGTCCAAATGCTCTAAGCCCACACTTGAGACCCAGGTCTGAAGTCTGTCATTTCCTCCAACAAGCAGCCTTAGCCATTTACCCAATTTTCCCTGCAAATAATACCATTTTCTATATGTGCCATGACACACTAAATTTGAGCAGCTCTGGACTTGAATTCCCAATATAAATCACTTCAAATATTAAACATTCACTAAGTGTGATCATGAAAACAAGACATACTGGTTTTCAGAGAGACCCTGTTTCATGCTACATCCAAACATTTCCCTCACCTGAAGTATGTGTGTGATTCTGATATAATTAGGATACCACCTGTCCTTTTGGCCTATACATAGAATGAAAGAAAGGAGAGAAGGGAGCCTAGTATTAAACCTGCCCAAGACACAGAAAAATGCTCAGGCAGGCGAGAACTTAACCCTGCTATTGGGCATGAACACAAGTCTATAGCACCGGGGGAAAAAAGAATGTGAAAGGGTAAAACAGCCTCTCTTCCTGCTACCAAACGCGTTTTTGACTAGAGAAACCTTCCATCTCTTCCTTGCCCTGCCAACCCCATCTCAGCCTTGAGATCTGAGCTTAGCTGTCATTTCCTACAGGAAATTGTCCTATTCCCACAAGCCTGGGGTAGGTACCAATCCCTACCTGTCCCACTTCACCCACTGCTTATGATCTGGCCTATAATGGAGCCATTTATTTTCCTTACTGCTCTCCAAGCTTCTGAAGGTCAGGGATTTGTCTGCTTGCCTCTTGAGGATAGACAAATCTGATTAGTGTCATAGATTCATTTTCTCTCTCATTTTGGAAGCTTAGCATCAAACTGGTAAGCAAGTCTGAATTAGCAGAGCTCAGTTATAACTAGCCCATGTCATGATCCAGGCTCTCGTTATTATTTAGATGCCCAAACCAGAACTTTTCAGATTTTAACAAGCACAGATCACCTGGAGAATTCCTTACAAGGTAAGTTCTGATTCTGGAGGTTAAAAGAGGGCCAAGACAGCATTTCTAAGCTTCCAGGTGATGCTGATGCTGCTGGCTCATAGACCACATGCATTGGCAATGGATTAAGTTCTTCATATTTCAATTTTTTTACAAATATGTACAATGAAATGGGCTGGGTCTGTCTCCTGGCACTCTCTGCTTTGTATATTCAGTATTGCTCTGCCCAGATGCCTGCATTGCCTCCTGAAGGCAGATGAGAACTGGGATTGTGTACCTCTGCTAGGTCTCTGATTATACAATGTCTCTCCACAATGTCCATAAGTGTGTCTCTAGGACCTTCTGACAATGGCACTTGTTTACCCACTGGGTAGCCCAAGTACTATTTGTAGAATAAAACCAAAGAAACCCCAACGTTGGAATAAGTGTAGATCGCCAATGGACATGTAATCACCAGGAGACTACAGATAATCCTAGACCATGGACGAGCAATATAAATCAATCAAGGGAGTTCAATGGGTGGTTCTAGAAACATTTGGGTGTTTGTTTGTTTTTGTCTAAAAATAATTTTCATTGCAGTAAGTAGTTAAATGGGGTTATATGTCACAGTCCCTGGTGAGCTCTGGTATATTCTCATCTCTTTTCACGTAGAGATCACATGGATATAAAGCATTAGCTAGAAGGCACGGGATGTGGGGACAAGACATTTCCTTGTCTTTTCTTTTTGCTAGATAATGTGAAATGATCTGTCACTCTAAATCAAGAAGGGGGACCCAGGACTCTGTCCACTTAGCCTAGCAAATTGTAAAAGCTATTAGTTCCCTATGGTGGCCATTTAAAGGGAAGACACAAGATAGAAGGGGAGGGAATGAGGGAGGAAGAAGGAGGTGGGGGGTAAGTGATAAGAGAGATTCCCAGGAAGGAGCTGGAGAGGGTACAAGAAGGACCAGAAGGTGTGAAGAGAGGAGGGAAAGGAAATGATGACTCTATGACTTCGGAGGCAAGTGGAATTAGTGTTATTTCAAGCCACACAGGGACTCTTACCACCCTAGGTCTAGAAGGATCTAGCAGTGTCTCCTGGTCCCCTCCTTTTAGAAAGCAGAACTATGATCCTCAGGAAAAGGGAGGATGGGAGAATTGCTATCTGGAGTAGGAAATGTGTAGATACAGCAGAAGTAGAAATTCTCCAAAAAAGGTGGTGGTGGTTGGGAGTAAATAGACAGGCCTGGACTCATGTTAAGGTGCTGGTTTGGGTTCATTTTTTCCCGCAGATAAAAGCACTTTTGGCTTGAGGATTTCCCAGGCGTAGGATAAACTCTAAAAAGTACATCAGTGAAGATCCCCCCTCTGCCTGGTCTACCCACATCTACAGACTCAGGAAGGGTCCCGTCGGTGCAGCTCTTCCAGCTGCCCTGAAATGCAATGTCAACACCGAGACCATGATAATTTACCAGCGTCCCACTGCTCAGCAGAATCACAAAGATAATAAAGCTCTCAAACCAGCTGTGTTTCACTATTTGGTAGCAGGTTTTCCGCAGGTTCCACCAAATGACCCAGGGAGACTTTCTCCTGTCCTTCCTGCAGCAGGGAAAGAAGCAATGCAGACCTGAAAGGGATCAGAAGAAGCACTAGCATTAGGAGCTCTAGTAAATTGCATTAACAGCTCCGAATAGTCACTCCTCCCTCTATTGGCATCTCTTGCCTTGTGGCCTGACAAGGCAGACAGAGTCTCTTTCCAATCCCCTGAATGGACTCAGCCATGGCCAAGAGCATGGAGTGCACTTCATGGTGTGCCAATGCTGAGCCTGGGCTGGGTATGTTTTCACTTTCCCTCTTGCACCATAAGGAAGGCATGTTCAGGCTAACCCATTGGTTCTGGGAGGAGGATGATAGACGTGTGGAGTAGAGACCTGTGACCCAGTTGAGCTAAAACTAGATTAGCGGATTTCCAGACAATATCACGATTCACATGGAAAGCCATACAACATTACACAGATGCCCAGACTAGATCAACCGAATCGTGCAGGTACATGTTTATTATTGTGTGCTTCTGAGGTTTTGTGGGTTGTTTAATTATGAAATAATATATTTGGCACTCATGTACAGATTGTGTCCAAAGAAATGAGGTAAGGATAGCCAAAGGCTTCGTGAACCCACCCAAGCCATACGTGAAAGAACTGGATCAATTATCAAGAAGTCTACAAAGAGCTGAACATTTGTCCCAACACACATAAACCTTTAGCATGGATCACACTGTGCTTCTCTCCTAGTCTCTCCTTCCTCTTCTCCCAGTTCTGATGATCCTAACTTCATGGTGATTCCAACATTCCACTCCTTTCCTCATCATCTTCCCAAGCCACTATGAGGTCTCCCTACTCTGCCCGTTTTCTCCCCCTATCTTTCAGAACATCAGTAGGTTAATTTTCCTAAAAGACTATTTCTTCCCATCTTTTATCCCACTCCTCTGTCCTTCTAGCATCTGCCTTTCTTCTCCATCTCCACTGCTGCCATCCAGCACCTTCTTCAATGACCAGGCCAAATGAAAATTAAGAGAACTATAGTCTCTTGAAAATCCCCAGCCTGGCCCCTGTGAAGTTTGGGGGCTGTCAAACAATGCAGAAGAGAAATCAGAAACCCCTTCTTGGTGTTCCTTCTAGACCCAGTTTAATTCCAAATGGATGGAGAAATTTTTAATTTTTAGATTCATTTATCAATTTGTTATCACTTGTTTATTGATTGATCCATACTTGTCAGATCCATTATCTGGGCCATATTCTATTTCTTGTACTAGATATACAAATATATAATTACATCGACTCATTTCATACAACAGTCCTTTGCAGTCGGTGCCATTATTATCTCCATTTTATGAATGAGGCATAGACAGGTTAACTACACTGAACAAGTCACGTGGCTAGTAAGGGGAGGGGCTAGAATTTGAGTTTAGGAAGTCTGGATCCTGAGATGAAGGTAATAACCAAAATAGCCAAGTTCTTCTCTTGGTTTTCAACCTCAAATATATTCTGACAATGAATGTCCAGGGACTATGTAATGTGGTAGACGTGTTGACCAGTGGACATTCTAGGGAAGTTTTCTAGAGTGTTTGTCCTTCTTGTTGGGCTGTGTGAGTGGAGCCCAACCAAATCAAGAATTTCCTGAAATCCCCTCTGCATGGACCCCATAATAGCCTCAAGAATCTCTGGATGCCTTGTCTTTCCTTTTGTCCCTACGAAAAAGGAAGACAACTACCAAAACCACAGAGCTACAAAGATCAGAAATACCATTCAAAGACTTTTTGAACTGTATGAAGAATATGGCCACTTACCTTTAGGCAAACATCTTTCTGGTTGTTTTTGTTGGGGAACAATTCTATATAAATATCCAAAGGCTTCCTGCAGATCTATAGTGCTACATTCTGATGGAATACTGATGGCATCAGACTTCTGTGCATCAGAAAAAGGAAAGAGGAAGTCATTTATCAAGACCCTGTTTCCCCAGGGTAGTATCTAATTCTTCATTATTGATTTGCTAGGGAAGAAACCAATGAGGTGAGGGCTTTTAGATCTGAAAGGTGTCGAGTTAGGTCCTTTCCTAAGTGCTCTGATCAGCCTGACTTCAGGAGAGAATTCACTAACTACTCTCCATGGCTGAGGAACAGCAAGGCATATGATGACTCGGGAAGAGTCTTTTTTGTAGGGAGGAAAAAGTCTTCCCTGAAGGTTGCCTAATCCCAGTTAGGAACTAGGTAATGAGAAGACCATTCTGCTGAGACTCTAACTTTAATCTGTCTCAATTTGTGAAACAGTAGACCCAGACCAGTGGTTCTTGTTCATGTTGCCCTGTAAGAGACATTTTGACAATGTCTGAAGACATTTTTAATCATCCAAACAGAGGTGGGGGATGTTACTGGGCATCTAGTGAAGACAGGTCAAGGATCCTGCTAAACATTCTACAGTTTACAGAAAAATCCCATAATAAAGAATTGTCCTGCCCTAAATGTCATAGTAGCAAAGTTGAAAAATGTTCTACTTAAAACTCAATTCTGGCGATTCTTTCTGCATTAGATATTTTTCCATAATGACTCTTGTGGAGGTGTGTGGATGAGTCACATGTTCCTTCTAACAATTCCCAAAGAAAATTACCTTTCTGGGATTTTGCACAGCCAAATAAACCTCTTCCTCAGGAAACACATCAATTTCCACACTTTGATCTCCTGGGATGGCAGGCTTTTCCTGGTGAAGGTCATAGGCCTGTCACAGAGAAGCCCAGAGTAAATTAATATTTTTTTCTGGACATTTTGAGATTAAAAAAAAAAGAGTTTGAATTCTACGTAGCTTTTTGAGTGTCATGAGAATAGTCTGTGACATTACTCTCTTTTAAAGAACTGCCCCTGGAAGAACTCAATGTGAAATAATTCTGGGAAACCTACTAGATAAAACAGATAATTGAAACTGAATTTCAAAGTTACATAATCAAAATAGTTACATAATCAAAATACCCACCAAAAAATTCAGATAATATAATAAATTATTATAAATGGTACTGATATTCATTGCCATTATATAGTAAAAATAAAACCTATAATCATGTGATAGTCTGATATAAAAAGAGATGAGCAAAAACACTGAGAAGAAAAATTTAGAAAATAATCTTTTTTTATCTTCTGGGGGCAGAGAGGGTTTTCATAGCAAAACAGGAAGCAAAACGCATAAAGAAGACTACAGCAATACAGAACTACATATAAATAAATTTGGTTCAATAATCTGGGAGTATATCTGAAAAGGATGCATGAAGTCACAGCTTAGGCAAGAATTTCATCCTATTGAAGGGTTTCTGCAAATATGACCATTATTTAAGACTATATCTACCCTTTGATCATTTGTGATAACACATATAAATATGCATACACATGTATGCATGTCCTTAAATATACATACATACATACCTACACACCAAAAAAAGGAGTATACACACTTACAGAGCAGACACTAAACAGAAATATAAAGTCGTAGCAACAGGTACTGGTGCCCAAAAATGCTTCATGTAAGAAAAGGAAACAGAGCTCTATCTGAGGTTAAAACTGAGGGGTGAAACTATTGGGATGAAGTTCTTGCAATTAAGGAAGAAGGCTAAAAACAATAACAACAACAACGACAAAAACCTGTGTCAAATGCTCCTAGTTACAATAATAGACAGCTGTTCACCTAAGAGAAAAAAGGAAGTACAACCTAAGAAATAAGACCTGGTCAAAAGTACCCACTGGTTCAGTGACCAGATCTGCAATATGCTTACTGTCACTATTAGAAAAAAATCCCAGGTTGGTAATAAGAGAGATGGTTCTGAAATGGATGTCCCAGAGGATGTATGGGAGACAATCATAGAACTTCAGCTGTAAGAGAGAGTGACAGATTCTTTCAATAAACATGAACTTTCAAACTAATGTTCCAAAATATATAACATAAAATCAAATTCCCCCAAAATAAAAACTGAGGTGAATGCACTTGAGAAAATATGAAAGCAATGCAATAAATTAAAAGAACCATTAAAATTAGTAAGTTTAGCATTTAATTTTTAAGAAAAAAACATACAGCCGGGTGCCATGGCACACACCTGTAATACCAGTAGCTCGGGAGGCTGAGGCAGGAGGATCCAGAGTTCAAAAGCCAGCCTCAGCAACAGTGGGGCATTAAGCAACTCAGTGAGACCCTGTCTCTAAATAAAATACAAAATAGGGCTGGGATATAGCTCAATGATTGAGCGCCCCTGAATTCAATCCCCCATATCGCCCCCTGCTCCGGGGAGCGGGGGGAAGAAAGAAAGAAAAAGAAAAAAAATACATAGAGTTTCACACACTTGATGACACATGAGGATCTCTGTGAACCTCCTCTCTAGGGAATAATTGTAAGTGGTGAAAACTTCAGAATTTTTGAAGTCTCTGGAAATTGTCCCGAGAGCATGCAGCACAGGACAAAACACTCATTTAAGAAAACATACTAAAATTCAGTAAGGACAGCAGAAGTCTATCTACAGTATTGGAGCCAAGAGGTGCTTTCTCCTTCCAGACTCCCAACCCAAGTGAGGCAGGTATAGCCAAGATTATAAGGTTCCTTGACCCTCAGCTCCTAATCAAGGGATACAATACCTTATCAGGAGTTAAGGTCACCAGTACTTCTCATCTCCTCTTTCAGTGGAAGAGTCTAAATTCCTGGTGAGTGTGGCCAAAAAGTGAGCTCCCTTTTTCCGTTCAGCGCCCCCCACACACAGGACAGAGACTTGACTGTTGAAGGAGCAGCCTGAGAATACTGGGACCCTGATCATTCTCACTTCATCTTGCCTGGCCAGCAGAGGCTTTGGAGGTCTACTGAAAAAAGAAAACTGACCAGAAGAAAAGCTATTGCCCCTGTTAAGTACTTAGAATAGTGACTCCAAGATTTTTCCTAAGGTGTGAGGGGATCCATAATAAAAAAGAATTCCAAAGCAATCCACCAATAAAAAGCAAACAAACAAAACAAAACAAAACAAAAATGACTTTTATTTGAGAGAAAGTTCAGGCCTATGGGCATTCTTGAAAACAATGGAGAAATGGAGATTCTGCAGTAAGCAAATATGAAGAGGCTGATAGTTTTTCTTGATTAGAGGCAATAAATGAGGTCATCATATTAACCACAGAGAACTGTGGAGAAAGCATGCAAGAAGAATCTTTTGGGGTAAAATAAAATTCAAAAGAGTGTCCTTAAATGCTATCTCTTCTTGCATTTAAGTGGATTACAATGTTGAGCAATGCATGCCGGATGGCATCATTAAAGATAATAGAGTAATTATGCAAAAATCAGTTGAGCTTAAAATCCAGATGTGATATCAAATGAGGCTGATGACTTGACAGAGATCATAGAAGCAGAGCATCAAAGAGAGCCCTGCTAAAACAATTGTCATCTTAGACTGACTGTGTACATTCTGGGTTGTTCTCTCTGAGGAGTGATGCCAAAAACTTTGCAGTGTGTGTGTGTGTGTGTGTGTGTATTTAGAGTTGTGGTTTGGGAAGGGAATGACCTTCACTATACTAGTTTAGCCAAGGCATCAAATAAATAAAGCACAGAGAAGAGAATGGAAACTTTGTTATAGAGTTGCTATAACATGTTAATTAAAATGTCCAATTTTAAGCAAAAATTTTAAAAATGCAAAAACCAGGAAAATGTGACCCATACATAGGAAAAAGGCAGGTAACAGAAGTTGCACAGAAAAGGGCAAGTTAACAAAGAACGCAAGACAGCCATTAAAAATATGTTTAAAGAATTAAAATAAGTCATCCATAAAGAAATAGAAGATGCCATGATGACAATTATAATTCAATACACAATATCAATAAACATGAATTAAATTTTTTAAAAGGAACCAAACAAATTTTGGAATTGAAAAGCACAATAACTAAAATGAAAAATGTATTAGAAGGACCAAAAGTACACTTGAATTAGTAGAAGAAAGAACCAGTGAACTTATAAGATGTCAATAAAGATATGCAATCCAAAGAACACAGAGAAAAAAAGAAGATAAATTAATAAAAAATAGAACTCTTATATCTCAGGAAATTATAGCAAGAATTGATAAATGGGATTACGCCAAATTAAAAAGCTTCAGCACCACAAAGGAAACAATTAACAAAGTGAAGAGACAACATACAAAATTTGAGAAAAATCTTTGCCAGCTACTCTTCCAACAGAGGATTAATGACCACAAAATATAAATAACTCAAAAAAAATGCTGGGTGCAGTGGCATATGCCTATAATCTCAGTGGCTTGAGGATCACAAGCACAAAGTCAACCTCAGCAACTTAGTGAGGCCCTAAGTAACTTAGCGAAACCCTGTCTCCAAATATAAAATAAAAAGGGCTGAGGATGTGGCTCAGTGGTTAAGCACCCCTGGCTTCAATCCCCAGTACCAAAACCCAAACCCAAACAAAATACAAACTCCAAAATAATCCAATTAATAAATGGTCAAATGAAGTGAACAGATGCTTCTCAAAAGAAGTAATACAAGGGGCTAATTATTATATGAAAAAAAATTCAATATCTTTAGTCATCAGGGAAATGGAATCAAAACTACCTTAAGGGCTGAAGCTGTAGCTCAGTGGTAGAGCACTTGCCTCAAATGTGTGAGGCACTGGGTTCATTCTCAGCATCACATAAAAATAAATAAATAAAGCTATATTAAAAAAAAAACTACATTGAAATTTCATCTCATCCCAAGCAGAATGGTACTCATCAAGGTTACAAATAATAAATGTTAGAAGAGGATACGGGGGGGGGATCTTCTATTTCGTTGGTGAGATGTAAATTAATGGAGATGCTCTGGAAATAATTATTGAAGTTCCCCAAAAATTCTAAAAGTGGAACTACCATACGATTCAGCTACACCACTCCTCAGTATATATTTGAAGGAATCAAAGTCATCATACTGTCGAGATACCTTCATAGCCATGTTTATCTTGGCTATTGTGAATAGCCAAGTTATGGAATCTGGGATTAGTGTCCTTATTTTTAAAAGGTCCACAGGAGCTTGTTTGCACCCTGGTGCCTATGAGTCACCAATGAGAGGGCACAGTGAGAAGGTGCCATTTATGAATCAGGAAACTGACCCTCACCAGACCTGAATCTCCTGGCCCCTCAAAGTTGGATTTCTCAGCCTCCAGAACTGTGAGAAATGAATGTCTGTTGTTTAGAAGCCCCCTAGTCTGTGACACTTTGTTATAGCAGCTGAATAGACCAAGGCCCACCAAAAGCCTTCATCTCCCACCACTTCTGCACAAGCCTGGTCCCTTGGAAGACCAAGTTTGGTCCCATAACTGTCTCTTTTATCATTATTATTTACTTCACTTTCCACCCTTTCTTCCCTCACTTTTGGGGCAATACTAGTGCTGCATTCTTACCAGGTTTAACCAAAGGCACTTTCTTGCTGTTGTTCCAGCCCATTCTGGTATCACTCCCCTCTGAACTCTTCTGACCCCTCCTGTCGTGCCACCTGGGGAGGACTCTGACTGAAATCTGCCCTAGGATGTGCACAGGGGTCCAAAAGAGCAGCACTACATTTTATACTCTTATTATTCCTTCATGGTGCTCAGAACAGTTACCACAACAAGAGTTTTGTGGTAATTCTAGCTTTGTAAAAATTCAGTCATACCTGTCTTTCAGCCTCCAAGTGCGTGATGGATGATGCATCATCTTTATCAGAATATTCAACATCATTCTCTTCCTCTGCAAGTGGGGCCAGCCAACTCCTATCATACCCAAGGCTGAAAGTCTTTTGTGCAGAGTTTAGTACACCAAATTCCTCCTGGGCTTCTGACCCCCTTTTCATATCTGCAGCCAGAGGAATAATGTCCTTGCTCTCTGCATCAGAGTCTGCTGTCATCTCTTTTAGCTTTGGTAAGTTATGCCTCTTGCATCGCTTGCAACAGAAATGTTCAAGAGTGTGAATCACAAAAGAAAAAGCACGGCAGAACCGATCCAGGGCTAACTGCACTTTGGTTTTCCTGGCCTCTCCTTCTGAGATTCCATATCTCTCTTCATTGCTGAAGGAATTGAGCAATAAAGCAATGAAGAGGTTGAGCACCTGAGGCGGGGGTGGGGGCGGGTGGATAAGGAGAATGGAAATTTTAGCAAATGCAAAGATACAGTGAATTTCCAGAACAACATTTCCCCCAAGATTTAAAGAGTCAAATGAAAATTGTGGGTCCTGCTCTCTCCCAACAAAGTTCATCTACAAAATAAAGATTGAGGAAGGCATGGAGATGATAAAACAAAAGAGAACTTGAAGTTAAGGGATGCAAAGAGCCAAATCCAGCTAATCTACATAGAAGCAACAAGTGTGTGCAAACCCTGGCCAGGGTAAAAGAGATGAGGTAATCATCATGTGGCAAAATAGAAGGTACATGGAACTTAGGGGTCAGTTGAACCACAAGCTTGGATTTTTGCTGGAATTGCCCACTGAAATAAGGATCCGGTATCCCAAACCTCTGTGAAGTTCTCTACTATTCACACATTTTGGGAGACGATGTATTTTTTTATAGTCTCTTTAGACCCTGTTCATCCCTAACCTCAGTGAGGTATTAGGGATGAGCCAGTGAGGTCTGAACCAAATCTGCAACTCTTCCTTTGAAGCATAGATCACTTTAAATTTAGATCAGTGGACATCTACCTACTTGGCTTTTGCTTACACTTATATACCTTCCAGTTCAAGTTCTCCTCTGTATGTCCTCTTGCCTTTTAAGTGGACTTCTCAGGTACCATATCTCTTCAAAGCCTTTCTTGATGCTCTCTCCCCATTTCCATTAGTGATATCCTGCTCTTCTGAACTTCTGAATCATTACTGTCTATGAACATCATTTATCAGGCACTTGGGATAAAGAGATCTTGTGTAGATCATCATATTTGTATGATAGCTTCAACGGGATTCTGGAGAATGTGCACTCAAGGATTTTTTGTGAATCTTCTGTCTCTTTATACCTTTACCAATGTGTGCCTAACTAGCCTCTCCATAAACATCAGTGCTTTCAGCTTCCCAGAATGGTCTCAAGCCAGCTTACATAATAAGCACAACAAGACGTTTGAAAATAGATTAGGGACCAATTCTGACATGAAGGTGGATTTGTTCTCTTTTCACTCCACCTTCCTCAGTGCTCGGTTCTACCTTCCTTTGTTAGAGGTTCTTACATGATCTCATAATCTCATGAAGTTTACAGTGTCTGTAGAAGTTACAGTCAGAAAAAGGCCCATAAGAAGCAAAGAGACCAATTTTTTTGTCCCCTCATATATACTTGTAATATCAAGAAATCTTTCCCACATATCCCCTGTGGACATCTCTTTACTTCTTACAGACCTAATTAAGTCACAAACGCTTAACTCAGCCAATAACTGGCAAAGAGAATATGACTGACTTAGAATAATCAGCTGGAATACAGGAGGTATTGGAACATCAGTCAACATGGGCCCTTTGTCAAGGATAATTGTTTCATGTTTATTCTACTTTCTTCAAAACGAATTCGAAAGATTTTAAAGATGTACTTGGTGTTCTATTTAGAATTATGATTATCATGAGCAGAGTGTTGTCAAAGGATCTAATACATTTGAGAGATATCCACTTTCCCCACCCCACCCCTCTTTTTGGAAAAAAAAAATATCTGAGACTCACCACAAGCTTTCCTATGATCAATATCAAGACAAAGACAATAATGCACATCGGTTTGTTAACTTCTTGCATACATGCCCACATGTTTTCGATCCATTCCCCACAGAGGATGCGGAATACCACCAGGAAGGAGTGGTAAAAATCTCCCATGTGCCAGCGCCGCAAACACGGGTCTTCGGAGACAGAACAGAGGTGTGCACTCTTTTGGCGACAGAATTTAGAGCCGAAAAGCTGCACGCCAACTACCGAGAAAATAAAGATCACGATGGCCAGGACCACGGTCAGATGTCCAAGAGCTCCAACAGAGTGGCCAATTATCTTAATTAGTGTATTTAAAGTTGGCCAGGATTTGGCTAACTTGAAGACCCTCAGCTGTTAAGAAAAAAAAATAAAATGGAAGAAAATCCAGTTAAGAACAGACTCCATCTGCTCATCTGTAAAACAAACGACATATTCCTAAATCACAACACTGATGACTTTAAAACTTATTTCAAAGTCAAATCTATCCTGAACATGGGCACCAACTTCCTGTCCCTTTGTCATTTAAAAATAGAAGTATTTCATTCTAATTTTCTTTAATGATAAAGATTTTAGGTTTAGAATGACAATTGAGCATACAAATTTTATTATATAAAATGAATGTTTTTGAATTCTAAGATACCCAGATGTCGGCAACCTCAGGCCCCTGGGCCAATTCCAGCTCATTACCTGTTTCGTATACCTGAGACAAGGATGTCCACTCTCAATGTAGTACTAGAAGCACTAGCCAGAGCAGTCAGGCAAAGGAAAGAAATAAAGGACATCCAAATTGGAAAGGAGGAAGTCAAACTGTCACTGTTTGCAGATGACATGATTGTATCTACAGAAAAGCACATCTAAGAACACTCTACCAAAAAAAAAAATTATTTGAAATAGTGAACAAAAGTTACAGGATACAAAATCAATGTACAAAACTTAGTAGAGTTTCTAAATACCAATAGCAAATTATCTTTTAAAAAAAATCAAAGAAACAATCCAATTTACAATAGCTGCAAAAAATAAGTAAAATACCTAGGAATAAATTTAACCAGGTGTTAAAAGATTTATACCATGTAAATTATTAAAATGTTGATAAGAGGAATTGAAGAGGATACAAAAAAATGGAAAGTCAACCTGTGTTCATGGATTGGAAGAATTAATATTGTTAAAATGTCTATACTACCTAAAATGATCTAGAAATTCAATGCAATCTCTATTAGAATACCAATAATATTCTTTGCAGAACTGGAAAGAATAATTCTAAAATTTGCATGAAACCACAAAAGACTCAAAAGAGTTAAGGCAATCCTGAGCAAAAAGAACAAAGCAGGAAGCATTATACTACCTGATTTCAAAATATACAGCGAAGAGTTAGCAATCAAAAGAACAAAGTGTTGGCATAAAAGCAGACCAATGAAAAAGAGAACCTAGAAGTAAATCCATACATCTATGGCCCATTGGTCTTTGACAAATCTGCTAAAAACACAAACTGAAGGACAATCTTTTCGATAAATGCTATAGGGAAAAATTGGATACCTGTAGGCAGAAGAATAAAACTAGGTGAATATCTCTCATGATATGCAAACATCAACCTAAACTGAATTAAAGACTTAAGTGTAAGATGTGAAACTATGAAAATACCAGAAAAAAACAAACAAACAAACATGGAAACACTTTAGGACATTGGATTGGGCAAGGATTTTTTGGACAAGACCTCCAAAGCACAGGAAACAAAAGAAAAAACAAAAGGATTACATCAAACTAAAAAGTTTTTGCACATCGAAGAAAACAATCAACAGAGTGAAGAGACAACCTACAGAATAGGGGGAAATATTTGCAAGCTATACATCTAACAAGATAACAGGAGAATACCGTGGGAGGGCAGGCCCAGCCCAGATCAGCCTACACAAGCCTGCATGGGGACCCAGGCTCACAGTAGGCCTGAGATTCATCCTGCCACCAGCAGACACCTGCCAGAGCCCAGCCTCTGGCATGGGACCACCCCTTTTGACCCGCAGACTACTGCAGGAGCTCAGGTCCAGACCAGATCTGCCCTTACCAACTTGCAAGGGATCCAGGTCCAGGATCCAAACTGCAAGAAAGGAAGACACATAGACAACATGAAAAACAAGGGAGGAAAGTGCCCCAAACAAATTAGGATACTACAATAACAGTCTGTGGATGTCTTTCTTGTATGAGATGAGTCTCTTGGAGGCAGAATATTGTTGTTGTTGTTTTTTTTTTAAATCCAATCTGCTAGTCTATGTCTTTCGACTGGTGAGCTTAGGCCATTAACATTCAGAGTTATTATTGAGACATGATTTGTATTCGCAGCCATTTGTGTTTATTTTGATATTTAACGTGACTTAGTTAAAGTTGATGACATGTCAGAGAAGGAGTTCAGAAGGTTCATAATTAAAATGATCTGTGAATTAAAGAATGACCTAAATGAGCAAATACAGGAAAAAATTGATCACTCCAACAAAGAGATAAGAGAGCAAATACAGGTAGCAAAAGATTACTTCAAGAAAGAGATAGAGACTCTGAAAAAAAAACAGTCAGAAATCCTTGAAATGAAGGATACAGTAAACCAAATAAAATCTCAATAGAAAGCATAACAACAGACTGAATTACTTGGAAGAAAGAACATCAGATAATGAAGACAAAGTGTACAATCTGGAAAATAAAGTTGATCACACAGTGAAGATAGTAAGAAACTATGAAAAGAACATCTAAAAATTATGAGACAGCATCAAAAGATCCAATCTGAGAGTTATTGGGATAGAGGAAGGCACAGAGTTTCAAACCAAAGGAATGCACAATCTCTTCAATGAGATAATATCAGAGATTTTCCCAAGCATGAAGAATAAATTGGAAAACCAAATACAAGAGGCTTACAGGACACCACATGTTCAAAATTACAACAGATCTACACTAAGGCACATTATAATGAAAATGTCTAACATACAGAATAAGGATAGAATCTTAAAAGCCACAAGAGAGAGGAATCAGATCACATATAGGGGGAGACCGATTCTATCTCAGCAGACCCTCAAAGCCAGGAAATCCAGGAAAAGCATGTACCAAGCTCTGAAAGAAAATGAATGCCAACCAAGAATCTTATATCCAGCAAAACTAAGCTTTAGATTTGATGATGAAATAAAAACCTTCCATGATAAATAAAAGTTAAAAGAATTTACAACTAGGAAACCTGCATTACAGAACATCTCAGCAAAATAGTTCACAAAGGGGAAATGAAAAACAAGGATGAAAATCAGCAGAGGGAGGTATTACGATAAAGGAAAACCTAATCAGAGGAGAAACTAAGTCACATTAAATATCAAAATAAACACAAATGGCTGCAAATACAAATCATGTCTCAATAATAACTCTGAATGCTAATGGCCTAAGCTCATCAGTCAAGAGACATAGACTAGCAGATTGGATTTTAAAACAACAACAACAACAACAATATTCTGCCTCTAAGAGACTCATCTCATAGGAAAAGACATCCACAGACTGAAAGTGAAGGGTTGGGAAAAATCATACCACTCTCATGGACTATGGAAGCAAGCAGGGGTTTCCATCCTCATATCAATAAAGTAGACAACAAGTTAAAGTTAATCAAAAGGAATAAAGAAGGACACTACATACTGCTAAAGGGAACCATACACCAACAAGACCTGACAATTATAAATATATATGTCCCAAACAATGGAGCATCTACATCCAACAAACTCTTCTAAAGTTCAAGAGTCAAATAGACCACAACACAATAATTTTGGGTGACTTTAACACACTTCTTTCACCACTGGATAGATCTTCCAAATAAAAGCTGAACAAAGAAACTATAGAACTCAATAACTTAGACTTAACTGACATATATAGATTATTTCATACTTCAACAAGCAAATACACTTTCTTCTCAGTAGCACATAGGTCCTTCTCTAAAATAGACAATTATGCCACAAAGCAACCCTTAGCAAATATAAAAAAGTAAAGATACTACCCTGCATTCTATCAGATTATAGTGGGATAAAATTAGAAATCAATGATAAAATAAGAAATAAAGTTACTCCAACACCTGGAGACTAAATAGTATGCTAATGAATGAACAATGGGTTGCAAAAGACATCAAGGAGAAGATTTAAAAAATTTTAGAGGTGAATGAGAACACAGATAAAACATATGAAAATCTCTGGGACACTATGAAGGCAGTTCTAAGAGGAAAGTTCATTGCATGGAGTTCATTCCTTAAAAGAAGAAAAAAATCAACAAATAAATGACTTAACGTTAAATCTCAAAGCCCTAGAAAAAGAAAAATAAGCCAACACCAAAAGCAGTAGAAGACAGGAAATAATTAAAATCAGAGCTGAAATCAATGAAATTAAAACAAAAGAAACAATGGAAAAAAATTGACAGAACAAAAAGTTTGTTCTTTGAAAAAAAATAAGTAAAATTGACAGACCCTTAGCCATGCTAATGAAAAGAAGGAGAGAGAAAACTAAAATTACTAATATACATGATGAAAAAAGGAAATATCACAACATACACTACAGAAATACAGAAGATAATTAGAAATTGTCTTGAAAACTTACACTCCAATAAAATAGAAAATATCAAAGGCATCAACAAATTTTTAGAGTCAAATGATTTGCCCAAATTGAATTAGGATGATACACACAATTGAAACAGGTCAATTTCAAGCGCTGAAACAGAAGACGCCATCAGAAGCCCACCAACTAAGAAAAGCCTAGGACTGAATGGATGCACAGGCAATTTCTAAAAGACCTTTAAAGAAAAAAAGAACTACTATCAATACTCTCCAATTTACTTCAGGAAATAGAAAAAGAGGGAGCACTTCCAAACTCATTCTATGAAGCCAATATCACTCTAATTCCAAAACTAGGCAAAGACACATCAAAGAAAGAAAACTCCAGACCAATCTCTCTAATGAACATAGATTACAAAAATCCTCAATAAAATTCTGGCAAATCAAATACAAAAACATATCAAAAAGATAGTACACCACCATCAAGTGGGCTTCATCCCAGGGATGCAAGGTTGGTTCAACATTCAGAAATCAATGAATGTAATTCATCACATCCATAGACTTAAAGATAAGAACATATAATCAACTCAATAGATGCAGAAAAAGCATTTGCAAAACACAGCACTCCTTCATGTTCAAAACATTAGAAAAACTAGGGATAATAGGAACATATCTCAACATCATAAAGGCTATCTATGCTAAGCCCCAGGCCAACATCATTCTAAGTGAAGAAAAATTAAAGGCATTCCTTCTAAAAACTGGAACAAGACAGGGATGCCCTCTTTCACCACTTCTATTTAACATGGTTCTTGAAACACTGGCCAGAGCAATTACACAGACAAAAGAAATTAAAGGGATACACGTAGAAAAAGAAGAACATCAATTAGCTTTGATATGATTGCTGATGATATGATACTATACCTAGAAGACCCAAAAAAAATCCACCAGAAAACTTCTAGAACTATTAAATAAATTCAGCAAAGTAGCAGGATATAAAATCAACACCCATAAATCAAAGGCAGTTTATATCAGTGACAAATCCTCAGAAAGGAAAATGAGGAAAACTACCCCATTTACATAGCCTTAAAAAAATCTACTTGGGAATCAACAAAAGAGGTGAAAGATCAATACAATGAAAACTACAGAACCCTAAAGAAAGAAATCAAATAATACCTTAGAAGATGGAAAGATCTAGCATGCTCTTGGATAGGCAGAATTAATATTATCAAAATGACCATACTACCAAAAGCACTATACAGATTTAATACAATTCTGATCAAAATCCCAATGGCATTCCTCATAGAAATAGAAAAAGCAGTGATAAAATTCATCTGGAAAAAATAAGAGACCCAGAATAGCTAAAGCAATCCTTAGCAGGAAGAGTGAAGCAGGTGGCATCACTATACCAGACCTTAAACTATACTACAGAGCAATAGTAATAAAACAGCATGGTATTGGCACCAAAACAGACTGGTAGACCAATGGTACAGAATAGAGGACACAGAGGCTAACCCACAAAATTACAATTATCTTATATTAGACAAAGGCTCCAAAAACATGCATTGGAGAAAAGATAGCCTCTTTAACAAATTGTGCTGGGAAAACTGGAAATCCATATGCAATAAAATGAAATTAAACCCCTATCTTTCACCATGCACAAAACTCAACTCCAAATGGATGAAGGACCTTGGAATAAAACCAGAGACCCTGCGTCTAACAGAAGAAAAAGTAGGCCCTAATCTCCATCATGTGAGATTAGACCCAAAATTCCTTAATAAGACTCCTTTGGTGCAAAAATTAAAATCAAGAATCAATAAATGGGATGGATTCAAACTAAAAAGTTTTTTCTCAGCAAAAGAAACAATCTATGAGGTGAATAGAGAGCCTACATCTTGGGAGCAAATTTTTACCCCTCACACATTAGATGGAGCACTAATCTTTAAAGTATATAAAGAACTCAAAAGGCTAAAAACCAAAAATAACAACAACAAATAACCCAATCAATAAATGGCCAAGGACCTTAATAGATACTTCTCAGAATATGATATACAATCTATCAGCAAATATATGAAAAAATGTTCAACATCTCTAACAATTAAAGAAATGCAAATCAAAACTACTTGAAAATTTCATCTCACTCCAGTCAGAATGGCAGCTATTATGAATACAAACAACAATAAGTGTTGGCGAGGATGAGGGGAAAAGGTACACTCATACACTGCTGCTGGGACTGCAAATTGGTGCAGCCAATATGGAACTCAGTATGTAGATTCCTTGGAAAACCAGGACTGGAACCACCATTTGACCTAGCTATCCCTCTCCTCCGTCTATATCCAAAGGACTTAAGAACAGCATACTACAGGGACACAGCCACATCAATGTTTATAGCAGCACAATTCACAATAACTAAATTGAGGAACCAATCTAGATGTTCTTCTATAGATGAATGGATAAAAAAATGTGGCATTTATACACAATAGAATATTACTCAGCAATAAAAGTGAATAAAATCATGGCATTTACAGGTAAATGGATGGAGTTGGAGGAGATAATGCTAAGTGAAGTTTGCTAATCCCCAAAAACCAAATGCCAAATGTTTTCTCTGATATAAGGAGGCTAATTCATAGTAGGATAGGAAGAGGGAGCATGGGAGGAATAGACAAACTCTAGATAAGGCAGAGGGGTGGGAGGGGAAGGGAGGGGGCATGGAGTTAGAAATAATGGTGGAATGTGATGGACATTATTATCCAAAGTATATGTACGAAGACACGAATTGGTAATGAATACACTTCGTATTCAACCAGAGATATGAAAATTTGTGCTCTACATGTGTAATATGAATTGTAATGCATTCCGCTGTCATACATAAATTTTTAAAAATTAACACAAAAAGAAGAAAAGATATACAAACTCAATAGTAAAAAAAATCATCTAATTTAAAATATCAAAATAGACATTTTTCAAAAGTAGACATACAATGGCCAACAACAAAAAAAATGCTGGGCATCACTAATCATCAGGAAAATGAAATCAAAACCACAATGAGCTTTCACCTCACTCTTGCTAGCATAGCTATCATTGTTACTCTGCCCTAATTTTGTACCACCTGGGTAGTCCAGCTAATTTTTACTGGACCCTAATCTTGCTTATCAATGAAGACTGAAGTTAGTTAGTTGAGCTGGCTGAAACCAGACGGATTCAAGAGAGCTAACCAGAGTGGCTCCATCTTCACACTGAATGACACCTCCCCCCGCCCCAGCACCATGACAATTGGCAATGGCCCTGACAACAACCAGAAAGAACCATAAAATGAGCAAAAAGGGGGTTGGAGCCCAAATTTCCTGAAAAAATCTCTGTCCATTACCAGAAAACGCATGAATTGGACTTTATTCACCTATCCCTTCCCTCTTTTTTCAAAATCCTTTATCTAAAACCTACCAACCCCAAAGAAGCAGGAAGTTGGTTTGCAAGTTCTCTCCCACTTCTATTCTTAGTCAAGAACACAAGTCTCCTCCCTGCTTGTGGGTGCTCATTCTTGTTATTGGTTCTATGATTCCAAGAGAGAGAAAAAAGCCCCAGCCTTTGGGATTAAACTTGGTAACATTTTCAAAGAGGCAAAAGACAAAAAGTGCTGGTGAGTATGTGGAGAAAAGGGAACACTTGCATATTATTGGTGGGAATATGAACTCATACACTCACTATGGAAAACAGTATAGAGACTACTAAAAAAAAAAAAAGAAAAAGAACTACCATATGATCCAGCAATCCCACTACTGGGTATATATCCAGTATATCAGGAAATGAAATCAGTTTATTGAAGTGACGTCTGCACTCCCATTTTCATAGCAGCACTAGTCACAAAAGCCAGGTAAACATATAAGTGACCATCAGCTAGCAAACAGATAAAGAAAATGGGCTGATGTGTTCTGAGACAGCACCTGGGGGCAGCACGCATCCCTCTCATGGGCTCTATAGTCTTCACCCCACTGATGAATCCACAATGAGAGAAACAGAGTATTGCCGGGGTTGTGCAAAAATGCAAGAAACAAGAGTCCTGACCATGGGAAACACATTTTTTAATCTAATCACCTAAGGGTCATCTTGGTGAGGGGACGGAATAGGGGTTCATTTGAGAGAAGACTCCCCGAGATTTCCAAGGCTATTACAATTTTGAGTGTCAGGAGGAGTACAAATTATGTTCTAGGGTTAAAGTTAAGATGAATTAAATTTTAGTCCAAGTTAGTCATTGAACTTACTCAAGAGTCTTCAATATAGATGACTAAGTGGGATGCAGTGAAATAAGAAAGTGCCTTACCACTCTGAAGGAACGCAAGAATGTCCACTTTGACCCTTGAAAGAAGACTTCTGCAACACTCAGGAGAGCTACGATGCTATCAAAAATGTTCCAGCCTTGGCGAAAGTAGTGGTATGGATCGAGTGCAATGATTTTTAGGCACATTTCTGCTATAAAAATGCCACTGAAAACCTGTAGTGAGACCAAGAAGAATGAGAAAAGACACACTTTTAAGAATGGTCTCCTGGAATTACAGAGGTTACAAAGAAATAAAAAGTACTTTTGTGATTGATACAATGTACTCTGAAGTCCAATCAACAGAACCCCTTATTGTGGTACCTTTGCTCTTCTCGGTCATTGTCCATGGTGTTATCAAGCTCACAGACATCAGGATGGAAAATGAATGTTATTTCCTATTGTGTTGAAAAAATAAGGTGAAACTAGATCCTTGGCTGTTAGCTGGGTGGTAGAAAATGTCAGGCAATTCTTGGGCTGGGGTTGTGGCTCAGCCTAGCATGAGGGAGATGAGTGAGGCACTGGGTTCAATCCTCGGCACCATATAAAATAAAATAAAGGTTAAAAAAACATTCCTCTTAAAAAAAAAAGAAAATGTCAGGCAATTTCTCCTCTGCATTATGCTTACCAATTAAAAACTCCCAAATTAGAAGGGGCAGGGTAAGACAGGGTGAACAACTGCTCCAAACACTCAGGATAAATAGCCTACATAAACGAGTCTAGGAAGAGTTCACCTAACCATTCAATCACAACATCTTGATATTAAAAAAAAAAATTGTTTTTGTTTTTTAGAGTGGCCCAGAGCAGAGAATTAGAAAACACCATCAGGCATACAAAAATGTCTTTGAGCAGCCCAATATATGGGATAAACTGGTTGTGAATCCAGTATTATTTAAAATAAATGCTTCATAAGTCTTTAAAATTTTGATTTTTACATTCTTAATTAAAACAATTTGCCATAAAAAACATAAATAATTAAATCTCCTTATTAAAAGTAGTAGATTGTTTTTATAAACAATGTAATGATTTGTTATTATGAAAAATATGTCTAAACATGGTTATAGTTGAAAGGATTAGTGAATCAAAGTAAAACCTTCAAAACTCACTGAGAACACAGGGCTTTTCATCTCACAACAAAATATCAGAGAATAAAAAGGAGGGCTAAGAGTTATAAAAAGTGCCATGTGTGTTTCATAAGCAAAAATAAATTGTTTTGTTTTTGTCTCTGATAACTAAACAAATATAGGCTTAAGAAGTATGTAAAATGTTGACTAAGTAGTAGCCAAATGAAAACTAAATATATCTTCCAATCGTGCATAAGATAAAGCAAACCATTTCTTCATAACAAATAGCACATTATCTCTCTCACACACACAAACACATATATAAAACACACACACACTAATAAATATAAATTGGAAATAAAACAACAGTATGAAAATAATAAAGTAAAATTAAAAGTATTAAATTCTTTGGAAACATTGTTAGTAATAAGGACTCTCTATTGCATTTCTGGATGAAAATCCTGTAAATACACGGAGATAGTTTAAAACTGCCTTTCAGGTTGGAAAAGTCTAAAACTGGTTGAGATTCCAGTATTATTTAAAATAAATGCTACATAAAGACTTTAAAATTTTGATTTCACATTCTTAATTAAAACAAGTTGCCATAAAAAACATAAGTAATTAAATCTCCTTATTAAAAATAGCAGATTGTCTGTTTTTATAAATAATGCAATGATTTATTATTATGAAACACATGTCTAAAATGAAATGACCCAAGTTAAATATATATATATATATATATATATATATATATATATATATATATATATTCATAATATACAGAAAAATAATCCAGTGGGGGGGCCAAGAATATTCAAGTTTATTTCCCTGTTTCCCCTTTAAACTCTGCTGTATGCCCCTTCTCAATGCCAGCACCTGCTGTCCTGAATGGTCATGGACTGCCCCATGCCCACTGTGACTCTCTCCTCCTCTTGTCTCCTTAGGCTTTAGTTGTGTAACTCTACAACATCCCAAGATGCGTTGGGTCCATTGAATTTGTCAAGCTAATCCAATTTCTATTTATGGCATCTTGGGAGCTTAATGTAATCCCTGATCAGAACAATCCCTAAACAAGGAAAGTCCAATGCCATAGAACTCCACAGACTAGCATAATCCTGGTCCATCCACTGGAGAAGGGAGGTTTGAATGTGTTTTTTCAAAATCAAGACTCAAAAAGCCCTCCCACCCACCAGCACCAGTGAGGGCAACAGATGAGGTGGCTGCCACCTTTGTATTGCACGTCTAGGGAATATGGGGCTCATGGAAGGGAAACAGAAGCTATGTGGACAGTTCTACATATTTCCTGTCTATTTTTAAGAGCTGGGGTGTGGCTACTGAGGGTGTATTTGGAAAACAATGATGTTCCTGGGGGTCCTTCTGCTTCTGAAGAGAGTAAAGAAGAATGTCACTTAATCAGCTAGCTGGTTTCCAACTGGAAAAGGCAGCTTAACCTTAACACTTAGAATCACTATCAGTGGGAAATCTGAGAAAGAAAATAAAATCAACAAACATAAATGCATGCATACATACACATATAATCATATTTCCTGGACATGTTTTGCAGTGCCAATACGATCATCTTTGCTGATAAGACCATGGATATTGAGTTTCTTCTTTGTATTTCCCTTATTTATATTTTCCTTTAAATTTTTTTAATCATGTACTGCTTTTTAAAATTGGAAAAGTAAATGAAACTTCATGAAGAAAAAAATAGGTGTTCTGGTGAGATTTTTTTTTTAGCCCATTAACCTATTAATTAACTAAGGTAAAACATCCAATGGCTAATTATTTGTTGTTCCTGATATCTGAGAGACTAATTTTCCCTTGAGAAAAAATGTCTTCCACAAGTGGACAGGCCTTGAAAAGTCTATTCCCCTGTCTTAATTTCCCCAGTTTAACTGAGTCTAGACCCATCCCATGAGAAACCCTAAAAGGGGCTCAAATCCGGAAGCCCACTCTGAATGCTCCACACCTTCTCCCCCACAGTTTCCAGGTCCTGACTCACCTTCCAGGGAGAACACCTAAGTAATGGCAGCCTTGTTTTATGACAAATGATGTTATGAGTATCTCTGGGGATCATGGTAGTCAATACCATGGGTCTCCAGATGTGGTTAATATTATCCTGATTATCCCAAATTTTAAGACGTCTACTTGTGCCAGGTGTGGCGGTGGTGGTGCATGCCTGTAATACCATTGACTCTTAGGAAGCCGAGGCAGGAAAGTCGAAAGTTTGAGACCAGCCTCAGCAACTTAGCAAGGCCCTAAACAGTTTAGTGAGACTCCCATCTCAAAAATAAAAATAAAAAGGGCTGGGGATGGTGGCTTAGTGGTTAAGCACCCCCCCAGGTTTCATCTCTGCTACAGAAAGAAAGAAAATGGGGTGGAGGAGAAAGAGAGAAATAAAAGAAAAATATTTTTGAAAATTAAGACTCAAAAGCCCTCCTACCCACCAGCACCACAGTGAGGTTGTTTCTGACTTACCACTAGATACGAAAGTGACCTACTACAGGGCTAACATGGGGCCCGTGGAAAATTACTAAGATGAACTGGGTAAAAATAAAATCCTGACAGTCATATTTCCCTCTCCTTCACTTACAGAGACCAAAGACCTAGTTTAGGTTAGGCCACTCACAAAATATTTGGATTTTGAAAGAGCTGTAATTCAAAACTGGAAATATACTTTATATTTCACAAAAAGCCTAAATTTACCCAATTTCCGTATTGCAATATGTTCTTCAGATATGTATCCATATTATGATGCTCCATGGACAAGAAGATGGTATTGATTATGATGCAGATGGTGATGGCCAGCTCAGTGAAAGGGTCCGTCATCACAATTCTCAGGGCCTTCTTAACGCACAGCCACCAGGGACTGCAGTTCCACACGAGGTATCTGGATGCCAGGTTTTCCCCACAGGGGAGACAAGGCTCCTGGGATTTTTCTTGTTCTGCAGAAGGAGAATGAAAGAGTGATTGAGGAGTGGGGTCTGGAGTCTCTGGCTGCTCTTTACCCGAGTGGATTCCTTTCCCCCTCTTCTCTGGGGTCTCCAGGGGTCTGGGTTCAAACAAGGCACTGACGGTGGTAGCCAGAACGAGGCTTTCCAGCCAATCACAGTGCAGAGGAGACGATTTCCCACATACAACTAGTGTGTGGGACAGTCAAAGACATCAAGCTTTGATGCTTATGGGGCCTCCAGGAGCTGGGCTGCACTGTTAGAGGTACAGATGTATACAGATGCAGAAGTCGACACTGACTGGCTGGGAACCCATGAGAAAGATACAGGCACAAGCTATGTCCTCTCAAGACACTATGGTGATGGCTATAAAAGAGGCACTGGGGACTAATCAGGGCTTGGGGGAAGGGTATCTGTAAGCACTTATAAACAATAAAAGGCACCTTAGGAACCGCTTGAGATCAGGCCACCAGGCTTCAGTACCTCTGACTTCTATGGCACCATTTCAGGGCCTACCACAAGCCAAATGAGGCAAAGGGATAGGTTCAAAAGTGGCAAGGGACTCATATGACCCCACCCTTGCAAGGACCTGAACTCTGGCCCCTTAATTGGGGCCCTATTACCTGCTGTTCATAAGGCCATCAGATAGTTCCACCTTGTCTGTACAGGTCTTCTATTGCCCATACCAGATTCCTGACTAACTTTAATGACAACTGTCACCTCCTGGATAAGTCAACTCTTTTTAGCTATCAGTGTCACTCAGGCCTCCTGCAACTGCCTGGCCTGCTTGTGAGGCCCCATCTGTGCTCTTGGTCTGAAGTCTCATCCTATGTCTAACTAGTTCTCATCCCTACCCAAGGGCCCACTCAGAGTGGCACTCAGTTAAGGGAGGGCCCATTTCATCCAAGCCACTTGGCTGACATGTTCCAAGAAGGTACAGGAAGTCCCAATTTGCAGGATGGTACAGTGGGCCTCTTCTATGGAAGGCTTTTGGAGGACTGGAAGGGGGGATGAAGAAAGGACATCATTGAAACGCATCTTTCCCTTGGCCCTGGAGGTGGAACTTACCATGCATGGTGATGGTAAGGATGCTGACAGCACTCAGTGCCCTCTGTCTTTGGAAGGGATCTCCGTGCTCATCAAACAGGTCCACTGGCAGGTTCTGGGACAATCGTTTGGTTTGCTCTAGAAGAGGTGGCTGGAAGAGAAGGCATGGTGGACCTTCTGAAGGCAGGGGCGGAGGGGGGCGTTCCCCCTCTCCAAAACTTTACAAACTACTTTGTCTCAGTGCTACATGCAATGAAGGTGCTCAACAATTTCTGAAGGTCTACTAACTCCATCCTCAAGGTGTGCCAAATGCTCACTTTCCTTATGCCATATTGAACAGATCAGAAAAACACAGTTAGTCCACTCATATTTCTTATTGCCTGCACATTTCCCCGACAGAAATTTTACCTTGGGCTTTATTCAATGTCCACAAAGAGCAGGCAAATTTCTACAAAAGTTAGTGAGGAATGGCTGCTGGTATGAAAGTGGTAAAATGTCTAATTGGGGAACAATGTTTGCAAAGGGCAGAAGTTGGGGATAGATTTACAAAAGTGGATAGGGGGCCATATAGTGAAGTTCTTTGAATGGTTGCTTAAATAGATTTTAAAACAGTCACTAAAAAGAATAGTCAGTAAGCTGGCTGCAGTGGTGCATGCCATAAATCCCAGCGATGCAGGAAGCTGAGGCAGGAGGATGGCAAGTTCAAGGCCAGTCTGGATAACTTAGTGAGACCCTGTTTCAAAAATAAAATAAAAAGGGCTGAGCTACCATGGATGTAGCTCAGTGGTAAAGTGCCCCTGGATTCAATCCCCAGTACCAATAACAAAAAAAAAAAAAAACAGTCGAGCTAGCAATTGTACCTCAGTAGTTGAGCACTTGTCTAGCACACAGGAGGCCCTGGGTTCAATCTCCAGAAGCAACAACAAAAAACAGTCCAATTAAATATCACAAAATCTGTATACCAAATCTCAAGCACTCTCTCAAGCTATGAACAAGGGCTTGTGGATTCCCATCTTACCTACAATTCTTAAGTCACTGTAGATCAAAGGATGTAAACTTTCCGTTATTCAGGAAAACTCAGAATCCAGAATGGCTTATTTGCCCACAGTTTTGACCAACCAGAGTCTTTTCAATAATTATTCCCAGTTCTTGTTAAGGGGGAGGGATGATTCATCTAAGGTGTGTGGGTCTTTGTCTAGTGTTTTGTGAAATGAGGAGAAAACTTTAAAAATATTAAAGGACATATTTGCAGTCTTTTCTTTATATCATTATCTAATAGAAGAAATCTGTCAATCACGAGCCCCTGCCCCCATCTCTGCAGCACAGACCCACTGCAGCGGTGGATGGAGTCCCTCTAGCTACTTCTGCAAAGGCCCTGGGCTCCCTTCATCACCCTGTCATCAGGCATGAACCTTCTACCCACACCTCCCTCTGTCCACCTCAGGAGAGTGACTCTTGCCATCCTTCCCTGGATTGTGTCTTCAACATATTCCTCTTCTGATTTTTCTCTTCCTAATTAAGCTGTGTCTTAACATCATCCACCTTAATGATAAGGGTGACTTTTCTACTACATATTCCCTTATCGGCTCCTTTCTGTATAACACACTCACTATCCACTTAACATTCCTGCTGGGATGTCCCATGGGCACCTCCAAATTGGCACATCCAAAACTCAGCTGGCCATCTTTCCCACCTCCATATCAAGTTTTTTTTTCCTCTCAGTAAATGACCTTCCATTGAGTCATCTATCCGATACCTAGTCAGGCATCACATCCATGCTCTACTCAATTCAATTGCCAGACTTGATCTATACTTTTCTGCATACTTTTCATGCAGTCTGTTCATCCTTCATCCTCGCTGCCCTAACCATAGTTTCACTCCTATCATCTCTTACTTGGGTTGCTATAGCAACCTCTTAATTCAATGCCTCTAGTCCTGTCTCCTCCCATCTCCTCTCTTCAATGCATCTAGTATTTGAAAACTGTGCCTCTGGTCATCTCACCCTTGCTTAAAATATTTCTGGGCTTCTTACCCCTTGCCCTCAGTTTAAAGGGTGAACCCACTGGCTTACTTTTCAAGGCCTTTTGTGATCATCCCCTCTTACCACTATAGCTTCTTGCCATTATCTCTGCCTCATCATACACATGTGCATGCAAACACACAACCACACACACACAACCACACTTACACATTCAAATACATGAAAGTGTTCTAATGAGTCCTGTTCTCCTGCTCACCTTTACTTCTAGGCCTTGCACACATCCCTCTCCCCAGAGAGAGGGATGCTTCTCTCTTCCTTTCACCACCCTTTCAGCTGAGGTACTGTTTTGGGGGAGCCCTTTTCTGACTCATTGCTCTTTCTTCCCCCACCTCCAGCTCCCTGCCAAGTCTGGGTTGGTTGTCGGAAACAGATGCATTGAGTTGCTCCATATGACCTTGGGCCATACTAAAGGGCTTTCTCTGGGGATTCAAACTCCCTCTTGCCCGAGGATACAGCAAGTAAGAAGTACAGGTAAATGGTCTCCAGTACCCAGCAATCTGTAACCAAAGATGGACTGAAGTGGGTGCTCATGTATTCTAACACCCTCGCTCCAGAGGGATTCAACTCCAGCCACCTTCAGTGGTAACTGGCTTGATCCTGCACTTTCCCTGGGAGTTCTCCCCTGAGGATTGAAGAAAAGAATCTCTCTGGGATGACTTTCCAAACAATCTACTTGCAACCTAATGTCTTTGGTTTTGCTCCAGAGGGACCCACACTTACACACAAGTAGGAACCGTGCATCTCCAGTACCTACTCCAGTGCCAGGCAAATAAGAAATACTCTAAACAGCTTAAAGAGGTGTTTATAAATAAATGAGTAATTAAATAGACACATAGATACATGAAAGTATGTGTAAAGGGATGAATGGATAAATGAGGAAATGAAGAACGAGTGGATTCCTTCAATTAGATTGTCCATGGACCTGTTCCCCGACCCCAGTATTATCAATCCTTTGGACCAGACTTACATTTGAGGGAGCCTCTCCATCAGAATCGGATCCTGAAGTTTTGTCTTTCCTAGACTTTATCTTCAATAAGGACTTCTTTTTCTTATTTCCAAAGAACTTTCTCTTCTTTGGGGAAAAAGATGATGCTTGAAGGGAATTGAGTGAACTTCTGTCAATCCCCATGGCAACCAGAGCCTTAGAAAGTGAACAAAAGCAATTAACCAACACATTATACCTCCCCATAAAACAGTTCAGATGACCTCAGCCTCCGTCGCATCCCCCCCTCCCATGGTAGTGATGCATCATTTAGATTGCTCATTGTCTTTCTGGAATATGCCAGCTCTGTCCTTGTTTATCTGGAAAACATGTCCAGATATTTTGCAGAGATTGCAGATGTCAGATGCGCGGTTGGCTCTCACATCTCTGTCACTAACCCTTACCCCATGTCCAGCATGCACTAGGAACTCAATCAATGTTTATGCCTGAGGTTGCAGATATGAAGGACTTAGAGTGGACTTCCTTCTGACACATCTTGGTAGAGAATGACAAGGCATATAAAACAAGTCCCTGCCCTGGAAAATCTTGGAATTGAACTGGAAAATGTAAAGACAGCAGAGAAACCATGAGAATGAAGGGGTTTTCAGCAAGGGAGAAGTCATCAGGCCTGTTGTTCCAGATCCCCCTCCTACCCCCAAATAAAGCCCCTGAACCAAAACATCTCCAAATTTCCACAAGAAAGCCTGGAAGAGAGTCTGGATTTATATATTCATAAATTGTCTCTTCCAGCCTATAATTTGAGACACATTCTACAAGGGTCAAAGAGCATCAGTCTCAAGGGCTCTCACCTGGAGAGGGAGCAACACAACCAGCCCTCAGGGGGATTAAACTCTCAAAAAAGCACAGGTGGAGAAAGCACTGAGACCAGGACCAAGGCAGCCTTGAACCTCAGGTCACATTGCCTCTGGGGTCCTTCTGCTGCCTTGTGCAGATCCCACAGTCTTGACCTCCCATACCCCTACCTCCTTTTCCTCCTTTAACAGCTGCTGGGCTTCCTGAAACATTTTTTCCTTGGCCTCAGTCTCTGCAGCTACATTCCTGTTCTGCTCCTCATAAGCCATGGTGACAACAGCCAGGGTTAAGTTAATCAGGTAGAAAGAGCCCAGGAAGATGACCACCACGAAGAAGAAGACTGAGTAGATCCCAGAGGTGCGCAGGGTCTGCAAGGAACAGAGCATATGCTTGCATCTGAAGCCTCTTCCACAGAAGGGTCATCATCACTTCAAGAAAGATGGTACAGCCACAGACAACAGTTCTTTCCCCAGGCCTGGGTGGCTCCGCAGCCTCAACATCCTCTGCAGCCTCCCAGCCACCCAGTACCTACTGATACCCTGTCTCACAGGAGGGAGGTGCCATGCATACATCCACCCTCAGTGACTTTACTATTTTTGACTTCTCGATGGAATTTGTGTATTTGAGAGAAAGAGAAAGAGACAGCACTAGTGGTGGAAATTTCGGCAATATTAAGTCTGGAGAGCCATAATACTTGTAGAAAGCGTTTTTAGTTTTGTTTTCGTTTCATTTTGTGCTCTTCTTCCGAATATCACATTTATAATTTTCTTCAAATTTCAAACAGCACTTCTAAAGCAGAATGTAATAATACAGCTATTAAAGACATCAGGAATCCATGACAAAAATAGGGATGGATGGTAGGTTTCCAATAAATAAATATGTAAATAACGGACAGAGGAGGAAAAGGGAAGGGAGGAAAAAGAGAGACTATCAATAGGTAACCTGTCGATAAAGCTTCTCCCAGGAATCTTGAGTCATAAGCCGGAACATGGCAAGAAAAGACCAGCCGAAGTTGTCAAAACTTGTATAATTATTGTCAGGATTAATTCTGGTGTGGTTGCACGTAGAATTGTTGGGACAGGATCTAGATGTTGGAAACAAGGGATCAGAGAAGGCATTACATTCCCCACAGCCCAGTTTCTTCCCCAGGATGTGGTTCTTCAGAGGGCCTTTGGCTCATGCCAGGAAGCCCTGGAGGAGGATTGGGAGTATTTGTAGAGTGGCCGTCCATCTCTCTGCCAGCCACACCTTCCTGGCTTCACCCTCCTGTGTCTGCTCATGGGCTTCTTTTCCCAATGGATTGATCAATAAATTCATATTAACAAGTTTTTCACTGAAAAATTAAGTGCAGTGACACAGCAATTAAACAATATAAAAGGGCCAATGATATTGTGTCCATCTGTCCCCAGTCCCTCAAGGATTATTTCCTAGCAGCATTTAACAGTTACTTTTGCAACCTGCTAGTATTCTCTGAATACAGAAACACACACACACACACACACACACACACACACACACAAATACACAATACAAAGGGAGCATGCCTTAAACAGTCTCCTGCATCTGGCTTTTTTCTTACAATAATACAGCTTGGAGATTTTTCTATATTAGCATACAGGGGAATATGTCCTTCTCTTCAGATTTATATCATGTTTTTCAGATCTTACAGTCTTATGATTTATATTACTGCTCTGCTAATGATGAATATTTGGGTTTTAATCTTACAAACATCTAGGCAATGAATATCTTTGCCCAGTGGTCTTTGCCCATCTTACTATAGCACACACCATTAAATATATCCACGGGATTACAAAGGTATGCACTTGCTTAATATTTAGAAAATGTAGCATTTTGTCACATAAATTTAAAAGACTCCATTCACCAAAGGGCTTGTAATGAAATGTGTGTGCCATTCGCACATACTACAATTCAATGACTTTTAACTCTTTTACATTTGTACCTCTAAATATATTGCTTACATTGATAACTGATGTATCAGAATCCCGCCCTGGTGGGTGAGGGTCAGCTCTTCACCATCCCACACCACTTCACCACTACTCCTATCATTTATCCCAGGAAAACACTGTGGCTTGTGTTGATGGCTCCCGAGTGGAGACATTTTTTCCTTGGCTTTGGCAGGCTGAATAGTTTTACTCTCTCGTTTTTCTGGAACACATCTCAAGTAGCTTCCTAAGAAGACTGAGTGACCTTTTACTTTTTTTGTATGAACATTGTCATCCCATCTTCACAATCGATTGATAGAATCTTGTGTTAAAAATGGGTTTCCCTTAGAAATATGAAGGCATCCCTTAGCTCTTATCCTGTGCTACTGCTGAGAATTTGGATGCCAATTTCAACTTTGGTATCTTTGTGGGTGACTTTCTTTTCCTTTTTGGCTTTAAGATCTTTTGCCCACAAGATCCTGAGATACCAGGACAATGCACTTGGCATGGGCTTTTTCTCTTGGGTGTGTTGGGAACTTCATGGGCACCAAGGGTCTTGCATCCTTAAATTCCAGAAAAATTCCCTGCTTTTTTTTTTGTTGTTGTTGATGTTGTTAATATTCTTTTTTTATTGTTCTGTCCTCTATTTCTGGAATTCCTACTTAGTCAAAAGTTTAGAACTTCTTTATTTTTTTTATATGTATTCTTACATTTTCTGTTTCTGTCTTGTGTTTCTACCATCTGAGCTACCTCCTCAGCTTCATCTTTTACACTCCATTGTAGATTTTTTTTGTAATCACACTTAATTTCTAATTAATTTCTAGTTTTCTGACTGTTCCTTTTTCTTAACAAGCCATTTTCAGTTTTAGGTATGCAGTACATCTCTTTTAATTTCACCAAGGGTCCTACTTAAAGTTTCTAAAGACTCACTTAGCTCTTTGAATTCTTGTTTTGTCCATAGCCACTTGTTCTGTTTCTTTTTCTGAATCTTCTTTCTGTCACAGCCTGTCCCCCGATGTCATGGTGAGCCTGGGTTGTCCAGTGGCGGCTCTCACAAGCTGATTGGGAATTTTGCTGGTGGGTGAAGCGGGATGTCCTGAGTGCTAGGCTTGGCTTTAGGATACCTGGGGAGGAGGGCTTCCCTTGTGCCCTCACTGGGAAATGCTATGAAGTCCCAGTGCCCTCGAACTTCCAGGAGTCTATTGAGGATGGTCGCAATGTACTTGATGTCCTCCGTTTCCCAGTCACCATTTGCCTATATCCTCCTCTTTGGACACACCTTCCTATCAACTTACCAGATGATTGAGCCTCTCCCTCCATGTTCCCATCTCAGCCAACAGCACCACACGGGGAATGGAAGCTTATGTAAGCTCTCTCTCCTTTGCTCTTCCTCCCATCTTTTACAGATGTACACGCATTTGTAGTCACTGATATACATCACCGTCCTCTTCAATCCACAAGTCCTGTTTCTTCTATCCCCTAAATGTCTTTGGAACTCATTCATTGATTTCTTCTCTTTTTTTATTTAAAAAAATATTTTTTTTCAATGCCGAGAATTGAAGTCAGGGCCTCCTCACACATGCTCTAGGCACATGCTCTGACACCGAGGCACTCCATGACCTTACCCATCCATCTCTCTTCATCTCCATGGTGCAGCTTCATGACTCTCACTTGTACTCATATAGTCTTGAGAGCAACTTCCTCGTCTACTCTCTCCTTCCATTCTCTACACAGAAGCCATTTTTTAAAAATCTACACAGATAGTTGTCCTATATTAAAACCTCTCTACATCTCCTGTTTCATTTGTGATTAAGGCCAAATCCTTGGCACTGACAGGCTACCAGACCCTGAACAGTTGGCTCCCATTTCTCCTCCTGCCTCCTCTCCTGCCCTCTGCCTGACCAGTTGCTGGGCTTCATGTGCTCCCTGATGTGTTTGCAAGCTGAGGTCTTCTACCATGCTGTTTCCACTGTGGGGGGCGGTAGGTGCTCTCTCCTCACCTACCAGGACCTCCCACTCCCACTTCGGGTTTGGGTCAATTCATCCTCAGAAATGCAGCAGAGAGCAAAGCCTGGAGACCCCTGGGGCCTGCCAGAGGAGGCTTGTCTGAGAAGATGATCTCAGAGCTGCCTTTCGCAGAGCACCAGCTCCCCAGAAACTAATGCACTATGACCTGCACAGGATGTCACAGACTAGAAGTTGGTTTATTATCAAACTCCTGAGCTTAGACTAAGAGAGCAGTGTCTGACACATAGAGTCAGGAACAACCTAAAGACCAGGTAGAAACCAAGGCTGTTGCTTTTGTAGGTCAAGGTGACACAGCTCACCTTGAATTTTGCCTATAGTATCCATACCTGTCCTGCATGGTGAGAGGCCAAAGAGTCATTATCTGCGGCAAGCTAAGGATCCCTGGTTAACATGAGGACACTGCAGGTAGAGTGTCCTGATGGGGACCATTCTAGGGAGCTCAGTAAACCTCACATTAGCTCAAGCTTGTTGCATCTTGTAAGTGGTGTGACAGACTTTTCCCTAATTCCCCAGAAAGGGCCCCATCCCCTGTCATATCTCAGCATTTGCACATCTCCCTTGCAACACACGTCACTCTTTGTAGTATTTACTCTATGTCTATCTTCCCTGGCAGGCGTCAATTTCAAGAGAGTACAGCAGCCCTGTTCATAACATGCTGTGGGTCCTGATGTCTATTTGATATATGGGAATGGAGGTAATCTATTTCATTACAGGGCCTTGTATATTATCTTAACTTGAAATACACTCAGTAAATCTTCATTGACTTGAACTTCTCACCATAGCCCTTAGAAGAAAGGGTTTCTCATAGGCCCAGAGGGTGACCAACTCTGGGGCTGAGTGTGTGTAAATGCACAAGCAACTGCAATTGCAGTGAGAGGAGAGGTGCTCAGCAGCCAAGAGAAGCGAGCTCAGACAGTCTTGCACCGAGGCAATGCCAGCGAGCCCCAAACAAAGGCACACAGTGGTTCTCCACCATGACTTCTTTAAGCCCTTGAAAGTCTTGATATCCACTCCATCCACTCCATCAAGTTAAATGTCACTAATTTTTTAGTAGATTTCTTATGAGCTACCCATTCAACATAATTGGAGGAAAACCTGTTGTGAACACTTGGAAATAACTTTCAATTGAATAATGCAAGTCTAAACTTGCTTAAGCTGGGCATGGTCAGGCAGTCCTGTGATCCCAGCTCTTCAGGAGGCTGAGGCAGAAGGATCCTGAGTTCAAAATCAGCCTGGACAAGTTAGCAAGATCCTGTCCCAAGAAAATAAGCAAGTAAGTAAGGAAATAACTTTGCTTAGACACAGGAACTAATCGGCACTGTTTGAGAACTCTCCTCACTGTTTCTACCAGTCATTACATGAAGACTGTTTGCCACATCATTCCACAGGTCCAGAGGTGCTCTGCTTGGGGGTGGGGGTGGGAGGGAGAGTTTAAACCCCTTACCTGCTGCCAAACCAGCTGCCACACAACATGGGTTCTTTGGAATCTTCTTCCTTTTCAAAGCAATATTCTGAGAGAAGAAAAAGTCATAAATTATAATTTTTTAAAAAGCACTAAAATAAAAAAGAGCAGTAAATACACCCAATTACTTTTGAAAACAGACGATTCTGAATTCTCTAAAACCATCAAAGTTGGTGTGCAGAGAGGAACTGAGTCTTAAGCCCTCAGAAAAGAGCAAGAGAAAAAGAGGGAAAGGAAGAATATACACACAACAGTGAATGAGCCAGGGACCAACCCAGGGCAGGGCCAGGTGAGGTGGGGGTAGCAGAAGGGGCTGGGCACAGACTCTGTCCTTAACCAATGCAAAAAGAGTGTAGCCACTTGAGATTCAGGACACATGGAGAAGTTATAGGGTTGACTTCAGTGTGCACAAGGTGGGCACAGAAAGAAATATTGAAGATTCTTGAGGAGTAGGTTTGGAAGTTGCTGATTCCTTTTGACCAAATCCAGGCATTGCGAACACTTCTGCAAAAGTGGGGATATAGCTCAGTTGGTAGAGTGCTTGCCTTACATGCACAGGCCCTGGGTTCAATCCCCAGCAGCATCAAAAAAAAAAAAAAAAGCCATGATGAAGCAGTATGCTGAGATCTAACTGGCAGGGGATAGAGTGGACACAGCTCTTGTGGGTGTGGCTTCGGGTTTTTCCTTCTCTAGGAAAATCCCAAAGATGAGGAAATTCTTTAAGAAACCTATCTTCATTCCTCAGAAAACGTGGAATGGAACCACCATCTGACCCAGTTATTCCACTCCTCAGTATATATTCAAAAGACTTAAAAACATCATACTACAGGGATGCAGCCACATCTATGCTTATAGCAGCTCAACTCACAATAGCCAAGCTATGAAAACAACTTAGGGGTCCTTTAATGAAAGAATGGATGAAGAAAATGTGATATATATAACACAATGGAATATCACTCAGCCATAAAGAAGAATGAAATTACGGCATTTGCTGATAAATGGATGGAACTGGAGAATACCATGCTACGTGAAAGAAGCCAGTCCCCAAAATCCAAAGGCCAAATGTCCTCTCTGATTTGTGGATGTTAACCCAAACAAGGGAGGTGGGTGAAGGGGGAATAATAGAAACCCATTGGATTAAACAAAGGGGAAAAAAGGGAAAGAGAGAGGGATAGGAATAGAAGAGATAGTAGAATTAATCAGTCATAACTTTCCTGGACTTGTATTTAAATACATGACCAGAGTAACTCTGCATCATGTACAACCACAAGAGTGGCATCCTAAATAGAATAAGTTATAATATATGTATGAATAATCTGCCAAAATACATTCTACTGTCATGTGTAACTAAAAAGAACAAATAAAAAAATAAAACCTATCCTTAAGTGAGACCCTGGATGGATGAAGCCCTCCCTTGTTCCTAAGAGCAAACTTTGCAGGGTGGCATGAGTGGGGATCAATAGAAATTAACTACGCACAAAGGAGTGAAAGGTGGGATATTTACCATTAGCTTCAAAGTTGTGGGTACAGTTGGTCCTGATACATTTCTGGTTCAGATTTCCCATGAAGAGCTGCTGACCTACCAGGGCAAAGATGCTGAGGCAGAAGAGGGTGAGGACCATCACGTCAACAAGCTTCTTCACAGAGCGCAGCAAGGCCCCCACAATAACCTTCAGACCTGAGGAGGAGGACAGGTGAGGGTGGAGCTCCTCCCACTCCAGGCCAGACCTGGCCGGGAATAAGGTGGGAACAACCCTGGAAACTGTCAAATTGTGCAGTGGAGTTGGAAAGTGGCCTAGCCTGGGACCCTGATGCCTTGGTTCTTGTTCCAGCTCTATGTAGCAGACTGCATGTGTCACGGAGGCCCTCCACCACTCTGCTCTACACATTTACCCTGCCTTCTGCCTGCCTCAGGGCTGCTCTAAGGAGCAAATGAAGAGGTACTGAGCAGAAGCATCTCTCCCCCACACCTCTCTCTCTCTCTCTCTCTCTCTCTCTCATTCTCTCTCTCACACACACACAGTCTCGACTTGATGAGTCATGAAGGCCCTCCACAGCAGGAGAGACTGCAACAGGGACAGGTAGACCTGTACGTAACACTTTGTAGTCACTACCTGCCATCAAGGTATATGAGATGCCAAGAGACAGAGCTAAACTGGGGTAGAGGGAGCAGAAGCAGAGCTTTGTCTGGACCCAAATAATGAGGATGTCACTGTGAGCAGGAATAACTCAGATTACCATCTGCAACAGGAGTTTATTTTCATTCATTCAAGAAATATTGACTAAATACCTATGTCCGTGGAACATTCAGTGTGCCAAGATGGGGGAGGGGAATAGGAAAGACAGCAGAATGAAATGGACATAACTTTCCTGTGTTCATATGTGAATGCACAACCAGTGAAACTCCACATCATGGATGACCTCAAGAATGAGATTCTTATTAGAATCAGTTATGCTCCATGTATGTGGAACATGTCAAAATACACTCTACCATCATGTGTATCTGAAAAGAACAAATAAAAAAATTGTGGGAATGAATATATAAAAAAATATATAAATAATACCTAGTGGGCACATTTACATTATAGAATTACTTTTTTTCTTTAAAAAAATATAGGACATAATTTTGCATGATGCTGATAAATGTTTAAAATTGGCTCTCCAAGCAGAGGATAGGGAAAACCCTGGTCTATATCTTTTAAGTGTTTCCTCATTTGCAAATTTTGTGGTAGAAATACCAATTCTCCTTCACCTTCATGGCAGGTTTCAAGTTACAAACATGATGCCCCTGGAGGCGGAGTTGCTCCTGCAAACCTCTGAGTCGTGATCTTTGCTCTTTTTTATTTTAAGGTATAAGTAGTTTTATTTTTCCATTTTTTATTGGTTGTTCAAAACATTACAAAGCTCATGATATATCATCTTTCATACATTTGACTCAATTGGGTTATGAACTCCCATTTTTACCCCAAATACAAGTTGCAGAATCACATCGGTTACACATCCACATTTTTACATAATACCATATTAGTGACTGTTTTATTCTGCTACCTTTCCTATCCCCTACTATCCCCCCTCCCCTCCCCTCCCATCATCCCTCTCTACCTCATGTGATCTTTGCTCTTAAACAGCCGGAGAGATAAACTTCATTGCAATGTGTGGAATCACTCCAAGTGACACAATTTTAATTTAATGAATGACAAACTCAAAGATAGAGGGAGTGAGAATACATGGAAGCATCCAGCAGGAGGCCAAGCTCACCTGATGAACTTCTCATAGCTCTGAAGTCACATGGGGAGGAGCTATGAAGCCATAAGGCCACCCCAGTTCAACTCCAAGTGCCGCCCAACCCAAAGTTACCACAGTTCAGCTGAACCAGATTTTAATCCATAACAAATGGCTTGGGTCTTCTGCAAAGCAAGACATTTAGATGAAAGATGGGATGCCTGAATAATTTTTACATGGTCCCATTACTTTCAAAAAGCATCCAGAGATCTCAGAGTGCTTCATGGGCCAAAGGGAAGAGCGTATGCATCTGCTCAGAAGCTGAATGGCCAACTCTGCTAAATGACTACTTGAGTATATGTTTAACCTGTATAAAAATGGGAGGGGCTCAAATCCTGCAGAAGTCACTTAAGATCCAAGTCCTAGTCAACAAAAGTAGAAGAAAATGAGGAGGAATGAATTCTACATAAGCGTCCTCTGGCTGCCAGTTTCTTTATCATGATGCAGTTGCTTTTCTGAAGTCAAGAAATAACCACTGCCTCTGGTTTTAAAGGATCCAAATTACCTGGGGTTTAGGTACTGGGGATAAATGGTGGAGTTTACGTCTGTGTAATTAGCACACTGGATGGTTTCCATAGTTTTCATAGATTGCCAAAGCTGCAGATAGGAGAGAACAGAAGGAAAAGGAAGAAGGATGGGGAAGAGGATTCCAGAGGGGAAAGAGTTTGAAATAAATTTTTTGTTTGTTTTGGAAAAAGGAAGGGGCCAGTAGGGTAAAGGGGAAAGAGGAAAAGGCTGTGCTATAATAACCTCATTTTTTAATAAACCAAAATTTATATTCATAACCAACTCTGGCTCTCTCCTGATTCACAGAGCCAAAGCACCCTCCTCACCTGGCTTCCAGAGGACCATCTATGGTTTCCCTCCCACTTCATTCGCGTCTCCTGCTCATCTCCTTTGCCGGTTCCTCCTCTTTTCCCTCCCTTTTAAAGTTGTGGTAATCTGGGGTTCAGGCCTTGGGTCTCCATCTGAGCCCATCCCTTAGTGATCTCAGCAGATTTCATGGCTTTAAATACCATCTATAGGCTCAAGATTCTCAAAATATAGCTCCAGTCAGACTGTCCCCTGGAATTCCAGATTCATGTACCTGATTGCCTGTTTGAGACTTTCACTTGGATGTCTCCCAACATCTCAATCACAGCACATCCAAAACCTCTCCCCTCCAGACCCACTCCTCTTACAGTCTTCTCTATCCCGGTCAATGACAGCTCCATGTGTCCACTCAGGCCAAAACTTTAGCATCCTCCTTCCCGCCTCTCTTTTGCCCACACCACACATACAATCAACCTGTCAGGAACTCCCTGTGGCTTCTACACTCAAATTTATAGACTCTGAACACTGTCTACCAACTCTATGCCCAGCACCTGACCTGAAGTATCACTGTCCCTTGCTTGAAAGATGGCCACTTGTGCCACTTTGGGTTCTGAGAAACAGACGCTCTGGGATCAGGTGTGCAAGAGATTTCTTGAGGAGAAATGCCTGTGAAAGGGGACAGAGAGGGAGCAGCAGGGACAACCTTTGGACTCCATGTAGCCCTTGAAATCTAAGAAAGGAGAAAAGAAGTGGGATTGGATAGGAAGAAACTCAGTGCTGCTGATGAGTCTCAGCCAGAGGCTGGGGCACCCTGAGCCGTGAGAGGATCCCAGATCCTTCAGGAGTGGGCCACAATTAGCACCCCCGCCAAGCAGCGCAAGCCGGATCTTGGCATGAGCATGGATGCAGTGGTGACTCCAGAGGGGTGACAGCTGGGACTTTAGTTAATTGTGCTCCCTGCAGCAGGAGATGAGAAGCATATTTCCATGGTAACCACCATGCCTTTCTCCCTAGTTTCCTGCCTCTGTGGCTCCCTACATTCTATTCTCTACCGGACAGTTCCCATCTCTTCAGAGCCAGACCCAAGTCCTCCCCATGCCTCTGAGCCTCCCCTTCACTTCTGTGACTCCCAACTCCACCTGGCCCCTCACTCACCTTGTTCCAGCCCCACCCACAACCTTGCTGTTCCTCTGCCGCAGTCTGGCTGGGCACAATCAGGAGCCACTTGTCAAAAGAAACTAACTTTATTTTTTGAACCACACACTCCAAACAAAACAGCTCCTCAGGAAAAACCTTCAGAGCCCAACTGCCACCACCGGCTTCCCACAAGCCTCTCTCACAACCACAAGCCTCTCCACCTCCCACAATCCTCCTGCTCTTGAGGCCGATTGGCTGGGTCACGTGGGCGGAGCCAAAAAAGTCCCCCAATGAGCAGCCTCATAGTCTGAAAAGGCAGGGAAACAGCCCAATGAGTATCACCGCAGAGGAGCCAATCAGCTACAAGTTGCTGGGGCCGCTGTGAGCCAATCATCAGCCGGCTGCTGGAAGTTTGTTGGCAGCTGGAAGTTTGCTGGGGCCCCTTCGGCTGTGGCTCTCAACAGTTCCTCCATCTTTGCTCCGGCTAGTTCCCATCTTGGAAACCCTCTTTCCAATATATCCCTTTATGTTCCTCCTCTCCGCCTTCAAATTTTTGCTTACCTCTCACCTTCTCAATGACACTGACCACTCCTAAGTTACAATCTGCTTCCCCTAACCTTTGTGACTTCCCATAGCCCTTGTGATGTCTAAATTTCCTTTTTACCTTCCATGGCACATAGCAGGTTCTGACATGCTCCAAAATTTACTTATTATGGTTATGGTCCCGTGTATGTCTCCCCACTCCCAACTCTAGACCATGTACTGTATGAGGGCAGGGGGCTTTGTTTTCTCACGGGTAGATCTTAAGCATTCTAGCATAGCATCTGGACAGATATATAATTATGTCGATAATTATTGATTGAACAATCAAATAAAAGTGTCCAGCCAGGTTTGTTTGATTCTAGTTTCCATGATGACATTTTTTAAATTTTTAAAGATAAAAGAACACTCTCTACGTGCCTGTGTTGAAAGTCAGAGTGACTTACCTGAAACTACTGAAATTGCCTTCAAAGCTCTGAACACTCGGAAGGTACGCAGGGACAACAGATTGATTTTTTTAAATGGAAAATAAGATGCAATCCTGCAAGACAGAACACAGGGTTAGCCTGGGCTTGCTCAGTCCGGCAGCTGCATGGATCGTCTCCACCAAGGCCAGAGGAAGCACAGCCTGGGGCTTGCACCCACCTATGGGAAATCCACAACCTAACCTCCCAGCACCACTATCATCACAGAACCTGGCAACATCCCTGATCATTGCTGTGGACCACAACCTGCCCAGGAGCCTCTTCTTAGCTAATCTTTACACACAGACACAGATGAGGCCACATGCATGGACAATAGAAATCTTCACATTTACTGACTGATTGCTAAATTCCAGGCACCAGTGTACTTTGTTAAGGTCTCCCAGTCCCTCCATGGCCAAATCTGGATGTGAACCCAGGCTGTCTGTCTTCAGAGTCTACACTCAACTGTTGGGTTTTACCAACTTTCAATGACTAAGAATACATCAATATTGAACTTCAAACACAAAACTCTGAAAATAATCACACCTTCCTCTAAGGGCTTTTGGGAACCATGAGTAGGAAAATAAATGCAAAGTACTAAACACAATGCCTGGCACAGACACATAATGTTAGGTTAATAGTTGTTGTGTTAGGTTAATAGCAATGAGATGTTACTTTTCTTATTTTTTTTTAATATTGCTGACTCCATCTCATTATTTAGTGCCACATCAGTATCCTCACCTTCAGGAAGAACTTCAACCATCACCTCCTGCCATGCACAGAAATTAACACAAGTGGACCAAGGAAATAAACATAAAAACAAAAATTATGAAACTTCTATAAGTAGCCGGGCATGGTGGTGCACACCTGTAATCCCATTGGCTTTGGAGGCTGAGGCAGGAAGATTACAAGTTCAAAGCCAGCCTCAGCAACTTAGTGAGGCCCTAAGCAACTTAGTGAGGCCCTAAGCAACTTCGTGAGGCCCTGTCTCTAAAAATATATGTGTATCAAAAAGTGACTCCCTGATTAAGCTCCCCTGGATTCAATTCCCAGTACCAAAAATAAATAAATAATTAAACTTCTATAAGTAAATGTGGGTGAAACTCTTTGTGACCTCCCAGTAGCCAGAGATAAATTTTAGAGTCCTTCCTTCCTCCCATATGCTCTGATAGTTCTATAGATGCAGAGCCCCTATCTCAGATTGTAATGGTCACTACTTGTCCATCTCCCTCTCTAGACTGTGAGCTTCATGAAGTTGAGAATCATGCTTTTTTTTTTCATTGTTATCAACACATATCTGGCCCAGGGCTTGGCCCATAAGAGACTGATGTGGGGGATTATATGGCATGAATGGCTGAATGGAGAAGAATAGGAGGATTGGTATAGGGTTTGTGCCTTCCAGCCTCCAGCCAACTGGGGGCACCACACTGTTCAGGGCCAATCACCACTACACTCGGAGCTCTAAGCATTATCGAGCCACCTCAGCCATTCACATGGATCCACACAGAGCCTGGAGAGAAGCAGAGGGACTTCTTTCCCACCCCAAGTCTCCAATAAAAATTTTAAACATCTTACGCTGTTCCAATGACAATGGAGTCCAGCCAGTTCCACGGATCTCGAAGGAAAGAGAACTCATCCAGGATAAAACCTCTTGCCAATATTTTTATCACGGCTTCCAAAATATAAATCGCAGTGAAGATGTATCTATAAAACAAGTCATCCAGCACACGAGGGAGCATGATAAGTGATGGGAAAAGCAAGGAGTCCATCTGTCTTATCTGGCCTTGGTATTTTATTTCATTTTAATGTGATGTTTAATATTTGGGTCTATAACAAATCAGAGTTCAGAAAGCCAAGCTCTTCAAGCAAATTCTAGTTTTTAGAATTCTAGTATTTAGTATTTAGGCTTTCAATGTCTGGCTACTCTTCAGTGTCTGGCTCAATGGCTATCTTCTTAAGGATAGTGTCAGCCAACATGGGCCCTAGATCTGGAGGTTATAGTTTGTCATTACCATTCTAGAGCTGTCACTCTGGCATACAGAAAGGGACAACTGTGAGGGAACAATGAAGAGAGCCTATGACCAGGCAAAAAACTGGGTCTTCCCACATCCTGTACTCATGGATTGGAAGATTTCATATTGTTAAAATGTCATACTATCCAAAATGAGCTACAGATTCAATGCAATCCTTACGAAAAAGCCAATATCAATTTTTTTGCAGAAATATAAAAATCTATTCTAAAATTCATATGGAATTTCAAGGGCCCTGAATAGCCAAAATAATCTCCAAAAAACCAAACAAAGTTATAAGTCTCCAACTTGCTTTTGTTAAAATTTATTGCAAAGTTACGGTAATCCAAATGGTGTGGTATTGACATAAAGACAGACATATAGACCAATGGAATAGAATACAGAGTTCAGAAAAAAACCCTTAATATCTATGTTCAAATGATTTTCAATAGAGTGCCAATACTCCTTACTGGAAAAAAATACCATCTTTCAATAAATGGTGTTGGGAAGACTTAACATCCATAGCAAAAGAATTAAGTTAGACCCTTATCTTACCCTCTATACAAAAATTAACTTGATATGGATTAAAAACCTAAGTGTAAGACCTGACAAAAGTTCATGGAAGAAAATACTTGTAAATAATATATCTGATCATGGGTTAATATCCAGAATATAGCCTATAGCTCAACAACAAACAAATTAAATAACCCAGTTAAAAATGGACAAAGGAAACAGATGTTTCTCCAAAGATGACATACAAACATCCAACAAATATATGAAGAGATGCTTAACACCACTAATTATTAGAAAATGCAAATCAAAACCATAGCGATCAGCATCCACTTATCAGAGAGAATACTTGGGCTTTGGTTCTCTCTGATAAGTAGATATTGATCCAAAACAGGGAGGGGGGAGGCATGAGAATAATGGAGGAATTTTGATTGGGCAAAGTGGGGGAGGGTATATGGGGACAGGAAAGTTGGTGGAATGAGATGGACATCATTACCCTAGATACATGTAAGACTGCACATAGGATGTGATGCTACATCATTTACAACCAGAGAAATGAAAAGTTGTGCTGCAACTGCATACAATGAATAAAAACGCATTTTGCTGTCATATGTACCCAATTAAAATTAACTAATTAATTATTTTTTTAAAAGCCATAGCAAATATTACCTCACACTCATTAGGATGGCACTATTAAAAACAATTTTAAAACTAACAAGTTTGGTAAGGATGTGGAGAAATCAGAACCCTGAGGCACTGTTGATGGGATTGTAAAACAGTATAGAAGTTCCTTAAAAATTAAAAATAGGCCTGTAATAAAATCTGCAATCTCTTTTCTGGGTAGATACAAAAGAATTGAAATCAAGGTCTCAAAGAAATAGCTGCATGCTCACATTCATAGCAACATCAACATCCCAGAGGTGGAAGCACCCAAAGATCCTTCTTGATGAATGAACGAACAAACTGTGGGACATACATGTGATGGCATACTCATCAAACTTAGAGAGGAAGAAAATTCTGTCACTTACCTACAACATGGATGAAACTTGAGTCATTATGTTAAGTCCAAATAAGCCAGTCACAAAAGGACAAATACTGTACAATTCACTTATATGAGGCACCTAGAGTGGTTGCCAGGGGCTGGAGGAAGGGTGGAATGGGGAATTGATGTTTCTTGGGAATAGAGTTTCAGTTTTAAGAAAAGAATTCTGGAGATGGATGCTAGTAATGTTGTGCAGTAAGATGAATATATACTTAATTCCATTTAAATGCACACTTAAAATGGCTAATGTGGTACGTTTTATATTGTAGATGTTTTACCACAATTTAAAAAAAAATACTGAGTCTTTCATTTTCTTTGCTAATTTCTACATCATGTTTTACTCTCTAACTTTCTTCCGCTACCTCCCAAAAGAACCCCCCCACCCCCCTTTCCTTTTATTTTCTTTTCCAGTGCAAGGGATTAAACCCAAGGATGCTTAACCACTGAGCCACATCCCCAACTCTTTTTTATATTTTATTTATAAACAGGGTCTTGCTAAGTTGCTTAGGGCCTTGCTGGGATTATAGGCATGTGCCACCACACCCAGCTCTCTGTTACTATAATTGCAAACTGTCAAAAATGCTGAGTCTACACACACACACACACACACACACACACTTTGGGAACTGAAGCAATCAATTCAATCAAACAGCCTGTTGGTTCCAAGTAAAAGAAGTGTGCCTTTCCTGGCAGAATATCTAGCTACGAATAAACTAAAGGAACAGGTCTTAGCAACCTGAAAAATCCAAAGCAGCCAAATATAAAAGCAGAAATGGTCACGAGGCTGCCACAGGCAAGAGTTCTCCTCTGTTTCAGCCTTTTCTGAGCTGCTCATCTTTTGGTGACAAATTAACACATCAGATTAAATAATGTCTGCCCTGAAATAGCTTTTAACTTCAAGTGTGATTTACAAAGGTATAGATAGTTTTGGGGGAAAAAAAGGTTATAATTACAGATTTATGGGATTTTGCAAGTCCTCATCTAAATCTAAAGCAAATGAGACAGCAGCCCTAAGCTGCCACTTTTACCTGACCATTTTTCTCCCATGTCTTGTACCCCACTGATCTCCTTTCTAACTCATGCTTGACCAGGAAGACCAAGATGACATCCAACACAGAGTAGAGGCATGCCCACCAGCAAGATGCTGCAGGCCTCTTTATCTGAGGATATTTTTGATGGCCTCCTCCCACACCCACTTTCAGGCAGTCACTGCCTGACCCAGTGCTGCTAGGGAAAGTGGCAGCTATATGCTCACCCCTGGCCCTGCCTTGCTGCTTCCCCACAGATAGACAAAGGCTCTTTCCTCTCTCTGCCTTATGGGTCTCTCAGTGGTGAAAACAACCTTAGAGCAAATTAGCTTCCAGTTGGACCACTGCTTCCCGTAAAGAGAGCTCATTGCACCTCACCACAAGTGCTGGGCAGGGCAAACCACTGCTGTGGGAGCGCTGTCTCCTCTGCAGGTCCTGCTCCGCTCACCACCACAGCTTCCAGGGAAGTTGCAGTAAGCAGCCAGCTGCATCATCCACACTCTCAATCAGTTCCTAGCATGACAGCAAATCTGACCATGTTCCCCAGTGATGCTGACAGGATGGTCTCTATTCCCAGGAAATCCATGAGCTTCCCAAGGCACAGTCCCTAATCTGACTGGCCTTTAACCAGATTCCAAGTCCCACTCAGCAGCAGAGAGGGATCCATAGAAGACCCATGCAAGTGGGAGGAGAATTCCCTGGAGACAAAGAGACCAGATCACACCTAGAAGTCAAAGCCTGACCTCTCACTCATGCCCCAGAAACCACTAGAATTATATAAAGGAGACCAGATGCAGCCCAGAAAAATGAGAGTGTGAAAATGACTGGACATTGCCTTCCCAAATTCTCATTATAAACCTGTGGAACCATCTGATAATAAAAGCACTCTTTAAACATGTAAGTGAGAATAAGCATCACCCAGATTCTGGTGGGAAAGTCTCCAGTGATCAACTCATCTTTCCCAGGAGCACCCAACCTCGCTCACATAAGCCCTTTCCTGAGGATAGTGCATCTTTTCACTAGTGCCTCCAAGGTCTGGGAGTCCTCAGTTCCACTCCTGCATGAGGCATTAACAGGAGCCAGACAGATCCCATGTCATACCTCTAACATGGATGTTTTTGTACCTATGTACAAAACCAAGTCCCTTGAGCCTGAGACAGTAAATGAGTCATGGCCTTGATAATCTTGTAAATGTTAGATGAGCATTCCATTCACAAGATGCTTCTTACATATGCCTACACCTGAGTGGGTCTCTGATTACTAGAGGATCTGAAAGAGAAGGGTAACTAATGTGAGGGAAGTGGTGCAATACTTAAAAGTTGCCAAGTACAACTTCAAGAGTATGACTATCAACATCCCCGAAAAGGCATCTGCAAGGAACTGAGTCAAAAAACAAGGAAAAACAAAAAAATACAAAAGACATTTAGAAGGTATTAAAAATTAAAATGTCACACATTAAACTCTATGAGACAAAGTTTTACCAAAAAAAAAAAGCGTGACTCCTGCAAATATTTTTATTATTTGCAAACAGAAGAAAAATGCATGAATTAAACATTCAAAGTCATATTTTAGAAAACACTAAATCCTAATGAATGTATGATGAAGAAAACCAAAGAAGGTGGAAGAAAAGATAAATTGTGTTGTAAAATCAAGTTTAAGAGCCAGTTTTAGAAGAATACAAACAACTGGCAAATCCCTGGGAAATTGAATCACACACAAAAAAGAATGCCCATGAACATAATGATAGATGAGAAAAGGGATATAGCAAAATATTCTGAAGAATTATAAAGTTAAATAAAGCCCAATTACCTAAGAAAAATGAAAAAGCTATTAATAAACTAATCCCTTCCCATTCTAATTCCTTATATCCTATCTCACCCCCAGAAAAAAGATTTGAAAACACAAGTTATTTTACTGAATAATTCTCCCTCTCTCCACACTTCAGAATGGCTCGTTGCCATGCTTTAGAAAGTATTCCAAGACACAGAAAATATGGGAAGTCGTCCAAATCATAAAGAGAGAGAGAGAGAGAGAGAGAGAGAGAGAGAGAGAGAGAGAGAGAGAGAGAAAGCAAATACGACAACAAAGAGGACAGAGAAACAACCTAACAGAATTTCTGGGACAGTATAAAGGTAATTCTAAGAGGAAAATTCGCAGCATTGAGCACCTACATTAAAACAGAAAACCAGAAAGATCCCAAAATAAGCAATCTAAAGTTACACATCAAGGACCTAAAAAAAGGGAAGAACAAACTAATTACAAAATCAGTTGAAGACAGGAGACAATTAAGATCAGAGCTAAAATTGAAAATATATAGCTTAATAGAAAAATATAAAAGATCAATGCAACAAAGAATTGGTTCTTTGAAGAGATTTATAAATAAGGTGGATAAGCCCTTAGCCAAACTAAGCAAAAGAAAAAGAAGACCCAAATCAATAAAATTAAAGATGAAAAATGAGATATTACCACAGACACTTCTGAAATCCAGAGGATCACTGGAAACAATTTTGAAAATATAAACTCTGATAAATTGGAAAATCTAGAAGACACTGACAAATATTTAGACACATTTGATCTACCTAAATGGAACCCTGAGGATATAGAAAAACCTGAACAAACCAATATCAAACAATGAGATCAAAGTAGCAATTGAAAATATTCCAACAAAGAAAAGCCCAAGGACCATATAGATTCTCAGCTGAGTTCTACCAGATCATTAAAAAAGAACTAATGCCAATCTTCCTCAAATTATTCCATGAAGTAGAAAGGAAGGAAACCTCCAAAATGCATTCTTTGCAGCCAATATCACCCTGATATCCACACCAGACAAAGCCACATCAAGGAAAGAAAACTTCAGGGAGATTTTCAAGATGGCGGAATAAAGGAGGTCACTTTTCTGGCTGCACCATGGAATGAAACCAAGAAAGCAGAAAGGCAGCTTTCAGCAAAGTGGGTGAACAACAACAACAAAACAAACAAACAAACAAAAAAAGCAGGAGGACGTTACTGGAATTTAAAACTGGACATTCAAAGCAGATCGGGGTCTCAGGAGGTTGGATATAATAAAATAAAGAAGAAATCGCCAGCATCCACAGCCACTGCAGTGGCCAGGCTGTAAGCCCCAGACAGAGCAATCCCTTCATGAGCATGGTAGAGGGATAAGGGAATTAAAGGAACTGGCATTTTTAAGAGGCCCGAGGTGTGTCTGGGCATGGAGCACATAGAAATCAAGGACATTCCCTGGCAAACCTGAAGAAAACCAAAGAGGGTAGAAGAAAAGGTAAATTGTGTTTTAAAATCAAACTTAAGAGTTAGTTTTAGAAGAACATAGACATAGGCAAATATTAAAAGAATTTGCAACCTGAAACCCTGCACTTCAGGATATTCTCAATAAAATATTTTATAAAGATGAAATGAAAAAAGGGGGATGGTTAATAGTGAAGGAAGAAACTACACTAAGGGGATAGTCAATCAAAAGACAAACTAACTCACATTAAAAACCAAAAATAAATTCCCAAATGAATGGGAATATAAATCATATCTCAATAATAACCTCAAACATTAATGGCCTAAACTCATCAATCAAAAGACACAGACTGGCAGATTGTATTACAAAAAAAGAGAGACCAAACAATATGCTGTCTCCAAGAGACTCACTTCATAGGCAAAAATATCCACAGACTAAAGGGGAAAAGATGGGAGAAAAAAACATATCATTCACATGGATTGCATAAACGAACAGGAATTTCTATCCTCATGTCAGATAAAGTGGACTTTAAGCCAAAGTTAATCAAAAAGGACAGGGCTGGGGATGTGGCTCAAGCGGTAGCGCGCTCGCCTGGCATGCGTGTGGCCCGGGTTCGATCCCCAGCACCACATACAAAAACAAAGATGTTGTGTCCACCGATAGCTAAAAAATAAATATTAAAAAAAAATTCTCTCTCTCTCTCTCTCTCTCTCTCTCTCTCTCTCTCTCTCTCCTCTCTCACTCTCTAAAAAAAAAAAATCAAAAAGGACAAAGAAGGCCATTTCATACTGCTTTGGGGGAATTATACATCAACAAGACATAACAATCATAAATATTTGTGCCCCAAACAATAGAGCATCCACATACATCAAACAGACCCTTCTCAACTTCAAGAATCAAATAGAGCAATAAACTTTAACATGCCTCTATCACCACTGGATAGACCCTCCAAACAAAAACTACTGTCATGTATAACTAATTAGAACAAATTTTTTAAATAGAGGGAAAAAAGAAGCTATAGAAGGAAAAAATAAAATTGATAATTTAGACTTACCAGACATGTAGAACATTTCATCCATCAATACACTTTCTTCTCAGCAGCACACGGATCCTTCTCTAATATAGACCATGTGATGTACGATATCACATATGTTGGCATACAATGGTAATATTACCTTTATATATTTTTAGCATCTGTAGGGTTATTTTGATAGTTCCCATTGATATTAATTTTTGTGCTTTTGCCTTTTCCTTGATTAGACTTGTTTGATTTTTAACAAATTTTAGCTGTTATAATTTCTTCTCTATTGGTGCTTTACAAATACAACCAGGAAAATGAAAATCAAACCTACATTAAGATTTTATCTTACTCCAGTTAGAACAACAATAATTAAGAGCACAAATAATAAAAAAAAAATGCTGGTGAGGATGTTAGGGAAAAATGTACACTTGTACACTGTTGGGGGAACTACAAATTAGTAGAACCACTTTGGAAAGCAGTATGAAGATTTTTTCAAAAGACTAAGAACAGAACCACCATATGACCCAGCTATTCCACTCCTGGATATTTATCCAAAAGAACTAAAAGTAGCATACTTATAGTGATATAGGCACATCAGTGTTTATAGCAGCACAATTCACAATAGCCAAGTTATGGAACCAGTCCAGGTGCCTGTCAATAGATGAATGAATTAAGAAAATGTGATTTTATATATATATATAATAAAAAAGAATAAAAATATGCCATTTGTTTGTGAATGGATAGAACTGGGTAACATCATGCTAAGTGAAGTAAGCCAGATTCAGAAAGTCAAGGGTCAAATGTTTTCTCTCCTAGGCAGAAGCTGAGAAATAAGGGAGGAAAGGAAAAGATTCCCATGAAAAGAGAAGGAAAATCAATAGGGCAGAGAAAGGTAATTGAGAGGGACGAAAGAGGGACAGGAAAAGGGAGAAACTGCAGAATGAAATTGACCAAATTAGGCAGTGTACATATATTAATATACCACAGTGAATTCCACCTTTATGTATATTTATAAAGCACCAATTTTAAAAAGAATAAATAAATAGAAATAAGACCAGTAGAGCAGAAGAAGGGGAAGAGGGGGAGGGAATAGAAAAGGGAAAGAGGAAGTACTGGGGACTTCAATGAAGTGAATTATATTCCATGCATGTATGATTATGTCAAATGAACCTCACTACTGTATATGACTATAATGCAGTAATGAAAACATTTTTTAAAATGATAAACATTTTATCAAAGATAACCCAAGAATTAGTATGTGTGTGTATAATTTTTTTTATAAATGATAGTTTTATATAATGATAGCAACTAGTTACAAGATATAATAGGGGATAAAGATCATACTTAAAATTATGACAAAAAAATGTAAAATTCACAAACATAACATTTAACAAGAAATTTGGAACCTCTATGTAAAGAAAACCTTAAAGCAAGTCTAAAAGACACAAACGAAGATTTTACTAAATGAAAAGGCATATTCTCAGTGAGTTGAAACCTCATAAAGGCATCAGTTTCTGCTAGGTTAATTTACAAATTTTAACACCATTACAATAAAACTAATCAAGTTGACTATATAATTTAAGTAGAAAAATAAACCAATAGGAACAATAAAGATCCTCAAAGGAGGAACAATGAGAGTGATTTCTAGTGCTACCAGACATTACAACATCAAGCAACCTTAATAGTTAAAAAGTGTGGTCTGGAAATATGAAAATGTTTCATTTTCAGATATGGTGGTGCATGCCATAACATCAGCTACTTAGGAAGCTGAAACAGGAGGATCACAAGTTTGAAGACAGCCTGGGCAATTTACAGAGACCCTGCCTCAAAATGAAAAATTTTTAAAAAGGCTGACATGGCTCATGTAGATGTATCTCAGTGGTAGAGCATCCATGGGTTCAATTCCCAGTACTGCAAAAAAGAAAAGAAAATGCAGACCAATGCAGAGAAGCAATATAAATGCAGAATTAATGTCTCAAATTAGAAGATAAAAGGCAGACTAGTAAATGGATAGGCATCTGGGATGAAATATGGCTTCAGATCAGTTTATCACATTTTATACTTGGATAAATTCTAAATTAGTCAGATATATAAGTTTCTTTTTAAAAAGAAATTATAAAAACACTGTAAAAGGCTATCTTTTCTCTAATTCATGTTTTTGGCAACTTTGTCGAGAATAAGAAGATTGTAGGCATGTGAGTTTGTCTCTGCCTTTTCTATTCTGTTCCATTGGTCTACCTGTCTGTGTTTATGCTGGTACTATGCTGTTTTGTTACTATGGCTCTAGCATAATTTGAAATCGGATATTGTGACGCTTTCAACATTGCTTTTTTTCCCCCTCAGGATTTCTTTGGTTATTCTTGTTCTTTTATTCTTCCACATTAATTTTAAGATTTTGTTTTTCTAATTCTGTGAAGAATGTCACTCATATTCTGATGGGAATTGCACTGAATCTATTAGCCATTGGTATTGAGAAAACTGGATATCCATATGTAGAAGAATGAAACTAGATCCCTATCTCTCACCCTGTACAAAAGTCAACTCAAAGTGGATCAAAGACATCACTATAAGACCTGAAACTTGTCAGGTGTAGTGGTGTACACCTGCAATCTCAGCCACTGGGAGGCTGCAGGAGGAACAGTAAATTCAAGCCCAGCCTCAGCACCTTTATAAAGGCTATCTCAAAATAAAAAATAAAAAGGGCTGTGGATGTGGCTCAGTGGTAAAGCATCCCTGGGCTCAATCCATTGTGCCTACACTCCAAAAAAAAAAAAAAAAAAAAAAAAAAGACCTAAATCTTTACAACCATTAGAAGAAAAAAATAGGGGAAACACTTCAACATATACATGAAGGCAAATATTTCGACTGAGTGCAGGAAAGAAGAGAAAGAATCCATAAATGGAAAGGCATCAAATTAAAAAGCTTCTGCACAGCAAAGGAAACAATTAGCAGAGTAAAAAAGACAACTGGCAGAAACAAGGATGAAATCTTTGCCAGTTACTCTCCCAACAGAGGATTAATATCCAGAACATATAAAGAACTCAAAAAACTCCACATTAAATAATTAAAGAATTCAATCAATAAATGAACCGACCAGGCACTTCTCAAAAGAATCAACACAAATGGCCAACAATTATATGGAAAAAAAAGTGTTCAGCATCTTCAGCCATAAGGGAAATGCAAAGCAAAACTACACGGAGATTCCATCCCACTCCTGTTAGAATGGCAATCATCAAGAATACCAATAATGATAAATGCTGGTGAAGATGCAGGGGAAAAGGAACTCATACACAGATAATGGGAATTTCAGTTAGTACAGCCACTGTGGACATCAGAGTGGAGCTTCCTCAGAAAGCTAAAAATAGAGCTACCACATAATCCAACTACCCCACTCCTTGGTATTTACCCAAAAGAATTAAACTCAGTAAACTCAGCATACTTTAGAGATACAGGCATACCCATATAGTATCACAGCACAATCTACAAGAGTCGAACTAAGGAACCAACCTAGGAGTCCACATTAATAGATGAATGTATAAAGAAAATGTATTCTAATCATACAATAGAGTTTTATTCAGCCATAAATAAGAACAAAATTATGTCATTTGCAGGAAAAATGGATGGAACTGGAGACTATAATTTTGAGCACAATAAGCTAGATTCAGAGAAAATAGTACTATATGTTTTCCCTCATTTGTGGAAACTAGAGGGGGGGAAGGGATGCCATGAAAGTAGAAGGGTGACCATTAGGGTAAAAGGAGGGGTTGAGGGGAAGGGAGGTAAGAGAGGAGGGAGGGTATTGGGGGAATGAAATGGATCAAATTATGTCTTTTTATACATGTGAATATGCCACTGTGAAACCCACCAGTCTGTATAATTTGAGATCATCAATTTTTTTAAATGCACCTTAAGAAAATATGGGAGGATTCTTTATAACTGAAAACTAGAGAAAATCTAACTCTAAGTCAAAATCCGTAAACATAAGAGAAAATTTTGTTGAATTTTACTGCATGGAAAAAAAATTAAGAGATAATTGACTCCTGCTTATGGTGGTGGAGGTGTGAGGAGGTTTGGAAAACCTTTCCACAAATAATGAGTATTAAACTAGATAAAATATATAAGGACCATTATTTGAAAGTCCTCAAAAAGTAACAAAAGTCCAGGTGTAGTAGCCCATGCTTATAATTGCAGCAACTCAGGAGGCGGAGGCAGGAGAATCACAAGTTTGAAGCTAATCTCAGCCACTTAGTAAGACCCTGTCTCAAAATTAAATATACGCGGGGTTCTGTCCTCAGTACTGGAGGCAGGGAGAGGTAGAAACTAAAGAGAAAATCCATTGAATTTATTTATTTGCCTATTTATTTATCATGTGGTACTGGAGATACAATCCAGGTCTTCACACATGCTAGGCAAGCACTCACCACTAAGCTAAACCCCCATCCCAAGGAAACATCCCTTTTAAAGGAAGTTAACTGCATTGCCTAAGAATTATGAAAATGTGTGACTATTTTGGTTGTAAAGTATTTTTCAACTCTCCTGCTCCCTTCTCAGCATGGACAAATGGCTGTAGCCCTAGGATATAAGGTGGCAGAGGATGGGTTTCGGAGCTGTTAGAGAAGATGGAAATTTAGGGAGAAAATCCTGGAAGCAAGAGGGAACAAAACAGAGCCCAGAAAGCAGTGATAAAACATCCTTAAATTGCTAGAAGAAAAATTATCAAGCAAGAATTCTATAGTCAATAAAATTACTTCTCAAAGAAAAGAATACAAAATATAAACATTTTCAGATAGATATAAACTTAGAGAATGTGCTAGAACTGAACCACAAAAACGATTAAAGGAGAATTAAATTGCATCATTTGCTGGTAAGTGGATGGAACTGGAGAACATCATGTTAAGTGAAATAAATTTAAATGTCAGATTTAAATGCCAGATTTAAATGTCAAGAGTCAAATGTTTTCTCTCATACCCAGGAGAGTGAGAAAAGGGGGGAGGGAAAGAAAGGAATTAAAAGGGGATCTCACAAAAAATAGAAGGGAAACCAATGAAATATAGGAGATCAACAGAAGGGAAAGAGAAAAGAGCAAAGGGAAGTACTGGGGAATGAAATCTACCAAATTATACTATGTCCACATGTGGATACACCACAATCAATCCCACTTACATATATAATTATAATGCACTAAGTAAAATAATAATAGTAGTAGAAGAGAAATCAGTAGAATAAAGCAAGTAGATGGGGGAGGGAATAGAGGAGGGAAAGGAAAGGTACTGGGGAATGAGATTGAACAATTATGTGCATATAGGAAGGTGGAATGATGAATCCAATTACTATGTACAATTGTGTTGCATCAATAAAACGTTGAAAACATAGCTACTAAAGGAAGTTATTCAGGCTGAAGAGAAATGATACCAGAAGATAATTTATGTCTACATGCAGGTATGACTTTAAAAAAGACATGTACCTACTTAAAGCAAAAGCTATAGATTGTATTTGTTGGTATTGTTCTGTATATTACTTTAAATAAATGACAAATAACAAACAGATGTGAAATTATACCGTGGCAAGTTTCCTGTGTTTACCTGAAGCAATTCAATATTGACTATCAATATATTGTGATATAAAATTATATATAAAATTAAAATATAACATTGATATTGAGGGAGACAGTAATGAAAGAAAAATAGTATAGCAAAGGAGCAAAAAAAAAACAAATGAGATAAATAGAAAAACCAATTAAAAATGGACCTTGGGCTGGAGTAGTGGATCAGTGGTAGAGCGCTTGCCTAGCATGTGTAAGGCACTGGGTTCAATTCTCAGCACCACATAAAAATATTTAATTAAATAAAGGTCCAGCAACATCTAAAAAATTTTTTTTAAATGGACTATATTAAATGTAAATGGACTAAATATTCCATCAAAAGACAAATAGACCACAAAAGTACCTACAATGTAAATGCTCTGTACAAGAGATGCTATAAATTCAGATACAAAAAGGTTAAAAGTAAAAAGATGGAAAAAGATATACCTCGTAAACAACATAAGAAAATGGAAGAGCTATACTAATAATAAACATTAAAATGAGTATTGTTAGAAAGAACCCATTTCATAATATTAAAAAATGCATACATCAGAAAAATATAATAATCTTAAATGTATGTGTGTCTAAAATAGTGCTTCAAGATGCACAAAGCAAAATTAGACAAAAAGAAAGGAATAATCGACAAATCCATGACCACAGATGGAAATTTCAAGCCTCTTTCTCACAATTTATAAAAACTCTGAGTAGGAAAATCAGTAAAGGTATGAAAGATCTAAATGGCCCTATTAACCACCTTAACTGACCACTTATGGAACAACACACCAAAGAACTGCAGTCTTCTTCTCAAGTGCACCTGAAACATTCCCAAGACAGACAATAAAACAGTTTCTCTTGATCTCCAAAGACTGAAATTCTACCTACATTTTCTCTGACTACAACTGAATTAAATTGGAAATTGATGACAATGAGACAAAGGAAATAACCAACAGAGTTAAGAGGTTAAGAGATTACCTGAAGAATGGGAGAAAGTACTTGCAAACTATCCACTGGACAAGGAATTTAAAATCCAGAATAGTAAGAAACTCAAAGAACTCAACAGAAAAAAAAAATAATAATCTGATTAAGAGTAGGCTCATAATCTATGGAGACATTTCTCAAAAGAAGACATGCAAATGGCCAAAAAGTATATGAAAAGATGCTCAACATACACTTCATCAGGAAAATGCAATTCAAAGCCACAATGAGGTGTTATCTCACCCAAGTTAGAATGCCTATCATCAAAAAGACAAAAAATAACAAATGCTATTAAAAATATGGAGAAAGAGTAACTCTTACATACTGTTGATGGAAATAAGAATTAGTACAGCCCTCATGCAGAAAAGTATAGAGATTCCTCAAAAAACTAAAAATAGAACTACCATTCGATTCAGCAATTCCACTACTGAGTATATATGCAAAGGAGATGAAATCAATATACCAAAAAGATACTTGTATTTCTACATTTACTGCTGCATTATTCATAGTAGCTAAAATATTGAATCAACTTAGATGGCCATCAGTTGATGAATGAAAAAAAAAGTATGGTATATATACACAGTAGAGTATTACTGGGCCATAAAAAAAGAATGAAATCCTGTCATTTGAGGCAATAACATAGAACTGGAAGTCACTGTGTTAAGCAAAATAAGCCAGAAAGACTTATAACACACGTTCTCACTTGTATGTGGAAACTAACTAAATAGGTCATCTCAAAGAATGGAATAGAATGGTGGTCACCATAGATTGGGAAGGAAAAGGGGAGAAAGGAAAACTAAAATAAATTTAAAAAAAAACTCATGCAACATGTAAGAAAATACTCACCAAATTTAGAAATTTCTAAGTTAAAAAACAACTTGTCTGAAAAGTCAATTAAAATGACAAAAAAAATGCCCATTTCTTCCTAGCATGACATGACAATGAATTCACTCAAACTGAACAGAATACATGGACAAAAATGGAAAACTAAAACATCAGAAAGTCTTACACATAAGGAAAGTAAAGAAATATAAATATTTTAATTACATAAGTTGAAGAAGAAAAACTGAAAGCAGGCAGAATGTGATATGATTGGTTATTAGAATATATTGATGATGGTAAATAAACACGAACTTTTTGGAAAATATTTTGTCTATTTAGAAGCATTAAAATGTTTATTTTGCCCTTGGAAACTAATTTCTAAGAATCTGTTCTGAAAAAAAAAATGGTCATTTTAAAATAGCTTCCTGAAGTGACAATGCCACTTAAATACCAGAAAGGTTAAGTAAATCATGATTTATTTTCTGACAAAAATTAGCCATCACAGTGGATTCCTATAAAACCTCAGGTAAGCACAAAGTACACTACTTAAGATGTAGACACAAATTGTGCATATTCTGTTTATTACAAATGTAATTTTAAAACTCCTTTAAAGACAATTGTTTTTTTAAAAAGTACAAAAATAAGTCTGACTCCAATCAGGCGCAGGGGCACACACCCGTAATCCCAGAAGCTCAGGAGGCTGAGGCAGTAGGATCTCAAGTTCAAATTCAGCCTCAGCAACATAGTGAGGCCCTAAGCAACTCAGTGAGACTCTGTCTCTAAGTAAAATATTTTTTTAAAAAGGCTGGGGATGTGGGTCAGTGCTTCACACACACTTAAGCGCCTCTGGGTTCAATTCCCAGTATCAAAAAAATAAATAAATAAATAAGTCTGATTCTGCCAGCATTTACATTGGGGAATTGGGACTATTGGGGACTTGTTCTTTCTCTCAATTTGAATAGATTCTTCATGCATCTGTTTTGCAATTTAGGACAGGTGAACGAGTACTCACTCGTAGTGCCTGTACTCAGTACTCACTCAGTAAAGTCTGGCTCGGTACTGTTTTCCTTAATGCCGGTGCTATTGTTTTCCTTAATGCCGATGCTATTGTTTTCCTTAATGTCGGTGCAATTGTTTTCCTTAAAGCCAACCGCAGCCATTAGCCCACAGTTGACGATGACTGTGCAGATGATGAACATGCTGAACAATGTGACCAGCGCCCATTAAGGCAGATACACTTGTGGGATAACACTTGCTGTTAGTTACTGAGTTGGAGGTTGTTGCTGTGGGGGGGGGGGGGACTTCCTGGCAGCCTTTTCTGAAAGAGCATCCACCCTCTAACTGTAAGACTCAGCTGACAACAACTCATGCCTGTCCCCTCTGCAGAACTGTCCCCTGCCAAACCAAGAGCTACAAGCCCTGGAGAGCTACGCACTCTCTTCTGCAGGTCTGGCTGACACAGACTTACAAAAATCTGGCCCTTCGCTTCAAAGTTGGACAACACCATGTAAGTCTGGTGCCATCCAAGTCCCAGAGCTCCTCCTGGGATCAGGCTTAAGCGGACATAGCTGAGATCACAGTCTTTTGCCCCATCTTGCTTTCCTTTCTCCTTCTTTAGAGAGCACTCCTCTACTAAATCACTTAAATGAGAGTCCCCGTCACAGGCCCTGTTTCTAGGGAAACCAACTTAACTTCATTACCATTCTCCTCAATATTTTACCATGTTCAGTAAACCATGTTCTGTTTTCACTTCCCTTTGTTTAAAATGGTCTAGTGTCTCCCTGATCCCCTGCACACATCAGAAATGCTTAATAATGCCTGTCTTTAGCCTTTAAAACCAAGGTTGCAAACTCTGTCTTAGGAGGCTGGAGCATCATATTTGCAAAGCAAGCTCATGCTGGGCCATTGGAGGGGTACAGATGTGGTGAAACAGAGCTTGCATGCCCCTCTAAAAGAGGGGATGGTTTGTCATGATATCGATTTTTTTTTCCAGGTAGTAATGTAGCCTAGACGTGCCAGAGATTCCATTTTGCAAGAGAAGCTGGAAATCTGGCTTTTTTGTGTTACCAAATGTTTGCAGAATGTTTAAACACTGTGTAGGTCTAACACGATACATTTGTCGAGCCAATAAGGTGTGTGGGCGTCGATTTAATGCTCCTTCCTCTGAGAAGCTGTCCTTGGGTACATCTGGGGCAGCTCTTCTCTACACGGCCACTCCCAAACTGCTGATCTCTTTCTCTTGTAAACTACCTGCCATTTATTCCACCTCTTTCTGAAGCCAAGGATCCCATAACAGGTGGCAGGGGCCACACCTGTTGACACCCAGCCCCCAGGACAGTGCCCACCAGTGCTTCCACAGTAGCACTCAGCCAGTACTTGCTAAACAGATGAGTGATGGCTTCCACTCCATGGACATGTAACCACCCTGGGACTTGTGCACCTTTCATGTGACCTGGACGTAGCAAAAGGATATGAATTGACCAGGATTCTAATGGCTAAACTTCTGAGTGGATTGAAAGGTCCCAAAATGAACAAGGCACGCTTGGCACTGAAGCGGTAGATGGTTCTCTTCTTGTTCAACACCATAAATGTCTGCAAAACACAATGGGAATTAAATGCAATGACAATAATACGTATTATGAGTTCATTTATAGGAAATTCAAGGGAACCACAGGTTGAATCCTGGTTTGACTTTTAACAAGAACTGCAGTTTTGGACTGCAGAATCATTCTAAAGACTAAGGTACTTTTGACCAGCAACCTTTTGACTCCAGAGGGCAGTGAATTTCTCCACTGGATCAAGTCTCAAGATAACTGTTGGAGGATGGACTCTTCACCCAACGGGATATGATGGAGGAAATAGAAATGTGTGAGTATTTTGGGTTATCTGTCATAATGACGGGGTTCTACTTTCACAGGTATGTCCAGGGGTGCCAAACAAATCTGCTAAATGGTGCATTGTCCCATCCCAAATGCCCAAAAGATCCCCATGGAAGAATACCAACCTGTGCCCATTTCCTCCTAGCATTTCTACCTGGGCTCTGAGAATGAAGCAATTCATGGACACCCCAGCCTCCCCACAGAAATACCTTATGATTTCTATAGTACGGGTCCAAGTCTTCCAGGGGCTTCGCTATCAGGTCACGAGGAATGTTGCCATAGAGCTTGGGCAACTTCCTGGAGGCCTTCAGGTCAAGTTGAGGTCGAAGTTGGGGTTCTGCCACAGTCTTGTCTTTGGACTTTTTTTTCTCTTTTTGGGCAGCAATCCGCTTCTCTATTGCAGCCAGAGAGTCAGAAGTGAAGGGGCGGAAATTCCGCTCATCTGGGAAGATCACTGGGTAGCACCTGTCATCCATCTTCACCCTTGTGATGGAGACAAACTGACAATCCTGAGGGAGCTCACGGAGGTAGAAAAAAATGCAGCCCTGCCCTGGGTTTTAGTCTCAAAGGCTGATGTTATGGGGATGTACAGGAGCTGAGGTTGAGGAGGAGGATGGGAAGGAAAACGGGGAGGGAACAGGAAGGATCATAAAATGAAATCAATTTCCATGGATGTATGAGTTTGGCCAGATGAACCCAACTACTATGTACAACCATAAAGGCCTAATTTAAAAATAAAAATAAAAACGAGTTGAGGTTGAGGGGGTTGGAGGCTCATTGGTTGTGTGGAAGATCAGAAGTGACTACCACGATGGGTACAGCTAAAATTTGGGGTGTGTATACACAAGACCAAAAAGAAACATCATTCCTGGAAGAATACATGGGAAGCTGAATTCAGGAACCGATGAGCAGAAGAAGACCTGTCTCTAAAACTGAAACCCAGACAAGGTTTTAATCAGCAGAGAGATAGCATGTGCAGACCTGTAATCCTTGACAAAGATCACGGACTTGCCCTGAAAGTAAGGGGGAATTGTGGAGGTTTTGATTTTCATAATGATGATGATGGTGACTGTAAAGGATAACACTATGAAGATTTAAAAAAAAAATCCCTCTAACTGGTGGAAATTGACCAGGCTGGAGACACAACATTGAAGGAAGTAGGAGGCTAGAATCAGAAATTAGCTTGGAAACTGTTGCAACAGATCAAACCACAGAGGGGGCCCTAATGGAATGGATGGATTTGTGAGTTACTGAAGAATCTTCTTGATCAGGGAGAAGATGGTCCTTACCAAGGTCCCTGGCTTGGGCAGTGAGGCAAACCTTGGCACCACTCACTGAGATAGCACTAGGGAAGCAGGAAGCATTGAGGGAATAAATTCAGTTTAAAACACATGAAGTTGAAGCTGCTTGGGAAACCTGCAAGTGGAAAGAACCAGAGACCCTTGAGTACAGGAAAATCACAGTTTATACATGTTATACTCTGAAAATAGCACACAAGGAAAAAAAATATATACTGTTAAAACTTCTCTGGAAGGAATACTGGAGAATCATCCCAATGCCTGTCTCAGCAAGATTGGTTTATGTCATAATGATGGGGTTCTACTTTCACAGGTATGTCCAGGGATGCCAAACATCTTTTCTTTCAGCACCACATAAGTTAAACCCCAAACAAGGTAGATGATTGTGTTTAAAGGTAACATATCTCTTTAAACATGCATTATTCGGGTCAGTGCAATGCTAATACCATTTGAGTCACACCATCAACTGAAAGTAGACATGGGACTGTAGATTCATTACTTTCTGTCCCATGTAGGGTCAAGCTCATTATTGATCATCTGGATGATAGAATTGTACATGCTACTTAAATCAATTTTTCTCCCCTTCCTACATTCTCAGCAACATATATGATTGAGTTTGTATAAATGATGTGGGCATATAATGAGACTCCATTGCGTTTGGCTCTAGACCTCAAGAAAGATAATTAGGATGAAATTAAGTTTTTGATAATCAACGGCATATGGGTGTTAGTTAATTCTATAAAATCAATGTATTGAAAAGGATCCTGGATGACAGAAACTAGACTTTGTTAAGTTATAGCAAGGTTGCCGTGGAGGGCTACTGCCATAATCGTGTGACTATTAAGAGATTGGAAGGTCTGACCCTCATTGTGACCCTGGGAGACATTTTGCCCAGGTTCTTGAGGAAAAGAGAGTTGATATAAATAACACAAAATAAAACTGGTAACCCCTGAAATCACACATATAATATTTGTTATAGATAATAAAACAGCTGAAAGATTACATCTTAAAGGTGACATTGAAAGCTGCAAAAATTGACCGAGGAGAAAAAAAATATTTTAAAAACTATCAACTCAAATAAATTTGACAAAATAAAATAAAATGTAGCAAACTTGTTTTATCAAAACGATATGAATTGATAAATACGATCTATATGCTCAATGGAATATTACTCAGTTTTAAAGAAAAGTGAAATTATGGCATTTGCCAGTAAATGGTTGAAGTTGGAGAATATCATGCAAGTGAAATAAGCCAATCCCACAAAACCAAAGGCCAAATGTTTTCTCTAATATGCAGAAGCTAATTCACAATAAGGTGGGGGGCACTAGGGAAGAATAGTGTTACCTTAGATTAGGTAGAGGGAAGTGATGGGAGGGGACGGGAGGGGATGTGGGGATAGGAAACTTAGTAGAATGAAACAGACATTATTACTGTATGTATATATGCAACTGCATGACCAATATGATTCTGCAACATGTACACTCAGAAAAATGAGAAATTATATCCCATCTATATATGACATATTAAAATGCATAAATGCATTCTACTGTCATATGTAACTAATTAAAACAAGTAAAAAATTTTTAAAATGATGGAAAATTCAAGTACTGTTTAATTAAAGTAGGAAACTGGGACAGTGGAAATAAGAGCTAAGAGGTGTACTCACAATATTTTAAAAGTTGATAAATTAACGAAAAAATCAATATGGCAATACTGATGGTAAAATTTGGAACAAATGAAATATTTATTTTGAAATTTATACAAAAAAAATACTTAATTCTGAAAGTTTTTCTGGGTAGAAAAGAGACTGTATTGCTAAAAAAAAAATGACTAAATGCAAAGATTTCCCGAGTTCTACTAACAATCAAGTATGCATACCAATTTTTCAAACACTAAATGGCTCTTTACAAAACAGTTATTTAAATCTATGCTTCCAAACAATGAAAAGAAGTCAAAAGAGGAAGATGCATGGGATCCAAGACATAGAATACTTAAGCCAACTACACAATAAAGCATTCCAGGGTGAATGCCCGTCGACAGAATGAAACAGTTGTCCAGGTTAGAATGAGAATTCAGACAACTCTGAGAAAAAATGCTTCAGGTATAAAGAAAATTCTGTGCAACAGGAATATGATGGAGAAACTGGTTTTTCAACTTTAAAAAGAAAGGTGATTAGAAATTCCATTAAAAAATTTTTATAAAGCCCATGGTTTATACAGGAAGTCAAATAAATGATTTGAACAGCTGACAGAATATAAGAATAGGAAAAAAAGAGAGTTCATTCAACCTTGATGCTTGGGACCTTCTCCTTTATGCAGCAGGTGCTATCAGAATCTATCTTCTTTACTATGGGTCAAAATAAAACTTTAGGTCTTGGAGAATATTAGCTGCAAAAATGTTATATAATAAAGGTTGTCTATTAATTTTTCATTTAAACAATCATTCCAGGGATAAAGTTGAATTAATTGCAATTACAGCATAGAATGCAAATGTTATGAATGTTATCCTCTGACCCGTAGTTGGAAATAAAAAGTGAAAAGAAGCTCGAGGCCACCAGTTGCCTCAACTCAAACACTTGGAGGGTCAGGGCATTCTATTGGCAAGTCAATCTATTGAGGAACACAAACATATCTACCCCTTAAAATTATATAGGTAATCCAGTGCGAACCCACATTTAAAATACGAGTAACAAAAACTGAAAGAATCTTGATTCTAGAGCTGAATATGGCAGAGTCTCCTTAAATGTCCACTGCATTTGTACAAGGGGAAGGCAGAGGGATTGCTGTTGGTAAGCTGAATCCCCCTTTCCCCCCCAGGAATACTTGAGTCATTTCTATTCAAGCGCGATAAATCAAGAAATGGCCCTATAAATGAATTTAGAGTCAGAATGACAATGACCAGAAGAATTAAAAACTAAAATGGTTAAAAGTGAGACTGGGTATAGAGATGAAAGGGGAAACATTTCATTTTTCACAGTATAATATTTTATATTATATCCTTCTCAACATTTTCCCTTTCTGAGCTCTTTGAATTAGGAGCATGTCTTATTTTTATTGAATTGAAAAAAGGACTGCAAAGATTCTTTCAGGGACTCAAAACTGTCTTCTCATTCAAAACAGAGAGTCAAATAGCAGATATAATCACCATGTTTAAATCCCCTTGATTCATAAAGGAAACAAGAATAACCTCAATTTGCAGTCCTAACCAGAAGGCCAACAACATGAACTATAACTCATCACGGGGACCTCCCAGAGACTGAGAAACCCCAAGGAGGGTTTACCGGACCTTCATGAAGTAATGGGGCTAGACTTAAGGGAGACCCAGAGCTCTCTATCAGAGGGCTCTGCTCCAGCTTCTCTGAGGACCAGCCCCTGCCCAGCAGTCTCACAGACCCATTGCCCCAGAACAGACAGAAAACACTCACCTAGAAAAGGGCTTCAGTTCCCTAATATCTCAGCTCCTGAGATATTCCCTCCAGTTAAGATTTGGATGCTCCAGCTTTGCCTCAAATCCATAAGCTTCACAGAAGACTTTATTGTTCATTTATTTCTCTGCTGGGTGCTGAGGATGCAGAGTGAATTAAAACGTCAGCCCTCAAGGTTCTTACAGTCCTGTGAGAAACCAGGTGAGTCAATGATAGAGGACAAAACATCCCAGGCTGCATGTGGCCGGGCCATCGGGTAAGCACTGGGTGCTGTGGGAGCCCAAGGGAAGGTGTGGCTATGAAGAGCCAGAAGTCATTTGGCTGGAGGAGTAAGGAGGGTGTCTGAGACAATGGGAAACACAGCACGAGGGCACTGAGGATTTGGGGTTCTTATTGATGAGTTTTAGAGAAGTCACAAAACCTCCTTGTGCTGGGTGTCTTTGGTCGCCTGCAGCTCACTCTCCAGTCTTCTCTGCCTCACTCAGTGCCCATGAGCTCACCCATGTGGAGTCCATCACTGGGGTCCCTTGTATTCTGGCTTCTGATTGGGTTGGCCAGTGTCTGGCACCCGCAGAAGAGTGAGGTCAGCCATTTCTCCCTCCTGTCTCCCCTGTGAGGTGTCCATCCACAGGGCTCTCTCCCCAGTCCTGCAGCACCTTCCTCCTCTAGCCTCTTCTGCTGCGGGATGTTCTGGCTCCCCACTCACCAGCCCCCAGCCTGCACCGGCACCTGTTTCTATCACTGAGATCTGCCCACACCTTTTTACAGAGTCCCTTTAATAAAATATTCTCAAAACGCTCCATTTGAATGTGTCATCTGTTTCCTGCCAAGGCCCTAGCTAATAGAGCCATCCATTAAATACAATTTAGAAAACCAAAAAGGAAATGATCACCCACAAGCCACAGCCACCTGAGATATGCAAGTTTTGACATTTTGGTGTATTTCTTTTTAGTAGCCTTCTCGTGCTTGTATTTTACACTGCAGTCAGTGTCACATGTATACGAATTTTAGATGGTGATCTTCTCACTTAACCCTATATAACAAATATTTTCACAATGATAGCTGCCACTCAGTGGCATCTAACCTATCCCAGGTAAAATTTCAGGTGTGTTAATATACATTATCTCATTTGATCCTTAAAACAATCTCATGAGATAAGTATTATCCTTGGGGTCTCCTGAAAGAAATGTTCTTTTGGAAATAAGTTGTGGCCTCCTCTTAAAGATCTGGGATTTTAACCTTGTAGTGGATTGCTCTAATTTCTTCTCTAGGCAACATATACTCTGACACTCATGCTTTACTCTAACCATAGGGAAGGGAAGTCACAAAAGGTTCATAACTGCTCAATCAGAACATTACAGCATGGATCTGATCCATATGATCAAGAGTATCAAAGATATACATTGAGGGGCTGGGGTTGTGGCTTAGCAGTAAAGTGCTCGCCTAGCACATATAAGGCCCTGGGTTCAATCCTCAGCACCACATATAAATAAATAAAATAAAGGTATTGTGTCCAATTACAACTTTAAAAAATAAATATTAAAAAAAGAAGATCTAGGGGGCTGGGGTTGTGGCTCAGCAGTAGAGCACTTGCCTCTCACGCACGAGGTACTAGGTTCAATCCTCGGCACCACATAAAAGTAAACAAATAAGATAAAGATATTGTGTCCATCTACAACTATATATATATATATATATATATATATATATATATATATATATACATATTTTAAAAATATACATTGAGATTTATGAGAACTATAAGCCAAAAATTATGTCATATGCTTTAAGTGGATTATTTCTTGTAATTTCCCAAGAAATATACAAGATGGACATTATTACATCATCCCAATTTTACAAAAGAAGACATCAGGGTTTAGAGACATTGAGAGACTTGCCTATGATCATACAAGTGTCAGAGAATCTCAAGCCCGAGCAATTGCTTGCTAGTCCTCACATTCTGAGCCACCATGCAATTCTACCTCTTGCCTCATTCTTCATACTTAAAACCAAGACATGGGCCAGGCACGGTAGTGCATGCCTATAATCCCAGCTGCTTAGGAGGCTGAGGCAGGAGGATCACAAGTTCAAAGCCAGCCTCAGCAATTTAGTGAGGCCCTAAGCAACTCAGTGAGACCCTGTCTGTAAATAGAATACAAAAAAAAAAAAAAGGGGCTGGGGATGTGGCTCAGTGGTTGAGTGTCCCTGAGTTCAATTCCCAGTACAAATAAAAATCAAGCAAACAAACAATAACAAAAAAAAACAAATCCTCAGCTATCCCCAAGGAAGCCAGAAAAAGGGAATCGGGAAGAGAAAGCCAAATAGCCCCAGCAGGACTGAGCTAGGTCTATGGCACCTTTACTGAATGTGACATGCCTCCCAATACATCAGCCTCACTGCCACCTTCCCATTCACACGTCAGTCCCATAGGCACTCCATTAGCCCCACCAAGACACCCCTACTCTCCACCCAAGGCAGATAGCCTAATGATAAATGTGCCCTGGAGAGTGCCTGCTCATTCCTCACTTTGGGTGGTGGCCTAAGTAAGTTCTTAGCTTGTGTGACATCGCAACCATCTTCATTACCAAGAAATAACCTCTTTCCTCCATCGTAGATCCCATAAGAACATCAGAGAGCAAACAAACATGAGCAGACCTTTAAACAGTTGATCTCAAACCAAAGCCAACCCCAGAATTAGCTTTCCAGCTCTCCAGTAAAAAAGTCATATACATCTATTTCTGATGAATTAGCCACAGGGAATTCAGAAATATTTGGAGGATTTGCACCATCACCTCAGATGAAGACAAGACTTAAGCACGCCTTTTCTAGAAAAGTCCAATTGCTAACGCAAATTCCAGGGTAGGAGCACATACCTGGCAGCCAGATAGCTCCTACCCTGTGCCCCAGGCCATCTCAGGACAACTATCTGATTGGAAGTGCCACCTGAGCCTCATACCTGGTCCCACTGCCTCTGATTGGGGTAAGAAAGAGTTACAAAAGCCCTTTTCTTTGCCAAGTTCCAAAGTGGCAGTTTCCCGGCTTGAGAGAACAAAAGAGTGGCTTGCCCCCAGCCTGGAGGACTTACCTGACGTGTTGGTAGGGCACCTCCAAACAGCAGTCCCAGCGATTCCTCTCCAGGCCTTCCACAGAGCAAAGCTCTCGCCGGAGTTGGAGCTCTGCTGCTGTCAGTCGACTAGAGTTCTGGGAGAGGCAGCTCCAAAGCTGGGTGGAGAGTGTAGAGGAAGGCAAACGGGAAGAGAGCCAAAGTGATTCTAAAGAATCGTGTAGGAAACCCTGTAACCGGAGAAGTGGCTGAGAGCGTTCTTACATTTATACTTTGGAAGCATCTGCCTTTAATCAGTGCTTAATCTAACTCTGTAGAAAGCATCATTAATAAAGAAACAGGTTGTTATTTTTTCTTTGGCTTCATACAAGTGGGTGAGGGAATACAGAAAATTCTATCGGAAAAGCCATGGTGTGTGTCTGCCTTTGGCTTATCCTGCAGGCCCCCTAACCTGGTGGACTGGGGCCTTGCCCTCAGGACCTACTAAGTTCCGTGCAACAGGAAATTGTTTGCAAGGCACTTATTGAGCATCTCCTCCTTCAACACTGATTTCCAGACCTGGGAAAATTATGCTTAATTTTGGGTACCAAGAAGATCCCTTGGCCACCAAACCATGGGTTCACTAAACCCAAACTCCTCCATGTAAACTGCTGGGTATTTGTTATTGTTGTTGTTGTTGTTGTTGTTTTGATTACTAGAAAAAAATTTTTAAAAAAAAAATCTGCCTTGGAAGTGTCACACCGGAAACTTTTTTCAACCATTCGCATCTTCATGAGACTAGCTGACAACCAATTGACATAAGGGATACAGGATGTTTACCAGGAGGCAGGAGGTAGAAGTAAGTGCCAGAAGGAGTGTGGGAAAGGCATCACAGGCAGACTTCAGTCACACCAAAGAGGGGTTTTGAACGTTAATTTCAGCTCTACCACCAAGAAGTTTAAAAGTTGTGAGATATTGGACAAATCACTTGATTTCCCTGAACCTTACTTTTCTTCACGTAAAAATGGAATGATTCTTTCAACATTTCTTACAATTAAGGAGAAAGGGGAATAATCATTGTAAAAACACTTGGCGCACACTAAATAAAAATGCCTGATGGTTTTTAAGAGGGAAAATGCCTGGTTTCTTTTCTTTCCTAACCCAACACCCAGATTCTATACAGAGGAACCAAAATTACAGGCATGGGATTGGCCCATGACCTAGCACGGTGTATGTGGCCTGGCTTTTTAAAGTAGGGATCAGAATTCTAAGTCCTTGTCTGGTTTCAGGATAACTCTCAGAATGAGAGAAGACCAAAAAAAAAAAAAAAAAAAACAAGAGAAGTACTTAGAGTTAATAAGCACTTTTTTACATGAATAAAAACATGTGTGCATTTGAAAACACAGGAGGTCTCCAAATCCATTATCTTAAAAGGCTCTGGCATTTTTTAATATCAACTCTTTGCACTTATTATTTTTCTAAGCTATTAAGTTATAGTCAGTCTTCCTGAGCTTTCAGAGAATCTTTATAGCTCCCTCTTCAAGGTAAATGCAAATGATTTCAAGTGTAAGAACTTAAGTGACAGAGAGTAATACACAAATACAGGCCACCAGAGCAGTAGGAGATTTGCATTTGGGACTTTTCCCCAGACCTCTTTGGTTCCTGGGAAATGCAAACACTCATTTGACAAATCAAGCAGAGCACCTGTGCTTAATCTACACAGTTGTCAACACACTTTCTAAAAAGTGTTCAGCATTCACGGATGAATCTTGATTGAGTCATTTATAAATACAATGGCAGTTTTCTAATTTTGACCTTCTACATGTATTAGTTGGCGTTTTACTGTCTGGAAGTACTTTCCCTTTTTTTGATGTATCTACTAATGTATTTATTTTCACCTGAACTCTTGGCTTTCCTCTATAATCTGATGCTAGCATTTATTTTGTAGAAGGTCAGAATTAGAAAACTGCCATTGTATTTATAAATGACTCAATCAAGAATCATCCGTGATTGCTGAAATAAGTGGTTTAAAGTCAAAGGAGGAATGGGATTAATTCACCAGGTCTCAATATATCTCCCCACAAAATGTTTATTAATTGCACAGGATAAGAGAGAAACTTTACAGTTTCTACCTTAAACAAATTATCAAAGTTAATTTCACAAGTAATAAGATCAACTGACATCATGGATGCAAAACAACAATGACAAGATATCACTTCTAAACTCACTCTGCCAAAAACACATTATTAGAATTTAACAATGAAGAAGCATCAGACAAACTTAAATTGAGGGACATTGTACAAAACACCTGGCTTAGTCTCTTCAAAAATAATCAGTGTGTGAAAGTACTGAGAAAATGTTCTAGATGGAAGGAGCTTTAAAAAACATGATGAGAAAATGTCATGAATAATCCTGCATTGGATTATTTTGATCTGAATGATAATACTGAGACCACTAATATGACCTGCATGGAATCTATGGATTTGATGACTATACTGTACCCTAAGTGGATCATGACATTGAGGTGAGGGTTGTCCTTGTTTGTGGATAATATGCCCTGAAGCATTCAGGGTAACTGAGTCTCACATTTCTAACTTACAAATATTTCAGTGATAAAAAGAGAAAGATAAAATTTATGCGGAGGAAAAAAAAGCGTTCAGGATGCTCTCACATCCACATCCCCAGAGCCACATAGCACATGCCTCCTTTGGGTGCCGGCAGGCAGCGAGGTTCTGCCAGTGTCATTCCGGCAGTTGGCCAGCTTCAGCATCTGCACCCCACCCAGGTAAGACACATCAGATTTAATAGCACCCTTGCCTCCCATCCATTTATTTGGCAAAGATGACATAGATTCTCCCCCCTTGCAGAATACCTAGGTCCTGAAAAATACAAACCCTGCTTCCATGAGGAGCATGCAGTCTCTGAGAATAAAAGGTGAATCATAAAACAAGCCAGAGACCATCAAGGGTCTTGCAAGCAAGGACAAGCACAGGACTTTTCACAGCAGGAACAGGAAGCAACTCCTTCCAAGAAGGCTTCCAGGAAGAGGTAGAATATCAGCTGAGGCTTACAGGATGAATAAGAACTCAATTGCAGAGAAGTTAGGGATGGATTTTCCAGGAAAGGCAGGAGCAAGGACGCACAGGCCTGGAAGTTCAGGGCATGTGTAGAAAATTTCAAGTGAATCTTCAAGAATGGATATTGGCTTGGGGAAGCCAATAAGAAGTAACTAATCTGAAGCAATGCTTTCCATGACCTTGAGTCAAACAATAGACATGAATGGCACCAATATGGTCTTAAGCTTTTTTTAAATTTATGCATAAGCACGGAGTCTTCTGTTTCCCTTATGTGCACCACTGCTAGGATCTCACTGCCAATAAACCATCCATGTCAACAAGTAGATGTACGCCACAGCAAAAGGGTGGGTGGCCAGAGTGAGCAGAGCATTTGGGGGAACCTCTGAGTGAACAAGCCAAGGAGAGTGGGCTTTGACTGATTCTGTGGACAACTTTCTAAAAAGTGCAGAATTTATTTCCCAGAAAGCATTTGCCTTTAGGGTTCTAAAAGAGACTTCTAGATAGATCTTTCTTCGAGATAGATCCACACAGGGGCCAAACTGCCCCAGCCACATCATGTTCTTTTCTGCCCCCTGCCCTGCGCATGCCCAGTGCCTTTCTAAGGCTCAGGGTGTAGCTTAGAGGGGGAACACTTACCTGGCATGCTGGAGGCCTAGTCTCTGGCACTACAAAGAAAACAAAAAGGTTAGTCTACATAGATCTTTCTAGAAAAATATGCTCATTGAGGACACAGAGTTCCATAGTCTTGCTCATTACTATACCTCTAAGCTTAGAACAGTACCCATTACCACACAAGTGCTTTGTAATTGTTTGTAAATGGATAAAAGACCTGTTAACTTCCTCCTCCCTGAGACCCACCCCTGGGTCTTCAATCCTATAGGTCTGGTCCTGGGAAAGAGGCCCTACCTGCTCCTCCTTTGTAGGGTCTTGCTCTTCACTCCCATCTTTCATATCCTGCCAGCTTTACCCTTGTCTGACTCCTTCTCACCTCTCATCTGGACTGTTCCTACAGCCTTACAAATGGACAAGCCTGCTCCAGCCCCTCTCCATTCCACACAGTGGCCAATCTGCCCCAGCCACATCATGCTTTTTTCTGCCCCCCTGCCCTGCGCCTGCCCTGTGCCTGCTCTGAGCACTGCAAAAGCTTCAGTGTTCTCTTCTTGCATTTTCCTCACTGTTTTCCCCAATCCCTTAATCTCTCAATCCCTGGCTACTTCTTTTGAAGTCTTTCTTGATCATGCAGTCCCTTTCTGAGCTCTCTCGATGCAATGAATCTTCAATATTCTAATTGCACAGTGCATGGTCTATTTTTACAACCAGTTCCATACCATCTCAAAATTATCTGAGATACCATCTTTTTTTTTTAAACATTTATTTTTTAGTTGTAGGTTGAAACAATACTTTTATTTTATTTTATTTTATTTATTTTTTTTTTTTTTAGAGAGAGAGAGAGGGGGACAGAGAGAGAGAGAGAGAGAATTTTAACATTTTATTTTATTTTTTCTTAGTTCTCGGTGGACACAACATCTTTGTTGGTATGTGGTGCTGCTGAGGATCGAACCCGGGCCGCACGCATGCTAGGGGAGCGCGCTACCGCTTGAGCCACATCCCCAGCCCCATCTGAGATACCATCTTTGAATTTTGGTTTGAGTTCCCCCCAAAGCATTCGACGAGCACTTTATTGCCCTTTATTTGGAAGGGGATTCCAGGAATGGGAGTGGAGAAGCAAGGAAAAGAAGTCTAAGAAGGAGGAGAAGACAATAAAGATATGTACTTGCGATGATCATGCACGTGGCCAATTGTGGATCAGCCTCTCTGCGTCCTTCTGGGGAACTATGTGGAACATACTTGAGTGTCAGGAGAATGGAGCATTTACATCCCCTATTATCAGGAGTGTCACGGTACCCAACCTTCAAGGTTATCCCAATTTTTTATGTCTTGAAGGCCTTGTTCTTGGGTAGTCCTATCTCAAACTGAACAGAGCTGACATGTATAACTAACAGGATGTTGGATGATCATTTCCGAAATGATCATCAAAATTTCTGTAGAAGGCATCGCCGATTCTATCTTGCTCTCTTGGATTACCCTCCATAGAGGGAGCTAACCACCAGGCTGTAAGAAAACTCCTTCAGCCCTGTAGAGTTCCCACGTTTGGAGGAACTAAGGCTTCTTGCCCACAGCCAGCACCAATTTATCAGTCATGTTAGTAAGTCATCCTGGAAGCAGATTTTCTGATCTCAGGGATTAACATCCCTCCTACTTCCAAATCTCTGGACTATGATTGCTCATGGGCTAAAAGAGCTTTGGAGAAAGCAGTGAGATAAAAAAGACAAGAGAAGCAAGGCAGACCCTTGAGGTGGGATGCTATTAGGATGCAAAGAAACTGTCCACCATAGATTTAGCTGGAATGGGAGGCGGGCGGAGGGAATGTGGCCAGAGCATCAAAGGCAGCTGCTGTTGTCAGAAACTTCCTAAAAGGTAGTTTCTTGTATATTCTTTTCCCTCCAGAGGGCTTGTTAAAGAGCTGTGTATATATGTAGGTGCTTAGCAAAGGTATCAACCTCAAGCTCACGAGAGCTCTTGCAACATGACAGTAAAAATTACTTCATCTTCCAACTTCTGCTGTTCATTCCTTGGGCCTATTCTTCACATTTAGTTCACTCTGCTTCCAATTGCACATATCTATATTTGAAGATTCTTTTGGTTACAAGTAACAGAATCCTAACCCTGGTTAACATAAGTATAAAAGACCCCACCTTGACAAGACACAGGGGTGTCCTACAAAATCCAAGGGAAGAGAATCCTCTCTGACCCTTATAAACTAAAACCAAAGAAGATCTGCAGGAAGTTTAGGAGGTCCTGTCTCTCCTAGTGTGGCCTAGCTTTTTAAAGTAGGGATCAGAATTCTAAGTCCTTGTCTGGTTTCTGTAGAAGGCATCACCGATTCTATCTTGCTCTCTTGGATTACCCTCTATAGAGGGAGCTAACCACCAGGCTGTAAGAAAACTCCTTCAGCCCTGTAGAGTTCCCACGTTTGAAGGAACTAAGGCTTCTTGCCCACAGCCAGCACCAATTTATCAGTCATGTTAGTAAGTCATCCTGGAAGCAGATTTTCTGATCTCAGGGATTAACATCCCTCCTATTTCCAAATAGGAGGAAATAGGTTCTGTTGCAATTCTATGACCTCATTGTTCTCCTTTCTCACTATATTATTGCTTTTCTCTGTTCTTAGTAGATCTAATAGAAAAATGAACGTTCTCAACCACCATGTTTACATGTTAACTTCTTTTACTTCCCGATACCAAATACCTGGAGAAGGGACTGAGTGGGCCTACCTGGCTCAGGGTTCTGGCTTTGAACCAGTGATCAGAGGTCAGGGAGATGGGGGTCAGGCAGCTGTCACTGCC